>NC_088684.1:220039737-221423070 GCF_028017835.1 Emys orbicularis
GCTTGCCCCTGCTCTCCTTACCTTTAATGAGCAGCCTCTGGTGTGAGCCCAAAAGTACTTTGCATATCTCATAAAGTGTGTGACCAACAGTAGACCTTGGCCTGTTGTGAACCCCAGTCACAAGACAGGGCAGCAGAGCTACTAGCACTTGCCAGTTAAACCAGAGTACTTTTCTTCCAACGAATGCTAAGATTGACAGGGGAACTACAGGGAACAAACGGGAGAATATCAAAGGGTAATGAGAGAAGATGGAACACTTTATTTTGTACAAGGAAATCACGTGTTGTCCTGCCACCTTCATTTTAAAGTCACCTTTGTCTGGCTTGTCGTCGTCGTCGTCCCTCCACGAACACAAGTTGACGCCCCACCATTCTGTTTTGTTGCGAGCATGTTCTTTCCATTTCTGGCCAAAGAGTTTTGTCATTTTAAAGTGGTCACTTGGAAAGTACAGCTTAGATCTTTCAGAATGCATCTGTGAACCTGTAAAGTTAACACTATAACCTATTCAAAGCAAGATAAGACCTCCATAACTATTACAAATTAACTTCCAACTGTGTCAGTGTATTTTTTAAAAAAAGCTTGATGGAATGAACATGAATTATTGAGTATGTGGGGCCTGTGGGTTAAGCCTCAGTTGTGGTGACTCAGCTGTCTGGAAATTTCAGTGCTGTGTGTCTAGTCTAAGGACTTGCTAGCTTGGGTCCTTTTTTTTTTTTTTTTTTTTTTTTTTTAATGGTATTTATAAGTCAGATGTTGATTCTCCTCAATAGCAGTGCTCTGCTTATTCTTGGCTGAAATCTGCTTCCTTTACCTATGTGGAGGGAGGCAGCACAAAGTGAGTTTTATGTACTTGGGGCATGTGTATTGGAGTCAAGGGTGTCTGGGTTTCTAATGTCCCTGTATTTGGCATGCCAGGTCACAATGCCAGGCCAGTCCTGTGCATCAGCACATTGACGCACAGGAGGGGGTAGGGAATTCTAGTTATCTGGTCAGTTTACAGATGCTTTATCTTTCATTAACCCCCTGCTGCTGGAAACTCTTCTTCTTGACATGGCAGAGATGGAGAACTAGCTCCAAGAAGCTTCACAAGAATAAAAAAAAGTCTCAATGTCTGAATACACCATAGATTCTGGGATTTGGTATGCAAGAGATCTGTGTTGCATTTACTAAGGCTGTCTACACTACAGCCTATGTCGTATGTCACTCAGGGGTGTGAATATTCCACTCCCAAGCGACATAAGTTACACCAATGTAAGAGTTCCCATGCACAGCGCTATGTCAGCGGGAGAGCTTCTCCTGCCAATATAGCTTATGCCACTTGCAGAGGGTTTGTGAGTGGTGTGGCTTTTTTTTTTTGTTGGGTTTTTTGTTTTTAAATATGCTGACGGGAGCTTCCGTCGGCATAGAGCATCTTCACCACACACTACAGCGGCACAACTGTGTCAGTACAGCTGCGCCGCTGCATCATTGTACATATAGAAATACTCTTAAACTGCCTATATTCCTTTACAGAGTCTCTATCTTGAATTGGTCACCCGTGTATGTGACTGAGTTAGGCCTGAACAGCTCTTTCACAGCTAAGGCTAAAAAGGTGGGGGGGGGGGGGAGGTTGTTTGTCACTAGCAAAACCAATGCTCTTCCCTGCCTTAAGTTTTAAAGGTAACAATGAAAACTAGAGGGAATAACTTTTGTTATAAAATTACTGAATTATAAATACTTAAATGTTTTATCAAGTGACTTGGAGTTAAATTGCTTCATACTGAATTAAAATCAGTGCCTTGACTCTTTTTTTCAGGTATGCTGAGCCCCCCACAGAAGTCCCAAATTAGAATGTTATACTGGTATAAATGTGCCCACATTAGGTGTTTTGTTTTTTGTTTTGTTTTAACTGCTTTAGTAATGCCAACATAAGAGTTTTGCCATTTTAATCTAACTGTATACAAGCCATAAGTTTCCCTTCAGAACCATAAAAGCTGTTGACCCTTCCAAACGTAAATAGGATGCAGTGTTGTCGTCTTCAACCAGGAAATCAGCAGACAGGTCCAAAGAGGTGTGAACTTCCCCACCTCAAATAGGCTATTAATTCTGAAGCAGCCCCATACCCATCTGCCAAAGCCTCCAGCTTCGCCTTGCCCCCTGACAACTGCTCCAGTGAGCTTGTATTGGGAATGCAAAAATCTGGAATGTTGAAAATGTTGGGGCACCATAAAATAATGCATATCACAATAAATAACTTGAGGATTACTCTACTGTTAATTAAACAGGAAAATGAATAAGGTAAAAACTCGGGTGCTTTGAAGCTGCCACAATCTTCCCTCTAATGTTGCACAAAGAACCCCCACAACAAATACAAAAATCAAGGCTTTCCTATGAATTTTAGGTCCAGCTTTCCAAGGTCGTTATCTTCATGTTTTAAGTAGTTAAAAACAGTGTTGACTCCTGTTGTTTGGGATAGGTGGTATATATGATATGATATTCAGGCTGGGGAAGGAGTGGAACAAAAAAAGACGTAAGCATTCCTAGGGCTTGTGAAAACCTGAGAATTTTCAGAAATTATCTCACCTTCGCTCTAGCATCATTAAACCCTACCAGCATGCACACTTGTGTGGGAGCATTAAATGGACCAAGCCTATAAGTTTCCAGTGACACCTACAAAGACCAGACTTGTCATTTCTCAGGTTTTAAAGTGTGTAGTTTTTTAAAAGCAAAGCACACACCTTTTTGCAAGTCATCTTTTAAATATTGTCTGCATTCAATGTTCTTTATATTGTTTGCAAAGGAGTTTTAGACACCATAAAGAGTGTGAGTGTGTGTGTGTGTATGGGGAAGAGTTTCTATTTCCATAGTTTGCAGTCACTTGGTACTCTTCAATATATAGAAACAGAAACATAACAGTTGCTTGGAACTGATAGTCCAGATGAATTATTTTAGCTACTTCCTTCTCTCCTGAGTTTTCTGCCTGATTTCAAAGCTTAAAAAAATGCAGCAGTTAATGTACTTTAAGATCAGTAATGATACAGTGCTGACAAAATTATTGCAAACGTACCTTAACTCTTCTAACTTACTGGTTGCATTTGACATCAAGTTATAATTGTGCCTTTCAAAATACCTATCTTATGGTGATAGCTGGATTCCAATAAAACAAGTGTGTTGTATTGGAAGTAGTGAATAAATGTAACTGTTGGGGATGAGAAGAATATTAGTGTACAGTGTAACCAAGGCTTCTGTTCACTATAAGGGTCTTTTGACCTACTTATTAGTGAGGGCATTGTTTAGTAAGCCATTCCAGGACCCATCCTGCCAGGCTTCTGCACACGATTAATCATTTCCTCTTGACCTTCTGCTCTTTTTTTATAGCAAGCTGCATTGATCAGAATCCTTAACTCTCAAGCTTGCTGCTTTAAAAAAAAAAAAAAAAAAGTGCCAAGAAATCATCTAATAAAAGTTTCCTGCTATTAACATTCTTAGTAACTTTCTTTTAGACACTCATTCTCTTCCCCCTTCCCTGTCTGTATCAGCTTTTGATCAAGAAGCATTTGGGAGCTGTTGTCTCACTGGATGGCTCCTTTAAATAAGTTCATTTTGAAGGAATCTATACTCAAAGTAGCAGCATTTTAAGGCCTTGTGTACACTGGGGTTTTTATTCACCTGTGTAGCTGTATAGGGACGGTCTTCATATTGTATCTTACACACACTGCCAACACTTAATAGTAATAACTGCGTATGCCAAAAATTAAACCATTGTCTGGAGTTCTTTACTTCTGTATAGGTGCAAAGAGCTACCACGATTGAAGGATGGATAGTGCCTTCAGCTACAAAAGACTTGCAAGTTATTCTCGCTAGTAACCTCCTTGCTATTTCTTATAGCATGATAAAGGTCCAAGAATCTAGGGGGAATAACCAGGCCTATTTGTCACCAGCACACCTCTAGTTTTATCTGCCTCTCTAGTGGCTGACCGCTCAGCCAGTCCTCCCTGCAGCAGAGCTCTTCTGAGGGAGATGCCAAGCCTTGCATCAGATTCCAGAACATTTTTGGCTCACTAATTTGTCTAATTCCCAGCTGTGTTCTAGGGCTGCATTTGCCTTTGGGGGAGACTTGTTTTTTCAGCTGTTCCCTGTTTGAGACCTTTGCCCCCTGCAGGATTTTGGGGTGGTAAGGCAAAAGGAGGGTCTGTGTCTCCTGCTTCATTCCTCGTTGAGCCTCTCTTTGGGGAGCTCCTCTGCCCCAAGCCAGCTGTAGCCCCAACCTCTTCCTCTATCAGACCAGGCCAGATGAGGTCACCTTGGGCCCCCTGCCTCAGGCCTATAAGGAGCCAGACAAAATTGGGAATAGGTTGGCTCCAGGAGCTAATAGCTCCCCTTTCCCCATCTCCATGAGAGGAACTAGGACAAAGGGCATCATGTCAAATGGAAGATGGTGCCTATCTCCCTAAAGCCAGCATCAGCAGCCATGTTCTGGGCTAGGGAGCCTTGCTGCCTCCTCCCTACCTCCCTCACACTATTAACGGGGAGGGGACTAGACACTGCTGATGCCAGAGTGTATGGCTAAGGGGCTTCAGTCTCAGCTCATTCCCACTTCTATAACAAGCCTCCTGGGGACCCCTTCTGATCCCAGGCTGGGACCTCCGGGTGGGGAACATACCATATGGTCTATGTAGATCCCAAGAAGTACAGAGAGGTGGAGCTTCTGGGGAGTCCATCCTTGAGGCCCAGAAGGGACGACCCCTCCCCCCACCCCCATGGGTGAGAGGGACACAAGTGCAGCCTTAATAGGGAAATCGTTAGTTGCTTGAAATATACATGGAGGAATCTGCGCCCCATTTCACTCTCACTCCCCAAAGCAGAATTATAGGAACAAACTCCCAAAGGGGAAACAAATAAACTAGCATTGTTTCACCTGCAGCTTGCAGCAAGGCAGATCAATTAAAAGAAGACAAAGCCACGAACTTGCTGATAGTTCTGGGCATGGGCATAGCTGCATACTTCCTTCCTAGGTGAGCAAAGCTAGCTGTCTGAATCAATTAAGATCTAACTGTTTGGGGGGGGAGAGGGGGGTCAGATAATAAATACATATTTAAAAACAACCCCCACCAGAGGATAGACACTTTCAGGCAGAGTACTCAGTACTGTGAAACACTGCTTGGGAGATCTGCATTTGCCTTAGACAAGCTAGGTAGCTATATATCCCTTCCGATACCCCCTGGGAAAATGTAATAAAAGGATGGGAATTTCCTGCCACCTGTAAGACTGTGAAAACATTGTTCTTTTGTTCCCAGCTGCTGCTGTGGGTCACCGTGCCTGAATGTCTAAGTTACTGTTCCAGCTTCTGCTGCAGGTTGCCATTCATTGACGCCACCTCCCCTCAACAGCTAGCAAGTGAGGGAGGAAAGGAGCAATACTCAGCTGTGGAAGAACAAGTAGGCAGTAAGGCACCATTTATTTGTAGCCCCTCAGCTTACATTTTAGAAGGTCATAAGTTTTCCCCATGCTATTAACTGGCATTGGAGCAACCCCCCCCTTTCCATCCCCAAAAATGAACTGTCCTCTGACACCCTAAGTGTCTCAACATTGCTTGTGAAAGCATGCAAACATGGGTGGACACACTGAAAGTATGGTCTCTCACAACCTAAATAGCACATGGCCTATGGGGCTTCTCCTGGGAACAGATAGTGGGATACAAATCTTTTAGGCGCATGCACAGCGGGGCATTTGGTCCTTGAGATAAATGCTCAGGCAAATCAATTCCCAGATCTTAGTGATTCAGTGAGCAACTTTGTGGAATGAGGCTATTCACAGTTATCTGGAAAATCAACTTGAAATCCTGGCTCCTACCAGATAGAAAGGAGTAACGGTTATATGGCACATTGAAGCAGACCATGAAGTACAACAGGAGAAAAATATCATTCTGCAACTGGTAGCTAGAACAAGGGCTGTGTGCTGAGGCGAAGTCATGGGCTGCCTTAGGGCTGGTTGGGAGTCATCCAGATAATCCTATCTGGAGTTAGACAGTCTGGCACCAATCAGGGGTCTGTCAGTTTGAGATCTGGACAAAATGAGGCGACTAGATATTACCTGGTTGGTGGTGGGAGAGAAGAGTACTCTATATGGAACTGTGTAAGAATCAGAGACCGATTTGTCCTATTCCCCACTCAACCAACCCATGGGAATGCTGGGTCATGAAACTATCCATCTCCTTCAGATTGGAGCAATACAACCTCATTCCAGATCCTATTTCTAGTCTCAGACAATCTAACAAAAAAAACCAGGGCTCTGTCTGAAACATCTGAATAAATGCCTGTAGTGGAGGATATTCCATTCCCATTTTACCATTCTACAAACAGTTCTTCCATTTTGAACATGGAGGGCAGCTTTTTGTTTTTCCAGTTGTAATTGTTGTCACTTGATCTGACAGGTTATCTCAGAGACTCTTCCAAGATCATGGTAGAATTAATATTGACTCTAAGAAATTCACTTCTCTCTTCCTCGACCATTTTTCTGATAAGGGTTTTCAAAACCCTTAAGGAAATGCACAGTTGTATTGTTCCTGGAGTACTTTGGATTCATAATAAACAGACAAATGGCACTAAGGTAGTCAGTCATAGGCCTGGGCTGAGGATGAATGCTGTCAGGATACAAGGTTTCATCTCAGAAGAATGTTAATGGACAATGAAAACAGCCTCAAGAAAAATAAGTATCAGAGAAACAAAAATCCGGTTCCTACTGGAGCTTGTTGGGAATGCTGATCTTATACACAGACCTACTTCAGTGAACCAGATGGCTCATAAGCTACCTACCCAGTAATTTATGTTGTCTCTACCTATAGGGCCAACAGAGTGAAATGTGGTGGAAACAAGTTTCCATTGTATATGCTCTGTTCTCTCAACTGTGTGCACACAGTCATACTCTTTGAAGAAATCCACTTGTTGGTGAACCAGGCAGAGTGATTCTTCTGTCAGATACCCTCTAGGGATAATGGAGGTGGGTTATTCAATTCCCACTCCCTATTAGGGAATAGGTGCCAGAAAGAGAACACCGCATCCACCGGCTGGACCACAGTGATTCGTTAAGGTCTCATAGCACTGTTCCTATCATGGATATAATAGACTTGTTTTGGTTGTAACAGTTGTCTTTGAGGTTTTTAATAAATAAAATAAGAAAGAACATGATCAGCCTGATCCCAGAGAGAAAATCAACTTCTCCTGCTCTCGGGGGAGCAAAGTTTCCTATCTTGCTGCACTGCCCATACAAGGGGTGATAAATGCTAAGATTTACATGGTAGATGTTGGATTAAGCAGAGTAGAACCTGCACCCAGAAATATCTTCCATCGTAAGTCAATTTGGTGGGCTGATGATTGACTTAGCTGCATCTGGAAACAGCAATAAAGTGTCCTGTGGCCTCTTCTTGTGCCAGGATCTGGAAAATGAGGTGGTGAATGGCCCTCCAAAGCTGGGCAATGTCTCTGCTGTATGCCTTCCCACCGTTTTCACTGCACCCCAGGACCATACAAAAGATAAGAAAGCGATGACTTCTGGTCTGAAGAGGCTGTGGCTTTCAGGTCTGATTAACCTAGCATTGGACCTTCTGATGTTCTCCATCTCGGAGAAGGTCTGCTATTGTAAAACCAATCCTCCATCCAGGACTAGACCGGTCCGAAAGGATAATTGGATGAAGTGATTAGCCTCAGAGAGACGTCTAGATTCCCTATGGTAGAATAGAACTTATTCTACCATAGGGAATCATTGCCTTGAGCTCCTCCGGAAGGGCCTCAGTGCGGGTGTCTGAGTGCCCAAGAGAAAAGCTCAAGTCGCTGTAGTATAATGTTTATGTCCAAACAAATGAAGCTTGTATACACCAATATAAATGTTTCCTTACAGGAACAATCCTTATTCCATCTCCACAAGGCCATAGAACACCACTTCATTCTGCTGCTAGCAGACCTACTCACATTGAACCACTTCAGGAAGTGCCCTTATGTTACTTATTCATTAAAGTAAACCTCCCTACTCTCTCCAATCAGATGAGTTTTTAGAAGTTGGGAATTTCTTAGATGAGACGCAGCATTTTACTTTTAATTCAGATAAGTAGCCCTTACAGTGTCCTCACATTGATTCCCAAAGAAAATTCAGTAAATATCCATCCTTCTGTTAAGCATCAAAAGTCCAGTGTTTGGGAGCACTGATAATTAATTCCAGGGCAGAGAAATCATGTCTCCTGTACTGAGATATATTAGGTGGCTCCTGGGTCAATACATAAATTCACCAAGATTCTCCAGATTGTACTCTTGGGGGGGAGGGGAATTCTGCACCACTGTGCAAGCACAGAATTAATGCCCCCGCAGACTAATTGATTCATACGCCCCTGCTGGGCAGCGGTCTTGAGCAGGTGTGTCTGGTCTGGGCTTTGGGAACAGCCAGGGGGAGTTGTAAATCACTGCCTCAGGGAGCAGGGCTGCGTGTGCATGCAAGACTCTGTCCCTCTTGTCCACTATCATGGTGTGCCTGGGGATGGACAGGGCTGGTGGCTCCTACCATGCCGGGCTCCAGCTGCTAGTCCGAGGGGGTGGGGTGGGGAGAGATGGGACTTCCTCTTTCCCAGCACAGGCTGCTCACGGAGACTGGTCAAATCCACCCTGGGGAACCTCCCCCCAGCTGCAGGAAGGCTCTACACCCTACCCAACACTGCTCCCTGTCCCCATTGCTCCCCAGCGGTACAGGGAGGGGTCACTGTACATGGAGCTTTCCCCACGCCACCCAGCATCTGCCCAACCTTTGTGCATCCAGATCCTCCCACTGAGCCTCACCCCTGTATCTGGACCCCCTGCCAGGCCTCCCCTCTGAGTCCCCCATACTTGAACTCCCACCCTGCTGAGCCCAGACTCCCTGCCAAGCCCCACACACCCGGATCCCCACCCCGCTGAGCCCCGCACACCTGCATCCCCACCCCACTGAGCCCCAATCAGCTGCACCCAGACCCCCACACCCAGACTTCCCCATTGAGCCCCATCCCCCTGCAACTGGACCTGCACCCAGACCACCCTCTCCTGAGCCGTGACCACTTTCACCTGGACTCCCCACAGAGGCCCATTTGCCCTGTACCCAGAACCCCCAATGAGCCCCTGTGCATCCAAATCCCCCCTGAACCTGGACCCCCCACTAAGTCGCCCACACCCAGTTTGCCTCACACAGAACCCTCTCACCCCACACCTGGATCCCCTCCCCACTAAGCCCCTCCACACTTGGATCCTACTGGGCTGAGCCTGCCTGCCCGCCTACACCTGGATTTGGAGGAAGGCCTGGGCATCAGGGCTGGCGCTTCCACTAGGTGACCCTATGTGGTTGCCTAGTGCGGCAGGATTTGGGGGGCGGCATTTTGCTGTCCTCGGCGGAAATTCGGCGGCGGGGGGTCCTTCCGCTGTGGTTCCTTCGCTCACGCCGGGACCTGCCGCTGAAGTGCCCCGAAGACGCGGAGCGGAAGGACCCCCGCCGCCAAATGCTCAGAGGAGGAGTGCTGCCGCCTAGGGCGGCAAAAACCCTGGCGCCGCTCCTGCTGGGCATGCAAGCAAGACTTCTGGAGGGGCAGGGCCCTGGGGTGTTCCTGGGGCTGACCCGGTCCTTGCGCTGTGCCTTACTGCTGAGTCTCTGTCCTGAGAGGGCCGGGGAGAGGGGACTGCAGGGTGACCTGCACTCCCCATTGCTGTGCTAGAGCCTCCACTCCCATTGCCTTTCTAATCTATTGTCTGTAACAATTTCAGTTCTAGTCCAGTGACTGTACAGTGATATGCTAAGTACTACTTAAGTCGTGCTATTCACTAAGGCCCCAATCTGACAAAGTACTAGTTTAAATGGGGATACTCAGGTGCTGAACTTTATGCACATATTTAAGTGCTGTGCCAGATCATGGCCTAACTTCACTCCTAAGGATGTGCTTCCCTTCAGGTTAGGTGACCATATTTTGAAAACCAAATCCGGGGAGAGACCAGGTAAGAGCACAGCAAAGTTGCTAACACTGAACATGTAAGTTGTGGAGCATAGTGAGGAAAAATTTTTTTAGCAGCTACTATTTTAACAGTTGCACATATACACAATAAATACAAAACAAATATGCATATAATCACCCACGGATGTGACGTCACACTAAAGATATACTTTCAGACACTGGTTACAAATAATACACACTGTTCAGGAAAAAGAATACTTCATCCCATCTGCCACATACTGTGATCATTGTAGTTGTGTCATTGCATTCATGTGGTTTCCCTGTCACAAACTCATTTAACAGAGTTTCTTCATCAAACAGTGCATCCTCATTAATTGTCACATTGGGGCATTTCTTCTGCAGTAACTCGACTACTGTTTCAGTCTCGGATCTTAAAGGACATTTCTTTAAAAGCAGACGCTTCAAATCGTCAGTATGCTTTCCCCATGCACATATGTATTCTATGGATGTATCGAAGAAAGATTTTGATACATTAAGATAGCACTGATGTGTCACGACCCCCACTCCTTGTAGGTCTCTAAGTAGTTTTCTCACTAAAACAGGCACAAAGTATTCATACCTTGCAACCAACCCCTTTTTGAGATTAAGATATCGGCTAACCCTACAGCATAGCAATCATCTCCCTCAATCGATTTGATTGTGTCATGAAAAAGTGTCATGTTTGCATGGATAAAAAGCAAGCCAGAGTTTGGTATATGGTTCTTCAAATATTTTGTGAAGAACTACTGGGCATTTTTGCTCTGACAAGAAAAATGACTTCAATTACTCAATTAAGTTGAAGGATTGTCTCTAAAGCAGGTAAGATTATCAGCAATCTGGCATTATGGTATCCCAGTATATTCCAGTATTATTGTCCCATGTACTCTCAAAAACTTTTCTGTCTTTCCACACAAACAGTGAAATATGAAAATATCCAAAAATCTTAATTAGGATCCTCTCAATGTCTACCAGGATTGTATCCTTTGCAGTTCGGGCATAGTTGTGCACGATGTGAGCAGGGAATCCAAGGCCAATCACTTCCCTTTTTAAACTTTTCTTTATTTGGTGTGCAAATTTTCTCTTCCATGTCTGCATAGGCCGCCAAAGTTTGTGTTTGTATTATCTGCTGAGAATGCCGCAACCTTATTTTCAATTCCTTCTTGATAACATAGAATTTATCGTTCTGATGTCGCTCCTTCAAGTTTGGTAAAATCCACAGTTTAATTTGCACACATACACTGCCGTCATAAGCCTTGAAATAGCGACGCAAGACAAGAAGCAGCTTTACATGTCCATGATTCGATGCATCAGCAGTATCTTTCCAGTCGTCAATTTGTTCATCATTTGCCCATGGAGCAAAAACATTTACAACAGTTGCTTCGCACTTTGTCCACATACATGAGAATTTTGGGTTACTGAATGTTATTTAAATTGGAACTAAAGTCCATTGACCTGTGAACTGTGATTTTTGTCTAACAGTATGATACTCAACCTTGCAAAAAAAATCAGTAACAGAACGTGAACTGTATGGTTAGTGGTACCTTTGTGTTCTTTTGTAGATATCCTCCCTCCACTCAAAATGGAATATACTAACTGGCATATTGAACATAATACAGATGTTTCTTTTCTGGTTGGTTGAAAATATGGAAAATCTTTTTGAAGCTGGTTGTTAAAGCAGCATTTACACTTCTTTGACAATGCCATATTCACTTTGAGTGCAAAGACTGCTTCAGTGCCTCTGGTGCAGCCCGTAACTGTCAAGCAGCAGTATTATAAAACTTCGCTGCAGTGAAACACCACTACCTAGAACCAGGTGGGTGGTAGTGGAACTGACAGCCATCCAGCACTACTCCAGAACCCACAGAGCACCACATCCGGGAGAAACCATGACACGAGGACCCACCACATGGATGCCACATGACAGCCCAACATCATCACTTTATCAAGACTACCCCTAACCAGAGGTGAATTATCTGTACTCCCCAAGGGACTGAATTTCTGCCCCACCACAGAACCTGATACCATACAAACATTTGGAGAACTAAAAGAATTCTCGCCAACTCTGCCTCAAAGAATTCTTTCACAGCAATGAGGACATCACCTACAATTACCATGTCCCTAGCGACAGTCATTATTCACACTTGGAGTTGCAGCTAGCAAGAGATGTTAAGAGTAACAAGAAGGGTTTCTTCACGTATGTTAGCAACAAGAAGAAAGTCAAGGAAAGTGTGGGCCTCTTACTGAATGAGGGAGGCAACCTAGTGACAGAGGATGTGGAAAAAACGAATGTACTCAATGCTTTTTTTGCCCTTGTCTTCACAAACAAGGTCAGCTCCCAGACTACTGCACTGGGCAGCACAGCATGGGGAGGAGGTGACCAGCCCTCTGTGGACAAATAAGTGGTTCGGGACTATTTAGAAAAGCTGGATGAGCACAAGTCCATGGGGCCAGATGCGCTGCATCCGAGGGCGCTAAAGAAGTTAGCGGATGTGATTGCAGAGCCATTGGCCATTATCTTTGAAAACTCCTGGCGATCGGGGGAGGTCCCGGATGACTGGAAAAAGGCTAATGTAGTGCCCATCTTTTTAAAAAGGGAAGGAGGAGGATCCAGGGAACTAGAGGCCAGTCAGCCTCACCTCAGTCCCTGGAAAAATCATGGAGCAGGTCCTCAAGGAATCAATTCTGATGCACTTAGAGGAGAGGAAAGTGATCAAGAACAGTCAGCATGGATTCACCAAGGGCAAGTCATGCCTGACTAACCTAATTGCCTTCTGTGATGAGATAACTGGGTCTGTGGATGAGGGGAAAGCAGTGGACGTGTTATTCCTTGACTTTAGCAAAGCTTTTGATATGGTCTCCCACAGTATTCTTGCCGGCAAGTTAAAGAAGTATGGACTGGATGAATGGACTATAAAGTGGATAGAAAGCTGGCTAAATCGTCGGGCTCAACGGGTAGTGATCAATGGCTCCATGTCTAGTTGGCAGCCGGTATCAAGCAGAGTGCCCCAAGGGTCTGTCCTGGGGCCGGTTTTGTTCAATATCTTCATTAGTGATCTGGAGGATTGCGTGGACTGCACCCTCTGCAAGTTTGCGGATGACACTAAACTGGGAGGAGTGGTAGATACGCTGGAGGGTAGGGATAGGATACAGAGGGACCTAGACAAATTAGAGGATTGGGCCAAAAGAAATCTGATGAGGTTCAAGAAGGACAAGTGCAGAGTCCTGCACTTAGGACGGAAGAATCCCATGCACTGCTGGCTAACGGCGTTTGGGGCTGTATAAGTAGGGGCATTGCCAGCAGATCAAGGAACGTGATCATTCCCCTCTATTCGACATTGGTGAGGCCTCGTCTGGAGTACTGCGTCCAGTTTTGGGCCCCACACTACAAGAAGGATGTGGAAAAATTGGAGAGAGTCCAGCGGAGGGCAACAAAAATGATTAGGGGGCTGGAGCACATGACTTATGAGGAGAGGCTGAGGGAACTGGGATTGTTTAGTCTGCAGAAGAGAAGAATGAGTGGGGATTTGATAGCTGCTTTCAACTACCTGAAAGGGGGTTCCAAAGAGGATGGATCTAGACTCTTCTCAGTGGTACCAGATAACAGAACAAGGAGTAATGGTCTCAAGTTGCAGTTGGGGAGGTTTGGGTTGGATATTAGGAAAAACTTTTTCACTAGGAGGGTGGTGAAGCACTGGAATGGGTTACCTAGGGAGGTGGTGGAATTTCCTTCCTTAGAGGTTTTTAAGGTCAGGCTTGACGTAATCCTGGCTGGGATGATTGAGTTGGGGATTGGTCCTGCTTTGAGCAGGGGGTTGGACTAGATGACCTCCTGAGGTCCCTTCCAACCCTGATATTCTATGACAGTCAAAAGAAAAAAGAATCATCTGATTGGATGCTCCACAGTGGATTTCACAGATATTTCTCCTGAACAAACATTACATCCATCACAGTTTCTCCTCCACTGAGAAGACCACTGTACAGTCCCTGAAACCCAACCACCAGATAGTGATCAAACTAGCAGACAAAGGAGTGTCAACGTAGTTCTCCACCTTGATGACGACATCAATGAGGCTAACCAACAACTCTCTGACTCCACCTACTACAAGGAATTTGAAGACCCCATAGCATAGTTCACACAGGAATTTAAGGATATCAGATCTTCCCCAGACAACTCCAAGAGAAACTCTACCACCTCATCCCCAATGAACTCACCTCAAGGACCTTCTGCATGCTTCCCAAGATGTACGAACAAGGGAACCTAGGCAGACCCATCAAATCTGGCCAGGGCACTCTTACTGAAGGAATATCAGCACTCATAGAAACCATCCTCAAACCACTCACCACACAAAGGGCCAGTTTCCTTCAGGACATGGCGGATTTCTTCCTGAAACTCCACAACATTAACAACCTCCCTCTGAGCACCATCCTTGTCACCTCCCTATAAGCCATCATCCCTCATGATGGCATCACTGCCTGCCTGAAATATCTACAAGACAATGGACAACCTCAGATATCCACCCCAAACATGCTGCCAAACTCATCCATTTCATCCTTGCTATAGCAATTTTACATTCCTCAACAAATGCTTTGTCAGTACCAGGGGAACAGCCATAGGTACTGGGATTGGGTCCCCAATATGCCAACTCTTCATGGGCCACCTCGAGGAAGAATTTCTGGACAATTGCACTATGAAACCAATGATATACTTGAGATACATCAATGATATTTTCATTCTCGGACAGGTGTGTGACGGGTTGGATCACAGAAACCCCCTTGGGAGCTGCCACCCGATGTGCAAAGACTACCCCTGCTTCTGTTTTCCCTGCCAGCTCAGGGCTCCAGCACCCTGTCTTGCTGAGCCAGACACTCCAGTCTGCTCTAACAAAGACTCAGGGTCTGAATCACTTGTCCCAAAGCTGCAAGTTTACCTGAAAACCAGCTCACAGGAGTGTGCTTGTCTTTAGCACTCAGATGCCCAACTCCCAATGGGGTCTAAACCCAGATAAATCCGTTTTACCCTGCATAAAATTTATGCAGGGCAAACTCATAAATTGTTCGCCCTCTATAACACTGATAGAGAGATATGCACAGTTGTTTGCTCCCCCAGGTATTAATACATACTCTGAGTAAATTACTAAATAAAAAGTGATTTTATTAAATACAGACAGTAGGATTTAAGTGGTTCCAAGTAGTAACAGACAGAACAAAGTAAGTCACAAGCAAAATAAAATAAAATGCGCAAATCTATGCCTAATCAAACTAAATACAGATAATCTCACCCTCAGAGATGCTTCAGTAAGTTTTTCTCAGACTGGACACCTTCCAGGCCTGGGCACAATTCTTTCCCCTGGTACAGCTTTTGTTCCAGCTTAGGTGTTATCTAGGGGATTCTCCATGATGGCTCCTCTCCCCTTCTCAGTTCTCTTCCCCCCTTTATATATCTTTTGCATAAGGCGGGAACCCTTTGTTCCTCTGGGTTCCCACCCCCTCCCCTCACTGGAAAAGCACCAGGTTAAAGATGGATTCCAGTTCAGGTGACATGATCACATGTCACTGCAAGACTTCATTACTCACTTGCCAGCACACACATATACAGGGAGACTCACAGGTAAACAGCCATCTGCAGACAATGGGAGTCATCAAGATTCCAAACCATCATTAATGGCCCACACTTTACATAATTACAATAGGCCCTCAGAGTTATGTTTTATATTTCTAGTTTTAGATACAAGAGTGGTACATTTCTACAAATAGGATGATCATACTCAGTAGCTTATGAGCTTTGTAATGATACCTTACAAGAGACCTTTTGCACAAAGCATATCCCATTTGCATTATAGTCACTTATTATCAAATTTTTTATAAAACTATCCCAGTTATATTATATTCACTTATTATCATGTTTTTATAAAACCATGTAGACTGCACAACGTCACACCCTCCTCCTGAACTTACTGCCAGAGACTTGGACACTGACCATGGCGGAGGCAGTATACCTAAAATTCGTTTTTGGGCTCCCCTACTGGGCAGACACTCCTGTGTCCCCCAAAAGGGAAAGAGACCCTGACCCAGCTGTAGGCTCACAGCTACCAGCTATGAGGGACCTTTCGCTGGCCAGCAAAATCCCCCCCCTTTCACTCAGGTTGGGTTTGCTTCCAGCTAGAGTCCTTGGGGTTTGTTTCCACCGCAGCAGTCACCAGGACCCCAACTTCCAGCTCCAGGATACATGTCTCTGTGCACCTCTTCCACTCCATTACAGCCAGGTCATGCTTCTGGGTCTTACTTGCTTTGTCTCTTAAGTCCAGGCTGGTGGGCAGCCTTTTCTTTTTCCAGGTCAGCCTTTTTCCAGGCAAATTGTACATCAATTTCCATTTGTTTTCCCTTGAGACCATCACTTGATGAGCTGGGATACCACAGAGAACACCCTCCTGCCAGAACAGGCACCCCTCCCCTCCTGTCTTGCTAGGTTAGACACTCCAGTCAGCTTCAGCACAGACAGAGGTTGGGCCACACCCATCTGCAGTTCACTGAAACTGAGATGTACTCAGCTCAGGGGCTTCTTAGTTAACAGAGACATTTCCAGCGCCCATTGTTCAGTCTTTCTGGGCAATTTGCAACTTGTGTAGTTTTAGCTTCTTTTGATCTTCATTCTTACTTATTTTGCTTCCTTTTCTGTCCCTAATTTCCTTTCCCAAAATAAGCAAACAGAAAATAACAAACCAGTAACCACTTTGTCTGTTCTCCAGCCACCACACTTAAAACTCACTTAAAATCACTACCAGTATCTCAAAGCAATCAGCTGTGCACAGATCCTGCTCGACTACGCCACTGTGACGGGTTGGATCACAGAAACCCCCTTGGGAGCTGCCACCCAATGTGCAAAGACTACCCCTGCTTCTGTTTTCCCTGCCAGCTCAGGATTCCAGCACCCTGTCTTGCTGAGCCAGACACTCCAATCTGCTCTAACAAAGACTCAGGGTCTGAATCACTTGTCCCAAAGCTGCAAGTTTACCTGAAAACCAGCTCACAGGAGTGTGCTTGTCTTTAGCACTCAGATGCCCAACTCCCAATGGGGTCTAAACCCAGATAAATCCGTTTTACCCTGCATAAAATTTATGCAGGGCAAACTCATAAATTGTTCGCCCTCTATAACACTGATAGAGAGATATGCACAGTTGTTTGCTCCCCCAGGTATTAATACATACTCTGAGTAAATTACTAAATAAAAAGTGATTTTATTAAATACAGACAGTAGGATTTAAGTGGTTCCAAGTAGTAACAGACAGAACAAAGTAAGTCACAAGCAAAATAAAATAAAATGCGCAAATCTATGCCTAATCAAACTAAATACAGATAATCTCACCCTCAGAGATGCTTCAGTAAGTTTTTCTCAGACTGGACACCTTCCAGGCCTGGGCACAATTCTTTCCCCTGGTACAGCTTTTGTTCCAGCTTAGGTGTTATCTAGGGGATTCTCCATGATGGCTCCTCTCCCCTTCTCAGTTCTCTTCCCCCCTTTATATATCTTTTGCATAAGGCGGGAACCCTTTGTTCCTCTGGGTTCCCACCCCCTCCCCTCACTGGAAAAGCACCAATGATATACTTGAGATACATCAATGATATTTTCATTCTCGGACAGGTGATCTAAACTCCCTCATAGATTTCCACCACACCTTCAACCACAACCACCCATCCAGGAAACTCTCTCTAGTACACTCCCACACCAGCATCAACTTCCTGGTCACTGCAATCAACCTCAACAAGGGAACCCTGCAGACAGTGATGTGCAGGAAATGCACGGGTTACCTCCACAGATGCAGTAACCATGCCAGATGCGCCAAGAAATCTGTTATCTACAGCCGAATACACAGATACCACAGAATATGCTCTGAGGAGAAAGTCCGGGATATGCATTTTAACACACTTAAAACAGCCTTCAGTACACAAGGACACTCCACCAGAGAAGTAGACTGCATCATGGAATGAGCCACCCAAATACCCTTAAAGAACCTGCTTCAATACAGGAGTTAAAAAAAAAAAAAAAAAATTCTCACCACCCACACTAGAACCCATACAGGGCCTCATTAAACAATTACAACCCATACTCGATGGGTCTTGAAAAAATCTTTCCGAGACTCCTCTTCTGGCCGTCAAACAACCCCCCAGCTCATCATCAGAAGCAGTCTCTTTGCAGACCAGAACCCACCAACTCAAAGCATCATCAGACCCTGCCAAAACAGATGCAAAACCTGCAGACGTATCTCTACTGCTACAATGATCAATGCTCCTCACAATGCACCTTTCAAGATCCATGGGTCCCCCCCCCCTCTCTCGATATAGATATAGATATATTATATGCCTATTTCAACATGTGGTGTACCACATCCAGTGCACTAAATGCCCCAATAACAACTATGCGTGTGAAACCAGACAATCATTATGCTCTCAAATGGACGTTCACCTAAAAATAAGACAAAAACACCATATAACCTGTGGGTGAACACTTTTCACAAAATGATTACTCCATATCTGACCTCTCAAGATATGTCTTGGACAGCCACAGTTGGCTGATTGCAGCAGACTTGAGCTCGAGCTAAGGGGCTGTTTAACTGGGCTACAGTCGGAGCCCAGATGTCTCCATTGCCCGAGCCCTGTGAGCCTGAGTCACCTGGCACAGGCCAGCCACGGGTTTTTACTTGCAGTGTTGACATACCTTCAGTCTTTATCCTGAATGAAATCTGCACAACACCTTCAAAAGAGCCTGGGATCTTAGGCATAATTTTGCTAGACACTAAAAATCATGATTTTAATAAAGGCACTGGATTTGGGGCTTATTACAACAGCCTGAAACCCACTAACTCTCCTTTTTTGTTCTATGATTTTTTTGTCCTATGTTAATGAGGCATTTCACCTTGAATGGTCTCTTAGAATACGTTAACTACTTATGCTAAATAACCTATTCCAGCTTGTATTTAGCTGTGACACTCTGAGGACTTGTCTACACTTAAAATGCTGCAGCGGTGCTGCTGTAGTGCATCAGTGTAGACACTACCTACACCGACCGACAGGAGTGCCGTTGGTGTAGGTAATCCACTTCACTGAGAGGCAGTAGCTAGATCGATGGAAGAATTCTTCCAGCCACCTACTTCTTGCCTACACCAGGGGTTAGGTTGGTATAGCTAAGGCCTGGTCTACACTGGGGGGGGGATCGATCTAAGATACACAACTTCAGCTATGAGAATAGTATAGCCGAAGTCGACGTATCTTAGATCGACTTAGAATCACTCCGCGTCCTCGTGGCACGAGATCGATGGCCGCCACTCCCCCGTCGACTCCACTTCCGCCTCTCGCCGTGGTGAAGTTCCGGAGTCAACGGCAGAGCGATCGGGGATCGATTTATCGTGTTTACACTAGACGCGATAAATTGATCCCTTATAGATCGATCACTACCCGCCGATCCAGCGGGTAGTGTAGACGTACCCTAAGTCTCTCAAGGGTGTGGATTTTTCACACTGCTAAGAGACATAGCTACTTTGAAATAAATTCCTAGCGTATACTAGGCTTGAATACCTTTTCCAGACCTGAAGAAGGCTCTGTGTAGCTCAAAAGCATTTCTCTTGGACCAACTTCTGTTGGTGAAATAAAAGATATTACCTCATCCACCCTGTCTCTAATATCCTGGGACTGACACCACTACATCACCTGAACATCTATGTCAATATCTCTCTGCTGATGGTTGACAGAACTGTGAACAGCAAAGACAGGCATTGGAGCTATTCCCAGGAGAGGGGACCCAAAACAATGGAAGCTAGGAGAAGGGTAGAATAATAAACTATCCTTCCTTTTCTTGACTTCAATGTGTCCCAAGTATATGAAAAACTGCCTGTACAGAGGGACTAGATACAAGGTGCTGGTTTTCCACTTAATTTCTTGCACTTACATTAGAATTAGGTGATACTTGAAACAATAGTAGGTTTAAAAAATGGAAGA
The DNA here is from genome assembly GCF_028017835.1 of Emys orbicularis. Lineage (NCBI taxonomy): Eukaryota > Metazoa > Chordata > Testudines > Emydidae > Emys > Emys orbicularis. The sequence goes on from NC_088684.1 coordinate 220,059,704, forward strand.
GACTGTAACTGTTATTTTTATACTCTTTTTGAAAGATTAAGAAAAATCCCCATCACAAAAAATTGACTGCACATAAAATCTAAAAAGCCTAGTTACTAAATTTACTTTCTGCCCCGTGTTTCAACTATGCTGAAAAAAAGACAATCCCACAAGAGTGGTGACTTATTTTTACATGTAACTTACCCCATGAATATAAAGATAGTAACACACCTTAATATGAGGCACATGAAAGATTGTTGCCTATGTGCTTGAATGGAAAGGTTATAGTTTAATTTGTGCCTTTAAGGCTTTTTTTTTTTTTTTAACGTATTTCCCCACTCTGCCAGATTGTCCATACTGCCATCAGAAAATTGCTTGGGCCACTTCTTACAAAATCAAAGGTCATCTCTATGCCTTGGTGGCAGCTGGGAAACTAATGATTTAATGCTGCTTTGACCTTTTGGCTTTCTAGTTCATTTGAATCTGACCCAATGTTTTAATTTTCCAAAACTGCTGGGCATTTGGCTTTTGTCTGTTTCCAGATGTAACTTACATCTGTTACAAAGTCAAAATGCAACTTTGCATTTATGAATTGAGGACAAAACACTCATTTTTGAAGCTACAGATTGCATCTTTCCAGTGAGACTATAGATTATTCTACCACCTAACTCTAATTCCTGGTATATGATGGTAGGATTTGAACACTTGCCCTGCATTAAAATCCAGACTCACCAATGCATCTTAATGATAATATTTCTTTAAAGCGCCATTTCTTTTAGGTTTGTTTCAAAACAAAACATAACTGAATGTAAAAACCTACCTTCCATTCTCTTGTTTTTAAATAAAAATGTAGTAGAAACTATTTGTAGCTTTTAAATTCTTCTGTGTATAAACTTGTGGATGAAAGACTATCCTGGTGGGCGTAAAGGGTATGTCTGCACAACGTTTTAAAATCCAGGGCAGCAATTCTCAGAGCCCAGGGCTACAGGCTGGGGCCTGCCCTATGGCTGGAACATGGACTCTGAAGCCTGGGAAGGGCAGCTGGGTTTCAGAGCCTGAGCCCGAATGTCTACACAGGTGGTTTTAGTGCTGTAGTATGAGCCCTGAGAGCCAGAGTCTGTAGCTGTGGGCTCTGAGACTCACTACTGTGGGTTTTAAAATGCAGTGTAGACATACCCAAAGAGAGGTGATCTCTCATTGTGGAGAGTGCAATCTTGTGTGATTCTGTAGAGGGTAAAGGAAGTGTAAGGTGGCAGAAAACTGGTCACTAGGAACTTGCAGGGTGAGCAGGCCGTGCATGTTGCAACCATTTTTCTATTGCTAGGTTTTGTAAAGGACCAGAGTTCTGCATAATGGTTTTTCCTCTTAGGATTAGAACTATATACACACTGCATATTCTAAATGTGAGGTGAAAGTTGCATCAAGTTGATCCCTAATGATCATAAAATCTATAACTTGAGCCTGCTATTAAAGAGGTGATAATGGAAGAGGGAAAGCAGCCTAACATGACCAGACTTGCTGTGAAAAGGCCACTGAGGGGTTAGATAGACAACCTGTCTCCCTGAGCACTATATTCACGTGAAATCTTTTTCTTTGTTTTCTTAGTAACACAACTAAGTAAATTTGCCAAAATAAATTGGCAGACTGTGCTTGGTCAAGGGACCCAGGTTACATGGCTCCTTGAAGACCCACAGTGTGACTCTGAAAGCTGGGTTCAAACTTGATCCTTTAAATAAGCATAGGACACTAATCTTGCAGAACAGATGGGCTTCTAAAATTTTTATTGGTCTTTTTTATGGCCTGTGGCTATATCACCTCAAGCTGTGATCTTGTTAAGTCTTAAGTGAATCAGGATTGGGTCTGATTATTACTGGGAAAGGGGAGTTGCAGAAAATGATGTTGCTGATTCAGTAGATGTTCTTTCTGATGAAATAATAGCAAACTAGTGCCCTAGTATTGTTTTAGAGAGTGGTGGGGGTGTTTGTTTTTTGGTTTGCATTGGTTGTTTTTTAAGTGAGACATGGTTACTTTAAAACTCAAAATCCCCTTCCTCCCCTTCTTCACCTATTTTTTTTCTTTAAAGGTATTGAATTTGGCTAGAATGCCTGCCTTGGTAAACTGTTGGCAGGATTTAGATGAGCTTAATGTAGTTTGGATTTAATAACTTTCCTTACCTCAACTGTGTACTGTTGTTGCACTGTAGAGTGAGGCAAAATGATGCTGGTGTTTAAATATATACGATTGTAATACTCAGTTTTTAGACCTTTTGTTGTTTTAAAACAACAAATCTTAATTAAGAACTAGGTGGCTGAAAGGACTGCAGGATAGGAACTTCCAAGATGTGGGGAAGAGGATAGCTGCCGTTTGCAAATCCTGTTCAGAGACTTTTATGCCAGATGCAAGAATGGTTTGAAGAGGGTTTTTGAGGCAAGGCGGGTTGCATACTTTAAAGGGCCTTCAATGAGGGGACTTGACTCAGTAGCTTAATTCTACCATGCTGGGGAGCCTGGTTTACATGTGTGGCTATCCCCTGTCCACACCACAAAAAACGTTTTTTCCTTTGAATATAAACTGCTAACAAAGCATTTTATATTTACATATTTAAGTCCATAAAGCTTACAGCTAGTGTTTCTCATTAATTTACACAAACTGTGTCCATTCACAATAAAATACGCTTAAAGTATCTAAACTAGTAAATGCAAATATGTGCAATGTGGGAGAAATAATGTTGCTGTGGAAGCATTTAGCATTTCCTGACAACTTTTCCCTTTGGGTTGTGGAAGTTAAATAGATAACATCAACATTGCACTAACAGTATTTCTTTTAATTAAAATATTGTTAGGATTGGGCTTCTGGCCCACCTTACATCGTATGCAAATATAGATGTTTGACAAAATAGCTGGACCTGTAAACCTCTTTTAATGCTGAAAGGTGTATGCTGTTTTCTTGTTAAAAATGTTAATACTCTTGAATACTATAACAATAGAACCACTTTAAACAAGTTAACGCTTCGTTGTTGAGACTGCTTACAGTAACAGATTGAAGTTAAACCCACATTTGCATTTTCTTTGTACTAATCTGAGGCCATGATAAAACTCCTAAATGTAAATGATTCCAGTTAAGTTGACCACTGCCTCTTCCCCTTTTCTAAACAAATAAAACAAACTAACTCCTGGCTCCCTCAGATTAGTCTCCAACTGTTTCTAGGGTGGAATTGTTCTACAACTTATCTGTGCTACTGAAGAAGATACCTGTTGATGACAAGAGTGTCAGCAGTGGGTGTGCTTGAACTATGCTGAACACACATCTGATGCAGGAATTACTGAGCGAAATTCTCTAGCCTGGCTAGATATAATGGTCTTCTAGCCTTTAACAGCTGTGACTAAATTGCCCTTGCCTACTTTGCAGATGAGCGGTGCTCAGCACCAGTTTAGCTGCACTTGTTGCTGATCCTGTTGTAATAAGCAAAAGGTATTTTTTGTACACTAGACAAGGCTTAAGATCAACAAAAAATCTATAGTAGTAAGATCTGGGGCAGTATAAAGGCCATTGGGGGGGGGGGGAACACTTTTAAAATCAAGGGAGCCAAAGAAGATATTCCTGAATCATGCATTATTACTGTTTCTAAAAACATTGTTAACCAGGGATTTTCTTTTCCTTGCTGATTCAAAATACATGTAGGAATTCCATTCCCCCCAACAGCCAACTTCTTGATTGGTGTATGTGTGGGATATATTTTAGGAATACTTTTTTAAAAAGTAATTGAATGGGTTTTTCAATTTACTGCCTATGAATGACAGAGGGAAGGCACCAGAGCTATCTGTAGAATGACTAGTTTCAACATGCACTAAATTTTCATGGTGGTGTATTGAGGGGGGTGGGGGGAAATCTGTAGTCCGTCCCCCCACCCCCACCCCAGTCCAAAACCAAAACTGCCTTCACAAAAGCATTATGAACAAAGTGCCAAAATCCAGGCAGAGCAGCATTGCTAGCTTATTCTCCTTGACAGGGAATGCTTGCAATAAATGTCTAACTTAAAAAGTTTGGGGAGGGAGGGAGATGTTGTAAGATTACATGACTGTACTAGAGGAAAGTAGCAAAACTGTTACTCAAAGAAATATTTTTGTTCTGAGAAACTTTGACCTCACCTTGTTTAAATCTAACTGCCTACTATTTGGCCCAGGGAGGGTAGATTATTGCTGCTAGTGTATATTTTACAGTCCTTCTTATCAGAATATCTCCAAAGTACTTTTAAGATTAATGAATTAAGATTTACAACTCCACCCTGTGGAGTAGATGTGTTAATTTGCATAGATTCAGGCCAGAAAAGTCTACCTAGATGATCAGAATACAAACCATAGAATGAGGAGTCCTTGTGGCACCTTAGAGACTTACAAATTTATTTGGGCATAAACTTTCATTGGATGCATGATGTGAAAAATATAGGAGCAGGTATAAATACATGAAAGGATGGGGGTTGCTTTACCAAGTGTGAGGTCAGTCTAACGAGAGAAATCAATTAACAGCAGGATACCAAGGGAGGAAAAATAACTTTTGAAGTGGTAAGAGAGTGGCCCATTACAGACAGTTGACAAGAAGGTGTGAATAACAGTAGGGAGAAATTAGTAGTGGGGAAATTAAGTTTAGGTTTTCTGATGGTATCCATAATTTGCAAACTTCAAAAGTTATTTTTCCTCCCTTGGTATCCTGCTGTTAATTGATTTATCTCGTTTGACTGACCTCACACTTGGTAAAGCAACCCCCATCCTTTCATGTATTTATACCTGCTCCTGTATTTTTCACTTCATGCATCTGATGAAGTGGGTTCTAGCCCACGAAAGCTTATGCCCAAATAAATTTGTTAGTCTCTAAGGTGCCACAAGGACTCCTCGTTGTTTTTGCTGATACAGACTAACACACTGAAACCTGAAACCATAGAATTTCACTTGGTAATACCTGAATTTTACAAATTTGGAAGCAGTCACAACAAAAGGATAAAGTGACTTGTTTGGTTTTGGCATTTCTGAAACTGACAACTCCAGACTCCCAGCCTGTGATTTTTATTATCTATAGCTGGATTGTTCAGGAAATTGAGCTCTTCAGCATGTACCAATTCATCTTTAATATTTGTCTTTTTTAGAAGCTATTCGTGGTTTTTCCACCAAAGACCTTTTGATCCAGTATTTATAGTCAAACATCGCCAATATTTATTAGGTATAATTGCTACATGGTGATGGGGATGAAGATGTTTGAATAAACAATTGGTGATTTCTCTGATTAGATCTTTTTATTCTTAGATCTGTTTTTCCTTTGATTTACAGTACCTTCTTGGCAATAACCGTATGTTGTGCCATAAAATGATAGATGGACAAGAATTCACTCATTTAGTCATACACAGGGGATTAAAGAATAACCTGCAGTAATGCTTGTTGTATGATTATTGAAATGCCCTTCTGGCTGCTGAGACAGCTACGTCTCCCAAAACAAACATTAAGTATAAGAGCTCGCTTAGAGGGAGTGGAGCACGGTTGCTCATTGCCAGAAAATGCTTTCGTGAGTCATCCTTCATACAACACACAAGTATAATCCTCCTAAAAATGAAGAGTAACAAGCATATTAATCAGAATAGATAAGTGTGGTCTTGGATCTCTTTTACAAACACTTGTTTTCAAAGGAGAATATCTTAATTTCTCTTCCGAGAATAAGATGCTCTGTGATAAATTAAAAACCCAATAATAATAATTTTACATGGATGGTATAATTCAGCATTGATCTAAGCAAGCAATTGTGATGCAATATCTTTATACTGTATGACTCTGTGTGCTTTTGTATTAACTGCTGGTTTTCTCTGGTGCACGTGAAGTCATCACAGAGATTTTGTTTGAGGATATAATTGCTTTGTTTAAGTGATGCCCAAACTATAACAGCAAAGCCTGTTGAGTACAGACCTGGCCTGAGAGATCTAAAGAGCTCAATTTGTTAGCTTATCAAAAAAGATTGAGGGGTGATTTGATAACCATGTAGAAGTATTTTCATGGGGAGAAAATACCTGGGTACTAACATGCTCTTTAATCTAGCAAAGAAAGACAAGAACCAACTGCTGAAAGCCAGACACAAATTTTTAACAGTGTAGGTGATTAACCACTGGAACAAACTACCAAAGGGAGTGGTGGATTCTCCATCTTTTGATCTTTAAATCAAGACTAGATGTTTTTCTGAAAGATCTTCATTAGCCAAACACCGGCTGTTGGACTCAATACAAAAGTAATTACAGGTCTGTCGCATCTTACACGCATTTAACATGCGCGATTTCAACTTTACGCGGTCGACAAAAACAAAAAAAGAGAGAGAAAAATAACAATTTTAATACTATACCTGTAGTGCGGGCGATTCCGCCCGCCATTGAACTCAATGGGATTTTGGCTATACGCGGTTTTCGCTTTATGCGCTAACCGTGTAACGGAACCCCCGCATAAGATGAGACAGACCTGTAGATGAAATTCTATGGCTTCTGATAGACAGGAGTTCAGACTAGGAGATCTAATCATCCCTTCTGTCCTTAAACTCTATGGATCTTTAAATGGAGACTAAAAGAGCATTATTTTGCTCTCAAGTTGCTGAGCAGCACTAAATCATGAGCTGGTATCCCTCCTGATGCTTAACTTTTCTTCATGTTGCCTTGTCTGGTTTAAGAGTTTTAGCGTTTCTTAAGATGCTGCCAGTATTCTTGTAAAAATCCTATTGGACAAAGATAAACCCTAATTTTTGAGTGAATGCTCTAGATCTGGTATTCAATTTTAAAAGCAGACTTGGGCTCAGCAGTTATTGAGGAATGGCTCACCTTGGGTGCAAGACAAAGACAGTTTGTTTTTTAAATTTTCAGGTGTCCTGCCATGGATTTCATGATATAGTTTCCTGTGGAGTTGTTCTGTATTCACACTAAGGAATTCCAAGGTTCTTCGTTTTTGGTTTGTGATGTATGGTTCTTATAATGATGGTATGGAAAATACTGGCTTAACATCAGAGCTTTATTGTCAAACTAAATATTTACATTTCAAAACATTCATACATACAAGCTAATAGACAGGTGACATAATAAAATTATGTACTTGAACATAGAGCTCTGGATATGTGTGTTTTAACAGCTTTAAATTCTGCTAAACTGGTATTTAAAGAAGATTGGAATGTAGCTTACGATTGGACACTTTCTTCTATAGTGCCAATAAGGTAAACTAACCACCCAAATAAATGATCTCCACCAACAAGCTCAGCACCTTCTCATATTTTACATGCATATAATTTATTTTAAAAATTAATATAGTTTGAAGGTTGCTCCATTGAAAAAGTTAAGGACCTACAAACCCAGCTTTGCCACTTTTTTATGACGTAACAGTGGCACTAACTGCCAAACATACCACAAGTGTAAACTTTGAGGGCCATATTCTCTCTCTTCCCCTCCCCGGGTGTATAGAATCATAATATCTAGGGCCAGAATGGACTTCAACAGATCATCAAGTCTGGCCCCTGTGCAGAGACAGGACCAAGTAAACCTAGACCATCCCTGACAAATGTTTGTCCAACTGGTTTTTGAAAACCTCCCATGATGGAGATTCCACAGCTTCCCTTTGTAAGCCTGTTCCAGAACCTAAGTATCCTTAGGTTAAAGTTTTTTTCCTAATATCTAACCTAAATCTCCTTTGCTGCAGATTAAGCCCATTACTTCTCATCCTACCTTCAGTGGACGTGGAGAACAATTGATCATCATCCTCTTTGTAACAGCCCTTCCTTACCATATTTAAAGACTGGTATCAGGTTCCCTCTGTCATCTTTTCTCAAGACTAAACATGCCCAGTTTTTTAACCTTTCCTCATAGGCCAGGTTTTCTAAACTTTTCATAATTTTTGTTGCTCTCCTCTGGATGCTCCAGTTTGTCCACATCTTTCCTAAAGTGTGGCACCCAGAACTGGATGCAGTACTCCAGCTGAGGCCTCATCTATGCTGAGTAGAATTAATAATTACCTCCCATGTCTTACATACAACATTGTTGTTAGTACACTTTAAAATTATATTTAGCTTCTTTTGCAGCTTCATGTTGTTGTTGACTAATATTCAATTTGTGATCCACTATACCCCCCAGATCCTTTTCGGCAGTACTACTGCCTAACCAATTATTTCCCATTTTGTATTTGTACATTTGATTTCCCCCCCCTTCCTAAGTGTAGTACTTTGCACTTGTCTTTATTGAATGTCATCTTATTAATTTCACACTAATTCTCTAATTTGCAGAGGTCGTTTTGAATTCTAATTCTGTCCTCCAAAGTGCTTGCAACTCTTCTCAGCTTGGTGACATTTGCAAATTTTAGAAGCATACTTCCCAGTCCATTATCCAAGTCATTAATGAAAATATTGAATAGTACTGACCCCGGAAGGAACCCACTGATACATCCTCCCAGTCTGACAGTGAACCATTGATAATTGACTGCAGTTGAGCTATGACTGTTCACACAAATTTGAGTATCGGAACCCAAATCTTCATTTTTCACATAGCTTGATTTTTATTTTATATAAAAATGGGTGGAAAAATATGCTTCTGAAGTCACACAGCCAAAAGGACTTTTCTCAAACTCTTCTAAAACATTGTTCTTAAATAGAAACCAAACACATTTTTAATTGGAAAATGTGGTGATTAAAATGTTTGTAGAATTTTAAAACTTCCATAGTCTGACAACCTTAACTTCTGCACTTGCTACCAAGCAAGCAACAGCAGTAATAGATGCAGTAGTCAATACAGCTAAAAGAAGTGAAATGCTTTTTGCTCTGTGAACTTCCAGAGTTCTGGGCTGAATGGAATAGGTATGCTTTTTGCCTTTTAAAATTGATATTGGACTCCATAAAAGTAGTGTTGAGCTTGTTTCAAAAGTGTAAAACCTGAGGTGCTTCATTTTATTCCCCCCATGCTGCTATTTTTCACCATATATTTTTATGTATCTGTTCCCAGGGTGGAATGAGAAATAATGTGTAAACATTACAGTAAGCTTTCGAGCCCTAATGTCTGGCTTTCTTTAACTTCCAAAATATTTTTGTCCCCATCAGTAGGTTCTTAATGTTGTAGTTTTAAAAACTATTCTAGTCTGTCACATTCAGTGTCAATATTGTTTGTGCATATGATGCTGGGATAGCATAAGAACTTGAAGAAATCTATTTGTTCCTTCTTAGAGATATAGCTACATGCAAACACATTTTTAAAAATAAACATTTTTTACAGAGAGATAAATCAAAGTTTTCAATGTGAGCTGTGGGGCGAAAAGGCACCCATTGGCTTCACCAAGAGGACACTTTTTAAACACAAGTTAAGAGAAGGCTCCTCAACTGCTGTTTTCACTGAATTTTCCTCGTGGCTACTACATTCCAGTGCTTTTGTCTGTGCCTGGTATTTCGGAAATTTTGGTGAGGGGAGGTAGATGGGTGGGGCATTCTGGAAGCTGGTCAACAGTAAGGAGGGGAAAACTGGTGTGGGAATTGTAGAGTCGGGTCAGAGTTTAACTTTAGTGGCCATTCATCAGATGCTGATTGATTGCTGTGGAATCCCAGGGGACATTTAACAACATCTCCGCCCATCCCCCCCATCCCCTTTGAAAACAGACGGACCAAAAAATGGGGAGAACGACACCCAGGAATCTGCTGTTGTAAAATGTTTTTACAGTGCACTGTACAGCCTTTCCTGAAGCAATCACGTTTATTGTCTTGCTGTCGTATTTCTTGGGCTCCTGTGGCTGTGAAAGATGAATAGCCCTCTGATAGGGTTCACTGACTCTGTTTAATTTGAAGTAGGCTGCCTTTATTGTTTTTTGTTTAAAATTGTATGCAACCAATTTAAGGAAATATTTTCTATTTGGAAATAATCAACCCATGGTTAACTTCTTTTGGAATAAATCACTGTTAACCATCTTTAAAATCATTCCCATCACCACCTTCCTGCCTTTCTCCTTCTCAGGATGATGTATTTTTTTGAGGGAGCTTCTTAAAATATTAATTGTGATAAACTGGAATTCTCAAAGTGATAAGAACATTTGTTACTCTTCCTTTTTTACATATTTCATGTCTATCTTCCAGTAGTCTTACAGTTAACTGACTAAAATTGCCCAGAGTTTAACAAAGTGGAGAATGGTATGTTTAAAAAGAAAAAAGAAAATCTCTTATTCCTTAACTATCTTTAGAGCAGAACAGCCTAGTAATAATTACAAAACCAAACAGTAAATCCAGTAAACGTAGTTCTTGTGATCCCTAATTTTTTTTTTAATTTAGGAGGAAAGGGGTATCTTTTATCTCCTATTTTCCTTCTCTTCACTCCCTGCCCCAAACAAGATGGCTGTTTATTTCTGAGGCTATAGTCACATAATATTTGTTCTTAAATTGGGGAACTGCGGATGAATGGGCAGCAGTTAATAACGCTATCATGGCTTAGAGGTCATTCCAAAATCCTATCCGTTAAATTACAATGTGGCAATCTGCCCCTGCCCTTTCATTATCTGTGTATCTTCAAGTGGGACAAAAAATGAAGTCTGAAGGGGGAAAAAAAATCTTATGTTTCCTGCTCTTATGGTTTTAAAAAACAAGAAAATAACAATTTAAGTGGAAGGCACCCCCAAATGTTAAATATACACCAAGAAAGAGAACTTTTTGCAAGGTAGCTATATATGTTTGGTTTTAGGGGATGTGGTTGAGTAGGGGAGAACTTGAAATCTTTTGAAACTTGTCTGAGGCAAACGTAAAACCTAATTCTGTTCTTAAAAATTAGATTAAATGAATACATTTTGTCATGATAGAATGCTCTTCTGTAATGGAAGATTAACTTTTTATCCTTCTACAGATTGTGTTTGTATTAATCCAAGATTAGTCATAGTTTTTTAAAATGTATATGATGTCCAATAATCATGAGCCAAACCCTTCCGATTTCAGTCTGCTATTCCAGAAATGGGAAGGGGGGGGGGGGGGAAGCAGTAGATTAGGAGGGTCTTTTATATGTGGTTCTCTACAAATTTAGTACATATTTGTCTGCTTGAAACAGAACCCTTATATGTATCTTTCTACTGCAAGAAAAAACTGGAATCTCTACTGTTTTGGTGCAAGATCTGTGTTTGTTTGGATCTTAATCCTTCCCGATTAGAATCAATACAAAACTTTATTCTGAGCTACAGATATCACAGTCCATTAGATTTATTGGGCTCAGATGGCCCTGTTTGGTGGTGGGAGAAGCAAAATAAACACCACCAAAAAACAAGCGAGGGACAGGAAACTTGGCTGCTGGCCCTGAACCTTGGGCTTGGGTTCAGAGAAGGAGACTGTGAATAATAAATGATGGCAGTCAGTTTTCTTACTCACTAATTCATTGTAGAGTTGGCTGTCGGTGGGCATGATGCTATGCTTCTATCCACAGAGTCCTGCTGACAGAACTCCCTTCCGTCACCCAGATAGTTCTGAATTCCTTACAGTTACGGTAACGAAGGGGACAGTCTGGCCCTCTGATTCTTTGCGGGTACATTGGGGTGTATACAGACTCTAACACTCAGATAAATAAAGAAACCAGTGCAGCTAAATTGCCTCTAATATGTTGCATTATATTGTATGAAGGTATAAGAATTAAAACTGAAGTTGGCTCCAAAAGAGTAATGCACTTTTTGCCTTTTCCAACTTGTGCTTAGAGCAGGGGTTCTCAAACTTCATTGCACCGCGACCCCCTTCTGACAACAAAAATTACTTCATGACCCCAGGAGGGGGGACCGAAGCCTGAGCCCACCCAAGCCCCACTGCCCTGTGTGTGTGTGTGTGGGGGGGGGGCAAAGCCCAAGCCCCAGCCCCACTGCTCCAGGTGGGGTGCCAAGCTGAAGCTCAAGGCTTCAACCCCAGACCAGGGGGCCTGCAACCTGAGTCCTGCTGCCAAGGGCTGAAGCAAGTTTAAGCCAGCCCTGGCGACCCCATTCAAAGGGGGCCGCAACCCACTTTGGGGTCCCGAGTCACAATTTGAGAACTGCTGGTTTAGAAGATTCTAGCAGGTCATCTTGAAGTTGACTACACTCCTCTATCCTCCTCCAGCTGCCTTTCACTGTCTAGTCATCTTCATTGCAGAGTGAACATATTTTGAGGTCTCTGAGGGGATATATATATAATTTTTTTTTTTTTTTTTAAAAAGCTTAACTTTATTAAAGGGTGGTGGAGCTGGAGTAAGCATGGTCATATTAAGTGGTGGTCCCCCGCTGATTCTCTTTCTCTTGTAATTTAAATCTAGATTGCAAAGCCTCTTGATACATCACCTTAGAACAGTGGTCCCCAAACTTTTTACCTCACGCACCCCACCCCACCCCATCCACTTTCCCTCACTCCCTCCAAGCCCGGCCAGAAGTGGAGTCACGGCTCTGGGAGGGAGGGGACACGGACGGGGTAAGGGCCTGAGGCTGGGGGTGGGAGCAGAGCTGAGGCTGGGGCCCCAGGCATGGGGCCGGCATCTGGGGCCTGGGCCCAGGCCAGGAGTGGGGCTGGGTGGCGCTTCCTGCCTGCTGTCCATGGGGGCTGGCCCAGGCCCCCGCCGCACCCCCTGGAATGTTCTTCCTTGCCCCCTTAGTGGGGTACGCCCCACAGATTGGGGACCTTTGCCTTAGAAACTTGCCGACAGCTTTCTCACTCGAATGAGAAGGTTGGCTTTTCAATTCTGCCTTAAGACTTTACCATGTTCCCTATGTAATCTGCATATCTGAAATAAAATTGTCACCTTTGTTAGTTGGTTTCATTAAAAATGTCATTACTTCATTTGCATCCATATTCTGTCAGGAGAGGGAGGACGGGAGTGGGTTGATTGAGCAACTGCTTGATTAGTTTCTCTGTCTGTGGCCTGAATGACTCCTAGATTAGGCATTGTATTCTGGGCAGCAGCAGCATCTGGATCTGTGTGACAGGACAGTTCCCTGGCCTTTGCCCTAGCTTTGCTTCTGGCATTAGCTGTTTAAGAGAGCTAATGACAGGTTTAACTTGCTGCTGGGCTCTTGCTCATATGATCACCATTTTCTTTTCCGCTCTTGTCCTTGATAGTGAGATGCATAATTCATGTTGCATGTTTTTAAATAATATCAGATTCATTTGACCTGACTTGATACCTTGCGTGGCGTTTCATCCTTTTTTTTTTTTTTTTCCCTCTCCCCCCTAGTTGTTTAAAAGTTGGATGGCCCAGCAATATTAATGTATGTTCTTTGTAAGCTTACATTGAAAATACAGCGCTGAAAGAAAAAACTATAATACAGTAAACTGACTTATCACATTATGCACAAAAGGAATTTTCTAGTACAGGAAGATCCAGAGTTCCAAATTTAATATTTAGAACTTAAATTGATATTTTTCAAAATGTTCAAAATATTTAGAATGTTTGAGGTATCAGTCTTGTTCAGATGCTAATAAGAATGCTTTAATTTCTCTAGCAGAACAGTCTGTGTCCAGAAATGTAACTCATTTTTTAAAAAGGTTTTGTTGAAAACCTCCTTCAAAAATGTATCCAGAAATAAAGATTAACTACATGCACACAACCTTGTTTGCTGCTACAGATGTGTTTCTACATAATATGAAATGTGTCCACGCCAGGTGGAGGAATGAGCCTGTTTGCCTGGCTTATTATGATCAATAAATGGAATAAATTTTAGGAAAAGGAAATCAGGACTGTAGTCTCCTTCCCCCCCAGCCCCTTCCAAAAAAAAAAAAAAAAAAAAAGTTGGTACAGAGAATGTTGGTTGCCATTAGATTTGGTTGCCTTGCCTCCTACCCCACCACCACTCCATGCTCAGATGAACATTACCTGGCTCTTGTTTCTGTTTTGCTCTTGGTCATTCCTGTGGAGTAGATTTTCCACCATCCGAAGGAAAACCTGTACTTATGGTATAAGACTTTACTTGTATTGTACAGTGGATTTGGCTTTTCAACAGCGTTTTGGATTTTCTAGGACTTTTTATGACCTACTACATCAAGAATGCTGTGTGTAGGTATAAGTTAGAGTTTTAGATTTCACTCTGAACTTTCTTGTTCTGAGGTTGTTTGGTGGTTTTTACACTCCTCCACAGATCTGTTTTTTAAAGCCCAACTGATTTAACTTCTAACAAAACACAAATCTGTATAGGATGCTACATCTGTGTACCACTTCCCTCTGTTGGATGGAATGCAAACATGCAAGCAGTTACTGCTAGTGAATAAATACATGATATGGCGTACAGAGTTTCACTCTGGAGTGAATGTGGGTTTGGGATTTGGTTTAGTTTTATTAACCAACATGATTCCATTTGTCTTAAAAATGTATAGTTTCTTCCTCCTAATTCCAGCTTCTTCCCAGAAGTTCCACTGACACTGAAAGTGCTGGCTGGCACAGGAGAATTGCCACAGTTCTTGGCTTTGACACCACCTTTGATGATGATGGCAAGCTTTTGCATCCAGTTTGCCTTGTATGTTCTGTCTTGCAGATAGACTTGAAAGATTAGAGAGAGGATTGTCCTTGTTTTTTTTTGCTTGATGTGCCCAGTGCAACAATAGTACAGTAAATTTAAATGGCTCAGTAACTTTATGCAATATTTGTATATGCAAGAAAAGTTATCTGAAACATGCAATAGGTGACATACCCAAACGGGTGAGTGTTGGCAGATGGTTTCCGTTCTTGAGAGAAGGGTGGGATGGACATCCTGGTATTGTATTGCAAAGAAAACAATAACACTTCTATTTTATTTTTGTCCACGTATGAGTGGCTGCTTACAAGAGGGATCACTTTTCCTCTGTAGAAGCTGTTGTGAACACTTTGCTTATCATTACTACCCATAATATCTCCTCTTATGGTTAAGATACTTATTTTCTTCTGTGGGTGGCTTAGTGTGTCATACAGTTTTTTTTTCTGTGTCCTTTTCCAGGTGCTGCATTTCTACTGTGACACTTGTTCTGTCCCTATCTGCCGGGAATGCACCATGGGACGACATGTGGGTCATAGCTTTATCTACCTCCAAGATGCCCTCCAGGATTCCAGAACCCTCACCATTCAACTGCTAGCAGATGCTCAGCAAGGACGCCAGGCTATTCAGGTAAGTCACTCACGTGGTTAAGAGAATCTTCCCTTTTGTCTACCACCAGCTGTGCCTGCTGCTACAATGTCCCCTGTGTGTGAAGGGCAAAAAGCCTCTCCTTTCAGCATCCCCTATCCTCTACCCAACCCTCTCCTCTCCCTTGTTGCATTAGGTGATGGTCTTTTCATTATTCAGGAAGGAACTTCCTTGTCAACAGCAAATCAAAGGAAATGCCAACACACTATTCACATGCATCTTTGTTGCATCATCCTTTCATAAATAGGGACATCATGCTGTTTCCACGTGAGACTGTGCACAATTTGACATGTAACTTGTTCTAGGCTCAAAGTTCTGATCTTGTAAAGCTATCTTGGTTTGGAGGTGGCACATGCCTCATTGCTGCTGTATAACTGCCAACAACTATCTCCAGCTTTTCAGAACAGGGACTGTCTCTTAGTATGGTTCTGACCAGTGCCTAGCACAATGGGTCCCCAAGCATGGTTGGGAGTTTTGGGCAGTGCCACATGACAAGTAGTAAGCATCAGCTACTTGGATTAGAATGATCAGAATTCCACTCTGTGTGGGTGAGTGGGGACCTATTACAAATATAACCTTCTCAGAATAGGAACACGGATGAATTTAAGCAGAGTGTGGGTGAAGGCATTTCTGCATTCAAGGATCATAAAGCATTTTGTATGAAAGGTGTTAT
Source organism: Emys orbicularis (assembly GCF_028017835.1). Taxonomy (NCBI): domain Eukaryota; kingdom Metazoa; phylum Chordata; order Testudines; family Emydidae; genus Emys; species Emys orbicularis. The sequence goes on from NC_088684.1 coordinate 220,075,472, forward strand.
AGAATTAAATAGTGCCACTTCTATGGTGGAATGCAGCAGCTGTTCAACAGCACACAACAAGTCTAAATACAGGACAAGGATGGAAGAAAATTACCATACCCCTTCAAACTACAGGAAGAATTTTGGTAGGCAGAAAGGAATTTGACCAGATACACAGGTAAGGACCCAATTCAGCCACCCTTGCTCTCCCTGAGTAGTACCTGACTCTACAGGTAATCCTGCTGATGTCAGTAGAACTTCTTGCCAAGTAAAGTACTGGTCAGCATGAGAAGCATGACAGAATCAGGCTCTAAACTATCATCTTCTCCAAAGTTGTAATAAGTAACACATCACTTATACAGCACTGCCCACTTTCAAAGCTCTTCAAATATTAATCTTCATAACACTCTTGTAGGCAGTTTAGCCAAACTCAAACATTTAAAAGTCATAAATCAGACCTTAAACCAGATCTTAAAAATGAGATTTAAACCATCCTCCCTAACTCCCCGAAAATTGAGTGCTTTTGATTTGCCTTCTGTTTTGTTTTAACCTTTAGAGTATATTCAGTTCGTGTTTTCCTCTGGAACTCTGAAGGCTAGAGAAAATTTTTCTTTTAAATGAAAGCTGACACTTGCACATAAATCATTTGTCTTCTGTAGCTAGGACTTTAGGTACCACACCAAATATTGCGAGACTCTCAATAAAATCAAGAGATTCAGCAATTCTTGGTAGTTGTATTTTGTTTGCCCCCATTTTACAGATGGTGATACCGAGGCTCTGAGGATAAGTTGAATTTTCAAAGATGGTCTTAATTTGAGTGCTTAACTTTAGACATCTAGAACAAACCTACAGTGTGTAAGTGAGACATCAGTTGGAACTGTTGGTGCTCAGGACCCTCTGAAAATCAGTCCCTGGATTTTTGCCATTGGGCATCTGAAATCCTCAAAGCACAAACTTTTATGAATGCCATGAATTAGTAGCAGAGCTGGGATTATCATTTCATATTCTACATCCGAGCCTCTTGGCCTGTGCAGTAAACCTGCTGCATTTCCTTCTGGAGATCACAGCTCTTGTCTAAGCTACCAAGGGGAGAAAAGCTTAATGCTTTCACAATAAAAATACAAAAGGAGGATAACAGCTACTTAATTAGAAACATATTCAAACTCTTCAGTTTATTTTAAATATTAATGAATATAGTTTAACTAAAGGTAAGTTTAAAAGTACACCTCTACCCCGATATAACGCTGTCCTCGAGAGCCAAAAAATCTTACTGCGTTATAGGTGAAACTGCGTTATATCGAACTTGCTTTGATCCGCTGGAGTGCGCAGCCCCCCCCGCCCCCCCCGGAGCGCTGCTTTACCGCGTTATATCCGAATTCATGTTATATCGGGTCGCGTTATATTGGGGTAGAGGTGTAAAAGCAGAAACGCCATCCTAAATGCAGCTGATGGCTGAGGTATTGGAAGGATCTTTGAAATCTGGGTGTGTGGAAAAGCCATGTCTGGTTCAGCACCTGGGTTTGAAGAGAACATTAAGAAATGGCTGCAGTAATGCTGTGAATAAATATATTCTGCATGTTCAACTCTCAGATGTTAACTCTGATCTTACACAGTCCTTGTGTTCTAAGGAACACAGGTTACAAATCAGAGGTTGTTTGGTGTATGCGGAATTAACTCTTGATTTATTATTTTTTTAGTGCGGTAGTACCTAAGAGCCCTAGTCATGGACCGTTGTGCTGGATGCTGTACCAAATGCAAAACAAAAATACTGTCCCAATCCCAAAGAGCCATACGATCTAAATCTGTTGTAATTCTTTTAATCTAAAAATAGACTATTATGACTTACCATCTTGCATCTAAGTAAACTGAGTAGCAGCATGAAATATCTTTAATCAAAAAAAAAAATAAAAAAAAAAAAACCCCAAAAAACATAGTAGAGCAGCCAGAGCATACCAGTGAATCTTGACATAAGTTAACATTTTTTTAAAATTAAAAAAGGTTGATATTACTTATATTCAAATCATTACAGAGACCACATGGTAGTATTTCTTTCAGTTCCTTGTTTGGTGCTAATGTGTGAGGTTTTTGTCTGGGAACTCTTTGTAATTAAAAAACACCCACTAAGATGGAGCTACGTTTGAGAGGTTTGAGTGATAAATCACTAATTCTATCTGATAGAATGTCCTCTTACCAAGGGCTACAAATTGGAGTCTCTCAGCTGCCACTGCTGGTCATGAGAGGGAGGAATTTGTGTTGTGTTGGGAGAAATTGGATGGGAGATTCTAGTTCCCTGCTGTGCCATAGGCTCATAGGCTTAGTTTCTCTGTGCCTTAGTTCCCCAACTGTAAAATGGGCTAATACATCCCTACCTTTTAGGGGTGCAGTGAGGATAAACACGTTAGATTGTGAGGCTCTCAGTATAGTAATGGGGGCCATATAAGTACCTAAGCTAGAGAAATAAAGAACAAAACTGTTCATAAATATGATAATTAAGCTGTCTGGGGCAGCATCTGTCACTTTTATGTTCATACTATGGGTAGCACAAGAAGTACTACTACAACATAGATATTAAATTGTAGGCTGTTTCTCCCTATCCCAGTTTCTGGAGGCTCATTCTTGGGAGTTGTGTACTATAGTCCTCTAAAAAGACACGTGAGCCAGAACACACAATCAATGGGGTTTCTGGAGCTCAGAGGTGAGTGGCTCATGTAGGGTCTAGTACGTCACACTCCTTCCAGGCCTGCTTAAGATGTCTGCTTTGTTCCTGAGCCAAGAGTTGTCAGATGTCAGATCTATTCCATAGAAACCATGTAGAAATATTTAATGTGCCCCAAGTTTGAGCAAAGAGGAGGATATGGTAGCTAATAGAATCTCAGTAGTACAGTAACATTGAATTTCTTCAAGCTGGCCTGCACAAGGGTCTGTCTGTTAGAAATTAGATTATTGTTTTTTACTTCCGTTGATGTTGATGCTTTATTTGCACCAGTTGATGATTGAGTAGCAGACTGTGCCTCTTAATTTTTTTTAAAGCAGAAATTAGCCACATGGCCAATCTGCAAAGAGTCATGTGTGTATTATCACATTCACCCTTTTCCTCCTAACTCTGCCTCATTCCTTTCTCTGCTTCTTTTACTTCCTCTCACCATTCTTTTCTAATTTTTTTTTCACACTTAAAACAGCTGGCAGAAGACACCTAATGTCATGATGAGTGAACCTGTTAATGACAGTTCTGGACTGGGGAAGCACAAAAAGTGTTGGATCTACAAGATCTTGTAAATGTGAATCCTACAAATAATTCAGGACTGAGGGGGAAAAAAATATATAAGTGAAATTCAGAGGGTGAGGGTCAAGCTGAAAGGTTAGTGACACTGCCACACAGGAAAGCCAGTTATGGAGGAGAGATTTCTTACTTCCAGGCCATAAGGAAAATGAAGCTATGGGTTCAGCACATGGAATAGGGAATGCTTCCCACATGTCTAGCAAATCCATGTTGACAGGTCCAGAAGAAGCTGCATTCAGACCTCGTAGACTAGCTTGGTTGAGTCTCTTTTCTAAAATGTTGATACAAACTGCTTAAATGATTGGTTTTTGGGACTAGCCCAGTTGTCTAGTATCTAAAATTAAAATAGCACAGGGAGGGCTATGGAGGTGCAGTGCTCAATCCTTGGAGGATCAGCTCATGTTCCCGTTTTAGCAATTCCGCTGGTTGGCTGAAGGATTGGTGTTGACAGGCTTTAAAAGGAATGTTGCCCTGACATTGGAACTTAAGGATAGATAGAAGTGATAGGTTTCTGCATTTCTGCTGATGAACGTTATGTAAAACTTAGCAATTTCTTAGAGAAGAAAAGATAAACTGTGCTTAAGTGGGGATAGGAGTTAGGATATTGAGCCCCCTATGTTGAGATATCTGGAAAGCATGCAAATAACCCCAGTTGGAAGTTTTGTAGAAAGGGAAATTTATTTAAACTCTCTCTGAGGTTTTGGAGGAAACTCAGTTAAAAATCTGAAAAGGATGTTGTAAATGAGTTAATTCAGTCTGCCGCTCCTGCTGACCTGCATCTCAGGGTATGTCTAGACTAGGATAAAAGGGGTGTGGGTTTTAAAAAACATGTTAGTGAACTTGTTTGTAAAACCCTATCTCAACAGGGCAAGTTGTATTTTTAATAGATATTTGAGGTGAGCATTAATCTGCCTTAGCATTGGCCTCCAATGTGTTAAAATACAATTTACGCCATCTACAGTGGTTTCAAAACATGTTGATTCAAATAAGTTGGATAAGGAGATTTTAGGAATACACCACCTTGCTTAGCCTAGGCAATCCCTTAGTTGCCTTTGCTGTGGTGTTTGACAGTATGTTGTTTACAGCTGAAAACTGTAACAGGCCTCGGTCATTAGCAGAACACAGAGGAAGTGGTTCTGTTATCTTCCAACATCAAAGACTTCAGAGTTGGTGGTAGGCAGGGCCATTAGGGCAATGCCTTTTTGTCTTACTGAAATAAATTGAGAGGATTGCTGAGGGGATTGCCTGTTGGCAAGGTAATAAGTAGCACCCAGCTGGGGAGCAGATGGGGTGGAGTCTGACCACCTAACACTTAAGAAATTGAAAGGAATCTAGAAAGACCAAAAGCAAAACAGATCAATCTCCCCCTCCCCCCTTCTCCAACTCACCAGTGAGTCTGGAAGGCCACCCCAAATCTTTACAATCTTATCTTGCATTGGCAGGAATTTAATGTTTGAGAGGTGTGGAACAATAAGCTAGTTGGTGGGGTTTTGGGGGAGAAAGGGATGATTTTTTTTTTTTTAAGCTGGAATTGATGTCTTAGGTCAGCGGACATAAGTTTTAAATCTGAAAACTCTAAAATGCTGCTGCCAATCCCTTGATGGAATAAAATGAGACTGATTTATCAGGACAATATTGTCAAATACAGTTGCTAACTTTTTTCAGTTTGATATAACATACTGGTAATTATAATTTGATAGAATTATCTGCACCACCACCGCTGCTGCTGCTGAACTGATTTGAGTGCTAATGTAGGCAAGACAGCATTTGTTCACCAGCATTGTTGCCTAGACCTACTCTGAGCTGTGTCAAATGACAAAGGGGTGAAAATGCTGGTGCCCTGTCACACCTAGTGCTCTCACCAGTGAAGCTGCATAGTAAATATCCAAAAAAAAAGTCCAATATCCTCAAGGCCTGCTGGGTGTATCTTTTTTCACTACTGTTTCTACACTTCTCCTTAAACTGTCTCTTTTGCAAGGTTTTGCAGGTTCTGCACTAGTATTAAGCTAGTTACTGTGTAAGAAACGGGCCTTTATTTCTAAGTCTTAAGATGCCATGGGCTTGTGTGTGTGCTGTAAAAGGACACTGCAAACAATAGTGATAAACTTTATTATAGGTCAGCCTGTATCTGGTCCAAAATATAACTTTTTGGCAAACTGGAGCTCCTTATAAAGCCTAGGACAAATAGAAACATGTCAACAATTTACAAATAAATCCACTTGAACAGCTTGTTTTTTAACTACCGTCCCCATGCACTGAGAAACTGACACTGATTTCGCCAGTGAAACTGGTTTGGTTATTTTATTGCCCAAGCTGAAAGAAATGTAAAACTGTAAACACCATAAATAGTGTCAGGTCAAACAGATTTACTCAAATCACTCTTAGATTTAAGATTTTATTTATAAAAGTGGTAGAAATGTTTGTTTACCACATTAGGTTGACTGAATCCCTTCAAGTATTTAATATTATGTCCTGCTGTGTTTGCTAAATTCCTTGAATTAAAATTTTTGGGTGGGAGGAGTGACAGGAAAAATGAATGTTGCTAATGCTGGCATTTCTGCAAATTGCTCATGCCTAAAAGTTTTTGGGAAAAGCTTATATGTAAAAAATACAAACCAAAGTTGTGTCTGTTTTTTGCTCTAAAAATGGAGCTTTGTTGCTATTTCTAGTCTGCCAATTTTCTTACCTTTTTAGCCTTATTTCCATCAAAACGCCTTGTTTTTGTTTTAGTCCCCTTTCCTTCAGCTCCCCTCCCAACTCAAAACAATCCTCCCTCCCCCCCCATTTTTTTTTTCCTTCTGGCTGGTCTCTGGCCATGTTGAAAACTTAAACCTGCTTAATTAGGTCGATTTTAGGAATAGTTTTTAGTTAAACCCAGTAAATGTTGAGCAGAGACAAACTGATACATCTCTGGGTAATCAGTTTTTACTCTGGGGAATATCATTGGATAGGGATTGGAGTAGGAACACATTGGAAGCAGCGCTAACATCGCAGATACCAGCAAAACAATTGGAGCTTTCAGTTTTACCCTAATTTGACAAAGTATTAAAAGCCAAAACAAATCCAGAAACACAACTTGTCACTAGTTGCTATATATAGCATCTTTGCTATTTTAACCCATCTGTTTATCCTCAGGCCTTACCACTTGCAAATTAGATTTAAACTCATAAAGGTGCCCTCTTTCACACTGTCGCATTGTTCCCAATAGTGATGGTGCCAAAGTTCACTTACTGAGAGCTTGTCTACACTGGCACTTTACAGCGCTGCAACTTTCTCGCTCAGGGGTGTGAAAAAACACTCCCCTGAGCGCGGCAAGTTTCAGCGCTGTAAAGTGCTAGTGGAGACAGTGCACCAACGGTGGGAGCCGCGCTCCCAGCGCTAGTAGCTATTCCCTTTTGTGGAGGGTTTTTTTTTTTTTTTTTACAGTGCTGGGAGAGCTCTCTCCCAGCGCTATGCTGCCACTACACAGCCACATTAAAGCGCTGCTGCACCAGCGCTTTAACGTTGCTAGTGAAGACTAAGATGCTGCTCCCTGACAGCATAGGGGAGCCATCATCTTAATTGAAGCCAGGTTGGCTTCACTTGTGTTGGGAACAATGGGAAACAGTAGGCATCTTTGAAAGAGAGCACCTTTTGCAATGGTCCACTCTGGTTTCAGTCCCTCTGACCCCAGTATGAGATGGCAGCCATTTTGGAGGAGGGTAGTTCTTAATAGAATTATCTGTAGGATAACTTTAGCTGTCAATAGAAGCTGAAGAATACACTTTCCATTATGAAGGATTACAAAAAATGTCCATTAATCCTAAAAACGTCTCAAACTACTTGTTGCACCAAATCTATTCAGTGGAGTGGGTAGAAGGAAAAACTGTGGTGAGGTGGGTATGTGCACAAGGAAATGGGGAGAGGGAAACTTGGAGCAGTGCAAAGCAGTCGAGTGGGATAAAGCAACCACGTGGTACTGGTGAAATTAGCCCTTAAAGCTTAAGTAAAAAGGCTTAAAGATGATGATGCATATCTCCAAACCTTTAGAAATACAACTGGTCAAGCGTAGGTAGTCTCTTGGTCTATCCAAGGCCGTGATCAAGTGTCTTGATGTTTTTGGTCTTTTGGCCTCGAGATGAAAACCTTGTCTTTGCTTCTGGGACTTTGAAGTGAAAAAATATTCTCTTCGGCATTCTTGTTTGGGGATTCATTTCTGAAAATTTAAATAATCTTTTACAAAAGGAAACTTCCCAGACAAAACTTGCTTAAATAGACTTAAAGTGGAGGGTACATATCTGTAGTTCTCAGAATAAACACATTACAGGGGATGTCCCTAAAACAAGCATTACTAATTCAGGAAATTCAGAGTTAGGGTCAAGGTGTAAATTTAAAAGAAATGTAAACATATTAAAATTTGGAAATGCTGTAGTAAAAGCACTTAGAAAACTTAACTCCACCTGTTGTGACCACATGAGTCAAAAATGAAAAATCAAATATGTTTTTTTAGAAACCAGTTGAATTTAATCCAGACCAGCTAATACCATAATATACTAATTATAATTGTTCATTTGTTTTGCATGGTGTCATTATAGGCTAAAATTGAAATTACTTGCAAATGCACAGTTAAGGCACCTATACCTTAACGTGTTTGGATTCCTTCTAAGTTCCTGGTCTTGTAATGCTTTTTGTGATGATAATTATGACATCCCTGTAAGGATTTTACTCTTGAGTTACTGATACATACTTTCAACCTTAACTCTATTTTAATGTATTTTTTATATTCACAGATAACATCTACATTAGCCTGATCCTTGACTTATGTAAATTTTGGTATAGCTACATTAATTTCAGTGGAGCTATGCAGATTTACAAGAGCTGAGTATCTGGCTCTTGAGTGTCGCATATGATTCAAAGGGACTGGAGCAAGTCCTTGTCTTTGAAAGATGCAAATTGTTTTCATGTAGTTTGTCAGTGGGATTATCAGGTAATCCTTTTATGTAGATTTTAAATGGCATATCTCTGTCAAATCTTGGAACAGTAGGGAAAGAATGGTTCTAAAAAGTCAATCATTTTTATGCTACTGATATAAAAAATTAAATCAGTCTGATGGGAAATAATCAAGATGGAACTGTTTTTGGAAATTTATGCCAGCATTTGGCCCAGTTTCTAGCTTCTAGTATATTCATAGGAGAGAAGTAAAAACTTGATGCAACATAATTTGTTATAGCATTTTATAATGATTGGATACTGTTTTCTTCATATATTCATCTTGCCTCCTTAAGAGTGGAAAACAGATGTGCTCTGACCTAGATGTTTGAATAATCCTCAATGTACACAACACACAGTTCATAAGCAGATCTCTAATTTTCCTTTTGTCTTTAAATAAACGCACCTCTTTTACTTTGAGTGTCAATCAGTTTCTAGTTTCTTCCAGCATCCAGCTGTGGCACCCTTGTCTTTATAGCACAATGAATGTAACTGATAATACCCCTTTAATATCAAGACATCTCTGAAGTCCTAGTCCCATGGTCTCTGGAGTGTGTCAGTAGTAGCCCGTCTCATATTAAATTGCAGAATGCACTTCCTCAGTGTATGTAGTCCAGCCAGAAGATGCACTTCTCTGGTAGAGCCTGAAGTGTCCTTGAATGCCTCTGATACCAGTTTACTGTTCCCCCTTTTTGTGGCAGCTCCACAGAGCCCCACTCTGGCTACGGAGTATAGGAACTGGTTCAGCAGGTCTAGATCTGTTGTCTCACCTTGGAATGGAATGTTTGATTCAAGTTTTACACATTGGGCTCCTGAGCCCAGACCCTGCCTCTCACGATGTTTGTATATACTGGGGTGTTTGTATAGCACAAGTGCTTTGAAAATGTAAAATGTTGTCTGTGTAAGTACTAAGTAATTATGCCTATTAATAATAAACTGAAAAATTACATATCCTCTTAAAAGCTCCCAGGAGAACAAAGACTATCCAAATAGAAGCTATTGCAGTGTATATATAATATGTGCTTTGAAATCTGAAAGTATGAATAATACAGTATGCCCGAGATTTCCTCTGATACTAGAGTTCTGTACACTTTGCACACTTGCTACTATACAAGTAGGTTTGTGGCAGAGAGCTGGCAGTATTGAAAGACTGCTGGCAGCAATAGCTCAGTGACTGGCAGTGTTTCAGTGCTACAGCCATCCTTCATTGAGACTATTCTCACTTCCACAGTCAGCTGGGGTTTTGGAGTGACTGCTTTTTACACACGCACACGTTTTATTTGTATGTGGAGTATTTTAAGGTTTAGGCTATGAAAACAGGATTAAAAAGACAACAGAAGCTGAGGCAGGTCAAATCCTGAAAGACCAGTCTTTGTCTTTGAGCACTACATTTTCATTATCTAGGTAGAGCACTCCAAAATAACTAGAAATGATCAATAAATAGTACGACTCAGTAAACCTCATTTTGGGACTCTCTGTAGGAGGAGATGTGTTCTATGGATCAATATCCAACCAAAAATGGAGCTTATTCTTTTGTGGCCTTAACAGTAGAGTATTCCTGAGGTACTTACTGAAAACCAAGCTGAGAAAGAAACTGATACCTGAAACAAAGACAGATTTAAAAATTGAGCTTTGTGGCTGCCTGAACTGTGATTTCTAGAGAAGACGGAAGTGTCAAAACAGTGGGTAGCAGAATTTTGAAGTCTATGGAGAGCTAGGAGAGTTTTATTCAGATAGAGCTTAAAAGATTTCTACTTGAACTGGATAATTAGACTACAAAATCAGCCTTGATTGTGTGGAGGATTCATTTTATCTTGGATTTGTTCCTTGACTATCTTGAGGAAAGGTAACCTGTTAGAGGAAAATACAAAGATCCACATTTATCTTAATTATACACTGTGTTTAAAACAAAACACACACACACACACACACACACACACAAAACAAACCCACAAGGCTCCTAGAAGTATTAAAGTGACAGTTTTTAAAATGAGATTACCTCTTGCTGTAGCTGGTGAAGCTCCAGTTTAATTTCAGAAACACTCACCTTTTCACTGTAGCAGAGGAAACTGATAAATATTTAGATTACTTGGCCAATTGCAGGTGAGGTAGAAGATGAGCAATTCATTTTGCACATCTCAGACTAGGACTAAATTAATCTGGGTCTGCCTCCATAGCTTCACACGAGAGTTATGTATGCCTTCTGCTGAACACTTGCTTTCAGATCCTCTTTAGTTTTATTGTTTGTTTGTTTTAAATGTACAACTAGAATCATCTTCTTCTAAACTATTCAGTTGGCCAACGCAGCTGGTTCTTAGTTCTCAGAGACCCCTTGGAAGGCTGTCTAAAGCATACTCCTAAGAGGAAGTAGAACTTGCTTCTCATCTAACCCACGTATTCCAGCCCTTTCATTGAAGGGGAGCTCTGTCTTGTTTCTCCCAGACAAGTGGAGAGCTCACAGACAAGCAGACTGTGATTACAGGAATAAAAATGGGCTCCTCCCATCTCCATGCGTCTTTCTCAGAATCCCCCTCATCACTCCATTCTCTCTGAGGCTGCAGTTCCTTGACCTAATCTGCTGAGCCACAGAATCTCCACTGTTCCTACAACACAGAATATTTGTTAATTTGGTCTAAGTTATCCAGGGTTTGAGAGACTGAATTTAGGTGCCTGGAACGTCAATATCCCTTTTTTTTTTGCAGTTTCCTTTTTAAAGTAACTTCCTCTCTACTCTTATCAAGGAGATCTTCTACCAGTCAGGAATATTGCTCCCCTTGTCTTAAATTTAGATGTTACTCACATTTATAATCAGATTATAGAGTTCTAGCATGACAGTCTTTTACTGAAAGTGATGTTCTTAAAAGTTCGTAACCCAAGTCAGATTTGATCCAGATGTCATAAGATTCTATAAACAACTTCCCTACCAGCCCATCCAATGACCATTACCACAAGACTCTATATCTAGTTTGAAGCCCTTACTAGATAGACAGCTACTTACAACACTTTCTCTATTCTGTTTCTCGGGATTGTATTTCTGAGGATTATTAGCCTCAGCTGTCAAAACATGAGGCCCTAACCATACAACCCTGGTGTATTGCACCTTCCATGCTTCTGAAAATGGTATTTAGAAGAGTTTACTCTTATTGTGAAATTGAACAGTCCTTCACAGATAGTAGGAAATTGCCTTGTCTGCATTCTAACTATATTTGTATCCCTAAGGAAAAGTAATGTTATCTAGATGTTCACATGGCCTTCAATCTGTACATTTTTAGAAAAATAAACTCTTAATCTATCACACAGTGATTGAATTTTTTAAATGAAAGTGGGTGAAATCTTTGATTGTCAAGTTGCTATAGTGATGTATATTGGAGGTCGGCAGGGCCACAGGTGCCAACTCTGACCATATCTATGCAAGAACTTGGAGTGAGCATAAAACACCAAAACTACAGTACTGGGTAACAGAAGGCAGATTCTTTTGATTAGGATAAACGAGGCACATTGTAGTTTCAGTTGGGTAAACTTAGAGCCATGATTGTGAGAAATTAATACATCTTCATTATTGCCTTATTGATTTGTTGTCTAAAAACACTGACCATGTTAAAAGAACTTCCAATCTTGGGGAAATATATGGGTTTTGCTTGATAGTGTAAAACATAAGTGAAGAGGCACAAAATAAGTTTCTGAAAACTACTATGGAACTGATATCTCCATGATAGGTCTCTGCCAAAAGTTTGACCAAAAAATTGTCTTTTTGCTTTATGCAGGGATGGAAAAAATAGTGGTGGTGAGTGGCAGAGTTAGGGAGAAAAGGGGAATAGTCATTTTAATCACACAGCTGAGAGTAGTGAAGTTTTAATATTGTTATCTTTAGATACATACAGGAATAGGCTTGGAGGAAAATAATAAACTGAAAAAACACTTCTGAGCATGCTCAGTAGGCATTAACTTTTTTAAAGCAAAGCCTAAGCTAGCCCTAGCCCTTTGACAGAACAATGCATGTTTCCCCGTGTAGTTCAGTAGTGGCTGATGCTTTCTGACATATGCCAGGATTTTTCTCTGTATGAGAGATTGTACAATATTTTTATTCTGACCCAAAGAAAAAACTCCCCTATCTGCAACAGGAACAAATTGTGAGCATAGGAGGATCTGATCATAATTTTTTGCTTCATTTTGCAATATTTTGCAAATGCTAAGCTTTCATTTAGATATTTTTCTCCATTGCAAACCTCCGGCTATCACAATGCAGAGATGTTGCTGCCTAGTAATCCAGCCTTGCAGAAAACTATCTCCAGCCAAATAATAGAAGTCCCAAGTTTAAGAACATCCCAGTCCTACTACCACCACTATAGTAGTTCTGTTTTAAGGAGCCTTGATTTTAAAGATGCAAACTTGTAATTCATGAACTTCTGGGTCTACTTCAGGCTTTGCCACTGGCCTTGCCTATGTTACTTTAGATGGCACAGCCTTATGGCTCCTGACTTTCCTATTGTAGATGCAGCCTCTCAGTCTGACTTCAAGCATATCTTTTAGCTACTGTGATTCACTATCTATCTGTAAAATTGGTACTTAACTTCCTTGGGGTGGGGTCGGGTGATGTCTCTGTGATTTAATTGTGTGAGGCTTAATTTTTAATTTAATATAGTCAAATTAACTTGTTTGGGGATTTTGTTTTGTTTTTCTGGTACTACAGACGCCCTCAAGTTGCCCTGCCAATTTTTATTTTTATATGTTTAAAGATACAAAATAGCTCTCCCCTCTTGGTGTGCGAACGACAAACAGGAAGAAACGACTGACCTGCTATATTGGGGAGACAAAGTGCTGTCAAATGCACAGATAAAACACATTTTTTCTTAATTTTCAGTTACAGTAATTTTTAGGTGGCACTTGTCTGAATTTATTTCTATCTCCTGTGGGCTCCAAGTGTGCCTTCTAAGTTGACTCTCCTTTTTAATGTTTGCACAATACCTCTCTGACTGCACTGTATAAATGCTGATAGTTTCACTTTATTAAATATAGAAGAGGAAAGTTGACTACACTTGTGTCTAGAGGACTTGAAGTTTCAGTCTTTATCTAAGCCCTGGTCTACACTACGAGTTTAGGTCGACTTTAGCAGGGTTAAATCGAATTAAGCTTGGACACGTCCACACGACGAAGCCCTTTCTTTCGACTTAAAGGGCCCTTTAAACCGGTTTCTTTACTCCACCTCCGACAAGGGGATTAGCGATAAAATCGGCCTTTGCGGGTCGGATTTGGGGTAGTGTGGACGGAATTCGACATTATTGGCCTCCGGGAGCTATCCCACAATGCTTCATTGTGACCGCTCTGGACAGCACTCTCAACTCAGATGCACTGACCAGGTAGACAGGAAAAGCCCCGCGAACTTTTGAATTTCATTTCCTGTTTTCCCAGCGTGGAGAGCACAGGTGACCACGCAGAGCTCATCAGCACAGGTAACCATGATGGAGTCCCAGGAATGCAAAAGAGCTCCAGCATGGACAGAACGGGAGGTACGGGATCTGCTCGCCATATGGGGAGACGAATCACTGCTGGCTGAACTCCGTAGCAGTAAACGAAATGGCAAAATATTAGAAAAGGTCTCAAAGGCCATGAAGGACAGAGGCCATAACAGGGACGCACAGCAGTGGCGCGTGAAAATTAAGGAGCTAAGGCAAGCCTACCACAAAGCCAGAGAGGCAAACGGAAGGTCTGGGGCAGAGCCGCAAACATGCCGCTTCTACGCGGAGCTGCATGCCATTCTAGGGGGTGCAGCCACCACTACCCCAACCGTGTGCTTTGACTCCGTCAATGGAGAAACACGCAACAGGGAAGCGGATTCAGGGTACGCGGAAGATGATGATGATGATGATGAAGACAATGAAGATAGCTCACAGCAAGGAAGCGGAGAAATCAGTTTCCCCAACAGCCAGGATATGTTTATCACCCTGGACCTGGAACCCGTAACCCCCGAACTCACCCAAGGTGTGCTCCCAGACCCTGAGGGCAAACAAGGGACCTCTGGTGAGTGTACCTTTGTAAATATCACACATGGTTTAAAAGCAAGCGTGTTTAATGATTAATGATTAATTTGCCCTGGCAATCGCAGCCAGTACAGCTACTGGAAAAGTCTGTTAACGTGTATGGGGATGGAGCGGAAATCCTCCAGGGACATCTCCAGAAAGCTCTCCTTCATGTACTCCCAAAGCCTTTGCAAAAGGTTTCTGGGGAGGGCTACCTTATCCCGTCCGCCATGGTAGGACACTTTACCACACCAGGCCAGTAGCACGTAGTCTGGAATCATTGCATAACAAAGCATGGCAGCGTATGGTCCCGGTGTTTGCTGGCATGCAGACAACATCCATTCCTTATCTCTTTTTGTTATCCTCAGGAAAGTGATATCATTCACAGTCACCTGGTTGAAATGGGGTGATTTTATTAAGGGGGCATTCAGAGGTGCCTGTTCCTGCTCGGCTGAACAGAAATATTCCCCGCTGTTAGCCACGTGGTGGGGGGGGCGGAGGGGGGGAGGGTTGAAGGGATCATCCCAGAGAATTGGGTGTGTGTGTGTGGGGGGGGGTAGTTGGGTTTGTGCTGCATGTTATCCCGGAAACCCCAGCCCCTCCTTTTACATTGCAAACCCATTTTAAATGGCCAACCCAACGGGTCCTTGGTATGGGAAATGAGGGCGCTACTGTTTGAAACCATTCCCACATGTTAGGAGGGTTAAAAAAGCCAAAAGACTGTGGCTTACCATGGCTGCCTGCAAGCCGAATTCTGTTGCCTGGCACCGCATGAGTGATCTCTCACACCAAACCGGCAGGCCCTCAATATAAGAGGAAAAATGCGACCTTATACAGCACACGTGCTTTCGTTAAAATGTGAACAGCAAAATTTAACGTGAAAGAGTGTACCCATTGTTCTCTAAAATGTGTCTTTTTTTTAACCACCTCTTCCTTGTCCTCCACCAGCTGCAAATGTTTCTCCTTCACAGAGGCTAGCAAAGATTAGAAGGAGAAAAAGGCGGACTCGGGATGATATGTTCACGGAGCTCCAGATGTCCTCCCACGCTGAAAGAGCACAGCAGAATGCATGGAGGCAGTCAATGTCAGACTACAGAAAAGCACAATATGAACGAGAGGAGAGGTGGCGGGCTGAATCGCGGGATGAACAGAGCAAGTGGCGGGCTGAAGATGATAGGTGGCATCAGCTTGCAGACAGAAGGCAAGAGTCGATGCTCCGGCTGCTGGAGCATCAAACTGATATGCTCCTGCGTATGGTTGAGCTGCAGGAAAGGCAGCAGGAGCAGAGACCGCCGCTACAGCCCCTGTGTAACCAACAGCCCTCCTCCCCAAGTCCCATTGCCTCCTCACCCAGACGCCCAAGAACACGGTGGGGGGGCCTCTGGCCACCCAGTCACTCCACCCCAGATGATTGCCCGAGCATCGGAAGGCTGACCTTCAATAAGTTTTAAAGTTTTAAACTGCAGTGTGTCCTTTTCCTTCCCTCCTCCCCCACCCCTCTCGGGCTACCTTGGCAATTATCCCCCTAGTTGTGTGATGAATTAATAAAGAATGCATGAATGTGAAGTAACAATCACTTTATTGCCTCTGCTCGAAGGGGGGAGGGGAGGGTGGGGTGGTTGGTTTACAGGGAAGTAGAGTGAACCGGGTGGGGAGGGTTCATCAAGGAGAAACAAACAGAAGTTTCACACCGTAGCCTGGCCAGTCACAAAACTGGTTTTCAAAGCTTCTCTGATGCGCACCACGCCCTGCTGTGGAAAGGGGAAAGCAAGTCACAAAGTTCCATGGAAGTGCCCTTACGCATGCGAAAGTTTCGCACCCACTGGGAATCGTCCCAGACCTGCAACACGATGCGGTCCCACCAGTCTGTGCTTGTTTCCCGGGCCCAGAATCGGCGTTCCACGGCATGAACCTGCCCCAGTAACACCATGATTTGCACATTGCTGGGGCCCGTACCTTGTGTGAGGGCTGTGTCCATGTCAATTTCCTCATCACTCTCGTCGCCGCGCTGCAATCGCCTCATCGGCTGGTCCTGGTTTTGCTTTGGCATGTCCTGGTTCTGCATATACTCCAGGACAATGCGCGTGGTGTTCATAGTGCTCATAATTGCCGCGGTGATCTGAGCGCGCTCCATGATCCCAGTGCTATGGCGTCTGGTCTGAAAAAAGGCGCGAAACTGACGGAGGGAGGGAGGGGCGATTGACGACATGGCGTACAGGTACAGCGAATTAAAATCAACAAAGGTGGCTGTGCATCAGGGAGAAACACAAAGAACTGTCGCACAGAATGGCCCCCCCAAAGATTGAACTCAAAACCCTGGGTTTAGCAGGCCGTTGATTTCACGGAGGGAGGGGGAAGCAAATGAATACATCTATTTTTTACATCTTAAGCTGGCAGACGACGGTGCAGCATGACTGATAGCCCTCGGCATCTTCTGGGTGCTTGGCAGAAGATACTGTATTACGATTGCTAGCCATCATCGTCAAGACGGTTCAATAGGACTGCCGGCAGGACTGAGTCTCCAGGAGACAAAGCATGTCTGCCCAGGTGCCTCTGATTGAACTGGAATACGACAATGACGGATATCAATCTTAATACACCATCTACTGCCAAAAGGCAAGGGGCTGCTGCTGTGTAGCAATGCAGCCCCACGTCTGCCAGCACCCAGATAGCCGATGAAGGCTACCAGTCATACTGCACCGTCTACTGCCAAAAGGCAATTAGCTGCTGCTGTGTAGCAATGCAGTACTACGTCTGCCAGCACCTAGATGAAATATGGTGACGGTGAGCTGAGCTGAGCGGGCTCCATGCTTGCCGTGGTATGTTGTCTGCACAGGTAACCCAGGTAAAAAGGCGCGAATCGATTGTCTGCCGTTGCTCTGACGGAGGGGGAGGGGCCTGATGGCATGTACCCAGAACCCCCCGCGACACTGTTTTGCATCATCAGGCATTAGGATCTCAACCCAGAATTCCAGTGGGCGGCGGAGACTGCGGGAACTGTGGGATAGCTACCCACAGTGCAACGCTCCGGAAGTCGACGCTAGCCTCAGTACTGTGGACGCGGTCCGCCGGCTTCATGCACTTAGAGCATTTTATGTGGGGAGACACACAATCGACTGTGTAAAACCGATATCTATAAAACCGGCTTCTATAAATTTGACCTAATTTCGTAGTGTAGACATACCCTAAGACTTGCTCATGTCTCCCCAGTTCTAAAGTGTCAATAGACATACTTTTATTTTCATGTGCCACCACTCCTTTCTCCAAGTCATATATAAAAAGTATTGCTGTCTACATATAATTGACTTGCATAGAAATGGCATCCATTAGTACAGTGGTCCCCAAACTTCTGAGGGTCACAGCCCCCTTCCTTGCCCAGGGCCGGGAGCAAGGCTGCGGCTCGGGGTGGTGGTGGGGGAAATGCGGACAACGGGAAGGGGGCTGAGGCTGGGGGTGGGTCTGGGGCCATGGCCAGGCGCCGAGGTTGGGGGTGGGAGCGGAGCCAGAGCTGGGCTGCGGTTGGGGCCAGCAGTCTGGCCTGCAGCAAGGTGCAGCTCCGCTCCCAGCCTTGCTCCCAGCCTCTGCTCTGGGCCGGGAATGGAGCCGAGGCTGGGAGCCAGGCACAGCTGGGAGCAGGACCGGAGCAGAGCTGGGGGCGGGAAAGGGCTGGGTGACACTCCCTCCCTACCCCTGTGGGGGGCTGGCCTGGGCCCCCTCCCCCCGGACATTCCTTTAGGCCCCCCTGTGGGGGCATGTTCCACACTTCGGGGATCTCTGCATTAGTGGAAAACAGAAGTCTTACTAGAAGACTAGACTTGTATCCTGAAGCAAATGTATTGTTAGTCTAAAATACTTGGGGATAAGAAGGTAATTTTGGATTCTCAACATACATGTCTAAAGAATGTAGGTTTGATATCGAACTTAATCAACATGTGCATACTGGACCAAATTGTACATTAACTTGAATCCTGTGCAACTCCACTGGTATCAGTGGGGTTTGCACAGGCTATGTTGGGGAAGAATTTGGTCCTATGTAGTGAATTTTGTATAAATTCCAACATCTAATATGTGAAACTGACATGCACTCAGGAAAACTACATGAAAACAACTGCCTTGAACTTTGTCCTACAGCAGTATTATGAGAGCACATTGACCTGTTTCTGTTCTAGTGCTGGAGGCATTGGGTTAAATGTAAGAGCCATCACCTAATGCAACTTAAATTGGTTTGACTAAGCAGTGTGTGTGTTCTGTTTATTCTCCAGCTGAGTATTGAACAGGCCCAAGCTGTGGCAGAGCAGGTTGAGATGAAAGCAAACGTGGTGCAGTCTGAAGTCAAAGCTATGACATCTCGACATAAGAAGGCCCTGGAAGAACGGGAGTGTGAGCTGCTGTGGAAGGTAAAAAGCTTTTTATATAGGTATATTTATCTGTTCTAGTTACTAACAATTAAACTTTAAGATGGAAATCTGACCTGTCTTTAAATTAGAATAGGGCAATGTTATGATACCCTTGTGTTGAGTTGTATTTTGAGTGGTATTTACAACACAGGTAGTCCCATTTTAAAATCGTGTTGAGGATTAAGGTAGTTTCAACATGAATGAGGATGGTAGAATCTGGCTCATAATAAATATATATCCGTTAGATTCGAAATGTGTACTTTTAAGAACAAAAATGTACTGTCACATAGGAATGAATAGGAAATGCAGTAGCCCTGATTATTGTTGGATCCGCAAACAGAGCTGGCCAAAACACAGGATTTCTGGTTCACAGTGAAATTTTGAAATTTGGTTTCTGTCGGACTTCTGCATGGCCCTGCAGCAGCACTGCACAGCTCTGGGAACAGGACTTGTTCAGTTATTAAACAGAGGAATTCTGACTACTACTTCGAGTGATGGTCCCTATTATAGTCCACTGAGGATTCACGCATGCGCACCATGCATCTGCAGCTGGAGATTTTGAAATTAGTAGTGTCCATTGGTCCGTGCTGAGCCCTTGTCTTGCCTCATGGTTTCGTCCAAGGTGATAAAAGGCGGGGCGGACCGACCGCATTTCCAGTTCCTTCTCGCTGCTGCATGGTCTGGGTTGGAACTATTAGTGTCCTCTTTTGCGTGTAATGCACTTAAAAAATATACAGTTGTACACAGCTAGTTTTAGAGTGGTTTATTGTTTTTATGGTCGTTTTATAGTTTTAGGAGTAGAATTGGGGTTTTGAGGGGGAGTTTTGCTCAGCGTGAGTCATTTCTCTCTCTCTCTCTCTTTTTCTCTCCCCCTTCCCCTCGCGCCCCCCCATCCACCATGCAGGTACTGGATTATGCGGAAACCTGCTTTAAAATATGCGCCTCCTGCCTGTGTTCCTTTTCAGTTCAAGCCTCCAGACAATTTAGTGAAGGACTGTAAATGACACAAGTGATAAAATTAAAGACTTTGCTCAACTAACTATTTTATATGAAATAAACAGGCTTCACTATGTAACCATTCACTGCATTTATACTCCCGTTCTAAGGTGAAACGATCCATCCCGAGGTGATCAGTCCCTGAATGAGAAGAATGGGTATAAACCTTTCTCTGCTGGATGGGTGTGCCTATCTAAAATCAGTGTAGTATTCTTTTTATAATCAATTATAATAACACTTTAATTAGCATTAAATCCACCTTTTTTTACCATAATTAAATATTTTCTATTTTCTCATTGGCTATTTAACATTAAATACCTTAATTAGCATCTGAATAAAAACATATCAATAACTATCAATGTAACATTTTCCAAAATATTAGCATTTTATCTAAAACACTTGTAAAAACAAGTAAGGACCAAAATATGTTTACAACAGGACCTGGGGTTATTTCCTAACTTATCTCCAACTTGCTTCTAAGCGGTCTCACTTATTTCACCCAGCATTAGTCCTCACTGTTGTCAAGCCCCAAACTTAGGCCTAACAACATGTTCTTCACTTATATTTTTAGCACATTTCTATTTCAGAAAAACAAACATCATTTTGATAGGCTACACATCTCTAAATTTTGAATGTTGCTATTGTGACATAAACTAAGCTTTTGATTTTCCTCATTTTAAAAAACTAAACAACAAAAAATGGCAGAGAATATTTTTTACCACTTCCCAGCACTCCTTTGTACAGGTGTGATTCCACATGTTCACAGACACAGACACCAGCTTTATTTTCAGAATTAATTTTAAAATAGTTTGCTTTTTTGAAATGTATTTGTAAAAGAGGAAATGACCAACTGCTGACAGCTTTGTCAAAGTTTTTCTTTTAACTTGGTACATCCAGAAAAAAAATGTAAGTAGCATTTTAGGCCTAACTTTTCAGAAGTGATTAGTGACTTCCTAGTCACTTTTGAATATTAGGCCTTAGGGAGCTGTTCTAAGGAAGGGATGAGAATCTTTTTAAAATGTCCATGTTGAAAACACACTTGGCAGAAACTGCCTGCCTTGTAAATTTAATAACACATGTCCACACTTCCATTGCAGAACTTCTTCCTTCATCTGTTAAACAGTCAAGCAAACATATAACTGCAGTCTTCAAACATGATGCGCATTGACCAGATGGATACACTAGCTGAAATTTCTGAATGTATGCTTGGCTGCATAACTGATGCTGGAGGTACACTCTGCAACAATGAAGTGATTACACATTTCATTAACTTTCCAAGGCCTGTGTTTTTGCCATTAACATCTTGAATGGATTTCTAAAGTACTGAAGTGTGTGTGTGTATGTATGTGTGTGTGTGTGTGTGTGTGTGTGTGTGTGTGTATGTGTGTGTATGTGTATATATATATACACATACACACACACATATATATATATATATATAACTGAAAAAAAATTGTCACTCTGCCTATAAATCCTATTATGCCAGTCACTTAGTGCTCCCTGTGACTGGAAGATGGGACAATTGCAAAGCAAGGAGACTATTTTTAGTTAATAATAATGACCTTTCTTTTAAATAGCAAACTAATGCAGCAAAACTTCATGGCAGAAGTGCGTGTTGCTTTTAAGTAAGGCTATATTTGTCAGAGGAGGGACCAGTGATTCTCAGCAGGTTCATTTTGCAATAAGCATCCACATTTCTCCTAATTATTTTCCTCACATGGACCACATCTTCATAGAGAGTTTGTCCTGTAGACCACTTCCCCTTCCATTCATAATCTCCTAACATCCCTGTGGCAACTACACTACAATTTTGTATAGGAATTAGGAAAGCAACACTAGAAAAATATTTCTGAACTGCTAGCTGTCTTTTAATATAAATGTAATGGGTTTGTTTTGTTTGTTTTTAAGGTGGAAAAGATTCGTCAAGTCAAAGCCAAGTCCCTTTACCTGCAAGTTGAAAAGTTGCGTCAGAATCTAAATAAACTGGACAACACTATTAGTGCAGTTCAGCAGGTCCTAGAGGAGGGTCGTAGCATGGATATTCTCCTGGCTCGGGATCGCATGCTGGCTCAAGTGCAGGAACTGAAGAATGTGAGAGGCCTTCTACAGCCGCAGGAGGATGACAGAGTCATGTTCACTCCTCCTGACCAGGCTCTGTATATGGCCATTAAATCAATGGGGTTTGTCAGCAGTGGGGCTTTTGCTCCTCTGACCAAAGCCACGGGGGAAGGTCTCAAACGTGCACTACAGGGCAAAGCGGCCTCCTTCACAGTGATAGGCTATGACCATGATGGTGAACCACGCCTTTCGGGGGGCGATATGATCTCTGCAGTGGTGATGGGCCCTGATGGAAACCTATTTGGTGCAGATGTCAATGATCAGCAGAATGGAACCTACCTGGTCAGTTACAGACCGCAGCTGGAGGGAGAGCATCTAGTCTCTGTCATGATGTGCAACCAGCACATAGAGAACAGTCCGTTCAAGGTCATGGTAAAATCTGGGCGCAGTTACATTGGCATTGGACTACCAGGGCTTTCATTTGGCAGCGAGGGAGACAACGATGGCAAGCTGTGTCGCCCCTGGGGAGTTTGCGTAGACAAAGAAGGGTACATCATGGTTGCTGATCGCAGTAATAACCGCATTCAGGTGTTTAAGCCCTGTGGCACCTTTCACCACAAATTTGGCACCTTGGGTTCCAGGCCTGGTCAGTTCGATCGCCCTGCTGGTGTTGCCTGTGATATCTCGCGTAGGATTGTCGTGGCTGACAAGGATAATCATCGCATCCAGATCTTTACATTTGATGGGCAGTTCATTCTGAAATTCGGGGAAAAGGGAACCAAGAATGGGCAATTCAATTACCCATGGGATGTGGCAGTCAACGCCGAGGGCAAAATCCTGGTCTCTGACACGAGGAACCATCGGATTCAACTGTTTGGACCTGATGGTGTGTTTCTGAATAAATATGGCTTCGAAGGGGCACTCTGGAAGCACTTTGATTCTCCAAGGGGTGTGACTTTCAATCATGAAGGCCATCTGGTAGTGACAGATTTCAACAACCATCGCCTCCTGGTCATCCATCCAGATTGCCAGTCAGCACGCTTCCTTGGGTCAGAAGGCACCAGCAACGGCCAGTTCCTGCGCCCACAAGGCGTGGCTGTGGATCAAGAGGGGCGCATCATTGTGGCCGATTCTAGGAACCACCGAGTGCAGATATTTGAGTCAAATGGTAGTTTTTTATGCAAATTTGGCACTCAGGGAAGTGGCTTTGGTCAGATGGACCGACCTTCAGGTATAGCTGTCACCCCTGATGGCATGATTGTTGTGGTTGACTTCGGAAACAATCGAATTCTCGTCTTCTAATCTGTGTTATCTGAATTAGGAAGAAACTGTCTCAGGGAAATTCTTTTTAAGAGAACGAAAAAATACAACGTTAATTCAAACCTACCTCATCTTTAATTTTTTACAGATGAATGTACTTATCTTTTCTGCAGGGAGTGATCCTGTAAAGTTATAAATTCTATCTACCTCATTATCTTTGTGTTCTCCCCCTCTCTCCTCCTCCACCCCTCCCCCCAGCAGTAAGTTTTACCTCTTCCCCACATGGGGCATCATGCACAAACATGTGTTGCTGTGCACATTAGGTGGTTGCGTGATGAATTCTGTAGACGAAGCCAAAAAGGCGCTCTATAATTTTTTTAAATGGGGGGGGGGGGGAATCAGTAGCATTAGATATTTGTAGAAGATTTGTGTTCTTGATCGTACTGTGGTTTGGGGGGGGGAGGGTTTTTGGGGTTTTTTTGTTTTGTTTTTGTTTTTTTTTTTAAATGCTGCTGCAGCAGAGAACTTTTTCCTGTTCTCCTTTTTATACCTCAGTGTGTTTGATTTATTGTTCAACATAGTGTCTTGTTCCCAGAAGACTTTGATCTTTTTGTGGAAGTGGGTGGGGTTCACTAGTCAGGAAAGGCAAGTTTGCTTTTTTGCATATGTGTTTTGAAAAATGCAGTAATCCTACAGCACAAAGTGAAGCCCCTGTGAAAATGCACAAATTTCTTGGGGGGGAAGTCATTTTTGGTGACTTAGTGTAGTTGTCATAAAAAGTTTAATGAAAAAAGCAGGACTTTCTGTAATGTGTTCTCTATTCTATAATTTCTTTATAGCCTTTTGTCTGATTATTAGTCACATTTTAAAAACAAGGTTACATTCTTCCTTCCATCGTATGTATGTCACTGTTATGTGTATCGATGCCTGTTACAAGGAGCATCAAAACAGGGAAGAATTGAACCCTGGAGTTAAAATTTGTTTCATGTGAAATGGCTGTGGGTTTTTTTGTTTTGTTTTGTTTTGTTCCCATAAAGGCTTTAGTTAGGGGAGTAAAGATTAATAGGTTTGTCAGGACAAAGTAAATTTTCCCAAAAATAAACAATAAAGCACAACTTTGGAAATTCAGGGTGCATTTCAGAGAAGTCCACATTTTTAAAAAATCAGATCACAAAACCAGTCAGTGACATCAGCTGAACTTTTTGTTTTTTTCCCCTTATCCCTCCCCTAAAAAAAAAGTTGGATTGAAAGGTTCGAAGAACATTTTTTAATGTACAGGCATTCTTAATGGCCCCTGGTGAAAGGTAGCCAGCATGAGGCAAAATGGAGCCATATAAAGCTCTGCATCGTCATTCCATGGCATCACCGAAAAACTGCATTTAAAATGGGGACAGCGTCTAAAAACTACACTAGCCAGATTCTTTAAACTCTATAAACTGCAAAACTTAGCTCCAATGGGGATAGGAATTTCTTGTTTTTCTGAGCAGCTGAGATTTTGAGGAGGGGCTTTGGTTACCAAGCCATGGGAATTTGATTCCTTAGTGGATTACAGTCCACATTTCAATAGCTTGCATCTTAATATGTTAGCTATTGATGTTGACATGGACTCTTGAGAAATTGCCTTGCCTTCTGGATAGGACTGGTATTGGCAAACCGGAAAGGTGGGGAGTTTTTGCACTATGCAGAAATTGAAGAGTTCATGCATCAATTAGGTTTTTTTTCCTCTGCAGTGGTGTAAGATTAGTGTTATCAATTCCAGCAAGAGAAGAGCCCTGATTGGAGAAGCAAGGTTATTAACTAAAAGGCTGAAGGAGAAAGGGTTCATCTCTTCCCCCAGCCACCACATACACAAGCAACCTGAAAAATTGAAGGACTCTTTTCATATTAATAAGAAATTTCAAGGTGTACTTTCACTTGCTTCCACTGCTTTCCCTATTACTATAACATTTCCAAGAAATTCATTTCCTGTTTTTAGAAATCCTAATCATTTGTCCAGAAGGTGAGGATTTTAAGAGATGGACAATGAAGAGGGAGTCAGTGAGATCACAAGAACCCTTTCAAAACAGAAAAACCCCTAAATTACACAGGATAACGTAACTGTGCTACTTTCAGCTAACACCTCATGAAGCAAATGCTCAGCAATGGGTATCGGTTGGGCTTAATTTTAGGGATAGTGTTGTTTTAAAAAAAAAAATCCAAGATAATCTTTTAGAGAGATCTGTCATTAAACTTGTATATGGCTCTTCAGAATTCGTGTGTAATAGAAAGCAAATTACTCCTTTTAGCTTTCACAGCCCACTTTCCTTCCTTTTGTGGTAGATTGTGGAAGTTGATATTGTTTGTTTGTGTGTTTTTCTATGTTTTTCACTGAGATAATTATTTGTAACTTGGCTGTGAAAACAAATTAGACTCAGAGACCTAGATACCAAAGATAACCGGTTGAAAGCTTTAATTTGACAATTTGCAGAATCCTTCCATTTCACCTCTTTGTCTTATTAAAAATGCTTGGCCTTTTTACCTTGACCTTTGTGGTTGTCACTGCTGGATTATGCCAGAAAAGCTATTATGCTTAATGCTTGTTGATGTTGCCCTTTTGTATTTTCTGTTCTCCCTGCGTGCCCCCTCCCCATCCCCCAGGCATTTTTTTTTTTAAGTATTTAACTGCTCCTGGCATGCTTTGAGTTGAATTGCAGCAAAATTCTTCTTGTTTATCTCCATCACTATATAGTATAGAGATGTGAAGGCTGGTGGAATTTCCACTGACCTTCACCATGTCATATTATGTTGCTGCACAAGACTGGGGAAGGCCACACACCTGTCTTTATTTGGGGGAGGCACAATGTCTTCCTTTACAGTTGCTGTTTACTTAATTCACTGGATCTGCTTAGCACAAACAAGACTATTTGACTTCGAAGTGTTTCACATCACGTTGGGAGGCTTTTGTTTTTAAAAAAAACGGCTGTGTGGCTACCCAAATGATTTCCTATACTGTTACTGTAATAGATAGTGCTAAGCACACTTGCTCTCATTGAAAAATATTAGTGTAGCTTATAAAATGGAGTGCTTATAATGCAATGAGAGTAAGTAGTGTAATATTATAGGAAAAGTTTAATGCCAACATCATATGCCCCATAGGGGCTTGTTTATTTGGTATATAATTGGTAGGATTTCAAATCTGGCTCAACGTTTGTTCTATGTATGTTCATGGACAATTGTTGGATAATGCCTCCTCTGTCCTGATACATGTAGAAACTAGGCGAATAGACATACAGGACAGGAGTGTAGGAAAGGTAAGCAAAGGTCTGACACTGGGTTGCAAACTCCTGAATTTTCTTAAACTGTTCAGTATAATCTCCTGAACTGGTGGTAGTGGATTAGGGGAAGGAGAAGGTTGGTTATCTCTTCACCCCCACCTCCAGGCTCTAGCTTTGGAGAAGAATAACAGATTTGGATCTACAGACTTGTGCACTGAATGCTCCCAAAGGAATTTAACTGTGCCAGGTTAAATCAATGTTGGCTGTCAGTAAATTTTCGCTTTGTGAAATGTTATCAGTTAACTCTCATCATCTCCTAATTCAGCCATATGAAGCAGTCCTGGTATTTCAAAACTGTTTTAGTGAGAGTTTCAGTGATGTCCTGGCTGAGGGCTTATGAGGCAGCCATGGTGCTAGATGATGCAGTACCCTCCGGTAAGTCACTCCTTTAATTTGTACCCTTTAAGTATAACTTATATGGGGAAGCCCACAAGTGCATACCATAAAGAGGGAAAAACCTAAAATTTAGTGTATATGAGGGCCAAAAATAATCAAGTTGGAAACAGAAGAAGGCACTTCGTTGTGGCATTCCATTGGAATTGCTGGCGATCGACTCAGTCTGTTTAGTTATAGTTAAGCCAAATTAATTTATTTCAAGAGCAGTCTTTAGGCTTGATCCAGCCATATGTTTTATTTCTTTTGAAGATCATAAAATTTCTATGTTCAGTTCTGGTTTTTAAAAAAATGTGCCAAAGTGTTTTTATTTTTATTTGTTAAAGGAGTGTATCCAAATGGTGCCAAAAGGTAATAGGGTATTTAAAAAAAAAAATAGAGATGTTTAGACAAACAGTTTGGAGCTGTCTAAAAAATTAAACACTGGTACTTGCGTTAGACAAATATTGTACCTCAGGTCCTTGAGTCCTTTGGAGATCAGTGGAACCCAGTTTGCTGTGGTACAGAATGCACAAATAGAGACCCAACTGTTTTTGTTTCTTAAAGTTCTACCTCACCATGGAGAAGTAAAGCATCTACCTCAATTTAGTATCAGACAGGTCTCAGAAGAAAGTGTTAGTCTGCATGCAGGGGAAGGGTACATCCTGCCTGTAGGATACGCATTTTTGTTTAAATGGAAATAGTAGATGTGTACAAGTGGCTATTTTCTGTTGTTGTTGCCTCCCTGTGGAAATATTAGGCTGCCCTTGCTAAAGAACTGTAAATAAAACCAAATATTCGTACACTCAGGCAAATTAATTCTAATCATCCTCCTGTAAGTTTGACTCATTTTCACTAGAAATTATGCAAACTGAAACTATTTTTTTTTCAGTATTATGACACTACTGGTTGACATGACATACTTTGTGTCTTTATTTGCAGAGTTCTTATGTCCTTAAGACCTTTAGGTCTTCTCTCTACAAGAGAAAAATATTTTATCTATTTTTGCATGCCTACAAATGTATCCTGTCAGAAAAGACTCTAAGGGTATAATTTCTTTAAACGCAATGCTATACCAAATGCTTGAAGGGAATGAGATTGATTCTTTGACTTGGTGATTGTATATGTAGTTTTCTTGATGCAACAGGATGTTTTCCACCATGACAGTGCAACCAAGTTCCTGTTCCTGGAAGGCAATTCAGACTGAATGTTCTTACCAGAGGCAGCCGTTGTGTTGGGTTTTTATTTGACTTTAATAGTGGCATTCAACAGACCCATTATTTTACATGTGGAGTAAAGTTTAGAGAAGCACATTATCAGATTACTGTATTAAAAATTCTTGTTTTTCTCCCCTAGTCATTGTTGAGTGACAAAAGCTAGAAGAGTGGGTACAGAAAACCACTAATGGTTATATGCTGTGTTGGGTTTGGTAAATGTTATGGTGGAAAATGTACCTTGATGTCTTTTTAAGTGATCTTACGGGTTAACAAGCCAATTTGGCATCTTTTTCCATCATGGTTTAACCAATAATGGTTCTAAAAAAGATTTGTGTACCTGCATGGTCTTAGACCTTCTCTTAATGATTGTATCAGCTTACAAACTCAGGTAGATATTTTTGTTTTAAAGCTCTTTTTACAGAGCCTTACTGACTGAATGTTACGTGTCTATGTAGTAAAGTAGGGTAGATACCTTTCTTTAAACTACCAGACCAGTAAACTCCTTTATAGGTTTGTAGAATACTTCAGTCTATGTAGTAGTTTCCTACTGATGTCTTGTTTCTGAGTTTTGCTTTTTTTCCTCCTAAAATGACTAAAAAGTTTTTAACTAGTTTGTAAGGTGTGTTTAGTCACCCAAATTGGCAGGGGGAGGGGGAGGGTTCTTACTGTATGTGACTATTGTTTGTATTGTGCATTACTTGTCATGCCTATCTTGGTTGGTGGTTGATACATTTTAAGTAAAAAGAGTGAGGGCCCATACATACCATTTAATTTGGTCCTTTGTTGAGGCATAGTTTCACAGAAATTGGAAACATCAAAAACAAATGGAAGCTCTATCCAATTAAGACCAGTGTAACAAATTCTGTAGACAGTTTAAGTCCTCGCTTGATTTATTGTAGATACAAGCCCATCTTATAAAATGTAATTACTAAATTAGAAGTACTGTCATCTTGATATAGTTCAGCACAGTAATGCCATGAGCTTCGAGAATGATTCTGTCAGTTCTTGGAAGTTGTGCATCTTGAGTCAATTGCTCTTGTAGTTTCCTGTTCTGCTGGACTCTACTTTTCTATTTTAGTGATTAATCATGCTGTTTTCCTAATAAGAAAAAATGCTCAGTGGGACAGACATTGCTCTGAGCAGCTCATTAAAAACAGAGCATTTATAACTGTTAATGGAACAGGTCATGTCAAAAAAAACCCTTCCATTAACACAACCCCCACCATCCAAAAAAGGGTTCACTTGTCTATTTAGACAAAAATTGCTGGGCTTTGTAACTTAAAATGTTACGTACTGCAAAGAAGAAAGCATGACGGGTTATGGGCAAACTGTTATGTAGAACAAACTAACAATGTTAGAGAACTCTTGTGTTAATGGAGGCTTCTGAATGTATCTTTGTGGTCCATAGAGAAGGCTGAAGGATGTAGCAAGGAGATGATGTATCAGCTACTGGCAGCCTTAAAACAAAGTCAGTGTCTCTCTGGACTTTAAAATGTTCCTATGCAGTTTATTTTATTTTTGTTTAATCAAATAAATGTGAGTTTTTCATGGCAAGCTTGGGTCTCTTGTGTGTGTATGTTATCCATTTAAAAAAACTTTGTTGCATCCTGTAAGAAAGGACAAAGCACATCTTGGAGAAAGTGAAACTGGTTCTCTGTAAACGATAAAGTTTCTAAAACAAAAATTGAGGAAGTGTATGTCGTGTTCTGAAAGACCAGAGGAATAAAGTATAGGAAATATGAGACCTTTGTTAAAAATACACCAAATTCTCTTTCCCAATAATATGCAGGTAATGGTAATTTGTTGCAAGGCCAAAATGTTTTCAATTTAACAGATAGTTGGTTTTGCACCGTGCCTTTATAAATCAATATCACTTTTGTGAATGAAGGATGGTCTTTAGAATCATAGAATCATAGAATATCAGGGTTGGAAGGGACCTCAGGAGGTCATCTAGTCCAACCCCCTGCTCAAAGCAGGACCAATTCCCAAGTAAATCATCCCAGCCAGGGCTTTGTCAAGCCGGGCCTTAAAAACCTCCAAGGAAGGAGACTCCACCACCTCCCTAGGTAACGCCTTCCAGTGCTTCACCACCCTCCTAGTGAAATTGTGTTTCCTAATATCCAACCTAGACCTCCCCCACTGCAACTTGAGACCATTGCTCCTTGTTCTGTCATCTGCCACCATTGAGAACAGCTGAGTTCCATCCTCTTTGGAACCCCCCTTCAGGTAGTTGAAGGCTGCTATCAAATCCCCCCTCATTCTTCTCTTCTGGAGACTAAACAATCCCAGTTCCCTCAGCCTCTCCTCATAAGTCATGCGCTCCAGACCCCTAATCATTTTTGTTGCCCTCCGCTGGACTCTTTCCAATTTTTCCACATCCTTCTTGTAGTGTGGGGCCCAAAACTGGACACAGTACTCCAGATGAGGCCTCACCAATGTCGAATAAAGGGGAACGATCACGTCCCTCGATCTGCTGGCAATGCCCCTACTTATACAGCCCAAAATGCCGTTCGCCTTCTTGGCAACAAGAGCACACTGTTGACTCATATCCAGCTTCTCGTCCACTGTGACCCCTAGGTCCTTTTCTGCAGAACTGCTTTGGTTAAGGCATGGGCCTTATGTCAAAATATATCTTCAGTTCTTCCAGAGAGTTCCTGTGTAGCCTTGGACAAGTCGATTAATTTTGGTGCCTCCATTTCTTCTTCAGTAAAATGTGGGTGATAACTGCTTTACCTCTCGGGGTGCTAAATTTGTTGTTTGTGAAGTACATTGGGGATCCTATGGCAGACACAAGTGCCAGGCAGCACAATTTAGCTTAAAGATTGCATAATAATTGGTCATGCAGGCAGCAGTCCTCTTTAGCTCACACAGCTTTGGACAAATGTTGAAAGAATATATGGGGAGGGGGTCTTCAGTAGACTTGGAGATGAGAGAATTAAGTGGGTGAGAGGATGCATGGTGTACGGGGAGTGAATTCTAGAGCTTCCAGGGTGATGTAAACAGCCGTTACCCAAGTTCCCTCTAAGCTGCGCGGTTGCGCAGCAGGCTATCAAGGGCTGCGCAGGTGGGGACAGGTGCCTCTCCCCGGCCAAGGAACTGCTGCAGCCAGGGAGAGGCACCCCTCCCCCGGCTACAGGCATGAGAGAGGGCTGGGGGAGTCCTCTCTCCCCGCCGCAGCCCCGGGGCAGCCTGCATCCAAACCTCTCATCCCTGGCCCCACCCCAGAGCCCGCACCCCCTGCATCCCAACCCTCTGCCCCAGCTCTGAGCCCCCTCCCACACTCCAAACCCCTCGGCCCCACTCCACATCACCTCCATATTGGTGCACATAACAAAATTCATTCCATACATGGACCTAAAAAATTAAGAGGGAACATTGGAAGTTACCACATAAGAACGGTCATACTGGGTCAGACCAAAGGTCCATTTAGCCCAGTATCCTGCCTTCTGACAGTGGCCAGTACCCAATGCTTCAGAGGGAATGAACTGAACGGGGCAATTATTGAGTGATCCAGGAGTAATCCTTTCATCCAGTCCCAGCTTCCGGTAGTTAGAGGATTAGGGACACCTAGAGCATGGGGTTGTGTCCCTGACCATCTTGGCAAATAGCCACTGATGGACCTATCCTCCATGAACTTAGCTAATTCTCTTTTGAACTCAGTTATACTTCTGGCCTTCATAAAATCCCCTGGTAATGAGTTCATCAGATTGACTGTGCATTATGGGAAGAAGTACTTCCTTAGATTTGTTTTTAAACCTGCTGCAAATTAATTTCATTGGGTGACACCTAGTTTTTGTTATGTGAAGGAGTAAAGAACACTTCCTTATTCACTTTCTTC
This sequence comes from Emys orbicularis, assembly GCF_028017835.1. Lineage (NCBI taxonomy): Eukaryota > Metazoa > Chordata > Testudines > Emydidae > Emys > Emys orbicularis. The sequence continues at coordinate 220,107,168 of NC_088684.1, forward strand.
ACATCATTCATGATTGTATAGCCCTCTATCATATCCCCTCTTCGTCGTCTCTTTTCCAAGCTGTACAATCCCAGTCTTTTTAATCTCTCCTCAGATGGAAGCTGTTTCATACCCCTAATAATTTTTGTTGCCTTTCTCTTTACTTTTTCCAATACTAACATCCTTTTAGAGATAGGGTGACCAGATCTGCACACAGTATTCAAAAGGTGGGTGTGACATTCCCCTCTGGTGTTATCTGGACCAGTGATCTGCTAGGTCACTCCAATCCTTGACTCTGGGAGCCAGCCTTACCCTGCTCTGCTGTGAGAACCCCCACTCCTGGGCTGTTCATGCACAACCTCTGGCATGTAAGCTGCTCCTTGGATTGTGCAACCGAATGACACTAGCCAATATCTCCAGTCCCAGACACAACCCTAGGAACCTCCATCTTGCAGTGTCCAGTTATGCCCGCTGGACACTGCAAGCTTATATGAGTTCGTCAATTTAACAAATAAATTGATATGCACCAGGCTTGTTATCCCAAGGGGAGTCTCTGACATGCTTCAAACCAAACGCACTGCTTCAGGTAGAATAAACAGATTTATTAACTACAAAGATTGATTTTTAAGTGATTATAAATCAAAGCAAAGCAAAACAAGTCAGATTTGGTCAAATGAAAAAGCAAAACGCATTCTAAGCTGATCTTAACACTTTCAGTGCCCTTACAAACTTAGATGCTTCCCACCACAGGCTGATTGGTTGTCCTTCAGCCAGGCTCTCCCCTTGGATCAGCGTGTGAGTCACTTGGTGTGGTGTCTGTAGATGGAGGTGGAAAAGAGGAAGAGCCTGGCAAACGTCTCTCCCTTTTATCATGCTCTTTCTTCCCTCTTGGCTCTGAAAATTCCCCCCTTACCTCAAATATTCTGAAGTTGACTTTTCTTGACTTGGACCCCTCAGCGCAGCAATCCTTTCCTTGGACTCTCTTGCAACCCACAATGACTCAGCCCACTGCTTTTGCAGTAAACTAGAAATGGTGAGGGGCTGAGGCACTTGAGTGGATGCTAGTGGTTTTGAGATGCACTAGCCAGTGACTAGTCTGTTAGCGACCCTATATTAGTTAATGCTTTAAAGCAGGGGTCTCCAAACTTTGAGACGAGGGCCATATTAGATTTTTGAAGGGGCTTCGCGGGCCGAAGCGACTGTGAAAGAAATTAAATATATGCAAAAATTATTTAAAAAAACAACACTACTCTACTGTGTCAGTGTTGCATTAAATTCTAAATCAGGTATAAAAGTTAATCGATGCAGGTACTGTGAAATCACACAATATTTGTCAATACATTAAAAATCATTTCACATTTTTTAAATTTTATTTCTAAAAACTCACATTTGTATCATACAAATACTGTTTGGTTCTATTAGTGATGTAGTTAAAATTTAACCATTATGAAATTGTTAATTTCCATCTTCTTTATGCCATTTATTGGAGATGTAATTAAGCATCTGGTTTGTATTTTTACTCTAAGGCAGGGGTCCGTGCCTGCTCGGCTGCAGCAACGACTCTCCCCTAAGTTGGCTCCCCTTTTGGGGGGACACTGGCTCCCAGAGGCACTCACCCCTCTGCACAGCTCAGCTGAGCTACTCCCTCTTCCCCCCCCCCCCAGCTGCTGCCGGCAGCCTCTCTGCGTGCCTACTCAGCTGCATGCAGCCTGCCTGTTTGCTGCAGCCGAGCACGTACAGGGAGAAGCAATGGCTCTCCCCTAAGTTGGCTCCCCTTTTGGGGGGACACTGGCTCCCAGAGGCACTCACCCCTCTGCACAGCTCAGCTGTGCTGCTGCCCTGTGTGAGCTGCTGCCGGCGGCCCCTCCCTCTGCCTGCTCGTGCCTACTCAGCTGTTAGCTTCTCCCCTGTTGGTTGGAGGGCCGGACAAATGGAAGCCCCGGGCCGTAGTGTGGAGACCTCTTGTCTATTCTAGGCACTTTTGTCAAAAACTTCCCACCGCTGCTACCACCAGTTTAGTTCCACCACTGTTCGCAACGATGGAAGGACTAGTATAGAGTAGAATGCCAATGGCCACTGCTGTTTTAAGGACCTTGTGGCTTTGATTTCTCTGAGATCTGGTAGGTGGTGGACAGTAAAAACACTGGTGGCCAACTGTAGCTCTGTCTACACCAGACATCACTGGAGCTGAAATGCTGAAAGCCCTCTTTGCCATCATAGCACTTGAGGTACATTGATTTGAAACCATTGCCTGTTCCCCAAAACCCAAGCAGAGGGCCTTCGCCAGCAGGGGGCTGCAAGGAGAGGGTGAAGGAGTGATCATTTCAGAGTAGCTCTCTGGATGAGGCAAAAGACTTGCTTCCTTTCTTTAGTACATGTATTTACTGCTGTGAGGGAAGTGATAAGATTGAATCCTGCACTACTGACTTGAATGGGAGCAGGATCAAGCCCTTACTGAGTGACAACTTTGTTGGTTATAGGATCTGTGTGACTGATGTTCCCACATCCCATTCTTGGTCTTGAATCCTGGAGCATTTGCTACTGAATCTTACAAATAACTGTTTATTACATTGGTTAAATTAAATTCTCTTCCAAATTCTTTCAGAGCTTTAGCTGGACCAGGGGACCCAACAGCCTCCTTGTCTGCCTGCCTCTTGAAGCACTTTGGTAAAGAGACTAAAATAATGAGGGGAAAGTAGGTGTTGGGAAGCAAGTCTAGAGAGGAAGGATACTGATCAGGAGATATGTCATGTGACTATTAAGGAGGAACAGGACATCTTCAGCTTTCTGGAACTGGTTAGTCAGTCAGTGTTATGGTAAAACTAGGAAAAAAATTATAAAATGGATATGTGTAAATATTAGAGCTGTCAAGCGATTTAAAAAAATCAATCGTGATTAATCATGAATACCATTTATTTAAATACTTTGGATGTTTTCTACATTTTCAAATATATTGATTTCAATTACAACACAGAATATGAAGTGTACAGTGCTCACTTTATTTTTAATTGCAAGTGTTTGCACTGTAAAAAGAAAAGAAATAGTATTTTTCAATTCACCTAATACAAGTACTATAGTGCAATCTCTTTATCATGAAAGGTGAACTTACAAATATAGAATTATGTACAAAAATCTGCATTCAAAAATAAAACTATGTAAAACTTTAGAGCCTACAAGTCCACTCAGTCCTACTTCTTGTTCAGCCAATTGCTCAGACAAACAAGTTTGTTTACATTTGCAGGAGATAATGCTGCTCGCTTCTTGTTTACAATGTCACCTGAAAGTGAGAACAGGGGTTCTCATGGCCCTGTTGTAGCCGGGGTCGCAAGATATTTACGTGCCAGATGCGCTAAAGATTCATATGTCCCTTCATGCTTCAACCACCATTCCAGAGGACGTGTCCATGCTGACGGGTTCTGCTTGAAAACCATCCAAAGCAGTGCGGACCGACACATGTTCATTTTCATTATCTGAGTCAGATGCCACCAGCAGAAGGTTGATTTTCTTTTTTGGTGGTTCGGGTTCTGTAGTTTCCTCATCGGAGTGTTGCTCTTTTAAGACTTCTGAAAGCATGCTCCACACCTCATCCCTCTCAGATTTTGGAAGGCACTTCAGATTCTTAAATCTTGGGTCGAGTGCTGTAGCTATCTTTACAAATCTCACATTGGTGCCTTCTTTGCGTTTTGTTAAATCTGCAGTGAAAGTGTTCTAAAAACGAGCAACATGTGCTGGGTGTGACGAAGTGGGGGATTTTCTTATCTTTTTGTGGTTTTCCAATGGTTTGCATGCAGAGGGAGTGGGACTCAGTGCCCCTGGGTGTTACTGGTTTAACGAGGTGAGGGGAGAGGGAGTTTGTTGCAGAGGACCGGAGAGGGAACTTGGGACCTCAGCCGATGGCCTGGAGGAGGGACACCCTGGTGACCCGACAACCCTCACCAGTGACCCAGCTCAGGAGTCACAGCCAGTTCTGGCCAGTGGACTGCGAAGGGAGGACCCCATGACCTAACCAGCCGGTTCCAGCCGGGGGGGGCCCAGAGGACCCTGTTTACCTGGAAAGAAGACAATGGACAGAGGCGGGGCCTGGGTCCGGTGATATCAGATGCCCAGCTGGGAAGCAGGGGGGCTCTGGGCTGGAGAGGGGGAGCAGGCAGAGCCCACCTGGATGCAGGGGAGACTGGGATGTGCTGTGCTCAGGGAGGCCAGGCCTGAGAGTCAGAGGGTTTCCTGTGCTGTGTTCAGTCGCTCAATAAACTCTCCTGTTTTATGTTGGCTGAGAGTCACTCTGGTCTAGAGAACAGGGTTGCATCAACCCCATCGGGGGGTGGAGGCCCCGGGGGTCCAAAGCGAGTGGACTCCCTGAAGGGGCACCTGGCAAGAGACAGACGTGTTAAGGCTCGGAGAGGTGCGGCTCCAGGAGGTGGAGGGGCCTGACCCCGAGAGAGAGTGGACCCCTGAGAAGGGCTGCCTCACTGAAAGGGGCACCCCCCCACGGACTGCACGGGGCCAAGAGTGGGCATGATCTGAGAGTCCGTGACACTGGGTCATCAGCCAAGACTGCCATAACATGAAATGTATGGCAGAATGTGGGTAAAACTGAGCAGGGGACGTATAATTCTCCCCTAAAGAGTTCAGTCACAAATTTAATTAACACATTATTTTTTTTAACAAGCACCATCAGCATGGAAGCATGTCTTCTGCAATGGTGGTTGAAGCATGAAGGGGCATACGAATGTTTAGCATACCTGGCATGTAAATACCTTGCAATGCTGGCTACAAAAGTGCCATGCAAAGGCCTGTTCTCACTTTCTGGTGATATTGTAAATAAGAAGAGGGCAGCATTATCTCCTGTAAATATAAACAAACTTGTTTGTCTGAGCGATTGGCTGAACAAGAAGTAGGACTGAGTGAACTTTGTAGGCTCTGAAGTTTTACTTTTTTTTTTTTTTTTTTTTTGAGTGCAGTTATGTAACAAAAAAATCTACATTTGTAAGTTGCACTTTCAGGACAAAGATTGCACTACAGTACTTGTATGAGGTAAACTGAAAAATACTATTTCTTTGTTTACAAATATTTGCACTGTAAAAAGGAGAATCAAAATATTTCAATTACAACACAGAATATGATATATATGAAAATGAAGAAAAATCCAAAATATTTAATAAATTTCAATTAGTATTCTCTTGTTTAACAGTGCAGTTAAAACTGCAATTAATCTTGATTTTTTTTTTTTTTTGTTAACTGATTAATTGACAGCCTTAGTAAATATTTCACAGCTGAGATCAGATCACTAGGGGGGGGTTGTTTTTGTTTTTTTTTAATTATATAGCCACAGTTTCTGAAATAGCGTTTGTGCTGCAGGAAAATACTGAAGTGAAATTACAAGTCCACATTAGCATTCAGTCTCCCTTAGGCTAGAAGCGCACTCTTATTTGATGGAGAGTTAAGGATGAATAGTTCCACTCAAGTGTGATTAGATATGTGGTATCTGGGGACCAACAACTGCATGCTTTTTCAAATGGGTGAGTGTAATGTTGCATGCCTTCGAGCTGAGCTGAGAAATGCTGAAACAATACATTAGCATTTCTGCATGTGAATACTCTACATTCCTAGGAGGGGGAGGGAAAAACCTTTATTCAGGATGAGACCACACAGAAAGCATCTTTAAACCTTTTTGTATTTAATCAGTCAATGTACAGTGATGTGACTCAACCCTTTTATAAAAATCAGGTGTCACCTTTCAAACATTAACTTCAGAACTCAGCCTAAAGTATTCTGAAATAAAGTACATAGGATGGGGGAAATATACTTTCCCAACAACTGATCCTGAAACAACATGAATGCATCTTTCTATGTTGTCACATTGAAATATTACCTGGGCAGCTTGGACTTCAAAAGCCCAGGAGTGAGTGGGCAGAGAAGCTAATTAGCTCTCCACTAAGCAAAAACAGAGTTGTGACTTTGGCACCAGCTCCTGGGAGTTCACAGTCCTGGCCCATCACTTCATTTGAAGGCTTCTGTATTAAATCAAAATACTTCTCCAGGGCTTGGTATCATAGCCTAGAAGTTTCCCACTTTCACCCTTTCAGGGCATGCTAAGTTAGCTGGCTTGCCCTAAGTTACTTTTGTTTGCCAACATTTTCCCACTGCTGGAGTTAAATACAAGCAACAAGGACCTATTCCATGCTAATGACCATTCATGTACCCAAGAGTACTTGCACTGTTGTGTTCACAGCTGGTCACATCACTGTTTAAATTAGACTTGCAAGGCTAACCATTTCCATGAGTGTGGAAAGGGACTGGCATAATAGCCCCTCTAGAGCAAGCCAGCCTGCTACTGTTCCTCCTACAGGGGATGCTGGCCACTGCATAGGTGATTTATCTTACACACTTTCCTGTGCTCAGAGCTCATTTGCATCGCTATGTTGACAGCACTGGCCTGCAGCCCCTCAGAGGCTGCATTCCTATGAGCATACTTTCCAGTGGCTAGAAACAAATGCATAGGTATGGACAACTCTATGGGGTACTGAAGAAATGCAGCTGAACTCACCCACAGCTTATTACTGCACAGGAATGGCCAAACTGCCTGAGACCAAAGGTCTGGCTAGGTCAGTAAGAGAAAGGTAAGGAAGCCACAGTAAGCAAATGAGGGTGATCTATCCCCCTCATCCCAAGGAGACCTAATGGTGATTATCTTAACCCTTCCAAAATGTTAGTATTGCAAATATCCAGAGTTGGTTGGTATATACAAACACACATGTGCAATCCTTTTTGAATTATGGTACATTCTTGGCCTGAGTGACTACTATGTAAGTGAATGTCTTGATCAGCTACTACCCAGTCCCATTCTAGTGACTATAACGATGTAGGCTAGTAAATTCCAGGTGTACTGGGACACTAATGACCCAGCTAGTTTATGGCCTTGACTATGCTTGTCAAGCTGAGCACCTGTTAAGTTTTGATGGGGTCATGCTGGCTTCAGAGCAGCTTTTAAAGTGACTGCTGGGGGCTTTTGATAGAGCTGAGTGATTGCTGTAAAACCTGGACAAGTTTTTTATTTTTAGAGCAATGCTTTTGCACATTACTTGCACATATGTGCAGCAACTGTTTTATTAGCACTAATGTTTGTAGAGAGTAAAATGCAAAATGACAGGTTTGAGTATTTGTAAAAAGCAAGGTTTAGTAGTGTGAGTATTTGTACCAGCTGTACCTGCCAGATCCCAGAAACAGTAACACAGCCACCCACCTGGAACGTGAAACTTGCAGACTACTCATTCTAACTAATCCAATACACCCTTGACCCTCCAAAAAAGTTAGTTCAAGTGCTCAGGGTGCACTGCAGCCTAGTTGGCTCTTTGATTTAGCACCGAAGCTGCTCTGTCTGGTACACTGATGGTCTTATACCCACAAGGACAGCTGGGAAATGAGGTTTAAATTCCAATTCTACAGCCTGTTTTACTGGCTCTTGAATAAAAGAGGGGAGGAGGGCACCTATGCATAATTCAGAGGAACCAAAGCCACTTAAGGACACTTACTGGTTACTAGAATGCCTGCGTTGTAAGTGTGTGCATGCATTCTCCTACACAGTAAAAAGAGATTCTTGGAGAAGGAGGCACACAACCCACACATGGCAGTAGTAAGAATCCAGGGAGGCTATGTTATGAAGGAAATTCAGATGCATAGAGTTTGCACTGAGTACCTACCAACCACTCAGGGCTATAAATATGTGGAAGAGGAAATGTTCTCTCTCAAGGCACTGAAGCACACTGTTCAGACATTTTCATACTGATTATTCATATACATTTAGGGCTAGTCTACACTGGCAATGCTGCAGCGCTTTAACGTGGCTTGTGTAGTCGCGGCAGAGCACTGGGAGAGAGCTCTCCCAGCGCTCTAAAAAAAAAAAAAACCACAACCCACCTCCACGAGGGGTGTAGCTCCCAGTGCTAGGGCACTGTCTACACTGGTGCTTTACAGCACTGAAACTTGCTGCACTCAGGGGTGTTTTTTCACACCCCTGAGCAAGAAAGTTGCAGCACTGTAAAGTGCCAGTGTAGACAAGCCCTTAGTCTGACACTTGTCTATTCTCATGGTTAGCATTTGTCCATCCTTCCTGTAGAAGTTCTTCTGGGTGGAGGTAAGAGACTTAGCCAGTCTGGGTTTCTGCCTTGTATGTGTAAAGTAGCTTGTGTCTAAGATATTTATCTACAGAAATGTATTAATAGATCTTTAAAGTTAGCTCTGAATATTTTAAATAGTTTGTTTGCCTCTTGAATATTTAATCAATTGACTCAACCCTGAAATTGGCAAATTAGCTCAGACTAGACGGGGGTCAGGCTGCAAGACATGGGGGAGACACTACTGTGTACAAGCAGGCTTTAGAAGTATGAAGCATTGTGTGTAGCAAAGTAGTATGTGCAAGGGAGCTTAGGTAGCCCAGTGAACTAACACCCAGGGCTCCTCTCCTCATCACAAGTGAAGAGGTGTTTTAGTCTCTGCCTGTCTTCCATTCATCCCACCATATAGTTTAGTAGTGAGGGGCTGCATTTACTGGGAGGACACACAACAAACCCAAGGCTCCTGCAGTTAACAATTCTGATGGTCCGATAGGTACCATCATCAATCCACTCTATACCTTTCATGATAATAAATCAGACTTATCTATCTACTAAACTTAACACTTTTTTTTTTTTTTTAAATCATACATGGCAGAACCTATACAGGGAGTAGCTTTAAGGAAATAAAACCATACACCCAGCTGTACAAGGGTTTTAAGATTGGAGACAGCTGAGGAAAGTCACTTAACATTTAATCTCTTATTGTAAAACAAATTTTCAGATAGTAGCTGTCTGCAGGTAGAGAATCCAGTAAAGGTCTCAAGGTGACATAGCAAAAACAGCAGAGAAAAGTTGTCTCCGATATAGTAGCTACAATACTATTGTTTCTATGAAATCCTGGTTAGCACAGGCCAGACTAGATGATCACAATGGTCTCTTCTGGTCTCAGGATTATCCAAAAAGAGAGGTTGGCAGAGGACTCTTACTTTTTGTACAGATCTGATGATGAAGGTTTATCCCTGTTCCCTGAGAAGCATGACAAGTAGAGAGCTTGTGCAGAGGCTCTCCTTTTACAAAAAGAGGCAGCTGCGCTGTCTGATTGTCTGTACTGAAAATTAATGGAAGTGAGCGCTGGTGCAAACAAACTGCTCTGTATGAAAAACGCAGAATCAAAACTAATGACTACCGCAAACAGTGTGAGTTAAAATGATTAACAGCATAGCCTGAATCTATCATGCCTGTTAGTAATTAAAATAGAAATGTTCCCCAATAAATATCTTTTACAAATTTCTTCAGACATGATTTTTTCGTTTTTTTATTAAAAATGTACACAAGCCAGCACATTCCAATAGAGACAGTTTAAAAAATATACAAACTCACAAGCCCTCCTCCATAGGGCCTGTCAGGTTATAGCAAGACTTCACTTCCTTTGAACAGTGGTGAAAGCTGGCATCTGAATGGGCTGGATAGGGTGGACTGGCTGAAATATTGGCTTCTTTCGCATATCAGTGTGTGTTTTCACTGAAGGGAGAAGCTGGTTTCTTTTGATGATCTGCAGTGCCAGTTGAGTGTTACCTACAAAACAGACAGTTTCTAGTTAAAATTCACTTCTACCCATGACAAACTTGAGTCACAGGAGACAGAAAAAATCTTGAAAAGTCATCTAGACAATCCCCTGCCAGTGGTAGCTCCCGCCCATGCAACTCAGGTAAACCTTATGCTGCAGCTGGTGTATGCTATTTCATACTGATCAACATACTGATAAGTGAATGTCACCTACTACAAATGCACACCAAACGAAAGATAAAGTTGAAGCAACAATACTGCTCAATTCTAGCTGCTGTTCCTAGCTATTAACAGTTACACCCTTCAGGACAGACACTTGATTTTAGAGTTGGCAGAGTACTTGACACTATGAATCCCCAGAGCCACCTCACCCCTACATCCAACTTGGACTTTTGTACAACCCTATTAGATCCGAAAACATAAAGGTTCTTAGACAATTATACTCTTTTGCCATCACTGATCTCTCAATCATCCCCACAGAGTACGTAGTACATAATAAATGGAAACAATTGAGACATCAAGGATACATATACAAATCAGAAAACATTAAAGCTAAGTTTCCAACTTAAATCAGTCATGCTTAGAGCTAGTCCACATTTTTCAAACAAAAGGTTTCATTGAAAAATGGCCTTTAAAAAAACCAACATGACCCCGAATTGTTTTCTGTTTAATGAATTCTGAAAAGATCGGGTTTTGATTTTTCTCTCAAGTCATGTAACATGAAAAGAGGGGGGAAAGAGAGTAATGAGAATTTCTGAACTGAAGTGATGTTTCTATAAACAACTCTAGTCACACTAAACATCTACACCACTTTGAGAAGGAGATCTGAAAAGGAAAAGAAAATGGGATTGTGCTCTTCTGCTTTGTAAATTAAGTAAGTAAAGCCAGAAGGGTTTCCCAAAGTTTGCTTTAAAAACAAAAGAAAAGAAAAGAAAAAACTTCAGGTCTTGTCTAGAGCGGTCATTAACGTAGTAGCTGTGCAGTCAAAGAAACCAGGTAAGCAAAATCTGGTTAATTGAAGGGACCTGATTTTTATTCAGACTATTTAAAAAATTTTGGTGGCACCTGTTTTTCCTCAAAAGAGGTCTGTGTTAGGAATTCAATGTCAAAGATAAGAAATCTCTCACTCAACATATACATTATCCACAAAAACCAAAGAATATGAGACTTCATACTTATTTTGAAAATATAAATTGAAAAATCTTAAAGGAAAACTATCAGCTTAAGTCACACTCCTGTCTGAATAGGTTTTATGTACTATTTTTACTTGCAACACATGATTGTAACAGAGATTAGAGTGGTGACAAATTGAGCACCGACAGCACTTTCTGTTCAGTTACTAATGCCCCAATCCTGCAGGTGGTTCTGCTCTGGGGGTCCCTTGCATCCAGAGTCCTGATGGCTGCAGCAGGGCTCCATGTGGGTGCTTGGTTGTGCCCATGCAGAGCAGCTCAGAATAAGGGCCTTCATTCCTGTTCTGTGTGGGTCCTTCACAGAAAGTCCTTTGAAATGTGCTGTCCATATACACATTGCACTTTTGGTGGACATGAGCAGTACCCCGAGAGTCCCTGTGCTCCACATAAAGGGCATATAAGGGCAGAGTGCACCAGTGCTCCTCTGTTTCTTCTGAGCTGCAGAATCTGAAGGGTAAGGACGCCAAAGTTGAGTGGATGGAGGGTGTGTGGAATGTGCATGTGAATAACATTTCTTCAGTGAAGCTGATGATGATGCTTGAGCTCTAGTTGAATGAGCCCAAGGAACCAAGTGGCTCTACTATGGCTACTTCATAGCAGGTCTTGATGTAGTTGGAGATTCAGTTTGATGGTCTCTGTATTGATATGGCTGATCCCTTTATTCTTTTTGCAAAACAGACAAATAGCCTTGGAGAATATATGAATGGTTGTGTCCTATGCAGATAGAAGGCTAATACCCTCCTGCCATTTAAGGAATGTAGCGTTACTTCTGCTCTTGAGGCAAGAGGCTTGGAAAAGAATACTGGCAAGTGGAACTCAGTAACCACTTTTGGCAGGAACTTGGAATGTGTCCTTGAGATATTTTATCGGAATAGAAGATTGCGAAGGGAGGGTCAGCCATCACTACTTGGATCTCACTTGGCCATCACATCAGCAAGATGGGTATCTTTGCAGAAGTGTAAAAAGGAACAGGTAGCAAATGGTTCAAATGATCTGCTCATGAAGGATTGAACTACTAAGTTGAGGTCCCATGGTGGAAAGAGGTACTCGATCGGTGGGAATACGTCAATCAGCCTGTTTAAACATATCATCATAGTCATGTGAGAAAATACTGTGTGTTTTTCCAGTGGGGGTGGTGAGCTGAAAGTGAACCCTGACTGAACTCAATGACAAAATTATTGTTCTTCAGTTCTAGCAAATAATCTAAGCTCTGAGGTATCAAAGAATTGTGAGAAACAAACAATCAGCCTTCTACAGCACCAGTGGGAAAACCTTGTCCATTTTGGCAGGTAGGTTTTTCTTGAAGACCCCTTCCTGGTGTTCATAAGGATATTCCTCACTGGAGAACAACAGGCATATTCTACCGACAACATGCACCCAGGTACCACACGATGAGATGGAAGGATTTCAGTTCTGGATGTAGGATCTCTGCCTTGTTCTGTGATATGAGGTCTGGGAGCAGAGGTAGGTTGGGAGGTTGACAGGTATAGCAGGTCTGTGAACCAAAATTGGCATAGCCATGCCAAGGCTATCACAATCAACTTGTATGAATCTTCCTGTTGACCCTTGCAGAGCACTCTCAATATCAGAGGGTAGGCATATATTAAGGTCCCTGACCCTGGAATCAGGAATGCATTTGCCAGGGAGCCCAGGCTGATGCCTCCCCTAAAACAAAATATTCAACACTTCCTGTGACCCAATGTGGCAAACAAGTCTATCTGGAGGTGACCCAAGAACAGAGTTCTTGATCTCCCAGTAGTGATTCTGGAAGAAGTGCCCGCTCAGTTTGCCTGCCAATGTATTTTAAATGCCTGGTAAGTATACTGCTGATAGGACAATCTAATGTTAGATGCATCAGGTCCACAACCTGACAGCATCTTGGCTCTGCATTTTTTTTTGCTATAGAACATGGTAATTGTATTGTCAGTCATTATCCATACCAACTGTCCTCTGATAAGTTTGAGAAAAGTCTTTAATGTTTTGCATAAGCTCTGAGGTTGATATGCATCCTTGCTTCCCATACCATCCAGAGGCCTTGCACTTTGAGCAATTTCATATGACCCCCCCCCACACCCCTTAGTGAAGCATCTGTCACTATGGGATGTGACTGGGGCGGGCAGGGGGTGAAGAGAATGGAAATCAATCCCTTTGCAGATGCTTGCTGAGTTTTTCCAGTGTGTCAGGGAGGACAGAACTAGAGAGGACACACAAAGATGCATTACTAATGATGATTGTTGGGTCAGTATACCAGCTTCAACCATCTCTGCAAGCAGCAGAGGTGAGGTCTGGCATGTGGTGTCACAAAAAGGTGACATAGGATACATGTCCTAGTAGCCATGAGACAGATCCTTGCTAAGGTATTTGGGTTTTGTTCCAACTGATAGATGAGGGACGGTTGTTGAATCTGTCCTGAGGGATGTAAACCACAGACTTGGTGGAATTTAAGACTGCTCCTATGAATTCAATGTTCTGGACAGGAATTAGGCTGGATTGCTGCAGAGTGACTTTTGAGGCTAAGCTGCAGCAGAAGTATAGTGTAGAGGCGGATGGAGTCTGAGGCACGCTGAAGAGGAACTCATATTCAATGTCTGTTAGGGAGAGGGGGTAGTGCCCCTTGGCATAGGAAGGGCTGATAATTCCCCACTTAGGTCACCACTATCTGCAGTGTTATTGAAGGCCTTGGTTTAGATAGGGGACAATAAAGGCATTTTGCACGATCATTGGTTAGGGGCACGGACCCTTTGCATGTGGGGCAATACTTAAACCCGGGAGACTTAGATGAGACCATCCTGGGTCTTGACAAGAAGTCAAACTAAGCTAAAACTTATCTAACCATAATATACTGTAAAACTATTAAAAACGGTCAACATTATTAATTGTGCAGTAGCAAGTTACTGGCAGTTGAACAGGCAGTGAGCTCAGTCTGAAGCCAGATGTGATTAAGAGGAATGGAGGAGTGCAGTGCGCTCTGCCCTCAATGTGGAGCATGAGGACTCTCAGGGCACACGTGTGAGGTCCAGGTACTGCTGACTAAATACTCTGGACTCAAGTGCATGATGCAAATGTGCATATGGACAAGCAAGTGAAGGAGAATACTAAATTGAGGACGTCTCGGGGTAGGTGTAGTACATGGCATTATTTAACTCATTTTTGGAAGCTTAATAGGTTTCAAGTTGGTGTCCCTTAAAAAAAACCAAACAAACCTTTTAGGCCTTCTTTATACAAAGGTGCAAGGAAGTGCATAAACTCTCTCATCATTCAATCTCCCATAACTCACTAACTGATAGGATTTTGCTCAAACTTTCCAAGACAAATTGCTTTTGTAAAGAGACAATGCATGGAAAATTTCAGCCCAGAAGATGAATGCTTTGGAAAGATACGAGTGTGTAAGAACAGGTTTATGCTAGATATTGTTTTTAAGTCTGCAATACAGAAGGCACTGCCACAACCAGCGGTGTAATTTAGGCTAAGCGTCCTTGTGTAAAAATAAGTATTTATCAGTTACAAAGGAAAGAAAAACTTGGAGATGGTAACCAATGGCACCATGTAGAAGTGTGTGTACACACACACACACACACACACACGCGCAAAACATGGACAAAAAAAGCTTTGGACTTGAAATGTGGGGAACAATTAATTGCACAACTTGCTGAGCTGTAACACATCTGAACTCAAAATCTAAATAGACAGTATATTTCTGATGCTACTAAAGGCTTTATTCTACTGCTTTGTCTTCAAAGTTTGGGGGATTCCTTGGTGAAGTTTGCAGTAAGGCCTAAAATAATAATTAAACACAAGCAGCATGAGAGGCACAGGGAGCGCCAATCAACATAAAAGGGGTTAAAATTGTTTAGAAAAGATGCTAAAATTACTTACCATTCTGTAGTTCAAGATACACAGCCAGTAGAATGGCCTCTGGGGGAATTTCTTTGGGATGGATCAGTGAAGCAGCCTTATCCCAAAATAAGAGAGAAACAGGTTAACAACACAACAGATAAATTTAACAAGAAGGAAAATACCAGCTGACCGGATAGTTATAAGGCAGGGCAATAAACAAACTAAGGTACTATTCTTGAAATATAAATACCTGCCATCAGGTCCATGTATGCAGAGAGGATGACAGATGATCTGCCTTGTAAGACTATTTCACACCTCTACTCAGAGGCACCATCTGCTTTTTACATACATACATGACAAATATAAATGAGTCATTCCTGAGCCAATCTGAAGGTTTTGTTTGTTTTTTCTTGGAGGGGTGATTTCCCAGATGAGCAATTCATTTAAAATCTCCCTACGGTCGCATGACCAGATCCTCCGTTGTGAAGCTAATGAACCTATTCAGATGTGCATCAGCTAGGATCTCTCTCTCTAGTCCCAACCTGCAGCAGTTTGAGAGCACAGTGAAATGTCATTGTCTCAGCCAATCAGAGTGCAGAGTACAGTTACTTAGTTCCCTGTGCTCAGATTGGTTGCCATTGATTTGCACAGATGTTTATTTCTCAATAATCATATAGTATTTGATTCCCCATACTCTGATCAGCTGACAGAGGCAGTCTACAGGCAGCCTACAAGGATTTCATGATCACAATACAATTATTTCTCAAAACTGTGTGGTAAATATGCATCTCTCCGATCAGTCACTCTGATCTCTGTGCTCTGACTGGCTCCTATACTCAGAAAGCTCAAGCACAGTGTCATTCCTTTCAGTCCAAACAGAAAAATTCTCGAGATTAACATGCAAAGAAAAACAGCAAGGGCTGGCAAGCCTCTGAAAGGGAAAATGTTATTAAATATTTGACTAATTTCCCTCTTCTTCATCCTTCAACCTCAACTTCCTTCCCTCTACAGCTGAGCAAGCATCATTGTTGTATTTGTGTTAGTCTTGTTTACACTGGAAGAAAACAGCCCTTCTCCTAGTCAATTTTGAAACGTGTAAACAAATATATTGCAGCTATTCAAACAAAAGCCTTGCTAAGCTATGAGGAAAGGAAGTAAGAAGGAAGAAAAGATAGATAAAAGGGAACGATGATGGGGGAGGAAAGGCTATGATTTTTTTAAAAATAATTTCCCTTCCTGAAGTTACTTTGAATTTCATTTTAAAGTGTGAACAATTAAATATTTCCAATACAACAACAAAGATGCTTCCCACTAACTCACTAATCACCAATTGGTAGACTCAGGGGCCTCCAAGTTTATTTGCTATAAAGCCCTTAGCCTCAAAGTTTGTTCAGCCCAAAATACAGCTATTACTTCACTAAAAAGGGAGAACACTGCAATTATATTAACTGAACCTGTACAAGTGCATTTGGGTTAATACCCCACCACAACACATACACACATTCCTGAAAAGTATGGGACCATATTTGTGAAAACTAAAAACATGGGACAAGTTGATTCTGTATAAAAAGCTCTGGTCCAAGCGGTACAGTTAAAAGACTGAACAGCAACTTGGGTAACTTGATAGCAAAAGTGCTATTTCACCATTTGATTTGCCCCATTTCTCTCTACAAGTTATAAAATCCAATGGTGTCCCAGCCCACTGTTTTTCTAGTTGGTTTCACTCAGTGTTGAACACAGCCTGTTTAAATATGCACAGTGAAGTAAGTCTGTGTGTCCTCTCTTTCACACATGCTGGTAGTTACATGTAGCACTCAGTGACATGGATCTGCTCTATTGAAAGGAAGGAAATGAACAGCTTTGAATAGCTTCAACTTCAATTTCTTCAACTTCAGAGTAGTATCCTGTTTTGGACAGTGATTAAATTATGACAGCCTAAGTTATTCTGCAGAGAACCCTTTTTAGTTTTACAGAGAGGAGAGCTGCTACTCCGAGGGAAGAAAGGAAGAGGGAGTAAAAGCTAGAAAAACTTTAGGAAACTGAACTCCAAGGACAATTAACTCCCTCAGCCTCAGGAAACCCCTAACCTTTCAGCACAAGTATTTGCACATTTTTTGTAAGTACTCCACAAGTGAAATTCTTGCATTCAGGCAACAGAAATGGAATGTTTGTGTTTAGATTTTGATATGACGGATAACAGCTATAAAGCATCCTAACTTCCCACCAAGGCAGTTGAGCTGCTTTACAGTCTTAAAAGTAAACTCAAATCAAGTTTTAGCAGTCCAGTGTTTGGAATCCAAAACACCACAAAAGTTCTGCTTTTAAGGGCAATAACTATCACCAGTTTTGGGAACAATTAAGTGTCAGATTAATTTTAAACCCACCCACCAACAGTTTAAGGCAAATGTGAAGAAAAAGGCTAAAATTACAGGCTTAATTGACTGCTTTAGAGAGTTTGATGCTTTTGGCTTCCCTTTAGCCACTCCAATGTTTTTTAAAACAATGAAGCTAAAAGGGATGTTAGCATGATGGTTGACATAATTGAGAACAACTTCATTAAAACTAATCCACAACAGCTCTTATTTCCAGAACAGCTCATTTAAAATAGTTCTAGACCATCGTATCAATATGCAATAAAGTGTGAACATAAATATTTCCAGCATAACGACAAAGATGGCTCCTATATAAGGGAACAGTACATAAAGTTGTCTTGAGGTTTGTTTTTTCACCTGGTGGAGACACTTGCGAGCTTTATCATATTCACTTCGCAAGCAGTAAGCACTGCCAAGGTTAAACAACATCATTGTTCGTGCAGAAGTGACTGAACTGGGATAACACTGGGGTGTCTGCTTGCCAGCTGAAAGAAAAAAATAATCAAAATTATTTCACACTTTTGATTTCATTCCACACCGTGGCAAGACAAATGCCTGCATTACTTCTGGATTCTGGAGCTATTACTTACAAGATTCCATCACCTCATTTTCTCCTTTGTCTGACCCTGTAGAGACAAGAAAAGCCAGAATGTTCTGTGAGCCTTCTTAAGGCTTTTAAAAGAAAACCCTATCGTTTTATGACAGCAGATTCAAGCTGGACTTTCCCTTCATGGACTGACTATGGTAAACCAGAAAATCTATCAGCTTGTTAGGCTTGGTCTACACTAACCCCCCAAGTCGAACTAAGGTACGCAAATTCAGAATTCGACATACCTTAGTTCGAACTTACCACGGTTCAGACGCGGTCCACACGCGGCAGGCAGGCTCCCCGTCGACTCCGCGGTACTCCTCTCGCTGAGCTGGAGTACCGCAGTCGACGGCGAGCACTTCCTGGTTCGACTTATCGCGTCCAGACCAGACGCGATAAGTCGAACCCAGAACTTCGATCCCCAGCCGCCGAACTAGCGGCTGGGTGTAGACCAGCCCTTAGAAATCGTGGACCATTTAGAAAGCTTTCGATTTTCATTTAAGGGGTTTGCTTATCTAAAAACATCTTTTAAATCTACAGTATAATAATGGGCAATAAAGTTTAAACTGCAATTGTGCCATTCAAATCAGAACTGCTACTGAAGGCTGAACTGTATTGATGGGATCTAAAAGTAGCTGTTTTTATTACATTCCCCACCCACCAAAAGTGTTGGAAGATTTAAGATACAGATTTAACCATCTCCCCCTCTCATATCCCCACAGTGTATGTAAATGTCATTTAAATTCTGAAAATGCGCATAGAGGGTGAAAAAGGGTGAAGTGTTAGTAGGTCAGAGGCCCAAGCATTAATTGTAATTACATATTTAATAACAAACTTCCAACAAAATGATGTTTAGACAAACTGATGAGCAATACATTAGTTATTTTGAACTAAAATTACAAATACACATAAGGTAAACCAAAAACTAAGGACTAAAGAACAGCCCATCCACCTCAGAAAAAATGCTGCAAATTTATAGATGTTGCAAGTTACAGAAGGAAGGCAGCTGAAAGCACGACCGGTTCTAATCAAGTGTAGACTCATTAACCTTGATCCTGCTCGTTTGAAGAGATCCCCAGGGAAACATCAGTGACGTTCTCAGGGTTCAAGTGAGTAATGGCATCAGAGATTCTGTCTAGAGAGATGAGAGCCTCTGCTGCATACAAATGGCCAAGAAACCTACAACAACAAACATTCAGATACAAATTCCACTTGGACAAGTCTCATTACCACATTACTGTTTCAGAAGAGAAACTGGATGTATTTCTTTACCTGAGTGACAGTTTGCTGCATTGAAAATATTATGGAGATACTTTTATAAGTGACAGTCATTTGACTTTGCCATTTTAGTCTCCAATACTACAAACACTTGTGCATGTGAGTAGTCCCAGTGAAATCAGTCATGCACAAGAGTTTGCAGGATCAGGGCTATTCTCCAAAGTATCCAGTTGCCATTTAATAATAAATAATAAGAATAATCATTAATAATAAATAGCACTTATGTAACACTTTATACATTCAGATTGCTATTCAAAAAACATTAATTCTCACAACATCCTTGGGAGGTTGGTATTAGTTTCTCCATCTGCCAAATGGGAATAGAGACAAAGGCTAAGTGATTTCACACCCAGAAGAAAAACCACCAACCTGCTACTAGAGTCTGTTACTAAAAACAAACAAAATTGCAAGCATAAATTTATACCCCAAAGAGGGAATATAGGCTGTCAATTCTTGCTCTGTTCTACATGCCTGTACAGCACCTAGCATAATGGGATGCCCATTCCCAACTGGAGCTCCTGGGAGCTACTGCAATACAATTAACAACACAGAGATGTTTATGATGTTTTCCATTTTTAACTTAGCACAAGTAATCTGCATTTTTTAAAATTAAATTTAAATGTTCTAATTAAGATTGCATATTAGAAATTAACACAATATGCAAATTAACAAGCAAATATTAACTTTTGTTTTAAAGTTGAATAAAAATTTTATATACGTATGTATAAGACAATATAGAATCAATTTCAAATTACAGCAAAGTTGCTTTGTTTTGAGTTAATGATTAGCACGCACAAGGAATTTGACAGTTTGTATTAAAAGGCAGAGCAATTGTAATATAAACTATCAATGAACTGAAGCATTTTAATCTGAAGCACATAATCTAAAACGACTGCCAGCTCCGTCCATGTAATTTACCCCATTCAGTAACATGAAGAAAACAAGCATAACTACCACAAAGAACAGCTAATTTTGCAAGGCAAGGCAAGGAATGTAAACGGCTGTCTTTTGCTCCCAAACATTACTCTGATCTGTTATTTCTCCATTTGGGGCACAAATAGTAGCATACCCATTACAAAGCAGTTTGTAGGGGACTTCCAAATTTAATAATATTTGGGTCATAAAAGGATTGTACAAAAGCTACAATGAAGTAACATTAGGCATGTAACAAAAACAAAATTAAGATCAGTTAATTTCTTGACACGGGTGGATTTAGCGTGTATATTGCCAGCAAAGTACTATAAGCATGACTGGATTAACTCATTCCGTCATATGTACATATGGCAACAGATTTGTGAAACCCACCATGAAATACCACTGATAGCCAGGGAGTGAAGAATAGGGTTCAAGATCATTTGTTTGTTTTTTTTAAAACAAAAAGCCATCAGAATTGTATGACAATAACATGACCAAGTCCAACAGGAATATTACACAAGTGTAATCTATTCTGTAAATGTAGTTGGATTTCTTCCAGATACCAGGGGCAAAAGAATGGTCAATCCAGACTTACTTAAGAGATCCTGACAGCTTTGGCTGCTGAAGAAGTTTATCTGCATGATTCAAAGCCATAAGGTTATCACCCAAAGCCAGAGCAACATAAGCACTGCAGGCAAGTATTGAGCACCTGGAGGAGGAAAAGAAAAGGAAAATGATGTAGTTTCAAATCCAAATGTAATTGTCCAATTCTTGTATTAATAAATACATATAGAAAATTCTCATAAAGACATGCTGGGTCCTTTTAAGAGGATTTTGGCACAAAGAACAGCTAAGCTGTTGGGATAGCTGATTATTTGATATACATATAAGAAGGCCCTAATCCTTTTTTCAGATCACACCGTTTCAGACCTGACTTCTATATGGCATACATTTCAACAAACGTAATCTGTAACATCGTGCAAGGGGTTGGTTTTCATAGTTTTAAGCAGTCCAAGAGGGCCTGTTGGCTGTCAACAGTGATTTGGATGCCAAACTTCAAATCTGTGAAGAGGCTGAATGGCTGGAATAACCATGTATAAATTCAGGATTCCTATATAGCAACAGTACATGAACATTTAGTGGTCTATGAAAAGTCCTATTTTAATCTCCAGAAAATCTGAACTTTTAAAAGCTAAGTTATACTGTTTTCTCCAAAGCAACTGTACTATAGTCCAGCAATCTGCAACAGGAAACATGTTAAAATGCTCTGCACATTTAGGCTCAAATATTTTGTCTAGAAGTACTCACTGGATGGAATAAAATTTGTCCAGTGAAATAAAGTTCCAAATTCTCACTTTATCAACACTTTATACTATTCAGAAAATCCACACAAATTATACTTTGATTTTATTACTTGTGTTCTGGATTCTTTTAGCCTTGAACTTCAGTTGATATGTTCCCATTTTATGAAGCAATAAAGTGATACTGCAAGTTTGCAGATTTCTTTATCATGTAACTGGATATGTAATCTCCTTGCATCACAGATTTATTGTAATAAGCCTTTTATTAGAAAATTGTTAACAACCACTCGGGTCGATCATATTGATACTTTCTAGTATTTGTACTGTATGAATGTGACCATAAAACCTTAAAGTATTAAAGTAACAGTCTGAAGTTTTCTACACTGATTCCACTATTTTAAAGCCGAAAACACTGATTTCAACACATAATTGTAGTGCTGTATCAGAAGATTCTATGAGATAAAAGTGCCAGAGATATTTAACTACACAGTCTTTTAGATGTTACTTGTGCAGTTTCATGCATTTCTAAAGCACAAGATTTCCTGAAATTCTTGTAACAAAATCTGAACCACACATTCCACATCTTCAAACAATAGTCCCACATCAGGATGTCAGCATTAGGTCAAGCTTTTATAGCTTGTCATTTTTTTCCCTTCTCCACCCCTTAAACACAGCACTTTGGAATATTTTCCACTTCATAAGACATAGTTCAATGTAGGCTTGCTTTGTCTTCAGGGCATGAGCCTTCACCTTCCTTGCCATGGAACTCCTTGCTGCAAGAACAGATTCTATGCTTCTGCAGGGAGGAAGAATGGATCCTCAGACAGGTCTCATGTTGGGAGTTGACAGAAGAGTGCATTTGATTCTCCTGCCAGGAGGTGGGCTATTACAGCATCAACTTTCTGGCAACTGTCAAACCTACTTTTGGTCCAGCAGTAAGTTATGTCTTTATTCCTGTTTCCCAGGAGGCCTGCTCTTTAATTATACACAAGCACTATAAGAAATTTCTCCACTGTTTTCCCCACTCTCTATTCCTCTTTTCACGTGACATATGAGCATGATAATCTGAAGCCGCACAAAAGCTTTCAAGAAAGGGAGGAAGGCTTCCACCTCAGTTCCCTAAAATATTCTTGAAAGGTTGCCAATAAATAAAAGAAATAGGACTAGCATGTTTTCTTCTATCTCAAGGGAGCACTACTTTTAACAAGGAGAATGGTAAAGGTATTTAGCTGATAAGACTAATCTGTATAAAAAGGCCAAGCCTGTACCGACACAGAGCTGTTACATCTGTCCCAAGCCAAAATTTGCTCTCTCCCCTCCACATCTTTCTATATGTTCAATTTTTCTTTTTTTTTTCTGTTTTTTTTTATTTTATTTTATTTTTTTTATTAAAAGAGACACTTACTCGCCATCACAAGTTACCCTCCAGTGAAAATGCTATTGGTCTGGAAACCCTCATATTAATTAGTATTTTAGGAAAGAGACACCGCACAGCAACAGACAACTACAGAAGAGCAAGATGTTTACATCAAATTTTCTTGCTTGCAGTATTGTTCCTCTCACACTCTGATTCATTGTCAAACCTGTTAAACCAAACAGTCAAGAGATCTGACAGTTAATCAGAGTGGAAGAATTGCATCACAAGGGAAAAGACAAACTAGTTTCTCCTCCCCCCCATGAGGATTCTGAGAAAACTCCACAGGCTGCCTTTAAGCACTGGAGAGTCCCAACATTAGTCTGCTTCTCTGTTCGCTAAAGTTTCGTTTGGAAAAAGATTTTTTTTAAAGTGCCAGATTATGTCAAACAACCTGTTGTGCAGGACTTGACAATAAGATATGTCAGCCCGCATAGACTCAGTTTATTGAACCTAAACCAGATACTGAAATTAGCGTAATCCATGTAAAAAGGCTAACCAGGATAAATCCAGTCATTCAAAACTGATTGAAGGGGAGAGCTACAATGACATACAGTGCAACTCTTTAAAGATATATCAAACAATGGAATTTCTGGAATAATATGGAGAAAATCTGCAAGCTGAAATAAATATAGAATACCAAATTAAACACAACATTGCCTATCTTTACTCTAGTCACATTTCAATATGGCCAAATGCAAGGTCACATCTAGGAACACAGTATGCAGGCCCTGCTTGCAGGATGGGGGACTCTATTCTGGAAAGCAGTGATTCTAAGGTTTTCCACATTTAAATGCTACAGTGGTACAGCTGTGCTACTGTCTCTCTTCAGTGTAGACACTACCTACGCTGATAGGTGTGGAACTCTCGTTACTGTAGGTAATTTACCTCCTCAACAGACGGTAGCTAGGTTGATGGAACAAGTCTCTGTTAGGCTTTGTCTACACAGGGACTTTGGTCGATTTAACACCACCACTCGGGGATGTGGATTTTTCACACTCTTGACCAATGCAGTTAAATCAACTGAATTTTCTAGCGTAGACTAAGCCTAACAGAGACTTGAGGGTCACAGTGGATAAATCAGTTGAACTCGAGCTCCTAGTGCAATGAAGTGGCCAGAAGGGCTAATGCAACACTTGGTCGTATGAACAGGGGAGTACTGAGCAGAAGTAAAGAGATTATAATACCTCTGTATTTAGCCCTGGTGCAACTGCTACAACAATATTGTGTCCAGTTCTGGTGGTCACACTTCAAGAAGGACATAGATAAACTGGAGAGGGACAGAGAAGAGCCATGAGAAAGATTTAAGGATTGGAGAATAAGCCTTAGACTTAAAGAGCTCATAAAAACATAAAAATGGCCATAGTGAGTCAGCCCAATGGTCCATCTAGACCAAAATCCTGTCTTCCAACAGTGGCCAGTGCCAGATACTTCAGCTCAATCTATTTAGCTTAACAAAAGAGAAAGTTAAAGGGTGACTTGATCACAGTCTACATAAGGAACAGAAATTTGATAAGAGGGCTCTTCAATCTAGCAGACAAAATAGAACAAGATTCAATGGCTGGAAGCTGAAAATAGACAAATTCAAGCTAGAAATTAGATGCAAATTTTTAAACAGTGATGATAATTAACCACTGACACAATTTACCTAGGCTTGTGGTAGATTATCCACCACTGGAGATTTTTAAATTAAGGTCTGATGTTTTTCTATGAGTTGTGTTATGCAGGAGATCAGACTATACGATAAAAATGGTCCCTTCTGGCCTTAAACTCTATTAATCTATGAACTCTATGAAACAGGACCTGAAACTTTCTACAATACCACAGTAGATATAGACACTAGATATAGTATTGTAACACTACAAGTCAGAATTAGAGAGATGAAAGACAACACAGGATTATTCTCTACAGTATATTTTATAGTGCTTTGTCCAGTAGCCGATTTCCTACTTGTCATAGTTTCTTCCCTTTATTCATGCTCCTGTAGCTACACTGTTTTCCCTCCCAATCTGTAGCACTTTTAGCATCACACATGTCCACAGCCAGCCATCAGAGGAGCAATAAAACTTCTGAAGGGGTTTCCTAAAGCAGAAAATTCACTATTATTTGAGACCATGATTTAATGATCTATCAATATAAAAGATTAGTAAAATAAGAGATTTTTAGCTGCACTAGGCCTAAAAAGAGGAAGACTGGTAAATAAAGTATGTTTGTCCATCAAAAGAGGCACCAACAATTATCTTGATCCCTATAATGGTTTTTACAGCACTTTCACATGTAAGCTGCGGCCCAGAGAGGATACATCAGGTTCAGTGGAGCCTAACAGAATTGGGTTGTTGTAACATATTAAAACATTGTATGGAATTCTACTGGGCAGCAGAAAGGTAAAGGGATTGACTTCCTATTCAAAGTATGCTAAGTATGCAGAAGCTAGGAGGCTGAAGTAACTATTACAACAGAAGAACTCAGAAAATCCAGAATTTGAAACTGAAAGTTTCTTCTTCCCTACGTGTGTGTGTGTGTGTGCATAAGTAAAAAACACACCAACAAAAAAAATCTCTGCTTAGTTACTTTGTGCAATTGCCAAATAACTGGAATGTAAAAGATTAAGACACCTACCAAGTTCAGTATGTATGGTAAATTACATATTAATTCTAACTAACCCCAAAAACTCCTCTAAAATGACACAAGATTTTTTTGTTTGTTTTAAAACTATGATGATATAAGCAGTTATGTACAAAACACATTCAAAGCTATTTAAAAGCACATTTAAGTATTAGGAAAGATGAAGTTTTCTAGTCCAACTAGCTAACATCATGGTAAATCTAAAGAATATTCAACTTTTTTTCCCTTAGAGAATCTTTGCTGGGTCTTGGAATTTTCTATTAATTTTAACTGACCAACAAGATAAGAGTTTTAATCTTTTTAGTTTTTCTTTTAACAGCTCCTCTTCCAGCAAAACTGAAGGCAGTTAGTTAACATTTGATTCTGTACAGAATTGAGTTTTACACAGCCACGTGCAAAAGGCCAGAAATAGTTTATGTAGACTCAGGCCCTAAAGATACCAAGTCCCATGGTTTTAACTATCAGTCAAAGCAAATATGACAAGAACTAAATCAATGTTTTTCTTCTCTTTTACTTTTTTGATATGATGTTCCTTACCAGAAGCAGTAAAAATTCTTGTACTGACAAGTTTTTCCTGACATGCTGTCAGGTTACATCAATAGATAACAATGGCTGATTGTGAAAGAAAGGATTACATACATTTATTTTCTTACAACATGACACCATGTAATAATTTTGACATATAGTAGTCATAATTTACACAATAGAAAAAAGAGCCATACGATTTGTTTATATTTTAACCCAATATCTTCCATCTCAAGTATTATACCCCTCTACTGTTTAAAAACAATCAAAATATCAGCAATGACTCCTTACTCACTCCAACAAAAATGTTCTTTAATTGACTAAAGCTAGATTTTCAGCACATAACTGGAGCAAAGCAAATGTTAAGCTTGATATTATGACAACAGGTTAGCCGGGGGTTAGCCTAGAAGACAGTATATACCTCATAACGCAAGTAAGAAATTACTGTATGCTTTGACAGAAAATAAAAATACAGTTAAAGCAGATACCTTTTGTTTTTATATAAATTCCTGTTCATACACATGTCCTGGACAGAGAAAAGAAACCCAAGTACTGCATTCATTACCCCATTTAAAAAAAAAAAATCCCTAAAACTTGACTAACATGGCAAGGTTTGTAGTCATAAGAGCTGTAACAGGCTGGCAGCATCTGCTGGAAACTACTTACAATGTTAGCAGGTGTTGATCCTGCTGGGAAAAAATTACATGGGTTCCAAGTGACTTGTTACCCCATCTGGATATCTGGGAGACAGAATGGGTCTGTAGAAAGAGCACCTAGACTGTGGGCCAAGTAGTCTTAAGGAAGAGAAGGTTACTCACCCGGTGCAGTAACTGAGGTTCTTCGAGATGGTTCTCTCTTTGGGTGCTCCACTTTAGGTGAATCTGGGCCCCTGCGTTTGTAATCAGAGATTTTCAGTTGCAGTGCCTGGTTGGGTCGCACATGTGCAGTCCCCATCTTGTGCTGCCTCTGGGGGTTACGTAGCACTATGTGACCAACCTTCCCTCAGTCTTTAGCGCAGTCTTTAGCATGAAAAAAACTCCAAAGTAGTGGGGAGGAGAGAGGGTAGTGGATAACCATCTCAAAGAACCTCAGTTACTGCACAGGGGAGTAACCTTCTCCTCTTCTTTGAGGAGTGTCCCTGTGGGTGCTCCACTTTAGGTGACTGTAGAGAAATGGCCTTTGGTGGAAGGGAGGGTCTTCGGAGTTGCAGTATTGGCAGATGATAAAACCTTAAGTCCGAATAGAGTCTCTGATGAGGAGTGCTGCTCTATGGCATAGTGCTGTGTGAACATATGAGCTGATGCCAGGTTGCTACTTTGCAGATGTCCATAATGGGCACATTGTTGAGAAAGGCTATCAAGGCACAGAGTGATCTGGTAGAACGTGTGCAGGTCCCCAGTGGGGGTTGTAGCTGTTGGTGATGATAAAAGTCCATGCAGTTGGAGAGCCTTTTAAATAGCCTCTGTTTAGATAAATTGTTCAGTGATGCAAAGAAATAACTTTGGTGATTTTCTGAAAGTCATTGTCCTCTCAATATAAAATGTTAGCACTCTTTGGACATCTAGAGTGTGCAGCATTGCGTCTCGTTTATTCCCGTGAGGTTTTGAGAAGAATAATGGGAGATGAATAGCAGGTTTATGTCTAATGTGGATTCCAATGGGGACCAGAGGCCTTGGATTGTGTGGTTGTGGAGGTGTGCCCCCCAACCTAGCAGTGATGCATCAGTTGTGAGTATCATCGACGGAAGGTTCTGTGCAAAGGGAATTCCTGCACAAACATTGTTTGGTTGCGTCCACCAACGTAAAAAGAGTTTTTACTTTGGCTAGCATTGTAAGACATTTGTTAATGCTGTGTCTGTGTGGAATATATAATGTGATGCCTGCAAGGCTGGCTCAGGACATGTGCAGTCTGGCATATTTGACAACAAATGTCGTTGCTGACATGTGGCCTAACAATTGGAGGCAGGTCCTGGCTGATGTCTGGGGACTGGCTTGCGTTGTGGTGATTAGATTTACTCAAGTGCTAAACCTGTGTCAGGGCAGTGAGGCTGTAGCCTCCAGAGAGTTGAGGTAGGCCCCAATGAACTCGTTTCTGCACAGGTGTGAGTGTTGATTTTTGTTTATTTACTTGTAGGCCTAGATGTGTGAAGAGAGCTACTGTCTTGAGTAGATTCTAGTAGCTGCGTGGATAGGCGAGGAGTATATTTCCCCTTCACCCTCATCGTCTTCATCACTAGATAAAGAAGGAGTTGATCTGGGCGGTGTGGTAAGTTGGCTCAGTACCGAGTGTGCTGGAGTGAAGTCGGTACTGAGGAGTGGAGATTCCGGTGCCGAGGAGACAAGAAGATCTTTGTGGCAGAGAAATTGCTGTGATATTGAGAGCATCGGTACCGATGCCTTTGCCGCAGTTGATGGTGCCGGGGGTCATACGCTATGCGCTATAGAGGCAGAAGGTAGCGCCATAGCCTGTAGCGCTGGCCAGTGCTGCATGTTTGAGCTGCTCCAGCAGTACCGAGGGAGGGATTGTAGGTCTTCCTTTAATGCCTTTTTCCAAGCCAGCCCATTTAGGGTCTTTTGCTCGCACAGTACCCACGGTACGGGATACTCCCGCTAATTCAGAGGTGGAAGGTCTTGGTGCGGTTGGTACCAATGGGTAAGGCTATGATTTTGTCATGGATATTTTTAGTAAGAGTCAGGGACAGGTCACAGGCAACAAACAAAAAAATCACGGAAGCTGTGACCTGTCCCTGACTCTTACTAAAAACATCCCTCACAGAATGGGGAGGGAGGAGGGTCCAGAACCCTGCCTTCCCTCCTCCCCCCCAGTGACTGGGAGCTGCAGGGACCCCATTGCCCAGTGGTTGAGAGGGGAGCAGCGGGAGGCCCCTGCCAGCGGCAGAGTCTGGGGAGCTGCGGCGGACCCCCCACCCGCAGCTGCTGAGCAGCTCCAAGGTTCCTCTGCCACTGCGAGCCAGTCAGTTGCTGGGCAGCTGCGGGACGATTCCCCACCGCCCACAGAGGCTGGGCTGCTGCGGGGTCCCCAGAAGTCACGGATTCTTAATCTTAGCCTTACCAATAGCATCTGCCAAGTCAGGGAATTCCTCTTTTTGGCTGATTCCCAAGAAGGGGAGGTCAGAGCCTGCTTCTTTGTCATCTTCTTGGCAGGGTGCTCCTTCCCCTGAGAGGGTGAAGGGGAACCTATGTCAGATGCCACCGTGGGAGACCACTGCCCAGGAGGGGCCCGTGATCCCAGATCAGATCAGGGAACCAAGACTTCACCATCATGAGAAGTTTTAGCTGTACATCTCTCACCTTCCTGGCACAGGCTTTCAAGTTGTGGCAGTGGGAGCACTTTTGAGGTATGTGTCTCTCACCAAGGCAGCAGACACAGTGAGTGTCCGTCACACACCAGGATTGAGGAGCGGCAAGTGAGGTAATGTTTAAAACCCAGGGAGCCGGGCATGCCCCTCAGAGTAGGGTTTCTCCTGTGAAGAAGGTAACTATACTACACTAAGGGGTATCATAATAACTGAAACTTAAATTCCTAAAAAAAAAAAAAAAACTTTTTCCCTTAAGAAAAAAAAAAAAAAAGGAAGAGTAATTAAACTATTGATTAAGTAACTAGTACTCTAAAGTTAAAACTAGAGAAAGATAAAGTACAGCGGCACTGCTAAGTGCTCCGTCTCAAACCGAGGGCGATAGAGAAGGCACGGGGGAGGAGAGGGGAGAAGGGGGTGTGGTCGCACAGCACTATGTAACCGCCAGAGGTGGCGTGAGACAGGGACAGGGCATGTGCGACCCACCCAGGCACTGCTACTAGAAACCTCTGATTACAAGCACAGGGGCACAGATTCACCTAAAGTGGAGCACGCACAGGGACACTCCTTGAAGAACCACCTTGGGAACAGAAAAGGCTAGAGCGGAGATTTGTTTTTGTTAATTTCCTAGTTAAGAACACCAAACTCCAGTAAGGGGTTGAATTTGACTCTACATGATGTGCAGACTTTGTTTTAGAATAGACTAGAAATAACACCTGTTCCTTTTGCCATCACTGTCCCCAAAAGCACCAGTTATACAAGAAACTGCTTTAATAATCCTGGGGGAATTGTGCACCAAAAAATTAAAAATTCTGTGCACAATATTTTAAAATTCTGAATATTTTATTTGTCAAAAATATCACACTATAATCACTCTAGTTTCAATTATTTTGGTAATTTATCTCAAAATATCTGTCAACGAGTATGTCAACAATATAGACAGCAGCAAAAAAGATTCCCCAGGAATAGAGAGTTAAAGAAGCCCTTGCAACCCAGTTCCAGTTGGGGGGTACTGGAGGTTGCCCCCAGAGCCCAGACACTTGCCCCCTCCCCCACAGAGAGCAGACACCCACACCCCTCTTCCCCCAGAGCCCAACTGTGTGTACCGCCAGAGGCCAGACACCTGCACCTCCTCCCCACAGAGCCCAGCTGCAGGGCACTGCCCAGCCCAGCTGTGGGGCAACCACACCACCCAGCCCAGACGTGGGGCACCCCTCCCCCGAAAGCCCAGTCACAGGGAACCCCCCCAACCCAGACACCTGCCCCCTTTTCCCCAGAGCCAAGACACCCACATCCCCTCTCCCCCCAGAGCCCAGCCATGGGCACTCCCAAAGCCCACACACCTGCACCCCTTCTTCCCAGAGCCCAGACACCTGCACCCCTTCTCCCACCAGAGCCCATCTGTGGGGTACCCCCCCGGTCTAGACACCTGAACCCTCCAGAGCCTTTACTCCCCCTAGTTTCTTTATTGTCCCACCAGGGAACGTGATGTGGTACGGCCCTGTCCTTCCTCACCCTTTGCCAGAGCTGGGTCTCACAGGCCCTCTCCCGTCACCAGGAGAATGAGGATTAAGCTGGGCAGCCAGAGCGTGCAGTCTGAGGAGTCCAGCAGCCCCTAGTGGCAGCCAGCAGCCTCAATTCTGCAGGGGAAATATGGAATTCTGTGCAAATTCTGTATTGCACAGTGGCACAGAATTCCCCCAGGAGTAATTTAAAGTTTCTAAACTTATTTACTGGAAGCTTTACACAGCGATAAGAAAAATCAGAAAGAAAGAGATACACAAGATTTGATTTTAATCAATCAGACTTGAGTTAGGAAAGGCCATGAAGAAGTTGAGTCTCTTCTGTTTATTCCTCCACCACTTAATTTTGTTTCTTAAAAGGAGAAGGGGGAACAGAAGCCTGGCCATCACACCTTCACATTTCCCCTGCTCTACCCTGAAGGTCTAATGCTTGAAGCTTCTACTGCAAGTGCACTAATCTGACCCATTGTATCTGTGCAATGCTGCTGCTGATCTCCTGGTCTTTAATAGCCTCCATAGTTCGATGGACTATACCCCTAGCTGTAATTTTACAACATGCAAGGCTCAGTTTGAGTCAGTGACCAATCTTGGTCTATAAATCAATTGCCTGACCATGACAAAACTTCATATTTTGTTTAATTTGTCCAATTTACTTCCACGCCAGAGTGGTGATTTCTAGTTTTGGAAGGCTGAAATGTCAAACCGTTTCTTTGCACATCTTTACTGGACTGAAAGTATAAACCACTGTTTGCTTGTGCATGGACCAGAGGTCAGGGCTTCTGTATTAAAAGGGAGCACAAGAAATACAAGCAAAACTATTAAGTGTAAAATCTGATGTTGCTAAGCTCATATTCTGGGCTTCCAGTTTCTATTAAAAAAAAAAAAAAAGAAAGAAAGAAATCCCACACACAAACCCAAAACACACCACCACCACCACCACCACCACCAGATGATTTTCACATTCCACTTTACCAAATGGTATCACTTAGAGGACAAGCAGCAGTATATAGACAGAAAGCAAAATTACTACAGGACTACATACACTTGAGGAATTCAGTTCAACAAAGCATTATATTTTAAGATCACATGCATTTTAGTTTTTAATGCAGCCAGATTTCACTGGTAGGTACTTCTCCAATCCAGTTCTCAGGTAATGGGCAGGGATGACCAAGAAATGGAGATGTAATGGTCCCAGTGTGCTAGAGGTGGCTTTTTTGCTGGAACCTTCCAGCCTGATGTTTTAATACACTAGAACATGGAATTAGTTGACCTGGGGTTTCCAGCAATGGCTTGGTTTTGCCACACATAGCAAGTGTGTGCACTTCAGATTTTTTTTTTGCACTTAGAATAAGGTCATAGGTGTATGTTTCTTCCCCCAAATGGTACACCCTGAGATTTCAGTCACTTGTGCAGAACTAAAGTGAAGCGATTGAGGAATTTGAGGTGAAAAACTGTACTTTTTAAAGGTAAAAAATAACATGGGACAAAGATCATTTTTTCAAACTGAGTTTCATATTATGTACAGTCAAAGGCTAAATATGATTAGACTAATAAAGCTTTAACATGCATACTTACTTACTCTCTCATACACATCTCAAAATGTGAAGTCATGATTAAAAAAAAATAAAATTATAGAATCCATGACATGGGACAAACAATCATGCTTAGTTTGATCTGCCAGTTTGCCACATTCTGTACTCACCCATGTAAAAAGAAAATCACCAGCGGACACCAGCAGCTGCCATTACCTACTATTTGCTTAACATTCAACATATAAGCACCTATCATCTTGATGTCCAAGCGCCATATGTCTGAAGAATTGCTAATGGAAAACTAGTCAGTTACTTGTAGCCCTGGAACATGAAGACATGCTAGGGTGTAAGCTTTAAAATCAACCACTTTAGCAATGTTGAAAGGCATCCCTTGTATTAGCCCGTTTTAGCTAACACATGTTCAAATCACATCTTTAAATCCTAGTCTAGATAACTCTTTAGAAAACTTGTTTTGATTATAGTCCTGATATACGAAAAACTACTATATGCAATAAGATTACTTTAATAGCTTTTAGTTGTCTTAACATCCTTCAGTGGAATATGCTAGTTTCTTAAAACAGATATGGTGGCTATCACGTGTGGTTCAAAACCTCAGTTCACTACCTTGTCACCTTTGTTATGAGAGTCCTGATGTGGAAGTGGGATATGCAGTAACATTACTTTGATTTTCGATCTGTCTGAAAAAAATGGGAAATTACAGGCTGGCATTAAAGCTAGCCTTACCAGTGCTCTAGAAGGAAAAGGCAACATAATGAAATCTCAATCATTTCCATTAATGGCAGCAGGAATTACAGATTCTTAAGTTTGTAAGGTGAGCTTGTTTTTCTTTTTTTTTTTAAATGTAGTAAAAGGAACATTAGACTTGTGTACAAACCTCAAAGCTACAGGTTTTTTTTACCTGTACCCTGCTCTTTATTGAGTTTTACTCTCAATTAAAAATGTAGCCTTAAGGAAGGAAAGTAAAACCTTCCTCTTAGATTAATATTTATCTAATTTCCTTGTAATCTGCTGATAGTTCATTCCATGCCTAGTAGCTGTGATGTAGTTTTTGAGTGCAATGTGACTTTTTTTAAAAAACACTTTTCAACTACAGTTTGACATTCTGCTTGTTTTTGTTGGTTTCAAGCTCCCAAGCAATAGAAGTACTTACCTTAAATTTTCTAATTCCTGTTTTCTCAGAGGTGAAGAAGGTGGAGCTGGAATGAATTTATCTCCTTCATGACTTTTACTGCTGAAATGAAGACAGCCTGTTAATTGCGAGCAGTGACCTTCAAGCCTTTAACAAAAAAAGAATGTAAATGCAATAACAATCACAGACACAAATCTCCCCCCCCCCTTTTTTTTTTTTTTTTAAACGACAGCAAGAATCCTATATGTTGAAATGGAAGAGGTTGGGCAAACAAAAGTGAGGGCTGGCAATACTTCAAGCATTGCCAGCCCTCACTATCATTAACACTACCTCATACATGTACACTATCATTAACAATTCCAATTTTGGGGGGGGGGGGGGGGGGCGCAGGGGAGGCAGTGACAACCTTTTACCAGCAAAAGAAAAAACACCAACACTAACCTTACACAGTTTTAAGCTATTTTTAGAATTCTATAGTAGAAACAACTAAAACTGGTAGATGCAGATTGCATTGGGTTTGTATTAGAGATAGCTTCCTTCCTTTTAAACTTAGGGGAAGGACAGGAAGAGGCCGAGTACAATTTGAATTTTTTAGCAATGTATGGTCAAATTAGAGGAATTCTTTGTAATATTAATATATTTAAAAAAAAATACCACAAACCACACCAATAATCCACTTATTTTTCAGTTAGTAAAATTCTAATGTGAAACTTGAAATATACACAAATATTTGGACAATTCAAGACGTACTTCCCTCTAAAAACTTGTATTTTCACCATTTCTTTTTCTTGAACAAAAATTTTGAAAGTTGAAAGCTTTCCTTCCATCTTTGGCAGCAAACACTGCTTTCTGCACTGGCAAACATGGAAATGCAGTTTACAGTAAGTTGAAAAACAGTTTCCTTCTGAGGTGGGGAAAGACTACACTTGCATTTCGGCAGAAAAAGCAACAAAATTTAGATACGACAGACCAAGATTTTGGTTTGGATTTTTTTTTATTTTTGCCCACTTCACAAACAGTGAGAAAATTTTCACCCAAGTCTAGTACTGCTTCATCTCTGCTTACCACAAGCACTACCTCATACATGTACAGATGAATGAGGTTATTCCAGTGCAAACTACAAACCAAACATCAAGAGAAGTATAGAATTAAAGGAACCCTGTACCTAAAGTTGTAGAAAACACACACACACAAAAACCACCCCCTTTTCACCAGGGGAATGTCTGTTACAAGGTCCAGGCTGTACAATATTTTCAGGAGAATGTCACCATCTCGGTTCTTCTATTGTCCCTACCCCCTACCTCCAAACAGACAAGGTTCCCAGCTGAGAGGAATGGATGAAAATCCTTTCAGAACTTGGCAGCATGAATTTAGGAAGAGAATACTTAGCTACTGGACTTTTGGGAGTCAACAATGCTCCTTGGGAGGTATAGTGACAACGTTAGTTATAGAAGCATATGCTTTTGAAATCATAGGACAGTAAGAAATCCTCCTCTACAATGCAGATTTTCTCTTCCTCACTCCTGTTAAGGAAAAGGGACACACTAGGAAAGATTCACTAAGAAAAATCACAAGTTTTGGACTGTGGTCATGAAGGATTTCTAAGGAAAGATGGTGGAAAAAATACTCCCAACTGCAAGAAAAAAATAAAACAAAAAGAAATTTCCTTTAAATACCTCACATAGACTGAATTCCTTAACTGTTAAAGGGATAAATGGCTTTTCTGCACTTTCAGTACTATATATTGGAACTTGGGTATAACAAAAATACAACTTTCTATTATTTTCCTTAAATGAACTGAGACCTCCAGCATTACCTGTTTCCCCCCCCCCCCCCCCCCCCAACGCTGGTGTTCTAACCATTTTCTCCGAGGACTGTGTCCATGAAAGTGAGGGACTCACCGGCATTACACCAGGCATAGTGCAGGCATGAACCAAGAAAAGTTCTCTACATAATTTTGTTAATATTCTTCTCCAACACCCCCGGTTTTATATGGGAGTTTAGAGAAGCATGTAAAGAGAAATCAGGATGAAACCAAAGTCTCCATGTTGGATCCGACATTCACTGGCTTTGTTATGTTTTTAGAAACTTTATAAACCAATGGAGTTTTTTCTTAAGATTCCTTTTGTAGATGTGTCATTTTTTGTAGTTTATATTTTTAATTGCCAACTGTATGCTTCTTTCCTTCACACTTCCTAAATCCAACCTCCATCCCCCACCTCAGAAATAAGCATAATATCGCATACAACACCCAAGAATGCTATGTCTATGTACCAAATCTGAGGCCAGGGCAAATGTTTAGAACTGAAGCATAAGACACTAAGGGCTTGTATACACTTAAAATGCTCCAGCAGCATAGCTGCCCCTGCTGCAGCTGTGCCGCTGTAGTGTGTCAGTGGAGATTCTCTGCAGTGACGAGAGGGGTTTTGTAGTTAGTTGCTCTAGTGAGTGTCTACACTGAAGCACTACAGTGGCACAGCTGCACTGTTAGTCTGTAGTTAGTCCACCTCCCTGAGAGGTGGTAGCTAAGTTGACAAATTCCCCCATTGACCTAGTGCTCTCTACACTGGGGGTTAGGTCAGCATAGCTACATCTGTCACCAGTGTGGAATTTTCACACCCCCGAGAAACGTAGCTATTCCAATGTGAGTGTTCAGCATAGACCAGTCCTGAGAATTACAGGTGCATGCCCGAGGTGACTGGGAAAACAAAAACCACCGTCAACACATTTAGCATTTGTAGAACATAAGTAAAGGCAGTGAAAACATTCATAAAAATCAATTTACCGTATATACTCGTTCATAAGCCGAATGTTTTTAGTAAAAAAGGGAAGCACCACAGAAGGGGGTCGGCTTATGAACGGGTATAGAGAGGGAGAGGTGGGACACAGCCCCTCCCCCAACAGCAGGAGCAAGGAGAGGCAGCACAGCCAGCAGAGACAGAAGGGAAGAGGCGGGGCCAGAGTCTCTCCGCTTCTGGCCACGCTGCTCTCCCCCCAGCCTCCGAAGAAGCTGCAGCTCCAGGGCTGGCAGGCTGCAGCCGTGCCACTCGGCCCCACCCCCCAGAGCAGGCTGTGGCCGCGCCGCCAGGGCACTGGAGCACGCTGTGACTGTCGCCCGGCCCAGCCAGCTGGAACATGCTGCGGCTGCACTGCCCGGTCTGGCCCGCCGGAGCAGCTCCAACCAGGCCAGAGACATCCTCCCCTG
This sequence comes from Emys orbicularis, assembly GCF_028017835.1. Classification (NCBI taxonomy): domain Eukaryota; kingdom Metazoa; phylum Chordata; order Testudines; family Emydidae; genus Emys; species Emys orbicularis. Next base: position 220,143,542 of record NC_088684.1, read on the forward strand.
GCCCTCCCCAGATAAGGTGGGAAGGGATGGGATGGGGAGAGTGTGGGGTCATGTGGGGGGTGATCATAGGGGTTACTCCCGTGACCCCCCAGCTTTCCCCCCCAAAAAAAATTTCCCCACCAGTTGCTGTCCCGGCTCGTCAGGGTAAGCAGCTGGCGTGCTGGGACACTTTGTTTACTTAGGTTTACCTCCGTGCCTGCGGACGCTCGAGGTAAACAAACCATCTCGGCCCACCAGCGGCTTATCCTGATGGCCCGGGAGCCAAAGTTTGCTGACCCATGAATTATAGGGTCGGCTTATGAATGGGTCATAAACATTTTCCATTTTTACTTCTCCATCTTGGGGGGGTTGGCTTATAAACGAGTATATACGGTAATTGTTGAAGGGTAGTTTTTGTTTTGTTTTGAAAGAAAACAAGTGTTTGATGGTGGAAGTCCAATCACTATTTTTTCCTCAGGTTTGCTTAGCAGTACTTAAATTCTGTTACACCAGTAGCAGTTTTCTTTGCATGGAGACTTTGCATGTGCGTTTGAGATCACCTTTTCCGTTTTCTATTTTTCTGCCTGTCAAACTACAGGACAGACAATAGGCACAGAAATCTCTCCCTGATGCTGTGGATGAAAAAAAAGTTTTTTAAATAACTGAAACATCTACTATTGTATTTACCTGCATGCTTCACTGCTTTCATTGTTCTCTGCATTTCCCCCCAACTGGTTATTAGTTTTAGATCCATTTTCCTGCTTTGGCTCCTGCTGATCTTCCGGCAGCAACAGCAAGGCATTTCTTAGACAAATCGCTGCAAACTCCATACTGGCAACAGGGATAGCTGAGGACTGCCCATCACTTGAAAGATGGAAGTTAATTAGTAAATATACTAATATTATTGCTACTTCATTAAAAAAAAATATAACGCTTTGGAAAAAGTGAATTCAGGAAGACACAGAACAACTTTATCCTATGGACGAGTGGAAGATTAATGTCATGCTTTAATAAGTTGAATATTTAAATATTCACTTTATGCACTCAACAAAATGCTTATATCCTAATTTAGAGCTCCATCCATGGAAGTCCCATATATTCCAACTGGAACTCCCTAAATAGAGTGCTGGTAAAATCAGATCCTTTGGATGCAAAATCCTGGGACACTTTTTCCTTTTTGTTTGTACACTTCAGCTTGTAAAGAACTAAAACACAGCATCAGTGCACATACAAGAAAACAAGATGTGCAGAAATAACAGAATACATGCACACATTATGTTGTGAAGCCTGAAGATGAAACCAATAAATTCTACCACTTGAGAAGTACAGGCAATTCACATATAATCTCACTTCAAGTGTTATGGCTTTTACAAGATGAGATAATTTAGCTAACAAGTCATAAAACTTTGTACATCTTATCTATTAGATCCCTACTCTAGGCTACTTTCTAGCATAGAGTTCTTGTGATGATAATTTCCCTTTCTATAAACAATTTAACATGCAACTAGGTGGAAAATATGAATTCTAGAGAGATTAAATTAGGAAGTGGCCAACTAAAACTTGAGTTTCATTAAACAGATAATGAGTGTTGGATGGGCAACAGAAGGCTTAGACACCCACTAAGACCCCAAGCCTGTAAACATTTCAACACATGAGTAACTTTAACCATATGTAGAGTCCCATATAAATCAATGGGAATAGTCACATGAATAAAGTTACTCACATTTAAAGACAGGAAAGTTTAGAATATTTTTTTTCTGGTAAACAGCCACACACCCTTTACAGAGATGAGTAGAAAGTAACAGAGTATAGAAAAATTATGTACTTACTTATAAACAACATTCTGTATTGATTGTGATGCAAGGACTATTTTACGGTGATAGCCTTGACCTACTATAGATTGCACAATTCCTTTTTTGCTTGGAAGACCTTTAGTTTCTTGTTCTGACGTCTAAAGGAAGAAGGATTGAAAATATCAGTGAGGCTGAACAGGTGATCTTCTTGACATAAAAGCTAGAGGGCTGAGAAAACAAACATTACATGTACATAACTGAACCCAGCTAACCTACATTAATTTGCTATTTGTCTGGAGATGGTAGAATACCCCAGAAAGTTTTACTGTCATCCAAATATCATGACTGATAAGGAACTTTTAATTTGTCCTCACAATGCAATTTTACTATACCCCAACTAACTTGAAGCTTCAGGGATTATTTCTGATAATTTGTTCAGTAGTCTATTGACCTAGTTTTTCCTCTGTTATAAAAAGAAGAGGACAATGAACCAAGTCATTTTCAAAAATAGTCAAATTTGGAATTGCTAGGACATTAAAAAGTTTCACGTAATATGGAGCTAAATAATCTAAGCTACCAATATTTATATTCTGACCTCATTCCCCCCCCCCCTTTTTTTTTTTCATTTGTTGTCCCCCATATTCAATAGATGCATGGGTCGAGTGGTTCCTCTCCCTGAACTCAGGGGGATGGCCTTTAGTTTTGGGTGGGACTACATCCACCCATCCCAAGTATTTCAAATAGTACAAACTTTCCAACTTCTGCAACAAATGAAGGTGGGGTCTTACAGACAAGTCTCTTTCACTACACGACCCTAATTTATCCCCAGAGCAGGTCTATCCTGTGCCCTGAATAAGGCAGGGGTCCTGGGCAAAATTTAGTATATAATCATGTAATTAAAGACTCTATTATAAGATATATGCACAAGGGAGCTGAATTAAGATTCCACAGGCAATCAAGTGCTTGACTTTGCAACCTTAATTTTTTAATGTAGTTTTGTATGCATAATTTCCTCGGTATTAAAAAAATAAATAAACAAACCTAAAACCCAGAAATTCCATCATGTGAAAGCATCTTGATCTTTCAGGGCTCATCAAGAAGATGTGACATATGCTTTTGCAGTGTGTTTCACAAGTATTTGCTGACAGCAGAGGAATGTCAAGACTCAGCAACCTTGGGTTCGATTCCAGGTTCAGGGGGAGGTGAGAGGGGGAGAAGCATGCTCTTCCAGGTACAGACCCTTCACTTCCTGATCCCCTCAAGCCAGACTCCTCCTACTCGTGTCCCTTCCGACCTGTCCCTGTGTCAGTCGCATCTCCTCATACAAGTTTCTTCCCCAAACCCAGTTTCTAATCCCAGTTCCAGTCCTAGTCTCCTTCTTTCCATGTCCAAATCCCAATCTTTCTCCCCATGACCCCTGTAAAATCTATGGCTCCCAGTGCCAGTCTTCCTTGCCAAGCTTCTCTCCCTAGTCTCCTTGCCCAGCCAGTCCCAGTATCTTCTTCCTTCCAGCTCTTGTCCCATCTACATTTCAGTCAAGCTCCTGCTCCTGCTTCACATTGCCTGATCACCAGCAGAGGGAATATTGAGAGCACAAGAGAGCAGGAAGACTCAATTCCAGTGCCTGGTGCCACAGCAGCCAGAGGCAGCAACTGCAGGGAAAGTCCAGCTCAGCCTCTGCAATCCCAGGCTGGAGTATGCTCAGTGCAGACAGGGTCTTTGGAGAATTTGGCTGCCACACACTAACACATTTTTTATGGAGCATGTGCTAGCAGATTTTTTTCGTTTTATAATTTGGCCAAATTTGGGCAGACTTCCATGGGAAAAGCAAAAGCCACATCCCTGACACGAACACAACTCCCCTGGCCAAATTTCAAGACCTGGCTCCAAACAGGCACTACAGCTTTTCAACAAAATGGTTTTAAGAATTTTTAACATAAGCAAAAGGACTTTTTCCCTTAAACAGCTGAACCATTTTTGCTGAAACTTTCAAAAAGATTCATTGTGAAGTAGACACCCCAGCATGGATAATTTCAGCCTACACAGTTAAAATTTGGCAAAGTTATAAGCAACTGAAAACAAGGTCTTCTACTGAAAAGAGCCAGGAAACCTCAATTATAGCAGCAGCTACCAGTTCCATCTATAATAAAATAACAGTATGTTTCTAGCCCTCAACAATTGTGAAGAAAAGCATGAAAACGTGATCCAACGCAATGACATCTGCCTGAGCTTGCAGAGAGCATAAAGCAGTAGCTTTAACAGATATGAACTGCCCCAGTATCTCAATGGGGGGTTAACTCCCAATCTCAGCAAACATCCCCCCACCAAACTGGACATCATCCCAACATGGGTCTGTGTAGCAGAAGGAGAATAATGCAGTGGGCTTAGCCACCCACTAAAATAAATACCATAGGTGCTGGGGAAAGAACTGGGGGCCCTCCTGCTGCCACCCTTGCTTCTCTTGGAGGAAGCTGGGGAAGACCATCCTGTCAGCTGCTGGTGCACTCCAGGGGAAGAGAAGAGGTCTGCTGCCCCTGCCTCTCTGAGAACAGAAGGCCCTGCTGCTACCATGGCCATGGTATAGGGGCAGAGCCATGTCCCATGCTGCGGTGTGCATAGGCCCATGGCCTGCCTTAATCTGGCCCTGATTCTGAGAATTTCTTGTGACATCTTTGTTATTAAATATTTCTTTCATGGTAACGGCCAAGTCCTGTATCAGGATTAGGGCCACACCGGACTAGGAGCTTTACAGACAGATGTAAATATGGTCCCAATCCCAAAAGTCTTACAATCCAACAGCAGAAACATGAAATGTGGGAGAGAGGCTTCATACATATGTAAACATTTTCTATATTTGTAAGCCTCACTATTAAGTACTGGTTGGTTTCTTATGGGCAACATGAGAGAAGCAAGTCTTGAGAGGGATTTGAAGGAGAAGAGAGAGTAGAGCAGGGGTTCTCAAACTGGGGGTCATGAGCCCTCACGGGGGTTGCAAGGTTATTGCATGGGGGTCCTGAGTGGTCAGACTCCACCCCCAAACCCCGCTTCGCCTCCAGCATTTATAATAACGTTAAATATAAAAACAGTGTTTTTAATTTATAAAGGGGGTCACACTCAGAGGCTTGCTGTGTAAAAGGGGTCACCAGTACAAACCTTTGAGAACCACTGGAGTAGAGGACCCTTACAGAGCAGTTCGAGGACAGCATGGATGAAAACTTGAAAGTGTTTGTAGGAGCAAATACATGAGCGGAAGTGCATGCAATAAAGAGATCAAGACTGGATAAACAGGGATGGGAAAAGTTGTGTAAGGCATTGAAAGTCAAAAACAACAAGAAATTTCAACTTGATACTGTGAGAGAAGAGTTTCCAGTGGAGGGATTCAAAGAGAAGATGATGGGATCAGAATGAAGAGCAGAGATGATGCATTTTTCTATAGACTGGATAGAGTGGCCCAGATTTCAGATTAGCCAGAGAGAAAAAGGGAGCAGCAATTGAGATAGGAAATTATGAAAGCCTGCAGTGAGTTCTGGATGTGTGAAAAGAAAGGAAAAGGTCATATACCAGGATTCCACACACATCACAATGTGGCTTGTTGCTTATATCCTGTTTAGATATATCCTGCATCCTATCACATGCAGTCCATGGCTACTTTGAGAAAATATTTATATTAGACAGCATTAAACAAAAAACAAGTCCTAAGGGATACATACCAACCCTCATGAACCAGAACCAGGACAAATGCCAACCACTAAGGGACACAGGTTAGAAAGATCCTTTATGGGACAAGTATTTCTCTACAGGATTCTGCCCTCATTTTAAAGCATCTAGTACTGGTTACTATCAGAGACAGGTCATTGGACTAAATGGACTGATACAGTGAGACACGTTGTAGGATTTAGATACCAGCATATTCAGCAGTAAATAAATACAGGTCACAAGAAGCCAGCTAACACATTTGTGTGTGCAAATGTAACAATATACTTTCACTCAAATCGTACATCTTGGCATATGGATGTGGGATGTGTGCAGGGGGAATTTCCACTGGGACTGGGAGAAGAGAGTGGGAGAGAAGAGAAAGAAATCCACCCCATTGCCACAGAGCAGCAGCAGTTACGCTGTAACTGCTAGCAATGGCCTGCATGGATATTTATGCTCCCACAAGAGAACTGGCCAGCAGTTCCACCTTAACCTTACTACTTCCCATCCCCAAAACTCCTTGCACTGGGAGCCCCAGCAGAGCAGAACTCCACAGCACAGAGAAAGATGTACAGCCCATGCAAGACTTTTAAATCCTGTGATTTTCCTTTTCACAGTACAACTACACCAGTTCTACTGGGTCAAGGAGCAATATGGCCTGAAGAGGGAGCAAAATTTTACTCCCAGTGTGAAAGTACAATGGGAAGGTTAGGTCCCATTAAGCACCCATGAATAATGGGGTGAATGAGATGGCATGATAAGGCAAGTTTGAGTTTTCGCCATGGAGAAGTAGCATGTTGTATCTTATTTGCAGGTGAAGCCTCACTGCAGACTACCGCTGATTCATTCCTTATCTTTATTTTTAGCCCAAAAATAAAGTCAGTACAAAATCAAATCTAAGCCACACAGAGACTTGGAGACAACTCAGCTTCAAAGCATGTTAAATATGTCTACCAAGTATTCCAATGAGTTAAATATGGTCTAAATGCATTAATGTCACGTAAATTTGCCAGGAGAAATAATGCTTCACTAGTCTCATACACAGCCTATAACTTTAGTGAGGAATTGTTGTAACATCCACTTACATCTTTTCCTGTTATCCCTTACTAATATTCTAAAATAGCTACCAGGACATTTTTTTACCTTACGGCAAGTCAGTTAACCTCCAGACCTCAATTTCCGCTTCTATAAAATGGAGATACTGCTTATCCATCTTTGTAAAGCAGGTTGATATCTTCATATTAAAAGAATCGGATATAAATTCACAATATTATTATATTATTTACATAACTAAATATTGAAGAAGCAGGCCTGTAACATGTACAGTAGAACTCATAGAATATTTCTTCTTTTCAAAAGGATATTGGTTTTTAGAAGTGTTGTGTGATCAGATGGATTCTGAAGCAGACTTACTTACCCCCTTGTTGGCAGCAATGCAGCATTCTGCTAGTCTCAACCAGAGGCGTGGGTTTGAGTGGTAGACTTGGACAGCTTCTATCAAGCATTCAAAAGCAGCTAGGGGCCTCCCAATATGTAAAAGTTGAATTCCACAGTTGTATAGCAACTCATACCGTTTATTAGTCAACAACGTACACATAGGTCTCCCTGAAAATTTCTTGCCTGTGAGAGAAGTTAAATAATATTGGGTATCCAGTTTAAGAGGGCAGAAATGAAAGAACACTCCTGGAAAAATAATTGCATCATGTAAATATTCACTAATTTCCCTCTGTAAATGAATTTCTCCCACCTTAGAGTTGACCTCAGAACAAACAAATGCACCTTACTCATTAGAGTATAGACTGCTTTAATCTTATTAACTATGCTGATTACTCAGTATATTAGATATGAAATATCATACAACTCCAAAGTCATCTAAATGCCCATGGCTTCTTCATTATTCTCAATTTTTGTAAAATTTGTAACAAATTAGTTCCAAAAAGTATTTGCTATTTTAATATAATTATAAAAAGCCGCTGCCTTTTTACTGACATTATGGACTATACCACCATAATACACACACATAAGAATTAACAAGCCACACTGAGAACTAGTTGTCAAATAGGTAAAGAGTGGATTTAACATAAGATGAAATATGACTTGATGTAAGATTTATTGTCGGGGGGGGGGGCGGGAGAAACACACACACAAACTAACAGACTGAGTTACAATTAGGAGATACAGTATCATCTCAGGATTTTTTCTTTAAAAAAAAAAAAAAAAAACTTTGATTATATCAAAGTCAATGTCAGATAAACAAACAGAGAATTGTAGGTGAAAGTTCACACAAACCTGGAGAGTTCACTAACAAAAAAGGTCGAGATAAGTTTGTATTTAAGACAAAACACAGTTTAAATGATTTTTAAGGCAGTAAATGAGAGAGACTTTCAAACCTTGGTGACTCAATCCAAGTCAGCAAGATCATGAGTAATGGTTTTAATGATGTACAATAGGGCAGGAAAACTGTGTTTATTTCAGACCCTCTTGACTGACAATCAAATAGTATAAACAAGTGTAGAAATAATTACCAAAGCTTCCAACATGCTGAAGCAAGCAAGAAAATGACACACATTTCATCGTCTATTTCTGACAGCAGGCAGCTATATTTTGAAATCACGTACACTCAAAACTCCCTTCCTTCTTACCCTGTCCCTTGTGGATCACTGAACAGTAATTACTAAAAAGAAATACTAATATGAGCTCTCCAGTAACAATTTATTTGAATCAAAACACTCACTCCTTCACCATGCTTTTCGTCTGTTACAAGTCTTACCTGGGTCTGTGCTACCCGTTCCTAGTTGTGCACATGCATTATCATTTTCCTGCAGGGCCTTTTTAAAATAGAAAATTCCTAAATTGTGCTTTCCCATAGCAAAATGAATGCAGCCGAGATTGTTCCAAAACATGCACCTTAAGCATTCACCTGAGAAAACAGCAAAATATAATCAAAATCAAAACATTTTCATAGTTCAGGACATTATGGTACATTCTTTGCAAGATACTTCTGTGAAGAGCTAAAAACTAAACATAGTATGATATGATCTATTGTGAAGACCAATGAGACAATAAATTAACCACCTACTACTTCTGTGTACCATTTTACTTCCTTTGAACACATAACATTATTTAATTTGTTAAGTGGTAAGGGGTTTGGTGAACTTCTCATGCATCATGTTCTCGAACAGCAGGGTATAAAACCACTTTGGCAGAGTTCAATTTACAGCACATTAATCTGAAAGTTCTCTTAGTACTTAATGTGTAAACACTTGCAGTTTTCTGACATATGGCTCCTGTAAGAAGGAAATTCTTACATGACATTATCTGCTCAATGTTTAATAAAATAAGCAAATACACTAATCCAACTATACAAGCAGAAGAGAAATGAGGGCTTCTCACATTGAGACTGCACACAAATATGGTGTTCAGATAATACTGACAATTTAACTTTTGACCTATTTACTTATAAAGGCAGTTTCACAAGGTTGCCACTAGTAAAGAACAACTTAGTTTCTAAATTAAGCAACTTCATATTTATTTAATTGCGTCTATTCAAGTAGTCAGAGAACTGTGATATTTCCAAGGCAGATTCCATGACTATATTCATGTAGCTGCCATTTCTCCATCAATTCCTACTAGATGAAGAAACATCCTTGTGATGCAAGAGGTTTCACAGAGCATCTTAAGAAGTGTCGCACAAAAACACTGAGTATGAAACTTTACGGAAGAAAGGGCATTTAATAGCTATATTATTTAAATTATAAAACACAGTAAGGTCTTTTCTTGAATTAAACCCAGTTTTATAATTCGTATGACCTGGATTTTCCAATGTTTTAAGATACCAATATTGGCTAAAAGACCATTTTTATGCCTTCCATCTCACTTGAAAGAAAATATAAATATTTACAAGTAGTTTAAGCTCCACAAGATTTGAGGCAACCCCAACACTCCATGCAAACTTTGAATTCACCCCACAGCTAGCACCGCTTCTCCTATAACTTCTCCCCTGGGCGCAACATAGAACCTCACACTCATCTTCCATGATACTTCTACTTTCTACTGGTCCAAACATAGGCATTACACACACACACACACACACACACACACACACACACCCCTCTTCATGTGGCAACACTCCTAAATATCTGCTAGGCTGGATGAGAGTTTTGTTTTAAACAGACACAAAAACATTTAGGGGCTGGGAGGAAAAGGATGTGGAAAATGAGTTAAGGAAGATAAAAAAAACAAAACAAAACATGGTATTTAAGGCCCCAGCATTGCAAGCACTTACACACACGCTTAACTTGAACGCTTGTGCATAGTCTTACTGAACTTAATGAGAATTAAAACACTGGAAAACCCAGTTCATACAAAAATATAAAAAACTGGATTTTATGCGCCAGAAAATGTCTTAAAACTGAACTCAATGAGACTACTTGTGTGTAAAGATAAGCACATGTGTAAGTGGTTGCGCAATCAGAGTTTTATGCTTTATTTTACCTGTTTTCATGAATCCTGGATGTTCAGCAATGTTTGAGCTGTTTAACAGTTTTACTGCTTTCCGATAATTGCCCCTCAAATATTCAAAATTGCTCTTAAGAAAGAGAGAAGGAGCAGACTGTGAAGAAAACAAAAATTATTACTTATCAATTGCTTTAGGAGATCTACTGTTAGTGTTAAACTGCAATAGTCACAGTTTATTGACTATTGTTGCTATTTGAAAACAGAAGTGTTTATTTTAATGCAGCAAAACTTGTTCCTCAGATGTATGGTTAACATTTTTCTCTTCCTAGAACTCACATAGCTATCCACGACAATTCATTTTAACTTCTAACTAAATGTTTTTGTAACTGCTTTAAAAAAAATATTGAAAAATACAACCACATACAAACTGTTCTGTAACATTCTTATTTTCTTCACACGGAAAGAATGCACTAGAATGTGTCTTCTTCCAGCTCTGCAAAAGTGAACTATATTGGACATACTGCCTCCAGCAAAATGAAAGGCTCTGAAAAGCTTCAACTGAAACAACAGATTTTAGTACCCCCAAATTATTTTTCTTATTGACCAACTATGGAGTAGTTTAATCCTATCAATGACCAGGAAAACTTATTCTAATCAGCGAATAAAGTTCACTGCATCAACTAGAGATTAGACTTCCATAACTTTTCTAGAGAAATTTACATTCTGTTGGGAGTTGCTTACTCTTTGATTAAGGTTATTATAATCCATGCTTTAGAGTTTGTTTATAAAGTGCCTCATTTTTTAAACTTTTATATCTTAAATTAATAAAAACCCTAAGCGTGATTTTCTGAGCACATAAATCAGCCAATCCAAATAATAATTCCATAATAATGAGTTGCAATTATACAAAAGTAAATTATAAACAAGACTAATGCTAAAGCTCTTTTTATTTCAGACACTTCCCCCGAGTCTCAAACTTTATAACAGAAATAAAGTTAACAAGTTTAGTTTTAGGACAGAGAATTGACCTAGATTGCAAACAGAATATGCTTAAAAAAAAAAAGCTTACATTTCCAGCTGTATTCATAACGGATTTAATCTCCCTTTTGCATGCTTTTAGAGACTTCATCTGGATATAGGCTCTCACTTTATACTGTTAAATTAAAAAAAAAATTCATTAGCATAATTTTAAAAATTAACATTTTAAAACACTTTAGTAAATTATGCAGTTTGATGTAATCTGTAAAATGCAACATGCCCAAGTTTACTACACAATATTGTACACCTCTACCCCGATATAACGCTGTCCTCGGGAGCCAAAAAAATCTTACCGTGTTATAGGTGAAACCGCGTTATATCGAACTTGCTTTGATCCGCTGGAGTGCGTAGTCCCGCCCCCCAGAGCGCTGCTTTACCGCGTTATATCCGAATTCGTGTTATATCGGGTCGCGTTATATCGGGGTAGAGGTGTACTTATATACATTAAGAAAAACTATTTAAAAACTGTCTAAAAAATAAAACTCCTCTTCAGAATATAAAGAGAAAATTCAATTACAGGCTTCTAACAAAATAACTCCTACAGAATCCTGTAAAATGGATTGTAAAAGAGATTCAGTATAATGGCTGAGTAACAAGTTCCAAAACTTAAACTTTAAAAAAAATCTCAGCGATACAATTTTTTGTTACTATTGTGATAAGTAACTTCTATAACTGAAAGATCGGAGGAAAATATTTATTTTTCAGTTTTCTTTTTATTCATTTAATAGTACTCTGGGGCAGATCCCTCAGTTGGTATAAACTGTCATAATTCCACTGTGGTATAAGTTGTCATAGCTCTATTGATTTCAATGGAGATACTACAATTAACACCATTTGAAGTTCTGCCCCTTTGTTCTTTAGTCAGCTTCCCTCACTTATGTAGATCTTACAGAAACAGGGGAGAAATTAAAATACAGACGTTGGGGGTGGGGGTGTTGTTTTACACATAGACAAGGGAATTCAGGAGCAGGTGTAGTATCCGAAACTTCTTTTAAACTGATTTTTAAAGATTAACTAGATTCATAGTATGCAATACCTCTTTTTAATAAAGATAAATGAGAACATCATCAATTTTAAATTGCATATAAATATCTAATTCTGGACACCAGAGTTTCCTACCTGATGTATCTTAGATTTTGCAGCTTCTATCAAAGCTCCACTTTCAGCTCTATGATTAGATGACTCCTTATTTGTGTTATTACCTATCTGAACACAAATTAAAAGGAGAAAATATGATTTCATCTTTAATCCAGTGTACAGGTTTATTTTTCTTAGGTCTAATATCAGAGGGGAAATCAATGTCCCAAAAAGGAAAACTCAGTCATAGCTAATATCATCACATCCTATTCTGGCACTTAGTGAATTCTTAAAAACCACCTAACACATTAGGAAGCCAAGGACATTTTATCTATACATCGTTAGCTTCTGAAAACTAGGTTTTCATGTCAAGTGACTTTCTATTCTCCTTCAGACTCTTCAGTAAAGTTACTGTACACTAAAGATAGACAAGATTAGTTTCCTTTAACATATCAAAGAAGTGTTCTATATTCAGTTAGATCCCTGTCTAACCTCAATCCACTTCTTACTCAAAAAGGGTACTTCTTAGTAGCAGAATTTCAGTTCCAACTAAAGCAGATTTCACCCCAACTAGTGACACATGAACATCTGTCTCATATACTCAAGGACTCCTCTGATTCCTCAACAAGCAGAGGCAATTCCTCTCTGACCTACTAGTTACTTCCCTGGCTCAGGGTCAAAGGAACTGCAGTCCAAAGCAATAGCTTCTTGGTTACAGCTCAGAGCTGTCAGCCAGGGAGACAAAGTGGGAATATTTGACCCTAAAGACTATAACTGTCCCACTAATGCAAAAATCTGACAATAGGAAACTCCTCTCAATCCTTTGCCAGTAGTAGACTCAGTTTGTAGTGGGATACAGGGGAATATATACATGCCACATGCAATTAAACAGAATTACCAAAGTGACCAGTGGCAGTCTAAGATTAAAACCATTCTAACATAGTTTAAATTTTAAACTATTTGAAAAAGCTATTGATTATTTTTGGATTAGCCCAAAGCATATTGCCATGAATACATCCAAGAGTAGTAGTAGTTTTTTTTTAAATAAGGTCCTCTGAAACATACTCACCTCGTTATTTTTTCCATTTTTGTTATTGTTTCCCTGTAAAATCATTTTTTCCAAAACAGAAAGCAGATGCAAGGCTTTCTCAGCCTGGTAAGTTAGCAGATACAAGTCTACAAGCAGGAAGCACACAGCCTGGGCAAACTTCTCTTCTACATCAGACAAAGAAAAGAGAAAGAAATATTATAGTTTTAATATGTAGTCCCCACCAACACATAACTGTGAAAACACCCCCACCTTAGCCATAAAGCACTGTCATGAAGTGCTCTAAAATTAATTTGAATGCACTACATACGGTGATCCTGATGAACAAACCTACAAACACTGAAAATGTTGACCTGTCAACATTAAAGTATATAAAATTGAGACAATTAAACATTTCCTCTTAAAAAAAAATTAATTTTGAAAGTTGGTCTAACTGATAAGCACTGGAGAACCAATCCCCTAAAGGGGTCAATGTAGGCAGACCTATATGGCTACATGGAATCCCATCAAAGTCAGTAGAACTCTGCACAAGCCCTAAGTGTCTCTGCATGGATGCCTTTGAGACTGAACCCTAAGTTCATGTATGATATCATACATCAGTATGATAGCTGGTATATCAAAAATTGTCAATGTGTTGTTCCTTCCATTCCTCTCACTTAATGGATTTACTGATGAACACACACACACACACACACACACACCTCCGACAAGAGCATGCATCAGCAAACAACCTTAACACTTCAGCGAGGTTTATAAACCCTATCAGACAAGCACAGCACCATTCCACTACACAGAAGGCCACTGTTTACAGTTATGTGGGACTTAATTTTCAAAGGTGGGTGCATACAATTACATACAAGTTATCGCCACAGTTGCCAACTTTCACGCAGTAAACAAGCACCCCAACTTTCACGATAATCATGATGATCCCATTTCAAAACAAGGCCAAACTCTAAGAACCCCAATACTCTATGTGACTAGATTCCCCCCAGTGTGCAATCTGGGACTGTGGTGGGCCTGCTGCGCACCCCTGACTCCCTACCCCCCTTGCCCCTGCTTTCAGGGAGCCGATCAAAAAAAAAAAAGAAGCAGCAACAAGCTACAAGCCATAAACTAGCCAAAAAGCAACTCACAAGCCAATTAAGCCAAAACCAAGCCCAATTTCTGCATTTTTTCCGTGGGTTTGGCATGTCTGGTTATCGCAGTTCCTTACAGCTTGTGTGCCCACATAGATTATTTGCGCGCGCCCGCACATACACACACGAGTATCTAGTTATATGACTAACTGCCCATTTGTTCATGCACATATAAGATTCTGCATGTACAATCATGGTATTTGCACGTGCATCTTCGGAAAGAAGTCAACCCCTTAACATCCATTTCATATTCAACATATTATTTTTATGTTCTACTGCTATCTTAAGACATAGCCCCCATGTTTGAATCATGCTTCTCTTGATATACACATACAGCACATTCTTTATTTCTAAATCTCAGCTACTGTGTGTGTATGTATCAATTGCTAAGGTAGATCGTTCATATTTATATAATACACACATGTAACTTAATCAGAAAAATCAATCACCAAGAAGCTTTAGGTCAAGAAACAGTTTAACAGTCTGCAGCCATTAAACCAGAGGGGAACAAAAATAAGAAATAACTTTGCCTTCCTATCTACATACCAAAAGGTTCTATAAACTGGTAAAGCTTCTCTCCAACTGATATTGCTTCAGTGTATTGACGCAGATGATACAGAATAACTGCCTGATTGTAGTAAAGCATGCTGTTTTCAACATCGTCTAAGCCATCCATTTCTTCAACAGCTGAATGAACCTACAAAAAAAGTAATTTGTTTTATTCAGCTTTCCTATATTCACTGTGGGGGGGGGAGAGAGGGGGAGGGTCCAATATTTGGAAACAATACTTAAAAGTTATAGACTGATCCATGTATGAGGATAAAGAAAATCTCACCTGCTACTCATAGGCTAATAAACTCTTATATGGTGTTAATGATAAGTATTGATATAAACAAAGCATTTACAAAAATAATTAAATTAAAAACAGAAAATAAAACTACTTTAATAACCAAGACACTATTCTATCTAATAACTTCACAAATGATTTCCTGTTCCCTCAACCGGTAGAGGACCCAACCATGATGCAAGAGGAAGATGCTACTTGAATTCAAAAAGCTACTCACTATTCTTGCATTACCTGATTCTTCAGTTGATTAAGTGTTTGTTTCAAGTTGTCTGTTGTAGTCTGGTTACTTTTACAGAACTCTGCAACAGCTGTATTCAAAGTTATTTTGTAGTCATCTTTGTTTATTTCTTGCAAGCAGATGAGATGTTGCAGACAAGCATCATAATTCCCAGCCTGTAAGTGGGCACATATACATCAACAATAGGAAAAAATAAGGTTTAATCAACATGTTAGTAACTCAATATAAAAGTACTCTCTTCCAGTTTATAGAATAAAGTTGTATTTCCACTCTTCACACCTATAAAGACAATTGTTTCCTGCCGAGCTGAAACACAAAACATAACTAAAGGTGTAACTAAAGATGTGCTGTAATGGGAGATTGATGAAAATTAATATGGGAAACAAGTCTAAAAATTGAGCACAAGATTCAAAGAAATTGAAAGAAATCTGTGAAAGAAGAGTTGAAATGGAAGAATCCTAAAATTATTTGAAAGGGAAGTTTCTAATTTATTCGTCCTTGTTTATATTAGCCCTATGGAATCCTGAAACTACAACCTGTTTTCTTTACTGAATTTTCACAAACCCCTCTCCAGTCATGAGCACACTTTTTTGTTATTGTAGAGTTGCTTATAAAATATTAGGCTGTAACTCTGAGGGGGAAAAAACACTGAGGCATCTGAGTGGGGAACATATTAAAGTTTTAGCCTATGCAAACAAACAAAAAATGCAGATGAAGTTTGAGGTCTACCAACTTTAATAATCCAGCTTTAAATAAAATACTTTACAACTTCTTTGAGGGCATGTGCAACAGGGTTGGTGTATTCTAGCAACTGGTCATCAAGGCCTCAGTTTCTCCTCTGACTTGCACATACCCATGTGTTTCGAGTAAGTCTCCACTTGGAGTCTGGTTTATTATGACACAGCAAAACTATCTTTGGCCTCCCAGGTGCAAGCAATTGCTTTCTTAGGCAGCAGGGTTTCACAATAGTCAATTGCTCTCTCCTCTGGGTAGCACAAATTTCAGCAGCAGCTGGAGGTGGTGCTGCTGAGGTGTAGGGGAACCCAATCCCTCCTCCTCCTGTTCCAGCCTCAAGTCCTATACAGGAGTGGTAATCTTCTCTGGCCTCAAATTCCTCTCCTCTCTTCATCCAGAGACTACTTCCATCTAACCTGTCAGGCTTGCAGGTTCCTTCCCTATTCTCAAAAATAACAGGAGTACTTGTGGCACCTTAGAGACTAACAAATTTATTAGTCTCTAAGGTGCCACAAGTACTCCTGTTATTTTTGCGGATACAGACTAACACGGCTGCTACTCTGAAACCTTCCCTATTCTGCCACCATTTGATGCACTCCAAGTCTAATACTGTTCTCTTGGGTCTCCCTGAGCTCTTCTTAGCAAGATATTACACAAGATATTACTCTTTTCCCTTCTGCTGATCCTACTACACTGAGCACCCCTGGGCTCCTCTCTCAGCATCCTCCTGTCAGGGAGCTCTGCCAGTAAGGGAAATGACAAAAACATTTGACAAGGTTACTTATGGGCAACTTAACACTAAGCAATACTGACAACTGGAAGTGCAGATGTGGTTCTGTCTTCTTTTGTCACCTCCTTAGAACCTGATATGTTAAAAGTCTTCTAGGTACAGAGACATTAGATCATGAGTAGATAAGCAAGGTGGGCTGGGTCCATATTAGAGCCAATAACAAAGGTAGCAGTAGGTCATTCAAAACTGGTTTGAATAATTTTAAATTAGCTCAAAAAATCCTTTCCCACTATCCAAAGAAGAAAAAAAGTTAAGGATACCTAAGACAAGACAATAGGATGTGGAATCATTGAGAAATGAGAGGGTGGTAATCAAAATGCCACTAGAGCCTATATTAGGACAATTTTGTTTATTTTATATAACAATATTGTATAAGCAATATTGGCATATGATCTATAAAATGGAAAAGGAGGATGGACATCTAAAATGAGCAACACAACAAATTCAAATGATTGGGATAAACTATATATATATCAGAAGAAAACTGGTTTATGAAATTCAAGGTAGAAAAAAGTAAGTACAAAGAAAAACAAAGAAAAGGAAACATACCTCCAACAGCCATAAGCTACAGAATACAAAACATGAATGAAATATGAAGTAAGAGGTAAATATAATTAAAAAGCTTGCAGCCTGAGTCTTTACATTACTAAATATACAAACAAAAGCTTCCAGGAAGTATAGGAAGAGGTATTGAACACAAGTTATCAAATTACCGTGTGTAAGTCCTTTATGTGGACATTAAAATGTTGTGTAGTGTTCAGGTCACTTTACTACAAAAGTATATTCAGCAGGACAGCCAAAATGATAAAGGAACTTCGCTTTTTAAAAATATTTTGAAGTCCACAGATTGCTAGCTAAAACTGTGGAAACTTTTCTTCAGTGAGTGCACGCACAGTTGACAGAACTGTCACAAAATAGCTGTATGCTTATTTTACCCAATTCTCACCAATCACATAGCATTGACAGTGACTGAGCGCTGGGAACCAAGAGAAAGATTTGGTTATGTTTCTGGTTGCCCTACATTCAAGAGCCCTAAACATAGAGTCTTCTCACATTATATCAGATATCTTAGATTAATCAAAGTGGACATGTCACTATATTATAATGAAGTCTGCTACTAATTTAGACTGAATTTATGTTGTTGATACATTTACTATTACTCTAAAAAAAAGGGAACAAATTGGTTACCAGGTGATAGTTTAAATAATCAAATAAGTTCAACAGAAAGTTTTAAAGTTTAAGTCTGTTCTTACATTAAAAGCTTGTAATGCACTACTTGACAGCTCCTTTTCCTGATCAGTAATCCCAGAGGAAGTAACTGTTCCTTCATGTTTCTCAGTTCCCTGATCTGCAAAATAAACAGAAGAGTAGAGAATATGTTAGTTATCATATTTGCAACTAAGGTTAATAAACATAACTCCATTTCTTCCATTACACATTCCATGCCTTTCCCTCAAGATCTTCTTACTCATACCCAAAGCACCTTAAGCAATGATAGCAACACTGTAAAAAGCTAAATTCAACTCTGAACTGATAGTACAATAACTTGGGAATGAAAATTTCACCCCTGAAAGCTAGTATTCCTCTGCTGAAAATGGGAACAATAACCTTCCCTTGCTAAGTTACTTATAATGTATAGACATCACATCACGACTGATTCATTTTTGCAGTGTATCTTAGGGCTGGTCCACACTAACCCCCCAGTTCAAACTAAGATACGCAACTTCAGCTATGTGAATAACGTAGCTGAAGTCGAAGTACCTTAGTTCCAACTACAAAGTACTTACCACGGGTCCAAACGCGGCAGGCAGGCTCCCCCATCGACTCCGCGTACTTCTCTCGCGGAGCAGGAGTACCGGTGTCGACGGCGAGCACTTCCGGGATCGATTTATCGCGTCTAGACAAGACGCGATAAATCGATCCCAGAAGATCGATTGCTTACCGCCGAACCCGGAGGTAAGTATAGACGTACCCTTAAACTGAGTAACTAAGAGCTGTAAACTCATACATAAAAGGATGCATTTCAGATTTCACTCTTAAAAGTACGGGATTTTTATATTCACAGAAAAGAGCTGGCAAAAACCATTACTAGGATATTACTGAAATAAGTTTATCTAGCAGCATTATATTAAAAAGATGCACGCTGCATAGAAACCACATACATAGTCCTGAAACCCACAAAATGATATGAACCACTATGTTTTTTCACCCTTGAAGATAAGTGTTTCCTATTTCTCATGTTTTGCTGTTTCAGTTTTACACTAATTTTTTTGTTGTCATTTTATTGTGTATGGGGAGCTGTATAAATCTACTGTTTTCTTCCTCTCACTAGACACTAAAATATTGGTCTATATTATCTTTAGTTATCTAACCTTATGCTTTTATCTGTAAATTACACAGTACCATCTATCACAGTGGTCACCAACCCATCCATCGCGATAGACTGGTCGATCCTGGAGCCTCTGCCAGTCAATCGTGATCGCTGGGCCACTAAAAGTCCAGCGGCGCAGCAGGGGTCTGGCAGGCTGCCTGCCTTTCCCGGCCCCACGCCACTCCCAGAAGCGGTTGGCTGCTGGCAAGTCTCTGTGACCCCTGGGGGGCTGGAGGGGGAGATGGAGAGGCAGGTCCGCATGCTGCCCCCACCCCCAGCAGTCCCCACAGCTCCCATTGGCCGGGAACTGGACAATGGGAGCTGCAGGGGCAGCAATTGTGAGCACAGGTAGCATACGTAGACCCGCTGCCCCCCTCCCACCCACTGGCCACAGAGATGTGCCAGCAGCCAGCCTCTTCCGGGAGTGGTGTGGGGCTAAGCCCCGCTACACTGCCGACCAGGAGCCGCCTGTGGTAAGTGCCTCCCAGCCAGAGCCTGCACCTCGCACCCCGTCCTGCACCCCAACCCCCTTCCCCAGCCTGGAGCCCCCTCCTGCACCCAAACTCCCTCCCAGAGCCCACACCCCTCAGTCCTGCACCCCAACCCCCTGCCCCAGGCTCAGCCAATGCACACCCCACAGCTGAGCATGTTACACTGATTTGTGACAATCCCTGAAGGACTTTGGATCTATAAACCACAAATGACACTAATAAAAAGTAAAACTCATGAAATGTCCAGTGGATTCTATGAGATTAGGTGCAGTATGACTATATGACCCCTGCACCCAAATTCCCTCCCAAAGCTTGCACCCCAAGCCCGCTCACTCCTGCACCCCAACCCCCAGTCCCAGGCTTAGCCCGAAGCCCCATCCCACACTGTGAACCCCCTCCCATACTCCTACCTCCTGCCCCAGCCTGGTGAAAGTGAGTGAGGGTGGGGGACAGCGAGCGATGGAGAGAGGGGTGAGTGGGGTGGGGCCTCAGGGAAGTGGCGGGGTAGATCCTGGGTTGATTCTAAATTCAAAAAGTGATCTTGTGCGTGAAAAGGTTGGAGACCACTGATCTATCATGTCATCATTGCCATATCTTACGCATCTGCCATTGCCCATTCCCATATAATGAGGGAAATAAATAGGCAACAGCAGCTATGGACATCTATACTTCAGAAGTCTAGTTAATGAAAATTTTACATTAGGAAATGAAGTGACACTTGGTAAGCCACTTATTGGTTAAGCTTGAAGACAGAAAGATAGCAACACATCTCCTTTCGTACCTGGAAATAAGTTAAAATGCACGCCGATTCAGGCAAAAAAAAAAGTGCCTTCAAATTTGTAATATTCCATATTTACATTAACAATTAACACAAAAAAAATTACACTAATCTAATGTCAAGATTTTCAAAGCACAAGAACCCCAGCTCCTGAAAGGTACTGAGTGACCTTAATTCACATTGACATCAACTGGAGTTGGGATCACTCAGCACTTTGCAGGTGGTACTCAGCAGTTACTAGAACACATAAGGATTGCTACAGAACTCTACTGTGTTCTACCTATGAGGTAGGAGGGTCCCACAGCCCAGCCTCCAACCCGAGCCCAAAAGTCTGCACTGCAATTAAACAGCCCCACAGCCCGAGCCCTGCCAGCCAGAGTCAGCTGGCATGGGCCAGCCGTGGATTTTTAATTGCAGCGTAGATATACCCTTAGTGGTTCTGATTCCTCCTTTAGATCTCGTGGTTGGGCACTGTGGGCAGGGAACTATCCAATGCTGTGGCCCTCCACAACACTAGGGAATAAAAGTTGCCCCAGAGTATTTATGTTACAAATTACTATCTGCTATACATGTGCAGTACAACCATTAACTAGTTTGGAACACATTAAGAGATACTTATTTGCAACTGTGCAAATATTCATCTTTCATTATTAACAGTTCAAAATAGTTAATTATTTCCCCCTCCCTCAAACTCAATGCAAAATTTGAAACCAATATATTTAGTTAAATGAGTAGAGTACATACAAAATAGTCAAATACAAAGTTCCTTTCACCCCCCTCCGCTGCTTAACTCCAAAATAGATTTAGCCAAATATTCAAAAATAAAAAGTTAACCATTGAGCTGAGACCAACTGTTAGAAGTTATAGCCCAGAAAATTCCTCGGTTAAGTGAAACTGGTGTGAGGGGGGAGGGAGGAGTGAATTATTAAACTCATATCTCCTAAAAGCTGAAGCAAGTAAATCCATTTCATTCATGCCTGACTATCAGTACACTACATCACAATTTTTGGAAATCTTCACAATCCATTACTAACTTCGAGCACTCGGCAGCTGGCCATCCAGTGATCTACCATACACCATCTATCCATTCCCTCGCTGGTCATCCCCTACTATGATGACTCTCCACCATTCCTTCTATAATAATTTTCTCAAAGTTATTTCTATCTCTAATGTGACCAAAGTACATAAATCCATGTCTGTTAATTTCCAACATGAGGGTCCACTTCTCTCCAATAATATTTCTAACACAGGCATTTGTCCTTTTTTCCATCCAGGAGATACATAAGAGCCTTCATCAGCACCCGATGATTCACAGCTATAAATTGCTATGGAAAAAATTAGGATTTTTACGAGTCGCACCTTCGTACGTTTCGACATGCCATGTTTTTTCCATACTTCCTTAAGGGAGTCCATAGCTGAGAGAACTATGCATAGTCTTCTTCTGATTTCTTTAGAACAGCCACCTTGGTTGAAAAACCATTACACAGGTGACAGAGTGGTTGAGTAGAATTCCAACATATAAACCACCCAAATCTGGGGCTTTTTATTGTTAGTTCTCATTTTAGACCCAGAAATAGGTATCTAACAAATCCTTTAGCTGGCCCTACAATTTATTTAATAAATTGGGGGAAGCGGGAGGCTTTAAATAACATCTGTACCCACTCTCACAAAATGGAAGCTGCAGACAAATCTTGTCATACCATGTCAATTAAAACACACTTACAGAAATTAAATCCTCTCCTAAAGAAGTTGTTAGTTAATAGAGTAATTCTCTATGAAGTAGTTGTCATTACAAATTGATACATTTAACTACTTCTGTTGGAAAGAGGACCAACTTTATAGGCACAAAGGCACCTCAGAGATGGGCTCTTTTGTGGAACATTCTGGTAAGTATGAATGTAGCATATCATCCCTCTTTTTCCAATTCTCCAATAAATTATTCCACTCATAACTGGGTAGCCTTGCAGTCCATGTGCTATACCACCAACATTGATAAGTGACAGGAACTTTCTGATACCTATGTTGACAAAAAAAAATGGCTATTGGTTTTTTACTTGCTAGCTAGACAGCTATTTAAGTTTTATCTCAAAAGGCTTTCAGTATCATCCAAAATTTACCTGCTAGTACAGAACTGAAGAAGCAGACAACTCTTTAAGCTTCACTTTTTGCAATTTATCTTCCACAGAAGCATTCTGGGAACCTGATCCATTTCTCCTAGTTTTATTGTTTCAGCTCTTTTCTGGAGGAAGTAATATTTTTCTTTTTCAAAGTAATAACAAAAGCACTACTAAAGACTTAGCTCTTAGACATTTGCCATGTACAGAATACAAGGGGTTCTTAAATGCAGCTGTTAGCATTTCTAAACACCACCAAGTTTCCTCTGGAATGATGTTAGAGGTTGGATTCCAAAACAAGCTGAGGACTTGGCAGCCCTGGTGTCAGCTTCTCCCTTCCTTTCCATTGCTGACAAGTCAAACTCCAGCCATATTCTTTGATGGGGCTGATGGTACAACTACCCATTCACCTTGGTTTTTATTAAATTTCTCCGTCTCGTTCAAGTCCAAACTATTTGTAATCTCCACTGCTGACGATAGTTTATCAGAATGAGTTTGCATCCACTGCCACATCTCTTCTTTGCTCTGCCACAAGAAGTCACCATTGCCCACAGAAATAGTAGAAGACCTCTTATCCCAAACTTGCCCACTCTGTTGACATAGTCCAGCAGCTGTGGCTCATCCTCTGAAGCCAATGGAGCCCAACTCTCCAAAACCTTCATATTCCGAGAGTTAACAGACTCCCTATCCAACAAAACCAAAGTTATTTCTGTGTATGAAGCAAGTAGAAGAGGTCCTAATCCAGAATCTTTACAAGATTACTAAAACTGGTCATAATTGGTCCCATGCTGCAGGAGACTCTAAATCCTGTAGCAAGGCACAGAAAGCCACCATTCCCCGCAAAGGTTCACCTGATTTGGTGAAAGAGTCAGTTAACAGTAAATTGAGAAGTGTTAAATTGAAAATACAGAACCTCAGAATGTTGATGACTCAAATCTGATTGGTGGATCCATCATGTAAGAGTTCTCTGCGATGCACATTGTCTGCAGTAATCGAGGCTTCCTTAATGTCCCAGAACAAGGGACTGATTGCACCATCATGAAAAAAACAGCTTATAGCATCAGGACACCATTTCACAGCATGAAAATATTGGATTATCTGCATTTCCATGGAACCAGGGTTCACATATCCGATGCATTCATTTTTCTAATACCTGAACTGAAAAGACTGCTGCAGATAATGACTCTTAATAACACTTGCTAAGCAGGATAAGCATTCCCACACACTGATTATAGCATCACCTCAAGCAACACAGTAGTTAAGGCTGTCCCCGTTTCTATTACAAAATCCTGTTTTATTAATTTATCTGCAGTAGAGTTGGGCACATGTGTGACTCAGTCCAAAAGTAGTGTTTATTCTTCAATTACAGGAAAAACTGGTCAAGCAATTGTTAAACTAGTTATCCCAGAAAAGCATCAGTTTCCCAGTTGCTTTAAATACTTCCTATGGAAGGCTGGATCACAGATAATCTACCAGTAAATTTCTGTACAGTTTGTCTTCACTACTAAAGCTAGTTAGGATACTCAAATAAAAGTTGAAATCGTAGCATATTTTAAGGGACAAGCCTCTGTAATCACAAAATAGTAACATTATAGAAAAAGAGCAACTTGATGACCTGCATGGTACAAAACACTAAGGGCTTGTCTATACAGCATGGCAAAATGTGTCAGAGGAGTGTTATTTGTAAAGCACACTAACATGTTGCAATCTAACTGCCCCATGTAGATCCAACTGGAGTGTTCTAGCAGGTATATAGTTCGTGTTAACGTAGTCCTGTTTGAAGCAGGATCCACAAAGAGCAGTTACAGCACAATATGTTAGAATGGTTTACAAATCACACCACTCTTGTGGGCTTTGACAGCGCATGTAGACAAGCCCTAAACAAGAAGTTTATTGAAGCCTGCGCAAGATTCCTACTGGGAAGAGCTTTATCTTTGACAAGTAATGTAAAACATGGAATTTTATTTACTTGTTTTGTTTTAAAACGTTGTACATACTCTCTGTTGCTTTTTATATATTCTCTAACGTTTTCTTAATGTTCTTGAATTCTGGCTCTTCCTTATCCCCTTTGCCCTTCTTACCTTTCTCTATCAAGCACGTTCTAAATCAGGTTACGAGTTCAGGATACTCCCTGACATACCCTGCCACCATCCACTCCTTTGTAAACATGGCTTTGTTGCCTCAGCTTTTCTCAACTGTCTAGGTATCACACAAAGAGAAAGACAATCTAATGTAGGATTGACCCAAGACATTTCAGGTACTTGCCACACACAATGGAGGAAACACTAATATACAATACTGCTACTTGGACATCCAGAGATCTAAAGACACTGAAGACATGAATTTGAGTAATAAACAGCATGCATACTCTCCCTCATACAAGGAAACTGATAGCATCATCACTGATTTTTCTGTTTCCCTTATTCTACAAACATCACTTCTATGTTATCTGAGTTAAGTCTCAGACAGTAAATTCTGCAAGCCCCAGCTGTGGCCAGATACTGGATTTGTGATAACTGCATAGTTCAAATCCAATGAGATGGAGACAGAGCTGAATGTCATCTGCCTACTTACTCTACCAAAGCACACCATGCCTCATATGCACATTGAACACAAGAGTAGATACAAAAGACCCTAGTGGAAGCCCATGAGTGTGTCATTTAGGTAGATGAACAATTGTGTATTACTACTCTCTAGCACCTCCCAAAGAAAAAATAAGGAAGACTCTTAGCAGAGATGGGTTTGGATAATGTGGAATAAACTATGACAGATGCTAACATATTTGCTTTAGAACAAAAAAACCCACACTGCCTAAGCATAACGTATAACCTTCAAGATCCTTCCAGTACCTAAGTAGAAAAGCAAGAATGTCGGACTTGCAGCCTTCAATGAAAGTTCAAACTAATCTATTCAGTGCAGTGTTCTAATAAATCGCGTAAGTACTACTCACAATGCATAACTTCTCCGTTGTATTTTTAAAAATGAATATCTTAGTTAAAATTGGTGTATGAATTCTGTGTGTGGGCATCTTGATAAAAAAAAGACTTAGGACTTTAGCAGAATGGAAGCTTAATGTCAAAGACTGTATGACAATTCCAACAGCATTTTAATTCTAAGGGCTAGTCTACACTTACCCGGTAGTTCGACAGCTGCGGATCGAAGTTCCGAGTTCGATTTATCGCGTCTGGTGTGGACGCGATAAATCGAACCAGGAAGTGATCCCCGTCGACTGCGGTACTCCAGCTCGGTGAGAGGAGTACCGCGAAGTCGACGGGGGAGCCTGCCTGCCGCGTGTGGACCGCGGTAAATTCGAAGTAAGGTATGTCGAATTCAGCTACGTTATTCACGTAGCTGAATTTGCGTACCTTACTTCGACTTAGGGGGTAAGTGTAGACCAAGCCTAAGTGAAGTTATTGTTCATATCAACAGCTGCTTGGAAAACAGGTTTATCCCCCTGTGGAAAATATCAACAAAAACATTTTTCATTTTTGTCTAAGTAGTCTGTGGAAATTTTTGACTTTTTAATGAAACATCAAATACCTAAAAGATTCAGTTCAAATTGACATTGCAATGTCTCATACTTTGGAGCTGCAGTTTGTGTACCTTATGTTCCCATTTTCATCTATGGGCTGGGCTCCATTTCCTATGATGCACCACTTTCTCCACTCCGGGTGAGGGGAGAGGGTATGTTACAAGAGTCTCCGGCCATGGTGCATCATAGGAGATGTAGTCCAGACAGTGAACACAGTCCCTAGAGGAGAATGGGAACATAAGGCACCTGAACTACAACTCCCATGAGGCACTACAGTGCTATTTTGAATAAATTTCACTTAGTCAAAACCCCAAATTTCTTTTGAAAAACTGTATCAAGAAAATGTTTTCAACAGCCCTATTCATAACTCACCCCGTTGTGGACAAATATTGCACAGTACATGACAGTATGTATGCTATGATAATATGATTGATAACTAATTTGTATTTGATCAATTTGATAGAGCAACATTTTCCTTTCTAGGAAACTCAATTAAGGCAAAAATAAGTCCCTCACTTTAAAAGTTTTTCTTGCAAGTCTTAAGTTCTCCTGTTATTTAAGAAGAGTGTACATCCTTATAAAGATGCACAACACAACTAGGTGCACATGCACAAGACAATTTGGTACACATCTATCACCTCCCACCCACAAGATTTTATTTTGTTTTATGTTAGAATGCACACATGCAGTGGAATTCCTCTCTGGACCAATGCAGTGAGAGAGGCAACTTGCCCTCCCATCCTCAGAGGCTCCTGATGGCCAATTCAGCACTGAATACAGGCCAAGGCAGTACTCAGGACTGTTTTAACTTGTGCTCTTGCTGCTCAGGGTCTAATGGACCATTGCAGCACAGAGTCACCAGGGCATAAGAACACCTTGGCCATTTCCCCCTCCACACTGCCTGAACCCCATCCTGCTGGGCCGAAGGGACCACAAAGCTAGTTGGACTTTGTGGACCATGGGTAGTATTTAGGGGGCCTGCCCAGTACAGCAGCAACAGTCAGGCCTTAATTTTTTGGTGGGGAGGGGCAGCGCCAGGGCCTGTGGAGGTTGATTTACTCACTGCAGGGTAGAAATTCATTTTACTAGTACTACTTCATGCAGCATTTTTTTTTTTTTTTTTTAAGTGTGGGATGAGGATGGTCCTTGGTCTCCCATCCAAACTGTGACCAGGACTGAGCCCGCTTAATTTCAGAGGACAAGTCCACTATCAGAGGCCATACTAAACTTTCACAAAGCAATAAATTTTTAGCGTCTTCCAACTCCGCACTCCCTAATTTAGGGAACTAAAATCAGACGTTCAACATTTTTCAGGATTTTTGTTTTTTTAGTAAACATTTATTGAAATGCGTCATAAAACTCTGAGTTAACGGTTCTCTGCATTCCATGGAACCAGCCTGGGGAATTCAGTTCTGTAGGAGATCACTGCATCAAAAACTGGAGACAGATTTTTAAACAGAGGGCAATGATTCTCAATCAGGGGTACACATATCCCTGGGGGTATGCAGAGGTCTTCCGGGGTCAACTCATCTAGATATTTGCCTAGATTTACTACAGGCTACATAAAAAGCACTAGCGATATTTGCCTAGGTTTACTAGAGGCTACATAAAAAGCACTAGCGAAGTCAGTGCAAACTAAAGTTTCATACAATGACTTGTTTATTCTGCTCAATATACTACACACTGAAATGTAAGTACAATATTTACATTCCAATCAATTTATTTCATAATGATATGGTAAAAATGAGAAAGTAAGCAATTTTTCAGTAATAGAGTGCTGTGACACAGTTGTATTTTGATATATGATTTTGAAAGCAAGTAGTTTTTAAGTGAGGAGACACCTGGGGTACACAAGACAAAGCAGACTCCTGAAAGGGGTACAGTATCCTGGAAAGGTCGAGAGACATTGCAATAGAACATAAGAAAGGCCGTACCGGGTCAGACCAAAGGTCCATCTAGCCCAGTATCCTGTCTACCGACAGTGGCCAATGCCAGGTGCCCCAGAGGGAGTGAACCTAACAGGCAATGATCAAGTGATCTCTCTCCTGCCATCCATCTCCATCCTCTGACAGACAGAGGCTAAGGACACCATTCCTTACCCGTCCTGGCTAATAGCCATTAATGGACTTAACCACCATGAATTTATCCAGTTCTCTTTTAAACGCTGTTATAGTCCTAGCCTTCACAACCTCCTCAGGTAAGGAGTTCCACAGGTTGACTGTGCGCTGTGTGAAGAAGAACTTCCTTTTATTTGTTTTAATAGCATATGAGCAGCAACACCAGTAGTCAGGCAAGTGGAGATGGCGGGGTCATCAAATCCCATTCTTCCAAGCATGGGGTATGGGTGCCTGGTGCAGGGCTCAGAGCGGGCACCTTGCGCGAGAACCTGTCCGCAGGGCGGTATGCAGCGTGCTTCTTGCAGCATCTCATCCCGGGCGCGGCCCGAGGCAGGACATCCCCTAGACGAGCACCGGGTCCCACCCAATCACCCCAACCCCAGTGCCAGGCCCCCACCACTCAGGCAGCGGGGCCTCCCCGAGACTGGGCATCAGGCGACCCCTGAGGGAGCCAGGCAACTGCGGAGCCCCCCAGCGGCCAGAGCCCAGGCGCCCCCCGCCCCAGCGTAGGAGCCAACACGTAGCGTGACCCCAACAGCCGTCCCACCCGCGACGGGCCTCCCTCGTGGAACCAGGAAGCCGAGGCGGGGACTGAGGGGGCATCACCCAGCCGCCCACAAGGGCGCAGCAGGAGGCGCCGAGGCCGGGAACGCGCGTCACGCACCCAAGCTCCGCCCGCGACTGAGGGGGCAGCAGCCCAGCAAGGAGAAGGGGCTGCCCGCCCTACTTCGCCCCCCACCGGGGGAAGGACACAACACTACGCGCCTACTCCCCGTGGCGAAGCAAGCGGCTGTTGCTTATATCCCTCCGCTAGGACGGGGCACAGGCCGACAGCGAGGCTTTGAAGGGATCCCTGCGCGGGGAGGAGTGAGTCCCCGAACACAGGGCCGGGGTCAGCGGGGCGCTTTTCGTACTCACCGCCCGCCTTGTCCGCCGCCATGGTCGCTCCCCTCACGCGAGAACCTGTGCCTAGGCGGCGGGTGAACACCGCCCCTTCGGGGAGGCTAGTCCGCTGGCCCCGCCCCTTCCGCTCGAGGCCCCGCCCCCCGGAGCCCCGAGGAGCCTCGGTCCGCCCGCCTCTGCGCCTGAGCCGCTCTGGCCGGCCGAGCCGCAGGTCCGACAAGCCCCGTCGTCTGGCCCGCCTCCCCGCAAAACCCAATTCACCCCAGTGAACCTTAATGTCTACCCCCCGAGCCAGCCATTCATCGACACTTTAAAATGTCTGGTGCCGGTGCCTGATCTCATCCCAACGGGCTGATGCTGAAATAGGAAACAAGGTCCCACCCTCTCCGTGTCCATGGAAACGCCATTGGTCCGCGGAATCAAGGAACGATTTTCCTTCCTGGCTTGATGTTTTGATTCTTTTTGGTTCCACTCATCTAGTTACAGTCACCCAGTACTGAACTTCAGTGTTATGGGAAGAACTGTATTTACTTGCAAGAATCCAATCTGAGAGCCTGTTGGTGCTTGGATGAGTTATCCTAAAACATTTCCTAGACTGCTTTATCTTGTATGGATTATATGACTATGTATTGATAAGGAGCTCATCACCATAGTACTTAAAGTACAAAAGGTGGCATTGTGTCTGAGTCTTAAATTCCTTTCAAAATTGGTGTTTGAGTCCCATATTAATCCTGCCAGGATTCTTCCTACTCCTGGCCTCATCCCTGTGAATTTAAAAGTGTCCCTGGGATTCTCTGTGCTGGAGAAAAGAGCCTTTAGAGATAGCATCCAGCTTCTTTGAACACTTATTTTTATATCTTTGTAGTGATGTTTTATTTTTAAGACATAAGATTTAGACACTGCAGCATCCAAAGTACTACAAGTATTACTAAGATGCATACATATTTAATAATGATCTGGATATAACAAATATGCTATTTTCAGTATTCACCTATGCCAATAACATCTTCAGGGCTAAATCCTAAACTGATATACATTGGCACAGCTCTGTGGAAGTCCGTGGAGGCCCTGAGGTCATACCTTTAGATAATTACCATTTTTAGTGTG
This sequence comes from Emys orbicularis, assembly GCF_028017835.1. NCBI lineage: Eukaryota > Metazoa > Chordata > Testudines > Emydidae > Emys > Emys orbicularis. The sequence continues at coordinate 220,173,790 of NC_088684.1, forward strand.
GCAGTCTTCCTCCTTTGTTTAATTCTATAAGCTTTATATATGTAATAATGGCTTTTTCTTAACACCGGATTGCTTTTGGGACCAATGCTTTAAGACTGTTTCCATACTTTACTCACCTGCTAACTTAAGTACACTCTTCTGTATTAGTCTGTACTATTTCTTCAGATTTGGTTCTCCAAAAATTTTGATAAATTTCATTCCTGTTTAATATTGTTGGCTTTTTTTTATATATTTGCTGCAGTAAGTGTGGGTATAGCTTAATTCCATTTGTTATACCATCAGTATTACTGACTTTGTTACCAGCTGGTCACATTTGTTGTTAAGAGGGACCAGATTGTCTTGGAACATATATCTGTTGCCCCCTCTTGCAGTAAGGTTAAGACTTGAGGGTGAAATCCTATTCCCTAAGGATAGGATTTTTAAGGCAGCGCTGGGAAGTCCTGAGTGTAGCCAAGGCCATACTCTTAAAGAGTTCCAAATTTGTTTTTCTAAGGCTATGTCTGTGCATGTTCTTTAAAGGCTTTTGTCGGCATAACTTATGTTGCTCAGTGGTGTGAATAAATCACCCCTCTGAGTGACATAAATTACACTGACATAAGCACCCCTGGGGACTGCACTATGTCGGCAGGAGAACTACTCCAGCTTCTGCCACTCACAGAGGCTGCAGTAGTTAAGCCAATGGGAGACCACTCTCGCATTGGCTTAGAGCAGTGGTTCCCAAACTTTAACAACCTGTGAACCCCTTTCACTGAAATGTCAAGTCTCGCAAACCCCCTCCTAAAAATGAATGTTTCCAGGGATTTTCTCCTTTACCTGAATATCAATTATAAAAGCAGTGATCTTGGAAATATAAAATTTGTTTTTATGACATGCTTATTACACACTATTTATTAATTATTATTATTTATCATTACAGTATTTTTATTACATTATGAAAACAGCAACACTCTTCCAAAATCTCACTTTCGTACTTGTATCACTTTGAATAAGCCTGTTATAAGACAAGGCTCCTATGTTTCATCAAGGAGCATCAGATGTGAAACAGCAGGAAGGTATTTAAGAAGCCAGCTCAAATCATTCCTCCTACAGAAGCATTCAGGTCTTGAGCAGTCCAGGCAAACAACGCACGTTACAACAAAGCTTAAACTTGTTCTTTATAATAATTTTAAAAACAATACTAGCTGCCTATTTAATTTTAAAAACAGCAAAAAATATCCAGCTCCATTTCCATTTCTTATAAGGAGTCCTGACGTTTAAATCTCCTCAGTGTGATAGATATGCTTGCTTTGATCTGCTTAGCTCTTGGAAGTCCAGGGGCTCCGGGCTGCTGGCCCCGTGCTGCCCGGGGTCCCTAGGGACAGCTCTGTCCGCCATTAGGGATTTTTTTCCAGAGAACCCCCTGTAACATTTCGCGAACCCCCAGGGGTTCACGAACCCCAGTTTGGGAACCACTGGCTTAGAGCAGCTACATTAGAGAGCTTACAGCAGCGCAGCTGCATTGGTGCAGCTGTGCTGCTGTAAACTCTTTAGTATAGCCATGCCCTAAGGCTTCAGGTAGGAATTCCTTCAGTGTTTTCAACATTACCTTTTCCTTGATATGTAATTAGCAGAATGGGAAGTGATCATTTCCTATTCCATCTTCTTCATAGATTTCCCAGCCACAACTACTTGTTGCAATTCACAGATCTAAACATGAAAAGGTTCCACACCAAATTAAACCTAATAGGTGCTCCAGCATAGGCGCCAACTTTCCCTGGCGCCAGTTGGGGCTTGTGCCCCCCCGGCCCCGCCCTGACTCCACCCTTTCCCTGTCCCTGCTCCGCCCCCATTCCAACCCCTTCCCCAAATCCCCGCCCCGGCCCCGCCTCTTCCCCGAGGGTGCTGCATTCCCCCTCCTCCTCCCCCCTCCCTCCCAGTTGCACGAAACAGCTGTTTCGCAGTGCAAGCACTGGGAGCTAGGGGGGAAAAGCCAGCACTCAGCGCGCTCAGGGGAGGAGGTGGAGGTGAGCTGGGTGGGGAGCTGCCGGTGGGTGCTGAGCACCCACCAATTTTTCCCCGTGGGTGCTCCAGGCCCGGAGCACCCACGGAGTCGGCACCTATGTGCTCCAGTATTGAGCAATACCATGTTATGCATGTCAACGAACTGTTCCAGGCATTTGCCGTTATAATCCGTTTTCCTGCTTCCCCATAATTAATTTGGCTATTAAGGTCTCCACAAATAATGGACACCCTTAACTAACTCTTCTAATTGTAGATTATCCAGCTTTTTACATGGGTTGTAAACACTATAGTTTCCTATGAAGGTGCTATTATTCTGCAGAGGAACCTCTACAGCATTGTACTCAAAACTTAAGTTCTGTAGATCTATTTCAACATAACTAAGACCTTCCTTTGTAAATATACAGATCCCTCTTCCTCTTGTTATTCTGTCAGATCTGATTATATCTTATCCTGGAAGTCTACACATAAGTTTTCTCACTAATCATGTTTCTTGTACACATATATCAGGTTTTCCATTTCAAAAACATTTTTCTTTAATTCCTGACCAAGTGTGGTTAAACTACGTGTGTTCCAGCAAAAAACTGTTAGAACCATGTTGTTTAAGCTACATTACCTTCTTTTAAAATTACATGAATGCAAACTATTGAGAAATTGCTTATATGCAAATACTTTTCTGCTACTTTGGTTATAATTTGTATTCTTTGTCTTCTTCCCTGTCTATAAAGTGTAATTAACCACTTTCATCATAAATGCTATAAACTTCCCTTTATCTACAAGCAAAACATTATCTTTCCTGCCCTAAACAGTGCATTGTTGTACCAGTAGCTGTTTTCCTTCTCTGGTATTTTCCTCCTTCTCCACATTCCACTGTGAATATCTTTTGGTAGCTACTGCATAGGATATTTTATGGATAGTTTTAGTTTTCTGTTTCTCTCTAGCTCGTTCTGCTCCCACTGTGCTTATCCCCACAATTGCTGCATTTTAGTTCCGTTCCTTCCATACAGTTTTCGTATGCGTGTTCTCCTCCACATTTACCAAGCCTCGTTTTCCCCTTACAGACCACTACCACATGCCCAAACCTTGGACATTTATAACATCTCAAAGGGGCTGGGATATATGGTTTAAACCCAGAAGAGTTGATATCCTATATTAACCCTATTGGGTAGGATTGCATCTTTAAATGTTAAACCATGTCTCCCCCTTTCCTTCTAATTAGTTGCTTAACAAACAGCACTTGGTCTTCATACATACCCCTTTTAATTTCATCCTCAGTCATGACTAGAGGAACCCCATACATTACCTCTCTTGCTTCTGTCATAAATTTAGGTAGCTGGCAAATTTCTTTTATTTTTCCTAAAAATGTAGTTTTAAGTTTATCAGACTGTTCCTTGTGTGTACATTCTAATAAATCTCCACCCTGCATTCTTTTAGCTCTTAATATATCTGATACTTCACATTATCCATTCTGCTGTTTCAAGGGATTAGCATCTCCTATCTCCACATCTTCAGCAAATGATTTGATAATTGTAAAATGTTGATCCTTTTCCTTATTCTTTGTATCATACCCATCTGCTCCCTCCTTTTCAGATACAGATAGCGCCATTCTTTTTTCTTCTTCCTACTCTGAAGCCATTCCTCATCCCTTGCTTCTTCTCCCTCATTTTCCATCATAACTTCCAGCCTCTCCCTCTCAGCCTGTATTCTCAGCTCTAGCCAGCAAGCTCAAGCTGCCTCTGAATTCCCAGCCCAGGCCCCTTCTTTTCTCAGGTTTATGTTTATCCCTGAATACAGGCCCAACCTGCTCCTTCACAACTGAACTTCATCCTCCATTAGGTTTTATGGAGTCCTGGCTCTCCTTCAGGTGCTGTATGTTAATTGACCTAATTTAACCTGCTCTGCTTGGGTGGCATGGGCACCCATCACAGTTTCCTTATTCCACATTATCAAAAAGTTTTTGACCTCTAGGTGGCACTATATTACAAATTAATATATTTTCCCTTTAATATATATTTTAATATATATAAATGCAGCATTTTAAGGTGGAGTTATGATTTAAAATGTAAGCTAATTAGTCAAAATATGTCGTGCGGCCATTAGGAATTAATTTGGCAATCACATTATATATACACATCACAAAGCTGTTACAATTGTGGAATTAGTTCTTTTGAAGTGATAGGCAGCACATTGACCTACAGAATAAGGAATGGTGCTTCAGCACCTTTGTTTGTTTACACAGTGTAAATAAAATAACAGTGGAACAGGAAGTCTGTGGAATACTAATGCTGCAACATCCTGAATAAACTTTTCATGGTGGTAGTTCTTGAAAAGTGGTAACTATCTTTCTCCCCAATCTTTGTACTCACCTTCAAAGCACTGCATGACTCTTCCCTTCCCCACACCTACATCTTTATTCTAATTTTTTAATACTATGTTCCTCCCATTTTCTCTCCTGAAAGATCCAGTGTTGTCCTCCCAGTAATTGGTCCAGTTCTTGGGAGCAGCTGAATTGTGCTTGGTGCAAAACTTGCTTGGGGTGGGGAACAAAAATGGCTTTATGCCACCTTTGCAGCTCCCCAGTTTTGGTGTTGTCCAGAAGCAGTTTGGCCCCCAGTGTCAGTACTTCCAAACATCACGGGATTTAATTGGGGATTGGTCCTGCTTTGAGCAGGGGGTTGGACTAGATGACCTCCTGAGGTCCCTTCCAACCCTGATATTCTATTATTCTATGATTTGGGGAAGAAAAACTAGAATATTCATATTCAATGGACTCTGTGTTAAATGCTCCTCTGTGCAAAGGGCTGCCACAAAGTCTATATCCCACTCAAGTGTTCAAAATAGGATTTAAGTAAGACTTGAGCGGTACTTCGTACATGGGAGCATTTCTGCATAGGTATATTATAGTCCAATCCTCAATGAGGCAAAATTTCCATTAAGTTCAACTTCCATGTGAGTAAGAGCTAAAAGATCTGGCCTTTACTTGCTTTGACATATTTATGTAACCAAACAAAATGTCCCCTAGTAACTGGTTGATGCAAAGCACTGACATGCTTGCATGACAAGTTTATTTGTATCATATGCATCTGAACAGTACTTTACATCCTGCCACATTGCTACCTTGTTCCTTGACGAAGTGATCTAAGATGCAGAAAATTGAAAACATGTACATATATTGTATTAAATCTGTAGCTTTGAATAGACATTGGTACTTGATAATTTTCATTCTCGATGCTTTTCAATAAACTTACCTGTTTCATTCTGGAGACTGGCAGTAGCCACTGAGGCAAGGTGGGGATATGGGGTTGGGGGTTACTCTGGGTGAGGAGACCCAGATTGTGGGTTGCTGCTAGGGGGCAGAACCCTGATGTAAAGGGCACTGGGGTCCAGGAGGGACACTTGGGCCAGCAGTAGGCGGGACACCGGCCTGCAGAGGGTGCTCCAGAGGCTGGAAGAACTAATTACAGGACGACCAGCAAGAGGCGCCGTGCCGGTGAGTTGTCGCCCTGCCACATGGAGCGAGGCTACCAGGGATGCACAGCAGTGCTGCGTGAAAATTAAGGAGCTCAGGCAAGCCTACGAAAAGACAAAGGAGGCAAATGGTCGCTCCAGGTCAGAGTCCCAGACATGCTGCTTCTATGATCAGCTGCATGGCATTCTAAGGTGGGATCCTACCAGTACCTCAACACTCTGCGTGGACACCTGCAAGGTGGCAGCCTCACGCAACACAGATGAGGATTTTGTGGATGAGGAGGAGGAGAATATGCAGCCGGCAAGCAGAGAATCCGTTCTCCCTGGCAGCCAGGACCTTTTCCTCACCCTGGAGTCAATACCCACCCAGGGCCTATTGTTCCCGGACCCTGATGGCAGAGAAGGCACCTCTCGTGAGTGCACATTTGTAACAACACTACAGGGGTTCAAAGCAATTGTGTTTAATGTTTGATTTGCCCTGAACAAATGGGATGCATTCGTAGCCAGTACAGCTAATGGAAAAGTCTGTTAACGTGTCTGGGGATGGAGCAGGAATCCTCTAGGGATAGCTCCATGAAGCTCTCCTGGGGTTACTCTGAAAGCCTTTGCAGAAGGTTTCTGGGGAGGGCTGCCTTATTTCGTCCTCCACGGTAGGACACTTTACCACGCCAAGCCAGTAGCAAGTGGTCTGGAATCATTGCAGCACAAAGCATGACAACGAATGGTCCTGGGTTTTGGTCACATTCATACAACATTCGGTCTTTATTTTTCTCTGTCAGCCTCAGGAGAGTGATCTCATTCATGGTCACCTGGTTGAAATAGGGGAAGTTTTGTAAGGGAACAGTAATCCACCTCTGTTTGGTGATCCCCGACACATTAGACCCTGGGCATGTTGGGCTGTTTGCGCTTGGCTAAAAGGGATCATCCTGGAGAATAGCCACATCCACCCCAAAACCGCAGCCCCTCCTTTTAAACGACAAACACCACCGGCATTGGTTGCTATAGGAAAGGAGGCCGCTGGAGTTTGAAACCATTCCCACATGTTATGAATGTGGAAGAAGCCAACCCCACGTACCCTTTGGCTTACCATGGCTGCCTGCAAACCGAATTCCGTTGCCCAGCCTTGAGTGATGTGTCACCGTAACGGCAGGTACTCAATATAAAAGGCAAAATGCGACCTTGTACCTAAAACACATGTTCTGTCTGTTGTGAATTGCTTGATTCACTGTGAGTCTCCCTTTTGTTCTCAGAAATGTATCTTTAAATTCTACTCTCCCTTTTTTTCCCCTCTGCAGCTGCACATGCTTCTGTGCTCCCTTCATCAACTCCGTCCCTGAGGTTATCACAGATTAGAAGGCGAATAAAATGCACTCGCGATGACATGTTTTCAGAGCTCATGCAGTCCTCCTGCACTGATAGGGCACAGCTGAATGCATGGAGGTATTCGGTGGCAGAGGCCAGGAAAGCATACAGTGAGCGTGATCGGAACATGCAGGAGGAGATGCTGAGGCTAATAGGGGAGCAAATGGACATGATGAGGTGTCTGGTGGAGCTGCAGGAAAGGCAACTAGACTACAGACCATTGCTGCAGCCATTGTGTAACCGCCTGCCCTCCTCGCCAAGTTCCATATCCTCTGCACCCAGACGCCAAAGAATGTGTGGGGGGAGGCTCCGGGCACCCTGCCACTCAACTACAGGGGATGGCCAAAGCAACAGAAGGCTGTCATTCAAAGAGCTTTGATTTGTAGTGTGGCTACAATAAGCACTGTGGCCTTGTCCTTCCCTCCTTCCCCACCCCACCCCGTTATCAAACCCTTTGTACACCCTGGCTTCCTTTTACTAGTCAGTGATCTAAAGTTGTTTTTAATAAATAAAGAATGAGTGGATTCAGAACAATCAGGGCCGGCTCCAGGCACCAGCTTAACAAGCAGGTGCTTGGGGCGGCCAAGGGAAAGGGGCGGCACCTGCGGCAATTCGGGGGTGGCAGGTCCCTCACTCCCTCTAGGAGCGAAGGACTTGCCGCTGAACTGCCGCTGCCGATCGCGGCTTTTTTTTTTTAGCTTGGGGCGGCAGAAATGCTGGAGCCGGCCCTGAGAACAATAGAGACTTTATATCCTGTACCAGCTGTGGTCGAGGGGGGGAGGGGGATTGGCTTATAGGGAAGTACATTCACCAAAGGGGGCGGCTTTGCATCAAGGACGAAACACACAACTGTAACACCGTAGTCTGGTCAGTCATGAAACTGTTTTTCAAAGCCTCTCTGATGCGCAGTGTGCCTAGGTGTGCTCTTCTAATTGCCCTGGTGTCTGGCTCTTCAAAATTGGCCACCAGGTGATCTGCCTCAACCTCCCACCCCACCATAAACGTCTCCCCCTTACTCTCATAGATATTATGGAGCACACAGCAAGCAGCAATAACAATGGGAATATTGCTTTTGCTGAGGTCTAACCTACTCAGCAAACTGCGCCAGCGCCCTTTTAAATGTCCAAAGGCACAGTCTACCACCATTTTACACTTGTTCAGCCTATAGTTGAACTGCTTCTTACTGCTGTCCAGGCTGCCTGTGTACGGCTTCATGAGCCATGGGAGCAAGGAGTAGGCTGGGTCCCCAAGGATAACTATTGGCATTTCTACATCCCCAACGGTAATTTTCTAGTCTGGGAAGAAAGACTCTTCTTGCAGCTTTCCGAACAGCCCGAAGTTCTGAAAGATGCAAGTGTCATGCACCTTTCCTGACCATCCCACGTTGATGTCAGTGAAACAGCTCTTGTGATCCACCAGTGCTTGCAACACCATTGAGAAGTACCCCTTGCAGTTTATGTACTCTTTGGCAAGGTGGTTCGGTGCCAAGATAGGGATATGCGTTCCATCTGTCACCCCACCACAGTTAGGGAACCCCATTGCAGCAAAACCATCCACTATGACCTGCACATTTCCCAGAGTCACTACCCTTCTTAGCAGCAGGGTATTGATTGCCCTGGTTCTTTGGATCACAGCAGCCCCCACGGTAGATTTGCCACTCCTAAATGATTCCCAACTGACCGGTAGCAGTCAGGCATTGCAAGCTTCTACAGGGCTATTGCCACTTGCTTCTCAACTGTCAGGGCAGGTGTCATCTTGGTATTCCTGTGCTTCAGGGCAGGGGAAACAACTCACAAAGTTCCATGAAAGTGGCCTTACGCATGCGAAAGTTTCGCAGCCACTGGGAATCATCCCATACCCGCAATACTATGCGGTCCCACCAGTCTGTGCTTGTTTGCCAGGCCCAGAATCGGAGTTCCACTGTATCAACATGCCCCAATGCCGCCATGGTATCCCAATTGCTACATCCCGTGCTTTCAGGAACATCTGTGTCCATGTTGTGACAGACCCAGACCAGTGGGGTACAGGAGTCTGGTAGAGGGCAAATATACTGGTCACTGGATGAGTAGTTTTCTGTTCCCTGAGTGACCAGAGAAGGGGCTGCACTAGAGTAATCAGGAACCTGCTAGAACCAGTTAAGGCAGGCAGGCTAATTAGGACACCTGGAGCCAATTAAGAAGAAGCTGCTAGAATCAATTAAGGCAGGCTAATCAGGGCACCTGGGTTTTAAAAGGAGCTCACTGCAGTTTGTGGTGTGAGTAGCTGGACGCAAGAGGCGCAAGGAGCCGAGAGTGTGCTGCTGGAGGACTGAGGAGCACAAGCGTTATCAGACACCAGGAGGAAGGTCCTGTGGTGAGAATAAGGAAGATGTTTGGAGGAGGCCATGGGGAAGTAGCCCAGGGAGTTGTAGCTGTCATGCAGCTGTTACAGGAGGCACTATAGACAGCTGCAGTCCACAGGGCCCTAGGCTGGAACCTGGAATAGAGGGCAGGCCTGGGTTCCCCCCAAACCTCCCAATTGACCTGGACTGTGGGTTCTTCCAGAGGGGAAGGTCTCTGGGCTGTTCCTCAACCCACATGGTGAATCTCTGAGGCAAGAAAATCCACCAATAAGCGCAGGACCCACCAAGATAGAGGAGGAACTTTGTCACAATGTCCTCCTCACAATCTTCCTTGTGCTGGTGACTCCTAGCTAGGCTGTGCACATACTGCAGGATAATGCACAAGGTGTTTGCAATGCTCACAAAAGCAGTGTGCAGCTGAGCGGGCTCAGTGCTTGCCGTGCTATGGCGTCTGCACATATAACCCAGGAAAAAAGGCGCTAAATGATTGTTTGCTGTTGCTTTCAAGGAGGGAGGGAGGAAGGGGAGACTGACGACATGTACCCAAAACCACCCGCGACAATGTTTTTGCCCCATCAGGTATTGGGAGCTTAACCCAGAATTCTAATGGGCAGGGGGACTGTGGGATAGTTACCCACAGTGCACCACTCCATGAGTCGATGCTAGCCACGGTATGGAGGACGCACTCCGCTGACCTAATGCGCTTAGTGGGGACATCCACGATCGACTGTATAAAATCGGTTGCTAAAGATCAATTTCTATAAAATTGACCTAATTTTGTAGTGTAGACATGCCCTTAGTGTTCACCCTTTACTCTGTTATACTATAACATTTGCAAGCATTTTACTGATAGGGCAGTAAACTAAAAGGGGATACTGTATTTCATGGGTCGGCAACCTTTCAGAAGTGGTGTGCCAAGTCTTCATTTATTCACTCTAATTTAAGGTTTCGTGTGCCCATAATACATTTTAACATTTTTAGAAGGTCTCTTTCTATAAGTCTATAATATATAACTAAACTATTGTTGTATGTAATGTAAATAAGGTTTTTAAAATGTTTAAGAAGCTTCATTTAAAATTAAATTAAAATGCAGAGCCCCCTGGACCGGTGGCCAGGACCTGGGCAGTGTGAGTGCCACTGAAAATCAGCTTGCGTGCCGCCTTTGGCACATGTGCCATAGGTTGCCTACCCCTGCTGTATTTGCATTGCTACCTAGCTTTTACCAGATGTTACCTCAGCCAAAAAATGAGTCTCAATAAGAGTTCTCAAAGCAGACTTTGTGCCTCCATATGGGAAAGAAAAATCTTAACATACTTTTTCATTCCAAGCATTTTTTTTTTAATTTTTCTAAAGATGTTTCAATAATTTTGAAGCCTCTTTTCCCCATGCCAAACCTAACATAAGGCTGGCTATATTTTGTAGCAGTCATGCACTTTGCTAGAAGGCACTCGAATATTCCAATTAAGTTTTTTGTTGTTGCTGTTGATATAGAAGAGGCTTTGTTTATTTACTATTTTACTAACAGACTAATCCTCTGTAAAATTCAGCACCCGGTGTTTTATAATATATATTTGAGGATCACATGAGTGACATCCAAATTTTTTGTTACTTATGTGAAAACCAGCAGGGAATCCATAGTTATTGACTCCCCTTATTCTGTGTGCCAAATCATAAGGTCTTTACTCCAGATGGCTTCAGGATCTTAGCATGTGGCACTTTATGATTACATATGTTGTTGTTCTTTTTGGCCTAGGTTTTAACATGCCCTGTTTCATAATATAATTAAATCCATTGTTTGTAGCTCTGATCAATTCAGGGTGGAAGGCTTTAGTAATAAAGTGTTTTTTCCTCAGGCAAGAGCACTGCAGAGTAAAAAAACAACAACATAGTATCTTCAGTTTATTTTCCAAGTTGCTAATACATTGAATTCTATTTGGATTTCCATGGAAATCCTATCAGCTTCTTGACAGAGGAACATACCAGATCATATTTGTATTCTAAACAGCCCAGCATCCTAACCTTTGCCCATGGTTAATATATGTGGCTTCAGAGGAATGAGAGTTGTCCCCAGATTTTGATGCAGTCATCAAAATGCAATAGCAAGTTATTTTGCCTTGTAGTTCTTTGTGGCTGCATTTGGCCAGCATATCTTCCCTTTTCACACTCTCTCTTTGTAGTTTTTAGGAGGATCCTGGCAGTTCAAGTACATTTGCTCAGCTCTCCTCATGCCAACTCATATTTATCAGCCAAAATGGGAATTAGCATCCGTGTTCAGCACATTGTTCACATTCCCTAAGTAAGACAACACTCACTAAAATGTGGACTAAACCAAATCCCCATGCAGTTTCCTGAAGACTATATATAGCTCTAGAGCCAAAGGTTTAGGATCACTGACTGTTACAGTGTTTTAGGACCCTATGTACAGGGGCAGGGTGATTCTGCTGACTTATCTTGGCATCCAGACCAGGTGCATTGTCATCAGATCCAATAATCGTAGAAATGAGAGATGTAGAGCTGGAAGTGACTCACAGTCCAGACTCCGACTTTAAGGTCAGAAGGGAGCATCATGATAATCTAGTCTGACCTCCTGCACCCTGTAGGCCACAGAACCTCACCCACTCATTCCTGTAGTTGGCACCATAACCTCTGTCTGAGTTACTGAAGTCTTCAGATCTTGATTTAAAGACTTCAAGTTACAGAGACTCCACCATTTACTCTAGTTCAGACCAGCAAGAGATGTGTACCCTATGCTGCAGAGGAAGGTGAAAAATCCACAGGGTCTCTGCCAAATTGACCTTGGGAAAAATTCCTTCCCAACCCCAAATATGATGATCAGTTAGACCCTGAGTATGTGGGCAAGAGTCATCAGCTAAACACCTGGGAAAGAATTCTCTGTAGTAACTCAGAATCTATTGTCCATCTCTGCCATTGGAGATATTTACTAATAGCAGTCACAGATGGGCCATATGCCACTGTAAGCAATTTCATCATACCATCCCCGTCCATAAACTTATCAACCTCAGTTTTGAAACAAGTTAGGTTTTTTTTTGTCCACACTACTCCCCTTGCCCGCTTGGAAGGCTGTTCCAGAACCTCAGCCCTCGCATGGGTAGAAAATTTCATGTAATTTCAAACCTAAACTTGTTGATGGTCAGTTTATATCCATTAATTCTTGTGCCAACACTGACCCTTAACTTAAAAAACTCCTCTCATTCCCTGGTGTTTATCTCTCTGATCTATTTATAGAGAACAATCATATCTCCCCTCAGGCTTCGTTTTGTTAGGCTAAACAGGCCAGGCTCCTTAAGTTTCCTCTCCTAAGGTAGGTTTTCCATTCCTCTGATCATAGTAGTAGCCCTTCTCTGCACGGTTCCAGTTTGAATTCATCTTTCTCAAACATGGGAGACCAGAATTGCACACAGTATTCCAGATGAGGTCTCACCAGTGCCTTATATAATGATAAAAACACTTCCCTATCTCTACTGGAAATACACTGTGTGATGCATCCTAGGATTGCATTAGCCTTTTTCACAGCTACCACATATTGATGGTTTATATTCATCCTGGGATGGACCAATTCACCCACGTCTTTCTCCTCCTCTGTTGATTCCAACTGATACATCCTCAGCTTGTATAAAAAATTCTTGTTATTAGACTGAGTGCATAACCTCAAGAAATTATCAAGTCCCTGTGCTGTAACAGGACCAAGTAAACCTAGACCATCCCTGGCCCCAGGTGTTTGTCCAGCTTATTTTTAAAAACTTCCAACGATGGGAATTCCACAACCTGCTTTGGAAGCCTATTCCAGAGCTGAACTACCCTTATAGTTAGAAAGTTTTTCCTAAGATCTAACCTAAATCTCCCTTGCTGAAGATTAAGCCCATTACTTCTTGTCCTACCTTCAGTGAACATGGAGAACAATTGATCACTGTCCTCTTTATAACAGCCCTTAACATATTTGAAGACTATTATCAGATCCCCTTCAGTCTTCTTTTCTCAAGACTAAACAAGCCTGATTTTTTAACCTTTCCTCATGGATCAGATTTTCTAAACCTTTTATCAGTTTTGTTCCTCTCATCTGGACTCTCTCTCCATTTTGTCCACATCTTTCCTAAAGTGTGGCATGCAGAACTGGACATTGTACTCCAGCTGAGGCCTAACCAGTCCCAAATAGAGTGGGACACTTACCTTCTGTGTCTTGACTATGACACTCCTGTTAATACACACCACAAAGATATTAGCTTTTTTCACAACTGCATCCATTGTTGACTCATATTCAACTTGTAATCCTCTATAACCCAGATCCTTTTCAGCAGTACTACTACTTAGCCAGTTATTCCCCATTTTGTAGTTGTGCGTTTCATTTTTCCTTCCTAAGTGAAGTACTTTTCAGTAGGCTTTTATTGAATTTCATCTTGCTGAATTCAGACCAGTTCTCGAATTTGTCAAGCTCATTTTGAATTCTAATTCTGTCCTTCAAACTGCATGCAACCCCTTCCAGTTTGGTGTCATCTGCAAATTCTATAAGCATACTCTCCATTTCATTATCCAAGTCATTAATGAAGATATTGTATAGTACCGGACCCAGAACCAACCCTTGCAGGACCCTACTAGATATGCTCTCCCAGTTGGACAGCGAACCATTGATAACTACTTTTTGAGTACGGTCTTTAAATCATCGGTGCATCCACCTTATAGTAATTTTGTCTACACCACATTTCCCTAGTTAGCTTATGAGAATGTCATGTGGGACTCTCTCAAAACCCTCACTAAAATCAAGATATATCACATCTACTGCTTCCTCACTACCCACTAGGCCGGTAACTATGTCAAAGAAGGACAGAGTTTGGGTGTGGCATGATTTGACAAATCCATGCTGGTTAGTCCTTATAACCTCACCTCTCGTTCAGAAGTTCTCAAAGATAATTGCTAACAGTTCTGAGATTGTTTCAGCTAGTTCTGTAAGTACTCTAAGATGAAATTCATCAGGCCCTACTGACTTGAATACATCTAATTTATCTAAATATTATTTAATTCGTTCTTCCCCCTTGTTAATATCAATTGTGTGGAGTATCTGGGCACCATTAAACTTTTTAGTGAAAAGTGAAGCTAAGTAGGCATTAAACATCTCCTCTTTCTTGATGCCTCAATTATTAGCTCTCCTTCCTGTTAAGTAGAGGACCTATGCTTTCCTTCATTTTCTCTTTCTCCTAATGCATTTAAGGAACCGCTTCTTATTGCCTTTTATGCCCCTTGTAGGGGCATAAAACTCATTTTGTGCCTTAGCCTGTCGGATTTTGTTCCTACTTGCTTGTGCTATTCTTTTGTACTCCTCCTTAGTAATTTTTCCATGTTTCTACTTTTTGTAGGATTTCTTTTTGATTTTCAGGTCAATAAAGAACTCCTGATGGAGCCATATTGGCCTCATACTATTCTTCCTATCTTTCCTTAGCATTGGGATAATTTAATACAATAATAATGTATATCAATAATAATTATATAACACTTAATGGGTTTGATTTTTCTCTTCCATATGTAAATGAAAAATAATTCCATTTAAGTCAATGGCATTGCAGAGTTATGAAACTGGTTTAACTGCACAGCGAATCAGGCCCTAAAGCTTCAACGTGCAAGACAAGTATTAAGTAATTGATCTAAGTAATCCAAGTAAGTGCAGTATGTGCAACCATGTTGCAGTTAATACAGTAACTCCTCACTTAAAGTCGTCCCAGTTAACGTTGTTTCGTTATGTTGCTGATCAATTAGGGAACATGCGCGTTTAAAGTTGCGCAATGCCTTCTAACGTCGTTTGGCAGCTGCCTGCTTTGTCCACTGCTTGCAGAAAGAGCAGCCCATTGGAGCTAGCTGGTGGGGGCTTGGAACCAGGGTGGCCTGGCAGCCCCCCTATCAGCTCCCTGCTCCCCTACGTTCCCTGTGCTGCAGCCACCCAGCAGGCTACCAATTGGCAGTTCAGCTGCCCCTCCCCCCTCTGCCATGTGCTGCTCCTGCCCTCTGCCTTGGAGCTGCTCCCAGAGACTCCTGCTTGCTGTGCACGGGAGGAAGGGGGGGCTAATGTCAGGGTGTCCCTCTCCCCCCTGCTCCTGCACCCTGCTTACCCCTTCTCCATATAGAGCAAGGAGGGGACACAGACAGAGAGAGACAGAAAGAGTTTGGGGCAGCAGCTGCTGTCTCAACTTCCTGATCCACTTAAAAAGACAATGCACTTAAGAGTGGGTCAGCTTACTTAAAGGGGCAGTGTGCATCTCTCTCTCTCTCTCACACACACACAAGGTGTGTGTCTGTCTCTGTCTGCTATGCTGTCTCCCCTCCCTCCTGTTCGTGCTGCCTTGATGAGAGGCTACATTAAGAACAACGTGTTAACCCTTGAGGGCTCAACGGAGTGCTAGTTCATCATTTAGCAGTAAGGCATTCCCTGGGAAATATCCCTCCCTCTTCCACCCTCTAACTTCACCACCTCAACCAAGCTTCACAATCATCATAGCTGTGAACAGTATTAAATTGTTTGTTTAAAACGTATACTGTGTGTATATCTATATAATATATAGTTTTTTGTCTGGTGAAAAAAATTTCCCTGGAACCTAAACCCCCCCCATTTACATTAATTCTTACAGGGAAATTGGATTTGCTTAACATCGTTTTGCTTAAAGTCGCATTTTTCAGGAACATAACTACAACATTAAGCGAGGAGTTACTGTAGATTAAATTTCCTACCAAAATATCATGGGCTGGATTCTGGGTAAATCCACTGTGTATATCCAGAGCAAATCCACTCCCGATTGACATTGATATAACTGAAATTAGAATCTGGCCCCAAATGTTTGAATCTCAAACAAACATGTAAGTAGCAGATCATCGAAGGAAGACATTTTATGGTTCATTTGCCTCTCACCTGTCCCAGCAATAAAATGTGTGTCTGTCAAGAGCTGGGGGAAGGAAAAGGAAAGCCTCTGGCCTGCATAGATTCCAGGTCCAGACAACAGCCAGGAGAACTTGTGTCTGAGAGGTATGACAGGGTCAGGCCAGATGGCTACAGGAGAGTGTTAGAAGGCAAATATATTAGTCCCAGATTAAGTAGATACCTTACCCAGGGAAAGGGAACAGGGGCCGTTCCAGAACAAGCAGGAACTTGCTGGAACCAACTAAGGCAGGCAGGCTAATTAGGACACCTGGAGCCAATTAAGAAGAAACTGCTAGAATCAATTAGGACAGGCCATCTAATCAGGGCACCTGAGTTAAAAAGGACCTCACTTCAGTTTGTAGCGTGTATGCGAGGAGCTGGGAGCAAGAGGCACTAGGAGCTGAGAGTGAGAAGGCATATTGCTGGAGGACTGAGGAGTACGAGCATTATCAGACACCAGGAGAAAGGTCCTGTGGTGAGGATAAAGAAGGTGTTGGGAGGAGGCCATGGGGAAGTAGCCCAGGGAGTTGTAGCTGTCATGCAGCTGTTACAGGAGGCACTCTAGACAGCTGCAGTCCACAGGGCCCTGGGCTGGAACCCAGAGTAGAGGGCAGGCCCAGGTTCCCCCCAAACCTCACAACTCCTGATCAGAAACAGGAGGAATTGACCTGGACTGTGGCTTCTACCAGAGGGGAAGGTCTCTGGGCTGTTTCCTGACCCACATGGTGAATCTCTGTGGTGAGCAAATCCACCAATAAGCGCAGGACCCACCAAGGTAGAGGAGGAACTTTGTCACAGAGGGGTTAAGTTAGGCTCTGTTCAAGTCTGTCATCTTACTGGGCAGTCTTTTGGTGCTGGCTGTTGAGGATTGGAGAGTTGGATGTTAATCATAGTTTCTGGTTCACTGAATTATCCTGTAATGACATTAGCACATATTTTGCATTCTGTGTGCAGGATACTGTCCTTCCCTTATTTGTCGCTCAGAACCAGTGAAGAGATAAGAACTGACGCTTGAAAATAATACAGTGCTATGACCCAGCTAGGATATAAGTAAGACAGTCTTATTGGGTGCAGAGAATTCAGCAGCGTGAAGTGTTTTTGCCTTGTCCAGCTGGTGTCCTGCACTCTCCAATGCAATTGAAGCAGCTTTGTGTTTTGTAGACAGCATTGCTTTGTTATTCACTTGACTTTATGAGCCTTGTCACAGTTAATAGGATTTGTGACGTGTTCAGATGTTTATTTCTTGACTCCTCTGTCCTTTCCCCTTCACGACACACATGCATGTAGAAACTACAGTAGACAAAATGTCACATGTGATTTAACACAGGACCTAAAAATATGCAGCCATGCATGGATGTGCAGTGAAAACTTTAAAATGTACACGGCACTGCATACTTAAAATATTTAATTCTGATACATATAAATATATTTTTCACTTTGCTTCTATTTGTTAATATTTGTACATGTGACATTGTCCTTTTATTTAATTATATCCAGGGTTATCCAGGCCCTCAAATACGGACTTTCTTGATTGTTTTGGACATCGTCATCATCCTGCCTGTCATTCTGGCCTGTAACCTAGGCATCATCTTCAACTCAGAACTCTCTCTAGGCCTTCAAATCCAGGCTATGTCTAGGGGCTTGCCTTCACTAAGGGGTAAGTCGACCTAAATTACGCTACTCCAGCTACGTTATTCGACATAGCTTAGGTTGACTTGACCCGGTGTCTTCACTGTGCTACGTCAATGGGAGATGCTCTCCAGTCAACTTATCTTACTCTTTTTGGAGAGGTGGAGTACCAGGGTTGACCGGAGAGTGCTCTGCCATCGATTTAGCAACACCCGCTGCGTTGATTGCAGCAACATGGATCTCCCCGGTAATGAAGACAAGCCTTAAGTCTTGCTGATTCTTTCTGCATTCCTTCTCTGAGATATTGCCTTGCTTATCCATCCACAAAGTTAAAATCCTCATCCAAGCTTTCATCATCTTGCATCTCATTGACTGCAACTTTCTCCTCTCTGGCCTTGAAAAATGCAGTCTTGCCCCGCTCACATCCATTCAGAATACTGCTGCAATAATCATTTTCCTAGCCTGTTGCTTTGACCGTTACCCACTCTTTCCATTCCTCCACTGGCTCTCCCTTCTTTATTGCATCAAACATGTTTGTATTCACTTTCAAGGCCTTTCATGGTCAATCCCCACCCTTCCTATCATCTCTCATTGGTGGTTGAGCTGTGGATACCTGCCTCTGATCACCCACTTTTTAAATTTTAAAACAAACACCTTCATGCTTTCTCCCACACCGCTGCACACTCTTGAGGAGCTCCCCATAAACATCTGCAAAGCTACCTCATTATCCACCTTCAAATCCCTCATCAAAACTCTCCTTTGCTGTGATGCCTATAAAAAACAACTAGGCTGATAGGCAGTAGTTTCAGCATACTATCACAGTGACCAGTGCTGTCTCCTTGTTTACTTGTGCTCCCTCTATCTATAGCCACTTGTTGTCTCGTGTCTGACACTTATATTGTAGGATCATTGGGGGGCAGAGACTGTCTTTTTGTTCAGTGTTTGTGCAGCACCAGCTCAATGGGGTCCTGGTCCATGACAGTAATATGGTAATACAAATAATAATCTATATAATCATCACTTTGTGTCGTTCCAAAGCCTAGAATTTCTGCAGAGTCAGTGTGAAGTGATGGAAACAGTACAAGCATGGTTGAGGGATCTCTTTATTTTAGACTATCACCAGGTTCAATCATTACTGGGATTGGTGGTCTGTTACCATCCAAGTTTTAATTTGTCAACCATTTTTTGGTTTTGTTTTTTAACCCACAAGACTTTACAAATTACACCCATGTTTTCAGCTACTAGTAATGTATAATAAATATCTAGAGATGATATTGCAAGCGTACGCAATTTTGGAAAAGAAAACAAAGCACAGAAAATCTGAACTGGCTTTTTGGTAAAAATCTATAATTTATGGAATATTTGAGAAACCTGTGATGTTAAGTATGGCCATTGCCTACAACCATCACTTCATTATGTGTTCCATGTAATGATTTTCATTTACATTTTTATAAGCCCTGATTTAGACTTTGAACTCCACACTGAAAAATAGCTTTCAAAATGTTTACAAAGTGAATTTGTGTATTACTTTTCACTACTAAGATACTTTGATGTCAATATTTGTAAATAAGCAGAAAAACAAGGAGATTGGTAACTGTGTACAAGTGACCACATGAAGCCCTTTAAAGGAAAAAGTCACGAAGGAGGGGGGGGGAAATGCACTGACATCTACATACCGTAGGAAATCACTAGCAGATGTTCTAGACAGCAGTACTTCAGAAGTGTACAATGTTATAAATACCCATGTATCTGGTTACTAAATGTTTCAGACAGACTGAAAATCCATGGCTATCCCATAAGAACTGGTCCATACATGAGAGCTTAGTGACACAACCAACGTGACAATCATAATGGATGTAGCAAGACCCTGTGTAGATTCTATATTGCCTGGGGTTAGAACAATACTGAGTCATGCTTGTTACTAACACACCATCCATTCATGTATTTAATCAATGTACACAAAGGGCTAGACAGACCCATGTGTGTGTTTCTAACAATGTGTGTTACCATTCCTTCATAAGTTTGGGTTTACATAATAAAATATAATGTTAACAGAATGCAGTGTAGTACCAGTGTTACTAAAATATCAAAGAAGAGTGGGACCCCAATTCAGAAAAGCATTTAAGCAAATACATAACTTTACATTTGTACTTATCTCAGACTGAAGTCAGTGTGACGGGATTATCCCCCACTCCAGGGTGCCACCTGATGTACTGGGGTACCACTGAGCCTGCCTGTTCCACCAGCCTGGGCTCCCTTACACTGCCCTGCTGAGCCAGGTCCTCAAGCCTCATCCAGCACGCGTGCACACACACACACAGGTAGGGACACGCCCAGCTGCAGACAGACACAGACACAGAAATCAGCTCTGCATGGGAAGACTCAGCTAGGGAATTGCCCAGCACTCAAGTGCAGTTCCCCTCTGAAGAGTAAACCCAAAATTGTATTGTCTTGTGCTGCACAAAAGTGTACAGTGTAAGTTAATTGAATTTTGCCTCCTCCCTGAATGTGGAGGAAGATATGCACAGCTTTTTGTCTCTCCCCCTCTCCTCATTATGAATTCCACAAACTGGCTTTAGAATAAACAAAAACAAGTTTATTCACTTAAACTCTACCTTTTGTAGTTATTATAAGGGATAGCAAACAGATCAAAGCAGATTACCCAGCAAATAAAACAAAAACCCGCAATGTAAGCTTAAGACACAAAATAAACTGGTTACAAGTAGTAATTTCTCACCCTAAATGTTGTGTTAGGTATTTCTTTCACAGGCCAGACACCTTTTCCAGCCTGGGCTCAGCTCTTCTCTCCCCGTTTTTGTTTTTGTTTCTTAGATGTTTCCAGCAGTCATCCTGGGCAGGGATTCAGTGAAGAATGCACCCTGATTAACTCACTTCCCTGCCTTAAATAGGATTTACATAGGGCAGGAATCCTTTATTTCCCAGTTTGATCCCCACCCCATATTAGTGGAAAAATACTAGTAGTCCAAGATGGAGGCCAGCACTAGGTGACATGATCCCATGACCTGCAGTGTCAAAGCAGCCATGAGTCAAAGGTTGTTTGCAGCATCCCAGGGAGGTGGGAGATTAGCATCTTTAAAGTCCTATCGTTCTCCCTAATGGCCCATTTAGGCAGGTGTAAACCCACTTGTAATTGTTACATAGTCAATATTCCTAACTTCAGATACAGAAATGATACATGCATACAAATAGGATAATCATATTCAGTAAATCATAACCTTTCCAATGATACCTCACATGACTGATATTGCATAAAACACATCTTAGTTATATTCATATCATAACAATATCTCTCTGAAGAATATGGGGCATAGTGTCGCAGTCAGTAGCTATGCAATCGGTGTTATGATTTACAGCAGCTGAGGATCTGGTCATTTGTAATATACTGCAGTAAGATCTGATATTAAATCTTTGTTCGGAAGTGCAGTGAGACAACCATTTTTAATGTATAAATTTTAAGGTGTGCAGTTTACGGAGGTGTAAATTAGCAAGGTTCTGCTGTGTTATTGAACTGTACAAGAGAATAGGGAAATCAAAGAACAGTTGATTGATGGTTAACTCTAATCACTCAGGTAAAAGACTATGGGCCTTTTCACCACTATATTACTCCAGTTTTACATCAGCATAACACCACTCATTTCAAAGGCTATAACATCAAAGTAAGCCCAACAGTGAGTTCAGACCAAGCTTTGCTTCACTGTGTATCAGTCAATGAAGACATGCTAAGTATGTAGCATGGTCAGAATAGGAAATGATATACTATGGTGTATTAGAAGGAGATAGAGAATAATAATGAAAATGGTATAATGCCTTTTTCTTAAATACAGGATGAGTCCCGGTCCACACTGCAGCTGTTTTGCACCAGTCTGCCATCAACAAAATGACTGTAGTGTTAGTAGATCTGACTGTCTGGGGATTCCCCAGCCTGGGGGAATGGAGGTCTGCCGTAGTGACTTCTATGCTACCCTCACTTCCAGCCCCGTTGTAGGGTGTATAAATAGGAAAAGGGGGCATGGCCAGGACATTTCTTTGCCCTGATGATCCCCAGTTGTACCTCAAGACTGGCTTGGCATCTGGCCCCCCTAGGACCAGATTATAGTGGGAGGAGACATACAGGTAGCTTAATGCCACCTTTATTGCCCCACCTTCCCCAAGTTGCACTGCACACAGAAGGGCCAGATGCAAGGATCTGACCCACTGTTTAATTCCTTTCCGCCCATCTCAAAAAGATTATGGCAGGGAAGGAAAAGGTCCAGAGAAAGTCAATGAATATGATGAGGGACCTGGAAAGACTCCCATAGGACAAAGGTATGAAAAGATTTAAAGAGTTTAGTTTAGAGAGAATACAAATAAAGAGTTTTTGTGGAAAAGGCGTACAAAATCATGAATACTCAGAGAAGGTAAATCTAGTCACACCTATTTACCCCTTCAGATATTACAGGAACAAGGGGATACCCAATGAAATTAATAAGCAACACATTTAAAAGTGGTAAATTGAAATATTTTGTTACTTAGCAAATACTAAACTGTGCATGTCACTGCCACACGATATTACTGAAGCAAAGAGTTTAGTAGGATACAGCACAAGATTAGATGTTTATACAAATAAGAATGTCTGTAGTTATGTTAGGATAAAAATGTATACTGGATATAAAGCCATCATATTTTAGGAATAAACCAACCATTAGCTGCCTGGAGTTTGAGACTTCCTACTTACGGACCCTGGACTTCAGAAAAGCAGACTTTGACTCCCTCAGGGAACTGATGAGCGGGATCCCCTGGGAAAATAACATGAGGGGCAAAGGAGTCCAGGAGACCTGGCTGTATTTTAAAGAATCCTTATTGAGGTTGCAGGAACAAACCATCCCGATGTGTAGAAAGAATAATAAATATGGCATGCGACCAGCTTGGCTTAACAGTGAAATCCTTGCTGATCTTAAACACAAAAAAGAAGCTTACAAGAAGTGGAAGATTGGACAAATGACCAGGGAGGAGTATAAAAATATTGTTCAGGCATGCAGGAGTGAAATCAGGAAGGCCAAATAACACTTGGAGTTGCAGCTAGCAAGAGATGTTAAGAGTAACAAGAAGGGTTTCTTCACGTATGTTAGCAACAAGAAGAAAGTCAAGGAAAGTGTGGGCCTCTTACTGAATGAGGGAGGCAACCTAGTGACAGAGGATGTGGAAAAAGCTAATGTACTCAATGCTTTTTTTGCCTGTTGTCTTCACGAACAAGGTCAGCTCCCAGACTGCTGCACTGGGCACCACAGCATGGGGAGGAGGTGACCAGCCCTCTGTGGAGAAAGAAGTGGTTCGGGACTATTTAGAAAAGCTGGATGAGCACAAATCCATGGGACCGGATGTGCTGCATCAGAGGGTGCTAAAGGTGTTGGCGGATGTGATTGCAGAGCCATTGGCCATTATCTCTGAAAACTCATGGCAATCGGGGGAGGTCCCGGATGACTGGAAAAAGGCTAATGTAGTGCTCATCTTTAAAAAAGGGAAGAAGGAGGATCTGGGGAACTACAAGCTAGTCAGCCTCACCTCAGTCCCTGGAAAAATCATGGAGCAGGTCCTCAAGGAATCAATTCTGAAGCACTTAGAGGAGAGGAAAGTGATCAGGAACAGTCAGCATGGATTCACCAAGGGCAAGTCATGTCTGACTAACCTAATTGCCTTCTATGAGGAGATAACTGACTCTGTGGATGAGGGGAAAGCAGTGGATGTGTTATTCCTTGACGTTAGCAAAGCTTTTGATATGGTCTTCCACAGTATTCTTGCCGGCAAGTTAAAGAAGTATGGACTGGATGAATGGACTATAAGGTGGATAGAAAGCTGGCTAGATCATCGGGCTCAACGGGTAGTGATCAATGGCTCCATGTCTAGTTGGCAGCTGGTATCAAGTGGAGTGCCCCAAGGGTCAGTCCTGGGGCCGGTTTTGTTCAATATCTCCATTAATGATCTGGGGGATGGCGTGGACTGCACTCTCAGCAAGTTTGCAGATGACACTAAACTGGGAGGAGTGGTAGATACACTGGAGGATAGGATACAGAGGGATCTAGACAAATTAGAGGAGTGGGCCAAAAGAAACCTGATGGGGTTCAACAAGGACAAGTGCAGAGTCCTGCACTTAGGACGAAAGAATCCCATGCACTGTTACAGACTAGGGACCGAATGGCTAGGAAGCAGTTCTGCAGAAAAGGACCTAGAGGTCACAGTGGACGAGAAGCTGGATATGAGTCAACAGTGTGCCCTTCTTGCCAAGAAGGCTAACAGCATTTTGGGCTGTATAAGTAGGGGCATTGCCAGTAGATCGAGGGACGTGATCATTCCCCTCTAGTCAACATTGGTGAGGCCTCATCTGGAGTAGTGTGTCCAGTTTTGGGCCCCACACTACAAGAAGGATGTGGAAAAATTGGAAAGAGTCCAGCGGAGGGCAACAAAAATGATTAGGGGGCTGGACAACATGACTTATGAGGAGAGGGTGAGGGAACTGGGATTGTTTAGTCTGCAGAAGAGAAGAATGAGGGGGGATTTGATAGCTGCTTTCAATTCTTGAAAGGGGGTTCCAAAGAGGATGGATCTAGACTGTTCTCAGTGGTACCAGATGAGAGAACAAGGAGTAATGGTCTCAAGTTGCAGTGGGGGAGGTTTAGGTTGGATATTAGGAAAAAGTTTTTCACTAGGAGGGTGGTGAAGCACTGGAATGGGTTACCTAGGGAGGTGGTGGAATCTCCTTCCTTAGAGGTTTTTAAGGTCAGGCTCGACAAAGCCCTGGCTGGGATGATTTAGTTGGGGGTTGGTCCTGCTTTGAGCAGGAGTTTGGACTAGATGACCTCCTGAGGTCCCTTCCAACCCTGATATTCTATGATTCAAAGGCAAGTTATTGTATTTTATGGGGGGTTTTAACATAATCCTCTGAAGAATTTGGTACTTGACGTTATTAGAGACAGGATACTGGACTAGATGAACCATTGGTCTGAAACATTCAGACAGTTCTTTATTCCTAGTTTCTTTTGCTGTTCAATAACCCTTTATAAACAGAGAAACTGTTTCCTTAGGGCCAGATTCTGAGCCTCTTACTCCATTGAATAAGACCTTACCTCATGTGGTCCTACTGAAAACAATGGGACTACTCATGAAGTAAATTGCTACTAAATTAGAGTAAATGTATCCGCATCTGGTCCTTAATTATGTTTTCTTTTTAGCAAATAAATGGTAGAAAACATTACATTAATTAGGACATCTCTCATTTTCTCAGAGGATAATGACAAATGTACCATCTTTCGACAACAGACCATAAGATCCTGGCTTGGTATATTGTGTTGCTTTGAGGTAACTCTTGCTCCATTATATTATTGCTAACTAGCATCTTCTCCAGACCCAGCGTAAATGGTGGGATATTTCCCAGGGAATGCCTTGCTGCTAAATGATGAACTAGCAATCGGCTGAGACCTCAAGGGTTAACACATTGTTGTTAACTTAGCCTCACACTCTACAAAGCAGCATGAATGGAGGGAGGGGAGACAGCATGGCAGACAGACACACACACCGTGTGTGTGTGAGAGAGAGATGCGCATTGCCCCTTTAAGTACGCTGACCCCACTCTAAGTACACTGACTTTTTAAATAGATCAGCAAGTTAAGACAGCAGCTCCTGCCAGCAAGCTCCCTCTGTCCTGAGCCCTGTCGTGTGTCCCCCCTGCTCTTTGGAAATGGGGTAAGCCAGGTGTGGGAGTGGGGGGAGGGGGAAACCCTGACATTAGCCCCCTGCTTCCCCCGCAAGCAGGAGGCTCCAGAGAGCAGCTCCAAGGCAGAGGGCAGGAGCAGCACATGGCAGTGGGGGGAGGGACAGCTGAACTGCTGGCAATTGATAGCCTGCTGGGCGGCTGCCGCACAGGGAACTTGGGGGAACGGGGAGCTGATAGGGGGGCTGCCAGTCCACCCTGGTTCCAAGCCCCCACCAGCTAGCTCCAACAGGCTGCTCTTCCTGCAAGCAGTGGACAAAGCAGGCGGCTGCCAAACCACTTTATAAGGGAGCATTGTGCAATTTTAAACTAGCATGTTCTCTAATTGATCATCAACGTAACAACGAAACAACGTTAACCAGGACGACTTTAAGTGAGGAGTTACTGTATACTACTGATGGCTCCAAAGAGGAATGAACAGGTAGAGTTGGAAAAGCTTTGTGTGTGCTTGCATTTGGACTCGAGAAAACCATAAGGCTAACTAACTTTATTTCTGTCTTTATGGCTGAGCTAACAGGGATATTGCTGGCACTAACTTAGGCCTTAGATGTGTGGCCAGCTGCTGCAACCATCTTGTCTGATTCCTAAACAGGGTTGCAGACACTATACAATGGCAAGTCTTGCAGCAGAAATGATACACTTAATGAAATATTACTGCTAAGAACTGAATGAGACTATAATAATGGCATGGATCCTATGTAGGGATAGCTGGCAATGAATTGACAGATAAAGAGGCAAAAAATGTTATTAAATATGAACAAGTTGACCTAGAGATCCCCTTAAGCAAATAGGAATTTAAACATAATCAAAAATGAGCTAAGGAAGGAAAAGCAAGACTGTGGGCACATGAAGTGAAGGGGGGAAATTCTATGAAATATACCCAATAGTTGAAAATGTTGATATAATAATTCAAGGCCCTAAGAGGAAGAGCAAAGTGGCTGTGTTCAGAATTTTAACAGATCATGGTAATCTGTTTCTAATAAACATAAAGGGTAGACTATGCAAAACATGTAAATTTCCAAAAAACAAGACATCATCTCTGATGGAACTGTAAAGACTACCAGTGAAAGGAGATATTTAGATGAAAACTCAAAATTTTCTTTGCAAAACGTAGCCAGAATACAAGGAAAATGGGGCCCAATTAAAAAACTATTCTATAATTCTTTAAGAATACTGGGAAAGGTGACAGACTGTTATAACTTATCTATGAGATTCAGTGAATGGCCTTCATAGACTCAGGAAGTGAGTCTGCTGCATCATAAAACCCAAGAAGCAGCAGCACGGGGCTGGAGGGCTATCAGCTGGAGGCTGTGGTTGGATGAGGGGCTTGACTGGAGAACCAGTTGGAGTGAGGGTGGGCAGAATGTCTGAGAAGTTGGAGAGATACAGGCTGAAGGAGGCTGCTGATGCACAGGACTAGGAGGGAGGACAAAGAGATTGAAGATGTAATTAATGATACTGAAGCTAGTTTAGAAAACGTTGGAGGTGGATGGCAGGGAGGAAGACTGGTTTCAGGTTAGGAAAAAGAAAAGGGTGTATCTCCCTGATCCAGAAGAAGGAGCAACAAGTAGGAGGACAGCAGTGGAGAAAACTACAGATGTGAAATTACTGGTAAAGGGTATGAAGATAAGAGATATTAACCCCCTGAGAGTAACAGTACATCCCAAAATGGCACAGGTGATATAGTAAGATCTAGGAAACTACAAGGTGGTGATTTATTAATAGAATGTAAAAACCAAAGAACAAGTGTGGCAACTACTTAAGATTAAGGTTCTAGGAACATTGAAAGTAAGATGTCAGCTGCTCAAATTTCTGATGGGGAAAAAAGAGGGGTAGTGCCACATTCTAGGATGCAATCCAAACTAGTGAGGGCTTGCCATTACCTGCCCTGTAACCCTTGGTGTGTTAAATGCTCTGCTGCTGTGGTTCTCAGCCTGGACACCAACAGCCAGCAGACAAGCATGCACTGAGTGTCTCTGTGTTAAGCAGCTCTGCTTCAGCAACTCAGATTCCAGCAACCTGCTTGTTACCCCCCCAGTCACACTCTGGTACACACCAGCCTTGGTTACTACTAGCCAAGTGACCCCAACACACTCCCAGGCCCGGATTTCCCAAAACCATGTGCTCTGCTATGTCCAGCTGTTTCCTGGACCATTCAGGTTGGTTTGCTCCTTTAAAGAGTCAATACCCGGCAGCTTACCACGTTAGCTGGAATTAACAACCACGTCAATTCAAACACAGCACTGGGATAGTTTAGATTAAAAGTAAAACAAGTTTATTAACAAAAGGAGATAGGATTTTAAATGAGTTCAAGTATATGGGATAAAGATAGAAATGGTTACAAGCAAATAAATGAGAAAAAACATTTTCTAGTAACTAACACTTAACAAAACTGGTCTTGGTTCAAGGTAAGATTCCAGCAAGATGGCTGACCACCTACTTTGTCAGGATCATCTACAAACCCGACAGTACTCAGTTCCTTTGTCTTTTTAGGTGGAAATAACTTGGGGTTCTTTGCCCCCTCTCTTTTGTACTCCAGTGAACCTTTGTAATGGATTCTTCTGAAGGTTAACCTCCAAAACAAAGTTCATTCAAGCTCTGAAGAAGGAGACCTTGAAATCTGGTGCTGAAAGAAGATCTATGCTGGTTTCTTCCCCAATTTGTATTTGGTGTAATAAAGATTGATCGGTTCCTGCCCTCTCCAATGCAAATGAATGGCCACCTGACATGTGATTGCCAATCAACTCTGAGGACACCTGGCCGGAGGTGTCAGCTTGTCCTTTGTCTGGGAGAAACCTGTTTACCCACTCCCCAGACTTGTCTGGTAAGCGCATTTTAATTCCACATTCCTTTCATATTTGTATGGTCCCTTGGGTGTTTACCGTACATACACCATGCAAGAATATTAACGATCAGGGTGTTATTAGTCTTCCAATGATGACACATATTAGATACAGTTTATGACATCAATGAACTGGGGTACGCTAAACTGGTCAGACCAACTGAAACTCACTACCAGACACCAGTGAACCCCTTGCCCTCTTGCATTTGGATGTATTAGGGTAATAGGTAGTTTATGGTGTTTGGATTGAAATGACTGAAGATGAAATAAAACTAGGTATAGTTGGTGATAAGGTGATTTATGCTAAACAGTAGAGAAGTGAAAGCAAGCCCTCATCAGCTGTACTACTCACATTTAAAGAGGGGTCTCTGCCAGAAGAAGTGACAATAGGATACCAGATTTTCTGGATTAAGTTATATATCTCCTTCCCTCCCCACCTTTGAGATGCTACAAATGCCAAAGGTTTGGACATGTGGCAAAAAATTGTAGAGGGAAAATGAGGTGCACTGAGTGTGGAGGAGAGCATTCTTATGACAACTGTGTGGAATGGGCATAATTAAAGTGTAGCAACTGTGGAGGAAAACATAGTTCAGCATATGGGGGATGTACTGTAGCAAAGCAAGCTAAGGAAATACAAAAAAATAAGATCACTAACATATATGCAGAAACTTATGAGACATCAAGGGAAAAAAGCAGAGGAAGAAAGGAATCCCAGTGAGGGAAAAGAAATAACAAAGTAACAAAATAATGGAAAAGATGTTATGAGTGATACTGGGAATAACAGAGATGACATACTGTTGATAGAGAAGGAGTGGTTCATAGAGTTTATGATTGAAGTAATAAATTGCACATCTCAGGAAAGAAAACAGAGAAAGTAAGAATTATAGTTAAAGCAGCTGAAAAATATTTACGTGTTAGCAACTTATCAGTAGAACAATTCCCTGCTCTCCTAAGTGAAGGAAGTGCAGATGGTTAAAATTGAATGGTGGTAACAATTTTTAGCTGGAATGTGCACAGCCTGATAGCGCATGGGCAGGAATTAAAAAAATATATTGTTGATATGAAAACTCAACCTGACATTAGATGCAGTAAGTAAGGCAGTTTCAGAAAGGACTATACAAAGGGCAAAACCAGAAAGCTGGAGAAAATACTGTGGAAAAATTAATAAAGATACCAGTAATGCAGAGATGTATAGGAAAATGAATGGTGCGCAAAGTAAGAGCAACACAGTACCAGGCCTCATTGTGGAAGGTCATGGAGTAAGATGCTCCAATGGGAAAAAAGCGGAAACTCTGGGAGAAGTGTTCCAAAGAGTTACTAAGGATGAGAATCAGAGTGAAGAGATCCAGGAGAGGAAAAGAAAATTCATTGAAGAAATCTATGAGATACTGAAGAGGTGGCAGGAAGATGAGGAAACTATTTTAAATGAAAACTTCCGTATGAGGGAACTTCACAAAGCTATAAATAAAGAGCAAAAATGCTGCAAGGATGATATAAACTCTGAAATGCTTAAACACTGACCTGAAGGGAGTCTGAGAGTGATACCAACATTGTACCATAGCATATGGGGACAAGGTAAGCTGCCAATGAACTAGAAGCCCATGGTTATTGTTCCAGTAAGGAAACTAGGCAAGCTATGATCCAGACCTGATGCATACAGGCCATTTGCCTTTACAACACATTTGGGTAAAACCATGGAAAAAATGGTAACTGAGATATTGATTTCATACTTAGAGAGAAATATACTCATATATAGCTTACAGAGTAGATTTATGAGGGGAAGGAATGCAATCAACCATATTGTAAGGATAGAAACAAACACAAAAAAGTATGGGAACTAAAGAATTTATGAAAATAACTTTTCTGGATATTGAAAATGCTTATGGTGTGATATAGAGAGAGGGTTACTTCATAAAGTAGCTACCATGGGTATAAAAGGAAAAATGTATAGGTGGATAAGGGATTTCTTAAGTAAAAGAACTATACCAGTTAGAGTAGGGAAAAGCCTGCTCCAGTATATATACACATCTACAAATGGCACTCTATAGGGGAGTTTCATAAGTCCTACCTTATTCAACATCATGATAAATGATCCTCCAAAAAAGATGACTTTGTTTGCTGATGACTGTGCCATAGGAGGCAAAAACAGAAACCCTGAAATATCTGCTAAAAGAGTAAATGAAGGTCTGAGGAAGGGTATGCAACGGGGAAACATCTGGGGCTTTAAATTCTCAATTGACAATACAAAGGGAATGAGACAAAAAGAAAAAAATTAAAAAATTATAAATTGTATTATATGGATAACAAGTAGATATAGTTAAAAGCTTGGTTTTTAGGTGTGATATTTGGTAGCAAGCTCACTTGGAAGGATCACGTTGAAAATATTAGAGATAAATGTAAAGGAGAATCAACTTACTTAAAAATATTTCTGGAACTGCCTGGAATATGGATAAAAAAACAGTGGTAATGCTATGCAGAATAAGACTAGTTATGAGTATGGGTGTCAGGCTTTCAGTTTGGCATCGAAAATGAATTTGAGAAAGCTTGACTCAATCCAAGCTCAGGTGTTGCGAATTACATGTGGTGCCTTCATCACAATGCCACTGTGTGAACTGCAGATAGCTATGGATGAAATGCCTGTTACTTTAAAAATGAAGCTTTTAGACTTAATCTTTTGGGCTAAAGTCACTGGAAAGAGTGAGGATAGAAACGCTAAGCTAATATATGATGAATGCTGGGAATTATGTGGTCAACATGTAGGACAAACTCAAAATGCCTCAGGTAAGTAGGGTTAAAGTGTGGACAAATGATCTTAGAAAAAAGAAAAACCTAAAAGAGTTGAAAATCTATAGCTTTGGGAAAATGCATTATAAGTGGTAAATTATGTCTCCTGAGGTAAATATGGAATTGTATGATGAAATTAAAAGAGGAAAAGGAGTGTTAAATGTGCAATATGTTTGTGATAAGAAGGGACGCTATGGCCCAATGTATACTAACAGCTCCAAAGTTGTAAGAACAGGAAGAGTGGAAACAGCATTCTCCATTCCTTCACTCGGACCCAAGAAAACTGTAAGGCTATTAAATTTTGTAGCAATTTTGATGGCTGAACTGGCAGGGATAATACTGGCATTAAATTAGGTCATAGATGTGCACCCAGCCACCATGGTCATTCTGTCTGATTCCTTATCAGGACTACTGGAGGAGAGGGATAGCTCAGTGGTTTGAGCATTGGCCTGCTAAACCCAGGGTTGTGAGTTCAATCCTTGAGGGGGCCACTTAGGGATCTGGGGCAAAATCAGTACTTGGTCCTGCTAGTGAAGGCAGGGGGCTGGACTTGATGACCTTTCAAGGTCCCTTCCAGTTCTAGGCGATGGGATATCTCCATTAATTTTTTTTTTATTGTTATTTATTATTATACTAGCAATCAGAAATGGCATTTCACGCAGCAGAAATGATATACTTAATGAAATATTGCTGCTAACAACAGAATTGATATATTTGGATGTAATCATAGTAATAGCATGGATCGCAGCACACGGAGGGGTTGTGGGCAATGAGCTGGCAAAGTGGCAAAAAATGCTGTCAAACCATGAGCAAGTTGATTTAGAGATCCCTTTAAGTAAAGTGGCGTTTAAAAATGAGTTAAGAGAAGAATGGCAGGAAATATGGGCAAAAGAAATAAAAGGAAAAAGATTCTGTGAAATATGCCCAAGAGTTGAAAATGCTGATATAATTCAAGGCCATCAGAGAAACAGTGAAGTGGCTTTATTTAGAATATTAACTGGCCATTGTTGCTGAACTAGTAACACTGGTCTACAATTTTTGAGAAGTCGTCTGCTTCAGAGATAAAATGTGCTATTTATTATGTATTTTGATGTGCTGAATTCAAATATGACAATTAAAACAACTGATTGGCTACTGTTTCTAAGATATTTAAGTTTTTACATTTTATGTCTATGTATATTGTGTAGATAGTAGAGTTTTAATCATAAATTGTAAACCTAGGTCTTTTCATGTGTTTATGGTTGCTTTACATGATATTTCACCTGTCCGGTTTATGTAACACTTTAAAAATCAGCAAAAGGGTTATATAAATAAAATTTATTATGAAACAAAAGGCAAAAAACTATTCTGTACATAGTTTAGTCCTATTCAGTGTCTACTCGGCGCTTCTTGGCTTGTCTCTTGTATTCATTAAATGGAGCATCTCTTGTCACTGTCCAGCAATAGTCTGCAAGCATTGATGGGCTCCATTTGCCCTGATAGCGTTTCTCCATTGTTGCAATGTCCTGGTGAAATCGCTCGCCGTGCTCGTCGCTCACTGCTCCGCAGTTCGGTGGAAAAAAATCTAGATGAGAGTGCCAAAAATGTATCTTTAGTGACATGTTGCAACCAAGGCTTTTGTATGCCTTGAGGAGGTTTTCCACCAACAACCTGTAGTTGTCTGCCTTGTTGTTTCCGAGAAAATTTATTGCCACTAACTGGAAGGCTTTCCATGCCGTCTTTTCCTTGCCACGCAGTGCATGGTCAAATACATCATCACACCATCGATGTTGTTGCAGACTACAAGATCACCTTCCATGAAGAAGAATGGGACAAGATCCTTTTGACGGTCACGGAACATGGAAACCCTAACATCACCTGCCAGGAGATTCCACTGCTGTAGTCTGGAGCCCAACAGCTCTGCCTTACTCTTGGGTAGTTCCAAATCCCTGACAAGGTCATTCAGTTCAACTTGTGTTATGAGGTGTGGTTCAGAGGAGGAGGATGGGAGAAAATGTGGGTCCTGTGACACTGATGGTTCAGGACCAGAAGTTTCATCCTCTTCCTCTTCCTCGTCTGACTCAAGTGAGAATGATTCTGGTGCATCAGGAACCGGCAGTCCTTCTCCGTGGGGTACTGGGCGTATAGCTGATGGAATGTTTGGATAATGCACAGTACACTTTTTCTTCTTTGACACACCTTTCCCAACTGGAGGCACCATGCAGAAGTAACAATTGCTGGTATGATCTGTTGGCTCTCTCCAAATCATTGGCACTGCAAAAGGCATAGATTTCCTTTTCCTGTTCAACCACTGGCGAAGATTTGTTGCACAAGTGTTGCAGCATATGTGTGGGGCCCACCTCTTGTCCTGATCTCCAATTTTGCAGCCAAAATAAAGGTGATAGGCTTTCTTAAGCATAGTGGTTATACTGCGCTTTTGTGATGCAAAAGTCACTTCACCACAAACATAGCAGAAGTTATCTGCACTGTTCACACAAGTACGAGGCATCTCTGCTCACTTTGGCTAAACAGAAATGTGTCCCTTTGCAAAATCAAACACTGACAAATAAGAGAGCACGACACTGTATGATTTCTAGAGCCTGATATAGGGCAATTTGTTCAGCAGAGTGATGTAAGCTTCGTTATGATTGCATCATCCATGACTTCTAGGAATAACTTGATGCAATTCATATCATGTATGACGCAATACCAGCTTCAGATTGCATCATTCATTGTTTTGCCTAAAAAGCAAGTACTGTCCAAACCCAGTCATAGATTTATTCATAGATCCAGTCAAAGATGTATTTTAGTCATTTCTGGTTTAAATTGAGATCCCTTCCCTTTATAACTCACTTATCCTCCGCCATTCCCAAGTCCAGGGTCGTATATATTGACCCAATAGCATATCTTGAAAACTAGAGCCAATCAACAATTTTAAGCATCATTTTCGTTCTCAGTGACCCAGAATTAGTAAAGTTTGACTAGATTTATTTCAGAAGCATTTTGGCTGTAGAGTAGTGTAATTTGTTTCTAATATACAAACATAAAGATGGATTACGTGGGGTAGGTAAGATCCAAGAAGCAGTTGGTACTCTCTTTGTGCTCCCACAGGAGATCATCAAAAGGGGGTATTTATATGAAAAATGTAGAGTCCTTAAAGTATCAACATTTTCACTGCAACGCCTAATAAGAGCATCAGAAAAATGGGATCCTATAAAAAAGCAATACTGCAATTCTTTAAGAGTACTGGGAAAAGTGAAAGATTTTAATTCAAGAATTAATCTATGTTGTCCAGTGTTTGGCAGTCCTAGACTCAGCAAGTGAGGCTGCTTCACCATAAAACACAAGAAAAAGAAGAAGGAGGCTGCAGTCACTCCCTGGGATGAGGGAGGCCATTAGTGAGAATGAGGAAGTCCAGGGGAAGAGTAACTTCTGAGATACTGTCCTGAAGTAAGGAGTCTAGCAAGAGGCTAGGAGGGGGTGCAGCGGCCATGGGGAGGTGGGGAGGTTTCTATGGCAAACCAAGAAACAGACAAGGGAAAAGAAAGAGGCTGTGTAGGAAAGATCCCAGGAAAACAGCAATAGGGATGGGGACTGAGTAGACTTAGATTGCTGGTTATAGGGTCCCTAAGTTGGAACCCAGTGTAGTGGGCAGGCCCGGGGTTCCCCTGCCAGCCATTGGTAAAGTGGCACAAAGTCCTGAGCAGGGGCTGAACACCATCTGGAGAAGGCATTTGGACAGCGATCCTGCTGGACTTTGTAAATCCAGAAGGGGTGAACTAAATGGGGACCTGGCCACAGAGCGAGACTATTGCAGAGCAAGCAAAGAACAGAAGGGGCACCCAGTGCCATGAGAACTACTTTCCCAGATCAAGACACGAGGAGGCACACTAGTGGTCAGTGTGTGAACCCTCTTACAAAACCACATTGTCCTCAGTGCCTAAAAGGATGTGGGATTTTAGTTAGTTTGTTTGTTTGTTTGTTTATTTAAACCTTCAGATTAACCATCAACAATTTTTGAGTACTTTCGGTTTTCCTTTGGTCATCAAACAATATGGAATTGAAATGTCAAAGGGTAAAAAATAAAGCTGAAATTCTGGATATTTTCAAGCCTAAATTTCATCACAGCTGAGACCCCAATGCATCTTCTTGTCTTCCTCCAGGCACAGCACTGCCATGCCATCTTCTGCCAGCTTCTTTAGGAGATTGAGACAATGTGAAAAAAACATGAGTACAGTAGAGCAGAGTGATCTACTACAAACTAACCACAGTTTAGTGGATGCGAATTTTCATGAAGCTGATAGCACACAAAAGCTAGATTGGGCAAAAGCTAGATTGATGTCTCTGAGTATCAAATTGAGAACATGTGAAAGTTAAGGAAAAGTATCAGAACTAACCAGTTCCTCAGCTGGGGTAAATCAGCTAAGCTAATTTCAGGGGCGGCAAGTTGTATGGACCTGTGGTCATAGGCGCCAACTTTCTCTGGCGCCAGTGGGTGCCCGCGCCCCCCCTACTCCTTTCCCCGCCCCAACTCCACCCCATCCCTGCCCCTAGCCCTGCCCCCATTCCAACCCCATCCCCAAAGTCCCCACCCTAACTCCGCCCCCTCCCCGCCCCTATTAGACCCCTTCCCCAAATCCCCGCCCCGGCCCCGCCTCTTCCTCCAGCGTGCTGCGTTCCCCCTCCTCCCCCCTCCCTCCCTGCCCCGCGAATCAGCTGTTTTGTGGTGCAAGCACTGGGAGGGAGGGGGGAGAAGCAGGCGTGGCGGCGCGCTCACAGACGAGGCGGAGGTGAGCTGGAGCAGGGGGGCGGGGTGGGGCCACGGGGAGCTGCCGATGGGTGCTGAGCACCCCCCAATTTTTTTCCGTGGGTGCTCCAGCCCTGGAGCACCCACGGAGTCGGCACCTATGCCTGTGGTGCCCTGGCTCCAGCAAATTCAGGGCCCGGGGGGCCTGGCTCCACCAATGTTTGGGGACTGATCTCTCCCCCAGTCCCGCCTGCTGCCCCCGCACTCCTCCCCCGGAGCGTCCCTTGGCCCTGCCTGCCGGCCCCGCAGGCAACTCCAAGTCAACTCCGGGGGTGGAGGGGCTTATCCTGGCTGGACCTCCTGAGCAGACAGTCTATCTTCGAGACACCACTGACTTCCTGAGGAAACTACAATCCATCGGTGATCTTCCAGAAAACACCATCCTGGCCACTATGGACGTAGAAGCCCTCTACACCAATATTCCACACAAAGATGGACTACAAGCTATCAGGAACAGTATCCCTGATAATGTCACAGCTAACCTGGTGGCTGAACTCTGTGACTTTGTCCTCACCCACAACTATTTCACATTTGGGGACAATATATACCTTCAAGTCAGCGGCACTGCTATGGGTACCCGCATGGCCCCACAGTATGCCAACATTTTTATGGCTGACTTAGAACAACGCTTCCTTAGCTCTCGTCCCCTAACACCCCTACTCTACTTGCGCTACATTGATGACATCTTCATCATCTGGACCCATGGAAAAGAAGCCCTTGAGGAATTCCACCATGATTTCAATAATTTCCAACCCACCATCAACCTCAGCCTAGATCAATCCACACAAGCGGTCCATTTCCTGGACACTACTGTGCTAATAAGCGATGGTCACATAAATACCACCCTATACCGGAAACCTACTGACCGCTACACTTACCTACATGCCTCTAGCTTCCATCCAGGACACACCACACGATCCATTGTCTACAGCCAAGCTCTAAGATATAACCGCATTTGCTCCAATCCCTCAGATAGAGACAAGCACCTACAAGATCTCTATCAAGCATTCTTAAAACTACAATACCCACCTGCTGAAGTGAAAAAACAGATTGACAGAGCCAGACGAGTACCCAGAAGTCACCTCCTACAAGACAGGGCCAACAAAGAAAATAACAGAACACCACTAGCTGTCACCTTCAGCCCCCAACTAAAACCTCTCCAGCGCATCATCAGAGATCTACAACCTATCCTGAAAGATGATCCTTTACTCTCACAGATCTTGGGAGACAGACCTGTCCTCGCTTACAGACAACCCCCCAACCTAAAGCAAATACTCACCAGCAACCACACATCACTGAACAAAAACACTGACCCAGGAACCTATCCTTGTAACAAAGCCCGATGCCAACTCTGTCCACATATCTATTCAAGTGACATCATCATAGGGCCTAATCACATCAGCCATACCATCAGGGGCTCGTTCACCTGCACATCTACCAATGTGATATATGCCATCATGTGCCAGCAATGCCCCTCTGCCATGTACATTGGCCAAACCGGACAGTCTCTACGCAAAAGAATTAATGGACACAAATCTGACATCAGGAATCATAATACTCAAAAACCAGTGGGAGAACACTTTAACCTGTCTGGCCATTCTATGACAGACCTGCGGGTGGCTATCTTAAAACAGAAAAACTTCAAAAACAGACTCCAACGAGAGACTGCTGAGCTGGAATTGATATGCAAACTAGACACAATCAACACAGGATTAAATAAAGACTGGGAATGGCTGAGCCATTACAAACATTGAATCTATCTCCCCTTGTAAGTATTTTCACACTTGCTTCTTATCAAACTGTCTGTACTGAGCCATCTTGATTATCACTTCAAAAGTTTTTTTTCTCTTACTTAATTGGCCTCTCAGAGTTGGTAAGACAACTCCCACCTGTTCATGCTCTCTGTATGTGTGTGTGTGTGTGTGTGTGTATATATATATATCTCCTCAATATATGTTTCACTCTATATGCATCCGAAGAAGTGGGTTGTAGCCCACGAAAGCTTATGCTCTAATAAATTTGTTAGTCTCTAAGGTGCCACAAGTACTCCTGTTCTTTTTGCGGATACAGACTAACACGGCTGCTACTCTGAAAGAAGTGAGAGACTTGGAAAGACCAGGAGATAATCAGAAAACATCCATTGTATCCGATGTTAAACATGTTAGCAGCATTGACGACTCAGAGGTGAGGCAGGCACCCCCGAAGGCGAGACAACAAATAAGAGAACGATGGGAAGCCCGACAATAACCATCAAATGATAACACCACTTAAGGACTAATGATGACAGGATGACATTGCAAAATGCATGGACTCAAATGGAAATTTACAACTATAAATCTGGGGTGTTTTGCCATGGAACTCTGGGTTCAGTCCTGCAAAGCCTCGGAGCATCGGATCGCGACCGACAGAACCCAGCTCCACACTCGTGCTCAATCTAACTGGCCATTAGATTGACGCCAGCTACAACAGACTGGTAACTATGAACATCGCTGGCAGGAGAGAGAGAGAGAAAGAGAGAGTGTGTGTGTGTGTGTGTGTGTGTCTAAAAAGCATATGCTAATGGTGGTATTCTCAATAAATGCTGTGTATTTACCTTCCTCTATAAAGATCCCGTGTGCTTTGTATGAGCATAACAACCAGACGTCCCAATTTTATTGGGACTGTCCCGATATTTCACCTATGTGATCTGGTCACCCTAGATGGATGTGCCCTCTCTCCTCCACTGCAGCAGCCACAGAGTTGAGGCTGGGAAGGAGGGGGGATGTCTCTCCCTTTCTCCCACACTGCAGCAGCCCCCGAGCTGGGGCTGGGAAGGAGGGCAGTCTCTCCCCAGCAGTCGCAGCCCTGGAGCTGGGGAAAGTCGCCTCCTTCTCTGGCCGCCGCAGCCCTGTACATCCCAAATTCCCCCCACCTCCATTTCTCACCCCACTGCCCCCTCCCATCTACCCCCTACTCCCTTCAAGGCCACCACCTCACCTTACATGTGGATCTTCTCCAGGGTCCAGGCACCTAATTAGTGGAGTCATGCCTGTGCAGCTCCACTAATTAGGTGGGTGAACCTTCATTCTCTCATGTGCGGCTGCCCAGGCACACATCTTAAAGGGAGCTATCCGCGGACCTCCTGAATGGAGCTCGCGGACCACTGGTGGTCTGTGGACCACAGTTTGAGAACTTCTGATATAGAGCTCTTCATTCAAGGATCTCAAAGTGCTTTTACAAACATGAAGTTTGTAAAACTTAATGTTTTTACAAACATTAAGCCATACAACAACATTTTTGGAAAGTAAATATTATTGGGCCAGATTCTGATCTGTGCTATTGCTACAGCCAGTTGGTGCCACTGGAGTGGTGCAAAATGGCCATAAAGCTGCCCTAAATTGGCAGCTGATGATTCCCTCAGCATGGGGACTCTATGCCACCCGGCGTGCGCTGCTGGTGGTAGGTGGCGTGGCCAGAGTGTGATCTCTACCTGTAACATCTCCTAAGGAGTCCACCACAAGCCAGGACAAAATAGATCATCCCTGAGACTGCTTTAACTTGTGCCAGGGATCAGGAGAGCACAAAGGTGTCTTCAGAACACCTTTGCCTCTCTCATCAGGTATGCTGAGTGGAGCTCTAGGACACCTGGGAATTTGGACCTTTATAACAATTCTAAGATACATTGGGATGGAGTGGTACAAAGACTTCAAGGTTGATAATCAGGCCTTTCATATTGGATTCATAATGTTAAGCTGTTCTTGGACTGGGGGTTTCATTCTCCATTGTCTTTCAGCTTACACATTCATTTACACCTGTGGAAAGTGGGTATAAACTGCTACCACATCAGAATGGTAGTATTTTACATCCACTTTGCATTAACTTTACACAGGTGCAAATAACTGTGGAAGGTACCAGAAGTGGAAAAAAAAATCAAGCCTTAGATGTCAAAGCACCTTACTAAGTTGGAAAGTATTATTATTCCCATTTTACAAATGGAGAAATGGAGGCACCAAGGAGTTACAGTGCATTGTTTACCCAGGAAAACACAGGGCGTCTATGGCAAAGTTATTCACAGAATCAAGGGTGAAATCCTGGCTGCACTGAAATCAATGGGAGCTTTGGTCTTAACTTCAGTAGGGCCAGGATTTTACCCCAGATCTCTTGACTTTCTTCCTCTGCTCTATTCGCTTTATACAACATTGTCTCCGCTCCTACTAGCAGAATCCAGTCCTGCTCCCATTTACTTGTCTCATGGTGCTCCAGCTGCAGGGCTGTTTCACTGCTGTGTAGACTTCTAGGTGTGACGGGTTGGATCACAGAAACCCCCTTGGGAGCTGCCACCCGATGTGCAAAGACTACCTCTGCTCCTGTTTTCCCTCCCAGCTCAGGACTCCAGCACCCTGTCTTGCTGAGCCAGACACTCCCGTCTGCTCCAACACAGATCCAGGGTCTGAATTACTTGCCCCAAAGCTGCAGGTTTACCTGAAAACAGCTCACAGAAGTGTGCTTGTCTTTAGCACTCAGATGCCCAACTCCCAATGGGGTCTAAACCCAAATAAATCCCGTTTTACCCTGTATAAAGTTTATTATCGTGTTTTTATTAAACCATATAGACTGCACAATGTCACACTAGGCTCTGGCTGGAGCCCAAGCTCTGGGACCCTCCCATCTCTCAGGGTCCTGAGCCCAGGTCCAGACCAAGCCCGGAAGTCTACACAGCAATGAAACGGTCTCAAAGCCAAGCGCCATGAGCCCAAGTCTAGATGCAGTGTAGATTCACACTATCATCACTCTGAGAGCTAGAACCATACTGGAGAGGACCCTGAAGGATGCCATCCGCTGCCAATACGTGGAAAACCTGAAATGGAAGCTGGACCAGGGCAAGGCATTCGAGGTGATATGGAAGTGGGATGCCAGCAACCACTTCCTCCCTGGGGGAAGCTTCACCCGATTTGCCAACTGGAGGTTCATCCACAGGGCTCGGCTCAACTGCATCTCACTGAACAGAGGCGTCCGCCATGGGAATAGGGACAAGCGATGCAGGAAGTGCGGCTATGCCAACGAAATGCTACCCCACAACCTGTGTAGCTGCAAGCCCCATTCGAGAGCTTGGCAGCTGCAATACAACACCATCCAAGATCGCCTGGTCAGAGCCATCCCGACACCGTGGGGAAGGTTGCTGTAAACTCCGCCATCCCCAGAACCGACAGACAACTGCGACTGGACATCGTCATCACCAACGAGGACCAGAAGAAGATCATCATGGTGGACGTCACAGTGCCGTTCGAGAACAGGACCCCGGCCTTCCACGATGCCTGAGCTCGAAAGGTAGAGAAGTATGCCAGTCTGGCTGAAACCTTGAGAGCTAAGGGTTACCAGGTCCAGATACATGTACTGATCATTGGAGCCTTAGGTGCATGGGACCCCAGTAACAAGCGAGTACTGAGGAAATGTGGAATCGGTCAATGCTACGCTCGGCTAATGTGGCAACTCATGGTGTCGGACGCCATCAGGTGGTCGAGAGACAGCTACATAGAACACATCACCGGACATCAGCGATACCAGGAGGGATGAGCTGGAGTGCCGATGAGAAGCGCAATCAGGAAAATAACTGAAATACTTTCCTCATGGATTGTATTTTCTAAATGGACAACCTACCTAATTCTCAATTA
Organism: Emys orbicularis; assembly: GCF_028017835.1. Taxonomy (NCBI): domain Eukaryota; kingdom Metazoa; phylum Chordata; order Testudines; family Emydidae; genus Emys; species Emys orbicularis. Next base: position 220,215,335 of record NC_088684.1, read on the forward strand.
CTGAGGGATAATCTCCACTCATTGATATATTTTGCGTTCTACAACCAAATCTCTGTACAACTTTTCATGAGTGATGTACCTGAGTATTCGGATTCTAATATCTAAACTGTACTGTTAAATCTATTCACCTAAATTTGGGATATTGAGGATTATGTACTCTATTTATCATATGACTTTTAAAAAACTAACTTTGTATTTGTGGATAATCTAAGCACTATACCTAGATGTACAGACACTCTTTTCCCAATCTATGTATTATATAAAAAAAAAATTAACATTAGCTTTAATAAAAAATTTTATACCCTCAGAGAGCAATTAGCACCTCACAAGATCAGGAGCTAATCAACCTAACCTTATGTGTTGGTGTGTACTGTGCACCTGAAAAGCTCAGATTTTAGTAGTCCAATTTTAAAATATGTTTCTTTCTGTACTATCAAAATAAAGAGGTTGCATTTATTGTGTGAGAACACTCACATGATATGGAAGGAGTTTCTGCTATATCAGACTGCGTTAACTCTCCCATGAAAATACATTATGAATACAGGTTCTAGAATTGCCTTATGTATTGGAGTCATAACAGGACATTCCATTTTGCTTTTATAAATCACAGTGGTTTCATTAAAGCACATATATTCACTGCAAAATCTAGCAACTGTCATAAATGACTACCCAAAGACATTGTAAACATGCATCTCCAAAGCTACCTGGGATCAGTAAACTGCACTACACTCTCCTTGAATGCTGTCATTGTGATTTTATTTAATAATTACACTTCTGAACTCCTAGCTGAGGTCTCTAGCCTTTTGCCCAAGGGTACGCTGAATTCATTTTCTCTGCATGATTTAAAGAATAGTACATTAATATGTACTTTTCCTGCCACTGGCATAAAACCCACATACTCATGGAGGCTATGTGATATATATATTCCACAACCTTTTTATTCCCTCTCAATGCCTTTTACTCAATCCAAAAGTGAATACAAATAAAAAGAAAATTTCTCACAGAAAACTGAGAATATATTTACAATGCAAGATGCAACCTAAATCACCAAAAACAAAGTCAGGTTAATTACACTGCATTGTAAGTGTGCATAGGTGGAAGATGTCTGACAAAGAATGGAATCTCTGTCCCTAAGGAATTTACAGTCTAATAGTTCAGTTCTCCTCATGTCAGAGCTCTGCTCAACACAGAGGAGAGATGAGGCAAGCAGCTCCCTGATCCCACACTGCCAAACCTTGGTATTAGAGTGGTTGAGAAGCTTCTCTAACTTACACCATTGATGCCTGTGGAGAAACATAGCAGAGTTCTGCTCCAGCATGTCCCCACTTCGCCCCAGCACACTTCCTCCCTTCCTTGACACCATGAGTGAGGGGGAGCTGGTGCAGGAGCTGGTCCTGCCTCCTGCACCCACCAAACACCAGTGGAGAGTTCCCCTGCCCAAAGGGGATTCTCCATTGGCTGGTTGTAGTTGAAATCTGTTCAGTTTGCAAGTGAATGTTGCTAAGTGAACTGAAAAGACCTGACAATCTAGCCTAAAGGCTCTGATCCTATAAACTGATCTTCATGGGTGGACCTCTGCACCTCTGTGGAGCCCTATATTTTGATTCAAAGTTGCCAAATTGTTACAGTCTTAGAGACTGAAAACTGCAAATTCTCCAATACACCTCTGTCATAGGCCTTGTCTACACTACGAGAGTACTTCGATTTTAGTTAATTCGACTATGTGGAATCGATATTACTAAGTCGAACGTGTGTGTCCACACTAAGGACAGTAATTCGACTTTGTGAGACTTTGTGAGTCCACACTAACGGGGCAAGCGTCGACATTGGAAGCGGTGCACTGTGGGCAGCTATCCCACAGTTCCCGCAGCCCCCCTGCCCATTGGAATTCTGAGTCGAGCCCCAAATGCCTTCTGGGTAAAAAAATGTGTCGAGGGCGCTTTTGGGCGCCTGTCGTCATCCGTCCGTCACTCACGCCCTCCCTCCCTCCCTGAAAGCGCCGGCGGGAAATCAGTTCGCGCGCTTTTCTGATTACTGACAGCGCGGACGCCACAGCAGTGCGAGCATGGATCCCGCTGCGACCATCGCTGCAGTTGTGGCAGTTCTCAACGCCTCGCAGCTTCTCCTCCACCTGTACCAGAGGCAGCTGCAGATCAATCATGAGAGGAGGCTACGGCACCACCGTGACGGCATGAAGTCGGACACTAGCTCCGACCTCTCTGAGAACATGAGACCCAGCGCCCAGGACATCTCGCTGTCACTGGGTCTTGTTGATACTGTTGAACGGCGATTCTGGGCCCGTGAAACAAGCACGGAATGGTGGGACCGCATAGTGCTGCAGGTCTGGGATGAATCCCAGTGGCTGCGCAACTTTCGCATGCGGAAGGGGACTTTCCTCGAACTGTGTGAGTTGCTGTCCCCTGCCCTGAAGCGAAAGGACACCCGGATGCGGGCAGCCCTGACTGTCCAGAAGCGAGTGGCCATAGCCCTCTGGAAGCTCGCAACGCCAGACAGCTACCGGTCCGTCGCTAACCAGTTTGGCGTGGGCAAGTCTACCGTGGGGGTTGCTGTTATGCAAGTAGCCAGGGCAATCGTCAAGCTACTGCTATCTAAGGTAGTGACCCTGGGAAACGTGGAGCTCATCAGAGATGGCTTTGCCGAGATGGGATTCCCAAACTGCGGTGGGGCTATAGATGGGACTCACATCCCTATCCTGGCACCGGACCACCAGGCCAGCCAGTACATCAACCGGAAGGGCTACTTTTCCATGGTGCTGCAAGCACTGGTGGACCATCGGGGACGTTTTACCAATATCTACGTTGGATGGCCTGGCAAGGTTCATGACGCTAGGGTGTTCAGGAACTCTGGTCTGTGTAGACGGCTGCAGGAAGGTCTTTACTTCCCGGACCACAAAGTAACTGTTGGGGATGTGGAGATGCCTACAGTCATCCTCGGGGACCCTGCATACCCGCTAATGCCCTGGCTCATGAAGCCCTACACTGGCGCACTGGACTCAGGGAAAGAACTATTCAACTACCAGCTCAGCAAGTGCAGAATGGTGGTGGAGTGTGCTTTTGGCCGTCTCAAGGGGAGATGGAGAAGCCTACTCACTCGCTGTGATCTCAGCGAGACCAATATCCCGATTGTGATAGCTGCTTGCTGTGTGCTCCACAATTTGTGTGAGAGCAAGGGGGAGACCTATATGTCGGGGTGGGAGGTTGAGGCAAATAGCCTGGCTTCTGATTACGTCCAGCCAGACAGCAGGGCGATTAGAAGATCACAGCGGGACGCGCTGTGCATCAAGGAGGCTTTGAAAGCCAGGTTCCTGACTGAACAGGGTCTCCAGTGACTTTTTACTTTGTGGACACAGATGCTGAACCTGCCCCCGTTTCTTTACCCAGTTACTGTTGACTATCCTTCCAAGTTACATACCCCCTTCCCCACCTTCCCAACAAATAAAATCTGTTCTGTTCTGTTAATGAACAAGGTTCTCTTTTTTACTGTTTTCGCGGGAATGTTTTAAACCGGGGACGCAGACTGTGGCGGGGGGCGGGCTTAGTGTTTTGATGCAAATGATGCTTCTAAAGTCCGGGAATGACAGGCTCCGCAGTGCTGGATTGGTTGTTTCAACGCAGCCTGCCAGCAGTCCTGGGCGGGACTGCATGTATGTGTCGGCCAAGTGACTTTCTGGCAGGGGGCGGAGGGTAACAGATCCCCTGCTGCGTGGCTCTGTGATCCAGGATAAGGACCGCGGCATAGGATCTCTAACTGCCCTCCCCCGCCACAAAGTCACAGATCAACCCCCTCGCACCCCAGAACAAGAAAACCGCCTCCCAGACTGACCAGGGTAACTGGTGACTGTGCTGTGTATGTGTCCTGATGCTGGACCTGCCCCCGCCTCTGTAGCCTGCTACAGGTGACTGTCCTGTCCAAGTAACAAACCCCTTCCCCCCCTTCAGACAGAATCCCCTCCAAAAGACACTCTCGGAAACAGTACTTAACAGAAACAGATGTTTTATTATGAACCGCACATGAAAAGGGGGGGGAGGAAACTTGGATGTGGGCTAGTGTGAGATGGGTAGGAAAGGACTTTTCAAACTTTGGAACGAGAGCCTTCCATTGCTGCAGCAGTGTGCAGGGGCCGACTGACAGTTTTAACGGCCCTTGCCACCCCTCCTTCTTTGTACTTTTGGTGAGGGGGGTGTGGGACTTGGTGGCGGGGGAGGGCGGTTAGAGATAGACAGCAGCAGGGCTCTGTCCTCCTGCCTCCGGTCTTGCAGAACATCCACTAGGCGCCGGAGCGTCTCCGTTTGCTCCCTCATTAGTCCAAGCAGGGTTTGAGTAGCCTGCTGGTCCTCCTGGCGCCACCTCTCCTCCCGTTCCATGACTGCTCTGTGCATTTGTGACAAGTTCTCCCTCCACTGTGTCGTCTGGGCTGCCTGCTCTCGTGAGCACTCCATAAGTTCATAAAACATGTCTTCCCGCGTCTTTCTCTTCCTTCTTCTAATCTGCGCTAGCCTCTGGGAGTGTGATGCCAGGCTGGGTTGGGAGACAGTCGCAGATGTGTCTGTGGGAATGGGAAAAAGGGAGTAAATTCCTGAGACAGATAAATGAAGTTGCTAACAAAGAACATAGTCTTTCTCTGTGAACAACACCATGCACTGGACCTTTCACATGCGCACTCAGGACAAGGTCGAATTTTTGGCCCTCGCCTTATGTGTCTGGGGTCCTGCAGTTGCGATCAGAGAAGCGTTGCAGGACACCTCTACTTCTGCTGCAGGAAAACATGGTAAGCCGTAGACTTGTGGCAGCTTAAAAATGTAATAGTAGCACTGGGCTCCTTTCGCACTGAATGCAAGGCCACTCTCTGCTGGCAGCAATCAGGGAAGCATGAGCTCTGCCCCTGTCCCACCACCTCGCGGCTGTCCCCGGGAAAGATCCCTGTATGCTGCCCCTCTGCCGCCTTCACCGCGTGGCTGTAAAGCAGTCCCAATACTAACATTCCCCTCCCTAATTTAAAGCAGGGCGTCATGTGTGACATTACACTCATGAGGATCTCGGAGACCGAGAGGGGAAGGATGCTGCGTGAGAGCATGCAGAGGCCTGGGCCATATGCCGCCATGCTGTGCCATGCACTGATCCCCGACTACCTGATGGACTCATGGCGTGGGAACGTGTGTTACCACGGGGGACCGAACAAGATCGCCCTGCCGTGGAACCTCATGCGCATGCTGGAGCGGTACCTCCAGGAGAGCTATGCCGAGCTATCCCAGGAGGACTGTCTGTCCATTCCCGGGCACATTGACCGCCTTTTCATTTAAGTTCAGCATAAGGGACTACAGAGTGGAGCGTCCTGTGGTGGACTAATCATGAATATCCGGACAGTACTTGATTTTCTATACATAGTTAGGAGTAAATAGTTCACTAAGCCAACTAAATAATGAACAACAAATTACTAATATAGTTAATATTCCTGTTTTGTTATAAATAAAAGTTTCTATGTTTAAATGAGTGACTGAAAAGCCCATTCTTAACAATATAAATATTCCACTTATGTTAAAATGAAATGTTTAGATGTTTAAAGCACTCACTGCTTGATCCTTCCCCTGATTCGGTGTCCGGGGTACCGGCAGTGGACGGTTGGTAGGGGATCTCGGTAAGGGTGATGAAGAGCTCCTGGCTGTCGGGGAAATCAGCGGTGCAAGCGCTGTCGACTGCCTCGTCCTCCTCATCTCCTTCCTCATCTTCCCCGTCACCTAACATTTCCGAGGAGGAACCGGCCGTGGACAATATCCCATCCTCGGAGTCCACGGTCAGTGGTGGGGTAGTGGTGGCGGCCGCACCTAGGATGGAATGCAGTGCCTCGTAGAAACGTGATGTGTGGGGCTGGGATCCGGAGCGTCGGTTTGCCTCTTTGGTTTTTTGGTAGCCTTGTCTCAGCTCCTTGATTTTCACGCGGCACTGCGTTGCATCCCGGCTGTATCCTCTCTCTGCCATGGCTTTAGAGATCTTCTCGTAGATCTTTGCATTCCTTCTTTTGGAGCGCAGCTCTGAAAGCACGGACTCATCGCCCCACACAGCGATGAGATCCAAGACTTCCCGATCAGTCCATGCTGGGGCCCTCTTTCTATTAGATTGCACGGCCAACTCTGCTGGAGAGCTCTGCATCGTTGCCAGTGCTGCTGAGATCTCCACGCTGTCCAAACAGAAAATGAGATTCAAACTGGCCAGACAGGAAAAGGAATTCAAATTTTCCCGGGGCTTTTCCTGTGTGGCTGGTCAGAGCATCCGAGCTCGAAGTGCTGTCCAGAGCGTCAACAGAGTGGTGCACTGTGGGATAGCTCCCGGAGCTATTACCGTCGATTTCCATCCACACCTAGCCTAATTCGATATTGCCATTTCGAATTTAGCGCTACTCCTCTCGTTTTCGAGGATTACAGAAGTCGAATTTAAAAGAGCTCTATTTCGAACTAAGTAGCTTCCTGGTGTGGACGGGTGCAGGGTTAATTCGATGTAACGGCGCTAAATTCGATATAAGCTCCTAGTGTAGACCAGGCCATATGAAAACATTAACTGAGGTTCCTGGAGCCAGAGGATGAAACATAAGAGACACAATATTAAAAATTAAGAGCACTGTGTGGGGTCCTAGGGAGCCAGGAGAGGCACAAGAAGCCTCTTTCTGCACTGTTCAAACACTTTTGTGCAAGGACCTGCCACAGTGACTCTTGGAGCAGAGCCACTGCTTCATACTAGTGCATGTTCTAGCTTTCCCAAAGCTGGCAGGGAAGGGTAAGAGCGGGATCATAGCCAGCGCTTCCTCCCCACTGGCTAGCAGAACTGGTTAGGCTTGGAGGGAAAGGGAGCACCCACTGCACCTCTGAAGGGTTGGCAGAGCTGCCATTGCATACACTCCCCAGGAGCTCCAGGAGGAATTCTAGAATATTAATATTAAAAATTCTGAGGCTCCCATTGCGGTGAAGCTCCTGTGCCCCACCCCCATCCCAATGCCTTTTAGGCATAATCCAGCCCTCAATATTCATATTTGATCAGAATACATCAACATTCCTAAACATAATGGCCCAAATTTTCCTTGGTGTAATTCAATGAAAGTCAGTGAAAGCAGCTAACAAGAGCATAGCACAGAAAAATTCAGCATGCATAGATTCATTGCAGGAACCAGTGAGACCATCTTGTGCAAGCCTGGCACTTCTGTGAAAAACAGCCCTTTCATTAATGCACTGGCAATTAGCTGGGTTTCTGTTTTCGTTTTACATACCCTTGTTCCCTGGCATTTCTTGTAAAGTAAAACAAAAGCTGTGCCCCTCTGCTTCTCAATGGACTGAGAAGTGAAAATGGCTTGTAGCTATAAGAACTGCTTTCAATAGCACTCACTTCTGCTAAATCTTCATGAAGGTTTAAGTAGATATGGGAAGTATTTCACCAGTCAAAACAGCTGCAAACAGATTGTAAATGTAGAGTAGGTACACTTTTCAGTGTGTCAGTAGAATCAGCTTGTAGTTATTTTTAACTACTTTGAAAGCTTAGCAGGCTGATACAGTTAATCTTTTAAAGGATTTGCAGGTAGTCATAGCTTAATAAATAAGGATAGTGGAGTTAAACCAATAGAAGATTGTAGGCATCCAAAAAAACAAAACAAAACACTTTTGTGCACTAGTATGCAAAAAAACAAAAACAACCCTCCCTCCCCCCAACAAACAACAAACACCAAAAATAATTTGATTATAAATCTTTTTAATAGCATCTGGCAATCAGTCTCAATCAATGGCATGTGCCAGAGAGTCTTGTATTCATATGAAATTGAAATGATAATTATACAAAATTATCAACAGAGTCTGTTAAATTAACGATCAAACCAGTGTATTTCTGTGTCTCCTCTCCTGTTCCAAGTGTTATCAATTGAGTAGCAAAACTGCACCCAGAGAAAACATGAGAAAGCCATGTTAATAAGCAAACACACCCACTAATGCAACATATAATGGACCTGTACTGACAAAAACTGCTTTTTGATTGTGGAAAAAGAAAGGATCAGACTAGTTTTAATTGCTCAGATCTGCTTGTATTCTCTCCTTCATAAAAAGCTGCCCAAGGTAGGAGAGGTTTAGGACTAGAACAGTGGCTCTCAAACTTTTTTACTGGTGACCCCTTTCACATAGCAAGTCTCTGAGTGTGACCCCCCTTATAAATTAAAACCACTTTTTTATATATTTAACACCATTATAAATGCTGGAGGCAAAGCGGGGTTTGCAGTGGAGGCTGACAGCTCGCAACCCCCCATGTAATAACCTCGTGACCCCCTGAGGGGTCCCGACCCCCAGTTTGAGAACACCTGGACTAGAATGATGGGTGCTGCTGTAAGGAATGATATTCACTGGCAGATTTGTACAGGTAAATTTGCTCAGCTCATAGCTCTATCACTATTATTTATATAGAACCAAGAATGAAAAATATTACAGTGATAACAGAAGTCAATGTTGCTGCCCCCAAATGCTTATAATCAGAGCTCTGCTATTCTTGGATATTTGGGCAGTTGAATTTGTCACCGAATCCACCACTTGAGCAGAACTGTGCAGCAGGTTTGAAACTTTCATTTAGAAAAATGTCCATCTCTTATGGTTGCAATAATATCCTCACAAATGTAAACTGAATGTAAATCAATGCTATGCTAAGTCCCCAAGTCTTCACAGAGCTTGAAACAGCTCCCTGAGAAGGGTGACGCGCACCCAATCATCTCAGTGGGGTGGAAACTCGGAAACCTAGTGATGACAATTGTGTGATATTTATATCACTGCTGACCATTTTGGTAAAAACACGTCACTAACGTGTTAGTGGAACACATGGAGGTACATAAGTGTACTCATCTTCAAGTTCCTAAGAGCTGCCAGAGAAGGAGAGAAATGTAGGCAGAGCAGTAGGAGCAGAAGATGTAGTGCTCACAAGTGGCTCTGCGTTTTTGTGTCCATTCTCTAGTACTCCCATGTTCTATTCACCCCACTATTGATAGTCCACATTGATTAGCTGGCCATGCACTCCCTCCCTTCTTCCTGGCTGCGAAGGCTCTGTTCCAGCCAGCAAACTTGCTCTTGTCAGCCATGCTACCACATAATGCTGCACAGCATCAGAGAACAAGGCCTCAGGCTGCCTGCCACTGACTTAACTGAGCTGACAGTTCACTTTCACATTGGCTTTGGTTAGAAATGGCTTGTCTACACATGGAGTTATTCCTAATTAACTTCATATGTGGACATTCTTATAGCCCTAACTCATTTTGAGTTGGGGAGATTGAGTCCAGGAGTGGGCACAAGAGTAACTGATTGGTCAGTGGAACCTGTCCTGAGAAAAAAGGGAAGAGGGGACAGTTTGTAACCTTGAAGGAGACAGCAGCACAAATAACATTTAAACTTTTAAAGAAAGTCTTGGGGAAGGAGCAGGACTCCCAAACCCCTGGAAATAGGAACAGCCCTAGGTTGAGAGGAACTTCCCAAGGGAGACATCAGGACACCCTTCCCTCCAGAAAGACTCACTGGGTGGATAAATGGTCCACTGTAGGAGGTGATGTATTATGGGGTGGGGGAGGGATGGCCATTAAGGCAGAGATGCACACTGGAGTGATAGAGACCTCTGCTCCCCCAAGCAGGAGCAGGGCCATGTTCCCACCTCATTCCCTCCCTAGCCCCTTTGAGCAGTTCCTGAGCTCAGGAGAACGTTCAGACCAGAACTGTTCCTGGCCTTTGTACTCCTGATATTTATAAAGAAATGAATGGGCAACAGGAAATGAAAGAATTTATAGACAGGTAACAGCTATATAGACAGGTCCCTGGGCTGAATGTCCTCTCATGCTAGTTTTACACTCATGTAACTTCACTAGCCCCAGTGGGGTTCCTCCTGATTTGTATACGTCTCCCCATGTCTCAGAAGTCCCTCCACAGGTGCTCCAGGAAAAATGTGACGTGACCAACACTCACAATTTTATTGAGAATCATGTGACATTTGGAGTTTTTCTTAAAGCCTGAGCTCCTGGACTCAATTGATTGTGACATAACCTTTAAAAGAAAATGTAAGTTTCTAGGCCTCATGGTTGCAGAGAAAACTTTGAAAACATTGACTGAGTGCAAATGTGGGGAAGCCAGGACAAACAAAAAGAACATCACATTTATTACTTGTAAAAAGTTTCATGACTTTCAAAACAATCTCATGGGGGCTTGACTCCTGATTTTCAAGTGCTGGAGGATGGCAATACTGGAAATGAGCACCATGGATAGCAAGAGGATGGCTCAAGGGGAGATGGGGACGGTCACTCTCTTAACAGAGCATAGCAATCAACAATATTCATCATATTTATTATTTGCCGTTTTTATACAGTTAGGGCTTAACTGGGCCACTGTGTGCCACACCTCCCCAGGGAGAGCTCTGAGGAGATTGTTCCTCAAGAGGCACATTTCCTCCTGGAGCTCCCCAGTGTGCAGTGAGAGTGCTTACACTGCTTCAGGTGGTTCAGCATGCTTCTCTCTTTCTTAGTGACTAGCTAGGAGTTTTGCTGCAAAGTACAAAGAGGGGGCAGAGATTTGGGCTCATCTTCTTCCCACCCCCACTTCCTCAGCTTGTGCCTCCCAAAGCACTAGAAGAGAGCAACCCCCCTAGTTTCCCCTGCATTCAGGGACTGTAATTATGCCTGGCCTTTCCACAAGGAGGAGCAGGGCTCTTTATGCCCCTTCCCCCACACATGCACAACTGTGCAAAGCACAGGCACAACCTAGCCCTTATATTTTTTCACTGCAGGACTAACTCTTAAAAATAAATCTAGAATAAACATGCAAATCCTTCAGAGTATCGCTCAAAATCAATATCATTCTCTTAAATGTTTCTGCACCAAACAGATTTACCAGGGAACAGTTCCAAAGCAAATGAAAAACATTTCAATTTCCCCTTCCACATCTCCAACATTTATTATTTTCTGTTTTCTTTTATTTTCATTTTTATGCACCAAATTCTTCCCTCATTAACATGAATGTAATAGAGTTTGGACCTCCATTCATAACTTGATTGCACTAGACAGAGTCACCCATTTATGTAGTTTCAAGGATAAAACGTCAATAGGACGTTTTGCCTTATTAAGAACTAACAGATTGTGTCCTTAATGGAGAAATCACCATTCATTAGCTGCAGAAAATGGAAGGGAAATATTGCAATGAATGTCTTCCTCTGCCATAAGAATCAACACATCACTGACTTAAAGTAGGAATTATCAGCCAAGAATTTCAAGGAAACACATATTTCTTAGCTCCACAGCATTTCAGTGACAGACTCTAAAATGGTAGGGGAAAGAAGGGCGGGGAGATCAATTACATTGGGGCATGTTGAAGTATGTCAACAAACAAAACTTTTATTAATTTTGTTATGAATAGTGACATGGAATTAGAATTAACTACAGGAAAGTGACGAGACATAACTTCTGGAGCACAAGTATAATTGGATTTAGTGGGTGAAAGCTATCAGATGCACTAGCTACAGGAAATGATGAAAAGTAGAACACCAGTATACTTAGTTAAAATATTCAGAACATTGCAGCCAGAAGCCCAATGCTATGAAATACTGAGTGCTCTATTCCCACTGATGTTAGGGTGCTCATTACCTCCCAAGAGGTGCTCAGAAGTTTGCAGGATTAGGCCCCTCTGTTATTAGGAATTAGCTATGAGCAAACAGGCTGTACTAATAATAGGGAACTATGGTAATACAAATAAATCATCATCATCATCATCCAGGTTTTTAATCTACAGATGATCTCAGACCTGGTTATAGACAGGTTGTGCTAAGCACCCTTCTTTCAGGCCCAACAGAAGAAGCAATTAAATGCCTCTATGGACTGTGATAGCTGGAAACAATAGAAGCCACTACCCCAAGCAATGGGCCACATGGCAAAGTCTGATCAGAAGCTAAGCTATGTAGGCTGACTGGTTCTCTGATTGCAAATGCAGGGGTGAGAGGATGGTTTGGCAACCTGCGTGAGTGAGCCAGAAAGCCAGGAGAAAGTGGGCAGACAGCAAAAGAAGCAGTTGTGAGCATGGCCCTCAGAGGAAGCAGAGAGACAGAGCTCTTTGCAGCACAGAACTGACTGAAAGGGCAGACTTGGAAATAGCAAGGAAACTGACTGCTGTTGTTTGTTTCTTCTGTGTTCAGGGAGACACCACTTTGTGAACATTCTTTGTAACTAAACAGGATTACACTAAAGAACATATCTGACTTGTATCATCCATTTCTCTTCCTAATGCAAACAATCTAGCAAGCAAGGCCCTGAATGTTGGCTAATTGCTCAGGCAAAAGGGGCAACGGTATTTATCTTGTATGCACCTGGTCCTGCAAGATGTAGGAAACCTCCCATCAGGTGATTAGTACCCTTGACTCCCCCTGAAATCAGTGAGGGGTTAAGAACACTCAGAACCTTGTTGGATCAGGCCCTATATGGGGTATTATGTTTTCCATATACAAAAAGCAACTATATACTTTTGGTCTTAGGCCTCAATTCTGCAAAACACTTAAGCACATGTTAACTTTAAGCACATGCTTAAATCCCATTGACTTCAACTGTACTTCAGCATGTGCTTAAAGCCTTCCATATGTTTAAGTGCTGTGTTGAATCAGGGTCTGACTGACTACTATTTTAGATTGAAGGAAACAACAAAACATAAAGGACAAAAGTAAAATCTCCATGAGAACAAACAGCCTGTGTTTCCTTTGTAACATGCTGCATTACTCTACCTCACAAAACTATAGTTATCCCTGCAGATTCTTGGAAATTTAAAAGTGCAGTACTATGTATTGAAAACAAAATCAGAGCAGTTACATAGCTGCATGCTCCACAGCTTATATAACCCATCAGCACACAATATTATTGGAGAAATAAAAAGATTTGTACTTGGCTGAATGGAAGATAGAGATGTCATAGACAGAGCTGGTCAAATAATTCATTGTGAATAAATGAATAATATTTGTTATTAATTTATTCCATCTCACCACCCCAGATGTATTTGTTATTCTTAAGTATTCCTCAAATAGTTTATGTTAACCAATTTCAACCTACAGGTTGCTTGTATTTGCTAATTGTGGCATGTGATTGGTCACCTACATAACATTGTCTTTTTTCTGCTTCCGGATTGGATGACTGAAGCTTTTTAAAATAATCAGTAATTCACTTCCAGTATGAATTTTCACATGACTAATCATTCATGCTAAAATCTATGGCACTTTCAAGAATTACAAATGTTTTCATGAAAGCTCTCTGAATATTCATAATACCAAACTTGTCTTTTCATTTGCAAAAATGTTCACCTTTGTATTATTTGATGAGCTCCAGTCAAAGCTATCAATGCATTTTCTTGGAAAGGCTGTGTATTCTGCTTCTTCATTGCTGCTATTTTAGAGGCACTTTCTAAACAATAAAATACTGATATTACTGAGTACTATGACCTTTATGTTTTTGTTTGCAATAACAAGGACTGTATTGCTAAAAAGACTGTTTTGCTATAAAGGAAAAATCTCTCCAAGAGAAATAGATCTTTTAAATTGAATTGAACTATAACAGTTCACTTCTATAGGCTTATGAGAAAAACGGCCTAGGAAACTCATAGACAATTATATAGTATTTGGCCATTAGCAGTGCATGTATACAGAGAATCTGATCCATTATTTTTTGGATTTCATACAACGGTAATTCAGAGAAAGTTCTTAAATAAATAGTGTCTGTGAGTGACTGGCCCTAAGTTTCCTCATATATTAAAAATGTGCAAAGGGGTACAAAGTAATGAAAGAACATAAGAACAGCCATACTGGGTCAGACCAAAGCTCCATCTAGCCCAGTATCCTGTTTTCTGACAGTGGCCAATGCCAGGTGCCCCAGAGGGAATGAACAGAACAGGTAATCATCAAGTGATCCATCCCCAGTCGCCCATTCCCAGCTTCTGGGAAACAGAGGCTAGGGACACCATCCCTTCCCATCCTGGCTAATAGCCATTGATGGACCTATCCTCCATGAACTTATCTAGTTCTTTTTTGAACCCTGTTATAGTCTTGGCCTTCACAGCATCCTCTGGCAAGGAGTTCCACAGGTTGAGTGTGCTTGTGTGAAAAAATACTTCTTTTTGTTTGTTTTAACCTACTGCCTATTAATTTCATTTGGTGACCCCTAATTCTTGTGTTACGAGGAGTAAATAACACTTTGTTATTTACTTTCTCCACAACAGTCATGATTTTATAGACCTCTATCATATCCTCTCTTAGTTGTCTCTTTTCCAAGCTGAAAAGTCCCAGTCTTATTAATCTCTTCTCATATGGCAGCCGTTCCATATCCCTAATCATTTTTGTTGCCCTTTTCTGAACCTTTTCGAATTCCAATATATCTTTTTTGAGATAGGGGTGACCACATCTGCATGCTATTCAACATGTGGGCGTACCATGGATTTATATAGAGGCAATATGATATTTTCTGTCTTATTATCTATCCCTTTCTTAATGATTCCCAACATTCTGTTCGCTTTTTTGACTGCCACTGCACATGGAGTGGATGTTTTCAGAGAACTATCCACAATGACTCCAAGGTCCCTTTCTTGAGTGGTAACAGGTAATTTAGACCCCATCATTTTATATGTATAGTTGGGATTATGTTTTTCAATATGCATTACTTTGCATTTATCAACATTGAATTTTATCTGCCATTTTGTTGTCCAGTCACCCAGTTTTGTGAGGTCCTTTTGTAGCTCTTCGCAGTCTGCTTGGGACTTAACTATCTTGAGTATTTTTGTATCATCTGCCAATTTTGCCACTTCACTGTTTACTCTCTTTTCCAGAACATTTATGAATATGTTGAATAGGACTGGTCCCAATACAGACTCCTGGGGGACTCCACTATTTACCTCTCTCCATTCTGAAAACTGACCATTTATTCCTACCCTTTGTTTCCTATCTTTTAACCAGTTACCAATCCATGAGAGGACCTTCCCTCTTATCCCATGACAGCTTACTTTGCTTAAGAGCCTTTGATAAGGGACCTAAGTACACTATATCCACTGGTTCCCCCTTGTCCACATGCTTGTTGACCCCCTCAAAGAATTCTAATAGATTGGTGAGGCATGATTTCCCTTTACAAAAACCATGTTGACTCTTCCCCAACAATTTATGTTAATCTATGTGTATGACAATTTTTTCTTTACTGTAAAAATTTTCAATGATTGTTCTTTACTATAGTTTCAACCAGTTTGCCCGGTACTGACGTCAGGCTTACCGGCCTGTAATTACCGGGATCACCTCTGGAGCCCTTTTTAAAAATTGGCATCACATTAGCCATCTTCCAGTCATTTGGTAGAGAAGCTGATTTAAATGATAGGTTACAAACTACAAAACAAATTAGAAATGGTCTGGTATCTACAAGAAAACTCAATATCCCATTTCTGAGGATCTCCAACTAGTTATGCACAGTATCAATCTTTCTCTGTTCCTATCAACCCCCTCTTTTTGCAATGGCAGCATAACTTGTTCAGAACTATACAACTGGCTCCCTGTCGGGTTCTGCACTTTGCGATACCTCCAGCAAGGCTTGCAGACTGCAGAGGGGAATGTAGACCTTGTCTACAGTAGGAAATAGCACCATTTCAGCAAGCAGCTTCGCAAAACTATGTTGACCAGGGTTTGTCATTGTCTACACTTACAACTAAACCCTGGTTAGCACTGGTTCAGCTAAAGCCATTGCTAACAACTAATGGCTGAAATGGTGCTGCTTCTTATTATAGACAAGGGTCCTGATTCTCTACTGTCTTGCACCTTCTTCAATAATCTACATTTGTGCAGAGTGGATATAAAACTCTATCAGATCAGATTGGTAGAGATTTAGGACTCGTCTACACAAAAGTTGCATTGGTTTAACTAAATCTGTTAGACCAGTGCAATAATAGTGAAACTGGAGCAGCTTTGTATGTAGACAAGATCTCATACTCACTTTTTCCAGTTTTGCTTCTTCTCCATACTACACAGCTGTAGGGAGCACAGGCAACATTGTGAATAGCAACCTATGTATAACAGAATCTTGCTTCTTCACAAAGATACTCTATCAAAGTAAAATAGTAAATGTGGGCTTGATTTTTATCACTGTTTTGCTCCAGGCCAGCTCTCATCCTGTTTCTTAAGATTGTACAATGACCAAGCATTTCCCTTTTCACTTTCTCCTCTGCAGCTCCTGAGGAAGAAGGAAAATGGGAGGATGTGTGGAAGGGTGAAAGAGTTATGCCAAACAGCCGTCATCAAGGCTGTCAAGCTGTGACAATATGAACAAGTGAGCTTTCAGAAAATTATGAGGGGTGTTGTAAATGTCTCTCTGAAGAGACATCCTCCATTACAAGATCCTCCATTACAAGTGGGTGAAACAGTAAAAACTACCTTAAAAATAATCCAGAATGAGTGAAAGGGGGAGGGGCAGGGGAGAGGAAGGAGGTGACTGTCTCTTTCACAGGGAATGGGATTTGGCAGCTCAGCTGTCACAAGATACATTTTTTTCAGAGAGGAATATTGATTTATGCGAAAACAGGAGAGCAGAGAAACTGCAGTATCTCTACAGTTCTTTCCTACAGGGATTCTTTTTTCATTATTATCATAATGTTCTTCCCCAGCACAAAGTGATTTATTTCCATTTCAGTCAGTCTTTTATGTGTTCTGTGATTTTCTGCAGTATCTATTTATTTAAAATTGTGCTTGCTGTGGTAGCCTCATTGGATACAGATATTGGTTTCATGAAGGTCCTAGGGGACAGTATTTACATAGATTTATTCCAATATATTTCATTACCACACAATCAATCTAATACAGGACACCTAGTATAAAATAGCAGGTAACACTGAGCAGCCACAATTTTATTTCCACCATCTAAATGAATTACTTGTAAAAATGTATCTCTGGCATTTTAAAAGATTCTCCACTTTGTAGGAGGGGTAGGAAGCCACACTCCTGACTGAAATAGAGAACACCTCATTCAGAGAAGGAATCTTCCCTTCCTCCTTCAAACACACAATAGTCCAACCAACACTGGAGAAACCCACCTTAGGGCAGGTCTTCACTACAGGGGGGAGGGGTCGATTTAAGATACGCAAATTCAGCTACGCGAATAGCGTAGCTGAATTCGACGTGTCGCAGCCGACTTACCCCGCTGTAAGGACGGTGGCAAAATCGACCTCCGCGGCTTCCCGTCGACGGCGCTTACTCCCACCTCCGCTGGTGGAGTAAGAGCATCGATTCGGGGATCGATTGTCGCGTCCCGACGAGACGCGATAATTCGATCCCCGAGAGGTCGATTTCTACCCGCCGATTCAGATGGGTAGTGTAGACCTAACCTTAGATACTTCAGTCCTAGGCAACTACCACCCAGTGTCAAACCTCTTATTCCTAAGCAAGCTGATAGAGAAGCTAGCAAAAGGCAAAATACAAGCTCATCTAACTGAAGCTAACATTCTAGACTGGGCTTAGTCTGTGTTCAGGACAGGACACAGAATCGAAACCTCATGGCACAGATGGATGATCTCTTCCATGGGTGGTGGATGAACCCCACTTTGAGGAGGCTAGCCTGCTGGCCCCGCCCTTCTGCCCAAAGCCCCACCCCTGCCCACCAGAGCCCAGAGGGCCACCCCCCTGTGGCTGGAGGAGCTGCGAGCCCCCCCGCTGAGGCTGGAGCAACCCCATCCCACCCCACCCACCCCAGCTGGTCCCCCCCAGCACTGGATTGACCCCAGTGCCAGGCCGAGCCATTGATCCCCCCAGCGCTGGCCCGAGCCTCTGGCCCAATTCCCCCCCATGGCCAGTCTGACCCCCTTGGGCCAGCCTGAGTGCTTGGGCCCTGGCCACTGGCGGGCCCAAGCTCCAGGCCGCCAGCTGGAGCTGAGACCCCACCGGCTTCAGGGCAGATGGGGGGGGGGGCAGGGGCGGGGCCTCCCAGTGGATCATGGGCAGGGCCACGGCCTGGGTCAGGGGAGGCTTAGCCTTTGATACCCGCCGCCGCTCATGATCTCTTCCTGTCAACGGATAAAGGACAACCATTCTGGTCCTCCATTTGTCACTGTTGATCATGAGATTCTGCTGTCTTGCCTGAGAGAGGTGGTAGGGGTTATGCACTAAAGTGGTTGGAGTGCTTTCTGGAGGGATGACCCCAATAAGTAATGATGGGAAACTGCACTTCCACCACTAGAGTCTCACCTGTGGAGTTCCACAAGGATCAATCCTCTCTCCAGTCCTTTTCACCATCTACATAAAACCACTAGGTGAACTGGTCAGGTGACATGTACTCAAGTGTCAGCAATATGCAGATGACACACAACTCTACCTATCCTTCACCACATTCAAGCACACGACTACCACTTATATGGCCCAGTGCTTGGATGAGATGAGCTCCTGAATGAGGAACAGCTGGTTGAAGCTAAACCCAAGCAAGACTGACGTGATGCTGGTGGGCAGAGGAAAGTATTCTGAAGAGCTTGCAGCTATGGTACAGTCTCTGTTCATTGAATATACATACCCACAATTGGTCAATTCAGTCTGTAGTCTAGGAGTACTCTTGGATTCCTCACTGACACTGAGCTCTGACATAGCAGCATCCATGTCTAATGCTTTCTACCATATCCACTTGGCTAGGAAATTCCATCCCATTCTGTTGGATGAAGACCTAGCCTCAATTATCCATACCTTTGTCACCTCTTAGCTGGATTACAGCAATGCAATATACCTGGGTTTGAAGATTTCAGTGCTTAGGAAATGCCAACTAATTCAGAGCTCTACAACGCATCTCCTCAGCAACACAGACTACCGTGAACATATCAAACCTGTCCTCTGCTCTCTACACTGACTTCCCATAGGATTTTGAATCAAGTTCATACTCTCAACCCTTATCTTTAAAGTTCTACCTAACCTGGGTCCAGGATACCTAAAACACTGTTTAAGATGAAAACTGGGGTTGACAACAATGCTACTGTCGCACAATGGAACTCTCAATAATAAGAGTAAAACTCATCTGTGTGGGAAACAGAACTGTCTCTGGGGGTGGTCTAAGACTGTGGAATGAACGCCCCAAGCAGGGGTGGCTCTAGGCACCAGCAAAGCAAGCAGGTGCTTGGGGCAGCCCATTTGCAGGGGCGGCAGCCGGCAGCGATCCAGCCTGGGAGCTGAGAACCAACATGGGGCCCTGGGAGCTGTAGTTCCTTGGTTAGCTCCCTGCCTATAGAGCCAGCTCTGGAGCAGGAAAAGAACTACATTTCCCAGCATTCCCTTGGCCTCTACCAACAGGAAAGAGGGGGAGGGAGTGAGGAAGCTGAGACCTCATGCTGCAGCCTGCTGTGAATGGAGAGCTCACTGCTAGAAGGGGGTGGCACTGTGAATGGGGAACAAGTGTGCCCAAGGAGTAGAAGGCTTTGGCCCAGATATCCCCTTCAGAAGACATCCCCAGACCGGATTAGGGATACTGGTGTGACCTCACCTTGCAGCCCCCAAAGAAAGAATTGGGTGGACTAAATGGACAGTGCACCTCTCTATCTGAAGCCTAGCAAGGGAGGTGCGTAGATCCCACTAGAATTTAAAATGAGAAGTAAGGGAGGGGAGGCTCTACTAGACTGGGCAGCTTTAGATACAGTACCAGGCACGTAGGAGGATTTCCACTTCTGAGCCATGGAAGCAGAAATTGACTTTTTCTTTCCAGATTTAGCTAATATTCAGAAAGGGAATCTAGCACCTGCCTTCCAGATTTGAACACCTCAAAATTCAGGAGTGCTCAAGCTCAATTTGGGCAGCTGTTACTTCATTTCTCCCAAATCAAATATACTGATCCACTGTAACTTGCTGTAGAAAAAGTAGGATAAAATTGAGCAAGAAATGCTTCCCAGTGGTTTTTAGGACTGGAATTGCTATTTTCAACAGCCATTGCCTTTTTTTTTTTTTTTTTTTTTTAGTTTTATTTGTTTAAAAGGAAGACAGTGATATTGCATTGGCAAATTCCTCATAGAAACAAAGAGTGGAACAAAAGAATAATGAAGGCACCTCAACTTTTCCTCATTTATGGAGGACAGTCTTATAATATGCATCCAGCTATCCTCCAATCACACAAGCTGAAAATTGTTCCACTTTACTGCAGTTCTGTAACCATATGGGAACCAATCCTGTCTGTGTTCTGTGCACATCCAAAATTCCTGCTGAATGACCCACCCTGGGAGCGAGTTACCAGTGAACCAGAGCTGGGGCGGAAGGAGGGTGCGTGTGTGTGTGGGGGGAGAGCCCAGGGCTGGGGCAGCAGGGGGGTGCAGGTGGAGGGGGCAGAGCCCAGGGCTGGGGCGGCAGGGTGTGTGTGGGTGGGGGGGGGCACTGGTCGGGGGGAAGGGGGGAGCCCAGAGCTGGGTCAGCATGGGGTGTGGAGGGGGAGAGCCCAGGGCTGGGGCAGCAGGGGGTGCAGGTGGGGGGGGAGAGCCCAGGGCTGGGGCGGCAGGGGGGTGCGGGTGGCGGGAGGCCCAGAGCTGGGGCGGCAGGGGGTGCATGTGGGGGGGGAGAGCCCGGGGCTGGGGCAGCAGAGGGTGCGGGGGGGAGCCAAGGGCTGGGGTGGGGGCAGCAAAAAATTTTGTTGCTTGGGGCGGCAAAAAACCTAGAGCTGGCCGTGGCCCCAAGAAACTAAGGACCATTGCAAACCTCACCACTTTCCATGCCAAGTGCAAGGCACATTTCTTTGATCTGTCCCTCTCTAAACACACAGCAGTGGGGGTAAGTGTATGTGTGTGTATAGTGACAGCATTTGGGGTGCAATCCAGACTAGTGAGGGGTTGTGTTACCTCTTACCCTGTAACTCTGGGTGCCTCACAATAGAGCCCTGCATGGAACTATATTTTTAATCCCGCAACACCCACTCCTACCCACTCCCACATTGTTTCTTGTAATTTTTATCCCGCTCCCACCCGCAAAAACATTAGATCCCTCAAATCCCGCAAGAGAGACAGATATCCCCATGCTACTAAATAATTTTTTTTAAGAGTCAGTTAATATATTATATATATAAATGGAATTCAGACACAATTTTTACCAGTAAAAGACTAAAACAAATCTTGCTTAAACCATGTAAAAAAATACTTTAACTCCTGTTATAATAGACTTCAAATCTCTTTCTATCCCTTGCTTAAATTTAAGTATTAAAGCCTTTATTTTTTAAAAAAGAAAACCTTGCTTTACATTGCTAAAATTCTATTTATGGGAAACTGCTGTCATGTGTATATCACACGGAATGTCAAAACAAATTACACCACAATTATGCCTTAAATGATGAGGATGTTTTTTAACAATTATAAAAAATAAGTTGTTTAAAAAAACTATAATTTTTTAAACCGCGTAAGCACTGTTTTTAGAACTTTGAAACATACTATTCAAGATATTTATATGTCAGGATTATTATTGCTTTTTGAAAAACATTTAAGAGAAAACCTGCTCACAGCACTGACAGCAAGCTGATACTACAATGACAGTCTGTGATGTCTTAGAACAAAACCTGTGAGTATGATTCTCTGACCTGACTTGAGCTGATGTAGTACACCAGATTCGGAGCGAGGGAGATAAACACATATCGGAAAGAGAAGTTCAAACAAAATAATTAGCAATTTCTTGAATAGGCTACTTCTGATAAACTTAGCGTTTTTCCGCAAATTCCCACAGTCTGTTTTTTGGCCCACCCAATCCCGCCCGCAACAAAGTACATTTTACCAGCTCCCGCTATTATGGCAGTGGGTCCTGCGGGACCTGCAGGATCCCAGTCCCGCTGCAGGGCTCTACCTCAGAATGCCTTGCTACTGTAACTCCCTGCCTGGGACACTCATAGTCAGCAACAAGCAGACAGGTCACACCCGGAGAGTATCTGTGTTTAACTGCTGCCCTAGTCCAGCAACTCTGACCCCAGCAGCCTGCTAGCAACACACTTGTCACGCTCTTTGGTTTCTACCAGCCTTGGTTACTACTTGCAGGGTGACTCCAGTACACTCCCACTCCCAGATTTTCCCAAAACCATGTGCTCTGTAATATCTACCCTCTCCTGGACAGTTCAGAGAAATAATAATGTTTGTTCTTCTAAAAACCTAAAAGCACATCACAGATTATTAACTGGGGTAAATAAACCCTTCAATTAAACACTGAGTTGGTTTATAGTAAAAATAAAACAAAGTTATTAATAGGAAATAGGTTAAGTAATGCCAAGTAAAAAGAATAAAGTTAGAAATGGTTACAAGCAAATAGAAGTGAAAACGCATCTAACAGTTCAAAACGTACTCTAGCAAGGTACAGGCTTTGTTTAAGATGTTTTTCTCACCTATATTTAGTTCCCCCGAGACCTCAACATGCCCCCCTCCCCTTGGTTAAATGATCCATCCTTCTTGGCTTGCAAGACCTCTGGCCTCTTGCGTCTGTCTACAATGGATGCCAAAGATGGCTTCTGTCTTTGCTTATATCTTCCAAAGTTCAATGACTTTGTTTCAAGAGGCAGCATGCTTCTTGTGGGCTTCCCATTCCCTTATATGTAAATGGTGCTTCCATTGTTTTGATTCTGAAATGATTGTTTTGATGTTTAATTTACAGAGGAGACCTTCTCTCCTATCTGGGAGGGAACCTGTTTGGCCACAGACTTTAAAACATAATATCATTAAGTATCCATATTTCCTCATACAGTCTTAATACATACATTTCACAGTGATATTAATCACTGTGTGTCATTAGCTTTCAGAGAAGACCTCACTCTATATACTTTTATAATAGAGTAATATTGTATATCACCAGTTGATACAATTGCTTATTGCTTGAGGTTCAACCCCACTGTCTTTATAGACCAGCAAACCTTTGAAATGGATTCTTCTGAGGGTAACCCCTCAAAGTTAAGTTTATTCAAGCTGTGAGAAAGGTAAAATGGAGTCTGGTAGTAAAGGAAGCACCATGCTCTTTCGTCCCCCACTTGTGTTTTCCGAAATGTAAAATGTTGTTTCCTGACATCTCCTCCCGCTGATATCTTGATGATCCTGTTTACTGCTTATATGTAACCTGAGGTAAACACAAATTCCTTTCTTTAGGATACTCTGTTTAACAGCTCCTTCTGACATACCTGGTTTACATACACTTTAGTCATAATTCAAGTATATGTTCAGAACTCTTAATGCTTACTGCGTACATACATCACACAACAGTATTAATGATCAATGAGTTATTAGTTTTCAAATGATACCTCACAAGGCATATTTTGTACAAAGATCAGTACAATTGTGTGTAGGGTGTGAATACAGGGAGTGCTTAGTGTCACATATATAAAGACACCACTACCAAAAAAAGACACTTCACTGCACACACTTCTCCCTCTGGGGAGACAATGAGAGAACAAACAACACATGACAGATGTGTAGTCATGATGCCTAATTCACTGCTGGAAGGCACTCAGATACTACAGTTATGAGCGTAGTATAAAAACTTATATAGAAAAATGCCATCAAAGCTGCAGACAGAGATAAACATAAGGTTGTAATATATTTATTAAATGAAATGCAAATCATATTAAAATATTGTTGCTCCTTGCAATCCAAACAGTTAACCAATATTCAGAATTGTCAGGTTGTTTCTGTTAGCAGGAGAAATTGATGATAGAATAAGGTATTTATTTGATGCAATCCTGTTCATTTACAAAGGATGTACACAAAGTCCTTTTTTCCTTGTAGACAGTAGGAATCAAACAACAGGAGAGCTTCTTAGCTCACCGTTCCAAGCCTCTTTCCAGCCAGCGCCCTGCCCCAAAAGCTCTCTCTCAGGGCTTTTTCTTAAGGTCGCACTGCAAGTGCTTTTCTTGCTGTTTCCTTGGTTGCTTCTTTCTGACTATTCCCTGGCTGCTGCTTCTCTCTGGGCAGCTCTACACTACATAATTACTTTGGTATAACTATGTCGCCTAGGGGTGTGAAAAATCCACACCCCTGAGTGACATAGTTATACTGACCTAAGTGCTGGTGTAGACAGTGCTATGTCGGTGGGAGGGCTTCTCCCACTGACATAGCTACTGCCTCTGATGGAGGTGGATTAACTACACCGAAGGGAGTCAAGTATCAGGGGGTAGCTGTGTTAGTCTGTATCTAAAAAAAATCTTCGGTTGCATCCGAAGAAGTGAGGTTTTTACCCACGAAAGCTTATGCCCAAATAAATCTGTTAGTCTTTAAGGTGCCACCAGACTCCTTGTTGTTTTTACACGGAAGGGAGAGCACTTTCCCGTCGGTGTAGAGCATCTTCATTAAAGCGCTACAGCAGCACAGCTGCATCGGTGAAGCTGGGCCGATGCAGTGTTTTAAATGTAGACCAGCCTTCAGACAAACCTCCACTAAACAATGCCAAACTCCCTATGTTTATATTCAGTACCCAGCAAAACCCTTCCTCCCACATGGGTCTACTTTTGACCAGTCTGGTCTTGTGGGTCTGTGTTTTGGGTGGTGGCTCCTATTGTTTCAGTTATTTTACACCAAAAATCAGCGTAACTACTTGCATTTATCCTGAATGAAGGATGGCTATGATGTCCACCAGCTTCAACGATGTTTCACCCAACCTCCCTCATAACAGTGTATAAGGGAATGGTCAGTCAGAGGTGGGGTTGCAGAGCATTGGAAAGCTATTGATAGGAACATTTGAGTATAAAAAATAAGCACACATTTTAATTCAATAGAAAAGCACAGGACAGAAATAGCTTTTTTAGAGGGAAAAGTGGAAAAATTATAAATATATTTCTGAAAAGGGAACTGTCACTTTTAAATAGATTGGCATGTATGAATATATACACTAGGGTGGGGGTGAGGTGTATTGAACATTAATACATTATCCATGCAAAAAAAAAAAACCAACCTTTTTATATCTGAGGAAATGGGGAAACTCAGGAAATATCCATGTTATTTATGGGGGTCTGATGAAAACTGGGAAATATCCCCCAAATAAATTATATTTTTCCTTGCTCAAAGATGCTCATGACACTGAGAAAACCTGTATTCATTAAACCCCTTAATTAATTTAAGAATGTTTATTTACAAGAACATAAGAATGGCCATACTGGGTCAGACCAATGGTCTATCTAGCCCAGTGTCCTGTCTTCAGACAGTGGGCAGTGCCAGATGCTTCAGAGGGAATGAGCAGTCGAGTGATCCATCCTGTCACCCAGTCCCAGCTTCTGGCAGTCAGAGGTTTAAGGACACCCAGAGGATGGGGTTGCATCTCTGACCAGTTTGGCTAGTAGTCGTTGATAGACCTCTCCTCCATGAAATTATCTATGCTTCTATACTTTGTTCTGTTTTGCTGGCGTTCCATATTTCTATAAAACTAGGGGCAAAGAGGTGAGGAGGAATAATGGGTGGCTGTTTTGAGCACTATCATAGTGGATAAACAGTGGGCCAGCTGGGGAGAGCGCATTTTAAAAATTGTATGTTTTATGTCTTTCCCAGACTTTGTCATCTTAGAAGTAAGTGTGTTTTCTTCAGGACAGGCAGCGTGTTAAGTGTGTTACGTTTGGAGAATGTGTAGCACATTGTACATAGTAAATAACAATGACAATCATTCTGAATCAATGGGATGCGATTGGGGACTATGATTTAAAGAGGGGGGAAATTTTTTCTAGATCTTGCCTTCTTCGTTGGCCTCTCCCATGACTATCTTCTTAATAGGAAGCGTGGCCTGAGAACAGCTCACTCATGGGACTTGTGGTGACGGAAAGGAAATTGCCTCCCCTCCCCAGCATCTCTCTCCCAGGGAGAGTGGGTAACAGCCCTAGGTGTGGGTAGGGTGCACAGATGTTCCCATTTTATTGGGACAGTCCTGATAGTTGGGGCTTTGTCTTACATATGCACCTATTGCCTCCTGTCTCATTCCTGATTTTTCACACTTGCTATCTGGTCATCCTAAATCAGGTGTGTGGGATGCTGGGTGAGCCAGCCAGCCACCTGCCTGGGGACCGCAAAAAATCCTCCCCATCCCTTGGATAATCCCGGAGGCACGTGGGCGTGACTGGGCGCCCGGCCGCACACTACGCCCCACAGGCGGGTACCGGCCCCGCCCCCTCTTGGCCCCGCCCCCTTTTGAGCTCCCAACATCCGGGTACCTGTCAGCCGGCCGCGCCGCCGCCCGCTCTCTGTTCTCTCTCATTGAGGCGGACGGCAGGGAGCGCAGGGAAGATGGCGGCGGGGCGAGCCGGCTCCTTCGGTTCCTCTTCCTCCTCGCCGGGGCTCGGCGCGGCCGCCGGCTTCACCGCCAGCAGTAACGCGGAGCTGCGGGCGGGGGGCGAGGAGGACGATGGGCAGAACCTCTGGTAACCGCCCAGCCCACCGGGCCCCCGCCCCGCGAGAGCCTCCGCCCGGAGGGAGGGAGGAAGGGGGGGGGGAACACGACACAACTCCCTTCGCGGGGCCCCCTGTGAGGCCAAGTAACGAGGGGGGGCTGCTCTTGTCAGCGGCAGGCGCCCCCGGCCCCATCCCCCTAGTGCGCGCCCCCGCCCATCCCCGTGTCTGTGTGTTGGGGGTCTGGCCTGGCCCCTTCCTGACCGGGCTCTGTCTCCCCTCAGGTCCTGTATCCTCAGCGAGGTGTCCACACGCTCCAGGTCTAAACTGCCTTCGGGGAAAAACGTCCTGCTGCTGGGTAAGTCACCCTGGCTCCCGGGGAGGGCTCTGGTGCCGGGCGGCGCCCCAGTTGTGGGGAGGTGGGGCAGAGTTTACAGGTTGCCAGGGGCTGGGTTAGCGCCCCACGGAGCTGCTGCTGCTATTTGTTGGGCGGGGCAAGTCGTGCCCCACGTCTCGTAGCGCCTCCCCCCGGTGGGAGCTGGGGTTGCCCCCCTGAGGTGGTGGCTTTGGAGGAGGGTGGCGCTTGCCATCTGTCTTTCCTCTGGCGAGGGCGTGTTCCGCTGTGTTCGGGAGAGGCTCTCTCAGCATCTCCCTCATTCAGGCCGTCAGCACGGCTGGAGATTGTGGCCGGCCCGTGTCCATAACGCACAAAATCTGCGTCCAGAGCCCCTGCAGCGTCGGCGCTGCAGCTTCTTGTTAGCTGGGAGGGCGGGTAGAGGCTGTTTAGGGGACCCGGCTGGGTCCTGGCCACCATGTACAGGGCTTGTCAGCAGCATTATCATCATGATGATGTGCAGTAGCAGTGGCATGTCTCGCAGTGGAAGCGTCCAAACCCTGTCTTGCTTCTGGCTGTGCTTGGCACTTTCTGTGGCCTGAGGACGATCAGAGTTATGGGGGGGGGGAGGGGGAGAACTAGAAGCATGTAAAGGTAAATAACATGCAATCATGCAAAATACAGAAAACTTATTGTGTGGGAAGGGACAGATTGCACTTCTTGACAGAAAAGCTATTAAACAGAGCCAAGAACAGACAACTTAAGCCTTAGGGGGTGCATTGATGAATTTCTTGACTATCTTCTCTTACAACATACTAATACAAATCAGTTTGCAGAGCTGTATTAGGAAACCATGTCTCAAGCTCCTGGAAGAGGCAGCTCTTGTGGTCTCCAGTGAAGTGTGTGGACAGTTTGTCATGCTTATCTATTGGTTAATGTCCCTTGAGAGAGTGATTGAGATTAGTTTATTCAAAAAGAAATCAGTGTCCTTTTCCTCCGTCCCTGTATAAATTTAAGTGGGGGATTTAAGATGTCCAATATGGATGAAAATGCCATGTAAGGGTGAGGTGATATTGTAGTGGAACTGGCATAGGTCTTATTAATTTTTAAACTTGTTTTTTTTATTTTACATTGTGAAGTGGGATAGCGAGATTGATACTCCTTTTAACTGCCTCCTGTTCCTAGCTAGATTGTGGTTTTTGTCTCACATTTTCATGTATGAGATGACTGAAGTGGGTAGTTATCAGCATTTGTTTTGATGGTAAGCATCTTTTGAAAATTAAGTGGGCTGATTTATTCGTGCTGGACTGGGGAAATTTCTTTCCCGGTGTGGTCCTGGCTGCCAATATTACTCCTCCCCCCCCTTTCCTTGATTCTCTTCCTCTTCTAGCCTTAGAGCAGTGGTTCTCAAACTTTTTTTTTTTTTGCGGATCACTTGAAAATTGCTGAGGGTCTCGGCAGACCACTTAATGATCTTTCCAAATGTTGTTTGTACCGTTAGCTAATTATTGTAAAGAGCTTTGGATAAAAGTGCTATATAAAAAAAAAAAACTAACTTTTTTTGTTCTACAAATAAAAGCACACAACTCATATTTTAATATCAGTAGTCTTACCTTTCTAATGTGATGGATGTGCCCTCTCTCCCCCGCCGTGTCAGCCCCCGAGCTGGGCAGGGAAAGAGGGGGATCTCTCTCCCGCCACAGAGCTGAGGCTGGGAAGGAGGGCCATCTCTTCCCGACAGCTGCAGCCCTTGAGCTGGGGAAAGTTGCCTCTTTCTCTGGCCGCCGCAGCCCTGCACATCCCAAATTCCTCCCACCCTCTCTTCTCACCACATTGCCCCTTCCCACCTACCCCATATTTCCCCCAAGGCCACCACCTTACATGTGTGTCTTCTCCAGGGTCCACCCACCTAATTAGTGGAGCCACACCTGGGCGGCTCCACTAATTAGGCAGGTGGCCTTTCAGTCTCTTGTGTGCGGCTGCCCAGGCACGCACCTTAGAGGGAACTATCTGCGGACCACCTGAATGGAGCTCGCGGACCACTGGTGGTACACGGTCCACAGTTTGAGAACCTCTGCCTTAGAGCATATTGACCATCCGTTAAAGCAGTGGTCTTCAACCTTTTTTACGCCTAAGATCACTTTTTGAATTTAAGGGCAACTCAGGATCTACCCCGCCCCTTCCCCAAAGCCCCACTCCACTCATCCACCCCCCTCTCTGTCACTCACTCACCCTCACCGGACTGGTGTAGAGGGTTGGGGTTTGAGAGGGGGTGTGGGCTCTGGGCTGGGGTCAAGGGGTTTGCAGTGTGGGAGGGGGTTCTGAGCTGAGCCTGGGGTAGAGGGTTGGGATGCAGGAGGGGTGCAAGCTCTGGGAGGGAGTTTGGGTACAGGAGGGGGCTCTGGGCTGGGGCAGAGTGTTGGGGTGCAGGAGGGTGCTGGCTCTGGGAGGGGGGGTCAGGGCTGAGGCTTGAGGTGCAGGAGGGGGTGTGGGGTGCTGGCTCAGGGTTTGGGGTTGGGGTGTGGCCTCCCACTGGGCAGCACTTACCTCTGGTGGCTCCTGGTTGGTGGTATAGCGTGGCTGCCGCTAAGGCAGGCTCCCTGCCTACTCTGGCCCCTCGCCGATCCCGGAAGGGGCCAATGCACCCCTGCGTCCCCGGGGTGGGGGCAGGCGGGCGGCGGGCAGCACATGGCTCCGCACGCTGTCCCTCTGTGCAAGCACTGCCCCCGCAGCTCCCATTGGCCACAGCTCCCCGTTCCCGGCCAATGGGAGCTGCGGGGGTGGTGCTTGCAGGCAGGAGCAGTGCGTGGTGGAAGACCCCTGCTCCCCAGGGCTGTGGGGCACGTTGGCCGCTTCCAGCAGTGGTGTGGGGCCGGGGCACGCAGAGAGCCTGTCTTAGCGGCATCCCCGCTGCGCTGCCAGAGATGGCGATCGACTGGGAGATCCTCTAGGAAGATTTTTTTTTTAATAAGGATTTGGCGATTGTTGTTGTTGATCTTCATCATGTTATCTGTTAGCAGGATGCTTCCTAATGCATATAGCTAGCAAAAGTGGGAATGTGGAAATGGATCTAATAGATCAGAGACTAGGGCATACCTGACACTGATATCTCAATATCTGCTTCCTGAAAGCTTCTAGAGGAGTGGCTGTTTAGATTGTCATCTCCTCTGCTCACTTTAGTATTGAAGGTAATAGGAGTGGTGAGGTTTGCCAGTATCTCCTCTGGAGTTTCTTGCTGATAGTGGCAGGAAAATTTATATTAGACTTACGATAAAAGGGAAGTCTTTTGTCCCTCCTAGTGTAATTTTTATATACACATTGAACTAACTTCTGGAATGAAGGAAGGGGCAACTAATATTTTTAGCAAGTTGTCATACAGATGAACTGCAACATGTTGAATATCATGTAGATGTCTGAGTTCAGATATTCCAACTAATATCTTTAAGTAAATTGTGACGTGGATACAGTCAGTAGCATACAAAATTGTTCCAGTACGCACAAGGCAACTGATAGACTCCCTAACTTGTAAGGGAACAAACCAGCTGCTTCCTCTCTGCCCACCTATTTCTCTACATTCTCATAAAGTCTATCCAGCATATTGCCACTAAAATTCTCACCACCTGCTTTAACTATGTCAAATTCTTTGAAGCCATTCAATGAGTTCTGGTGCGTTCCATACTACGCTAAAAGACATTCCTAACTTCAATGGCTAAACACCTTTGCTCATGTTTAAACTGAATCTAGTTTCCCCTTCTCCATGTATTTAGCTCTGCTTGACGTTCAGGATGAACAGTCTTAAGAACCAGTATTTTTTTTTTTTTTTTTTTTAGCCTTGTTACCTCCACATTTTCTCTGAACCCCAAGCATCCCACTTTGCATGGCTAAACCATTTGAGTCTTTGAGAGTGAGACCCTGCTCCTGAGGAGTGGCTGCCAGGAGGTCTGGAGAGGGGAGGGGAGGGATCTCAAGCCTAGCTTCCACAGTCTCCAGCTAAGAATTTTACGTAACTGTAGCTAACTTATCTACTTACACTCTTCTGTTTTCATAGTGGGGAAGGAATGGGTATGGCCAATGCTGTATCTTCTCCTTCTTCAGCAAATAGTGTTTCCTCTGATGGAATTATTTCTGGATGACCTAGTGAGTAGCATTGCGCTTCAGAAGTCTAGTCTAAACTTGTAAAACTGTCACGAGAATGTACCATTCCAAGCTACAACATCTACTTGCCTGACCTTACTATGGTAATGAAAAACTAATGTGGTGTTCATCAAAATTTTCCTAGTCCAACAGATGAATAAAACTCTGCACGTGTGTTCTGATCACCTTTATCCATGGGTTGTTTTAAGCTGGTACTTGATAGCACTGTTCTGGCACTATTGATGATTGATCTCACTCTTTGTACTGTCTTGACTTAATTGATTTCTGTAGAATTTCAAGCTTCACTTTTAAATAAATAAATAAATTAAATAAAAATAAAAACATACCTCACCCCCACCCCCAACAAAACCAAACTCCAAACATCCTTCCTTTTCCACATGGAAAGAAAACCTTCTGAATGTGAACCATGTGTAAGTCTGCAGATTGAAATAGTATCTCTGAGGTATCTCATTCATCTCAGTGAGGCATTAACCCTGAACCCTAACATTAAAGGAGAAATATAATAAGACTTAAAAGACCTAGAGTCATAGCCTATATTTAGTACTAGGTTTGAAAATTCCTCACCAGTGGCAAAATAAAAACTTTCCCTGACTAGTGCAAGAATTCCAAATCAATGAGTTTCCACAGAAATAAGGTTTTGTTTTTACCTTTGTGGCTGCAAAATTTACTTTCAGAATATGAATTGAGGCAGTTTTCTTAGGACTACTAATAGACTGTTCCAGTTCCTCTTCTGCTAATAACTTTCCAAGCAGCAGATTTAAATTTTCCTCAATCCATTTCAGTGTTGTTGTTCAGAACTGTGTGAACAGTTATAAAATTACATAAATCATTTGTCACCTTTCTTCTGCTTGACCAGTAGTGGGTATTGGAGCGAATACCCACTACTGGTCAAGCAGAAGAAAGGTGACAGCCATTTCTGGAGGCAGACTCAAAAGTGAGGAATGATGAATATATAGGGTTGTAGGTGGGGACAGTGGTGGATATCCCACACACATTAAGTAGGGCAGGAGAGTCCTTTCCTTCCAGTAGGGAATTTGGGGTGGAGATTGGATATTATATCTGACACATTTGAATAAGAGGCTGATACAAAAGAGAGCCCCAGAACAGGGTCTAGGGATGTCATCAGGGCAGATCCCAAAGGGGGGACATAGCCTGCTTGCAGATTGATCACAAACCAGATTGAGGTGGTTTGGCTGAATATTCAGTTTATGTTCATCATTGACTATCTTATTGCATTGTTCGAACATTCAGGTACTAATTTTATATTTGCCAGCAATATGCAGAGTATTGGAATGGCCATTTCACAAGGTTTTTATTGGTCATCTTTGTTTCAGTGGCAGAGAAACTTTTGGCTGTTTCATCTTTAAGGACAATTGACCAGATTGTCTCAAGTGGTTGGCTGCATGATGTGACTGTACCAACCTTGAAGGGCAGGGTCTAGGGATTGTTTCCTAATAAAAATCCCAACATCCTCTGATGGACCCCTCCCCCCTATCTTTTCATATTGGCCTCTAGTTATTGGATGCCCCCTCTTCAACCCTAAATAACAACTTTACTGCTGTTGATTGATTTAATAGAAACATCCAGGTATTCTAGAGTTGTGGGTAGAGCTTAATTGCAGTAATATTGTTCTTTCCCAATATGACCTGCTTACTTTATATCATGTAGTACTTTAAAAATAGAAACATAGATCTTTTAGCCCTTCTCTCAAGAGCATTATTTTTAATAACTTTAAAAAACTTCTAAAAACAGCTCAAATAATACATTAAAGAAAGATACATTCAATACAGTGAACTTAAATTATTTGAAAAAAATGTTACTTACTTTGCCTTACAAGACAGTAAAGTTGTTTAACTTATTTGTTAAATTCTATTTAGGTTCAGTGTAACCTATATATTCAGAATTTACATGATATGGTGATGGTTTTTATAGAAGTGCCCAAGATTAATCAAAATTATGGATTTTATTCTTTGTCTTCTTACAAGTAGTTGATGAAACACTAAATTTGGCTCATTAACTTTGTGCTTCGTGAAAGGCCTTTTTCAGTGGCATGTGTAGTTTATCTGAAATCCATTGTATCGCTGACTGTAGGCTTTATTGTTTCACCAGTGCAGGGCTATTTGGGTAGAGTGTTATATTTTAATTATTCTTTAAAATAGTTGTAGTTCACATAACCTGAGGCTCAAGAAGATGGAGACTTGTGCTACCATTATTATAATTCTTATAATGCTGTTCTAGTATCCCTTTAGTTTCAGGCATGCCCACAGCATGGGGAGTAAATTTCATTTCTGGATTTTACATATTTGACCCCTGAGGCTCAGGCTTGATTGTTATGATCTACCAGCTTGGTAAAGGGAGGTTGAGTCTCTTCTGTTTCAAAGGTCCCTTGAGGGTAATCTGCGAAGAGGGGAAAGAGTCTGGGCCTATTCTTACTGCTTTAAGAAGCATACAGAGTCCTAAAAGGCTTTTTTTTTAAAAATTCTGCTAATTTCTTGTCAGGACTATTAAGTGTAGTCTTTCCTGGTTTTGCTGCTGGACTTTGGTTTTAGAAATATGTATTGTGGACTCTGAGAACAATACCAAGTTTAACAGTCTGAATGAAAATAATTTCCCCTTTCATTTTCACTTGTGACATGTCATTAAAAATTTTAAAAATCATCATAGTCCTGTCAGTTCTCAAGTCATCCATAGTGTCTAAAAAAGACAAGCTATACAAGACCTGAATTTTTTCATGTGGGGAAAAAAACCAAATCAAAACAGAAAATTACATAAACAAAACATCTTTCAGGCCTTCTACATCATAAAGAAGCAAAAAGGCCTGTCTTTCTTTTTTTTTTTTTTTTTTTTTTTTTGAGACTTAAGAAAGATTGTTTCTGTCATGTAGAGCATTGTCAACAACAAAATGTGAGAGATGCTTGATTTGGGGAAGGAGGGAGAGTTTTTCCTTTTCCCTAGTATCAGCAGCCTATTGTCTCTCTTCTGGAGAAGGCTGTCAGCACAACGAAATTTACAAGTCTCCAGTTTTGCTTGCCGCTGCAGTCCCTAACAAGGATTGAGGTCAGTGAGATTTCAGAACAAAAAAATCAAGGTAAGGGATAATTAAAAGTGAAGATGTACACACTAGGCTGGGCAAGGAATAGCAGACACTAGATAAGGCGGAGAGATTGTGCCTCAGGGAGGGTGGATGAGCATGCACTGCAAACTAGTGGTCATGTCTTACCCAGAGCCTGCAAAAATATGTGGTTGGGGAAGTAGGATCCGGGGCAAAACTTCAGTGGGAAACTTGGCATGCCTGGCTACTCCCAGCAGTCAGAAGGGTATTGTTCTGAGCGTTGCACTTGGATGCTGTTATAGGATGCCTTCCTATATAGAATAGAAATAAAAACTAAGTAGTGGGCAGGGCTGTTTACTCTACTTGTAGCTTTGGATGGGTTTGTTTACTCTTTTGAAGTAGAGGTATTTTTAGCTGCTCTACAACTTAGAGTTTGACATGAACCTTTCAAGCCATGGATGCAGTTCTTGTTGGCGGAAGCTGTTTTGAACTGAAAGCTTCAGCAGCATACCTGGCTGTGTGCATGAGAGAGATTTTCTTTTGTGGGAGGGGGGCACAACCCATTTTGAACTGTATTGGGTGCAGGAAACACCTCACTCTCTGTTCTCCAAGTGATTGACCATTCTTTAACATCTAGAGATGAGAAACAATGTATGAAAGTTAAGTATTTTTACTGTTAAAGAGGCAGTGCTTGGCCTTAGCTAACTATGACCTTTAAAGATGAAACTATTACCTCAGTACCAGAATTGACTGTGGGAGTCAGTGCAGAGCACACATGTGAGCTGGCCAGCCTGTCACAGTTACGAGACAGGCTGCAGTATGTTGTATAAGGTGGGGCTTCCCATGACGCTCTCTCAAATATAATTGAACATGTTGCTGTAATCTAGTCTAGATGTTACACAGACATGGATCACAGTAAATTGAAGGAGTGAAATGTAAGCTTCCTAAACAAAGATAGAAAAATGCATTTTGGAGTGCTGCTTCTGTTTGTGTCTAGGTGTAGGCATCAGTGAAATAAGACCGAAAGTATACACCACTTCACAGTCCAGAAGGCAGATGCTCTTAATAGAGGTGCAGTTGTAGTTTCCGATAATTAATCAAAATGCTTCGCCTTACTTGCATCACCAGGATTAAGTTGAACCAGCTACTTCTCATATAAGCTCTTATTTCTTTCAGACAAGTGTCACCCACCTGCCCAACATCCCCTCTTTATGTAAGGGGAATGCATGATTTCCCTCCTCTTTTAAACAGACTTCCAGGATAGCAAAGATGTTCTAAAATCAGTCTCATGAATAGGTCTTGTTCCTCCAACCTCCCAGTTATTATTTTAGTCCTATCAGCTATTTTTACTGATGCTTTCATATGGTCAGACTGTCTAATTAGAGCAGTAATTCAGCAAAAAATAAAAACTACAAGAAGATATTTGCTTCTGATTCTGCCTTTTGTGGTTTGGTTCTTCAGGATGCTGTTAATCTTTAAGTCTGTTCCACTGCACTTTCCCTCTCATCTAGGGTTTTTACTGCTTGTTAAATCACAGAGATACACTTTAAACTGCTGGAGATGCTACCTGTATGAATAAGACCATTTCTTACCTGTGAACTTATATAGGGAACAAGAGATCTGAGTTCTGTTTCTGACTTACAGATGCGTGTGACTTCTCTGTTCCTATTTCTCCATCTATAAAATGAGAGTTCCTGTCAGGATCTTTGATATTTAGTACATCTTTGTAAAGCACTTACGACTTCTATTGAGCCTTCAATCCCAGGATCTCAAAGTATCATAGTTACTTCAGTCCGGAGGACCTCTTCCTATGCTAAAGTTAGATACCGCTTCTTTTTATTATGAAAGTATGGTCATATATTTATGAAATTCTTAAGCAGTTTCTGTTTGAAGTTGTGTTCTATTTCATTTTTGTCTTGGGGCCCAAAATACCAGCACAGTGCCCTCTGTATGAGACTGTCATTATAACTCTGCCCTCTTGGACTGTTTTGAAATCTTTTTAGGAAAGAGCACAAGTGAGAGAGCTGTTTTTTGTTGTTGTTTTTTTTTATATACAGAATTTGAATCAAATGCATCAATGCAGTGAGGGATAGCTCAGTGGTTTGAGCATTGGCCTGTTAAACCTAGGGTTGTGAGTTCAATCCTTGAGGGGGCCATTTAGGGATCTGGGGCAAAAATCTGTCTGGGGATTGGTCCTGCTTTGAGCAGGGGGGTTGGACTAGATGATCTCCTGAGGTCCCTTCCAACCCTGATATTCTATGATTCTATGACTGTTTACTTTTATAACTCCTACAGATATCTGCATGCTGTGCATCAGTTCTGACATTATAGTCGAAAAAAGGCTGCTGCAGGCAATTAGAAAGTTTTGGGCAGCTGATAATTAACCGTTTCTCACCTTCCACAAAGAGCAGGCAGCTTGTGTTCCACACTCACCACTCCTGGATCCTACTGAGCACCAACATTCATTTTTGTGCTCCAAGTGATTGATTGGTATGACACAGAATTCTTTGTAAACATGTGTAGGGTCTGCTATCTAATGGAAAGTGGGAAAACAGCTTGCCACGCTTAGAGATTTTCTGAGAGAGGCTCATCATTAGACAAGTCATCGTGCCCAATCATCTAATCTTGTTTAAGATTGCAGTTGGTCTCTCCTCCCTCCCCAAAACAACCCCCCCTGCTTTCTTGATGTGAAAGTGCTGACACAGGATCCACTTCTACTTTCTTGGTTTGCTCTACCTGTTTAAAGCAGGGTGGTATAGGTTGATCAGAGGAAATTTTATAGGAGCTCTGTCATGTAAGTATCTCTCCTAGCATATGTTGCAACCCTACCTCGCTGTAATTGTGAACTTCATATTGATTCTCTTTATTCTGAATTTTTTCCTGTCTGAGGTTCATTTGATTTAGTGAGATGTGTAATTTTTGGTTGGGCATTCTAAATCAAATACTGAAAAGAGATTGACAGAGGGTGTCTTCAAAAGGCTGTAATACCTACCTGGTCACAATCTGATAAGGGTTGGTTGATTTGGGTATTTATACTATTGGTTGCACTGTCAGTGTTCTGGTCACTTACTAGTGCAAGTTACCTTAAAGCATTTGATATTCACTCGACTTTCCAAAATGTGCATTTTTTTGGTTTGTAGATAAAGCATTCTGTTTTCTTTAAGAAGATGAACAAGACAACTCATGTTGTTTAGCTGTAACTGGGAGTTGACTTCATATGAGGCCCTGTAGCAAATATAATTGTTACACAAGTTATTTCTTGCTAATGATTCACCCTCCAAATAATGCAATTTGAAAAATGGGTGGATGTTTACTAAAAGTCTCCATGGATAAGGTGGAAGCATTTGCAAGTGAAAAATGAAAAGTATTTTTAAACTCTGATGGAAGACACAATTATTGATTGTTGTTTCTGTAAGTCTTTTATGAAGAAAATTGCTTCCCACATAATCCCCCAAAACTGTTTTCTTGTGCTGTGCCAGCTACCGTTGACTTTTCTGTGTCTACTCTAATTCAAGACAAAATTATTGGAGTGGTCCAGTAAAAATAAAATACCAGTTCATGCTGAAGCTTAACATTGTAGAGGTGACTTTAAGGTTTCAGGAATAGGGTGTAGCTTTTGTACAGTGCTTGCTTATCCCCTTTATGGTGTAAAATGTTGTCTATAGAAAGGACATTCTGAAATTTTGTCTGTGCAAGAGAAAAATGGCTGAACTTTGGCAACTTCCATCAAAAGTATCGTTTTACTGGTGGTATTGATGTATAAATGCTAGTATTGTAGACTGCTCAAGTGTTCAGAGAATGTTTTCATGACATAGTAAATATCTGCAACTTGTCTAAACTACAGGTCATTCTGTTGCTAGTACAGTTGGAGCTGCAGTGGTAAAGAAAAATGTTTATGAATTTTCCTAGTGTAGACAATATCTAATAGTCTTCACTACTAGTATGCCATTAAAGCAAACAAAAAATAGCATACGAGAACAGTAGCTGATTACCCCTAAATTAAGAGTGCTCTAAAATTAGTAAAACTAAATGACGACTTTAAAATAATTATCATGAAGCCTCCTGTGCCACCACCTTTTGACAGACAAGTGAAGCTACCGTCTCACAGAAGGCAACATGACAGAATGACAGGTTTCAGAGTAGCAGCCGTGTTAGTCTGTATCCGCAAAAATAACAGGAGTACTTGTGGCACCTTAGAGACTAACAAATTTATTAGAGCATAAGCTTTCGTGGGCTACAACCCACTTCTTCGGAGCTTATGCTCTAATAAATTTGTTAGTCTCTAAGGTGCCACAAGTACTCCTGTTATGACAGAATGAATCATTCAAATCTTGGCAAAATTATAGCAACTTCAGCAGCATATATGCTTGCATAGCAGCTTGTAATAGAAAGTCTTGCCATTTGTTCATGAGTGACAAATTTAGGAAGCCCAGCTGAAAATTTGCAACAAAGAATGTAGCCATGGGTACTCCATTCACAAATGGTGCGGGAAGCTTGAACTCTTTCTGTGGGAGACAAAAATTTTAATTAGAACTAGCTGCTATACAACAAAATAGAGATCCTCACTTGGGGGGGGGGGGGAAATCAGACTTTTTGAAGTTGTGAAATCTGATTTCTTTGCATTTTTGGAGAAATGGCTCTGCTTTTTGCTAAATTTAGAAGCAGTGGAATATCAGTTATATTTTGGCTTTTGCACTAGCAAAACTGAAAGATGTAACTTCCTGAAAGTTGTAATTCCCTGTTCTTACTTGTCTAAAATTTCTCAATTTTTCCTTTTGGTCTTAAAGTTTTTCATCCTGAAATGTTAATTAGATAAGCAGGACTTTTATAAAATGGAAAAATTCTTTTGGCACAAAACTAAACCCAAAACCAAATTTCAAAATTATAAACTTCACATGACTTGACTCACTGGGGAATGTAATTTGGGGTAAGTTTGAAATATTTGTAGCTAAGGCCTTATCTACACTACGGAGGTAAGTCAACCTAAATTACGCAACTCCAGCTACGTAGCTTAGGTCGACTTACTGCAGTGTCTACACCGCGCTGCGTTGATGGGAGACGCTCTCCCATCGACTTACCTTACACTTCTCATTCTGGTAGAGTACTGGAGTCAACAGGAGAGCAATCTGAGGTCGATTTAGCAGGTCTTCACTAGACCCGCTAAATTGATCCCCAGTGCATTGACTGCAGCAGCATCGATCCCTAGTAAGTGTAGACATGTCCTAAGATAAGTGACTAAAATGCACTGTCTCACTATTCTGTGGTGTTATAAATGTAGCCATGAAATGCCTGCTTTATGTGCAAAAGTCAATATAATGTTAACTATGGAACTTCAAGTGGCACTTCCATAATACTGATTCTTATAATATCCCTGAGATGGGGAAACTAATTTATTGAGAATAATCACTGGCAGCATTTGAAGCAATTGTATTCGTAGGATCATGCTGCAAGGCTCATTGGACCTCCGGGCTTCTTTGGGATGCGTAGCTAGTGTGAGGGAACGAAGAGAACATCACCTTTTGGGGCATTATTCTAATTGATTTTCATTGTAGATGTGCCCAAACACTTAAATCTTGGGCATAGTGATAGGAGACACTAACATAATTTTATATTTTGGCTGGAAGTGGGTAGGAAGGAAGGTGTCACAACAGTAACCTGTTTTAAAGCTGTGTTCTAGGTTTTTCAGGGGACCAAGTTTCCCCTGGCTTTATAAAATAAGGATAAAAGAAACAAATGTGACCCCATTAGATTGTCTTACCTGAGTAGTGTTCCATGCTATCATACTGATATCCACAATCCAATACCTGCCCTGCTGAGGTGTTCACTGCCTCTCTGTTCTTGGAGAGTTTTTTCCTGTGCTTATTTTAAGCCATAATGAGCCTGAAAATGTATCCTAACTACATACATGAAATTATAACCTGTAACAGTTACTATAACATCACTATAACAACCATGCTCAGTGCATCATGATCCTTCTGAAGACACCTGACATGACAAACTTTGCATTGGATACCACACAATCATTTTACAAGGATGAACATGGGGGTGCTGGGTGTTCCTCCGAAGTACAGAGTGTCACAGCGGGCTCTGGGGCTTGCCTCGCTCCTGCACTCCAGCCGGGCAGCGGGGTCAGTGGCTGCTCAGTGCAGCTTCCGGAAGCAGCGGCATGTCGCCCCTCCAGGTCCTACGTTTAGGGGTAGCCAGGGTGCTCCCCACACGGCCCAAGCCCCACCCCCGCAGCTCCCATTGGCTGGGAACTGTGGCCAATGGGAGGTGCAGGGGCGGCACCTGCGGACGGGGCAGTGCGGAGAGCCACCTGGCCACACCTCCACAGAGGGAGCCAGAGGAGGGACATGACGCTGCCTCTGGTAGCTGCCTGAGGTAAGCGCTGCCCAGAGCCTGCACCCCTGACCCCCTCCCGTGCCCCAGCCCTGATCCCCCTCCTGCCCTACGAACCCCTCGGTCACAGCCTGGAGTGCCCTCCTGCACCCCAAATCCCTCATCCCCAGTTACACCCCAGAGCCCGCACCTCCAGCCAGAGCCCTCACCCCCTCCAATGCCCCACCCCCCTACCCCAGCCCAGAGCCCCCTCCTGCACCCTGAACTCCTAATTTCTGGCCCCTCTCCAGAGCCTGCACCCCCAGCCAGAGCCTGCACCCCCTCCTGGATCCCAGCCCCAATTTCGTGAGCATTCATGGCCTGCCATACAATTTCCATACCCAGATGTGGCCCTCGGGCCAAAAAGTTTGCCCACCCCTGTTCTA
The DNA here is from genome assembly GCF_028017835.1 of Emys orbicularis. Taxonomy (NCBI): domain Eukaryota; kingdom Metazoa; phylum Chordata; order Testudines; family Emydidae; genus Emys; species Emys orbicularis. Next base: position 220,255,976 of record NC_088684.1, read on the forward strand.
GCAGGATGTGAAAAGCCAACCGTAGCTCCAAAAGCTGTCTTTGCTGTTTCAGTGGCATGCAAGTGACTGACCTGTGTGTGAAATACTTAATCATTTTCTAGATACTAACTTTTATATAAATCCTTCCAAATTTCAGTTAAATGTAGAGGTAACCAAAATATGCTATACCTTCTAGTGCAGGGGTGGCCAGCCTGTGGCTCCGGAGCCACATGCAGCTCTTCTGAAGTTAATATGCGGCTCCTTGTATAGGCACCGACTCTGGGGCTGGAGCTACAGGGGCCAACTTTCCAGTGTGCCAGGGGGTGCTCACTGCTCAACCCCTGTCCCCACTCTACCCCTTCCCGCCCACTCCCCTGAGCCTGCCATGCCGTCGCTCTTCCCCCACTCCCTCCGAGCCTCCTGCATGCCTCGAAATAGCTGATTGGGAGGCGCTGGAAGCGGGGGGCAGGAGGGGGAGGGGGGTGGTGTGGAGCTGATGGGGGTGGGCTGCTGACATATTACTGTGGCTCTTTGTCAATATACACTGGTAAATTCTGGCTCCTTCTCAGGCTCAGGTTGGCCACCTGTTCTAGTGCATAGTATATTAAACATTACATAGCATAGAATGTATAAAAGAAAATCCACAGATAGTGTGATAGGGCAATGACAATGTAAACATCACATTAATTGACAAGATAATAAAATTGCACATTAATAAAAGAGCTAATGTTCACAGGCTGAAAGTAGTGAGGTTCAATTTGTATTAAAAGGGAAAAATAGATAAGAGGCTATCTCAGCGTGAGTACAAATCAGATTCTGAAGACATTCGATAAAGCAGGAATCAGTCAAATAAAAATCTTTTCTTATCCTCAATAAGGGGAAAGTAAGATTTTGCTATTGTATATTCTGAGAGGAGGAGCTTATGAGACCCTTCCAAGCATATCCAGCATATCTGTGTCATCTACTTCAGAACTTGGAAACTTCACTCATGGTGAATACAGTAACCACCTCTTTTCATCCACAGAAACTTTCCTTATGTTTTTTTTCTGTTGAACCAAACATGAAAATAATGGTTGGATTAGTTCATTTTGATGAAAGCACAGACTGTTGCGCTTCAGGATTGAGGGAGGGAATAAGTTTCTCTTTTTATTACCTGTGAAATAATGCCTATGGCTAGTATTTCCTCACACTTTCCATTATAATCCCCTGTTTTCATTTGCTTATAATTTTGCCAAACTTTAACCACTCTGGATTAATTTTTCCATATCTGTTCTCTTTCTGGATGATAATGAGGCAAGGGTAGGTAGTGCTTCCAATGTTAATTTTTCTGATTGTTTTTAAACAGCTCTTGCACCTCTGGTTTGGAGCATGACTTGAAATTTGGCAGAGGAACAGTCCTGGGGTCAGAGAAATGTCTCTTGTGCTCTCCATGAAAAAATGGATGGATTTATCAGAATTATAATCCTTTCAAAATCTTCTTGTGCACATGCAACAGATTAATTTTTCTACTCTTCCTTTATTTTCAGACCATTTCAGCTGCACTGTGTGTATGCTCCCAGACCTTATGAGCTGCCTGCCTGTTGGCTTGCTCTTTCCCATCAAAGTATCCTTTAGCCTGCAGGAGGGTACTCTCTGGGCTGGGATCCAGAAAATTATAAGTGTTATGCTGCAGTCTAGTTTCATGATTACATACATTGTTTTCTGGGACCACTGATTCATTCAGTACACAAGATAATGAATATGCTCCCTCAATCGCTGAACACTATCTCCATTATTTGCTAGTACTGCAACAGACATACATTTCTGAATTAGGTTTTTGCCACTAGGACAGACTTCAGGAAGTTTGTCCTACAATGATAGTCAAATAGTTTTAGCAAGTCCCAACTGAACCCTGTCATCATGCTATACTAAATACACCAATCTAGTAAGTTCAGCTCACAATTGTTACCACAGAGGCAACTCTGTAGTACATAGGGTTACCATATTTCCACAATTAAAAAAGAGGACACTGGGGGGGAGGCCCGCCCTAGCCCCGCCCCCATCCACTTCCCACCCCCTGACTTCCCCTCTCAGAACCCCCAACCCCCCCTGCTTCTTGTCCCCTGACTGCCCCCTCCTGAGAACCCCCCACCCTAACTGCCCCCCTAGGACACTACCTGTCCCCTGACTGCCCGCATGGGTGGCAGGTTTGTAGAAATTTTGGTGGTGCCCAGAACCCGCCCCCCCCCCCACCTGCCTAAGGCTCTGGGAGGGGGGTTGGGTGCGGGGAGGAGGTCTGGGGTGCAGGACCTGGGCTGGGGATTAGGGTGCAGAGTGCAGGCTCTGGGATAGAGTTTGGGTGCTGGGTGCAGGCTCCGGGCTGGGGCAGAGGGTGGGTGTGCAGGAGGGGGTGAGGGGTGCAGGCTCTGAGATGGAGTTTAGGGGTGGAGGGGGTGCAGGCTTTGGGAGGGAGTTTGAGGGCAGGAGGGGGTGTGTGGTAAGGGGGAGGGGGTTTGGGATGGAGTTTGGGGATAGGAGAGGGTTCAGGGGTGAGGGCTGTGGGTCTGAAGATGAGGGGTTCATGATGCAGGAGGGGGCTCAGGGCTGGGGCAGAGGATTAGGGTGCGGGGGCTGAGGGCTGGGGCTGAGGGGTTTGGGGCGTTGGAGAGGCTCAGGGCTAGGGTGGAAGGGCAGGGTAAGGGCAGCCTGCCTTGCCATTAGTGGATGGGGGGCACTAGGACCCTGGGGCAGCAGACAGCAGTTGCTGCCTGGAGCAGGGTAGGAATGTGCACAAGCAGGCAGGGGAGAGGGGCGTGCTGCTTTCTTTCGGCCAGGGACGGGGGGGGGGGGGGACGGGACGACGCGCGGAGGGGGGTGGCAGGTGGAGTCCGGGGCCCGCTCCAGGCAGGGACGGGGGAGAGACCCAGCTCCAAATATTGCTGGAGCAGGGCCCCCGGCCCTGGATATTGCTGGAGCTCGGGCACCACAAAAGAATATAACCCGCCTCCCCCCCACCCCATATTCACACCCCCACCCCAGATAGGCCTATCCAACCCTCCCCCTGCTCCCTGACTGCCCCCCGGGACTCCCCTTACTATGCCCATGCTGATCAGATGCTGGTTCCACGTGTAGGCAAAACATGCTGCAGGGCTGCAGGCAGCGGGGGGGGAGTGGGGAGGGGCTCTGGCTGCTGGAGGCCAATGGGAGCGGCTCAATCAGGCCCAGCCGCCCAATCACCACACCGCACTCTGCATGGAAGGGAGGGAGGGGAGGGGAGGGGTAAAAATCCCGGACCTTTTAACCTTGTTACCAATTCCTTCCGGACAGCTATTTAAAGACACAAAAGCCGGACATGTCTGGGGAAATACGGACGGATGGTAACCCTAGTAGTACAGTGGTTTTCAACTTCTTCCATACTACAGCCATTTCCCAGTATGGGAGGTGTGGGTTGGTTGCAACCTTGAGGTGGAGAACTCATTCCAACTAACTCTCCTTTGTGGGGAAATTGAACAAGTGCCGGGTCCTAGCAGGGCAAAGAGAGGGGGAAAAAATGACTTTGCTGCAGCAAAATGATGACGTCCGTGGCAAAAATGCCAAATTCTCTGTCATGTTGGAAAAAATGCCATGTTCTCTTGGCTACAGAGTTGAAGAGTTCACAGGGCCTTCGCTGAAATGGATGGGATAGTTAGCACTTCTTTAGAGCTGTTTCAGACTGCATGTGTATTTAGATAGGCATCACTTAGTTTATGTGTTTGATGTGATATCTGCAACCATAAGGGCTAGAAACTTCTTTTTAAAGGAAAGAGAAGGAAACTGTGACACCCCTCTTCACACACATCACCTTTTAATCTGCCCTTGTAATTATTGCTTACCACCCTGATGGAGGGCTGACCTGAAGTCTGTGGTAGTGGCAGCCAGGGAAATACTTTTGGGAAAGTTAATTTGCTGCAGAAAAATATTGTTCATTTCTTCCTTTCCCAGTTCTCATCTGAAGACATTGCATTTACCTGCTTTTAAAAAGATTGTACAAAACATTAAGATTTAGACTACTGCACTTTTCAGTTGACTTTATAGTATTTATAAGATATTTGAATAATATACTTACTGTCTGTTATGTTCATATTGGAAAAATAATTCTGTGCATTCTGATGGATTGAATTGAAATCTAGGCTTTTGTGGACTTAAACCATATTGAACGTCAAAATTTAACTTAAAAATAGTTAGTGATTGTGCAATGCTCTGAAAATGTTAATTAAGCTAGGAAATAAGAGGAACGTTAAAAATACTACAGTAGAAAAACTACAATGGTGGTAAATATATTAATATTATAAATAGACATGATTAGTATTTGTTATGTTGGGGCTGATGCATATGTTTGGAATAAATCGAACACCCATGTTTTCAGATTGCATGAGTTCTAGCTGAGTGACTTCCATTGTTACCTGATATTTGCCCCAAAATAAGTTGTAAGTAGGTAACATTATTTACTCAGAGATTTGATCTATATTAACTTTTGTCTTTTTCTAGGGGAAGATGGTGCAGGAAAAACTAGCTTAATAGGCAAACTGCAAGGAATAGAGGAGTACAAGAAAGGAAGAGGAATGGAATACTTGTACTTAAATGTGCATGATGAAGATAGAGATGGTAAGTATCAGTTGTGTATCCTCAGCAGTGAGAAGATTTTAATTCTAAACTGGATGGCTTACAGGCTAATAGTGGGATATGGAGTTTTTAATTTCCTAGGTCACTTGCTCAAATTTAGCCCAAGCCTTTAGTAACACTTACCTTCAAGTGGCAGTTTGGTTTATGCGAAATGTGTGTCCAATTCCCAATAAACAGGTATCTGCATAACAGAAACCATCATGATAGGTACCCTCTGTTTAGACACTCAAGGATAGAATGGTGTTGTGTCTTTAGAATACTTATTATTTGTATTACTATAGCCCCTAGGAGCCCTAGGAACCCATTAAGCTAGGTGCTATACAAAGAGAGAATAAAAAGATGGTCTTTGCTCCAAAGAGCTTACAGTATATGACGAGACAACAGACCAACAGGAAAGTGTGAGGAAACAACGAGATAGTATTGGTCAGCATGGTAGAGAGTAGTCTCAGCACATCAGTAGCCTAGTTGTCCAGTATTTTGTAGACATCATAGCAGAAGATAGTTTTAAGGAGATATTTGATGTGGGAAACTGAGGTAGATTTGTGGCTGTTTATGGGGAGCCCCTCCCAAGCATCAGGGGCAGCCTGGAACAAAACAGGAAGGTACCTGTTTGGAATTTTCAAACAAGTGGGCGATGTAGGTTGGCATCATGGGGATAGGAGACAGGAAGTGACATTTCAGTAGTGAATGAGAGTAGGGTGGGGATAGAATGTGATGAGCCAAGAAAGTGAACACAGGTAGCTTGTGTTTAATGCATTAGTAGGAGGAGCCAGTGGAGGGATGGAAAGGAGTGACGTGGTCAAACGATGGCGTAGGAAAATTATTTTTGCAGCAGCAGTCTGCATGGATGAGTGGAGAAAGATTGCATTTGTCAATTTCAGAGAGAAGGATATTACAGTAATTGAGGTGTGAGATGAGAGCCTGGATGGATAGAAAAGGCCATATCCCCCAGATGTTATGCAGAAAGAAATTGCAAAATTTAGGAGTAGCCTGGAAATGAGGATAGAGCGAGGTCCGAGTCGAAGATTACACCCAGGTTACAGTCCTGAGTGACAGGCAGGTGATGTCTACAGTGATTGAGAAAAGAGGTGTGTGGGGGGGGGGGGGGGGGGAGAGAACGAATAATAATCTGTTCTAGCCATAGAGTTTGAGCTCATAGCTAGACATCCCTGAGGAGCTGTAAGAAAGGCTGAGATTTTAGTTTGGAAGAAGGAGACAAGTCAGGAGTAGAGAAGTAGATCTGAGAGTCATCAGCATAGAGAGAATAGTTACATTTGTGTTTGTGGATGCGATTACCCAGGGATAAGGTGTTGAGGAAGAAGAGACAGGGACCCATGGTCAGAGCCTTGTGGAATCTCCCTAGAAATGTGGAGGAGGGTTGAGGAGGGTCTTCAGAGGACATACTGAAGGAGTGATTAGAGTTGTGGAAAGAGAACCAGAAGAGGACAGTCATGGAAGCCAGAGGACAAGATTTCAGAAAGTGCATGGTTGGTAGCATCAAAGGTGGATTAGAGGTCAAGGAGGATAAGAATGGAGTCTTGGTTCTGAGCTTTGAGGAAGAGGTTTTTGTAGATTTTGATGAGGACTGTTTCAATGCAAGAAGCAGGATTGGAGTGGGTCTAGGATGGATTGGCGGAGAGGAACTACCGACAGCCATTGTAGACCGTGTATTCAATGAATTTAGAGATGAAATGAAGATAGGGCAGTAATTGGAGAGACAAATGGGGTCAATGGTGGCTTTTTAAAGATGGGAGAGACTTGCACATGCTTGTGTTGTGAGGGGAAAGAGCCAGAGGAGATAAAGAGGTTAAGGTGGGGATGTGAGTTGTCGTGAGGGGGTGGGATGGGGTCACTGGGGGAAGTGGATGGTTTAGAGGAGAGATGACAAAAAACGTATGAGTCTGTGATGGAGGAGGAGCATTGTAGGAGGGGAAGGGGAAGAGAAGCTGAGGGAAGGTCACACGTTTTGTTAACTTTCTCTTGGAAGAAATTGACGAGATTCTGTGCAGAGAGAGAATTAGAGGAGGGAGAGGGTTTGAGGAATAAGTCAAAGGTGGCAGAAAGGCAGCTGGGATTGTGGGTATGGGATTCAGTTAAGTTAAAGTAGAGCTGTTTTAGCTAGAAAGATGGCAGGAAGGAAGAGAAATTCATAGTGGATATAGTCAGACTGGTCCTGGGACTTTCTCCAGAGATGCTCTGCATAGCAAGAGCAGGAGCAGAGGAAGCAAATGTTGTGGGTGATCCAGAGGGGTTGGCAGGGCAGACCTTGCAATAGGAGAGGGGGGCAAAAGTTAAGGGTGGAAGCATGGAGAGAATAAACAACCATATTAATGGAAAAAAGGGAAGAGGAAGCTGGGAGCAGATGAAAAAGTCATCAACACTGATGGAATGGAGGTCACAGGTAGTGACAGGTTGAGGGATTGGGGTGGCTGATGGACAGTGCTGAAAAAAGGTAGGAGATCAGATCGGAGAGGGGGAATTTGGTAACAGAGAATAGAAAGCAGTCCTTGGTGAAGACAAAGTCCAGTGAAATGTCATTTTTGATGAGTGGGAGCATTGAATCAGGGCTGCAGTTTGAATGAAGAGGTAAGATCAAGGAAATGTGCAGTTAAAGGGTTGTGTTGGGTCATCATCATGGAAGCTGAAGTCACAGAAGATGAGAGTGGAAGATTGTGAGGAGAGGAGAGATCCAAGAGTAAAAATCAGTGGGAGAGGCTGATGGGTGGACTGTAGATCACGGGTTCTCAACCCTTTTCCCTCTGAGGCCCCCCTCAACATGCTATAAAAACTCCAGGGCCCAGCGGGGGTAGGAGCAGCCTCGGGGCAGGGCCTTGGGCATAGGCGTAGTTTGACTTCTATTTAGGGGCGGGGCAGGGGCCAGCAGGTCTCGAGCCACCTCTGCATGGCGGGGTCCAGAGAGGGAGTGCCACCTCCACCCCTGACTCACCTCAGCAGGCCACCCAGCCTGTCTGGGTTGGAGAGGGGAATGCAACCAACAATTATAACTCAGAGGTGGGAGACTTAGCTCAAAAAATTTGAAAACAGCTTAGGGTGCAGGGAAAGGGGTCACTAGGGGCTGTGTGAGGGCAGGGGGTGGAGATAGGGAGTCACTAGGGGATGTGTGCAGACGGGGTAGCTCAACTTGCAAGGAGGGGGTAGCTGGGGCTGTGCGCAGGTGCAGGGGTAGCTCAGGGTGCAGGGAGAGGGGTGGCTAGGGGCTGTGCGCAGGCAGGGAGGTAGCTCAGGGTGCAGAGGAGGGGGTGGCTAGGGGTTGTGTGTGGGCAGGGGGTAACTCAGGGTGCAGGGAGGGCATAGCTCAGGGTGTAGGGAGAGGGGTGTTAGGGGCTGTGTGCTGGGAGGACTCCCCTGTGGTCCCTGTTCCCGGAGGGGTCTGCCAGGCAAGGAGCTGGGTCTCCCGAACTGGGGGGCTCTTACCAGCTGCCTCTGGGGAAGCAAAGGGGGCTAGGAGCTGAGGAGCAGCTTCAACCTGGGGCACCAGCCGGAGAGGAAGAAATGCTGTTGCTTCCTGCTCCATGCACCAGCTAGAGCAGCAGTTGTCCCACACTTCCCAGCTCGGGCTTCAGCGTCCCGCCTCTTACCTGAACAGGGAGAGGCGGGGCGTGGGGAGGTGTAGAACTGCCCTGGGACTGCCATGATCCTGTACTGCAGTGCTGGGAGGGGGGCAATGCCCTCCATGTCCCCAACTCTGCCCATGTGCTCAGGGCTTCTACGCCACAAGGAGCACCAGGGCTCGAGGCTCCAGGGCTTCAGCCGTGCGCCTCCCCTGGCTTTAACCCTGCGGGGGGGGGGCAGGGATCAGACTTCAGCCACGGGGTCCCACGGCCCCCTTGAAAGGGCTTGCGGACCCCCAGCTGAGAACCGCTGCTGTAGATGACCGCAACCTGGAGTGGGAGAGGGGAGAAGGGTTGTATGCAGCACTGCTCAAAAGAGGAGAAAGTGGAAAAGGAGAAGGAAGGGATTGAAAACATCAGGAACAGGAGAAAAGCCCAGCACGCACACCACAGTCTTAGGGTGGGGAGTGCAAGAAGGAGAGGCCTCCGTAAGAGTGGGCAGAGGAAGGGATCCAAGTTTCTGAGCGGCAGGAGCTGGAGGGAGCAAAATATGAAGAGGTCATTGTGACGTTCCCCTCTGGTGTTATCTGGACTGATAATCTGCTAGGTCACTCCAATCCTTGACTCTGGGAGCTGGCCTTACCCTGCTCTGCTGTGAGAATCCCCACTCCTGGGCTGTTCACGCACAGCCTCTAGCATGTAAGCTGCTCCTTGGATTGTGCAACTGAATAACACTAGCTAATATCTCCAGTCCCAGACACAACCCTACGAACCTCTGTAGTGTCCAGTTATGGGCACTGCAAGCTTATATGAGTTCTCAATTTAATAAAGAAATTGATATGTACCAGGCTTGTTATCCCAAGGGGAGTCTCTGACACGCTTCAAACCTAACGCACTGCTTCAAGTAGAATAAACAGATTTATTAACTACAAAGATAAATTTTAAGTGATTATAAGTCCAAGCATAACAAGTCAGATTTGGTCAAATTAAATAAAAGCAAAACTCATTCTAAGCTGATCTTAACACTTTCAATGCCCTTACAAACATAGATGCGTCTCACCACAGGCTAGCTGGTTGCTCTTCAGCAAGGCTCTCCCCTTTGATCAGCGCTTCAGTTGCTTGGTGTGGTGTCTGTAAATATAGGTGGAAGAGAGAGAGTGCGTGGCAAATGTCTTTCCCTTTTATCATGTCCTTTCTTCCCTCTTGGGTTTGCCCTCCCCCCCCTTCAGAGTCAGGTGAGCATTATCTCATCGCAGTTCCAAACTGACCCAAGGAAGTGGGGTGACTCCCTCCAGAGTCTAACAGATTCTTTTGTTGCTGCCTAGGCCAGTGTCCTTTGTTCCTGTGAGGCTGGGCTGGGTTTGTCCCATACCTGCCCTCCTGAGGTGTGAACTGCTTCTCTGTTCTTGGAGAGTTTTTTGCCTGGGCTTGCTTTAAGCCATGAGGATACATCTTCAGCCTCATAACTATATACATGAAATTATAGTCTATAACATTACTGTAACAATTACTATAACAACCATGCTCAGGGCATCATGAGCCTTCCAAAGACACCCAATATGACAAACTTTGCATTGGATACCACACAATCATTTTACAAGGATGAACATGGGGGTGCTGGGTGTTCCCCCGAGGTACAGAGTGTCACAGTCATAGATTACTGTGATCTTTGTAGATATCTCAAGAGAAAAGATGGAGGAGGAGGATGGGTGTGAGATTAAGAATGGTGGTATGAGAGGCATGGTGGGGAATGGTTATGTGAGGTGGAGTGGGTGGGGATGAAGAGAGGGCCAGGATTTGGGTAAATGTCACCAGAGGTCATAAGGTTGCAGATGTGGAACTTAGATTTGTGCTGGTGGGAGGAGTGGAGAGCTCAAGGTAGAGAGGAGAAAAATAGGCAGAAGTTGTGGGGAACTGTAAAGGGATAAGGGTAACCACAAAAGTGGGATTGAGTCAGTGGGGATGACAGGAGGAAGATGGATGAGGCACACTGGATAAGTGATATGAAGTTTGCACTTCTGACTATGCTGTATTTATCTGTTATGTGAATAAACAATACTCCATATCCAATGTTGTCAAACCAACACTCTTAATGAGCACTAAAAACAAGATTTTTAAGGAAAACTGCCCTCATTTTACTGAACCTGATCACTGTGAATGTTCCAACACTTTTAAATGGCTCACTGGGGGGGGGGGGGGGGGAAATGTGTAATTAAAAATGAATGTTTATATTAAACTTAAGAGCATACGTATTTTGGGGAGGGGATATTTTGTATTTCTTGCAGATGCAGGGGACTAGCTGTAAAGTATTCCTGTCCATTTCTCTTCTCTTTCCCCCTGCAAAAAAATCAGGTTTCTGTTTCCTGTAATTCCACCTTTTGCAAGGCCTGGTACTGTTTCTGCCTGTTTGGGCACATCATGCCATGGCACACCCTCTCCCTAGTACTTACGGGTATCATAGAGAAGGCTATGTCTACACTACAGCCGGGATCAACATCCTAAGATCGATCCATTGGGAGTCGATTTAGCGGGTCTAGTGAAGATCCACCAAATCGACAGCAGATTGCTCTCCAGTCGACCCCTGTATTCTACCTCTTACAAGAAGAGTAAGGTAAGTCGATGGGAGAGTTTCTCCTGTCGACCCCCCACGGTAACTCGACCTAAAGTACATTGACTCCAGCTACGGTATTCACGTAGCTGGAGTTGCATAGCATAGGTCGACTTACCGCGGTAGTGTAGACATAGCCGAATAGAGAGAAGCAGAGACATTAGAGGGAGCCATATTGGATTGTGGCTGCTCAAAGCGGGGATGTAAAAGTGATCCTTCAGCCCTGGTCTAGCTCACTCTTAAGGGACAGCTGATAGTTTTGAGCATTGAAGGCCTAAATATTCTCTTACTATAATACTTGCTTTACGCTAATACTGTGAAGACTAACATTTTTAAGTACTTGCAGATGTAAAATGTTACACAAGTGCTAAGTATTATGTTGAGGTAATATGCTTTCACTTTCAGGAACTTGCTCTAGGGAAGTTAAGATGCATTTAAAGTATCTCTTTTTTAAAGAAACCAATTTGTTGGCTGATAAATTGCAGATATAAGGTACAGTAACTCCTCACTTAACGTCCTCCTGCTTAACATTGTTTCAAAGTTACGTCGCTGCTCCATTAGCGAACATGCTCATTTAAAGTTGTGCAATGCTCCCTTATAACATCGTTTGGCTGCCTGCTCTGTCCACTGCTTGTAAGATTCTATGGAAGAGCAGCGACTTTACAAGGGAGCATTGCACAAGTTCCTCTTCTCTGCCTCCTTCCCCTCACTCCCAGCGCTCCCCCCGTCACCAAACAGCTGTTTGGCAGCGCATAGGACTTTCTGGGAGGGAGAGGGAGGAGCAGGGAAGCGTCGCATCTCTGCTCCAGAGAGGAGGTGGAGTGGGGGTGGGAAGAGGCCTGGAGTGGAGCGGGGATGGGAAGAGGCGGGCCTGGAGCATCCCCGGGCAAAGTCGGCGCCTGTTCTTCTGGGGGGAAGCTGCCGCTGCTGCTGCACAAGGTGCTTCCTAGCGTCCTTGCCTGCAGTGGGCTGTGCCTGTGTGTGGTAAGCCAGGGGCACCTCCCAACCACAGTACAGTACTGTACAGTATATAATGCCTTTTGTCTGCCCCAAAAAAATTTCCTTGGAACCTAACCCCCCGTATTTACATTAAATCTTATGGGAAAATTGGATTTGTTTAACATCGTTTCACTTAACGTTGCATTTTTCAGGAACATAACTACAACGTTAAGTGAGGAGTTACTGTATGCAAAGATGGTGCATGTTCCTTGGGTTTTACATACCATCTCATGGAGACCAGGAGCTAAGAAATCTGATATTAGTAGAACTGTCAACACAATTCTAATATACTAACCATGATCCTATAGACTACATTTTAAAAGGATAACTTACAAGACATAAACTAAAATCTGTATTTTCTACTTTTTATTACAGATCAAACAAGATGTAATGTGTGGATTTTGGATGGTGACCTGTATCATAAAGGTCTCCTTAAATTTGCAATGGAGGCTAACTCTCTAAAGGACACTCTGGTTATGCTGGTCGTAGACATGTCTAGGCCTTGGACTGCATTGGATTCCTTACAAAAGTGGGCAAGTGTTGTAAGAGAGCATATTGACAAATTAAAAATTCCTCCTGAAGAAATGAAAGAAATGGAACAAAAGTGTGAGTATTTTAAAAAATAGAAACTGTTGAAATTAAATATACTTAATGCTTTTTTGATCTATTTAACTTCTGATGCAGACTGTTTTTATTCTTTGGAAACTCAGTAACTATCTTGAGTTAGGTTATCTAAACTGTTCTATTAAAGTACCTTCAATGCACAAGTAATATTTCTCTGTTTAGAAAAACTTTGAATTAGCATAAAAGTTGTAACTTCTAAAAGCCTTGCTCTTCAAAGATTTTGTCTTGCAGTTCTGTTCGACTGCACAGCTAGGTAGATATAAGGCATTGGGCTCTAAAAGGCAGCACATAGGCACTGTTTCCGCCTTCATCGCTTGGGTAGTACTAATTGTATTTGCTCAAAGACATTGTCTACACTGGAGAATTTTGAACCAATGTGCCTCTGTTCAGGCTTTTGTGACGTAGTCAAAATGCCTGAGCCCTGTCTACATTAAATTTTGCACCATCAATAGCACTAGTGCTAGTGAGATCAGCTGCTAAGTCAGTTAGGTGTAGCAACACCAGGTGGAGCAGTGCCTAAATACATTTAAAAATCTGGGCCTAAGTGACATGCTCACAGTGGTACAGGAAGTCTGTGGCAGAGCAGAGATTTGAACCGAAATCTCTGAATCCTAGGCTAGGGCCCTAACAGCCAGATCATCCTTTTTAGGTAGAACTGTGCTTTGCTAAAGTGTACAGTACTGCAATAGTTGACACAGTTCTGGAATTGAAACCTTAAGTTAAATGTTAAGACGGACTGCTCGTTTATATGTTTGGATAAATATCTATTGGGGCTTGTAGCGAGGCGGTCTGGTTCCCCGCTGCCCCGGAGAGGGACGAGCCCCTCCGGACACCAAAGTGGGTGGAGCCAGTGGAACTTGCGCCCGCCCCCCCAGAGGTCAGGGCGCAGGACAGGAAGTACAAAAGCCCAACCCCAGAGCTCACTAGAGGCCCAGCCGCCGGAGAAGCCAGACGCCTGTGGCCTAGCTCCCGGTGGGGAGACTCCTGCAGTCTGCGACCGATCCGAGGACTGGCCAGACCAGCCGAGGCCTGATGCTGACCAGACCCCGGGGAAGCTGTTAAGCCTGCCTGTGGCAAGCTACCCAGAGGAGCTGCCAAGCCTACCTCTCGCCGAGTACCCTGAAGAGCCCATGGTGCTTGATTCTGTGGAGGACACCATCCAGACACAGGTACCTCTAGAGTGGGAGGTAGGAAGTAGCCCGGGGGCAGCCGACCCTAGTCTGGCTGCAGCACACCCAGAGTAGGGTTACCATATTTTGAGTGTCCAAAAAGAGGACACTCCACGGGGCCGGGGCCCCGGCCACGGCCCCGCCCCAACTCCACCCCTTCCCCAAAGTCTCCGCCCCCTCCCCTGCTTCCCACGAACATTTGATTCGCAGGAAGCCTGAAGCAGGCAGCAGGTAAGCTGGGGTGGGGTGGGGGGAGGAGGCGCGGCCCAGTCTGGCCCCCCCAACCGAGCGGCTCCCTCCGGCGGCCGGCCCCGGCCCCAGCGTCTCCAGCCTGGCTCGGCTCGGGCCCTGGGGTGCCGGCCCCGGGCCAGCCCCCGGCCGAGCACCCCCAGGCCAGGGTCCCCGGCCCCCGGCCCAGCACCCGCACCGCCGGCCCCGGGCCAGCCCCTGGCCGAGCACCCCCGGCCCAGCACCGCCCGGCCCGGCCCCTGGCCCAGCACCCAGCGGCGCCGGCCCCTCCCTATTTTCCCGGACATGTTCGGCTTTTTGGGATTTCCCCCCGGACGGGGATTTGAGGCCCGAAAATCCGGACGTATGGTAACCCTAACCCAGAGCCAATATCAGTGTGTTGCGGCCAGGATCTCCACTGACACAGTAGCAGGCCATCTGCCGCTGTTAGGGCCCCGGGCTGGGACGCAGTGGAGTGGGTGGGCCTGCGTCCCACCTGCCACCCAATGTGGCAGTCCCCCCCCTTTCCCCAGGCCCTTCGAAGCCAGGGACTAGGCCTCCTGAACTCATTTGTTTGCTCAGCCCCTGCATAAAGGCCTGAGCCATAGACTCTCTACTGCCCCGCCCTGACCCAGGGCCTGGGTCTGCGGAATAGAGCTGTTTGTTGGTCTCTACCGTTGCCGCGGCGTGAAACCCCGTGGCCAGGCTAGTTTCCCCCGAAATAACCTGACGGACGTAGCGAGGCGGTCTGGTTCCCTGCCTCCCCAGAGAGGGCTGAACCCTTCTACAGGGCTTTATATAAGGATGAATTATCATTTGTGAGTCACATTCAATCATTCCTTCAAGGATTTTCTTAAAGGACTGGCTTAGTGGCTCTGATTTTTATAGGGGAGCCCAAAACCTGCTCCAGGATCTGGTTTTATTCTTTGGGTTGGAAGCCTTACGGAGGCAATGTCTCTGCCTCAAGTAAAATAATGCTGGAGTCTTTGCCTCTGGTTACCTAATAGTGTCCCTTACTTGACGAATGTCATTGAAAGGCTATAAAGTATTCCATCTGAAAAATAAATTTTGCCTGCTTTCTTTAGTGCTTGTCTCTTTATTGAGCACATCTGGTTCTTGTGTTTGCTTGATTACCTTTTTAGTATCTAGCCTTTGTTTTCTTCAAAACTATTTACTACTGATTTAGCTCGTTAGTTACATTGAGTCATTATCTTCAGGATAGGGCTGCTTGTTCTAACTGAGCTAGGAAGTTGCACTAAATTAGGGGAAATAGTATTTACACATCAATTATAATCTTTTACTATATCAAAAATGATGGTGTTGATTTCCAGATATGGCCTAACTAGTTCTTCTCACGTCTGGGTTTTTGTATTTAGTGATGTATCATTTTACATTCAGAAAGAGAAATAAAGTACACAAGTTAGGGAAGTAATTAGATTTTCATTTAACGGGGGGGGAGACCCTGTCAGCATTGTGTTTAAAAACTTTGATCTTTAGATTTTCCTGACTTGTGTACTTGATTTCTTAATTTCAACGGCATTAGTTTTTGTGTTTGATTTTGTTTTTTTCTGCTTTAAGAAAAGGACAATGTTGGGGCAGCCTTTAACTAGGGCAACATGTTCTAAATCATTATAAGGTAAGGGTGTCATAAAATACTAGTTAAAAAATAATTCCTAAAGTTCATGTGCTCAGTGGTTATTTTAGCACTCATAGTCTTAAAAATATTGAACCAATTTTCTTAAGTTATTTTTCCTTCCTTGTTGGCTTTGTTTTATAGTCCTCAGATATAGATGACTGAAGCTGGAAATGTGAATTACAAAGGTAGAACATATGAGGAAAGCATTTACCCTACTTTCCTATTCAGATGGATGAACTAGTTGTACTTATGTTCTCTTTTTAAAAAAATAAATAAATAAAAATCTTTAAATTGAATAAGACCTTGGAAATTTTCATTTCTTGACGTGTCTGAGAACTATGAGCAATTGGAAATGTAGAGCAGTGGTCCCCAAACTTTTGAGGATTGCAACCCCTCTGCCCCTGTCCGTGCCCCCCCTGCCGACTACGCCACTGTGACGGGTTGGATCACAGAAACCCCCTTGGGAGCTGCCACCCAATGTACCAAGACTACCCCTGCTTCTGTTTTCCCTGCCAGCTCAGGATTCCAGCACCCCGTCTTGCTGAGCCAGACACTCCAGTCTGCTCTAACAAAGACTCAGGGTCTGGATCACTAGTCCCAAAGCTGCAAGTTTACCCGAAAACCAGCTCACAGGAGTGTGCTTGTCTTTAGCACTCAGATGCCCAACTCCCAATGGGGTCTAAACCCAGATAAATCCGTTTTACCCTGCATAAAGCTTATGCAAGGCAAACTCATAAATTGTTCGCCCTCTATAACACTGATAGAGAGATATGCACAGCTGTTTGCTCCCCCAGGTATTAATACATACTCTGAGTAAATTACTAAATAAAAAGTGATTTTATTAAATACAGACAGTAGGATTTAAGTGGTTCAAAGTAGTAACAGACAGAACAAAGTAAGTCACAAGCAAAATAAAATAAAATGCGCAAATCTATGCCTAATCAAACTAGATACAGATAATCTCACCCTCAGAGATGCTTCAGTAAGTTTTTCTCAGACTGGACACCTTCCAGGCCTGGGCACAATTCTTTCCCCTGGTACAGCTTTTGTTCCAGCTTAGGTGTTATCTAGGGGATTCTCCATGATGGCTCCTCTCCCCCTCTGTTCTCTTCCACCCCTTTATATATCTTTTGCATAAGGCGGGAACCCTTTGTCTCTCTGGGTTTCCACCCCCCGTCACTGGAAAAGCACCAGGTTAAAGATGGATTCCAGTTCAGGTGACATGATCACATGTCACTGCAAGACTTCATTACTCACTTGCCAGCACACATATACAGGAAGACTCACAGGTAAACACAGTCATCTGCAGACAATGGTCCTTGTTAATGGGAGTCATCAAGATTCCAAACCATCATTAATGGCCCACACTTTACATAATTACAATAGGCCCTCAGAGTTATGTTTTATATTTCTAGTTTTAGATACAAGAGTGGTACATTTATACAAATCGGATGATCACACTCAGTAGATTATAAGCTTTGTAATGATACCTTACAAGAGACCTTTTGCATGAAGCATATCCCAGTTACATTATACTCACTTATATTTTTATAAAACCATATAGACTGCACAACGTCACATAGAGCAGTGGTCCCCAAACTTTTGAGGATTGCAACCCCTCTGCCCCTGTCCGTGCCCCCCCAGAGCCAAGGCCAGGACAGCAGTAAGGGGACCACAGCTGGAGGTGGGTATGGGGCTGAAGCTGGGGGCAGGGACAGGAACAGAGTCGCGGCCAGGGGCCAAGGCTGGGGGTGGGAGCAGAGCTGCAGCCGGGCTGCGGTGGGGGCCAGCGGCTGGATGCGGCGCTGCTCTGGCCCCAGGCTGGGAACAGAGTTGTGGCCAGGGCCAAGGCTGAGGGTGGGGCCGGGAGCGGAGCCGCAGCTGGGCCATGGTAGGGGTTGGCAGCAGGGCCCCTGGCCAGGTGCAGAGCCGCACCGAGGCTGGGGATGGGGTCAGGTGTGGAGCTGGGGCCAGGGCGAGGCTGGGTGGCGCTCCCTCCCTGCCCCCATAGGGGGCCCGCCACACTACCCCGAATGTTCCTCCGTGCCCCCAAGGGCGCACACCCCACAGCTTGAGGACCTCTGTTGTAGAGGAAACTTGAACACGTATTTAAAAATGGATTTTTGTCAGCAGACATTGTTATCCCTGTGTTAGTGGATCCCATACTTTTATTATAGCAAGAGTAATAGTGACTGCTTTAGTTAAATGCTTCCATTCTCCTACTATTTTCAGTCGTTTCCTGGAACTTGAATCTATTGACATAAAATTTAATGTTCTTTATTTAAGGTGAATGTGTGTGGTGGTGTTTTTTTAATAAATTAAACAGCTCAGCCATTTGTGTGTGTGTGTGTGGGGGGAGGATAGGGAAGGCTTTCCCATTATATTAGAAACGTGGAGTAGGAATTTAGCTCAGAAATATCTTTGAATCTTCCAGTGAAACTTGGTTTAGATTCAGAGATATTACTAGTTTGAAATACAGATGCACAACGTGAGGCTTTCAAGAAAATTTTCTTGCACAATTCATAATGTGCAGTGAAGGAGGACTGTCATACATATATACATACATGACTAACTCTAGCCGCATAGCAAAAAGTGAACTAATAAGCCCTGACCACAGACTAACCTAAGCATATCCTATAGAAGCCCTACCCTCCATCCATGCAAAAGTTGTAAAGGGTTGAGAGAGGGCTCTTGTGGCCCTCCGAAGGTTCTGCTAGAGCAGGAGTTCTCAAACTGGGGGTCGGGACCCCTCAGGGGTCGTGAGGTTATTATGTGGGGGGTCGCGAGCTGTCAGCCTCCACCCCAAACCCCACTTTGCCACCAGCATTTATAATAGTGTTAAATATATTAAAAAGTGGTTTTAATTTATAACCGGGGGTCACACTCAGAGACTTGTTATGTAAAAGGGGTCACCAGTACAAAAGTTTGAGAATCACTGTGCTAGAGGAACAGGAAATGAGCTCTTCTTCTGCAGCCACTGGTTCCATTGTTGAACATTCTAAGAGTACATCTACATTGGGATAAAAGACCCGCAGCTTGCCCAGGTTGGCTGACTCAGGCTTGCGGGGCCTGGGCTGTGGAACTTAAAAATGGCTATGTAGACACTTGGGCTTGTGCTGGTGCCTGGACTCTGGGACCTTCCCCCCCCCCGGGATCCCACAGCTTGGGTTCCAGCCTGAGCCCAAACATCTACACATCAGTTTTTCAGTCCTGCAGCTGAAGCCCCCCTCTCCTCCTTCCCCCCCCCCCCACCCAAGTCAGCTGACCCAGGCCAGCTGTGGATGTTTAATTGCTGTACAGGTGTAGCCTAAGGCCTTGGCTACACTTGCAGCTGTACAGCGCTGTGAGGTAAACCTGTCTTCATACAGCTGAGTAGGGAAAAGCGCTGCAGTCTGTCCACACTGACAGCTGCCAGCGCAGTGGTGTGGCCACACTTGCAACATTTGCAGCTGTGTTGGGAGCGGTGCATTATGGGCAGCTATCTCAGCATTCATGTGGCTGCAACGTGCTTTTCAAAACGGGGGGGTGGGGTGGATTGTGACAGAGTGTGTGGGGGGAGAGTGAGTGCTTTTTGGAGCGTGTTAGCTCTCTATTTTGCAAGTTCCGAACTCCCGGCCCCCTGCTCATTCATTTACTCACTCAAAGCAAGCTGCAAACTGTTTGCTTTTTTCTGTGGTACGAGCTTTGAAACTGGCACTTCCACATTCCTGCAGCTGGTCACAACAATGGAGAGGATTGGCCACTTGACAAGGTGATTAGTACAGAGCTGCAAGCGTTTACACTCACACCCATGAGTCGTAGCCACTCTGCTGCAGCTATTACTCCTCTCGGAGATGTGGAGTACCTGCAGCGGTGTACCCAGGGAGATACAGCGCTGTAAGTGGCCTGCCAGTGTGGACCGGGAGTGAGTTACAGCGCTGGGGGAGGCTTTACAGCGCTGTAACTTACACTTAGGCCTTGGCTACACTTGCATGTCTTCTCTGCAGTGCTAACTTGGGTGATTAGCACCTGGGTCAGCCTAACTCAGTTGTGAGCAACAACACTGAAAAGCCATATTCAAATTACTCTCCTCACTGGTGCTGCATTCATGTATGTGTATCGCTAGGACTTCTAGGGGCCATCCCATTGTGCTGCAGTAAGTTGAACTGTGCTGATTCTTTCCCTGGGAGAACTTGCCTGTAACTTCTGGGGACACAGAGGGAATTGTGGGCGGGCATTTGAGGACTATCAGCACTTGAGTGATTAGGTTGCATCCTCATTGCAAAATGGGTGGGTTATCAGCTCAAGTGAAAACCTCACTTGGATTTTAGCCTATATTCCCAGATGAGCCAGCTAACATAGGTTGAAAGAACCACCATATTTGAGTGAGAGGATTTTATATAGACAGGAGGATGGTTTGGGGCAAGACTTGAGTAGGAGTCTGACTTTGCATGAAGATATACGCTAAGAACTTCACAGCAGAGCAGCTCTCAGGCTCTCAAAGGCCACAGGAGAGAGTAGGAGAAAAGCTAGCTCATTTTGGAGATGAGGCTTGGGAGGCCAAGGAGCCCTTGAAATGCTTTCACATAGAAAAAAGTTACATGCTGGGCTCGAAGTTCAATGGTGTAAAGCTCCAGCAAGTTCCTGTTTATAAAAAATATATATTGTGCTTGGGTCATAGTGCTTTTCCATGCAAATCCTGGTTTGTTTCAATGGCACCCATGCCCCCCTTCCATACGGGCCTGTCTAGAGTCACCATAGCTCAGACCTGCTAAGGAATGTAGGACTGCAGATGAGCAAGGCTCCATCTAGCAGGTCTATAGCTGGAGTAGGAGCCTTATGGAGCTCTCAAGCTCTTCTGGAGGAGGGACTTTACTCTGGTGGTCTTATGAAGTGTGAAAGCAGGCTCTCCACAGCACCTGTTTGCAGGAGAGGTTCTCCCTCCTGTGAACATGAAAGGTGTGTGGGACAAGGCATTTTGGTAGTAAATAGCTCCAAATGATGGAATTGGGATTCATAGATTCATTCATAGATTCTAGGACTGGAAGGGACCTCGAGAGGTCATCGAGTCCAGTCCCCTGCCCTCATGGCAGGACCAAATACTGTCTAGACCATCCCTGATAGACATTTATCTAACCTACTCTTAAATATCTCCAGAGATGGAGATTCCACAACCTCCCTTGGCAATTTATTCCAGTGTTTAACCACCCTGACAGTTAGGAACTTTTTCCTAATGTCCAACCTAAACCTCCCTTGCTGCAGTTTAAGCCCATTGCTTCTTGTTCTATCCTTAGAGGCTAAGGTGAACAGGTTTTCTCCCTCCTCCTTATGACACCCTTTTAGATACCTGAAAACTGCTATCATGTCCCCTCTCAGTCTTTTCTCTTTTCCAAACTAAACAAACCCAATTCTTTCAGCCTTCCTTCATAGGTCATGTTCTCAAGACCTTTAATCATTCTTGTTGCTCTTCTCTGGACCCTCTCCAATTTCTCCACATCTTTCTTGAAATGCGGTGCCCAGCTCCAGCTGAGGCCTAACCAGTGCATAGTAGAGCGGAAGAATGACTTCTCGTGTCTTGCTCACAACACACCCAGAATCATGTTTGCTTTTTTTGCAACAGCATCACACTGTTGACTCATATTTAGCTTGTGGTCCACTATAACCCCTAGATCCCTTTCTGCCGTATTCCTTCCTAGACAGTCTCTTCCCATTCTGTATGTGTGAAACTGATTTTTCCTTCCTAAGTGGAGCACTTTGCATTTGTCTTTGTTAAACTTCATCCTGTTTACCTCAGATCATTTCTCCAATTTGTCCAGATCATTTTGAATTATGACCCTGTCCTCCAAAGCAGTTGCAATCCCTCCCAGTTTGGTATCATCCGCAAACTTAATAAGCGTACTTTCTATGCCAATATCTAAGTCGTTAATGAAGATATTGAACAGAGCCAGTCCCAAAACTGACCCCTGCGGAACCCCACTTGTTATGCCTTTCCAGCAGGATTGGGAACCATTAATAACAACTCTCTGAGTACGGTTATCCAGCCAGTTATGCACCCACCTTATAGTAGCCCCATCTAAATTGTATTTGCCTAGTTTATCGATAAGAATATCATGCGAGACCGTATCAAATGCCTTACTAAAGTCTAGGTATACCACATCCACAGCTTCTCCCTTATCCACAAGACTCGTTATCCTATCAAAGAAAGCTATCAGATTGGCTTGACACGATTTGTTCTTTACAAATCCATGCTGGCTATTCCCTATCACCTTACCACCTTCCAAGTGTTTGCAGATGATTTCCTTAATTACTTGCTCCATTATCTTCCCTGGCACAGAAGTTAAACTAACTGGTCTGTAGTTTCCTGGGTTGTTTTTATTTCCCTTTTTACAGATGGGCACTATATTTGCCCTTTTCCAGTCTTCTGGAATCTCCCGTCTCCCATGATTTTCCAAAGATAATAGCTAGAGGCTCAGATACCTCCTCTATTAGCTCCTTGAGTATTCTAGGATGCATTTAATCAGGCCCTGGTGACTTGCAGGCATCTAACTTTTCTAAGTGATTTTTAACTTGTTCTTTTTTTATTTTATCTGCTAAACCTACCCCCTTCCCATTAGCATTCACTATGTTAGGCATTCCTTCAGACTTCTCGGTGAAGACCGAAACAAAGAAGTCATTCAGCATCTCTGCCATTTCCAAGTTTCCTGTTACTGTTTCTCCCTCTTCACTGAGCAGTGGGCCTACCCTGTCTTTGGTCTTCCTCTTGCACAATTGATAAAAAGTCGTCTTGTTTCCCCTTATTCCTGTAGCTAGTTTGAGCTCATTTTGGGCCTTTGTCTTTCTAATCTTGCCCCTGCATTCCTGTGTTGTTTGCCTATATTCATCCTTTGTAATCTGTCCTAGTTTCCATTTTTTATGACTCCTAAAAAATAAAAAGATCATGCAAGATCTCGTGGTTAAGCCAAGGTGGTCTTTTGCCACATTTTCTATCTTTCCTAACCAGCGGAATAGCTTGCTTTTCGGCCCTTAATAGTGTCCCTTTGAAAAACTGCCAACTCTCCTCAGTTGTTTTTCCCCTCAGTCTTGATTTCCATGGGACCTTACCTATCAGCTCTCTGAGATTACCAAAATCCGCCTTCCTGAAATCCATTGTCTCTATTTTGCTGTACTCCCTTCTACCCTTCCTTAGAATTGCAAACTCTATGATTTCATGATCACTTTCACCCAAGCTGCCTTCTACTTTCAAATTCTCAATGAGTTCCTCCCTATTTGTTAAAATCAAGTCTAGAACAGCTTCCCCCCAGTAGCTTTTTCAACCTTCTGAAATAAAAAGTTGTCTGCAATGCAGTCCAAGAATTTGTTGGATAGTCTGTGCCCCGCTGTGTTATTTTCCCAACATATATTTGGATAGTTGAAGTCCCCCATCACCACCAAATCTTGGGCTTTGGATGATTTTGTTATGTGATTTTGGATGTGGGAAGAATCTAGGAAAATCAGTTTAAAAAAAAAAAAAAAAAGTTTGCATGGCAAGTAAGGAATTGAGTAAGCTTTTACTATGCAGCCTTCATTATGTCCCTTTGATCATATTTATTATTGTAGCCTTTAATTACCTGGTCATACA
The DNA here is from genome assembly GCF_028017835.1 of Emys orbicularis. NCBI lineage: Eukaryota > Metazoa > Chordata > Testudines > Emydidae > Emys > Emys orbicularis. The sequence continues at coordinate 220,279,029 of NC_088684.1, forward strand.
TAATTTCTCAAGTTCAGAGTCATTTGTTATCATATGCATGTACTCTACTATATACCTTTACAGTCCATGAAATTCATTTACATGAAATACACACTGTAATCAATACTTATATGATATACAATAAATGAATCATAAAAATCTAGAGCTGGAAAGGACTTTAGTAAACCATCTAGCCAAGCCTCCCCCATACTGAGATAGGCCATCCCTGAAAGGTGTTTGTCTAACATTTTCTTTAAAACCTTTAATGGCAGGGATTCCACAACATCCCTTGGAAGCCTATTCCAATATTTAACTATCCTTATAGTTGTGTTTTCCTAATATCTAACCTAAATCTCCCTTGCTGCAGATTAAGCCAATTGCTACTTGTCCTACCTTCTGTTCTCCATGTCCATTGTTGATCACTATCCTCTTCATAACAGCTCTGAACATATTTGAAAACTGTTATCAGTTATCAGGTTCTTCCTTCAGTCTTCTTTTCTCAAGACTAGTTTTTTAACCTTTTCTCATAAATCAGATTTTCTAAACCCTTTATCACTTTTGTTGCCCTTCTCTGGACTCTCTCCAGTTTGTCCACCTCTTTCCTAAAGAGTGGTGCATGAAGTTGCACACAGTACTCCAGATGAGGCTTCACCAGTGCCAAGTAGAGTGGGACAGTTACCTCCTATATCTTTCATAAGACTCTCTTGTTAATATATCGCAGAATGATACTGAACTTTTTTTTGCAACTGAATCATATTTATTTTTTGACTTTTATTCAAACTGTGATCCGCTGTTACCCCCAGATCCATTTGAGTGGTACTACTGCCTAGCAAGTTATCCCCCATTTTGTATTTGTGCATTTGATATTTTTTCCTAAGTGAAGCACTTTGCATTTGTCTTCACTGAATTTCATCTTGTTGATTTAGGACCAATTCTCCAATTTGTCAGTCATTTTTAATTCTAATCCTGTCCTCCAAAGTGCTTTCAACACCTCCCAGCTTGGTGTCATCTGCAAATTTTATGAACCTACTCTCTACTCCATTAACCAAGTCATTAATACAAGTATTGAATAGTACCAGACAGACCCATGTGGGACCCCACTAGATACATCCCTCCCAGTAACTACTTTGAGTATGGTCTTTCAATCGGTAGTGCTCCCACCTTGTAGTAATTTCATCTAGACAACATTTCCCTAGTTTGCCTATGAGAGTTCATGTTGGGGATTATGTCAAAAGCCTTACTAAAATCAAGATATATCACATCTACTGCTTACCCTTATCCACTAGGCCAGTAACCCCGTCAAAGAAGGAAATTAGGGTGCTTTGGCATGTTTGGCTCTTGACAGATCCATGCAGGCTGTTCCTTATAACCTTATTCTCTAGGTGCTTACAAACTGATTGTTTAATAATTTATTCCACTATCTTTCCAAGTATTGTGAAGCTAGGCTGACTGGTCTGTAACTTGTGGATTCTTTTTGTTCTCCTTTTTAATGTACTATGTTTGCCCTTCCTCAGTCTTCTGGGACCTCACCTGTCCTCCATGAGTTCTCAATGATAATAGCTAATGGTTCTGAGATTGCTTTAGCTAGTTAGTTCCTTAAATACCCAGGAGTGAATTTCATCAGGGCCTACTGAGTTGAATACATCTAGCTTACCTAAATATTCTTTAACATCTTCTTACTGTATTCTGGCTTGTGTTCCTTCCTACTTGTTAATATTGTGTTAAGCATCTGGTCACAGTTAACCTTTTTAGTGAAGACTGAAATCAAATAGGTTTAACACCTCAGCCTTCTTGATATTATCCATAATTAGCTCTCCTTCTCTGCTAAATAGTGGACCTACACTTTCCGTCATCTTTTGCTTGGTCCTAATATATTATAGTACCTTATCTTGTTGCCTTTTATGTCAGTTGATAGGCAAAGGCACAAAATGAGTTACGCCTTTCTGATTTTGTCCCTATGTGCTTCCGCTATTCTATTTTAATCATCCTTTATAATTTGTTCATGTTCCTATTTTTTGTAGGAGTCTCTTTCAATTCAATTCAATCTATACACACAATGCTTATCTTTTTATTTACCACTATTCTGCCTGTTCCCTAGTCATTGATCTCTGTACCACAGTGAACTTTACAAAAAGGAGTTTCAATAGTAGAGTTTAGTAGAAGTTCTGTGTACTTTGTTAATCCATACAGTTTGTAATTCACACAAATAATATGGTCTGGTTTAGGCTTTCAGATATAATAGAAAAATTCTGTAGTGACACTTCTTCCTACTATAGTGTTAAAATATTCAGGGTATAGTGTTAAACACTACGGTGGCCAAAATAAAATGAAATTACTTTGTGGTCTATCAGGTGAAGGGGGTTGTTCACTTTACCAATTGACAACAGATAGTTATTCTATCAGTAGTGGAAATTAGTGACGTATTGCTGTTTTACTGTGGTATATTCCCTTCTATTTTTGTTGCTTGTTACTGTGCATTTGTAAAGAGATGTAAAAATTTGGATGACTATTCCTGATTTTAGTTTCACTGGCACAACACAACAGCTAGGCAGCTTGTCTGCTGTGAATACTGCTGCTTCTGCTAATCATAATTCTCAGTATTGCTATTCACCTTCATCTGCTTATATCCACTCTGTCTCATGATATACTTTAAATATTCTCTGCCTCAAAGAGCAGAACTTACCTTTTCATTGGGTGTGTAGTGCCTATTGCAGTGGGAAACTGAGACCTCTAGGCACTTCCACAGTAGAATCTAAACAATAGTTGGATTTATAGTGTCCTGCGTATTGACTGTGCTCTTATAATTCTTTAGTAAACTTAATGTCTTGCTGTACACTTCTTTCCAGTCATGGATGTATCAGATACTAGACTCACTAGTATTCTTCTGCTCTGTACAGGCCAAACATTACTGGCAGCATTTCAAGTGCTTTTTTGAGCTTTTTAAACATGAACAAACACTTACTGTGTAGTGTACAGTAAGTGGATTTTGTCAATGGGAATAATTATTGTTGAAATAATAAGTGGCTGCCATTATAGATTAATATTTTTCTTTCATTTCAGTGGTAAGAGATTTCCAGGAATATATAGAACCAGGAGAGGATTTTCCAGCTTCTCCACAAAGAAGAAATACATCAATGCAGGAAGACAAAGATGACAGTGTGATTTTGCCGTTGGGTGCAGATACGCTAACATGTAACTTAGGCATTCCAGTAGTAGTAGTTTGTACAAAGGTTTGTTTCAAATTTTAGAATTGTTTTTGCATATTTTACTTTAAAGGTGTGCTTCTGGTTATGGGTGGCTGGCAATATTTGGCTCTTCTAAACTGAAGAAAGCACTCAATTATAAATACTTTGGTTTTTCCCTGATAAGAATTTTTTAAAAGCCACTTTTTGTGGAGCATAGGCATTTTTCTCCCTTGAAATGAATTAACACTTTTCTGAATGTTGATGCTAGTAAACAAAGATATCTAGACATGAGGTGCTATTGTTTGTATTCTTTTACTTCAGATACGTTCAAAACATAATGGCACTTCTGGGGGAGAGTCAATTTTACTATCTAGAAAGTTGAAATAAGGGCAAAATCATGTAAATGTTCTGAGGCTACTTAGCATAGGATTGCAAATCAAGCGTTCTAAAGTCAGGAAGTTCCAAATTTTAGATTTTTCCCAAAGTTTTAGGAATTGGTTTATTTTTATGTCCTCAGGTTAGATGTGGAAGATATAACTAAAAGCAGCCGACAGTACTTGATCACAGGCAGGTCATCAATTTATAAATTAAAAAAAAACCTTATTAACATCTTTATCATCCTAATTCTAGTGAATCTTTTGAAGATTGATTTAATCAAGCAAAATGAGCATAGTAGAACAGAGCAGAAGAACCAAACTTTGCAAATAAAAAACAAACAAAAAACAAATTCTGAGCTATATCAAAATTGTTGTCCCCTGAGACTGACTAACAGCTGCACTGTGAGCATGAATCAAGCAGTTTTTCACCTTTGTGTGTGTGTGTGTGTGTGTGTGTGTGTGTGTGTGTGTGTGTACACATGCGTGTGCAGACCAGAAGTTTAATTCTTATTTCATTACTGATTGGCTCACTTCTGCTAACAGAAGCAGCTCTGTGATGTGTCTAGGCTTTCCAAAATAAATCTGACATGGCTACAGAAAATGCCACCATCAGCACATCTACATCCTGTTCAGGGTTTCTTTAAAACAAATTACACAAATACAATTCCGTCTTTTGGGTAGGATTTTCCCATCTTGCTGAATTTTTTAAAATTGATTTGGCACATGAAAATGAAGCCACTTACATATTTTAATGTACTCTGACCTCCCTCTTATAAATGGAGAGGATTGCAAAAAAATTGAGTTGAGTTCTTTAGTTAGCAGTTTAGGTGTTTCTGCATTATATTTCCCAGTTTTTAGGATTCTTCTTCTAATCTCTTCTCCCTAACTTTCATAAGTAGTTGGGTAACCCACCTTCTTAGCAAGGTAGATTTGGGTATGGTTCTCTTGGGATCTGTTTCCTTTTGGCCCTTCAATGGCCATGGACATAAGCAAGCTGTATTTTCAGTGTGTCCTAGCTCAGGGAATGAGGGAATAAGCTTGTTGTCATACTATTACTGTCACTTCACCAGTTGGCCAGTGCTTTCACTTTTTAGTCAAAACCCTGTTTGTTTCTTGTGGTGTGGGTTTTTTTTTGTTTTTTTTTGTTTTTTGTTGTTGTTGTTGTTGCAGAGCTAGATAGGATTTTTGTATGTCTAGGTGTTTTGATTGCCCTGATACCACAATAGCTAAACCCACTGCAGAGAGTACCATGTTTTGATTTCAACATAGGTGCAGTCCTCCGCTGTGTGATTCTTAGAGCCCTGCAAATCCGGGTCTATCTGCTTTATATCCGTGGACCGTTTCTGTGACTAGCGCAGATGCGGATACAAATTTTGTATCTGCACAGGGCTCTGACGGTAAGAGCTGGGCAGGCAGCTGTGAGGAACCATGTCGCAGACCCTCCACCTGCCCTGGGCTAGGAGCCTGGGGGGGCAGGGACACAAGCTGGGGGCTGATTGGGCCCCCTGCCTAGGGCAGGTGGAGGGACCCAGGCTCCCCACAGCTGCCAGCACGGCTTTCCCCGACCTAGCTCCGGCCGGGGTGGGCGGCTCTCGTAGTCACAGCCCGGCCATGATAAGAGCTGGGTGGGCAGCTGTGGGGAGCCACAGCGGACACTCCAGCTGCCCTGGGCGGGGAGCCCAAGCAGCTCCACAGGTCATCCCCCCCCCACCCCCACCCCCACCCCAGCCAGGCCAGTGTGGAGCCCAGCTGGGGAGCCACAGCGAACCCTCCACCTGCCTGCGGAGAGTGGGAGGGCAGAGCCTGAGAGCAGCCCTTCGCTGTGTCCCTGCGTGGCCAAGGGCAGGTGGAGGGTCCGCGACTCTGTGCAGCCTCCCCACAGCTGCCCTTGCAGCTCTCCCCAACCCAGCTCCAACCCGGGGGAGGGAATGGCTCTTGGAGCTGTAGCCTGGCCATGGTGTAGAGCCCTGCAGATGCGGATACACGTTTTTGTATCTGTACAGGGCTCTAGTGAGTCTTTCACTGCATCTGAAAAACTTGCAATTCTTACCATTCCATAGCCAGTTGTAACTCCCTGCCTTTAGTGCTGGTTATAATACTGCCTGTGTCAGCTGTAGGTTCAAAAATGTGTTCCTTAATTTGTTCCACTTAGGTGGTTAAATGTCTTGATGATTTTTTTTTTTTTTTCTTTTCCCATCTGCTAACTGGAGGAGTAACAACATTGTTATTTTTAAAAGATGCTGAACATGCAGTATTGCTTGTTTGTCTGTTTTTTAACTTGACAGTGTGATGCCATTAGTGTCCTGGAAAAAGAACATGACTACAGAGATGAACACTTTGACTTCATTCAGTCACATATCCGAAGGTTTTGTTTACAATGTATCCTTTCAAGTTTGAAATGTGTAATAATGGCATATCTGTAATCCTTATAAGATGTGACAAACTTGTATGGCTTGACCACAACTATTCTAGGAACTAGCCTGAGTCCATTACTGAGTGACTGGCTTAACTGAACCGAGGTCCCTAGGGAAGATTCTGTTACGCTGGGCCATGTCAGGTTTAACCTTTTTTTATACTGTCAAGTGTTGTGGATTTTGTGTGTGTGTGTGTGTTTTTTTTTTTTTTTTTTTTTTAACGGGGGTATCGGGAAGAGAAGTCCAGCATACCTTCTTGTCCATGGTTTCCTAGATTTTCCTTCACCAACCCTTTCATAATAAAATGCTGAATAGTTGTCCTAAAACTGAGTTTAAGATTTTCCCTGAAATAGCCTACCAACAGCAAGATAATTCTCACTTCAATTTACATTTGAGTATACTTCAAGTACACTTGATTATAAGGCATGTAATCATTTTGGCCTGACTATTGGACCAGTCTCTTGCAATACTGAATAGTTCTCCAAGACTTTTTAAATATTAAAGATGTAGGAAAAATGCATTACTTTACGTGGAAGTATAAGATGGCTTTGCCTACCTTAGAGGCATGTGGATATAGAGCTCATGCTCAAGCTGACTGTCAGCGTTTTTCTTAAGTTCCCAAAATTGTTCTAACACAAATGGGAACATTACAGTAGAACCTCAGAGTTACAAACTGACCAGTCAACCACACACCTCCTTTGGAACAAGAAGTATGCTATCAGGCAGCAGCAGAGACCCCCCTCCTCCCAAAAAAATGTAAATACAGTACTGTGTTAAATGTAAACTAAAAAAATTAAGGGAAAGCAGTATTTTTCTTAATCATAGTAAAGTTTCAAAGCTGTATTGAGTCAATGTTCAGTTGTAAACTTTTGAAAGAACAACCATAATGTTTTTTTCAGAGTTACGAACAACCTCCATTCCCGAGGTGTTTGTAACTCTGAAGTTCAATTGTACTATACACCATTTTACCCTTAGTCATCTAACCTTGCAAAGAGCAGGTTTAGAGGACATTTAAAATTCCAGCAGCTTGTCCACACTATTTTACCAGCATTGGCGCTGCAGTGAAGGGCGATGTTAAGAAAGGGAGTGTAGACAAGACCATAGAGAAGTTAGCATTTGTGGATAAACTATAGTTCAAGAACTTGAGGCCCCAGTCAGGATTGGCACAATGCCTGCCCCAAACTGTTTATAATTTAAGACCCCCATCCTGCAGTTGGGATCTATGCCAGCAGACCAAATTGCAGAATTGACACCCAGTACAATGCAAATGGGTATAACCAAAAAGGTGGGAGGGAGGATATTAAGTGATAGGAGCTAATTTATGTAACAGTATACTATGTGTACAACTTGAGGTTTTTTAAATATAGGATATAAATCTATCTAATAGGTATTAGAAATCCCACTGGATATCTTCCCAATCATTATGAAAAAGGAAAGTTATAAGTTGAACTACACATACTGAAATGTACCCTTTACCTTTTTTGGAGACGTTCAGCTTCTAATATCCAAGTTTCAATTGTTTTAAGTTTGCCAGACCCTCTTAAAGAGTCCCACATACTTCCAATAATATTTCATGATGCTGTAGAGCACTTAGAAAAGACAAAGCACTGTAAGTGTTAAACTTTTTTCTTAATATTTGTTGCATAATTTAAAGACTGATATATAGCTATTTAGAGAAATGTCATAATTAAAAACTTTAAAGACTCTGAAAGAGCAATACCATCTTAGGGTCATATTGGTGTTGACACATAGTTTCAGGCACATCAACTAACTATGCACATCTGTGTTGGCATTATACTCACCCCTTGTAGGGAAACATATACCTTCATTTTATATGGTACAACTCTGCTCCTTTACTTTAAAAAGAAATTATAGGAGGATTTAAGAGGTCTTTGGCAATAACTGCAGGTTCGTTTAGTACTTTTGAGATGACCAACTTTGATAGTTTACCATTAATGTTGTGCTAGCATTGTGGGCTTTTCTTTGGGGAGTGGGAAGAGCCTGTTGTTGCTATAAAAGCTTACAACATACAACTGACTCACTGAGTAGAGGTATTTATTTTGCCTGGCTTTTTCGGTCATTAAATGAGTTTATACAATTAAGGTTAGTTTCAAATAGAAATTCTTTGAATAGTTCCAGCAGTTACAAAGTTCGCTTTTGGAAACAGTGAGCAGTGTTCTAAAAAGATTAGTTGTAAGCTTGCGCTAATAAAACTCCTTATTTTCTTTTAACAAATGTGTTCAGATGGTGCAGCACTTATTTACACTTCAGTAAAGGAAAACAAAAATATCGATTTAGTGTATAGATATATTGTCCAGAAATTGTATGGATTTCCTTTCAATGTATCTGCTGCTGTTGTGGAAAAAGATGCAGTATTTATGTAAGTTTATCTTTATTATTAAATATTCATGCATGTATACATTTGTATCTACACAGTATAGTGTGTATAAGTAGTAGTGGTTCTATAAAGCTATTTCCATTTTGTTTCAACATTAACATTCACTAAATTTCTGTGTTAAGTGTTACAAATTCACCGTAAGAACAGGTTTGGGTTTTTCTGGATTGTTAGTTAATGGGTTAAGACTGTTGGTGAGCAGTCACTGTTGTTTTGAGAGAGAGGAAGTATCAAGCCAATTTTTAAAGTGGAATGTTCCACCAGGAGAAAATCACTTCTCCAATATGTTACACTGAGCAAAATAAAAATACTTCATACAGCTGACACTGCTAATCACTGACTAGCTGATGTAGAGGAAGGAAGTTATTAAAACTTTTGTTTTGGCTTTCAACAATGGTAATCTTTATCCACAGGTTGATATTGGGTATTAGGGAACAACCAAGTGAGTGTTTAAATTTGAAGATCAATGTCTGTATTTGTTTACCTTAAGTCCTGCAGGATGGGATAATGACAAGAAGATAGGAATATTACATGAAAACTTTCAGACACTAAAAGCAGATGACAGTTTTGAAGATATCATAACAAAACCACCTGTCAGAAAGGTAATTTGATTTCAGTATGTTTCAAAGGAAACCTATTTTGTTAACCTGTAGGAATATAACACACATTGCAACTTGGGTGCCATACTTTAGAGCATTTCTCCCTTCCCTTGGTTGGCTACCCCATGCCTATTAACCACAAGACTTTTGTTTTATTTTCTGGTTACCTTCCTTATGTGAGTTCTCCAGTTTGCTTTTTGCTTCCTCTTGAAAGCCACCAGAAACTAGCTCTCATTACTTACTGTTTATGTTGTTATTGTTAGTTGCTGTCCAACATGGAGAGGAAGAAACAGATGGGTGTTGCTATATATAGCACACTACTCCCCTCAATATCTGGCTTATTTTGCTCAATATGAGCAGGTGCTGGTTCCAACAGCAGCTTTGGAAGAGGCATAAACATCTAACTCAAACTGTTCATGATAGGTTGTATTCTTATGCCTCTACCTTCATGGAGGTGACTTGAACTGGATCTGTAGACAATCCTCTAGGTAGTGGATGTGGTGAAAATGAAGGAACGGCCTTCCAGGTAGGATCTATGTCCTAGGTTCTGACATAGTTAAGATAAACTGAGCTTTGTGTATGCAGATTTCTTAATTCTAGCTCTCTAAAAAGAAAATACAGGCCTGCTGTTTGCTCTCCTCAATCATCAGTGTTTCTTCTCCACTACTTAAAGGTTTTATTTATTTCATCCAACAAAGAAATGCATTTGTAGATCTTTTTCCACCCTTCTTCTCCCTGTTGCCATTATTCTCTATAGAACTTTCTTCAGAAGAAAGGAAAACTTGATGAAAATTCAGAAGCACAACCTAAAGCCCCCCCTACGTTTTCATTCTTGCAAGAAAGCCTCTTAAAATGTCTAGGATTACCTGGTAAAATAGCTATCAAAAACCCTTCTGTTCTCTTCACCAATAGAAAAAGATACAGGGGGCAAAATCATTTAGCCACTGAGGTGTCTGGAACCAAACTAAATCAGGCTGCAGTGCCCTAGGTGTCAGTTACTGACCTCCTAATCTCAAATTATAAACTCAGTAATGAGTCAGAGTAGCTGGTGTCTTCCCTTCTCCCCAAAAGCATAATCTGTAACAGCAGTCTGCTCCAAATGCTAACGCATCCCTGGCTCATTGATTTAAGATCCACATTATAGAAACACTGAAGATGTAAATAGAAAACTTCTTGATTTAGTTGTTTCTCAGTTAGTGAGACAAAGTGGGTGAGGTAATATCTTTTATTGGACCAACTCCTGTTGGTGAGAGAGACAAGCTTTTGAACTTATTCAGACCTCTTCATTCCTTACTCTGAAGGAATGTCTACATTGCAATTAAAAACCCCTGGCTGGCACATGCCAGCTGACTCTGGCTGTCAGGGCTTGGGCTGTGGAGACCTCTGGGCTCTAGGATCCTGCAAGATAGGAGGATCCCAGAGCTTGGGCTGCAGCCTGAGCAGGAAAGTCTGCACTGCAGGTAAACAGCCCCGCAGCCTGAGCCCTCTGAGCCTGGGCCAGCTGCAAGTGTCTAGTTGCAGTGTAGACATACCAAGAGTGTCACAGCTAAATACAAGATGGAATAGATTGTTCTTCTTTCAGTGCTTGTTCATATCAATTCCAATAAAGTGTGCGCGCATGCGGTAGCCAGAAGATTTTTCCCCTAGCAGTATCTGTCAGGTCAGTCTGGGCGCCCCCTGGAGTGGCGCCATCATGGCGCTCAATATAGGGCCCTACCGACCCACCACCCCCTCAGTTCCTTCTTACCGCCAGTGACGATTAGGTGGAACTTCCACTTGCTTTTGTCATGACAAGCGCATTTGGCAGTCTGTATATAGTTTTCATTAGTTCTGTAGTTAGTGTTAAGTAGTTAGTAGGTACTTTACTTAAGTTTCCTTTGGAGGGGCTTCCCCTCCAGCACTATCCCGGCACTAGGACATGCCGCGGTCTCCTGGCTTCAAAGCCTGTGAGGTCTGCAGCAAGTGTATGCCCAGAAGTGATCCTCACACTTTGTGTTTGAAGTGTTTGGGGGAGAGCCATCAAAAGGATCGTTGTAGGATCTGCAGGGGGTTTTGCCCCAGGACACTGAAAGATAGAGATCAGCGCCTGAAGATCCTACTAATGGAAGCAGCACTCTGGCCCCAGTCCGACCCTGGGTTGGTGTACCCGGTGCCAAGTACCTCCTCATCAGTATGCAGTGCCCCAGGCCACACTACTTTGGCCTCACTGCCAGAGATGGTCGTGTTGACTCCTGCCCCCATGGAAGGGCGGTTGAGTCCGGACACTTCTTGCTTGCCAAGGCCGAGCCGACAACTTCACCTCCCATCGACCCCGGAGGCGTTTGAGGCAGCACGGGACCTGCTCCAGCTCATGGCACCGTTCTCCCCGCCTAGACGGGAGAGGTTGCCAACACCGGTCGCTCCCCCAGGACCATCAAGGGGAAAGCCTGTAATGATGGCCCAGTGGTCTCCATCCCCAGTGCATTGCTCCCCGGCGCCAGAACAGGGTCAGTAGCCTCGTTGATCCCCAAGCCCTCGGCACAGACTCTGGGCGCCTCGAAGTACTGCTCCTCCGTGGTCCTCCTTTTCTGAGACCTCTGAGTCAGACTCCTATCAATCTCATAGGAGCACAAGTAGACGGTCCAGGTCATCACGAGACTGGCACCCTTACCCGGCACCGTGGCCCGCGCAGTCGCAGCCCCCAGCACAGTGGCCCTTTTGGACTCCCTGGGCCTTTCACCAAGGCCAAGGGCGGAGCCAAGGGTCACGTTCCAGGGCGGCATCTGTGGCCTCAGCCACTTTCATACTGCCTCCAGCATGGTTGGCATCAGCAGGATCGGGGTAGCTCCATTGCTTCCTCACGCCACCATCCCAATCCCTTCTTCTGCCTATGTGGTGCAACATGCCAGGCTCAGACTCCGGCCTCTCCAATCATGGCTAGCCTCGGTGTATTGGCTGGCTTGGGACAGTTTGGATAGGGTCGTGACTCTGCCTCGCCCGGTCCTCGACTCTCTCCAGTGGTGGCTCGACCCGCACGTAGTGTGTGCAAGGGTCCCCTTCACCAGTCCTCAGCCGTCCCTCTCGCTAGTGATGGATGCATCAGCCCTTAGGCTGGGGAGCACAATTGGGAGACCTCAGGACACAAGGCCTCTGGTCTCAGGCGGAACTTGCTCTCCGCATCAGTGTCAGAGAGCAGTGCATCTGGCATGCCAGACTTTCCGAGCCCACTTGACAGGAAGATGTGTATCAGTCATGACAGACAACACCATGGCGATGTTCTATATCAACAAATGGGGGTGCACGCTCCTCTCCCCGGTGCCAAGAAGCCCTCACAGTGTGGGACTTTTTTTTAGCTCATTTGATACACCTACAAGCATCGTACCTCCCAGGAGTACAGAACGAGTTGGAGGACCGTCTCAGCAGGCAAGTCTTTTCACGGCTACGAGTGGTCCCTCTGACCGGACGTCGCAAACCCATCTTCTAACGGTGGGGCTTTCCCCAGATGGATCTGTTCGCCAGGCAACGCAACAAGAAGTGCCAATAATTTTGCTCCTTCCTGAATCACAGACTGGGCGGCATCGCGGACACTTTCCTCCTCCCATGGAGAGGCCATCTTCTCTACACGTTCCCGACCAGCCCTCTCGTTCACAAGGTGCTCCTCAAGATACGGAGGGAAGAGACTTCAGTGATATTGATAGCTCTAGCCTGGCCCCACCAACACTGGTACACATCTCTCCTGGAAATGTCCTTCGAAGCCCCAGTTACCTTGCCACTCCTCCTGGACTTAATAACTCAGGATCACGGCTGTCTCTAGCACCCGAACCTCGAGTTGTTGCACCTCACGGCGTGGAAGCACCATGGCTGAACCCCATGGAGCTCTCCTGCTTGGACCCGGTTAAACAAGTCCTCCTTGACAGTAGGAAACCCTCCACCAGGGCTACCTACTTTGCCAAGTGGAAGAGATTCTCATTCTGGTTGGCGCAGCATCACTCATCCCCGACGCTTGCCTCTATACCACTCATACTGGACTATCTTCTCCATCTCAAGCTGCAGGGACTGTCCATGTTGTCAGTAAGAGTTCATTTGGCCGCCATCTTTGCCTTCCATTCAGGTTCAGAGGGCCGGTCAGTGTTTGCCAACCCTATGGTCAGCCGTTTCCTGAAAGGTCTCGACAGGCTATATATGCACATCCAGCAACCGACCCTGACCTGGGACCTCAAGCTGGTGCTTTCCAAATTGATGGGTCCACCCTTTGAATCACTGGCAATGTGTTCCCTGCTCTACTTGTCATACAAGGTGGTGTTTCTGGTAGTGATAACCTCAGCCCAGAGAGTGTCTGAGCTCAAGGCCCTAACATCAGAGCTCCCTTACACCGTGTGCTATAAGGACAAGGTTCAGCTCAGGCCACATCCAGCTTTCCTCCCGAAGGTTGTTTCCCAGTTTCGCATCAACCAGGACATCTTCCTCCCAGTGTTCCATCCTAAGCCATACTCAAGAGGCAGAGAGCAGAGGCTTCGCTCATAAGATGTCTGCAGAGCGCTAGCCTTTTACATTGAAAGAACGAAACAGTTTAGGAAATCCATTCAACTGTTTGTGGCCGTGGCAGACAGGATGAAGGGTCTTCCAATCTCCTCCCAGCGAATTTCCTCGTGGATCACGTCATGCATCCGTGAATACTATAACCTGGCAGAGGTGCCTGCCCCTCTGCCCACAGCACACTCCACTAGGGCGCAGGCTTCTTCAGCAGCGTTCCTGGCGCAAGTCCCGACCCAGGAAATATGTAGAGCGGCGACGTGGTTCTTCATACGTACTTTCACCGCACATTATGCAATTACTCAGCAGGCTAGAGATGATGCAGCCTTCGGTAGAGCAGTGCTCCAGTCAGTGGACAGCTCCGACCCCGCCTCCTGAATTTAGGCTTGGGAGTCACCTGATTGGAATTGACATGAACAGGCACTCGAAGAAGAAGAAAAGGTTATTCACCTTCTCGTAACTGTTGTTTTTCGAGATATGTGTTCATGTCCATTCCAATACCAACCCACCTACCCCTCTGTCGGAGTAGCCAGCAAGTAGGAACTGAGGGGGTGGCAGGTCAGTAGGGCCCTATACTGAGCACCATGATGGCGCCACTCCAGGGGGTGCCCAGATCGACCCAACGGATACTGCTAAGGGGAAAATCTTCTGGCTGCCATGCGCGCGCGCACACACCTGATTAGAATGGTCATGAACAACACATCTCGAAGAACAACAGTTACGAGAAGGTGAGTAACCGGTTTTTTTTAGCATAAGTAGTTAACACATTTCTAGGGATCATTCAAAGTAAAATGGCCTGTTAACATCCCTCCATTACATTTCCTTTGTAGATCTTCACTGGAGTTTGATGCTTTGCTTTGCCAAACGATGGCTGTTAAACCATTAGGATTGCTGCCACACTCAAAGAAACATAAATCTCTTATGCTTAGATTCAGATTCAGACTTTAAGGCCAGAAGGGACCATTGTGATCATAATGTCTGACCTCCTGCACACTGCAGGCCACAGAACCTCACCCGCCCACTCCTGTAATAGACTCCTAACATCTGCCTGAGTTACTGGAGTCCTCAAATCACGGTTTAAAGACTTAAAGTTTCAGAGAATCAACCCTTTACTCTACTTTAAACCAGCAAGTGTCCTGTGCCCTATGCTGCAGAGGAAGGCGAACCCTCCCCACCTCCCAGGTCTCTGTCAATCTGACCTGGGGGAAAATTCCTTCAGTTAGACCCTAAGCTGGTTGGCGAGCCCCACCATGCAGACACCTGAGAAAGAATTCACTGTAGTAATCCAGAACCCCCCCCATCCAGTGTCCCATCTCCAGCGGGAAAAAAAGATATACGGGTACATCTTTAGTTTCCAAATGGGACCAAACATTATAGGTCAACATTTTCATTATAATATGCCCCCCAAAATAGTTTACTAACTCAGAATTTTTTTTCAAAAACAGGCAAATTGAACGGTCCGCATACAATGTAATAAAATGCAACATTAAAACATCTAATTTAGGTAGGCGCCTCTTGTGCCTTTTTGCCATTGTGTCAGTGTTTATGAAACTGTGTTAAGAAATCACAGCCTCAAATAATCTCAAATACGTATGTGGTATGCCTGCACCCACTATTTAAGAGGTTGATAAAATTTGTGAAGTTTATTAACCTTTTCCCTCACTCCTCTTTAAATTTCTTTTTGTTCAGTTTTTATGAGCTGTAGCTATAAATGCAGCTGGAAGCCCAGCTACTACATTTAACAGCAAAACTGAGGCAACTTGACTTCTTTCAGACTTAGCTTCTAATTTCTAATAGGAAAATCCAATTAGGAATGTTAAATCAGTTTTAATTTCATATTTTATCAAATTAAAATTGGAAAGGCTTCAGAGACTACTGGATACATCTTTGACTGTGAGCTTCCATTCAGACTTCAGATGGGAGCATTGTATTTAAAAGTGTCTTCCTCTATCACTGCAGCTACAACATTTTAAAGATGCCTATGCTTACATGTAACTTCTGCTCTTTTGGAAAGCCAAATTGCATTGATTTATGAATTAAATTCAGGATGTAGTAACTCTCAGCAAACCTGAGTATTTAAAATGCCTTTATAAATGTCTTATGAATTTAAAAAATCTTAACTCTTCCCTATTTCCTATATTCTGTAGTAGAAACACATGGTTGTAAACAGTATTTAACACCAAAAGTAGACAAATAAAGTCAGGAATTAAACAAGAAGATAAATCTATATTGGATGTGCAACATATACAGCAAACTTTCTGTGCTTAGTACATTTTATAAATACTTCTGTTTCAATTGTTCAAGGAGATGCCATAAGCAAAGGACAAATAAGGGGAGAGGGGAACTGAAGACCAGTACTTTAACCTCTCACCTAATGAAGCTGATATTTTAGGATCATGCTGCAACTTCCCACTGCATGAGCCTCTTACAAATACTTAATGGGAAGAGTGACACTATAATCTGCACAATCCTGGAGAAGCCAAGATATGTAGTAGTAGTGTAATATACTAGGTGCTCAAAAAAATAATTCACCTGTTTCTACATGTATATAGACTTCAGGCCTGATTCTCAGTAAAAATTTTATTTGCTTTAAGGCACCTTTTGCCTGCCGGAGGATTTGTTGTGAGGAAGGGTGATCTTGTGATTGAGGCATAGAACTGGGACTCAAGATTTCTGGGTTCAGTTTCCAGCTCTACTATCAATTTCATGTGATCTTGAGGTCACATCTGTTTTGTTTTCCCTCTGTAAAACAGATATTTTCCTAGTTCACAAGGTGGTTGTGAGGATAAATTTGTTGTTTCTGAGGCTCTCGGAAGGTGAGGAAGGTAAAGTGTGGTGGTATATCTGTACCTAGATAGTCCCCAGACATACTGTGAGGTTCTTCAGGCTAAATTAAATTTTCAAGATCTTTGAACAGTCTGAGAACTACATCGCTTGATGATCATGCCCTGTAAACCGAACACTTTTGTGCTAAGTATGTAACAATGCCTTCCATAGAGCATGTCTAAACTATGTTGTAATTAAAATGTTAATGAAATAAAACACTTAAACAATGTCTCTTGCTTTAAAAATAAATGCTGAGGTAAAGACATTCAGCTAGCAGCATGTGAAGATAGTTGCCTTATGGTCACTCGCATCGTGTTAACAATTAGAAAATGTGTAAAGCACCAGCACAGCTTTAGGTTGAAGACCATGTTGTCTAGAGTCCATTTCATGCATTTTTTGTGCCTCTTCATATTAATCTGTAAATAGAAAAAGACAACTTCTAGTTTTTAAATGACATCAGTCACAACCGTATTGAAATGTTTTTTTATATTGCAGTTTGTGCATGAAAAAGAAATAGTAGCAGAAGATGATCAAGTGTTTCTTATGAAGCAGCAGGTAGAGTTACTTTGCATTTGTATGTTAGACAATTAGTTTCATTTAAACATGTGGTGTTCAATTAAATTTATTTTTGAGCTTGTTACAGTAAATGCAAATAGTAATGTCTAAAATATTTTGTTTTCCAGTCTCTATTAGCGAAACAGCCACCTACTGCAGCTGGAAGGCCAGTGGTTAGTAACAAATATTTTAAATACTAAAACTGAAAATCGCGCATTCTTCGGTTTTGATTAATACAATAGCATGTTTGGGTGAGAAGATTGCTGATGTCTAAGAGCACTTCTGATCTACAAGCTTTTTCTTAATGCTTTTCTAGAGTTTTCTTATTGCTGTAAAAATACTTAAGCCCAGAATGAAATTGAACTCCAAAGTGTGAACACTTGTAGATACATGTGTATACCTACATTTTAGATGGATTTCTGGAACTAGTATATAAAATGCTCAGCAATGTAACTCTTGTTACTTGTTTAAGTTCAAATTTAGAAAAAATTATAAGACCACTCCTGTAACCTTTTTTCAAGTGACAAGCAACTACTCAGTAATATGACCTATTAAGTTGCTTTTGTGAGGCAATGAAAGTAATAAAAGTTTTCCACGCAGTTTGCTTTTAATAAAAATTCTTCTTTCCATCATATTTGCCACAACTTGCCTTCATACTAAGAAGAGCTTAGTGTAGCTTCTCCATGAACTAGTGAATGCAGTTTCCCAAACAACCAGAGCTTTAGTACTCTCTCATCAGGGTGAAGTACCCCTCCTTTGCAGTGCCTCCAGTTGTTGGACTGCAGTTCTTAGTTGCAGTACTATTGGTTTTTTTCCTGTTAACTTTTAAGTGCTTTGCTAATGCATGATACATACTCACTTCTGTAAAAATGTGTATCTCACAGCATTTCATGATTTCTCATTTAAAACGGATTAATTTTTTGCAACAAGTATTCCATTGAATTAAATGATCGGTATTAAATGTACCTTTTTTTTAAAAAGTGGAAAAAACAGCAAAATGTAATTGAATAGTTCTGCTTGTATAGATTAATAGATTACATAGTTTATTTCTGGAAGTTGAGTACACAAAATAATTTGAATGTTCAATCTTCTACTTTTGTGTAGGATGCCTCGCCAAGAGTTCCTGGAGGCTCCCCTAGGACACCAAACAGATCAGTAACATCCAACGTGGCCAGTGTCACACCCATCCCTACTGGCTCAAAAAAAATTGATCCTAATATGAAAGGTATATTTCTTGTGCAGGGAAAATGTGGGAATAAGTGAGCTATTCTTGACTGCTTACTTGAAATACTTTTGTATTTGTTTATACTGACCTAATATGTGTAAGAGACAAGGTGGGTGAGGTAATATCTTTTGTTGGGCCAACTTCTGTTGCTGGAAGGGACAAGCTTTTGAGCCTAAGGGTACGTCTACACTACCCGCCGGATTGGCGGGTAGTGATGGATCTATCTGGGATCAATTTATCACGTCTAGTGTAGACCAGGCCTCAGAGAGCTCTTCTTTAGGTCTGGAGAAGGAAACCAGAGTGTTCAAGCTAAATACAAGGTGGGACAGATTAAGCATAAAGAGGTCACCGAAGTTGACTTAAAATGATGTGGGCCATTAACATCTCTGAAGTTGTAGGACGATGGAGGGTTAGTAGGCAGCAGGATGTGTTACAACTATTGTAGTGGGCCATAAAACCAGTGTGTCTAAGTCCTTGGTTTTTAGTGTCCAGCAGATTAATGAATTTAAGTTCCCAGGCCCATCTTTTGAAGGTGTTGTGCAGGTTCCTTTGAGGACAAGAAATGAGAACTCTGATATGGGGTGATCATTCCATGAAAAGTGTTTGCTCATGGGTAGTAGAGTGTTTTTTGTCTTATCACTTTTCTGTGTGAATTCATTTGAGAGCATAGCGGTTGTCTGGTTTTACCCATGTAGTTGTGGTGTACCTTATCAAGGGCATCAAATGCTCCAGTATGTTGACAGGCATGTGTAGAAGCCGTGGATCTTGAAAGATATGGTGTTGAAGGGAATATTGATCATTGTAGTAGTGGAGATATGGCTGCAGGTTTTGCATCTGTTGTTTTGGTAGTCTCTGATGCTGCTTTGAGTTAGTGTGTCCTTGTCTTGCTTCTGGTGAGCTTAGCGAGGTTGGGGAGTTATCTGAAGACCCAGAAGTGAGGGTTGGGAAATATTTCTTTCAGACTGTGGTCCCCATCAAGTATAGCTTTTAATTGCTGTCTGATATCCCACAGGGTGTGGGTTCTATTGTGGGATGGTAAGTGACAATTAGGGGTATTCAGTCAGTGGGCTTGTTTTCCTGCATTGAAGCAGGTTCTCCTGGGGTATTTGTGTGGCCCGTTACATGATGCAAACTACTTTTCTCTAGTGGCGTGTCCTTGTTTGGTGAGGTAAGTGTGTTAAAATGTGAATCCTAGATCTTCTCTTCAGAGCATATTCTTTGATATCTAAGTGCCTGGCTGTAGATACCAGATTTCTGGGTGTGTCTAAGCTGGTTGCTGGATTTGCAGGGGCAAATGTGGTGGTCTGTGTGTATGTTGTATATAGTTGTCTGTAGGAATCCATTGTTGAAGCTGATTGTGGTGTCCAGGAAGTTGACGCTGGTGTGGGGATGTCCTAGAGAGAGTTTGATGGATGGGTGATGGTTGCTGAAGTAATGGTGGAAATCTTTGAGGGAATTTTTTGGTCATCTGTCCAGAGGATGAAAATATCATTGTATATTGTTTTATGATGCTTTTTTTACAGAAATTTTCCTCGAGGTGGTCCATGAGGAGGTTGGAATACTGGGGAGGCATTTTAGTACGCATGGCTGTTTACATGGTTTGGACAAAGTGTTGTTGAATATAAAGTTATGATGGGTGAGGATAAAAATGAGATTGTCAATGTGTTTGGGATGGATTTCTGGACTTTGTCCATTGTCTTATAGATATTTGAGACCGGCTGCAAGCAATCTATCTCATCTCGTGTTTAGCTTGAATGCTTTGGTTTCCTTCTCCAAACCTGAAGAAGAGCTCAGTGAAGCTTGAAACCTTGTACCGTCCACCAACAGAAGTTGGTTCAATAAAAGATATTACCTCACTCACCTTTGTCTTTCTCATATCCTGGGATAAATCCAGTACTACAACACTGCAAACAACTGTGTAGTCAGCATTTATTTGGAAAATGTTGTTTTTCATATATAAAATACCTTTCTACTTTTTTGATGTAGCTGGAGCCACAAGCGAAGGTGTCCTAGCTAACTTCTTCAACAGTTTGCTGAGTAAAAAAACCGGTTCCCCAGGCGGTCCTGGCGTTGGCGGTGGCAGCCCTGGAGGAGGGGGCAGTGGAGGTGGTGGCAGCAATTTACCACCATCAGCAAAAAAGTCAGGTATGATTAATCATAAAGCATCATTGGAAATTTCATTTGTGCAAGGAATACCTTTAATTTAACATGCAATATTTGTTAAAATGCAGTTAGAAATGTGGCAAGATAAGTAATACAACTTAAATGTATACAGCATTATCCATGGCTCAATGATATAGTAAAATCTGAGAGGCTGACAATGGTAAGCCAAGATGAGATCATAGTAGATCTTAATTGGGAGGGTGTTATGGGTGTATTGTGAGCCTCTGAGCTTTTTTGGGGGGAAATCATATTGTATTAATATCTAACTGAAATTTATGAATAATATCCTGTTCCCTATCTGTTAGCCCTTAGTACTGTGCAGCTCTGAGGTTTTTAATCTTCCTTCTATCTGCTGCTTTCCAAAATTTGTGTGCTAGAATCGGAGCGTTTGTGGGGAGAACAAATACGGACCCAGAGACTCTCTTGCATTCCTGCAGGGAAATAATGAGGATAAGTAATATGAATGCCCATCTATTGAGTCCTCTCTTTTGTTCCTCATCACCTGGATTTCTCCCTTCTATTAGGGAAGGTGAAGAGAGCAAAAAGGCCCTTCTGGGTAATGGCTGCATGAGCCTGTGTTGTTAGAAAATAAAGGAAGCATGCTAGCTATATTCATCCCCACTTAGCATGCCCAGGGCCGTCCAGAGGGGGGCGCAAATGGGGCCCCCACAAGAATATAGTATTCTATAATATTGCAACTTTTTTTTATGGAAGGGGCCCCCAAAATTGCTTTGCCCCAGGCCCCCTGAATCCTCTGGGTGGCCCTGAGCATGCCTGTAACACACCTCGCATGCACACACAAGTGCTCCCAGTGGTGTTAAACAGGCTCTTACTACTGCATTTTTCATTCTTTTCACACATCTGTTGTCCTTTAAGATTCTAAGCTTTTTGGAGCATGGGCTCTTTTTATGTTTGTACAGCACTTAACACAATGGAGGTCCACCTGCTTGGAACTTCTAGGTATCACTGTAATAGTCCTACTCTTCCCGTTCTCAGAATGCTAGGATTTTCAAAAACTCTGGACTTCATGTACTTTGCCTGGCCACCATGTGAACCTGCCTCGAAGATCCATTAAGGCCTGCATCACAACTGAAAATACTCTTTCCTGGGCTGATTGCAGAGAGTATAGGGGGAAAATTCAGAATGGGCACAGAGATTTCATCAATAGCTTCTGCATAGTTTGGGAATCCTAGTTGTTTAAATCCCTCAGTGATCACTGAACATTGGCTGCCTAGATCACACAACCCTCACTACGAAGTATTGTAGTGCAAATCTACATGACATCATGGTCTTCCTGACTCCAGTCTGGGGCCATATTGATCAGGAATTATCTGGTGTAACCAGCTTCCCTAGGGATGCTTTCTCTTCCCTGGAGTGATACTTTTGTCCTCGTTAAGGTGAGCACATCATAGAGTTACAGAAATTTTTCCTCAGTCTTAAGTTACAGAGCGACAGAGACATGCTGATCCTATCTCTAACTATCATACTTGTCTGATAATAGTACAGACCCCAAAGTGTTGCTTCTACTGGTATACATCTTAAAGAACTACACAGAGCCAGAATCTTCGGGGTGGGAGGTACGTGATGGTTGCAGCATAAATTGTCAGCTGTTGGTCTTATACTCTGGCCCTCAGCAGATATGCCAGAACACCCTCCATCTAATCACTGCAGCTGCCTCATGACTACTTTAGAAAAGCTGCAGCAGAAACCTTTATTGCTGAATACAGAATGAGAGCCTAGCTAAACCTGTCAATAGGAGGATTGCCACACTGACTTCAATTCTACTGTATGCATATGCAATTCTGCCATCTTATCCATATGCATTACAATACAACTTTGTGATACCCACTTCGGGAGGGTGGATGGGAATTCAGAGTCATCAACCCAATCAAGAAGAACTGGTGAATAGAGGCACAAAGGATCTCCAGCCTGTATTTGAAGAGGGGGGCAGTATCCATGTGGGGGGTGTATTCCGATTCATATGCAAAGACTGGTCATAGGCTTCTTTTGGGGAGGAAATTTCACAGATCTTTAATAGCTGAAAAGGTCTGGTCTGCTTTTTAAGCTCATTCGGCTAAGACCTATTACGGATCTGTGGTCCTTGAAATAAGAATTTTCATGTAAACATAGATAAAATAATCCTATTTCCCCCATGCCTGTGTCGAGGGAGGTAAGGCGATTGGGAATGTGAAGAGAGTTTGTTTTTTCTGTTGGTAAATTGTACAGTCAGTTACTTGAGAGCACTTTGGTTCATTATGAAATATACTCGAGATCAAATCAATATCAGTCAAGTTCATTATTTCCTAATGCTAAAGTTGATTTCAGCTTTGCAAAGTGTTAAAGGGTACTTAGAATAAGTGAATAGGTGTATAGAAAGACATAGGCCAATTCTGGCCATATAACTGTTTGAAATATAAATCAGTGTATTGTTGTGTGCTTAATACATATTAATATGTGGTGTGAATAATACATACTGATAATGTGAGCCCAACCTTTATTGGTCAACACCTTCTAGAAATTTTAGGAGATGAAACGTGTATCATTCATGTTAGGATTTCATAGGATTTGCTTTCCACATACAGTGCAAGACTTTGAGAGAACTATTGTAAAAATGGCTTGTTAGCCAAACAGTAGGGTAACCCACACGTCTAAAATTGCTACAAACTAAATATGTTCTCCGTTTTACTATATCTTTACACTAGTGTATCTGCAGTTTGTAAATATGACATTGCATGAAACAACTTCTTTAGTATTGTATTAAAGCAGGAAAACTTAACTCTTTTTTTAATGGATGTTCTTAAGAAATAACATAGTTGTGGGAAAACAAGTCCTTTCATTTTTAAGCATGACCAAGTGTTGTGCGCTTTTTTTTTTTGTACAGGCCAGAAGCCCGTCTTGACTGATGTTCAGGCAGAATTGGATAGAATTTCACGAAAACCTGAAATGGTCTCTCCCACAACACCTACATCCCCCACAGAAGGTGAAGCATCTTGAAGACACCAAATAAAGCAATTTATTCAGTTTTCTGGGATAATTTAAACTTGCCTCTGCCTCTTCCTTCAGTGACTGGAACTAGACAGCTGAAACACTTTTTCAGAGAAGGACAAACAGTTGATGTCTTGATTTCATGTGTTGCCCAGCTTTACAAAAGGGAGCTAATACAGATGGAAAACTATACCACACCATATAGGACTATTGTTCACGGTGCAACTTAAAGAATTAACTAATTCCTGGATTTTGTTGAAAAGTTGGTGTAATTGTGTAAAATGGCACATATGTCCACTTAATCATATAATGTTAAAGGCTGCTTAAAGAGTTGGAAAATGATATGTAGCATGGGCACTTAATGTATATTGATCTCCCAACCTATTACAGTTGAATTTAATACAGGTTAAACTTTGAGGCATAGAACTACTAGTTTTGCTGGAAGAGAGGATAATCATTTGTTATAATTTTGTGCACCAACAATAAACTAACCTGAACAAAATTCAGCACTTCATGTGGAATATGACAGCAAACCTGTCTGATCTCATTTGAGATTTTATACTGCATCAAAAACTTGGGCTAAACTTTCATTCCAGCATAAGACTTTAAAATATTGGCCAATTTGATAACTTCAGACACTGAATAAACTATTTGTGTAAAGAAAAAAGCAGAGGTTAACTTAATAAAAAATGTACAGATTATCAGTATCCAGATTTTTTCTGTATATATGGCTCAGCCTTAACATCTCTCCCCCCCCCCCTTTTTGTTTCCCAAATTAGTTATGGTTTTAAATCAGACATTAAAACTGTGATCAGTTAATAAAGTATTATCTGCATTCAGATATAAATAAATTCATTGCATTTTCTTGTATTAAAATGTATATTAGCTAATCAAAATATTTAGTGTTTCACTCTTGAAGACTAGGTACTTTAAACGTCCCTCCCTCTAATCTTTCACCCTTCTGTGAATAATAGTATGGCCCAGCTTTAAGCGTCCCTAAAACGTGATAGTTCTGGAAGAAACAGATATGAGTCTGCTACTCATACAATACAGCATTGTACTAATGTTCCTACGTGCAAAACTTCGATCATCAGATTTCGGGGATTTAGTCTTCAGTTTAAAAGCCCACTAGATATACTAAGCATCCTACTGATGATTTTTCAGTGCACTCTGTGGAATCATGTGTCAAAAGTTAGCATTTGATTGGTTATTTCAGCTTTCATTACACAGTATTTGAGAAACACTTGAGATCATAAACATAATGTGAGAAATCTCCCACTGAAGCGCATGGTATACTGAGATTAGAACAACTTTCAAAGATTATCCCGAGTATTTTTATTAACACTTCTTAAATAGGTGTACAATTTTTTTACTACAACAGTGGGTATAATGTACACAATTTCCCTAATTTACTAATTGGAAATCTGCTAAAAAGTGTTAGGAGAAAACATTAATATCCATAATTTTTATTCTGGGTATGGTATTATACTTGATATTGCTGTTTAAGTTCCTACTTTTGATACAGATTTTTTTTTCTGATTCCCAAAAAATTCATTTTCTTGAGACTAACATATTAGAATGTTTTGCTTTGTTAGCTTTGATTTTTTTTGTTTGCTCTTCAGGGAACTTTTTAAAATATTGGCTGCTTATCAATGCTAAAAATCTGAGACTAGCTGTCTTATCTAAACAAATCTATTGAATTATTTTAAACATGGGATCTCATTTGAATAATCTGATCAGGAATAAATCTAAAGTACAATAATGGTAAAATGTTGCCCTTGCAACCAATAATAATGGTCCAGCTCTCCTGACCAAATATGTGAACTGCTGAGGAATAACTGTATAGAATATATACATGAAGAAAATGGTTTCTAATCACAGATGCATTGCTGTTCCTTGAACAATTCACTACTGTGCTTACACACGTACAGTAATTTTTTTTAACATAGTAATTTAAAATGTGCATGACAGCTCTTATCCTGTTGATGAGATCACCAGTGTGTTTCCTATCTAAATTCTAGTGGTACACCATATTAGCATTAAAAGGCAGAAACTTAAGATTTTAGCATGTTTAAATTGCAAAACTATTTTTGCACTGTTTTAGTTTTTGCAAGGAAGACACTTTTGGTTTCTAAACTCTTCAGTTCTGTTCATTTGATCATATCTGATATCAAAGTAAAGGCCCTTTGTGAAGTTGGACAAATGTCTCAAAAGAGTTCAATAAACATCCATTACACAGTTTATTTTTTGGGCTTTATTTTAGAAAAAAATTATAATGGAGTCTCAATACTAAAGTGCATGAAAACATAAAACCTCATTTCTGCATATTTGAAGCTTTTGAAATATACGCATTGAAGGATTCCTTAGCCTCTCTTTATCAAGGACAAATCTGCAACAAAAGAAAAGGCAGTAGAAGGATGTTGTGTGCTGTGCCCTCATGTTTTAGAGAAAATAAAGACCATGTTCTGTGGAAAAATGCATCAAAAATCTATTGCAAACAAGTAGTTTAAACACTTGGTTTTTTAAAGTGGCTGTTGCCAAATCACTGTGAACTGTATCTGTTGTACAATACCCATCTGTTTAAACATACAATAAAATCATGACACAACTTCTGTACCTAAAAACAAAATAAAGCAGCTATAACAAAAAAAGAAAGGAGACTGGAGGCTATTGTCCTCTAACTGGGATTAAACACTATCAATTGCCATTGAGAGTAATCTATTTTATCATTCTATTAATGGGAGTAGAATGTCTCCTTGAGTCTAATTTCCTCTTGCTGTTTCAGCTGTCAAAAAGGTCCATGTTGATCTTAATCAAACCATTTTTTTTCTGGAATAGTTTTAATATGAATTTACAAACCTGTCACCACAAATGTACTATCAATTAATAATATTGGTACACAAACAATAAACCCATCAACTCTGTAAGGCAGGGATCAAAACATATTGGGGGAGGAGAATGGAGAAAACTATGGGGGAGGGAACTATACATTGTAGACCTGTAATAAAAAAATGATTTCCAATTTGTCTATAATGGGGAAACTGATCTAATACAGGAGAAAGTCAACTAAACATGAGAGTGAATGAATAAAGCCATTATTTATATAATGCTACAACACAATCCCAACCCTGAAAAGTCTCCAGTCCAGCAGACAAGAATATGTACTAGGTAAGGAAAGATGTGGAGAGAGTATAGGTTGAGGACTAGACCCTCTGAAGGATTCATAGGAAAAAGTGGATCTTTAGTGGAAGGGAGAAAATTTAGAAAGTTTTAAATAGCACTTTTAAAAAATGTACTTTTCCTGTGCTCTAAGCACAGTACAAGCATTTACAAATGTATTCCATAAACTCTATCAATCAAATTCCTCCTAGGAATATTACTGCAGTAACAGGCAAATGGACTAGCTAGTGCATCAATGTTTTTCTGAAAGTCTCACAAGCTGCTTGTAAATTCTGGGAATCAGCTAAAGGGTCACTTTATTTCCAAGCAACACTTACCCAAACAGATATCCTAGATCTTCCCAAGGAGGGCTTTGGATCCAAGGTATGGTTCAGAGACAGCTCCTAGTTTTGCTTGTGGATGACCTCTGAACCACAGGCAAGTATCCATATTAATTCTTACTCCACTGTTCTTTTGAGTATGTCCCTATGGGTGCTCTCACAAAATACTGTATGTGCATGTGCTAAAGCAGAGACTGAAAAGTAATATCCGCGGGCCTGTGCCTGCACAGAGCAATGCCTTATGCTCTGAATAAGGGGATAAAGGAAGGCACAAGCTTGCCACCGCTTATTCCTTCTCAACCACGGATGGCTCGAGACAGCATCTTCTGCTGTTAGCGATATTCAGCTTCCTCCTTTCACCTCATGAAAGCCTTTATCTATTTTGTTGTTTGTTTTACTGTAGTTAGTTTAGCATGATTGTGCTCCTGAGGCTTGGTGGCTCCTATTCTTGGACCTTTATTAGTGCTGGAGCACAATCTGTTATGCCTAAAACCTCAGGATTTAATCTCTGCTAGACTTGCCACAAGTCTTTTCCCTACAGTGATGGGCACTCTAGTTGCCTGCACTGTTTGGGAGACTTTCATCTCCTCAAGGTGAAAAGTCTGTCAGAGGGTCAAAGGCAGATCCAAAAAAGACCGGGAGACTAGACTAAAACTCCTATTTAATTAAATGTGCTCGTGTTCCAGAAGGGTCTAC
The DNA here is from genome assembly GCF_028017835.1 of Emys orbicularis. Taxonomy (NCBI): domain Eukaryota; kingdom Metazoa; phylum Chordata; order Testudines; family Emydidae; genus Emys; species Emys orbicularis. The sequence continues at coordinate 220,306,440 of NC_088684.1, forward strand.
TTCCTCCCCCCTCACGCATGTATGTTGGCTTCAATGTTGCAGGCCTCTTTGGTCACTTTCAGCTTTGTCTGTGGCCACTGAGGCAGACTTTAAAGAAAAAGTACATCTCCCAAACCTGAGAAATGAAGAAAAGGCATAAGTCAATCCATAAGACTCACTCAGGAGAATCAGTGCTCCAACTGAGTCCAGTACAGGTGTTGGTACCATGTAAGAAGCCCCATATGAACAAGCCCTCTGCCACCAGAGCCATCTATCTCAGCAGAACCATCTGATTCCTCACTGCACTGTGGTACACACAGGCTACCATGTGCCTCAGAACTGGTCTCTTCCTTCCTCTCTGAAGTGAGACAAGACACTGCAGCAGTCGCCATCCCACCAGTCAACATTTCCACTTCCAGTACTGACCCAAGCCTCAACCTTAGGCTATCAAAACCCTCTGCTGCCTGCTAGATTTCTGTTTTTAGAGGTTCTTATTTCTCTATCAGAGCCCCCTCACCAGTACCATCCAGACAGTTACAAGTTAAAACTTACCTAAGTCTTTAACCTTTGGTACTGACTATGATACCTGAGCGCCCCTCTTCCTCCTCCCCACAGCTTAGCTCAGGAGATGATTGATCAGACTCGAAGATTTTTGTACACAAATCCATCCTGGTACTGTACCACCAAACTCCCATGAGTCCTTCTAATGAGGACTCTAGGGGACCTACCAAACATTGTAGGCCCAGATAGTATGACCTTTCCCTTATTCTCCTTAGTGGGATTACTGGGACCCTTGGGGCCATTTCTGTGATCAGTTCTACAGGATAAGAAAGGACCACCAGCACCAACTGGTACTGTACCATTCATGGATACCAACTGACCATCTCCCATTACTGCACACTTCTTCGGTACCAGATGATACACAAGAGAAACAAGAACTTCAGCCCAAGGAGATCTTGCATCCTTCAGTCAGGTCCTCTTCCTCCCCGGAAAAGGGTGTAACACCACCAATGCCCTCCTGTGCTGATAATTTCAAGACACAACTCTCTTTGGTGGATATTTTGAATATCAATCCACAAGGGAAGATTGCTCTGTTAATGAGGCATTGCTAGCTCTTACATATACCCTGTGGCAAACACCAGCTCCAGTTCTACCCACCTGTAAAAAGTCAGGCAAGAAGTACTACATCCCACTAAAAAGAATGTAAGACTTCTTTTCCCACCCCAGCCCTAATTCCCTAGTGGTGAAGGTAGCCAACAAAAGAAGCCATCAGGCTCAATCTAGACCTCCAATGAACAAGGAATCCAAGTGGCTGGATTTACTGGGCAGAACAAGCTACTTGTCAGCTGTTCTTCAATTTTGTATTGCCAACTATAAGGCCTTGATGGCAAAATACAACTTTACCACATACTCAAAATTTACACATTTTATCTACCACCTCCCACAAATCCAAAGAGAGCAATTTCAGTCCATCTTGGATGGGCAGTTAATCTCAAAAAGCTCCCTCCAAGCTGCCCTAGATGCCATCAACACAGCCTCCAGATACATGGCCGCGGCTGTGATCATGAGTGTGTCCTGGTTCAAGTTCTCTGGTCTTCCAATAGAGGTGCTTGACGGATCTAAGCTCTTCAGTGAGTATACGGACTCCTCTCTACACCCACTCAAGGATTCCAGGGCAACATTGCAGTCATTGGGGATTTATATGCCTGCAACGAAAAGGCAGTTTAGTAGAACCCAAACTGCTCAAAGTTACAGGCCATTCCAGTACCATCATCACTTCTTCTCTAAGCTCCGTGAATTATTCAAGAGAAGAGCCAAACAGGAAAAAGGGGGATTAACCACCCCTACTTCTACTCAATCGGCCCCTCCTTCTAAGGGCTTGTCTTCACTACTGCACTAAATTGGTGCTGCTGCCATCAATGCCCTTGTGTCTGTTTTCAGTTCCTCCCTAGAACATCTGGTTCGGTGATGGCCTTCACACTTATCTTTTAACACACGTATTTCTCATTCACACACAAAACACAATTGATTGACACAAAACATTTGAACAGGAACATCAAGTTGCAATGCAAAAGAAAAACAAACATTGCATTCTTTTACTTATTTTAAAATGCTAAACCTACAACAAAGTGGTGATCCTAAAAGGTCTGTTATTGCCTTGAAATCAGCCCAGACACAGATTCTGGCTGATGCATCTCTACCAATAGCACATTAGACCATTCCTTTCTGCTATTCAAAATGGGTGGCTAGCAGGATATGGTCAAATCATACATTAATACATGCTATATTATTATCTTATTATTCTTTATCCTTCATTCTAAATTATACAAAATACAAACATAAAATCCTACTACTACACATCCAACTATAAGAGAAGAGATTGAAACAGAGATCTTTTCTACTTCACTGTCCAACATACCAAGAAGAGTGAGAGACAGACTTGTTCAAATTACCAGAAAAGATTTTCTATCAAAAAGCAAGGAAGAAAAACCGTTCATCGCCCTGGGGGGAAAAAAGGAAAAGGAGAACACTGAGTCATTCTATATAGGAACCTGCCATCAAATTTGAAATATACAAAGGAACAAATAAACGATCCAGCACACTGTGAATCCATCTCCTGAGCAGGTGCTTGATGTAATAATTATATACCCAATTTATTGGGGGGCAGGGAATCATGTTTGTCATAGCTTGCACTGGGAGAATATGGTTCTTTGTTTTTTTCTAGTGCCTGGTCATCAAATGAGCTTAATGAATCTGCCACAGTTGCTAGCTGCGGGAGTTAGGCACTCATCCTGCAGCTACTTAGGTTCAGAAGTAACTATATATATGAATTAGAAGCCAGTTTATTGGACTGGGACTCAGGAGACTTGGATTCTAGTCCTGGCTCTGCTGGACTGCTAGGTGACCTTGGGTAAGTCACTTTACCTCTCTCTGTCTGTTTCCCTATTTGTAAACTCTGGGTAATGATACCTATCTCTTTTGTAATGTGTTTTGTGATCTATTGATGAAAAGCACAATGTAAGAGATGGGCACTATTATTTAATGTTTGCCAGTCCCATTGACTTCTAGGTAGAACTATGTTTGCATGTAAATGTAAGTGCATAAGCGTTTACTGGAGCAGGCCCTTCATTCAAAGGGTAGCAGCATGTGCTTTAAAATTCCACAGTCAGCCCAAGTGGGGTGGTTTATCCTAATATGCCCTTATATAACCAATACAGGGACAGTCTCCAGCTTGCTTTCTCTCTCCATATGTTGTGTTTCCTCATTTGTCCTCCCCTCTGCTTGTATGGCTTTAGTGTGTTCGGCTCCTTGGAGCAAGGGTCATTCCTTCTTTTCTGTTTCGGTAGCACCTAATACTTATTTGTATTGTAGTGCCTCGGAGTCCCAGTCATGGATCAGGACCCCACTTGGCTAGGCGCTGTACAGACACAGAACAAAAAGATGGTCCCTGCCCCAAAGAACTTACAATCTAAGTATAAGGCAAGAGACAACAGATGGATACAGACAGAGAAGTACAAGGAAACATTGAGACAACATTGATCAGTACAATGGGCAGTGGTCACAGCACACCAGCAGCCTAACCATTGTCAAGTTTTTTGTAGGCATCACAGTGAAGGAGAGGTTTTTAGGTGAAATTTGAAGGAGAACAATGAAGTGGCTTGGCAAATGTTTGCAGGACGTACCTCCCAAAAGTGAGAGGCAGCATAGGAGAAAGCATGAAGGTGCTTGTCTGAAAACTTAAGAAGTGGACAAGCTGATATGATGGGCCAAGTGAAGATGGGAGTTGACTTTTGTTTACTGAATGAGAGGTGGGCTTTGAAAGTGAAAAATGTTGTAGCTTACATATTTGATATGACAGATGAGGAAGCCAGTGGAGGGATGCAAAGAGGGGAAACATGGTCAAAGTGACGGGCTAGGAAAATGATTTTTGCTGCAGCATGCAAATGTATGTGAATGGGATAAGATTGCATTTGTCAAAGCCAGAGAAAAAGATGTAGTAACTGAGATGTGAGATGATGAGAACCTGGATGAGAGTTTCTGGTGTGGGTGGATAGGAAAGGCCATATCCTAGAGATGTTATAGAGCAGGGGTCTCAAATTCAATTTACCTTAGGGCCAGTGCCAGTCCTCAAATCCTCCCAGCGGTCCAATAATGTCACTGAAGATGGTGTACAGAAAAGAAAACATTTATATTGTATTTTTTTTTAAATTTCTTAGAAATAATAAAACTGTCATACAACTTTATACAATTCTTCGCCTGCCAGAGCCAGACACCTGGCAACGCTTCAGTTCTGTCAGTTTGCTGATGTTTGGCCTCAGTAACTGCTGCAATCCTGAACGTTTCAACTGCTCAAGGTGTGCATCAGATAGTTGTGTTGGGTATTTTGACTTGTTTATATTCATTGTGGAAAAAAGTGATGCTGCCTTCATGGCTGACTCTGCCCGGCAACTAATGATGCTGCCTCCATGGCTGACTCTGCCTGGCGACTAGTGATGATATCTCTGTCCTTCTCCCCCGGCCAATGGGAGCTGTGGGGGGCAGCACCTGCAGCAGACATTGCCGGCAGCGTGTCTGCCTACGTCTCTCCTCCGCCAGCCGCAATGGGGAGGTTCTCAGGCTGCAGATGGCCTGCGGGCCAGGACTTTGAGACCCCTGTTATAGAGAAAGAATCTGCAGAACTTTGCTATAGCCTGGTTGTGAGAACCTAGAGAGAGGTCTGAGTCCAAGATGATACCCAGGTTATTGACTTAAGTGACAGCCAAGATACTACAGTGATCAAGCTTGGGTTGGGGAGTGGATTAAAGAGTTCTGTTTTAGCTTTGTAAATCTTGAGCTGAGGGGTAGATGTCAGGAGGAAGGTATTAAACAGCCTGGCTGAGATTTGTTTGGATGGAGCCAGGTTGGAGTAGAGATCTGATTCACCCACCTAGAAATGGTAGTTGAATTTGTGTTTGTGTTTGTGGATGAGATTACCCACAGGTAAGGTAGGGGTGGGGAGGATCAGGAGGACCAAGGACAGAGCCCTGTAAATCCTCCCTGAAAGTGGAGAGGGATAATGAGGATTCCCCTTAAGGAGTGAGTAGAGAGGTAGAAGACTGAGGAGAAGAGGGAGTCACAGAGGGATATGGGGCTGGACTCTGCCCAGGGAAAGATCTTGAATTACCCTGGGTACTCTTGGGGGGTTGTGGAAGCTCCTCCTGCATGGCATAGGCCTACTGGCAAGAGCAGAGGGCTGCCCTGGATTGCAGCCGTGCTCCTGTACAAGCTGCAAGGAAAGTTACCAATGACTCATGTCAGGGTTCCCTCCCCACTCTGAACTCTGGGGTACAGATGTGAGGACCCACATGAAAAACCCCCTAATCTGATATTCTACCAGTTTAGGTTAAAAACTTCCCCAAGGCACAAATTCCTTTCCTTGTCCTTGGACGGTATTGCTGCCACCACCAAGTGATTTACACAAAAATTCAGGAAAGGGTCACTTGGAGTCCGTATTCCCCCAAAATATCACCCCCCTAAGCCCCTTTACCCCCTTTCCCAGTTTGAGAATAATATGCCAACTAATTGGTTAACAATGAGAGCACAGACCAAACCCTTTATCTTTAGGACACTAAAATCAATGAGGTTCTTAAAAGAAGAGCTTTATTATAAAGAAAAAAGTAAAAATCACACTTGCAAAATCAGGAAGGAAGGTAACTTTACAGGGTAATAAAATGATTTAAAACACAGAGGACTCCCCTCTGGACTTAGCTTCACAGTTACAAAAAACAGGAATAAAACTACCTCTTAGCATAGGGAAAATTCACAAGCTAAAACAAAAGATAATCTCATGCACTTCCTTGCCCGTACTTACAATTTTTGTAATCTTAGCTGCATCATTTCAGGTATGTTTTCAGGAGATGTTTTACCTGCCTCGTGTCTCTCTCCCTCCGCAGAGGGAACAACAAAGAGAGCCACAAACAACCCCACCCCCACCCCAGATTTGAAAGTATCTTCTTTCCTTACTGGCCCTTCTGGTCAGGTGCCAACTAGGTTATTTGAGCTTCTTAACCCCATACAGATAAAGTGATTTAGAAAAGCTCCCAAGAGGGATTTTGTGTTACCCGGACCTGTATGTTTATGACAACTCACTATGTAAAACTCATGTTACTGGGGGAAATGCCCCTCAGCACAGGTCACGGCGGCCGGGCAGGGCGGGCACAGTGGGCGGGGCGGAGATTTCGGCGCTGGGGCCCGCCAGGCTCCGCCTCTGGTTTCCCCGAAGCGCGGGGAGGGGAATTCCGGGCGGCGGCGGGCCCCGGGCGCTGCCTGATTCGCGCTTTTCCCCCGGCGGCGGAGCGACGTTCCTGCCCCTTGGTGGCCCTCGGGCGCCGCAGCCCGGCCTTTGGGGTTCGTTTGGCCGCAGCTCGGGCTCCCGGAGCCTGCCCCGCCCGCCATGGACAACGGCGGCGTGTACAGCCCGACCACCGAGCCGCAGAGCAAGCCCCGTACCTGCGGGTGCACCTTCGCCCGGCTCAGCCGGCAGCGCCTGCTGCTCAAAGCGGCGCAAGTGGTGAGTGAGCCCCGGCCTGGGCCTCGCGGGTCTGGCCGGGGCGGGGGGACGCCTGGCAGAGAGGTGCGGTTCCGGCTCCGGGCGGCGAGAAACTCGCTGTGTCGCAGCCTTGCCGGGGTGGTCCCGGGCGGCTCGAGCCTCTCGCGGGTCTTCTCGCCCCGCCCGGGGGTGCGAGATGTGGCCCTGTTTATCGCTCACGCCAGGCAGGGCCGGTGTGCGGCGGAGCGCAGCGCTGTGACTTGTCCGCCCTGCCTGGCTCCCCGGCGCGGGGGTTGCTGGGGTCTGTTTGTTTCTCTAGTGAAACCAGACAGCAGCTCCGCAGGCTCTGGGGAAATGTCGGGGGCCTGGAGAAAAGCTTGGCGCTGCCCCAGCGCAGGGGGCTGGACGGGTCCTTCGCGGCCCTGCATGTCTGTGGTTCCTTTCTACCCTTGCTGCTGTCCCTACATTTACCTGGGACCCTGTCCTGTGCTGTGGCATGGCTGGTTTTGGAGTAGAGGGTGGTGTGCTGTGTGCAGCAGGGATGACACTTCTGTTGACTTGACTATACAGTGCAGGGTCACAAAGCAATTAAGGGGTTAAGAAACGTTCATTAATGAACCAAGATGGGTGAGGGTAATCTCTTTTATTAGGTCAGCTTCTGCTGGTGAGAGAGCAGCTTTCGATCTTACACTGAGCTCTTCTTGGGGTCTCTGAAGTGAAAAGAGGAGCGCTGTGTAAGCTGGTCTCTCACCAGCTGAAATTGGGCCAATAAAATATATCCCCTCACCCACCTTCTCTCTCTAATATCCTGAGACCAGGATGCTACACCAACACTGCATACAACCTTAATTAATGTTTCTTAACCTGTTGTCTTGCACGGTCACTTTCCCCTGCCCCATTTACAATCTTCCTTCCTTCTTTCCACACCACTCCCCTGCTCTTTGTTATTCCTGCCTTGACACCATTCTCCATTTGTGCTCCGACATGAATGTTCAACTAGACTAGTAGATTTTCAAAAAATCATTTGTTTCAAGTCCACCAAAAAGAAAACTTTGTTTTTATGGTGGCTTTTATTTGGCTGTTGATACAAATCTACTTCATGTTAGAGGCATAGAAACCCTGGCTATTTTGTTAAGTTTATAATTCTCTGTTATAAACTAAGCTGTCTAAATAAAAAGAGGACAAAACTGAGTACAACACAAAATGAATGTTTCCAGCTGTCCCTTCTTTGTGTTGCATGTGTTTTATTTGGCAATTAATATCGTTGCTATAAGTATGAAGTTGTAAATGTAGTTGTTACTGTCTACATTTAATGTTTGTTTTCTTTTTCATTAGTGAGTTTTCTGTGTTTTTTCTGTCTGCTGTCTTTTACTGCCTCTTTTGATTTCCATTTTGTAGGCTGTATCTATCATTGCACAAAATATAAGGTGGTATATAAAAATGACCAATAAGATGTTAAGACAAAACCTTACTCTAATAAAAACAAATCTTAAAAATAATATCCTAGACTCCTAACCAAAATAGAAGTTCGTACAGATACTTCTTTTAAGTGTAGACACACAGCCACCATTTACTTCAGTCAGAGAAAATTTAGCTTCATCTAAAAAGTCTTAACTGAATTTAAAAAGTGAAAAAATTAGTCTAAATCAAATGGTAAATATATAACTCCTGGTAATATTAAATAGTACATTTTCAACTTTTAAATGCCAGTATATTGGTGAACTGGCATTGTAATTGTAATATTGTTTCTGCAGACTCAAACTATTATTACTATGGAGGCATCTTCACAGTAACAGTATGGCACATCTATTTGGACACTACAATCACAGACACTGACTGTTTAGAAGTTTGTGCTAGATTTTGCAAGTGATTTCAATTCGTTTTGTAGGTTCAAATAATAAGCAGGATTGAGAGCATGCAGTCCACTGTAGCACTGCTATTTCTGGTCTTAGAATTTTTAACTTAAAATTAAACCGGTCTGGACTCATGTGAAGGCCTTAATGTTCTGTACCAGAGGCTACATTCCATTAATATGCAAGTGGTAGAAAATCTTGGTTGAACCTCATTATATTGTGGTGAGCTGTTGGAGTGTTATAGTGGTTCACTCCAAATCAAAAGAATCCTAAGTCTTCAAAGGAAGACATCCCTATTCTGTTGGCTCTTTATGTGTATTTTGTGTAATCTTTTGATCCTTATTCATAAATGTTGGAGGTCATAAATGATCTTTCTCAAATTTCTGGTTAATATATACAAAAATGAAAATAGCTCAGCATGGTTTGGATTTACGGAAGATAGTGAAACCTAAATGGGAAAGGGACTCAACCATAAAATGTCAGTATCAGTTTTCCTGAAAACTGAGTGGGTTTCAGTTCTGAAATGTCATAATCACAACAGCATCAGGTGATTTCTGCTCTTGGTCATTAATCAGGCACTGCCAGAAAGAGGACCATAACATTTTAAAACATATGACAGTCATTTTAAAAAAGAAAATGCCAAGTCATGGTAAGGGAACACACAAAACTTCAGAAAGTTATGGTTTAAATTTATTTTTAAACAATTCTCAAAGCCCTAAAGTGCTTTATATAAATATTTTTGAGGGTAAATTTTCTTTGATTTGTTTTATTTTTTAATTATAAAATATTTATTGTTTGAGCCTGCTGGGTATTGCTGCTATGCAAACACCTTTGCCCATATAAAAAATCCCGGTAATTTATATAGACTACTCATGTGCCTTCATAAAGACAATTACAGGTGCATCCCTCTTTGGCTTTTCTGGTTATGGGGGAGAGAGAAGCTACTAGAGCCATTCATAAACAAAGAGAAAAAGAGACTGCTGGACCCACGTGGGCACAAACTCGATATGTTCTTAAAGCTTTGGCAGTTTATGGCCGTATTCCATCACTGTAGGGACACCAGAAGGGTAGGTAACCAAAGCCAGATTTGTTTAGCTCATCAGAGAGATACTTTGTCTTTTATCTTTAGAGCCCTGCAAATCTGTGGCTATCCACACATGCGGATATCTGCGGACCATGTTTGTGGATCGGATGTGGATACACATTTTTTATCTGCACAGGGCTCTACCTTGCTTCCTTCTCTCCCAAAATGCACAAGTCTTTGAGTTCTTGGTCCAGACACAAATTCAAAAATAAAACTTGTACATTACTGTGGGTGAAATTCAGTTAGCTTTCTATGAGTGACATGCCCTTGTCGAAGGAAAGCACATAAATGCTGCGTTTTACTTAAAAAATTATTTGTGAAATAGTTTTATTCGTTTTGGAAATCCAGGTAAATATGTTAGTGTAATCTCTGCAATCTGTTGTGTAGTAATGTGGTCTAATGGATAATGTTTTCACCCCTCAGTTCATAGAGAGCCAAGTTGGAGTTGGGAGAAGTGAGTTCTAATCCTGGCTTTACCATTGACCTACTATGTGGCATTGGGCAGGTCATATTACCTCTCTCTTATTCCCCTCCCACTCTTTTGTCTATTCAGCTCTTTGGGGTAGCAACTGTCTCTTACTATATATTTTTTTTTATAGTAAATAGCACGTTGGGTTGCTAGAGACTACTGTCGTACAGATCAGATGCAAAACAGTGATTAAAACTGCAGTACTGCAATCTTAAAATGCAGACTAACTACCGCTTGTCTAGGGTGCTTTTTAAATAGGATGTTGCATACAGCAAATCATCTGATTCCATTATATGTATGGTACAATATTCCCTAAAATACTGTAACGCCAACTGCAGAAAACTACTTTCCAGTTTTTAAGATCGTAGCATGATATTCAGGATAGAGGGAACACTTTACAGTACTTTAGAATCATAGAATATCAGGGTTGGAAGGGACCTCAAGAGGTCATCTAGTCCAACCCCCTGCTCAAAGCAGGACCAATCCCCAGACAGATTTTTGCCCCAGATCCCTAAATGGCCCCCTCAAGGATTGAACTCCCAACGCTGGGTTTAGCAGGCCAATGCTCAAACCACTGAGCTATATTATAGTTGTTAGCAATATGCTATTATTTATCTTTGATTGCTGCTGCTGAAGCCTCTTTCTGAAACCACTTTTGTGTATCACATAAAAATGTACCTGCCAAAGAGATATTAAGAACTTTGAGTTTTGCATGGAGTTCTTTTAATTTTGGTTAATACAAAAGGAATTTAGTTTCAGTCCAAAACTGGTTCAAATTCTGTAGAAAGTTGGATAGGAGAAAGCACATTGTGCCAAGACTTAGGGTTCTAAATTAATATCTAAAGCAGTAATACTTGTCATTTAAGTGGCGGAATTAAAAAGGGAGTATTGCATGCAGAAACCTTGGTATACAACGCTAGACTGAAAAGGAAAGTTCTAATTTAAGCTTAAAGATCTGCTCTTGATTCTGAACTATTCATTCACTGCACCAACCCTGCTTTTAAAGACTTGTGAAATCAGCAGACTCCTTTGAATAGCAACCCTTGTATGCAATTTTAAACCAGAAGATTTCACTGGGGAAATGCCACAATTGAGGCTCTAGACAACAGTGGTTAATCAGTTACAATTTCATAGGCAAGTATCTCACTTTGTTTAACTTTCCTTTGTTTTCACAACTTTCTTTGGATGTTCACACCTATCTAACATTAAGGCTATGCTAGAAACTTGACAGAATTATACATAACTATAAAGAGTGTATGTAATGTTAGTCATTTATTGATACTATCATTCAAGTGATAAAGGAAGGTATTAATATCCGGTGGATTGGTCTGGACGCACAACATGGGGATAATGGTTTAAAAGTGAGCTGCAATACTTTTTTGGCCACATTACCCTCTGCTATGCAGTGCACAGGGTAGCAAACTGACATTGTAGAGGAGAGACAGAACTTGGGTACATTCTCCCTAGTGGTCTTCAGACAGTGTAAAACAGAGGTTCTCAAACTTATTTGATCACACCCCCGTTCTTTACATCTGTAGCAGTTTATGCCCCTCCTTCTGCCACACAAGTATGTATACTGATTATTTTTTTTAAATCAACATGTAGCTCTCACTAAGTATTTAAAATAGTAAGGCATTGATTCAGACAGCATTTAAGTACATAGGTAATAAATATCATGACACCCTTACTTATGTGCTGCTGCTGGCGGCGGCATTGCCTTCAGAGCTGGGCGGCCGGAGTGTGGTGGCTGCTGGCTGGGCACCCAGCTCTGAAGGCAACACCACTGCCAGCAGCTTCTCAAGCCTGTCCCACCCCACAATTTGAGAACCTCTTGCAGAGCCTTTACTGTGCAGAGTCTTCTATACAATTCTGGAAAGGAAGAGAAGCTAGGGAGCAGCCATTCTCTACATGTGGTTTACCCATGGGTCTAAGAGATTTCAGAGTGCTAATTCGAACAAAAATTACTGCTAGTTGAAAGTCCTGAGGATGATTTTCTGTGCTTCTCTGGGAGGGACCCCATGGCAGCACTTTTTTCTAAGGAGCTATGCTGTCATGGAGAGTGGATAACTAGAGAAGTATAGTGCAGAGGCATTTGTCCTCCACAGGTACTTCCGTCCCAGTTAGCCTCTAAAGAGCTGTGTGCTGTCAGGACCTCTGCAGGTTTTAAAGGCAGGGGACCCTCGACAATGATTCTGAGGAAACTGAAACGTGGAATCTCCTGTTCCCTATTGAGGAAAATCCATGTGTTTGTATAGCATCTAGTGCCCTAGACTCTGACTGGGATTTTTAGGCTCCACCACACTACAAATAATAATGTAGGACAGATGGTGGCCCTCTGTTAATGTGAGAAATAATTATTTGACGTGTTAAGTAGCTTTAACAGAATACTATGAATGTATAGAATGAAAAATATACAATTAAAAAAACTATTTAAAATCAGTTCTTCCTTCCTCATTTTGCTAGTCAACTCCTGTGTTTTTGTTTTTCCCCTTGCAACACTTTAAGGAGCATAAAGAGCATAGTGAGTAGTTAACTGCACCTTCAACAGTGCTTTAGGTGTGTGTTGGATTAATTGTTGCCAATGAGTACAGTTAACAGAAATGCGGAAGAAAATACCAATAAAGAACAGAGTAATTAAGCATCTTCATAATTCCTGATAAAGAACTCAGTTGTGGGGAGAAAAGGACAGTACATTTTCTTTTAAATAAATTCCCTCTAAAGCTTTTAATAAGAAATTGAGATTGAAGGAGTAGTTACAAAAAAAACACAGCTGCCAATTTACATAATAGGAAAAGCATGGTTGACATATGTTGTCAAATTCCTGCATGTAGGAAAAACCTCTTTACCTGAAGGAAGTCATTTACGTGGTGATACCTTTCCTCTTCATCACTGATTTTAAATTTAACTGTGGCACGTTCATTAACATGCAAGCAGCTGAATGATTTTCAGGGACAAAAGGATGGCTGTTAGTAAACATTCATGAGCCATTTGGTTTTGGATCAAACAGAGGAGCATCTACCATTGCTCCAGAGATAGGGTCATGGTTATTTGGGTTTCTGAGCTCTGTTCAAATTGGGTTTCTAGCAATTATGTTGCTGCTTTTTTGCTCTACTTTTTCTCCGGGTGGCAAAGGTGATTCATTCTGAAACTCTTCACTGCTGATAAAGAGTTTCATTATGAATGAAAATGAAAACATGTGACTCACATTTTCAATATGATTTTGATAAACATTATTATAATGAAATGGAAAATACCTGTAATGGCTATCTTTGCTTTTTAAATTAAAAAGCAAGTGCAAAAAAGGACATCCCCCATACATCCTCAAAAAATGGATTTGAAATATTTTGGAGAAATCCATAGCAATCATTATTTTATGCAGAAGTTGATTTCTAAGCAATCTGCCTAATAGCAACTACAGGAGAAAAAGGAAGTGTGCTGAGAAATGGCCTTATTGTTTTTGTTTCTTAGCTGTAGTTCTTTTCACTCTTTAAGATCATCCTATTTAATACTGTTGAGTATTCAATATAGAATATTAGTCTGAAATGTTGCCCTCTGGCACGGTTTAGATTGGGAAATTTACAGTTCACATGCGTTGAGCTGCTAATAATATTCATATTTAAAGAAAAACTCAGGCTGTAAATTATTTTCCTTGACTAGGACCCACTATGTAGCATGTGCAGCAGCTTGGTGCAAGCTATTAGCTAGAAAATAATCAGTCAGAAGTAGCTGTTTTGAATTCCAACTCTTTAAATGGACACTGGCAACTAATTGTCCAAAATAAGTGTTTTTAATTAAAATATTTTTCTGCCTTTTAGTGAGTCCAAATATATATTATTGTGCTATTATATGAAAATCAGAAAGTTAAACCCAGTGATTATTTAAAGATATAAAGGGGGAGATGGAGATATTATCAAAACCTTTGGATAAACTGGGAAGATTGCAACCCTGATTCTTAGGTTCGGTCTAAACTTAAAAAGTTTTACTGGTGTAACTGTGCTGGCGGGCTGTGTGTGATATTTTACCAATATAGTTATGTCAGTAAAAGCATTGGTATGGATGTGGTTATACCAGTATAATTTATTTCACTTTGCTGAACTGGAATAAGGCCATGTCTGCACTACAGACTTGTGCTGGCATAGCTGTTCAGTCAGGTGTGTGAAAAGGTGTAGTCCCTGACTGACATAGCTCTGCCCGCAGAGGTCTGTAGCGTAGACACCACCTGTACTGGGAAAAAAAAAATATTTTTTTTTACTGATCTAGATTGTACAGATGGGGGATAGTTGTACTATACCAGGACAAGCATAACTTTGTTGGTGTAGCTGCATTCACGCTAGGAGTGCTTTGCCAGTATAGGAATACTAGTATATTATATTGGTAAAGCAATCCTAGCATAGACAGAGCCTAAACGATATCAATCTAAGCACTTTCATGTGGTTTAACTGCTTGTACACTGGGGGTGGGGTTTGTCTGTTTAACTGTGCCAGCATAGGTAGTCTCTACACTTAAGTTTTGACAAGGCTTTGGAGAGTACTGGTTTTCCCAAGGTTTTCTGTGTCTGAGGGCTTGTCTACACCACCAAGTTTTGTTGACAAAACTTATGTCAACACCCAAAAGTCAACAAAACAAAAATCGCCAAAGGGTGTTCACACTTGCTCCCTCTGTCGACAGATCATGTCCACATTGCTCACACTGTTGATGATGATGTCTCCAATGCACCGTGGGTATGTGTCCCACAGTGCAGTGTTGTGGGATGGAAGAGCTGCATGAGTTCTTCCACAGCCCCCTCAGCTGCCAAGAGCAGCATCATGGATAGCTCTGTGAGCTCTCCATGCTGAGGAATGGCAAAGCAGCACAGCAGTCTGTCCCCCTCCCCCTGCAGCAGCAGTCTGCCTGCTGCTGTGTTCCTAGTGCTGGGCAGAACAGGAGCATTCCAATGATTTGCTCTTTGTTTGTTCCTGTGATGGTGCACAACTCACTGCTGCAGCACCTCCTGCTGGTCGTCTCAGGGAATTAGCATTTCCAGCCTCCCAAGCGCCCTCTGCAGGCCAGTGTCCCACTGCCACTGGGCCCCCCCCATGTCCCTCCCAGGACCCGATGCCCCTTGTCTTTGGGGTGCTGCCCTCTGGCAATACCCCTGCAGTCTCAGGGTCTCCCCACCCAGGGGAACCCCCAACCCTCTATCCCCACCTTACCTCAGTCATGGGCTACTGCCAGTCACCATCTAGCCCCCGCTCACTGGGGCAGACTGCAGTGTAAAAGCCACTCATCATAAGCAAGGGGAGTTTGGACCTGCTGCCTCTGCCTACCCATGGGCTGCCCTCTGCAACCCCAGTGCCTAATTGGCCTTCCACTAGGCCACAGCCTGGGGGTTTCCAGGCCGGAGCTCCCCAGCTCCCTTGGCCTTCCCCCAGCCCTGCTCCACTCCAGGTACCTTCTCTCAGCTCCCTGCAGCCAGGTCCCTCCCTCTCAAAGCTAGTGAGAGTCTGTCTGTCTGTGGCCCCAGCCCTCTTATAAGGGCCAGCTGGGCCCTCATTAAGCCAGCCACGGCCTGACTGGGACGTGTCCTCCAGCCGAGGCTGCTTTGCCCAATCAGCCCCGCTTTTCCTTCCCTGCCACAGCCCTCTGCCCGGGCTGTTTTAAGCCTTTTAAGGCAGGAGTGGGTGACCACCCCGCTACAGTTCCCCAAAGGGAGCAGCACACAGATACTTCCCGGAGCTTTGAAAGGGGAGGGGCTCATGCCTGCAGGGCAGCAGAGATCAAAACACTGAGCAGAGCAATCAGGGCAGGCATTGTGGGATACTGGCAGAAGCCAGTTCTGTGAACAGAACAATCAGCAGTGTCTACACTGGCTCTTTGTCGACAATAAAGGGAGGGGAAAAGACAAAAGTCTGTAGTAGGGATGGAAGTTTTTGTCGCCAAAGCTGGGTGTTTTTCGCGACAAAAGTCCCATTGTAGTGTGTACACTCTTGCTGTTTTGTCCCCAAAAGGCAGTTTTTGGCAACAAAACTTGGTAGTGTAGACAAGGCCTGAGTCTAGTGGGACTGATACTTGAGCTTAGAAGTGAAATTGACCCATCTAATTCTATACAGGCGTAGCAACAGTGTAATTAATAAGGATTTCTAAAAAGTGACAAGGAGTCCTGTGCACCTTATAGACTAACAGACATATTGGCGCATAAGCTTTTGTGGGTGAATGGTCACCCACGAAAGCTTATGCTCCAATACATCTGTTAGTCTATAAGGTGCACAGGACTCCTTGTCACTTTTTTACAGATCCAGACTAACACGGCTACCCCTCTGATAAGGATTTCTAAGATATGTAACAAATCTTTATCTAAAGTGGCAGGACATAGAGTTGGAAAACTATAGCAATGTCGCACAAACTTTTATAGGTTAATTTTGCTTTGTAAATTAAAGGTATTAAAACTAATAACGTTTTGTTTGTCTAGAGATGAGCATGCTGTCTGTGTATAGTCAAATCCCAGATTCTGACCATAAAGTTGGTAGAGATAGGTAGTGCTGCAAAGGTGATGACATTAGCTCTCTGTGGTCTGGTCTATATGAAATATAAGACTAGGAGAAATATTTCCATGGGTTCTGTTTTGTTTTTGTTTTGAAATTTCAGTGGAACCCCCCCCCCCCAATAAAATAAATAAATAAAAAAACAAACCCAAACATTCTTCTGCAACCCAATTAAAGGTCCTAATTTCTTACTGTTGCATTCTGCCTTTGGTAGCACCACTAGATGTAGTTGAGACAGGTCTCTTATTTTTACCTCCATGTTGCCTTAACCTGTTCAGAGTAGACTGGCACATTGGTTAGATGATGTGCTGGTAAAAGTGCCAAAGACCTGTCTACACTGCAACCTTTGCTGCTGCTGCAACAGTAATGAATTGCAAATCATGCATTTTGCCAGTGTAGATACAGCCTGTGAGGGGGATGGGTGTAGAGATGAGCAAAGTCTTGTTAAGAGTGATACCTGCAGGTTAAGATCAGCATTAATAGAGTCCTGAAGTTAAGCCCTCTACTTAGGAAGTATTTTTTTTACAAGTATTATTTGTAAAAAAGTGAATAGTTGGCATGGAAACAAAGCCTTCATAGAGTTATCCTTAATTTTATGACCCAGTCAGGTTCTCCCTTCCTGGAATGTCCTACTCCATTGAATCTTTACTGCTGGGGTAATGTAGTATGGGGAAAGCTAGTCATTGGGAAGTGGCCAAAATGAGAGAACTGCAAACAAAATGTTATGCAAACACACTTGAGAGGATAGCAGTACAACTGTGTCCTCCTTTCTTAAAGCTAGAGAAACTTGTCCCATGGACAATCTAGTTGTCATAACTTTTTTTTTTTTTTTTAAGTAGATCAAATGAGTTCTCTTTTTTAAAAAATAACTCGTGTCCTTCCCTCAAAAATAAAATGGTCTGAGGTGAGTGTAGAACTTCTGGGTAGATGGACCATTTGGTGTGTCTGACCTTAGTCTCAGCAAAAAAACCTTGCTCTTTGCTTTGGAAAAGAGCAATTTCCCCATACTGCACTGGGGTGGGGAGTGTGTGCATAATTAGCGATGTATACTTTCTCTGAAGTAGGGCGGGGGCACAAATGGTTCAACAGCATCAAAAGTAGAATTTCGAGAAGCAGCTGAGTTGGATGACCAGCTTCTGCCATTTATTATAAGGAAGCTGGGGCACTAGTTTTCATTTTCAGTTCTGGGCTGTACATGCTAGCCAATGTGCCTGAGACTACATTCAGGTCTTGCAGCATTCCCAATAGGCAGAAAGAAATACAATTTTGCTTGTCCGGAGTGAGCATCTAACAACCAAAAACCTGTCTTCCTAGTCTGCTCCCTTCACTCTCATGCATGAAACCATGAATTGGTAATGTATACTGTATAGTCAACAAGTGTGTGTCTTGTGTAATGTGTTCTGTTCAGCTTGATCTACTGTATTAGTTAATTTTAACAGCAAGGTTGCATTTTTCTCTACATATCAAGTGTTTAATTTGTGGCATTTTTGTACTTGTCTAATGGTTTGTCAGGTCACAAACCACAAATACAAAATTATTTTGGCTTTGACATTTAAACTTTTTTCTTTTATCAGAGATAATTATTTTCACTGCTTTAATATCAGCTGACTGCCTGATACAAACATTGGCAAATTGATTAGATAATTTGAATAATCTTTATTTTTCCACAGCTGCTTTCCTTTTTGGCCTTCATCCTTGAAGAAATTGTGGAGAGTTGTATCCTGTGTGGTGGGCTTTATTTCTTTGAGTTTATAAGCTTCAGTGCCACCTTTCTGAGTCTCCTGATATTGATTGTGTATTGCACCTCTGCATATGATAAAGTTGAGAAGGCTAGATTAAGGACATTGGTAAGGAACTGCTTTATTTTTAATTATTTTCGCTTCTAAATGTTAAGGTGTTTTTTGTTAAAGCAATTTAAGTTACATAACTGTTCTGTCCAGACAATATATACTATTTGGTAACAAGACTACACAATGTTAACTGAGTTATCTTCTTTATATTAGCAACTATTTACACATTTTCACCTTGGCTACGGTGAGATACAGAGTTTCAGCTCTGGGCTGTGGAACTGGAAAGATGACAGCTTGTTTTCCAGGAAAGCTGACTGCTGGTTCTAAACCTGGGATAAATGACCCAGTATTCAGACCAAAGCAGGTGTTTCTCCTCTGTGTGCCCCTTAACTAGCTGAGTAGCATAAAGAGCATGAAGAAAGGGGTTAACACTGCTTGAAAAGTCACTTGACAATATGAGTCCGATGCCAGTGAATCTCCTCCCTGCATATTACTGTGGGTGAGGGAAGGCACAGTGGATTTTAGTATTTTCCAATTTTATGTATCTGGACATACAGTAAAGATTTTCTTATGTGTGATAATAGGTTTAGTTAAGGATCAATACGCATGTTTTATTTAACAAAAGTTCTCTTGAGCACGTGTGCGCATCTCTTTTGTTACAGCTAGGTTTAATAGATTTTTAAGTCTGCAAGGAACCATTATGAACAACTAATCTGACCTCCTGCATAACACAGGCCACATGATTTTACCCTGTAATTCCCATGTTTGCATTTCTGGCTCTGCAGGAGATTGCCATGTCTGTTTCAAGATCATTTTTGTAAAGTGAGGTGGGATTCCTTTGGTATGAAAAGACATAGATAAAATCAAATTCTGTTCCTAAAGGGGCTTTCCTGTGTTTTCTCTTCTCCAATAAAATAAGCAAAAAGAGTTTATAGAACTTCTAAAACAAGAAGTGCAGGTTTTTTCCCTGGTATTGCATTAAGAAGTAAAAATGAGTAGAGGGGAAGAACAAGTCAGAACTCACAAAATGTAAGACCAGGAGAAATATTTCCATGTGTTTTTGTTTGTTTTGTTTTTAAATTTCAGTGGACACTTCCCCCTCTCTTCCCCCCCCCCCCAAATCAAACATTCTTCTGCAACCCAAACATGGCAACACTGAGAACCTGTAGTGAAAAGTAAATTAGATTACTGGGAATTCTTATAATCTCTTGTGCTAGTGGCATGGGTAAGATGTGTGTTTAATGAGATTTTTAAAAGTGACTATGTCCTTTTCAATTAAAATATAAACGAGTCGTCTCTACCACACATGAACACACATACCCATCTGAAACTCATTCTACCTCCCTTTCTGGGGTTTTCCTTTATTCTTAACTTAAAACAACAAATCTAAACTTTCACCTGAGTTTTCCTCTGAACTCCCTGTTTCTAGGGTTTTGCTTTGAAATACCTCCTCACGTGCCCTTTAGACTCTCGTTTTATTGAGCTGGAGCTATTGAGGCCCATTTGGTTTTGCCCTTGGGGTGGATCAGCAGCATAGATCTGCATTTCCAGGCAGAGTCCTAGGACTTGGCATTCTGTCACACAAACTAATATTAAATTATATTATAGCCTCTCTGGAGTGCAGTTTGTTGCCAGCACATAATACTGGGATCCCTGTCTATCACATGGATTCACCCTGTAGAATATTTCATTTAATTACTTGGAACTTGCCTGTTTCCCTAATCTAATGTACAGAAATGTTTTCTTACCCCATGTCATCCTCCACCTCTTTCAGAGGCCAGTTATGCTCAGTATGCTTTTGAATTTCAGAAAATACAATATTGGCAAGAACACTGTTTTGTGTTGTGAGCATCCACCTAACTTAAGAATTGTGTCATATAGCAAACAATATGTAGATTCTTTGACTGAAGGCATAAAGGTAGGAGAGTATCAGTACCAAGAGATCTGAGTGAATGCACTTATTTGTAAGGCTCCCTTTTCCCCAAGGCCTCTAAGAACTTAATGAAACTAGGATAGCTAAACAGATTTCTGAATGTGGAATGTGCTGAGAGAAGTTACATGGATGTGAGTGAGGTAGGAAGGGGAAAGGCATAGAAAGAATAGTATGTGATGCAGACTCCTTTCACATTGCTGCAGTTGAACGTTGTGCTGTATATAATTAGAAATATACATGTTTTCTAGATTTATAATAGTGCCAGGTTTCACATATGATTTCACTGTCTGATTAACTTGGGCATTTTTAATATACTGGTTCCTTTACCAACCAGTGCCTCCACTAGTTTGTAATTTTCTCTTTTTTTTATGATTGCAGGATTTCTGGGTCACTACAGTAGTGGGAGTTCTCTTTTTTGTAGCTTCCATTGTGTTTGCTGCAACCAATGACAAGTCATCTGTTGAAACTGTTGCAATTGTAAGTATCTGAAAACACCCCGGACTCCATACCATGTTAAACCTTCAGTCCTCTGCTCAAGGTTTAGAGGAAGGGAAGCTCTGGCCAGGTTGTGGGCAGAAAACAGAAGGCAATGCATTTGTTGAGGTAAGGATGCAGGAAGAGGTGGCTACCTTAGGGCTCCTAAGACCTGGTACATAAACCTCTGCTACAACAGAGTGTGGCAGATCCACATGATGGGCACATTCTACAGCTGTGGTCTTCATAAGGTTTGCTGGAAGCTCAGTGCACCCTAGGAGCTCCATAATATTGTGGATGCTAGGAAAAGCTCTTAGTCCCCTCAGTTAGCTTTGCAACCTTGGCCCTGTGTTTTCTGGCCCCTCCATGGGTCACTATCCTCATTTCACCCTTCCTTCTGGCCTTGGCCCCCAAGGTTCTACACCGTTTCTCTCAGGTTTTGTTCTTGCTTTCTCCACAACAAAGAGACACCCGTGACTGGCCCATGCCAGCTGACTCAGGCTCGCGGGGCTTGGGCTGCAGTGCTGTTTCATTGCTGTGTAGATGTCTGGACTTGGGCTGGAGCCCAGGCTCTAGGACTCTGCGAGCTGAGGCCAGAGGTGGAGAGGGAATGAGGCTGGGCTGGAGGCAGAGCAGGGGTTGGAGCGGAGCTGAGGCTGAGATCAGAGCTGGTCTGAGGGCAGAGTGGGGCTGGATGGCGCTCCCTCCCTGCCCCCTCATTGGGGCTGGCCCAGGCCCTGCCACACGCCCCCCACCCCCCCGAATGTTCCTCCACGCACACCCCAGTTTGGGGACCACTGTCCTAGGGACTCTAGAACATTCTCGTAAAGGCTGAGTGGGGAGTGGTAACAGACATACAGCTGGGGAGTCAGTTATAGCAGGGAGGATACTTGCAGAGTTCAAGTGTGAATATTCAGAGCCTCTAGGAAGCTATACGGTACCAGAAATAGTTAGACGAGCAGCAGGGCATGTAGCTTACAAGGAACACTGGAGGTTCTGCAGTTCTGGGATGCATGTGGAGAAGTCACAGTGTCTCGCTTCTCCAGCACGCTTTTTAAAGAGTCTTCATATTATTTCTGTGCTAAATTATAAAGCATCAAAATCAAAGAACATTCTTCTTGAATAAAGATTCATTAGAAAAATAAAGAACTCTGATCCTATAATCAGAATGATCTTAGAATTTACAGGAAGAATCCGTTTATCTTCTGTAATATTCATTTGTGTCACAAATATTAACTCAGACACTTTCATGGCTCCTCCCTCCCTCCCTCCCTCCTTCCCTCCCCCCCAGAACAGGGAGATGGAAGAATTCTTTCACTCTTAGATCTAATTGTTTATATTCTATTGTGTTGGCTCAAATCAACTGTATAAAACGTAACCCTCTCAAACTTCACTGAATCCCGTTAATGCTCAGGCACCAGTTTGACTCATTTTTAGTTGGCCTTGACTATATCTCTACTATGCTACTGCCTCACCCAACACTTAAAAAAAAATAATAGCATCAATCTCTGCTTCTAAGCTAGAATGTAAAAAGTTTTTAGTCTGAATTCCTTGCAGTCAAACAGTAAGGACCTGTACCATGCACACCTGATCCAAGAAATAAAAACTATAAAGTACAAAACATGTCACTATTATGATTTCTGATCTTTCTGTTAAGAACTGAACCACTGACTTCAAAAGACTGGAGACTGAATGTATATAGAAATACTACAGTAAAGCTGGGAGGGGGAGGGTTGCACGAAGAAGATTGCTTGTTCTCTTGCTTCAGGTTCTCAATGAAAGTTGGAATAATATTAATGTTTATGTATACATTTTAAATAACTGTTTCTTTCACATTCACAGGTGTTTGGCTTTTTGGCAAGTATAGGATTTCTAGCTGATGGTATTCACATGTTCATGGAGAAACGTAAAGTGAAGGAAAATAAATCAGAGAACACTGGCAACACACAGAACACACCAGAAAATCAGCCGCTGAATAACCAAATCTAAACTTTAAAAAAGTCCTTTAATTTCTATGAGTTAAATTAATCAAGATGAAAAATTTTCATTTCCCTACTTATTTCACTGCATTGAGGGTAACTTTGTCTTCTCTCTCTTTTGCATCTAGCCAGCTTTGTACAAGTCTGACCCAATCATAAGCTTTTATAGACTCTTAATTTTTTTAACAATAGTATGTTGAGCATCAGGGTTTGTACAATTCTCCATCTAACTTGTCCTGATTAATAACTGTTAGAGGGACATTCTAAAAGGAAGACATTGCCTCCAAATAGATTTTTTTATTTAAACATAAAATAGACATCAGTAACTGAAAGCACTGAGACTTCTGAGAAGAATGACTGTAATACAGGCGAACTCTTCAGGCTTAAATTCTGAGTTATGTTTTTAAAATATTTAAATTTTATGTAAATACAGCAGGCTAGAATTAGAATTCTGTTGCATTAATTCACACCTACCTATGTTGGTGATATCCGGCTTCTTGCCTCTGATACTAAGAATGACTTAGTACAATAAAATCCCTTCCTTGTTTTATCGGTTAAACTGAATGTAAAAGGGAAACTAAATTTTGCAATCTCATAGAGGTTTCTATCCCCAAATGAGTTGTTCTTTACTTTGATTTTATCTTGTGTGTCTTACTCCATACTTCTAGATTCTGTTTTGTGTCTCTGAAAGTCACTGCTCTTTTTTAAAGGCAGTCGGTAAAACAGATACAGCTAGCTTGTGTGTATTTGATAGTCAAGTGGTATATCATAGAGTGACCTTTGCACTCCATATTTGTGGAAGTTTAAAGCTGTAAGTGATGCATTCTTTAAAAATATCGTTAAACCCATTAAAGAAAGAAGAAATTTGAAAATTAGCCTTAAGAGGAAAGGTTAAGAGGCCAATATTTTCAGCCTAGAGGAAAGAAAACTGAGAGGAGACTAACTGCCTACAAACAGTTAAAGGGATATATTTTTAAAAAAGAGGGAGCAGGGACCAATTAATCCTTTCAGTTCAAGAGGGCAGACAAAAAGTAATTAGCTTAAGCTTTGCCTGGGAAAGTTTAACTTAAAAATAAAATAATGAAACTTTGGCACCGTTCCAGTGCACAGTGGGGGGAGGGATAGCTCAGTGGTTTGAGGATTGGCCTGCTAAACCCAGGGTTGTGAGTTCAATCCTTGAGGGGGGCCACTTAGGGATCTGGGGCAAAATCACTGGCCCTGCTAGTGAAGGCAGGGGGCTGGACTCAATGACCTTTCAGGGTCCCTTCCAGTTCTATGAGATATAGATATATGTATATATGGAGATATACCTAAGATGAATGGTCATGAAAGTTGATTATTGTTTGTCCTTGCTCCTGCATGCAGCTCAGTTGGTGACTGGATAAATAAGTAAGTAAGCAGTTGTATAAACTTCTAGACTTAAGACAGCAGCCCCTGGGATGAAAAGGGAAGCTATTAGTGAGCAGTGGGTTAGGCACAAGCAGTGCAAGGATGCAAAAGACCAGACAGGTTGAGTCACATATGCAGGGCAGTGGTGAAAACACATTCTTCAGATGTTTGAAGGGTGGGATTTTTTTTCTCTGTGGAAGGGGAAAATGAGATTCTTACACCTGCAAGGGAGGGCTAGGTAAGCAGGATAAATTGTAGTAAACTTCCAAGAGAACATGAGGCGCTCCAAGTATATATTTAACAACAACAACAACAACAACAAAAAACCCACCCCAAAACACCAGTATCTTAAAGGCCTCATTATGTAAAAGTAGTTTGTCTGACTTTCCATGATACTTGCCATGTCTTCCATGATTTGAGACTATTAACATCACTTTTCCAAAATGTATTATGTCAAACCTACAGCCCTTTAAATCGTTGAGGCGGCACTGAGACTAAACCCTCTAGGAACAGGTTGTCTTCTACCCTCGCCCTGTTTTGAGGACAGAGTAGTAAGGGATTAAAAGTATTGTAAGTGAAGTCAGAGGCTTTTTCTAAGGCTGCTACTTTCTGATGATCATACATAATATGGTTGTAATGGTCTCCCTTCGTTAAATGTGTCAGCTCCCGAAGGGTTGAACCTGTTTGTGAAGGAAATCTGACACTAACACTACATTTTGCTGAAGGAACGCGGTTAGGTGGTGTAGAGCAGCAAGCTTAGCCTGAAGCTTATATTCAGAATAAATGTACGCTTTCCTTAGTGAAATTTCCTCATTTCTGAATGACATGTGCTCTTCCTTAAGATGGACATATTTATTTTCTCTGTACATCTGTACTTAAGGATCTACTGTCTCCTCACATGTTGCCGTCACTGGTAGTTATGTGCATGATAAAAGAGATACCTTTAAGGTACCTTTACAAGCAATACCCCTGAAAATATAAAACTTCCCAGTGTTGGGGATCTCTGTCATACTGTGTAAGTCCTTCATTTAGAACCACTACAATGAATATCATCAATCTTTGGCTCCATCCTGTTTTGTTAATTTCTCTGTGCATGGTTTTTACTAGATTTTTACTTGCTTTTTGCATCAAAAGTGGCTATAAATCTTGATTTTAAAAATAAAGACCTTGCTATAAGTAGAAAGTAGCATTCAGTCCACCCCCTTGCTATGTCGGGACTGTTCCCTGCAGTGTGTGTTCCTAATGTGTTGTCCAGTTTTAGTTTTAAATGTCCCAAGCAATGGGGCTTCCACCACTCTCCACAACAAATGGGTGACCTCATACAGATTTGAGTGTCAACTTATTTCTTTCTAAAATAAGAGGCTGAAAATGCCCTTTTCCAATAGAAAGGAATGAAAAACATTGATCAACTATGTCATGAAAAGGGAACGGATAATGTTTAGGAACTAGTTAGCTCTATTTTCTAATCTGCCATAGGCGTTCTCTGGGAGATGCAAGGCCCACTGCCCTCAAAAGCACACCCAGTTCTTGTCAGACTCGCAGTCTCTCTCCTGTGGCAATAGAGTGCTACCACTAGACCAGCCTGGAATTGGGTTCAGGTGAGTTTATGCACATCGTAGTGGACATACAGAACTGGAATTACTAACTTAAAATGGTGTGTGCATGTGTGGTGTTGGCATAAGTTTTATGAGCATGATGTTGGTCTAAAACTCTTCATTTTTGTTTAAAAAGACTTTGGGATTACAACTCTTGAGTTTCTTTAAGTGAACCTATGAAGACTGAGCATGTAACTTTTTCATAGATATTTGGAAGCAGTTTTTACAAACTACCATAGAAACCATATAAATAGAAGAGAGCTGGATGTAAGTCCTTCAGAACCCAGCCACACTTGTACGTTGGCTGGAGTGAGAGACTTTATTGCTGTAAAAATGGTTTTGAATTTTTTTCACACTCTAAAAAATATCCTATTTGATGTTTTTTTTTGTCACACTCAACTCTTTGCCTTTTTTTTTTTTTTTTTTTTTTAAATTAGGCTTGGTCCCAAAAGTGGAGAGGGGCAGTTTTAAGCAGGATTAAATGTTCCTGCAAAAATTCTTGCTTAATCAGTAATAAAACCCGTGGAAGAGAGTAATTACTATAGGAAGCCTACCTGTGCATTGTGTCCTATCTCCAAGAGGGTCATCAGTAGTTGTCTATGGGATTATGGGCCTGCTGCCATCATTATTGAGAGACTTAAACCTATTGCAATGGGTCCTTCTCAGACACCAGAAGCACCTGATGAACCTTTATACCAAATTCCGTGGTGACAAAGCTTCCCAATTTCACCCTCCACACCTGGAAAGAAGTGAACTATCTTGCACTATTCCCAGAGTCCTGCAAAAGATGTTTTGACATAACAGCACTTGCCATCATGTTGATTTTAGTTCCATTCAAAGCACAGAAACCAACTCGTACAAGAGAAATACAAAACTTCCAGTAAAGGGAAACATTTTGTGAGGTTCTTTTAAAAGTATGTATAACTGATTGCCACAGCAAATTAGCTTGATAGTGTGCTATTTAAGATATAAAATGTATGTATAAACACATCTTTGAATATGTTCATCTGTTGCTGTACATGTGTAATGTATATCTAGATAATTTTTAACTGGCAAATTTAATTTGTATTTTCATTACAATGAGATTTAAGGAGGGGTTTTTTTATGTTTACTGGGTTAGGAAAATATAATGGTTGTATAACTATGTACAGTTCTTTCCAGTTGAAGTATTTCAAAATACATAAAGAATTTTCCATTCTAAACCTGTGGCCTTTTAAATGTGCTATGCTTTTTTACTGGGTTTCTAAAATACTTTAATAATTTTAAATAAAATATTAGTAAGTAACTTGCTTACAATCTTTCTCATCTCATCTACTAATTTGGCATTAATAGCCACTTCTGCTAGAGGAAAATGAAGGAAATTGCTTCCTCCTTTGTTTCTAGTTAGGGCCATTTGCCTTTTGATGGAGAGGGTTTCCGTTGTCCTTGGACTGGGGAGAAGTGTTCATCTTACAGTCTTACGAAGTTGGACATTTTCAGTGGAAGTTCCCACAAATTATCTTCTGAAATATGCTCAGTATTTGTGACATTGAAAAATATTGTGCTAAAAATATTAAGAAGGCTCAGAAATGAAAAGGTAGCTGTAGGGATGCATTTATCCTAGTTTAGAGAAGAATGATCAAACTACTCGGCTGGGTAAGATTGAAATTAGATGTCTGTTTTGAAAATGCTTCTCTAAGTGCTAAAAAATTCTAAGTCAAACATGCAGGTTTTGGGGGAAATAGCTTTTTACATTTTTCTCCTATTTCTGTTTTCATTGTTCTGTAAGTTCCTTCCACTCCACCAAGTGTGTTATATTATTGCTCCCATGTAATGGTGACAGAGATGCACCTTTCTCTCTAAGGCTTCTTTTTTACTTATTTTTTCGCAAACCATGTGAGCATGGTATAACTACACACCTTTTTCTTCACCATATGCGTTGAAATTGGTATAAAGGGTGAAGTGTACCTCAGTTTTTGTATCATGACCAGAGGGGTGAAACCTGTCTCCGCTGAAAGTCAATGGGGCCTTGGTTTTCAGATGAACATATCAGTCAGCATTCTGTTAGGGATTGCGGGGACAAAAAAAATTCTTGTAAATTTGAAAAGGGTTTAACTTGAGACAAGTGTGACTGGAACAATTAGCCACAAGCACAAGAAACAAGGCACAATAATGTAACGGAAGAGTAAAACAGCTGTGGATTTATAGAAAATGAACGTAACTTGAGTAGTGGGAAGGGCAGTGCAGCTTGTTCATAAGTACAAAGTCCATATTACTGTTGACATAGTGAGACGCAGCAGGGCTTTGTCCCTGAGTAACTCCTGTACAGTCAGTGGAGTTATTCCAGTGTAACAAAGCAGAATATGCCTCTAATCTGTTGGCTCACTAGATAATATGCAGGTAGCATCTGAATGCTATGATTCATCCATCTGCAGTTAATTGCAGAGGTCAATTTCTTTAGTTTAGGGTAGGAGGGAGAGCTTCCTCTTTAGAGCAAGGAGCACGACATGCCACCTACGCGCTCATGCAATGCAGCCCGTCCTTCCTCTCTCACACTGAAGAGTGGACAACAAGCAGATCAATCACATGGTTTTATTCCTAGTGAATTCAAAGGAGCAATTTCTCTTAATTTTTTAGACACATGGGAGACACAAATAGGTTTGTGTGTTAATCTGTCAACATTTCTCAGAATTATATTCAGGTTAGATGTGACCTTCTACTTCTTGGTAAGCTGCCAATGTACCCTTCGTTGTACAGGCTGGGCACAGCCATAAGGGTAAGCCCTAGGTTTCTTTGGACCCTATGTATAGTGATACACATAGGTCCTATCTATATCCTTCTGTTTATGACCAGGTCCTTCCACCTCTGTGTAATCACAGCACATCCCACTTTTCACTATTCCTGTCTGTATGAGATCTTCCCTACTTCTGCAATTATGGTATGCTTACTTTCTCGCCCACCAGCTTGAGACTGTTGGTATGAGCCTGTCATGGCCACACACACACATGAGGTAAGTCAGGCCAGGAGATGAAGAGCAGCTCCTGGTGATGGTGGCTAGGAAATTCCCTGTCAGCTGAGGCCCACAGGTGTTGGAGTGAGATGAGACCAAAGATGAAGAAATGATGATGGTGACCAAGCTTGGGGGGTAGGGAGTGTGTGTGATTGTGAAAGAGAAGTTGGTGGTTAGGTCATAGAAGCCTAAAGCCCTCAATATACTGTACCTACAAAATTACTTCTCCCCCTTTTGACTAAATCCATCTCTTGTAAAATCTATGGTTGTTAATGTTTTGTCTTCCATTAATTTTCAAAAATGTGCTTTGGAAGACTCCTTACATGAGATTTCTGAAGGAGCCTATGGGAATTAGGGGCACAAGTCCCACTGACTTTCAATAAGACTTGTACTCCTAAACTCTTCCTTCTTTAT
Source organism: Emys orbicularis (assembly GCF_028017835.1). Classification (NCBI taxonomy): domain Eukaryota; kingdom Metazoa; phylum Chordata; order Testudines; family Emydidae; genus Emys; species Emys orbicularis. Next base: position 220,335,438 of record NC_088684.1, read on the forward strand.
CTACCTGTCCCCTGAGCAAGCCGGGCTTTCTCAGATCAGCTTATTCAGAATAGTCCCATGTATACTTTAATTCAGTCAATATACTAATAAGAATCTTCTTTCTTCCTCCTCAAAGGAGCTGGGCACTTGTGTGTGTGCTCCAAGCAACCAGAATAGCGTGGGCTCTCCCATTTGAAGAGGATGCTAGCTTTAGGCCTTTTTTGTAGTCTATGCAGCTGCCTCTATTTTGCTGGTAAAGATTGACAATTACCATTTGGTGTTGAGAAAGTGAGGTAGTTTTAAGTGCCCTATATTATTCTTCTGTTGGCACAAAGGAGCCTTCTGCTTTCTGTGTGGTTACTCACCCTCCAAATGTTAGCGGCTGCATGTACGTTCTGTCATTCCCTGGGTGCTGTCAGACCAGGCCACTGTTTTCATAGGTTACATTAAGCCAGCAGAGAAAGCTGCAGCAGACAAGTTTGCCCACAAGAGGGCAAAAGAAATCCATCAATGAGAATTGTTTGGTATTAACAACTTTCAAAGTCCTCCCCTGCCTCCTAGTTTTACATTAGTTTTGGTTTAACCTCACAATCCTTCTCTTGGTGAGTGTTGCTAAATGAGCATACTTGATATTTCACTAGTGCGAACTGATTTCTAACTTGCAACTAATTGCTCAGTATGGCCTCTAGGCCTTTTGAAAACGAAAGGCTCAGATCAATGATTTTTCAGACTTGGGGGTGGGGAAGCTTTTTATTTTCTGCCAGGTGAAAAAACATTTTTTCTTTCTTTTTTTTTAAATGGGATCAACTTGGGGATAGGACCTCCAATGTCTGTAACTATTACTGCACCTTCTGTGGTTTCATTCCCCACATTTCAGTAGAAACACAGAGGTTAGCAGAGTCACAATGCACTATCTGACTTTTGTTTTGGTATAGTGATGTAGCTTTAGCACTTTTCACCTTGTGACTCAGAAAAATTGCCATGACCATACAGCAGCCCTAATCACAGGGACGATGAGGTCATATGAACTAGTAATTAGTTGACTGTAGGAGGGAAACAGGACTTGTTCTGCAACAGAAAAGGCATGCCTTTTTAATTTTTTTTTTAATTATTAAAATCAAAGTCCCCATGTGAGGGCTGGAGGGAGGAGAGGAATTTCCTCTTTGGCAGGCAAGGCCTAGTGCTATAGCACTCCTTTAGCTTGCTTTCCATCACTCTCCCAGCTAGACTAATGCATAGTAAATAGCAAATCAGATCCAATTCTGTTGGGTATTTATTACCAGATGGGAAAGGGCATTACTCAGCAATGACTTCTGTGTTGTATCAAATATGTGTGCATTCCTGCAGCTGGGGTATGCTTAATAACTGCCATCAAGCCCCTCTCTCAAACTTACCTTAAGTAGAGTACCTGGTTCATAATGTGTTCTGCAGATGGCTCAGCAGTATAGACAGCTGGGCCTGGCACTCAGGTTTCTCACCAAGTATTTAATAAATGACTAGTCAGCAGCCAGAATTTGTGGCCAGTTACTTCCCATTGCATGTCTTTAGCATATATGCATGTACACTCATGCTTTTTTGGACTGTTTATACAAGCACAGGCAGGACATGAAATTCACCATGGTGTGCAGTTCAATCAGTGCCCATTGTGCAGACAGGACCCAGGTGTGCTTTACCCCAGTGTTTTCTAGCCCCATTCAGAATAGGGGGTTGGTTACTAAAAAACACCTGCCTCCTGTCTGCACTCCAGCCTCCATTGTTGCTTCCACCTGTGGTAGAACAAGAGTGGGAAGATGGCCCAAAATTCTCAATGTAGACACCTGCATGTTTGTTTCTGAGCTGCAGTTAAGCACCTGCTCTCTTATTTGCTTCAGGCTGGTAACTAAACCAATGATGTTGCACCAGTGTAACGAGCACCAGAGCTGTGTGTCTGCACTTCCCAGTCTGTTTGGCTGTAGGTATGCTTTGTGAGGTTGGAGGGCAGCAGAGTGAATAGTTCCTGAAGCAGTGGCTTACGGGAGATTTTTAGCAAGCCTTTGGGGACCTCAAGGAAGTGTGGGAGCAGGGGTTTGACTTCCCGGGCAGCTTACCTGGGTTTCAGGTCATACCCTATACATGGAAGCCAGAAGCGTATTATGTCCATTTTTATTTATAGTAATACAGCAGCAGGTGGAATTACATACACAGGCCAGAAGGCAATGAGTGATTGATACTCAGTTTGAGATAAGCCCCTCCACCATTATTCAGTAATGTTTGTTTATGAGTCAACAAAATGATGTTCCTAGTTTAATAGGGTTTGGACCTAACTGTAAAGCTCTCATGTCTGACAAACTACTGAACAGCAGGTATGAATGGAGTTCTTTGCCACAACTTCAGCACTGTGTGCTTGTTTTGGTCGTGGTTCATGAAGAAGAAAGCCATGCATGAGTAGAGGACCGGAGCTGGTCTAAACTCACATTGGCATAGCTACATCTCAGCGTGAAAAATCCACATGCCTGAGAGCACGTAGCTATGTCAGCCTAACCCGTGCTGTAGCCCACACTAGGTGGATAGGAGAATTCCTCTGTCAACCTAGCTACCACCTCTTGGGGAGGTGGATTAACATGCGGTACTGCAGTAAGTGCCTGCACTACAGGTGCACAGCTGCCAGGCTGTAGCATTTTAAGTGTAGACAGAGCCTTAGAATGTCTCTTGCTGGTAGCCAGAGCCTTTAGCTAGGCATACACTATCCAGCTTCTGTCCCAGTGTGCTGAGCTCTTCTGGATCATTGATATACTGCTAACAGCAGTTGGTGATGGGTGCTCAAGGCTCAAATAGGCCACCTCTTCATGAAAGGTCTACAGGCTTGTTAGCTTTAACGGTGCCAGGCTGTGAGACCCCAGTGAAGTGCTGTGTGTAAGGCAGATAAGCTGTACTAAACCCACAAAGGTAAAGAGGCAATCTGGTCCTTCAGTGGTTCAGCTGTTGCAGCCAAAGAAACAATTACTGACACAATAACAGTAGGAAATGTGAATCAGCCCATGGCAAAGGTTTCGTGCAAAGAAAAAAAAAAAAGTGTGTGATGTAGTGCACATCCTAAAGAAGAGCCGGTGTACAGGACCACCAGCCCCTTTTTGAACTTCATTGCTGGGGGGAATGGCCCACTTGGTTCTTGTACTTTAGGCAGCCAGCTCCTGCCATTCCTCTTGGCCAACTCACAGGTCACTGATAAGGTTTTTATTACATTGTTCCTATACAAAGGAATCCCTCACTGCTTTTCTTCTAGCACAGCTGTAACCCTGCAAGAGTTACACCACACTGGCTCCCGCACTCCATAGGCCACCATTCAGCTTGAGGGTACTGGGAACCAACAGAGGCTCTGAGGTGGGACCTATAGCAAAGTGCACGGAGGGTGAGACCTCCACTTGATGAGAGTTCCTGATAGTTTAAGTGGAAATATAGCCCAGCACCCTGATATGCCTAAAAGGGACAACAGGAGACAGGCACCAAAAGAGTGTGCTAAGCTTTAACCAGAAGAACATCGACAGCAGTTTGTATAAGCCATGCAGATTGATTGTCACCTCAAACGGTGGTATATACATCTTAGAGCAGGATGGCCCTACTTTACCCAGCTGAGAGTTGCATTATCACCTTGACAGAGCATCAAGCCTGAAGCGCCTTAAGTATAAACAGACCAGGCTGCAGCTTTCCTCCTGTATGGGCTATGGAGACTATAGGTCTGAGCATTAAATACTTCATCTTAAGCTACATGATTCAGCTGCAAATTGATGCCACCTTCCTCAGGCTCAGGTTACAATTCATAATATTTTCCTTTGGCTTTAGCAGAATGTATACTCAGAAGGAAAGAGGATGTGAAATATGAAAATAATGGACAAGAGGCTAAAAAGAAGCACTTCTCCAGCTGTATCTTGTTGCTCTTTCAGGTGTGCAACAACTTGATGACTGTTAATATTTGTTAGCATCTTCATTACCGTAGTTATGACAGGTGACAGTTAAAGGAGACCCCTCCTGTGCTCAAGTTGGAATTCTGTAGTGAGCAATGTGTTTCTGCACCCTGCTGAAAATCCTTCACTCACAGTATCTGCAGGAGCTACCATTGTTTGGTATCAGCTCTGGAATTCTCCTAGTCGTCTTTGTCAGAGGCAGTATACCAACTACACTCGCATAGTGATTTGCTCTTAGAGGGTGCATGTTTGACACAGTAATCTACTGCTCCTCCTCTCAGCCCTTTTTTGAAGAATGTTTCTCAACTGCTTTTACAGAACACATGCAACCGCCATTTGAAAGGTGTGCAATGAAAAACTGAACAATTTTAAAGCAATTAAAAGGAGAATTAAGCTGTCACAAACTGCATAGGCATCCTCTAACCACAGGCGCATTCTCAAGCCATTATCTTCTACAAGACAAATGTATCATTCACTTTTAAACACTTGTATTAAATATTATACAGCAAATTCACAGCATTTTGTTCTGCATACAGATGCAAGCCAAAGGGGGAGTTTCCATTAGTTCTCCAGAAAACACATTTCAAGCCATCACAGAATGATATCCAGAAATGCTATGGCCTTTAGGGGGCATTGAACTCCTAGTTGGGGATTTTTTCAACCTGTGGCAGGGGGAGGTGTCTGGAGGGGAGGGGGGCACCAATGGCAATGCAGCACAGGGGTCAGAGACACGATTCCAGTATGGAAGAAAGCTGCCTAGGAAAGATGAATGGACTGAGAGCTGTGGGAACCAGCTTTGTTCTGAGAGATCTCAGCTTCTTGTTAGAACTCTCGGCTAATCGCTGCTTGTCTACAGGCTATTCTGCTTGGCTACTATAGTCAGTGAGGATGTGGAAGCTGCATATGTAGGACAGTGTGTAGTTAGCTTTGCTGTGTCAGAAGTCCATTTCCACGTGGCTGGGTGGGGGAGAGGGCCTGGGGAATGTCATAGTAACTGAGTGAGCATTCCCTTCACAGGAGGGGAAGAGAAGTAGTATATCACTGCTATTACATACACCTCTACCCCGATATAACGCTGTCCTTGGGAGCCAAAATAAAATCTTACCACGTTATAGGTGAAACCGCGTTATATCGAACTTGCTTTGATCCGCCGGAGTGCACAGTCCCGCCCCCCCCGGAGCGCTGCTTTACTGCGTTATATCTGAATTCGTGTTATATCGGGGTAGAGGTGTACTCATCTTCTGGGCCTGGAAGAAATCTGTCCTTAAACCTCTAGGGCCCTAATCCAAATCATGATCAGTGACCAGCCACCAAAAGTAAAATTACTCAGGGGGGCTTAGTCAGTGAGTGAGTATGATCACACATAGCATCAGCCCTGGTGTTGGCATTTTCAGCAGAGCAGGCACAGAGAATAAACACTTCTCAGACCTGCCCAGTCATGGCTGAGGTGTACTGGCAGGGCACAGCAAGGAAGCATGCGCCCTTACTACCTGTGGGCTGTAGATAAATAGGGGACTATGTTCTCCTGAGCGGCAGCACTATTCCTGAGCGCTAAATTCACACAATTAAAAAAAAAAAAAAGACATCCTATCTGCAGTGAACAGAACAAATACCAGACACAGCTGTAAGGCACAAAGGCAGGCCAGAGTGGGATGTTGTTAAAAATCTGTAACATTTAAGGCACATTTACCCCTGGCTGTTTCATTAGCCAGATTTACACTGGAATAATTTTCTAATACAAATATCAAAATTAGGTCTGTCACAATTTCATTTACAAACCTCAGGAAGAGGAGAGCTCTGCCACACTTCCCCTTTTCTTGAAAAGGGCTCTGGGAATTTCTGGCTCTGTGGAGATAGATTAGGAAAAGGGCAGGGCGGGGGAGCTCTGGATTTGCTCATCTCCAGAACTGCAGAGGGGAACAGAAAAAGGTAAGTGCAGAATTAAGTTGCATTAACTGGCACCGTTTCCCTCTTCCTGCTCTGAAACCCCACTTTAGGAGGAATCCAGGAACAACCACACTAGACACAGTGTCCCTGAAAGAACAGCTCTAACAGAGCAGAGATAAGGGGCATCCATACAGATTGTAGGTTAAGTAGGAGGAGCCAGATGGTTCTACTCTAGGGGAAATGCACGCAGGCACTCACGCACACTCTCCCTCCCCCCATTCTCCCTCCCCCCGAGAGAATAATTTCTGGGAAACTCAGTTTCCCTCTCCATGGGTTATTTCTGGGGAAGGGAGAATGGAAATATGCAAATACATATATATGAGGAGGAAAGCAACAGACCTAGTGCACCACTAAGCATATGTTCTTCCATACCTATTGTACAGTACAGAGAAAAGAGTTTTCTGGGGGGTTATAAATGACTGTATATTAAAAAATGTAGGAACAGAATTAATTATTTTGGCATCTAGAAAACTCAGTTTACATTTGCGGTTAGAAGGGAGCATTCACAGTGAGTTGTCCAAGACATAGTTCCTGAAAAAGTATTTTCTGATGCTGGCCAAACAGATGTAAAAATATCAATGACAACGAAAGAGAAAGTAAAAGAGAACTTAAGGCAGGTTTCCCAGGCAAAGACTGGTGTGCAAGAGTTGGTTTGTTAAAGGAATTATCCTTGAAGATTAATAATCAGAGGTGAATTTGCAGAATTTCCCTTCTGCAAATGCATGGAGGAAATCAGAATTAATCTTTCCATCTTTAAAATTATACAGATCCTAATTAAACAACTCTCCAAAGGAGGTTTGAATATTCTCATTGCATGTAACTGGGAGCCACAGACCAGCTCACGAGACAGAAAGAGCACTTCTCTAAAGCTCAGAAAAAACAAATTTCTCCATCAAACTGTTTTGACACCAACTTCTTTGGTTCCAACATTGGTTGTTTCTCTCCTTGCATAAAATGTTCAAGTAAATCTTCAAATCTACTGTATATAATCCAATAACACAAATGTCAACTCTCTCCTCATGGCACATGGTGGACCCTCTTCTTTGATATCCCTTTTAGAAAGGCACAAACATCTTGCAGTGGCCAAACAGTCATACAGCTGCATCTTTAAAAAGGAAGTCAGAGTCAGTTTGGTTTGCCACAGGCAAATTAATTTATTTGATTAAAAAACATGCAGGAAGCCACTATGAACTCTTTTTGGGGGTACGAGGAAATGGACTATTCACTGATTATTACATGTAGATTATGGTGTTGTTATTGTTAGCTGTTAATAAGTTACTGTGTCAATTGACCATGCTAAAGTACTGTGTTGTCAATATATTGAGCTACATGATACAGAACATTAATAAATCCTTCCATACAAACTCTGCCAAGGAAAATGTAAATATTCCATTTGTGAAGTATTCTGCCTAGTATTAACATTTGATACTTACCCGTTGACTGAGTAATACATGAGATCTTGTAGGATAACCATATGCTCAAAGCGCAAAGGAATGTAGCTAAGAAACCAAACGTCTGTTAAAAGAAACGGTATATGTAAAAAGAAAGTGTCTTCAGTTATCAACACTGTAGAGTATCCCATACATTCAATTTCCATAATTATTTATTCATTGATGGAGAAATCCCCCCCCCCCCAACCCCTGTGCCTGCATGAAGCATATGAATCACTTAAGCCCACAAATTAGAGTTTACGAAGGCTTTAAATGGTACATAGATCTCATGCAGGATCTCTGTACACGGGTGAATTGCACCCTGTGCACCCAAAAGTTTGCTGAATGCTAATACCTCCCAAGTATTTAAAAACAGAAACAAACAACAATCTTGCTCTTTTTTCCTTTGCTGCCTGTAGCTTGATTCATTTTTAAGATTTCTATAATGTGTGTAAATGTAAATCATTTACTCAAGGGAAAGCTGAGTCAAAGGGATGAATTATACATTTAGGCCCAGAGCCTCAAAAATATTTAGGAACCTAAATACCTCTGAGGATCTGGGCCTTGGTGGAGTGAGTGTCACAGTCTAAATCCCATTCCCATCAAAATTCAATTTCCCATATATAGGAGCCTCCCCAAATCAGTCCCTATGGAAGTTCATGACTGGGGAGGCAGAGGTGACTTCAGAGGTAGCTAGGGCCAATCCCATGGCGTGCTTTAGTTCTCATGACACAGACCTTGAACTGGACTCTGTTAAGTGGGGAGCAAATGCAATGAGCAGAGCATTGAGATGCTGTGCTCATGAAAAGTTTTGTTGCTAATTTGACAAACTGCCGTGTTTTGTAGTGAAGTAAAGTTACTTAATCCTTCACCAAAACCAATTGGTTCTTTGTGTTTTGCAGCACCTAGAGTCTTGTGTTTTACCTCTTTAACATGTCTCATCTCCCCCAATGTAGGGAACTGGAATCCCACAGTAATCGATTTTCTTTTGTGTAGTTATGGTATGTTAATTGAAACAAGCCAAAAGACAGTATACCCACCGAGACCAAACAAGACAGAATTGTAAAGAAAATAAAGCTTCAAGCAATGAATTCCTAATGCATAGTAAACAGAGTAACAATGTGTCAGGACTAGTAAACACTGTGATCTAACAAACAGCCTTACCGCTCCAGCTACGAGTCCTGCTGAACTATAGCTTTTTGATGTTGCCACAATAGAGGCAATGAGAAGCAGGAGCGTACCAATTAAATAATGGAGAAATTCCTGAAAATACAAACATAGCACAGTTTAGAAGGGAAACTTATCAGAAAAGCATTTAAACAAACCAACAAGCAGGTAGACAAAAGGCAGGCTGGCTGTGGTGGCATGTTTCAGAGCAGTTCAGCGGGGGGAAGGAAACAGAATTAGGTTTCAGGATGTGGTTGGTCAGATGTGTAGGGGTAAACAGAAGAACATGCTTCGCCCCCCCATGACCTCATAAGGTCTTTAACAGAGCTAAATTTTGCTTGATCTAGAGCAAACACAACTGGACATAGGACATGACCCACAAAACCAGAAACCCACCTCCCAAACAAACAAGTTTCCACATATCTAATGTCAAGTTTCGAAAGAATCTCTCCAGCAGAGTGTACATTGTATGTGGCAGAAGAGCAGCTAAATGCTAGAGCTAGTTGAAACATTTTTTATGACAGTCTTCCCCCATCCTCCTCCCCTCCCCCAACTCATTTTTGTCAGAATTGAAGCATTTTGCAGGAAAATTTCAATGGTATTTTAGATGAGAAAAAGTTAAAACAAGTCGTTTCACCTTTCTCACTATGAATAATGTCAAAACATTTCATTTTGATAAGGTACAATGATTTGTTTTAACTCTACTGTTTCAATTAATTTCATGTGGGCTTTTATATTATATTAAAATATTAATTTTATTATAATATATACACAATATATTTTATCATATATATACATATGGTTTATATTATAATATTTTATCATTATCTAAACAATTAGATATTATCAAAACAAAATGTTGTGATAATTTTGAACCTATATTTATCAGAATTTTTTTTTTTTTTGCTGGAAATTTCAGCTTTTCATTCCAATTCAGAACAAAAACAACATTTAAAAAATTTTAGAATTTCCCATAGGATGGAAATTCCAGTTTCTCTTTACACTTTTCTCAAGCCCTGAACATATGTGAAATCTCATTCACTTCACAAACACAGAAAAACACTCCTCCCAACTCTGCTCTCTTTATCAGTACTGCAAACTGTCATGCTGCTATTTGGGCCTTTTCCTCCTTCTTCCATTCTACCTTAGCTTCTTTGAACTCTTGATCACTATTTATGAGTTCTGTGGAGCAGAACTGGATTCTTTCTGGAGATTGGAACATGTACAAGTGTATTTTGGAGGGAAATTCTTCTTGTTTAGGAGTCTCTCTCTTCCTGGCTGAAGGAACTAAATCATGTTCAGGAAACTGCAGCCAACAAAATCTAATATGCTTCCCCCAACACACAATTTTTTAAACAAAAGGCTAAGATATGAAAATTCATATAGTCTTTTAATCAGGTGATCTATGTGCAATAGAGCATGATATCTTGAGAGGACACTGGTTATAATGAGAGATAAGCCCAACTGACAATATTTGGATCAGGATTTTAAGCACTTCCCATGTATGAAGGCTTTCTTCAATTCAGGAGTTTGGTTTGGTTCATTGTAAAAACCATGGGCCACTTGCAAGATTTGGATGTCAGTGTGGATTTTAAATCCCCATGAAGTTTGGGGGCTATACAGATCCAGAATTTAGGTTCAGGTCCTTCTGTAATCACAATACTGAGAGACAGAGAAATTAAACATGAACTTTGGCCTACACTTTCAAAATTCTCTAGTAACTTTTACCAGTCAGTTCTGGGTACTCAACTGGTGACTGACTCAGCTGGTTTTCAGAGAAGGGGTTCTCAGCACTTTCAAGGGAATCCGTCTCCTTTAAGGTGTCTCAAATTAGTCACCCACAAATTGGGTCACCCAAAGTCACTAGTCACTTTTGAACATTTAGGTTGAACTGGTCTCTCATACAATCCACACCTGTAACATTTATCTTTAGGCAAAAACAGAAGAGGCCTGAATAGTTGGGAGGTGCATTTTTTGGAGGGTGGGAGGAAGGATTGCAATTCTAAATATATTCTTTAATAAAAAGGGGGGGAAGATGTGTATGTGCACATTCCTTAATCTGACATCAGTCTAGCGAATTATGTATAGAGTTTGCATCAAAAACAGTCAAATTCCTTCTTTAATTTCAACATTTCCTGGCAGGATTTTCCCCCTTTTAATTCATTTTGAGACAGATTAATATGTCATTAGGCTTAATGAAGGCATGTTGTAACAGAGTGGCAAGATCTAGGATCTCGCACAAGGATGCAGGACTCATCTGTTGATTGACATGCTAGTGGCAGTTAGAGCCCTGTGTAAAGATGCTAAGTAAGTTCTGCTGACTCACTGCAGTTTGTACAGTGTGTTAATTCCACAAGGATAAAAGAGGTGGACATGGAAAACCAAGAGATGAGACCGGAACATCCTACAGGAAATCCTAGGAATGGCCAGACGGTGGGGTGGGATGGAAAGTTGAGGGCTATATTTGACTTGGTACGGCATGGTAGACTATTTGGAACAGGGTGGAATACATGAATTCTAATTCATTGATGAGGTAGTGTAACTAGTTCCTAGTCATGCAGTTGTAACATAACGTCCCCAATTCCTCATTACTTATCTTCTGCAGTTGCTAACATCTGTGCAAAGTGGATGGAAAATGCTACCATTATGATCTGATGGTATTTTGCACCAATTTTTCACAATCAGATCAGCAGTGAAGAATCAGGCCTGTAACTGTCCAGTGTAATGAACATGAGAGGAAAGATGCAATTGCCACATCTACGAAGACTAATACAAGTTATATCAAAGTAGAAACAGGCTAAATACTTTGAAAGAAACTTGAAGTCTTGCCTGGATTTTTTCCAGAAATTAACATGATAAGAATGCAAGATCCCTTTGTAATACTCATTATACAGACTCAAAGGGCAAAATTCTCATGTGGGGTAGCAGTAGATATACATTTGACTTAGCATTTCAGTGGATACCCAACAATCTCCCAGGAGCGCTTGCCTATATTTAACAATAAATCTAAGAATTCCTAATAGGATTGTTTTCACATAAGTGTTATGTTATATGTAGTAACCAAATAATCACAACTGTGGTATTTAGCTTTGTGTTTCATTTGCATTTATCTGCAATTTGAGGAGTTTGAAAACCAAAATGATGTATAACATCGAATGTAGACTCCACTATATAATGGGTGAAATCCTGGTGCCACTGATTTCAATTTCACCAGCTATCCACTGTCAGCCAGTATTTGTAATACAAGCTTACAGCTTTTTTCTGTTTGCGTTAACCACATACAAAATATCAGGTTATAATCACAGAGTTCAACATGAGCCCCAGCTGCAAAATTCAGATCTGAATTTTGCCTATCTTGTAATATGCAGGCATATGGATCCAAGATTTGATCAGTTATTAAGGTTGTGGCCATCTGGAAAATTCAGATTTCAAACATCTCGTAAACATGAGGATCTGCAGAGCTGGGGTTTTGGACGTGGCTCATGATTGCTACAGACTGGTGACCCATTCGTTTGTTATGCTACATTTCATAAACACTGCAATTTCTGATAAAATCAACAACAAATAATGAATCTGCACCAACAACCAACAGTACATTACTTTGGGGGAGGAAAAGAGTGTAAAATAACACATCAATAGTATGGAGGATTTTGAAGGAAAGAGAATGGTTAGAGGGAAATAAAGCGAAGAGGAAAATAGCTAGTGAAAGGGAATGATGGCATAGGAAATAATCCCACGGAATAACTGTATTTCTGATGTGAAGCTTTCCTTTTCCCATAGCTGCAGGCATGGTCAGTAGAGCTAGTCAGACATGTCACAACTCACAATCTGATAGAATTTTTCATAGAAATTTCAAGTTTTGATGAAAAAAGTTGAGAGATTTTCCTGAAAATTACACCCCAGTTGTCAGACAGCTCTGCAGAGGAGGAGTTGCTACCACTTTTCAGAGTAAGGTGAAAAAAAAACAGAAAAGTTTGTAACTGGCATGCAATCCATGTGGCAGAATGGTCAGATCTGGGTTCAGCTCTGATACTAATGTGTGTGAGATCTGGGGCAAGTCACGTAACCAGTCTGGACCTCAGCTTTTCTCTCTCTATAATAATGAGGCTCGCCCACCTTTGCAGAGGTCTGTGGATGAAGACTGGGGTATAGAAGTGTATGATGATGATGATGATGATTATGGTGCACTTGTCCCCTCACCCTGTCTCTTGCAAGTGTCATCAGTCCCTCCAGTACTTGAGATCAATAGCAGAAAAAGCAATGCAGCTCAGCAATTGGAAGCACAAGTAACAGGACAGTAACTATGCAAGTTGCTGAAATAAATCTTGCCAAGGAACAAGGAAGAACTGGAGATCAGCTCCACAAACACCACATAGTTTAGAAGAAGTTTTAAAACCGGAAACAAATGCACAGTAAATACCAAACAAACACAACCCCCCACACACCCAGAGACTTTTTTTTCCAGCATGTCTTAAAATGGGCCATCTGTAGCTTGTCAATTACTCTGCCCTCCAGGAAGTAAAGCTTCCTTATCCCATGAGATGGGCTCCACAGCATCTGTATACAGGACAACAATTATGCATGTGTTTAACTTACACTCATCCTTAACTTTAAAATGTTTCTTGACTCAGGGCCCATCTGCTCAATGCTAACTTAAGAAGAGCACTGGACATGAAGATCTCTAATTTTCTTTCATCTGCATCAAAGTAACTCTGTTGCCTTCAAATAAGTTAGTTCCAGTGTGTGGTGTAAGGGAGAGTAGAATCAGGCTCAAGGAATGTGGGAGAGTGCCAGCATGCTCCAGTTCAGCAGGCAGGATGAAAGATGAAGTGACTGGTCAAAGGATTCATGAAGGACAAGAAGAGAGGGAAACAGAGAAAACCACAAGTAACCAGATAGAGTAACTAAAGAGGTTAGTGCATGAGAGGTGCGGGATAGCAATCCCACCAATGTCACTTACCGCAAGTGGCCAACTAATACAGGTGAGCATTCTGTACGCTCTGAAAAGGTAGACAAAATAAAAGACAAGAATCATAATCAAGTCACACATGGTGACAATTTCAAAGTAGATGGATGCACTATAATTTGTCCGCGCTGAATTCTTTACACAGATGAATCCAATCAGCAGTGTTATCTGAAAGACAAAATAAGAATAATACATTTTATTTAACAAGCCCCAGGTGCTCAGAGTGCTATACAGAATATGAAGAAAAATTCAAATACAGACATCATTTAAAAATCAAGCAGGTAAAAAGCACTTTAGATGGGCCCAGTACAGACAGAAGGAGGAAGTAATGAGCACAGAACCAGCAGTGAGGATAATAAAAACCCCTTTGAAATAAATATCTTGAGATAATTTTTAAAAAAATGTAGAGAGACAAATGTCAGAAGCGAGCAAGTTCCACACCGCAACACCCCACCACTAGTAAGAGCGCTGCCACCAGCCAACCTGAAATGTAACAGTGGGATCCCCAAGAGGTGGAGAGGTCTCAGAGTGTAGTGAATAACCAGAAAGAGATCTCAAATACAGACAGGCTGTAACATTTTCAAAAGGCTCTCAGTGACTGGGGTGCCTAAATCCCATTAACTTTCACAGGGTTTTAGGCACGTAAGTGCTTTTGAAAACATTACTCAGGGCCTAAACTGTTAAAGGCTGTAAAAAACGAGGCCCTGAGCCAGCAAGTACTCATATGCATATTCTTATTCATGGGATTGCATTCGTTGGGACTTCTCATGTACATAATCTGAGGATCTGCCTCCAATAGGGCCAAACTAAAATCAATTTACCTCTTTTCCACTAGCCAAAGGAAAGAATGTAGGATGCACGTAATATGAAAAAGAATATATAAAAAAGTAGAGGAATTTTATAGTTTGTCCCATCACCTGTGAACTACATATAATTGTCACATTACGATATGAATATCAAGTAGCTTGTACTCACTGTGGTTTAATGTCATGTGCAGACTTACAAAGGACTTGACTTAAAAAAAAAAAAAAAAAAAGAAGCAGCTACGGTCATTTGCCTACTTACTTCTATGGCTGCTTCTAGCCAGAGTAGATAAAAATCTATGAGTTAAAAATAAATTTTAAAATATTGATTTTTTTATTTAATTAAATGCAGGTTTATTTTTAAAAATACACCTATTTATAATTAAATTTGAAATTGACAACACATGTCAAGGCCTAAACTTATGATCATCTATTAAATTATTTAAAGTAAATATAAAATAACATTAAGCAGTACATGTTTGCTGCCAAGTTTTAAAGAAAATCATGCCAGTGGGCTGGGGGAAGTCACTGGCTAAGCACCTGGAACCAGAGTTTGTTGAAATGCTAAACCAGCTTTTGACAGCAGTAGCCTCTTCTGCAGATGCAGACAGAATATTTTCTTATTGCAGTTTATTCAACTAATTCAGTTCAATGATTAGTCCATTCAAAGTTAAGAAACCAATTGGGAATTGAAGAAGCAGGAGAGCCTGTTTTCCTCTTTCAATCTATGAATAAAAACTAGAGGTGAGAAGATGAGATCCACCAGTTCTAAAATCTTGAAGGACATAGTGACCAGAAACAACCAGTTCAATTCACTTACTACAGATAATATTGCCTTTGTTTAATAAATCAGTCAGTTTTAAATGCAAAAAATGTTTTGATAACATTTTGATCAACTTTTTTCTTCTTATGTATCCAGCACATTTAAGGCAGATTTATTTAATAATAATAAAAAAAATTAAATGCTTTTTTGTGCATTTCAATTGAATTTCCATCCAAACAGAATTTGATATAAATTGCAAGTAAAAAATTAGTCATCTAGTAAATAAGAAATGCATCATTCACCATTTTCTAACATAGTAAAAATGTAAAAATTAAGAAGCTGAATAAATGTAAGTTAAGCTCTATCGCTGCTTATATATATCGCTGGTTAGCAAAAAGATACACCAAATTTAGTGTAAAGGCAATATTTAGTTGCAAATCAACATGTTTTAATAGTTTTTAACCAATGACAATCAACCTTTCTTCAGGAAAATACACCTCTACCCCAATATAACGCTGTCCTCGGGAGCCAAAAAATCTTACCGCATTATAGATGAAACCACATTATATCAAACTTTCCCCGCCCCCCTGGAGCGCTGCTTTACTGCGTTATATCCGAATTTGTGTTATATCGGGTCGCGTTATATTGGGGTAGAGGTGTAACTAAAGTACAAATGCAAAACTCAATTAAAATTAATTATTTAAGTCAAGACTTTCTACTTGCTGATTTCAATCACGATTGAAATTGGTGATTTCAATTGCTTTGATTTAAATCAACCCACCCTGCTCCTAGCTGAAAACCACCTAGAAATACGTTGTTTTCCAAAGATCAGAAGTGAGTTTAATAAAATTAATATATAAGAATGCACTACTGTTTAAATAAAAAGTATAATAATAGAGGAGTATAAGAACATCTAATATAGATTCACTCACCTAAAGAATTTTTTGTTTTACAATTAAAATTCTCATGAAAAAACAACATACACCTTGAGGTAGCAGTATTAAAAATATTGATCTTTTTTAAATGGGAGTTTTTCATTCTGTTTTCTAAGAACATTTGTTCACCTGACAAATCACAAGCTTGATAGATAAAATAGCCTTAAAAATCCCCAAAGCTCAAAACAGGCTGAATTTATTAAATATTTATACTTAATGCACAAAATTTTGCCCTCACTTGTACCCCCGGAATCCCACTGAGCTGCACGGGAGAGCACAATTTAGACCAATCTGTCAAAACAATTCTAACAATGACATACGTCAGCATATTCTTATTATAAACTTTGTTAGTGTTCATTTTTTTAAGGCCTTTTCACTTTTTCAGTTCCTCTTAAGTCAGTTAAGTGCAGTAAAATACTGATTCCGCAAAATGTTGAAGAGTTTTCTATTTAACACTACATGTTACTCTTTACACTATTGCACTGTAATCCTTCACATTTCTGTTGAACGGATCCTTTATCAGAATAATTTAAACATTCTCAAGAGAAAATTGTAGTTCATATTCTCATCCACAGAAGACCTCTGTATTTTGGAGGGAAGAGGGGGCTAAGACCTCAACTTCTCATCAACTGCAACCAAAATCTACGTAAGTTAGAATCTGAAACTAAATTATCCCCTTAGCCATCTCTACAGACTGAGGACACACTCACATAAAAGGCTAATATGTATGTATAATACTGCCCTCTACTGAACAGAATGTCAGTCCATCCTATTGTCTAACTCAGTGGTTCTCAACCAGGGGTATGCATACCGTGGGGGTATTCAGAGGTCTTCCAGGAGGTACGTCAAGTCATCTTATTTGCTTAGTTTTACAACAGGCTCTAGAGCCCTGCTCTCTGACCCACCCACCCCACTCCCCAACTCAATAAGATTCTGGCCACTGATGTCTAGAATAGTCTGTGAAATTTTGGAATTGATCAAATGTGCCGTTCAAAAGTTATTGCATTACATACATACAGATACATGTCATCAAATTGAGTGTAAGGTCTTTGAGATAGTCAAGTGGAACAGACATCTGGAAGAAATGGAGAACAAAACTGAGAAACTGGGGGCAGAAAAGAGAGGGGAAAGGACATGGAACTAATACCTGTAGTCTGAAAATATTAGCAGAGAACTTCTGAAATCAACGACGATGCTCTCTACTAAGATTTCCAAGCAGCCAATGCAACACGAGTGCAAGGCTGACTGAGGTTCCATTAGAAAAAAGGGGCTTACACTTGATTCCTCATGCAAATCTGTGTTTGAGTTACATAGTAAGACTTAGAAGACTGAGACTTAATGAGAAATTCTGGTGGCAGTAAGGCAGGGGAAGCTGTGAATCTGAATCTTGCAGCTAAACCATGATAAGGACAAAATTTCTGTTACCAGCCAAAGCTGAAAAAGAAATCCTTTATTCAAGTGTCAAACAGTACTTTATCCTCAGTCTCTGCCTTATTGTACAAATCAAGAAAGAAGAGCTAACCGGTATCAACCCCATATTGTCACATCTTTTACTTGGATTGTAAGCTCGTTGGGCAGGGACTGTCTTTTTTGTGCATATACAGCGCCTAGCACAAGAGGGCTGGGGTCTTTAGATGCTACCACAATAAAAATAATGAGAGGCCCTGGAAGAAATTACTGATTTAGCAGTGCTCTACCCCCATGGAGTAGAGGGTCCAATACAACAATTTTGTCTCCAAAACTGAGACATAAAAACTGTTGAACAAGCAGAAAGAGAAGAATGAGCACTCCGAAGACTAGGACAGCAAAATCCATCTCTGATGTGACTCCACACAGCCCACTTATCCCATAGGTGTAAGGCAATAGAGAATCAGGCTTTGAACCATCTGCTACAGTTTTCAGAGTGAGTGGACATGGGATTTGAAGACAATCAACTCTCTCTTCCCAGTGTCCTCCCAGATTAGAACAGAATATAAGAAACAATTGATGGAAATTCTTTCATTCTGGAGGTGCCCCGCAGCGTCCCTGATAGCTGGGAGGCAGTTGCTGCAGGGCTGGATATATTTCAAGGATTGGTTTTTTTGTGTGGTTTTTCTTTTGGTGAATATCAGTTTAATGCCAGAAGAGATTTAAACTGGATTTCTAACAGATTTCCTAATGGGAGATCTGTAAATCACTATTTCCCTGCCTACTCTACAGGAAGTATAAGGGAAGGGATCAGCCACTCTACGTAAAGCTGTAACTGTATTTGACACACTATGTTAGTGGCTTCAAAACAGTGGGTCATGACTCCCAAATGGTGTCACATCAGCAGATGGGGTCGCGGAAATCCCTAGTGTGCAGAGGACGCTATTTTGCTCCACAAAGCAAGACCTCGCTGCATGTATGATGTGTGCACGTTCACACTGTGCCACGAACACTATTTTGAGCAAAGTGGCATCTTTCAATGCTCTCCTGGGGGTGATGCTGCCCCACACCACCCTCAAGAAAGGTCTGTGCCTAACAGGAACCACTGAACCCAATGTTAGATTTCGTATTTGCAGTTTGCCTAACGCTGACATGAATCTGTTACATGTGCAGGACAAAATTTATATTTGATTTTTATGCTAGAAACTGAACATCTGTAGATAGTCTTGAATTTCATTAGATCTGGGTTGCCATAGAACAAATCCCAAAGAACAGTAACTTCCCCTGTAGTATTCGGCTGTAAAATTCCTCATTTGGAAAAAAATAGATTAGCTTTTGTTCAGCTAGCAGTCCCATTAAGTATTCTCTTATCACCTGCTGAAGGACTACAATTCTTTTGACCACAGCGAGAAACAATTTTATAACCCAAGAATAAATCTGTGTAAATGCTTACAATTATCTTTCTTCAATGTTCTGCTGTAATAAATACAGCTATGGCTCAAGTAGTAAAAAACACTGACATTTCACTCTTAGAACATCTGGAGGGAATTCAGCTTTCTGCTGACATAGCCACTTGCAGCAATACAAACCTTGCATGGCCTGGGGTCACTAATACTGACAGAGTTCTGCTCTAAAGGTAGGTCCCACACCTAGTTTTTCTGAACTTTAGAAACTGGGTTTCATGAATTAACCATAATGGGTTAGTTCTGTGGTTAAGAGTTCCATTTCTGTCACCATCTCACTTTATGTCAGAAAATGTACTTGACCCCTAATATCTCGCAGATTTATCCTATTAGTTAGGGTGAAAAATACCTTTGTTGTCATGCCCCATGCAATTTAAAGCACTTGTATATCATCTGCTGGGTGCTGTATTTAGTTGTGAAATTGTCAGTCTACTTTCTATTTAATTATTTTTTAAAATGTAATTTTACTACTTCTTTCCCTTCCTGGCTTCACTTTTTCCTGCTTTTCTTTCCCAGAATAGATAATGGTGTATCTTTTCCTGTGTTGTCAGTTTCCTCTTCCTCCAACCCATTAAATTCCTCGCTCTTTCTTTCCCTGCCCGGTGTTCTGTACTCCTTCCCTTACATCTGCTGTCTCTCATTTCATCCCTCTCTTTCTAGATATATACATATGCACACACACACACACACCATACTTCTCTTTTTAAAAATGTATCTCCCCACTCTCCAATCCACCAGTTTAAACACAGGGTTTAGCTGGCTGCTAAAGTTTCTAACCGAGGACTAAACCTACTAGCCAAAGAATGATTTAAAAAGGCATGTGGGGGAGCTTACACTACCTACAGGCAATCTCCAGGTGAGAAACCAACCTCCCACGAACCAGGACGTTACCATCAACAGGCTTGGTGCCTCATGCCGAGATGAAACCTACCTAATAGTGCCTGTGCATTTTCAAACATTATACCCTAATGGTATGTCTACATTGCAGCTGTGAGCATGTCTCCCAGGCCGGGTAGACAGATTTGCACTTGTGCTCTAAAAATAGCAGTGTGGACATTGTGACATGGGTGGCAGCTTGGGCTAGCTGCCCAAGTCCAAGCCCTCCGACTAGCCTAAGCCACCACCTGTACTACAATATCTATGCTGCTATTTTTAGCATGTTAGGTCAAGCAAAGCTAGTGGGTGAGTTTGTGTCTACCAGGGTTGGGAGGCATGTTCCCAGTTACAGTGTAGACAGACCTTACACAGCAAAGGTGACACTAGTACATTTTAAAGTACACTCTGCTGGAAAGAATGAAAGTATTTGTTTGGATGGCTTCCCAAACCAGAAAAGTGTGCAGGGCTCAAGGCCAAGGATACAAATGTTGGTTGTGAGAGACTGGCTCAGTTATTCTGAACAACAAAGCTGATTTCTGTGTGATCAGTATTTCCTTTTACTACACTGTAAAACTGGAAACTTGAGATGTAACAGCTGAGCTTCCATTAGAAAGAAAGATGAAGAGCCCAACCAATTTAAAACTTCAGGAATTAAGTATGGAATCAATTGCCTTAGAGTTTATAATTTTATGAAGCAGTAAGTCTTTATCTGCATATTAATCTCTCAACCATTTCATCTAGGCAGATTCCCTTGTTTCCTGCCTGCATTTCTAAAATAAGGAGATCATTAGGCAGTGGATAAGGGATTTGTGTGTCTCACCTCCTTTCCAGAAGTATTTATTGAAGATAAAGGTGTTAGAAAAAAAATGAATGGATCTTATTCATATCCTTTAACATTCAGATAAGATGACAATCATACATACTAGAAAGCAGTAATACATCAATTAAAACATCACGTAACTGGAGTACACAGTTTTGTTATTTCCCCATGAGTTTCAAAACACTAAGCTGAATTACATTTAATTTTAAACTATTGTATAAACGTCAAACAAAGAAAAGTCTACCATCACTTCTGTAAACTATGGCATGATCAGAGTTTGTGCATCTGGAGAGAAACTTCACAGGAAGCCAGGGTTAAGGGGGTGGGGGGGGATGAGGGGCGGAAGGGAGAAGTGAACCCTCTGGGGGATTTCTAGTTATTTTACAGGATTCTACTAAAATACAAACAGAATATAAACAAGATAGCTCCTTCTCTGTTTTGGCTCCAACCAGCAACCTGTTTTCTCCCCAAAAGTAGTCTAGTCTCTAAGGTCTGTTCTACACTACAGACCTATATTGATAAAACTACGTTGCTCAGGGGTGTGAAAAATCCACATCCCTGAGCACAGTTATACCAACCTAAACCCCCCACAGACAGTGCTATGTCAGTGGGAGGACTTCTTCTGCTGACTTAACAACCATGTGTCAGGGAAGTGGATTTAGCTGATGGTAGAATTCTCTCCCGTTGGCTTAGAGCATCTTCGTTAAAGCTCTACAGCTGTGCCAATGCAGCATTTTAAGTGTAGAATGGCCCTCAGATTATCTGCCTAAATAGGTATAGCAGAGCCTAATTAACGAGGCCATGTCTATACTAAAGAGTTAAGTCGACACAAGTTACGCCGATGATCATAAATCGCTATAATTACATCGCTTGTGCATATTCACGCAATGCTCCTTGTATCGGTGGAGCACATCCACAGTTGGTGCTTTAGCACTGAAAGAGAGAGCAGTGCACTGTGGGTAGCTATCCCACTGAGCAACTCTCCACCTTCTGCAGCTAGGAGTTCTGGGAATGGATCGCGGTGTATCCTGGGTGCGGGCTCATGATGTAGTTTTCTCCATCCCATCATTCCATGGGCTTCCGACTATGCTGTTTCACGCCATTTTTCAACAGACCCTGTAAACTGTGTGCCTGCCATCTCTGTCTGAAAGCATGGATCCTGTTTAGTGCTCTCCAATCTTGCGATAAGCATTATGAACACAACGCGGCTGATCCTGCAGTATTTCATGAGCTGCGAATACGAACAGGAATGCGCAGTGCCTGCCCTGCTGTGTGCCACGGAAAGAAACAATTCCAGATTACTTTTGGCATTCATGGAGCAGCTGCAGATGGTGAACCACTGGGCTTGGGAAACAAGCACTGAGTGGTGGGATCACATCATTATGCGGGTGTGGGATGAAGAGCAGTAGATTCAGAACTTTCGGATGCTCAAAGCCACCTTCCTGGAGCTGTGTGTGGAGCTCGCCCCTGCCCTCTGGCACAAGGATGCCAAAATGAGAGCTGCCCTCATGGTGGAGAAGTGAGTAGAGATTGCTTTGTGGAAGCTGGCAACTCCAGACTGCTACCGGTCAGTCACTAATCATTTTGGAGTTGGGAAGTCCACCGAGGGGGTTGCAGTCATGCAAGCATGCAGAGCCATTACTCTCATCCTGGTATGAAGGACTGTGACTCTAGGCAATGTGCGGGAAACAGTAGATAGCTTTGCAGCAAAGGGATTCCATAACTGTGGCGGGGTGATAAATGGCACGCATATCCCAATTTTGGCCCCAGACCATCTTGCGACGGAGTACAATGGAAAGCACTACTTCACCATGGTAATGCAGGCACTGGTGGATAACCTGGGTCATTTTGCATTTGGCAGATTAAACGGTCGCTGGCACTGCCTTTATGGCAGGTTAGACCTCAATGAGGACAATATTCCCATCGTCACAGCAGCCTGCTGTGCTCTGCATAACATTTGTAAAGCCAAGGGGGGAAGTGTCCATGGGGTGGAGCGTTGAGGCAGATCACCTGGTGGCTGATTTTGAGCAGCCAGATACCAGGGCTACTAGAGGGGCTCAACAGGGAGCTATGCGAATCAGGGAGGCTCTAAAGCAGCATTTTGACAATGACCCTCAGTAATATGTGTTTCTGTAATGCATTCAGCCAGGCATTGTTTACTTGCCGCTTTGAATGACCCTTGTAATGCTTGGTGCCCGAGCATTAATTATGGTCCGAAAAAGTGCCGATTGCCACTGTGTATGAATTCCAGCAGCAACCACCTTTTGTAGAACACAAATAAAGATTCATTTTATTTGAAAGAGTATACTTTTATTATACAGCAATACATAGATTTCCATTTCTTACAGGGGACATGACACTGAGGAGGTTCTCAAAGCTGTGTGTAAGTCCAGCTTTCATTCTGAAACCTGTCCCTAGAGGTGGAGCGTAAGAGATACTGCAACAGGCCGGGAACTTACAAGGAATGTGTGTGAGGAGTTTGAGGAAGGCATGGAATGCAGTTCTGTTTGGGGTGCAAGGGGAGTCGAGCATGCATGCGTTCTGGGACCTTATCACTTCCATTTGGTCCTCCATCAGCTTTATCATCTGCTCCTGCCCCTCCATCATGAACTGCACCTTTCCTCTCCTGGCTATCCATTTTTAATTTTTCGTTTATTGCTCTCTCCATGCCCTGTGATCATGATCTGCAGCATCAGCGTGTAGGAGGTGTAATTCAAGGCACATCTACAGAAGCACAAGAAACAACAAACAGAAGCAGTACTGCAAGTGCACTCACAGCCTTGAATCATAACAGCGAAATACACTTCTTTCTCACTGTCCCATGGCAAGCACACAGCTTGGCAAATGCCCTAAACATGGTGAGTTCGCCCCAGGGTGGGGAAACGGGCAAGATGGGGCAAAGGGTCTGGGTAGGTAACAAAGGGAATCACAACTAGCGCCATGGGGCCCTATTATAAATTCAAGCACCATTTTCCACAGGCGGGAGTGATCAAAGCTGATATCTCACTCCTGAGGGTAACTGAGGATGCAAGGGTGCATCTCCCGTATGCATGCGGCTTCAGAAGTTCCTGCAGCAGAAATTGCTGATTAGTGCAGTAAAACTGCCTACAGTGAGGGAAGACACAAAGCAGCTCTGCCAAGGAATGGTCAGCAGAGGACTGCAGAGTACCTCCAGGAAAGTTTCCTAGTGATCTCTATGGAGGATTTCTGTGAAATCCCAGTTTAACCTGCATTAACCAACGTTTCCACAGGGCCTCCACTGCGTAGCTGCATAAGGTAATGGGAAGCAAACACAAACAGTACTAGGCTTATTAATCCTATCCCTTATCCCACTTCTAACATATAACAAAATAAAGGAAAGCTCTACCTCATGGCACTGTGCAGTATCAAATCAAAATGAGTACTTACCAGAGCTCCCCTCTCCTGTGTCAGGCATCCAAGAGCCGGACTGTTATGACTAGCTAGACCCCTCCGGAGTCAAAAAAAGTCCTGACTTGCCATACTACTGGACAATCCTCTAGCCTGTCCCACATCCTCCTCCAACTCTACTTCCTCATCCACCACTTCATCCTCAGGGTTGACTCCGCTGGCCACTGCCTTCAGCCCCTCCGAAGTATCCACAGGGCTCTTGGCAGTGGAGGTGAGGTTGTTGCCGAGGATGGTGTACAGCTCCTTGTCGAAATGGCATGGTTTTGGTGCTGCACCAGAGTGACGGCTGGCCTTCCTTGCCTCGGATATGACTGCCTCAGCTCCTTGATCTTAGCATGGCACTGCTGCATGTCCCTTTTATACCCCTTCTCCAACATGCCATGAGCAATCTGCCCGTAGGTATCAAAGTTCCTACAGCTGGAGCGGAGCTGCAACTGCACAGCCTCCTCTCCCCCTAGACCCAGCAGATCCAACAACTCCAGTGTACCCCTGGTGGAAGCACATTTGGGAGTCAGCATGGTCAGCTGGGAAGATGCAATGTGAGCTGTTCACGCCCAGCAAACAGGAAGTGGCATTTCAAAAATTCCTGGGCCATTAAAGGGGGAGGGGCGCATACCTGGCGGCAGGGCAGCGGAGTTCAATGGGCATTGTGGGATACCTCGTGGAGGCCACTTAGTGCTACATAAGCAAGCGCCAATGTCTACACCAACACTGCATTGCTCTAACTTGTTGCAAAAAGCTCTATGCCTCTCGTCCAGGTGATTTTATTATGTTGGTGCAGCAGGAGAGTTAAATTGACAGGAGGAGCATTGCAGCGTGTATATCTCCACTGTTTTGTTGACGGAAGCTGATTTTTGTCGACAAAACTGTGTAGTGTACACAAGGCCTAGGAGTGCCTCCCTGACCAACTCTGAAACCCCTTGCAGGGATTTAATTAAAAACCCCACCCATTTGGTTTGGCGGAACATCCCCATCTAAAGGGATTAGTGAAGCAGAGTGCACCTTGGCTTACACATGTTGCAGAGCCTCCTTGTAGTCATGTCACATGAACCACGATCTACTCTTAGGGGCTGTCTACATTAGAAAATCTTATCACATATGAATGTGAATGGAAGCACTAGAGTAGAGGTGCTGTGGTAGAGTATGGCAACAACTACAGCAAGTCATGTTGGGTATTCTATCATCTAGTTCTGGTAAGGCCCCCATCAGAGGTGTAAGATTGGGACCAAGGTTTAATCACAACTAGATAATGGTGAATAGGATTTGCTTTGATCTACACTGTCCAAAGCCATGGTCAGCATCACATCTAACTAGAATGCTCTTAGTCATATTCTGATCATTTTTTTTTTTTAAACACAGATAAGCTCTGAGTGGATACAGTCTCATCTCGAGTGTGGTGTGTTCACTTTCTCATTTGCCCATCATGTAGCTTAGTGTCTTCAGAAATTTTTCTTTCACACCTAGTGTTACTTTACACTAAATTCCTTTTGGATCATGATTAGACCTGAGGGCTATTTTCAAAAGCGCAGCAGCCATGGAACACAGTAAAGGATGTGTCTGACAGGATGGGTTTTATTTTTAGAAAGGATACACACTGATAAAGAGCACATTTGCTGAGATCTGATTTCCTAGTCTTTATCTGAAGTGATGAATCTATGGCAGTGACTGATAAATGAAGGGATGCCAAAGAGAGGAGAGTGAATGCACTGCTTTGGGACTGGTTACACAAGAGATAAACACTACCAAGAACCATGCCGCCACATCCAGTATTCACAGCAACTTTGCACAGCTTACTTCTATTTTAAAATGGTGATTGTAAAGCTAACTTCCGGTAATTTAAAGGTGTTCAGGAAACCACTATCAATATATCCCACTTCCCCTTCAATCATGCAAAACAAATGGCCCAGGTGATGTATTGACTTTCAAGGCTTGGTTTCCTTTTTTTTTTTTTTAAATAAATGCACTCTTTAGCCTTTGTCTGATCATTTCTAATATGGTTTCCTGTACACTAGCATGCAATGAGGCTGCCAATTAGCAGCAATACTGCAGGTGTTATTGGGTGGATCAGCTGCACAATGCCAGCTGGCTCTAATTCACACTACTCTATTTGGGGTACGTAGAGATTACCCACCACACACATTTATAACAGAGAGTAAGAAATGCAACTTTAATTTATTTAAATTTTAACCTTAAAGGTAATTCCAATAATTTAATAGCAGCCTACAAAATGTATTGGAGTCAATACCTCAGCCTTTGCAATAGCATAATTACTAGTCTCCTTTCACAAAAAGTAGATCAGATTTAAGGGGGAAAAAATTAGGAACAGTAAGTGTACAAGACCTCCAGTCTACACAAGGAACAGAGTGGATCAAAACTTTTCTTTGTCCTGCCATCAAACACTTGATGGTGTGCGACTTGGCTAAGAAATTTAAATGCAAGGGTCCATATGGGGATTCTTGTACAGCAGATACACATGAAAACACTGATGACTAGGCCAGAGATGAAAAAACCCACAACTTTGGGGAATTGTTTGCTTTTAGTTACTGAATTTGTTATTCCTTCCATAAGCCCTCCTACAGTCTTTGGGTCCCCATCTCTGGAGGTCAATGAAGAGTATAAAGGTGTGCAGGAATGCCTCAACATTAATCCTGGCTGTTGTCATTCAGCAGATGCCATCCAGGTTCCAATCAGCAGGTCTGCTGATGATGTACAAGCTGCACTCTGGTTGCCCATCCCGGACCACAGAGAACATAATGTTAGCTGGCTTTAAAAGGGCCAAGGTTTCGAGCATGGCGAAGGATTTGGCTCTCCCTGTCCAGCGCAGTGGAGTATGACAGTGGCCGCGCCCAACCTCAAACAGAACTGAAATCAGTTAGCTACTTCAATGCGTATATTTAGTCTTGATCTGAAAATGTAACTGTATTGTTGACAAACCCATTCTCTCTCTCTGTTATTGTCAGGGCTAATGGTTTGTCATGCAGTCATGGGGTGAGGTCACCTGCACTTGTTGGAGTTTTCTTGTTTACTCTATAAACTTGTGACTTTTGCCTCCTCCACCACCCAACTCAGACTCTTTAGATACAGTTTACAATTTCAAACCTCCGATGGCTATTAGTTCTACAGGTAACATTTTCCATGTTTTCTGATATTGGCTAGATCAAAAATTTCTTTTATTCAAAAGTTAATTTAAGTATAAGCATAATGATACATGTAGGTACATAGTCCTTCTGGCAAAACCTATAAACTTATTATTGCCTTGGAGAAAAACTATAGGTGGATATGACAGCAGCATAAGCAAAGTTAGAACCATAGTATACACCAAGGATCAAAAGACAGGTTTAATGTCTCAACATTTCGGCACACCTTCAATTCCCCCCACCCCTCTGTAGGAGAACAGAACTACCTGTTGTGTGGAAAAGTCACTTATATTTTGTTGGAAAGAATTAGAAGATTTATTTCAATCACCTCCAAGGCCAAGATTTAAAATGTAGATTGAGTAGCTCTAAGCAAGTCATTCAATACAGCAATGTTTAGTTCTGTATGATTGAGTGATTAGGATTTCCTTTTACTACATGGATGGAAAAGCAATATTTCCTGCTGAGCTTCTTTTGAAGGGAAAGGTATGTCTTACTACAGCTTAAGATTTGGAAGCCTAACCAAAATAATACAGGGAGCATCAGAAATGCATGCAAAGCTCATGAGAATATTTTGTAATTAGTTACTCATTTTAGCAGTTCCACTTGTGTGAGTACATACAATACTACAGCTAATTATTTCAGAAGAGACAAAGAAAGAAATCACATTGGGAACAGAGACAGTAAGGGACTTGAACAATGCTACAGTTAGTGACAAAGGCAGCAGTAGAATCCAGATCTCCTAACCTTCCAAATCTGTGCCTTAACCAGAAGGCCCTCCCTTTCTCTCGCTTCATGTAGGTGCTTTTCTATCTGTTCTTGCTAGCTTTCCCTTTTTGACTTCCCTATATAACCAGAAACAACAACAACAACAACAACAAAATCATAAACCATACTGATGGAAAGAAGAAAGATGAACTTAACAGGAGAACCCAAAAGGAATTCTGCAGTCCTCTCTCTTTTCAACTTTTTTTTTTTTTTAAGACAAAAGTGCTCAGATACCATGCTCCTAACCACAGTACAGATAACTAAACAAGAAGAGTTTTCTGACATCTCTTTTTATTACGACATAAGTAAACACACTCTCTCTCTCTCTCTCACACACACACACACATACCCACATCCTCTTCTGTGCAGATCAGCCTGCTAGCTTCAGCATCTCCTACTCCCCTTTAAAAGCAAGCAGCTCTGCATAGAAAGCTGTGTGATAGACAACCTGCAAATAAATGGTCATTGGGTTCAGATATAGAAGACTTTCACCTTTATTGACAAAAATATAGACACAAGGTCTCTGTCCAGAGGAGCTTACAATCTAACTTGTTTAATTTTCAATCACTGAAGTTATTTTTATGATTAATAGCTCTTGAAGCAGGATGGAAATTTCAAATGAGGATTTTCCTGATATCTAGCACCCAGAAGCAAAAGGCCTGATCCTGTGTGGTGCTTGATAACGAATGAGGCAGGGGGTGGCAGAAAGAGAAAGGATAGCCTCATGGTTAACGCAGTTGGATGCTGCCTGGGGAACTGGATTCTATCCCTCCCTCTGTCATAAAGTTCCTGTGTGATGCTGGGCAAGTTGCTTATGCCAAACTTTTCACAAGTGGTCACTAATTGTGAGTGCCTCATTTTCTGATTGCCTGACTCCAGGGCCGGCCTTAGGCACGGACAAACTGGGCCAAAGCCCCGGGCATCGTTATAAACAGGGAGCCTCCGGAGCAGGGGTGCCCCTCCCCCTGCTGCTCTGCTAGCATCTGCAGCCCCCCGGCTCCTGCCCGCTGCCTTGGAGCCCCCCCAGCCAGTTGCTCCTGGGAGCTTCCTATTTGCTGTAAGGAAGGAGGCAGGGAGCGGGGGCACTGATGTCAGGGTGTCCTCTGCCCCCACACCCATGTACCCCATCTCCACAGAGCGAGGGGGGCATGTGGGGCCAGGGGGTCACGAAGAGAGGGACAGAGCTGCTGGCAGATACTGCTGCTGTGACTGAAGAAGCTTTCACTCAGACTGGTGAGTGCCGCTCTCTTAAAGGGGCAGCGCACGGTCTCTCTCACACTCTCCCAGCTCACACACTCCTCCAGACCTCTTTCACACACACACCCCAACATATACCTATATTATTGTTGTTACTTCCTGCAGTGCACACATATTCTCTGTAATTTTATTCTTTCCAAGTGCTGTTATTTTAGTTTTTTGACTGGTTTATGCATTTCATAATTTTATTTCTCTCTTATGCTTAAATTTAATTCTTTGAGTAGTGAGTTCTAAAATGCCTAATCTGTCCTGGCTGGAGTAATTATCATTATTACTTTTATTATCAAATTGTGCTTTGTCATTCATTATTTAAGGTAGTACAATCAAATAATAGTATCCTCCTAGAATGTAACTTTAGCTTGTACTAACCTTAGCAGTGCCAGTTTAAAAAACCATTAGCTAAACACACAACTTTAGACACTGGGCAAATGAAAGTTGTTTATTTTCAAATGTATTTTTAGCTATACCTGTAAAATAACTTCAAATTGGCATGAAAATAAATGCACTTCCAACTATGATACCAATAGCAATTATGGAGTCAAATATTAGTGAGTCACA
The DNA here is from genome assembly GCF_028017835.1 of Emys orbicularis. Classification (NCBI taxonomy): domain Eukaryota; kingdom Metazoa; phylum Chordata; order Testudines; family Emydidae; genus Emys; species Emys orbicularis. Next base: position 220,365,081 of record NC_088684.1, read on the forward strand.
TACATGACTGTGATTGGTAAACATAAGTGCCAAAATAATTAGAAAAATAAATTCCCTTTCTTAATAAAAGAGAAAAAACCTTAATCACATATGTTAAAAATTATGTTTTTAGTGAAAGACAATTGAATAAAATAGAGTAGATAATGGCAATAATACAGAGTGTGTCTGTTAGAGAAAGTAACCAGAGTTTATTAATTTTTATTTATCTCTACTAAAGATAGTATACAAAGTATCCGATGTGTGTTTCTGATATCTCTGTTAAAGCTCCAGAACTGATACCTCAAGGCTTGGGATCGGGAATATCTTGCTGTATTATCTCCTGATTGTTCTAAATTTATATATAAACTTTGAACATGGCTTTAACTGGAGTTTGTATATATTTTTTCTTTCCTTACATAACAATTAGATACAGTGCTTCTGTCAGCTAATTCCTAAGTTATTATCTGCAAAAACACTAGAGTTTTCAGGTGTCTAAGTAGTCCCTGGAACCATGGCTAAAGTTTCCTCCCAGCCCCCCAAAATCTGAAATGGTGCCCTGGGTGGGACAGGAGTGGCCAGAGGGCTGTAAGAGGGCCGTGGGCTCTGGCAAGATGGAGCCCAAGTGTGACAGTGCAAAGCCCGCCTTGAGCCACATGCCAAGCACCATGCACCACAAGCCGCAGCAGCAGCACAGAAAGGTTGCAATACACCATATACCATGCCCTCCTTACTTCTGCGCTGCCACTGCTGGTGGTGGTGTTGCCTTCAGAGCTTGGTGCCTGGCTAGCAACCGCCAGTATCAGGCTGCCCTGCCAGTGCTTAATTTGTGCCAGGGCTGAGCTCTAGCCTCTGGCATTTCTTTCAATACAAATTAAACACTGGGGGAGGCAGCAGGGCAAAAAGGTGATGGGGGAGGGGAATCCCAGGGAGCCTGTGGGGGCCAGGAGTGATGGGAGGGCGCCAAAATACAAGTTTGCCCAGGGTGCCATTTTCCCTAAGGCTGGCCCTGCTTAAGACCCTGGGGTCTGATTTGCAGAAGTGCAGAATAGTGTGCAATTAATAAAGGCCTGGGGGCCATACACTGATTGAGGAGAAAACAAAATATTTAATAGTTGCTCAGTAAGTAAGCACCATCCAATCTGTGCACTGAATGAGACAGCAGTCCTGTGAGAAAAATAGTATGTGATCACATAATTAAAGACTGTCAGTGGACACACAGAAGGGGGCTGAATCAACATTGTACAAGCCTCCTTAACTCTGGCATTTCCTAACTTTTGAGTGCTTCACTTTGCAAACTTAATGTTCTCTTAACATAGCTTTTGTGTATGTGTGTAAATTACACACACAAACCCTACAATTTTCAGAACACTTTATAGTAAAGTTATAAACCAAGCTAAGATTACTTTTATTAGAATTAGAGGGTGCCTTGTTCACAGTTCAAATATCAAGCACATAATTGCTTTTGTCAAGACAAAACTTGGAAACTACATATCTACACAACAGGAAAGCTATGTATTTTGTTATTGCATTAGTGCTTTTCCAAGGAGTTAAAAAGGAAGCTGTCTGGTCATTTTTTTATTGGTTCTATTATTTTTTTACCTCAGGATTGTTTGTAAAACTCTTCCAGAACCTTGAAAAGATAATTGTGTTCCCTATTGATTTTGTTCTTTTCCATCTAGTAAGGATTGATTTTTTTCCTGGTTCAGATTGAGCTGAAAATATCATCACTGTTTTTAGCTTAAGCACAACTTCAGTTTACAGTCTCTTATCATTTTACAACAGGTTTTGTCTGCTCAGGAACAACGTCTCTGTCACGGGAATAATAGCCTGGATTCTGGGTTGGGGCCAAGCTCAGTTTGACTTTGCCCAGAGGGGACTTCTGTCTGCCACCTTCACACTTCTCAGACTCTATAGACAGCTTGGGAACAGAGCTGGCCCTGGCGTAAACCAGAGTGGCCCCAAGGGCTACGCTAATTTATGCTATGTTACTGTGGCTTATGTACACAACAGCTCTGGCCATGTCTTCTTCCTCCCTTGGTGCACCACACTCTAGCATACCCCTGCACCATGGAGCTTTGTGATGGTAGTGCAATCAAAGCCATTCCACTGGCCCTACGCAACTGAGGAATCCCCTTAAACTGGTTTTATACTAGCTTTGCTGCCCACCGAGCTGGCATATATGGGCTTCCATGGAGGCCAAAATCTGGCCCAGTGTCTGTAGCCTCCTTTAGACAAATGTACTGTTCCAAGAACTGTTCTAACTCCCTAGAATACAAGTTAAACTCCTGAGGTCCATACACAGACGTGCTCAGCCAGATTATGTAGCTTCCAAGAACTATTTGTATTAGACATAATTTCACTCTGAATTATTACAGTGCCACTGGGGATGCAGATTCACACTACCGTCCCACAGTGCACTGGTGGCCTTTCAAGGTCTCCCAGGACCCAGCTTCTGGGAGCTGTGACAGGAAATGCAGGATAGGTGCCTTGAGGTTATTGCACCTCACCTAGCACGGACATGGGGCAAATGTTCAAGGGTTCTTAAACAAAAACCAGCATGGTTAGTGTGGAGCACTGAAGAGTTTACACTCAAAACGGTTTTGCCAAGCTGATTCAGTTACAAACGGTTCATCTCTCTAGTGTAGAGACACACTGTGAGCACACTGCTGCTACAGAACCAGCTGTGAAACACAACAGTGTTGTGTGTGTGAATTCAACATAGTCACTTTTTCCAAAGATGTCTTGGCAATTTTGAGATGTAAAAAATATAAAATCCAGCTATTTAGAATGTGAGCTATTTCCCCACCACCAAGTTATAATCTGCTTTTTTCATGTTTAACTTTTGGATATAAACTTCTACTAAAGTGACACCATCAGTATGGAATCTGGTCACTTTTAAAAGAATAGAGTCCCCTTCTCAACACTCGTGGTTTTACAATCACATGCTCATATTAAAATAAAATTTTTAAAAAAAAGGGTTTCTCTCTTTCCTGTTGATATGTAAAAGGCCCATCACAAAAAATGACACAGGAAACTGACTTTTTTTACCATATAAGAGAAACTGACTATAAAGAAAACGCTGTCAAGTGCACAAAGTAAACAAACTGAAAAATAGAGAAATATTTCCCCCTTACTCTCTTTCGGTTATATCAGTTTTAGACCATGATCCTGAAAGCTCAGACACATGGGCAGATCCCAGGGACTCCATGCAGAACAAGGACCACCCATGAATATAAACTTATAGGATCAGGGCCTAAAATGTTACATGTAATACTCATAAGGTAAAAGATTTTCAAGTAGAAGTATATTTCTGTAGAATGTCCTTTAAACAACAAAAATCTAGGACCTACTGTACAATGCTTGTTCCCTCTTTGGAGTTGTAATTCTTTTGCAAGATTAGAGAAATTACATCGTGGAAAAGTATCACAATTTCCAGTAATCTTATAGACGGGAAACACACTTTTGTTACTTCCTATTTCAGTCCAGGTTAACCACCACAGATGACCGTGAGTGCTTTGAGACCTGTAGCAGAATAATCCTTTATCTTCAAATTGACTGCAAGCCAGTAGTCACAACAATGTAATAATATTCAGATTGCTAATCAGGCTTTCAAACCTCTATTAAACCTGATCTTGTTGGTTTGTTTTAAAATCTTTGACAGAAAGCAACAGCTGAAAAAGCATACATGGCAGAGGGATGCCATAAAGTGGTCCCTCTTCTCTTTCCAGTGTGTTATGACTTTCAGCACATTCAGGTGATGTACTAGAATGATTTTTAATTATTTTATATATATTAAAAAGACAATATAATCTTAAAAAAAAAAAAAAACACTACTGCTCTCTGAATTTTTCCTTGCTAGCATTACAAGGAGCATCTAAGGTTACTGTATATTAAAAATGAAAGTAAACATTTCTCTCTCCTTTTCGTTTTGTTTACTTTTTGTCCAGAGAAGAGTGCCTGGCAAAGCAGAGACATGGCCAGAGCTGTGTTTTCATTGCATAAATGCTAGCATTCAGAGGGCCAGTCAGTGGGAATGCACATGGTATACCAGGGGTCTCAAACTCAAATGACCACGAGGGCTGCATGAGGACTAGTGCATTGGCCCAAGGGCCGCATCACTGACACCCACCCCTTGCTGCCCCCGCCCCCACTCCACCCCTTCCATGAGGCCCCGCCCCTGCCCCGCCTCTTCCTTGCCCCCATTCCAACCCCTTCCCCGAAGTCCTCACCCCAACTTTGCCCCTTCCCTGCCCCCAGGGGGTGCAGGAGGAGTGCGGGGTGTGATGGGGGCTCAAGGCAGGGAGTTGAGGTGCAGGAGGTGTGCAGGGTACGGCAGGGGGCTCAGGCCAGGGAATTGGGGTGTGGGGTGCAGGAGGTTGGGGTGCAGGGTGCGGCAGGGGGCTCAGGGCAGGGAGTTGGGGTGCAGGAGGGGTGAGGGGTATAGCGGGGGTTGGGGTGCAGGGTGCGGCAGGGGGCTCAGGGCAGGGAGTTGGGGTGTGGGAGGGTGCGGGATGTGGCAGGGGGCTCCGGACAGGGGGTTGGGGTGCAGGAGGGGTGCGGGGTATGATGGGGGCTCAGGGCAGGGAATTGGGGTGTGGGGTACAGGAGGGGTGAGGGGTGCAGCAGGGGGTTGGGGTGCAGGGTGTGGCAGGGGGCTCCAGACAGGGGATTGGGGTGCGGGCTCCGGCCCGGCGCCGCTTACCTAGAGCGGCTCCGGGGTGGCAGCACCACGCACCGTGGCCAGGGCAGGCTCCCTGCCTGCCTGCCCTGGCCCCGCTCCAGGAAGCAGCCCGAGTCCGGAGGGGGGTGAGGGGGGGAAAGAGAACGACGCCATGTGCTGCTTTTGCTCCTCCAGGTACCTCTGCCAAAGCTCCCATTGGCCACGGTTCCCCTTTCCCGGCCAATGGGAGCTGTGGGGGGCAGTGCCTGGAAGCGAGAGCACGGAGCCCTCTACTCCCCCGCCCCAGGCTGCAGGGACATAGTTCCAGCTGCTTCAGGGAGCGGTGCGGGGCTTGCAGCGCCACAGGGTAGGCAGAGGGGTGGGGGGGGGGGGGGCGTGGAGAGCTTGGCGACCCGCACGAAAGAGTCCCGCGGGCCACGTGTTTGAGACCCCTGTGGTACACCTTCAAAAAGGATGGTGCTAGTAAGTGCTGCTAGTAAGCATGGTGCTCCCATAGGGCATTATACCCATCTTTCGCCTCCAATGGCATAACACTTCTATCACTGATCAGACTGCTACTATACCAGTATTGTAATTTATCCCTGTATAATTAATTAAGGAATATATATCACTCCACTGTATACAGTGCTTTACAAACTCAGGTCCCAATCCTGCAAAAACTTACTACGGTGTGAATTAATTGGCATCATGAATAATTTCATGGACACAATGGCATAGGCGGCAACTTTCTCCAGCACCGGTGGGTGCCCGTGCCCCCCCACCCCTTTCCCCGTCCCTGACCCTGCCCCGACTCCATCCTTTCCCCGCCCCTGGCCCCGCAACCATTCCAACCCCATCCCCAAAGTCCCTGCCCTAACTCCGCCACTCCCTGCCCCTATTGGATCCCTTCCCCAAATCCCCACCCCGGCCCCGCCTCTTCCCCCAGCGCGCCGTGTTCCCCCTTCTCCCCCCTCCCTCGCGAATCAGCTGTTTCGTGGCGCAAGCACTGGGAGGGAGGGATGGAGGGAGGAGGAGAAGCAGGACGCGGTGGCGCACTCGCGGAGGAGGCGGAGGTAAGCTGGAGCAGGGGAGACGGGGCGCTGCCGGTGGGTGCTGAGCACCCACCAATTTTTTTCCGTGGGTGCTCCAGCCCCGGAGCACCCACAGAGTCAGCGCCTATGCACAATGGGACTATTTTATGAGACAAGATAATATGACTTTTAGCAGAGAGAATATTTCATTGGCTGGAGTTGCTCATTCAGAACCAGATTGTTCTGGTTATTTCTAACCCTAGCACAGGGGTTGGCAACCTTCAGCACATGGCCCATCAGAGTAATCTGCTGGCAGGCCGCGAGACATTTTGTTTACGTTGATTGTCCACAGGTGCGGCACCCCGCAGATCCTAGTGGCCGTAGTTCACCATTCCTGGCCAATGGGAGCTGCGGGAAGCGGCGCGGGGACATGCTGGCTGCTGCTTCTCGCAGCTTCCATTGGCCGGGAACAGAGAACCGCGGCCACTGGGAGCTGCGGGGGGCCGTGCCTGTGGACGGTCAACGTAAAGAAACTATCTCGTGGCCCGCCAGCAGATTACCCTGATGGGCCAAGTGTCGAAGGTTGCCGACCCCTCCCCTAGTAAGTAATCTTTCAACAGAACGGATTCAAGTTTATTTAGCATCATGACACCACTTCAGAAAGAGACTCAACTGTCCAAAGCTCAATAGATTCCTGAGGTCACCTCTACCGCTCACACTAACAGCAAAGCTGACAAGCAAATCGTCTGAAGGAAATGGAAACAGCTCATCTTCATGATTTGCTCGGAAGCCAACTGATCTTTCTTTAACTTGGTAGTTTCACAGTTACCTCAAGAGTGATAAATGACACCACTTTCAATCCAAGGTGGTTTGCTGAGTCTTGTTAAAGTCACTGCAGCAAACTGCCTGCTTTAATTCTGATAGTCTCAGCCACTGTACACCATGATAACACGCAAAGAATGTCGTCATGTCCTGTGGATAACCCCCACTATCAGAGTTTGGGGAAAACAAGCCAAAGAAAAGAGAGTGCACTAGAGAACAGATCTTATACAGTGACCCCAACTCATTGTGGGAGAGGACTTTGGAGTTTAGTGACCAAGGTATGATACTCATTGAATACATATATGCCCCACTAACGTTCAGTTACCGGTCTCAATACAGAATCATAGAAAATAGGAACTAGGACTGGAAGGGACTTCAAGAGGTCATCTAGTCCATCCCCCTGCACTGAAGCATAATTAGACCATCCCTGACAGGAGTTTGTTTAACCCTGAGTTACAGATTGCAATTTTCAAAGGCAACTGATAAATTAAGCTACATAACTCCCACTGAAATTAATGGGAGTTGTGAGGTTGAATGCTCAAATTACTTCTGAAAATCAAATTCACTGGTTTGATTTCATTCTGTCGTGACATGGAACATTACAGTTCTTAGCTTTTACTTTGAATTTAGCACTGTGTTTTTCAGCAAGTCACTTCATCTCCTAAAAACTTATTCTAGCCAAGACGTTAGGTGGAACATAAAACACTGTTCATAAATGTTGCTATTCTAGGTATATAATCTGAATATGACTTTGTATCATATGCTTTAGAAAAATCAAAAAGACTGTTTTAATTGACAGTAAATTTGAGTTTCACAAGAACAAGACATCTTTTTGTTCTTTATAAAACCAAGAATAAAAATTCACACAATATCCTGTAGTTAAATAATAACCCAGGCGAATCAGTAACAAAATAAACAAACACAAATTTATTTCCAAATATGTAAAAGAGTAACTAAAAAATAATCCCTCATTATCTCAGCTAAATTTACAGCTGAATGCCTAGGAACAAGAATTCTGTAAAAGGGTTGGCCACTGCAGGGTCCTGGTCCATGACTGGGTTTCTAGGTGCCACAAAAATGCAAGTTAATAACAGTAACAGTGAGTGCCCCAAATGGTTTTCTCCATGTCCAAGGGAGGTTGAGGATCTATGGAATGAGGCATAGGATTCCAGAACCGGAGTCTGAAAACGACCCCATCCTGTAGTGCTTGTAATCCAGACCCAAACAGGACTATCTGCAGGGTGTGTAAACCCCACAGCAGTATGTAATTTGAGAGGCTTTGGATTTTTAAATGCAACAGAACATTTCTAGTGACCATCCAAAGGAGGCAATTAGGGGGTGAGAGAAGGAGAGGCCAGTTATGTGGCCAAGAGATGCTTCTCCTGCTACATAGAATCATAGAAGTGTAGGACTGGAAGAGACGTCGTCGATAGATCATCTAGTACAGTCTCCTGCACTCAAGGCAGGACTAGGTAAAGGCAGGACTACTGGGTGTTTGTTTAACCTGTTCTTAAAAACCTCCAATGATGGAGATTCCACAACCTCCCTAGGCAATTTTTCCAGTGCTTAACCACCTAGACAGGAATAGGAAGATTTTCCTAATGTCCAACCTAAACCTCCCCTGCTGCAATTTCTTTTTGTCCTATCTTCAGAGATTAACAAGAACAATTTTTCATCCTCCTCCTTGCAGCAACCTTTTATGTACTTGAAAACTGTTATGTTTTCTCTTTTCAGTCTTCTCAGTCTTCTCTTTTCCAGACTAAACAATCACAGGAATTTCAATCGTTCCTCATAGGTCACGTTTTCTAAACCTTTAAACATTTTTGTTACTCTCCTCTGCACTTTCTCCAGTTTGTCTACATCTTTCCTGAAAAGTGGCCCCCAAAAGTGGACACAATATGCCAGCTGAGACATTATCAGCCCGGAATAGAGCAGAAGAATTACTTTGCGTCTTGCTGACAACACTCCTGCTGATACATACCAGAACTATGTTGGCTTTTTTTTTTTTTTTTTTTTGGCAAGTGTTACATTGTTGATTCATATTTCTCTTGTGATCCACTGTAACCCCAGATCCCTTTCCACAGTACTCCTGCCTAGGCAGGCAGTTCCCATTTTGCATGTTTGCAATTGTAGGGTAGCTAGGGATGTGACTTATTGCATTTATACTCTCCAGCCCACAGCACAAGTTAGTCCCCGGGCTCAGGAAGAAACTTCCCCCAGCGGCTACTCGTTCCGGGTTTCTTGCCCTCGCCTCTGAGGCTGTGGCCGGGGGAGGCCAGGGGACGAGAAACCGCGCGAGGGGTCCCAGCTGAGCCCAGCCAGAGCGGAGCTGCAGTCGCTGGGGCTCGGCACGGAGACAGCAGGGGCCGCCCCGGCTTGCAGGGGGAGAGGGAGGGGAACATGGCGCCTCCCTCGGCATGCTCCGCGGGAACCGAGCCCGCTGCCTGGGTCCCTCCCGGGGGCTGCTGCTCCCCGGCCCGGCACCTTCCTTACCATCTGGGCGACCTTCAGTATCGCCGAGCAGGAGCGGGCGTAGCCGCCGTCCAGCAGCCCGGGCTCCGGCCCCGGGGGCGGCGGGCAGGAGGAGCTGCCGGGGCCCCCGCTGCTGGAGCCCGTCCGGATCACGCGGGTCCCGTGAGACATCGCTCCGCGCTCAAGCGGCGACGGCTCCTTCCTCCTGGCGGCTGGCTCCGGTGCTGGTCAGCCCCGCAAAGGGCGGGGCGGGCGGCCGGGCCCCGGGACAGGAGGCAGAGCAGCGCGCCCCGCCCTTCAGCCGGCAGCGCGGAGGCTTTGGGTGAGGGGCGGGCGCAGGCAGCAGCCGCGCAGACGGAGCCCGAGCGGGGCAGGTCGCGCAAGGCTAAAGGCGGGAGACTTGGTTGTGGGCTGGGATTTTCCAGGGACAAGAAAGTTCCAGTGCTAAACAGGAGACGGACAGAGACGGGACACTTGCTTGGTTTTCGAAATAAAGTCCCCGCCCCAGCGCTCAGAAGTGGGGGAGGGAAAGGGAGACCCTGCGGCGTCCCCAACCCGACACACCTGCCCGTAGCCTGCTCATGTGACAATTACCACAGGAACCCTCCACCCCCGGCCCTCGAACACACAACCCGGCCTTGAGTCTCTTGGGAGAGGCACATGGGCAGGGCCGGCTCCAGGCAGCAGCCCACCAAGCTGGTGCTTGGGGCGGCACCTGGAGGGGGGCGGCGCAGCGCTCCGGCCCAAGAGTGGGGCCACGACTGGGCTCGCCGCCCTCCCCCGGAGCTCTGGCCCCCGGGGAGAGCGGAGCCCTGGCGGGGCTCGCTGCCCTCCCCCCGGCGCAGCCTCTGGCCGCCAGGGAGAGCGGAGCCCCGGTGGGGCTCGCCGCCCTCCTCCCGGCGCTCTGGCCCCCGGGGAGAGCGGAGCCCCGGCGGGGCTCGCCGCCCTCCTCCCTGCGCAGCCTCTGGCCGCTGGGGAGAGCAGAGCCCAGCGGGGCTCGCCGCCCTCCCCCCGGCGCAGCCTCTGGCCGCCGGGGAGAGCGAAGCCCCGGCGGGGCTCACCGCCCTCCCCTGCTGCGTGGGGGGGGGAGGGGCGGCGGGAGGCTTTTTTGCCTGGGGCACAAAAAAGCCAGAGCCAGCCCTGCACATGGGTACGTGCCAGGACTGAGATACAGCTGGCTGAGCCCCAGGTCGATGAGTCCGGGATAGACAATAAGATACAGTAAAAGAGGATCCCTTGTTGCATCTCTCTGTTATTTATAATCCTCATCCTACCACTACTTCTTGCCAGCCACTCAAAGCATTTTGCAATTGGCATCAGCACTGGGAGGGGTTGTATCATTGCCATTTTCCAGATTGGGAAACTAAGGCCTGCTCTTCACCACAAAGTTAGGTCAACCTTAGCTGCCTGGCATCAACCCAGGGCCACCCAGAGGGGGGGGGGCAAGTGGGGCAATTTGCCCCAGGCCCTGCAGGGGCCCTGCGAGCCCTGGCCCGGCAGCGGTCTGGGTCTTCGGCCGGGATTTCGGCGGCGGGGGGCCCTTCAGTGCTGCCGAAGACGCGGAGCGACTGAAGGGCTCCCCATTGCCGAAATGCCACTGAAGACCCGGACCGCCACTGGGTGAGTACAAGTTCCGCAGCTCCCCCGCTTTGCCCCAGGCCCCCTGAATCCTCTGGGCAGCCCTGCATCAACCTAATTATTCATGTGTCTATGCTTACATTTGTCTCCCAGGCCCCTTTACAGCAATGCAGTAACACCACCTCCTGGAGCAGTGTTGAGCCATGGGCGATGTACTAAGGCAGTACAACAAAAAGAGGTAGAGTTGTTATCTGCTTTTCATTCCTCTGTACAGTTAGGTGGGGGTGAGGGGCATGTGAAGCAGTTTATGTACACAGGGATGTCCCTTGAATCCCCCGAGAGATCACAATGAAATTTTCATGGAGGTACTCAGCAATCCTCTCCCCGAAGGTTTCTAAGGATGGCAACTTTGTTTCTTCCTGAGTGGTAGGACACTTTTCCATGCTAGGTAGCAACAACTTTGGCAGACACCATTGCAATAAACAGCCTAGTGTCTGGGTAGGCCTGGGCAGCTTCAGGACACCACCAGAGACAGCTTCGGGACAGCAGCTGTTCTCTCTTGTGCCTTTGTTACCCTCAGGAGTCAGATATCAGCTAAAATCACTACCACCTGTGGAAAATGGTGCCAGTATTATGTGCCATTGCCCTGTACTCATAGTTTCATGCAACCAGGTAATTCCCTCTTCATTTCCCTCACTCCTGGCAGGCCATACTCACCGTGGCTGGTGCTGTGAGTGGTGCCCTGCACAAGCACGCCGAAGCAGAAGTGTCAATAAGCATGTCTTGTTTAAAACTGTAGGAGAGCAAGGGAAGGGAGTTCTGAACCTTAATTTTCACTTTTCATTGTGACTATACAAACAGTACCTCTGTGTGCTTTATCTGTAGCTGCTGCCATTGTGGCCCTGAGGGATTCCCCCTACACGCCTGCAGAACGCCTGAGTCAATTAAGAAAGAGGAAGAGTAGATTCAGGATGACATGTTCAGTGAGATCCTGCAAGCCAGGGCCACATCAGACTATGAGCAGAGGGCCTGAATATTGCAGACTACATCGAGAAGGAAAGAGCAGAGAAGAGAAAGGCACAGGAGGCTCAGTAGGACGAGGGGAGGGAGATGCACAGGACATAATGGGGCTTCTCCAGCAGCAAACACAGAGGCTGCAGGATCTTGTGGACCTACAGGTTCAACTATCAGAGGCTCGTCTCCCTTTGCAGTCCATGGAGAACTGCACTACAGCACCTCCTTATACCCCCCCTCAACATTTCATGTGGCATTAGGGGGCCACATCCGTACCCCTGCCACCCCACAGTAGGGGAACAGTAAGGACAACCACAGCTTTACATACACTTACCTGTGAGAGCCACGGTTGCTGTATGTGTCACTAAAATGTACACGAATGCATCTGACGAAGTGGGTATTCACCCACGAAAGCTTATGCTCCAATACATCTGTTAGTCTATAAGGTTCCAGAGGACTTTTTGTCGCTTGTAAGTTTTTAATGTATTTGCTTTAAACTTGCACAGACTTCTTCTTTGCAGTGTTTTTGTCACTCAGTAAAATTCTATTTGGAAAATAATTAATCTTCATTAGTTCCCACCATATGCTGTAGAGTACCTAGTGGTACTGAAATCCCCACTGACTTGTTATTGTACAGTGTGACACAAGCAATAGGATCAGTGACAAACAGTATAATAATCATAAACGTACAACAAGCACCACAAGATTAGTAGGTGCATTAACAGTGTTATATTCATAGATGTACACCAAGCACCACACAATTCTTAATCGGCCCCAAAACTGTTTTTTCCACCGAGATCCAGTCTTGTGAGTAAACAATATCAGCACCCCTTCACTTTACCATTCAACTGTCATTCTGCACCTTCTGAGCTGGTCATTGCATCTTTCACTGGCGGTATCAAGGTCTCCGGTTTACGTCTTCTTGAGCCAGGAGAGCAAGGGGTAGGTTATGTCCCCAGGATCACTATTGGCATTTCAACATAGCCAATGGTAATCTGCCAGTCAAGAAAGTCCTTGCTTGTAGCTTTCTGAACCATCATGGATTCTTAAAGATGCACGTGTCATGCACTTTCCCTGGCCAGCCAATACTGATGTTGGTGAAGCACCCCCAGTGATCCACCAATGCTTGCATAACCACAGAATAGTAGCCCTTTCTGTTGATATACTCTAGGGCAAGGTGGTCTACTGCCCCACCACAGTTCAGGAACCCCATTGCTGCAAATCTATCCACTATGTCATAGAATCATAGAATATCAGGGTTGGAAGGGACCTCAGGAGGTCATCTAGTCCAACCCTCTGCTCAAAGCAGGACCAATTCCCAACTAAATCATCCCAGCCAGGGCTTTGTCAAGCCTGACCTTAAAAACCTCTAAGGAAGGAGATTCCACCACCTCCCTAGGTAACCCATTCCAGTGCTTCACCACCCTCCTAGTGAAAAAGTTTTTCCTAATATCCAACCTAAACCTCCCCAACTGCAACTTGAGACCATTACTCCTTGTTCTGTCATCAGGTACCACTGAGAAAAGTCTAGATCCATCCTCTTTGGAACCCCCTTTCAGGTAGTTGAAAGCAGCTATCAAATCCCCCCTCATTCTTCTCTTCTGCAGACTAAACAATCCCAGTTCCCTCAGCCTCTCCTCATAAGTCATGTGCTCCAGCCCCCTAATAATTTTTGTTGCCCTCCGCTGGACTCTTTCCAATTTTTCCACATCCTTCTTGTAGTGTGGGGCCCAAAACTGGACACAGTACTCCAGATGAGGCCTCACCAATGTCGAATAGAGGGAAATTATCATGTCCCTCGATCTGCTGGCAATGCCCCTACTTATACAGCCCAAAATGCCGTTAGCCTTCTTGGCAACAAGGGCACACTGTTGACTCATATCCAGCTTCTCGTCCACTGTAACCCCTAGGTCCTTTTCTGCAGAACTGCTTCCTAGCCATTCGGTCCCTAGTCTGTAACAGTGCATGGGATTCTTCCGTCCTAAGTGCAGGACTCTGCACTTGTCCTTGTTGAACCTCATCAGGTTTCTTTTGGCCCAATCCTCTAATTTGTCCTACACATTGCGAAGAGTCACAGTTCTGCCTAGCAGGAGATGATTAACGACTCTGCATACGTGCATGACAACAGCTCCCACAGTGGATTTTCCAACTCCAAAATGATTTCTCACTGACTGGTAGCAATCCAGTGTTGCAAGTTTCCACAGTGCAATCCCCACTCGCTTCTCCACTGTCAGTGCAGCGCTCGGTTTGATGTCCCTGTGCGGGAGAGCTGGGGCAAGCTCGATACACAGATCCAGGAATGTGACCTTGCACATCCAGAAGTTCTGCAGCCACTGCTTGTCATCCCAAACCTGCATTATGATGTGATCCCACCAGTCTGTGCTTGTTTCTCAGGTGCAGAAGTGGCGCTCCACCCTCTACAGCTACTCCATGAACACCACCACTAACCTTGAATTGGTTTTTGCTATGTCCCACAGACATCTGTCCTGCATGAAATCAGCATGTTCCCCACTGATTTGGTTCTTCTTGCAGCTCTGCAAATACTGGAGGAGAGCGTGTCCTGTGCTTGCAACACTCCTGACAATAGTGTCAGAGATGGTGGACAGCAAGGAGGGCAGCACAGGGTTTTTTTTTTGTTTGTTTTTTTAAAAGGTGCAACAATTATGGGATACGGATGACATTATGGGATGGAGAAAGTTGCCTGCTGGGAAGTTGACCCCTTGCTCCCAGTCACTCCTGCATGACTCTTTTCTGTCCCAGCATACATAGGCAAAACTTCCCAAAAGACAGTGCATTGGACAGTGGCAAGTTTTGGATGGATCCCCAAGTGCACATGGCACACTGTTATATGCTGAAATGATATTCTTGCAGTGAGGGTGCTCTCAATATTTTACTTGAAACATAGTTTCAGGTAATACTCTAGCTTCTCATGGAAGACTAATGCTAACAAAAAGCACACTTTCTGATTCATGTATTGTTATTCACAAAACAAATGAGTTTGGAAAATGGAAGCATTAGTGTTAAATGGTCACAGAAACCAATAAAATGTAAAGCTCAAATCATTGTAACACCCACACAGCTGGAATGAATTCATGCAGAAAGTCTAGCAAAGCTCAAAAGAGGAAATTATACATTTCCTCATGTTTAAAAATACATGCTTGTTTTTCTTTTTTGAACATATTTTCTGTGTGATTCATCACAATATGTTATCTGGTTTGGAAAGACAGACATACCTCAGAAAAGGGCACAGCCAGTCTCTCTGCATGACATATGCCAGGGGTGGCCAACCTGTAGCTCTGGAGCCATATTGTTATGCTCATACAAAGCACACCGGATCTTTATAGAGGAAGGCAAATACGAAGCATTTATTGAAAATACAACAGTTAGCATATGCTTTTCAGTCACACACACATACACACACACACATACACACACACACACACAGTCCTGCCAGTGATGTTCATAGTTACCAGTCTGTTGTAGCTCGAATCAATCTAATGGCCAGTTAGATTGAGTACGAGTATGGAGCTGGGCTCTTGTCGGTCGCGATCCGATGCTCTGAGGCTTTGCAGGACTGAACCCAGAGTTCCATAGCAAAACACCCCAGCTTTATAGTTGTAAATTCCCATTTGAGTCCATGCATTTTGCAATGTCATCCTGTCATCATTAGTCCTTAAGTGGTGTTATTATTTGATGGTTATTATCGGGCTTCCCATCATTATCTCCTATTTGTTGTCTCGCCTTCGGGGGTCACCTCTGAGGTCGTCAATGCTGCTAACGTGTTTAGCATCGGATACAATGGCTGTTTTCTGATTGTCTCCTGGTCTTTCCAAGTCTCTCACTTCTTCTTGACCATCTGGACATTTGTGGTGGCTTTCACACCTTATCTTTTCCTGATGCATGCATTCCTCATTCACACAAACAATCTCTTACAGAAACCTTCAAAAGTATACAGACAGCAGTATTGTATATTTAGCAGAATACATTGTAAATCAAATCTTGATAAATCTTATAACTAAAACAATTCACATTGGGGCTTCAGGCCCTCAACATTCCTCTAATCTCCTTAACATAGATACAATACAAGATCCTGTCTCTTACTTACTAAAACCTTAAAACAAAGAAATGTATATTTAACTAGAGTGCCTAATTTGTAATACATATAAGAAACTATAGTAGACATTATAACTTATCCTAAAACAAAAAGGTGACCATAATCAGTCATAAGGATCGTTCTGGTCTGTCATTTCTTTCTGCTATTCAAAAAGGGTGGCTGACAGAATGAAATCAAATCATACATTAATTCTTATGGGACATTATAAAATCCTGCTCCTACAATATGCGGCTCTTCAGAAGTTAATATGTGGCTCCTTGTATAGGCACCAACTCCGGGGATGGAGCTACAGGTGCCAACTTTCCAATGTGCCAGGAGGTGCTCACTGCTCAACCCCGGCTCTGCCACAGGCCCTGCCCCCACTCCACCCCCCTTCCCCTGAGCCTGCTATGCCCTCGCTCCTCCCCCTCCCCCCTCAGAGCTTCCTGCATGCCATGAAACAGCTGATGGGGAGGAAGGGGGAGGGCGCTGATCGGCAGGGCTGCTGGTGGGTGGGAGGCACTGGGAGCAGGTTGGGGGAAGCTGATGGGGGGTTGCTGACGTATTACTGTGGCTCTTTGGCAATGTACATTGGTAAAGTCTGGCTCCTGCTCAGGCTGGGCACCCTTGGCATATGCTGTTAGTACTCATGTGAATAATTACTACAACTCTAGCACTGGCCCTCTGTTTCTCATTGTGCAAGAGATCGATCACTCAAGAGATTTCCTTGGCTAGTTGGGGAGGAGAGATTTGAATGGTTGTAGAAAGAAAGAACCTCACAACATTAATGGGGCTTCAACATGGATCATGGCTTAAAGTCAAGAGTTTACATAGGAGGAAAATATCCCCTCTACTCTTTGCTGACCAGTAAGACGATTTCTTCCTTCTCCATCTCTCTCCAGAGTGCAAGTTCAGTACTCTTGGGTGTGTGTTTCTCTCCTCCCCTTTGGAAGAAGATTCTAGTAGTGGCTTTTCTCTTCTTTCTGTTAGGGAATCTGGAGATTTCCATACCACTGGCTCAGTTTTCATAGTTCTCCCCCATTTTCCATGAGTGGCTGGGGAGTACACATGTGATTGGTGCACCACTATGTTGAGCTCAGTCCCTGGAGAACAGTATCACGACCACAGTAAGGCTGATTGAGTAATGCATGTAGTCGTATTTTGCATGCACAGGAGTAGAGGCAACAGCTTACAGTGAAGATTGGTACAAATTCCTCACTCTAGAACATAGGTAGCGGAACCTCACTGTACTGAGTTTTAGGTTTAACATTTGGTTATAATTTTTTTTATTTGATTTACTTGCATCGTGTCACATGCTTTACATATGATAATAAGGGGTATTGTAAATAAGCTTTTTGTAAAATGAGTCCTGGTGACTATAAATTGACATCAGCATCCCACAATATACAAGCACTTAACTTGAGTAGAAGTCTAGATATTTTACAATGAGAATTTGTTACACGTTAATAGAAAGTTTTTTAAATTTGCAATATAAAACTAAGTAGAGAAAAATATTAAAATATTGATGAAGTAGATAAAAAGTTATTAAGTATTTTACTAACAAGCTAATTACATAATGGTTGGACGGGGGGGTTAAATAAAGTTTATTTCTATCTTTAGGAGTGCACAGTTGTACCTAAAGCCACAACACTTCTGTTTTAGCACTTGTATGACAGAATCCAAACTAATTTTCTCATCCATATTTAATTAGGGAGGGAAAAGAGCATATATACATCTGGGCTGAGATTTTGTAAATCCAATTACACCTGAGAGTGAATTTCTATTAGATTTCTATAGCCATTGATGGGAAATCACTGATAAGGTTTTTGAATTTAGCTACATTTGAAGGCATATTTACAGGTTTTATCATTTGGACCATTTTTATATGTTTGATATTTATTCAACCACCAGAAGACCCTATAAAATTTTAATGACAAAAATCTTTGATCTGTGTAGATAGGCCAACAACTATGCATTTGTCTTCACTGCCACCACAGGGGGCAGTCCAGTATTTGATCTTTACTGCACAGACATGTAATAAATGCAAGTATTTAAATAACTTGCCTTCCCTTATGTTGAAGGATTTTGCCACTCAACAGATACATCAACTCTGAGATCAACATGTGAAACATGTGAGAAGGCATAGTACACCTCTACCCAGATATAACGCTGTCCTTGGGAGCCAAAAAAATCTTACCACGTTATAGGTGAAACCGCATTATATCAAACTTGCTTTGATCCGCCGGAGTGCACAGCCCCCCCCGGAGCGCTGCTTTACCGCATTATATCCAAATTCGTGTTATATCGGGTCGCGTTATATCGGGGTAGAGGTGTAGTTAGCTTATTTAAAGGGGAGAAATATGTACTTCAAACAGGTTCTATTCCTTTAACCCTCAGATTTCCCTAATACAAATTATAATGAGTAAAGATATGATTTTGTCACAGATTCCATGACTTCCATGGACCTCCATGACTGTTGGCTGGAGCTGCTGCCCGGGATAAGGTTGGAGCTTTGTCTATTAGTCCCCCCCCCCATATTTTTAGTAAAAGTCATGGACAGGTCCCAGGCTTCTGTGAATTTCTGTTTATTGCCCATGTCCTGTCCATGGTTTTTACTAACAATACCAATGACAAAAATCAACCTTAATATTGAGCCAACTAGATTTTCAACAGCTGGAACAATCAAAGATTTCTGAAGTGCAGGAGAAGGGATTTACCCGTTACAATAGTACTAGATGCAGGAGCGCCGCCAGCTTTTCTGCCGCCCTAGGCGGCAGAAGGTCCCGCCCCAAAATGCCACCCCCCACAGAGGTGGCAGAAGGTCCTGCCGCCAAAATAACGCTGCGGCCGCCGCCCCCCAAATTGTAATGCCCTAGGCGACTGCCTAGATCACCTAGTGGGTTGTGCCGGCCCTGACTAGATGTACAGGATTGGGGAAACCTAGCTCTTTAAGGAGATGTGAATCAGGATAGAGGGCATGTCTGTATTACGAAGACTGCACCCGCATAGCTATGCTGGCAGAGGTTTTTCTGTCAGTGTAGGAACACCACTTCCTTAAACAAACGTTAGCTACGTTGACAAAAAGCAATCCCTGGGGCTATGGTAGCAGAGCTTTGTCAGTTATGAGTCACTCACTTGCAGTTCTACTTCACCAATGCAAAAGATATGTAAAAAATGAGAGATACAAAGTAAAAAAGGGTAATTTACAAATTAACATCTTGGAGATGCTGGTGGTAGGCGAAGGAAGGTTGGAGGGAATTCTTCATGCTTACCACCTCCACTCTGGCGATTACCCTATAGAGAACACATTTATATTATTTACTAGCATTTAGGTGACCCTGTGACAGGTGGGATAGATTTATGTTCTATTCAGTGCCCATTGGCAAACAAGAGGCAACATCTTCAGTAGGTGTTCGATGATATACTCAATATGTTCAACTTAAGCCAAGTGAAAAAACCAAGAGACCTGGGCTCAGTTCTTGGCTCCACATCTCGTGATCCTTAGGCCTGTTGGGTACAAGAACACTATCAAAGGTAATGTGCTCAGCTTCTGGAGGCAACAGTCCCTCTGGCTAATTTTGGAGCTCAGTTAATAGGCTCTATTGCAGCCCTCCTCGTTGGAGAGCAGAAAGGTGATTGTAGATGGAATGGAATACACAAATTGGGAAGATCAGGGTTTTGCATAGTATCTGAATGAAAAAAAAAGTGTCTCCCCCCCCCTGCAAAAAAGTTGAATACATTCAAAATCAGGACATTTATTTTAAAGCATTCTTGTGCTTAGTTTTTCATGCACACAAAAAATGAGATAATATCGAAATCTCATCTTTTATTTTGTGGCATTTATTCAGAAAGTACAGCCGTGACATTTAAAAATAGTTAAATTTGAAAAAATTGGCACATCATCTGAGTAGGTTTTATTAGCAGCTTAATTACTATAGCTATATAATTTCTAGGAAAATACCATGTTAATTTTAAAAGATAAAAGACAGTATGAAATTTTGCTACTTGTACTACTTTATCATACAATACAGAGAAAATCTGTTAGTCATCACTAAAGGCAATAGTATATTATAAATAAGTATCCATTTTAATTACAGCTTAAATAATTTTCTCATCAATTCTAATGAAAAGTAGTATACAAAACTCCAACCTTTCGGTCACATAGTACAATCTTCCTGAGATCTTATATCCACATTTTTTTTTTTAAACAAAATATTTACTGTGAGGTCCGTGATCTCCAAGATATAAAACTAAAATAGGCATTTCCTGCATAGCAGAAGGTAACCACAAAGGCGAAGAACTATAGAGAGAGGGAAAAGAAAAAACAAACATTAGAAAAAAATAGTATCTTTTTAGAGCATTTTAATTTTATGAAAAGGATTCGATAGAAGAGAAATAGTTACATTAATAAAAATGGTGCTCGTTTAGGATCTGATCCTGCCAACTTAACTCACAAAGAGAAGCAACTTATTTTATTATTCCAATAGGACCATATTGATGGAGGAAGGCACTACTCAAAGTGAATATGGTGACAGAGTCAGACCATTACTGTAAATACAGTACCTAACTTTTGCAAGCTTTAACTGTTCTTGTATACTTCTTCCCCCTTCTCCTTTAAACTTTTTATGTATTACTCGAATAGCTGCACATCAGCTATTCTATATATTTTAATACCACCCAGTGCCAATGGTAAGGCTTCTGTTATCACTGAAAGTTATTTAAAATAGACAGCTTATGTTAAGCAATTATGAAAATTTAGGACCAACCAGGGTTAACAGGTACAATGTATCTGGTTCTATATGTTGTCATGGGCCTGATTCTGTCACCCTTACTACTGGAGCAAAGTACCACTGAACATGTATAAGGGTAGAAGAATTAGGGCTCAGATTAGACACCTGTATAATGATGCTAAAGAGTATATAACATCTGTTGGTGAGCTTTGTTTAATCAGAAGCACCAAACAAATTGTAGGAATTGGTGTAAAATATGGTTAATATATAACACCGTGAGAATGTTGTTGCATTCTTAGTTTTGGGAAGTTTTGAGTCTTTCCTGAACTGCTCATGAACAAAAACCTGAATGCTTTCTTTTAGTTAAGAGAGCATGTTGGGTGGAGATGATTTTGTTACTACTGAATTCTTAAAAATCTCTTTTTAGGAATAAGCAGGAGATGGAGGAACGTTTAACAAGCTCTCAGAGTAATAATCCAGGATTAACAGTTAAACAGCATTATGTGCAAGTAGCACTAAAAGCTATCAGAAGAGGTCCCAGGACATCTCAGATGATCTGACTGATCTGTGGAGCATTAATGCATTCTGCTTAAAAACCCGAATCAGCACAACTTGTATAGCACCAAACAAGTTCCAGCCAAAAGCAACACCCATTGAGTGACAGGCCTTTAGTTATGAGGTGCCAAGAGGGAAATAAAACACTAAACACCAGGGAGGTGAGAGAGAAGAGGTCCTCCACATGGGTGGCGGGTGATGTTTCCCATTGTGGAGCCTAGCCCCTGCCTAGTCTCTTCCGACTGCAGCCCCGCCTCTTCTGGCTGAAACCCCGCCCCTGCTCGCTGCTCTCAGCCCCCCCATGGCCCTGGCGGGGGGGAGGGGAAGGGGAAGGAGGGCTGAGACCTTGGTGAAGGCCACAGGTGGGGGCTGAGAGCTCTGTAGATTTACAAAACCTAAAACAGGATATTCCCATTTCAGCTCACACTTTTGAAAATTCCATTCTCGACGTAACGTTGTCATACATAGAATATATTCGTTTTTAATTATTTTTTTAAAATAACTCACCGAAGAAGCTGCCCAGCTGTTGTAATTGTGGCTGTTCTGCTCATTGGTAACTGAAGATGCATTTACAATGGCAGCAATGAGGTACAAAATAAAGGCACTTCCATTAAAGCATAGACCCTAGGCCAGGACAGGGGGAAAAAAATAAAAAATTAAACAACATTTGATACTGAGTACATACTTCTACTTGCCATGTGCTACAACTACAGGGAAAAATTCTCCTCTCAGTTATATCTGAAACCCTACTGAATTCAGGGGGGATGCACTGATGCAATTGTGAGGAGAAGTTGGCCTCTGGTGTGAACACCCCCACACCATGTAGCTGAAATACAATTCCCAATTATCCTTACTACTGCTGTAATTAAAATAACCCAACAGTGTTATAACTATAATGGCAAGTGCTGCTTATGAAACTTAATATAAACAACATTTGAACGTAATCTTAATTGTTTCACCTTGTAACTCTGGATATTAGTAAGAACACAGTCAAATTTTATGTATTTTAATACAACTATTGAAACAAATTCTGCTTTCCTTTACATCACAATAAATCCAGAGTAACACCATTAAAGACAGTGGAGTCCGTGGATTTCCAACAGTGAAAATGAAGGCAGAATTAGGCTTTATTATATCAATATTTTAGGCAACAGAAATACAAATACCAATACACCAAAAAAATAAAAAAATAAAAAGCCACTTGATTAAGTTTCTAAACATGAAGAAAGTTCTGCATATGAATTAACCACAGTCAGAATGCTTGCACAGTTTTATGCTCCTCCATTTTTGGGGAGGTCAGGTGGGGAAGGGAGTCACTCTTCCAAGATGAAGTCTCCCATCATGCAGTCTGGCCCCCTTTCCTGTAACAGAAGCAGGGGCGGCCCGTCCATGCAGGCAAACTAGGCGGTTGCCTAGGGTGCAAATTAAATGGGGTACCAAATTCGAGGGGGGGTGGAAACAATTAAAAAAATACAAATAAAATAACGAAGATGTCATTATTTCAATTCTCGTGTGCGTACAGAGGGAATATGAATTATAATTCATTTCTCTACATTTCTGAGAATTTATTAATATGCCAAATCTTTTATTTACTGCCAAAATTAATAAGATTTTAGCGAATTTTTTTTTCAGTTTGCGATGGAGGGTCAAGATGACCCACTCCGCAATTTTGATAAGCAATAACTCAGCCACAATTAAACACATCCGCCAGCGGCAAGATCTGCAATGCTAGTGACACCTAACTCGAATATACATCCAGGTCGCATAGCCGGAAATTCATGTGGAGCAGAGATATCACGAGTTGACACATGTTAAACAGTCATTTTAACACACGTCGCAGGTAGATGGTTAAGAATCGAGTGAATACTGTGGAAAATTGTGTTTTATAATGCTGAAAAGTTATTCTTTATTCTTTGGCATCAAAAATTGAAAATGTGAGTATCTTTAAGCATTATTAAACCTTAGCGTTATTATCGGGCTATATAATTATGAACTTTTCTTTGTTATAACTGGTTCACATGTAATAAATAAGGTCCACAAAATAAAAGTAACAGCATTAATGCTTAACAGACTACGAAAGTGATGATGTCACACTTCAAGTGGGTAACCGTGAGGAAGGGGATTACTTTCCAAACAACCGGTGTCGGGTTATCATGTCGAAAAAGGTCATTTTGTTTCCATGTAAATGCTGTAACTGTTTTAATAGGTGAGTGTATGTTACTAATCATTGAATCTTTAAGCAGTGAAAAGATGTGTTGGGATGGCTGCAATGTGGTTTAAATCGCCAACCATGTGGTGGGTGTGTCAGCCATCCTTAACGCTATAATGCTTGCAGTTGGGAGCACAGTACATAACAATATTCAAATGCCCCAAGGCAGAAAGAGGAAAATGAAAACCCTCAGGAGCCAAGTATTGTAAATGAAAGGCCGAGAAGGAAAAGGACCAAGCAAAACAGCAGGGATCCTTCCTGAAATATCTTCTCTTTAATCCAAATAAAGATGGAAGCAGTTCACAGCATCCAGATGAAGGAATTTTACTTGGAGATGAGGGTAGCTCACATCCACAAAAAAGCAGTTTGGAAACTCAAGATGATGGAAACTTACTTCTAGATGGAGGCAGCTCACAGCATCAGACTGATATGGAAGTGAAGAAAATGTATTCACCTTCAGAGAGACACGCAGAAATTGAAGTAAATGAAGTAGAAGGAAGAAAGGATGAGGAAGCTACAAACAAGTTACAGTATGGGGACCCAGCTTCATGGCCCAGATCTGATGACAGTGTGCGGCAAATTCTCGTGGAACATGGACCCGAACAAGTTCATGAATTTCCCTTCCCCAAGGATGGAAATAAAAGAAAAATTCTCTGCTCAGCATTACAAGAGGAAACTCATTAATGGGGAAGAAATTCATCGAAACTGGTTACAATATTCAGTGTCAACGGACTCTGTGTTTTGCTTTTGCTGCAAGTTGTTTAGAAATCAAGCAATTGGTACATCACCTACTGAAAATGGTTTGAAGGACTGGAAAAACATATCTTCAATTCTCTCTTCACATGAAAGTAGTACAGAACATTTGGAATGTTTTCAAAATTGGAAAGAACTTGAACTACGATTGAAAAAAGGAAAAACTATCAAAGAAAAATTACGTGTGATCAAAGAAAAAGAAGAATATTGGCAACAAATATTAGAGCATCTGATTGCTTTAGTGAGAGTTCTCGGTGGGCAAAATTTAGCATTCCGCGGCCATGGTAGAAATGAAAAAAAATTATACACTCCAGGTAATGGAAAAACTTTTTAAAATTTGCTGAATACCTCGCTTTGTTTGATCCAGTCATGAAGGAGCATCTACGTAAAATAACTGATCATGAAACACAGGTTCATTACTTAGGAAAAAAATATGCAGAATGAACTGTCAAATCCTAGCAGATGCCATTAAAAAGAAAATTGTATTTTGCAGAATGGGCAGCTTCTACTTTTCAATAATACTGGACTGTACACCAGATGTGAGTCATGTTGAACAAATGACGATGATAATTTGTTTTGTGGATATGGAAAAGTCTGCAGATGAAGATAATGTTGAAGTGCTCATAAAGGAACATTTTTGTGGTTTCATACCACTGAAGGAGACGACTGGAGAATTTATGACAAACTATTCTACAAGAGCTTGAAACAATGTCATTATCTGTTGAAAACTTACGTGGCCAAGGCTATGATAATGGGAGTAATATGAAGGGTAAAGACAATGGTGTGCAAACGAGAATGATGGAAATCAATCCTAGGGCCTTTTTCGTTCCTTGCAGTGCGCATTCTCTGAATTTGGTTGTCAATGATGCTCCTAAATGCTGTTTGGAGGCAAGTTTCTTTGACCTGGTGCAACGTGTTTATGTGTTTTTTCTCAGGCTCAACACGCCGTTGGGAGATTCTGACTTAGCATGTGAATTCTCTAACTGTAAAACCACTTAGGGTATGTCTACACTACGAGAGTAGTTCAATTTTACTTAAATCAAATTAGTGGAACCGATATTACAAAGTTGAACGTGTGTATACACACTAAGAACAGTAATTCGACTTTGTGAGTCCACACTAACGGGGCAAGCGTCGACATTGGAAGCGGTGCACTGTGGGCAGCTATCCCACAGTTCCCGCAGTCTCCGCTGCCCATTGGAATTCTGGGTCGAGCCCCCAATGCCTGCTGGGGAAAAAATGTGTCGAGGGTGGTTTTGGGTAACTGTCGTCATTCAACCGTCACTCCCGCCCTCCCTCCCTGAAAGCGCCGGCGGGCAATCAGTTTGCGCACTTTTCTGGTGAGTGACAGCACGGACGCCACAGCACTGCGAGCATGGATCCCGCTGCAACCATCGCTGCAGTTATGGCCGTTGTCAACACTTCGCACCTTAGCATCCACCTTTTTCAGAGGCAGATGCTGAGAAATCGGGAGAGGAGGCTACGGCAGCGCGGGGAGGACATTAAG
This sequence comes from Emys orbicularis, assembly GCF_028017835.1. Lineage (NCBI taxonomy): Eukaryota > Metazoa > Chordata > Testudines > Emydidae > Emys > Emys orbicularis. Next base: position 220,390,484 of record NC_088684.1, read on the forward strand.
TCTGAGAGTGGCACAGACCTCTCGCAAAGCACGGGACCCCGCGCCGTGGACATCATGGTGGCAATGGGTCATGTTGATGCTGTGGAACGGCGATTCTGGGCCCGGGAAACAAGCACGGACTGGTGGGACCGCATAGTGCTGCAGGTCTGGGATGAATCACAGTGGCTGCGAAACTTTCGCATGCGTAAGGGAACGTTCCTGGAACTTTGTGAGTTGCTGTCCCCTGCCCTGACGCGCAAGGACACCCGGATGCGAGCAGCCCTGACTGTCCAGAAGCGAGTGGCCATAGTCCTCTGGAAGCTTGCAACGCCAGACAGCTACCGGTCAGTCACGAACCACTTTGGCGTGGGCAAATCTACCGTGGGGGTTGCTGTGATGCAAGTAGCCAACGCAATCGTTGAGCTACTGCTCTCAAAGGTAGTGACCCTGGGAAACGTGCAGGTCATCATAGATGGCTTCACCGCGATGGGATTCCCAAACTGCGGTGGGGCTATAGATGGAACTCACATCCCTATCCTGGGACCGGACCACCAGGCCAGCCAGTACATTAACAGAAAGGGCTACTTTTCAATGGTGCTGCAAGCACTGGTGGACCATAGGGGACGTTTTACCAACATCAACGTCGGATGGCCGGGCAAGGTTCACGACGCTCGTGTTTTCAGGAACTCTGGTCTGTTTACACGGCTGCAGGAAGGTATTTACTTCCCAGACCACAAAATAACTGTTGGGGATGTGGAGATGCCTATAGTGATCCTCGGGGATCCAGCCTACCCGCTAATGCCCTGGCTCATGAAGCCCTATACAGGCGCCCTGGACAGTGAAAAAGAACTCTTCAACTACCGGCTGAGCAAGTGCAGAATGGTGGTGGAGTGTGCTTTTGGACGTCTCAAGGGGAGATGGAGAAGCTTACTGACTCGCTCTGATCTCAGCGAAACCAATATCCCCATTGTTATTGCAGCTTGCTGTGTGCTCCACAATCTCTGTAAGAGCAAGGGGGAGACGTTTATGGCGGGGTGGGAGGTTGAGGCACATCGCCTGGCTGCTGATTACGCCCAGCCAGACAGCCGGGCGATTAGAAGAGCCCAGCGGGACGCGCTGTGCATCCGGGAGGCTTTGAAAGCTAGGTTCCACAGTGAGCAGGGTAACCTGTGACTATTAAGTTTGTTTAAAGAGAAGCTGAACCTGCCCCCGTTTCTTTACCCACTTAATGTTGACTATCCTCTCCAGCTACATACCCCCTTCACCCCATTGCCCCCCTTCCAACACACCTTTAAAAATAAAATAAATGGAACTTTGTTCATTAACAACGTTTTCTTTATTAAGGGTTTTGTGGTAAAGGGTTGAAACTGGGACGCAGACTGTGGTGGGCAGCGGGTGTAGTGATGGAAAGGACGCTTCTAAACTCGAGGAATGACAGGCTCCTGCTCCTAGAGCAGTCCGCAGTGGTGGACTGGTTGTTTCAACGGAGGCTGCCACCCCTCCTTTTCGGGACTCTGTGTGTGGGGGCTATGTGACTTTGTGGCGGGGGAGGACGGTTACAGATCCCCTGCTGCGTGGCTCTGTCATCCAGGCTAAGGACCGGTGCATAAGATCTGTAACCGCCCTCCCCCGCCACAAACTCACATAGCCCCCCCCCACAGAACATGAAAACCACCTCCCAGACTGACCAGGGTGCCTAGTGACTGCAATGTGTGTGTGACCTGCTGCTGAACCTGCCCGTGTCTGTACCCTGGTAAAGGTGACTGTCCTCTCCAATTACCAACCCCCTTTCCCCCCTTCAAACACACTCTCCTCTAAAAGAACCTGATGGAAACAGTAATTAACAGAAATGTATTTTTTATTAACAACTACACAGTTAGGGGATGACACTGGGTCGGGGGCTTGGGTGAGGTGCTTTTGGAGTGAAGGAAAGGACTTATCAAAAAACTTTGGGAATGAGAGCCGTCTGGTACTTGAGCAGTCTGCAGGGGTGGAGTGACTGTTTTCACGGCCCCTGCTGCCCCTCCTTCTTGGGACTTTGGATGAGGGGGGGGATGGGACTTTGTGGCGGGGGAGGGCGGTTAGAGATAGACTGCAGTAGGGCTCTGTCCTCCTGCCTCCGGTCCTGCAGAACATCTACAAGGCGCTGGAGCATGTCTGTTTGCTCCCTCATTAGTCCAAGCAGCGTTTGAGTCGCCTGCTGGTCTTCCTGCCGCCACCTGTCCTCCCGTTCGCTGTGTGATCGCTGGTATTGCGACATGTTCTCCCTCCACTGGGTCTGCTGTGCCGCCTCGGCTCGGGAGCAGCCCATAAGTTCGGAGAACATCTCGTCCCGTGTCCTTCTCTTTCGGCGCCTAATCTGCGCCAGCCTCTGGGAGAGGGATGCCGGGGTAGGTCGGGAGACACTCGCAGCTGTGGGATGGGAAAAAGGGAGTGAATTCCTCACAAAGATACATTTTTGTGAACAATGAACATAGTCTTTCTCTGTGAACAAGACCATGCACAGCACCTATCACATGCGCACTCAGGACAAGGTCGAATTTTCAGCCTTCCCATTCAGTGCCTGGGGTCTTGGAGTACAGATTACACAAGCGGGGCAGGACAGCGGAATTCGGCTAGCAGGCGGACATGGTAAGCCGTAGACTTTTGGCTGCTGAAAGCTTAATTTATAGCAGTGCCCTCCTTTCACGTTCAAAGCAATGCCCCTAGCGTTGGCCAGTTCCTGCTGCCAGCAATCCGGCCAGCATGAACTCTGCCCCTGTCCCACCCCCCTCGCGGCTGTCCCCGGGAAAGATCCCTGTATGCTGCCCCTGTCCCGCCTCCACCGCGTGGCTGTAAACCACCAGTTACAGTTATGTAAAGGAACAGGCAATCAGTCCCAATACTAACATTCCCCTAATTTAAAGCAGGTCACCATGAGTGATATCACTCTGATGAGTATCTCGGACACAGAGAAAGACCGCATGCTGCGTGAATGCCAGCAAAAATCAGGGCCGTATGCGGCCATGCTGTGCGAGGCACTGATCCCGGAGTACTTGCTGCTAGCCTGGCGCGGAAAAAAGTTTCCTACCATGGAGGACGCAATAAAGCCGCTCTCCCCAGGAACCTAATGCAAAGGCTTTCAAATTACCTCCAGGAGAGCTTCGTGGAGATGTCCCAGGAGGATTTCTGCTCTATCCCCGGACATATTGACACAATTTTCCAGTAGCTGCACTGGCAAGGACTAAAAAGTAGAGCGCCTAGGGCAAAGTAATCATGCAAACCCGGACATTTTGAGATACTTTTGCAGTAGTTGCACTGGCAAGGACTAAAAAGTAGAGCGCCTAGGGCAAAGTAATCATGAAAAACCCATTGTTAATATTCCATTCCTGTTCTGATCAAAATAAACATTTACATGTTTAAAACACTTACCGACTGATCCTTCCCCTGATTCAGGGTCAGGGTTAACGCCTTGGGAGGGTTGGTAAGGGATCTCCGTGACGGTGATGAAGAGATCCTGGCTGTCGGGGAAATCAGCGTTGTATGCGCTGTCGACTGCCTCGTCCTCCTCATCTCCTTCCTCATCTTCCCCGTCCGTGAACATCTCCGAGGAAGCGGCCGTCGACAATACCCCATCGTCAGAGTTCACGGTCAGTGGCGGGGTAGTGGTGGCGGCCGCACCTAGAATGGAATGCAGTGCCTCGTAGAAACGGCATGTCTGGGGCTAGAATCCGGAGCATCCGTTTGCCGCTTTGGTCTTCTGGTAGCCTTGTCTCAGGTCCTTGATTTTCACGCGGCACTGCGTTGCATCCCGGCTGTATCCTCTCTCCGTCATGGCTTTGGAGATCTTCTCGTAGATCTTCGCATTCCGTTTTTTCGATCGCAGCTCCGAAAGCACGGACTCATCGCCCCACACAGCGATCAGATCCAAGATTTCCCGATCAGTTCATGCTGGGGCCCTCTTTCTATTCTGCGATTGCATGGTCACCTCTGCTGGAGAGCTCTGCATCCTTGCCAGTGCTGCTGAGCTCGCCACGATGTCCAAACAGGAAATGAGATTCAAACTGCCCAGACAGGAAAAGGAATTCAAATTTTCCCGGGGCTTTTCCTGTGTGGCTGGTCAGATCATCCGAGCTCGGACTGCTGTCCAGAGCGTCAACAGAGTGGTACACTGTGAGATAGCTCCCGGAGCTATTAGCGTCGAATTCCATCCACACCTACCCTAATTCGACATGGCCATGTCGAATTTAGCGCTACTCCCCTCGTCGGGGAGGAGTACAGAAATCGATTTGAAGAGACCTCTATGTCGAACTAAATAGCTTCGTTGTGTGGACGGGTGCAGGGTTAATTCGATTTAACGCTGCTAAATTCGACATAACCTCCTAGTGTAGACCAGGCCTTAGTCAGACAAGATGGGAGAGTCGCACTGATGCTTTGAAGCCTCTTTGCTATGCACCTGGAAACATTTATGATGCCCTAATTGAAATTTCTGATGATACTACCTTTACTGGATCATCTGGCAATATGGCACATTCCGATGCAGAAGCTCTTGCAAATGGCCTTTCCAAGTTCAAATTTGTGACTTCACTCATTTTGTGGTGTAATATCCTTTTCGAGATTAACCTCACCAGTAAGCAGCATCAGGAAAAGAACTTGAACATACATTCTGCTATTCAAAAACTGCAGCAAACTAAAAATATTCTGGAGGAATTCAGAAGTGATGAAGGGTTCAAAAGAACACTGGTAGATTCTCTCGAGCATGCTGAAGAAATAGACTTTCCGACAGAATTTGAACCAGAGCCAGTTCGTATTCGGCAAAAGAAACAGCAGTTTTCGTATGAAGGACGAGACACACCCATTCAGAACCCAAAACAAAGGTTCAAAGTGAATTTCTACTTCGCAGTCCTTGATACTGCTAGTCACTCGGTTGACGAAAGATTTCAACGGATACAGCAGCAGCTAGAGTCGGTATTTGGCTTTCTAAATGATCTCCACAGCTTACAAAAGAAAACAACAAAACAAATAAGATAATTTTGCATAAAACTGGAGTTGGCATTGACTCATGAAAATTCAAAAGCCATCGATGCTACAGATCTGTGTAGTGAGCTTCAGGCTTTTTCAAGACAAATTAAGAAACATTCCACTCCTGAAGAAGTACTGAAGTTTGTTTGTGAAAATAAACTCAGACAATTTTCCAAATATTTTTATAGCTCTACGCATTCTTTTAACTTTGCCAGTTTCCGTAGCTAGTGGGGAACATAGCGACTCAAAGTTAAAATTGATAAAAACATATCTGCGTTCAACAATGGTGCAAGAGAGACTTGTTGGACTTGCCACAATGTCAATAGAGCATGAAATAGCTGGAAAACTGGATCTAAAAGAAACGGTTACTCACCTTTGTAACTGTTGTTCTTCGAGATGTGTTGCTCATATCCATTCCAATTAGGGTGTGCGCGCGCCGCGTGCACGATCATAGGAGAATTTTCTACCCTAGCAACACCCGGTGGGTCGGCTGTGGAGCCCCCTGGAGTGGCACCTTCATGGCGCTGGATATATACCCCAGCCGACTCAGCGCCCCCTCAGTTCCTTCTTGCCGGCTACTCCGACAGTGGGAAAGAGGGGCGGGTTTGGAATGGATATGAGCAACACATCTCGAAGAACAACAGTTACAAAGGTGAGTAACCGTTTCTTCTTCTTCGAGTGCTTGCTCATATCGATTCCAATTAGGTGACTACCAAGCCTTACCTAGGCGGTGGGGTCGGAGTGAGACATCGCTGAGTGCAAAACCGCTGATCCGAATGCAGCATCGTCTCTGGACTGCGGTACAAGTGCATAGTGAGCGGCGAAGGTGTGGACCGATGACCAAACCGCCGCTCTACAAATGTCCTGGATCGGGACGTGAGCCAGGAAGGCAGTTGAGGAGGCTTGGGCCCTCGTGGAGTGGGCGGTGAGGCGTGGCGTCGGGGCACCGGCCAGGTCATAGCAAGCACGAATGCAGGACGTGATCCAAGAGGAAAGACGTTGCGAGGAGACCGGTAAACCTTTCATCCGGTCGGCCACTGCAACGAAGAGTTGCGTCGGCTTCCTAAACGGTTTTGTACGCTCAATATAGAAAGCAAGGGCCCTGCGTACGTCCAAGGAGTGCATATGCTGGTCTTGACGGGTGGCGTGCGGCTTAGGATGGAAGACCGGGAGAAATATATCTTGGTTCACATGAAAAGCTGATACCACCTTGGGAAGAAAGGCAGAGTGGGGGCGAAGCTGCACCTTGTCTTTATGGAAGACTGTGTATGGAGGCTCAGACGTGAGCGCCCTGATTTCAGAAACACGCCTCGCTGAAGTGATGGCTACAAGGAAGGCTGTCTTCCAAGATAGGTAAAGGAGTGAGCAGGTAGCCAATGGCTCGAACGGGGGCCCTGTGAGCTTGGAGAGAACCAGGTTAAGATCCCACGCCAGAACGGGTTGACGTTGCTGTGGGTATAGCCGGTCTAAGCCCTTGAGGAATCTGACGACCATTGGGTTAGAGAAGACCGAGGAAGCGTGTTCTCCTGGCTGGAATGCCGATATAGTGGCCAGGTGAACCCTGACCGAAGAGATCACCAAGCCCTGCTGTTTTAGGGATAGGAGATATTCAAGTATAAGTGGAATAGACGCCTGCAAGGGGGGCGTGGCCCGCTGCTCGCACCAACAGGAGAAACGTTTCCACTTGGCTAAGTAAGTGGTCCGTGTAGAGGGCTTTCTACTTCCCAGTAGAATCTGTTGCACGGGATGTGAGCATCATAGCTCTGTCCGATTCAGCCATGGAGCATCCACGCTGTAAGGTGGAGCGATTGCAGGTCGGGGTGACAGAGTCGGCCATGGTCCTGAGAGATCAAGTCTGGGCACAAGGGAAGCGTGATCGGAGCTTGTACCGATAGCTCCAGAAGCGTGGTGTACCAGTGCTGTCTTGGCCAAGCTGGAACGACTAGAATCATACGTGCCTTGTCTCTGCGTAGCTTGAGCAGTACCCTGTGGACCAGTGGAAATGGAGGGAAAGCGTAGAACAGCTGGTCTCTTCACGATAGGAGGAAAGCGTCCGACAGGGAGCCCGGAGATCGCCCTTGGAGGGAGCAGAACACGTGGCACTTCCTGTTGGCTCGTGAGGCGAACAGGTCGTCCTGGGGAAATCCCCACCTCTGGAAGATGGAATGGATGATATCCGGGCGAATCGACCACTCGTGCGTCTGGAAGGATCTGCTGAGATGGTCCGCTAGAGTGTTCTGGACTCCAGGGAGGAACGATGCCATGGGATGTATCGAGTGGGCAATGCAGAACTCCCACAGGTGAATGGCCTCTTGGCATAGGAGAGACGACCGGGCTCCTCCTTGCTTGTTGATGTAGAACATGGCTGTGGTGTTGTCTGTGAGGACTGACATGCAACGGCCATGTAGGAGACCGAGAAATGCGTGACAGGCTAGGCGCACCGCCATCAGCTCTCGAACACTGATGTGCAGAGCTAGTTGGGATGCGGGCCACAGGCCCTGGGTATGGTGCTCCCCGAGGTGAGCGCCCCAACCTAGAGATGAAGCGTCCATGACCAGGTGCAGGGAGGGTTGTGGGGCGTGAAATGGCACTCCTGCGCAAACCGCCTTGTGATCCAGCCACCAGGTGAGAGAGGTCAAGACCGAGTTCGGAACCGTGACCACCATGTTCAGGTTGTCCCAATAAGGACGGTACACCGATGACACCCAGGCCTGAAGTGGGCGAAGCCGAAGTCTGGCATGCCTGGTTACGTAAGTGCAAGAGGCCATGTGTCCCAACAGGCCGAGGCACATCCTTATTGTGGTGATCGGGAAGACCTGGAGTCCGTGGATAATGTTTGTGATGGTGTGAAACCGAGTGTCTGGCAGAAGAGCTCGGGCGAGTCTGGAGTCTAAGACTGCCCGGATAAACTCTATTCTCTGGGTTGGCTCCAGAGTGGACTTTTCTTTGTTGAGTAAAATGCCTAACTCGTGGAATGTTTGTAGTATTATCTGGACGTGAGTTTGAACTTGCTCCCTGGTGTGGCCGCGCACCAGCCAGTCGTCTAGATACGGGAACACCTGTATCCTTTGTCGACGAAGGTATGCTGCCACGACAGCCATACATTTGGTGAACACTCTCGGAGCCGCGGACAAGCCGAAGGGAAGGACGGCAAATTGGTAGTGCACATTGTCTACTACAAAACGAAGGAAGCGCCTGTGTGGGGGGTAGATTGCTATATGAAAATATGCGTCCTTCATGTCGAGGGCGGCGTACCAGTCTCCAGGAAAGGGATGATGGTCCCCAAGGAGACCATGCGGAACTTCAACTTTACTATGAATTTGTTGAGTCCGCGTAAATCTAAAATGGGTCGCAGACCCCCTTTTGCTTTGGGGATCAGGAAGTAGCGGGAGTAAAACCCTCTGCCCCTTAACTCTGGCGGAACCTCCTATATGGCCCCCATAGAGAGAAGCCCAAAAACCTCCTGTATAAGGAGATGCTCGTGAGAAGGGTCCCTGAAGAGGGACGGGGAGGGGCGGTGTGAGGGGAGGAACGAAGAAAACTGGAGAGCGTATCCCCTCTCCACCGTGCGAAGGACCCAACGGTCCAAGGTTATAAGGGACCAAGCAAGGTGGAAACGGGAGAGGCGATCCCGAAAGAAAGGGAATGGATCCTGGGTAGTGGCTGACACGCCGTCCTCGAGCGCACCTTCAAAAATTTTGCCTAGGTCCTGAAGGTGGTCTAGGAGGGCCTTGGTTCTGACCGGGTTGGGGGCCGGGTGACCTCCGTCTACCACCTCGCCCCCGCCTTCTGGGGAAATCCTGTCTTGGACGAGGAGGAGGAGGGTAGAACCTTTGTGGCTGGGGCCTAAAGGGCCTGCGCTGGGGTTCTGGGACATGCATCCCCAGGGAGCGCATGATGGTTCTGGAGTCCTTGAGGCTCTGCAACCGAGAGTCCGTCTTGTCCGAGAACAACCCCTGGCCCTCGAATGGCAGATCTTGCAGGGTCTGCTGCAGTTCCGGCGGTAACCCCGATACCTGGAGCCAGGAGACGCGTCTCATGGCTATCCCAGATGCTAGTGTCCTGGCGGCAGAGTCCGCTACGTCCAGGGAGGCCTGCAAGGAGGTCCTAGCCACCTTTTTACCTTCCTCCACTAGGGCCCCGAACTCTTCTCTCGAGTCCTGGGGGACCAACTCTTTAAATTTACCATGGAATTTCATGAGTTGTAATTGTACCAACTCAAGAGCGCCTGTTGGTTTGCGGCTCTGAGCTGCAGACCCCCCGCTGAGTAAACCTTATGCCCAAACAAATCGAAGCGTTTGGCGTCCTTCGATTTGGGCGCTGCCGCCTGCTGACCATGACGCTCTCTTGCATTCACTGAGGAGACTACTAGTGAACATGGTGGAGGGTGTGTATAGAGGTACTCATGGTCTTTAGAGGGGACAAAGTACTTCCTCTCTACACCTCTGGCAGTGGGAGGGATGGAGGCCGGGGTTTGCCATATGGCATTAGCGTTAGCCTGGATCATACGAATAATGGGCAACGCCACCCGGGATGGGGCATCAGCTGAGAGGATGCTCACCACTGGGTCCTCCACCTCCACTATCTCCTCAGCCTGTAGGTCCATGTTCCGTGCCACCCTATGCAACAAGTCTTGGTGGGCACGGAGGTCTATTGGAGGTGGGCCTGAGGCTGTTGTACCTGCCACCGCCTCATCTGGGGAGGATGAGGACGACGCCTCATGGGGTAAAGGATCCAGATGAGGGTCCGGCTCCAAGGGTCTGGGGCCTGCGTGGGTGTCGGTACTGGAGTCTCCATGCCCCCTGGGGGAGGACGGGAGATGGTGTCCTCAGGTACCCTGGGCTCAGAGTGTGCCGAGCGAGAGGCCGCTGGTGGAGCCCCTTGAGCTTGGTGATATGCCCATGGGGTCCAGAAAGACCAATGTGCAGGGTCCTGTCTAGGTTCCTCTGCCCCCTCTTGCCAATGACCCAAGTCGTCTGCAGCCTGACCCTGAGCAGGGTATGCTGATCGGGAAGCCCCTTCCGACGAGCGAGACGCCGATCTTGAGGGCCAGGGCGGTGCCGAGCGTGATTGCAGGGGCTCGTCCTGGTACGGTGCCAGTCCACAGGCGAGAGGTCTCTGCGCGGTGCCGGTGAGCGGTACCGGGATCGAGAACGGTGCTGATGGCCATGCCGGTACCGGGATCCAGATCTGGATCACGAAGACGAAGACCGTCTGTAGACTCGGTGCCGGAAGCAGCCTCGCGAACGGGAGCAGCGCTCATACCGGTGCCGGGAACTGCGTCTGGACTCCGACCGGTACCAATGCTCAGGTCGATGGTGAGAAGTAGACCGGTGCCGGGAGGAAGATCTGGGCCGCGAGTACAACCGGCGCCGAGATGAAGATCGGTGCCGGGACTGCGAGCGGCGTTGGGACCTGCTCTGAGACCGGGAGCGGTGCCGCGAGTCCACGCTCGGAGATGGAGGGCGTATCAGGGCAGGCTTGCCCCTGGATTGCACCGTGCGAAGGGGATGCGGTGCCGCGGGCTGAGACGGCGACGGCTCCGTGAGGGCGATAAGGTCTTTCCCGTTGCAAAAGTCTCTGGCGTAGAAGGGAGACAGAGCTCAACCACAGGACGAGGCGGTGAGCCAGTCCGCACCGGACTCAATGGCCCTACACCCGGTGCCGGAGTCAACAGTGTTGACGATGCCTGCACCCTCTGGCGATCCGAAGCCGGACGCGGCTCTACCACCGGTGCGGGGGGAGCCGGTGCCTGTTGGACGGCAGCGTCCTGGGTCTTGCAGGGTCTTTTATGTCCCGGAGACAGGGAACGGCGCCGAGGGGCTTGCAGTGGACGCGGTGCCGAGGGAGGACGGTGCCGTGCGGCCTTATCCGCATCTGCTCACGATGCAGTACCGGAGGGTGCCGCTGGGGCGCTGTGCACCGAGGCGCTCGGTGCCGGAACTTGGCGCGCCAAAGGGAGATCTGGGCTAAGTGCCGCCTCCATAAGGAGCTGCTTAAGTCTAAAGTCCCACTCCTTTTTGGTCCTGGGCTTGAAAGCCTTGCAGATCTTACACTTGTCCGTCTGGTGAGACTCCCCTAAACACTTCAGACAAGAGTCGTGAGGGTCTCCCGTAGGCATAGGCTTAGCACAGGTCGCGCACGGCTTAAAGCCAGGAGCCTTGGGCACGAGCCCGGCTGCGCGCCGGGGGGAAAATGGGGGATAATAGCCCCCTTAACTCCCACTAACTATTTATAACTACTCTACAAAACTATTAACAACAAACTACTAATCTAAAAGTATATAACCAACAACTATCTACAAGAATGAACAAGTAAAGCTAGGCAGAGTGGAGAACAGCTATGCTGCGCTCCACAGTTCCAACGACCGTCCCGGGCGGTAAGAAGGAACTGAGGGGGCGCTGGGTCGGCTGGGGTATATATCCAGCGCCATGAAGGCGCCACTCCAGGGGGCTCCACAGCCGACCCACCGGGTGTTGCTAGGGTAGAAAAATTCTCCGACGATCGTGCACGCAGCGCGCGCACACCCTAATTGGAATCGATATGAGCAAGCACTCGAAGAAGAACTAGTGACTGAATTTTCAAAACTTAAAGCAAGAAAAGTCACGTTTTAAGAGCAACCGAGTGTTTTTTATTCAGAGTGTTTTGTAAATACAGGTTAAAGTTCATTGAAGAACTTTCTTATTTCTTTCTATATTGGATGTGGTGATAATGGCAGTTAAAGCAGGATAGTGTAATAGATGATTTTGGATTTGTAATCATAACATTTTTAATGCATTTTTATTTGAAATCGGACTGAAATATCATCTAGCTGTCGTGCACAAATCTATTCTGAAAATTTCGTGTCTCTATTTTATCTGATCTCAGAAACATTGGTTGGACGGACGGACATATCGAATAATTAAGCATCTGAGCTTAAAAAACATTAAAAGGAAAAAAAAGGGGCAAAATGTTTTCCAGTTTACCAAAAACCTCAGCCTAGATCTGCCCTTGGGCGTGGGGGCGCCGATTGCATAGTTCGCCTAGGGCGCCAGTTGCTGGCATCTAGTCTAGGGCTGCCCCGGACAGAAGGGAGATCCCTTTGGGGCTGTACTCCTCCTCACACTGCTAGACTGGCTAGCTAGGTTTTAGAAAGGTAGCAGCCTAGACACTTCCTCATCCTACAAACAAAGTGTGCTACTTTGCTCTACCCACAGTAACTTCCGATTCACAGAGCAAGAGACTAAGCAACGGAAGTTTCTCCAGATCGAGAGGGGAGGGGGAAAAAAAAGTGGGGGTGTTTTTAAATTTGTTATCATTTAAGTACTCAGTATTTCAAGATCACTACTACAGGAAGTTAAGCCCTGTAAGAAAACACTACTTATACAAGGCTAATGAACATGCCCTTTTACAATCTATATATTGTCCTTCTAATTAATTGATGATATATTGGATTGGAATTCTTATGATGTACTCTATGTAAATTCATAGCAGCGGGAGTTCCAAGCAGTCTCTTCAGAACCAATCCCGAGTGCACCCAACTCCCATTGACTTTTAGGCCGTACATTTGCATTTTAAGATGTTATTGTGAACATCCTGTCCCCTCAACCACAGTCAAAGATGTCCCCAGATACATCTGGTGTGGCTCCAATGGCTGAGTGTTTGTGTGAGCACAATATTACATGGGCGCCCCTGCACACTGTGGAGCCCAACTCCATTGCAGCTCCCTGTATGTTGTCACAGGGGCTGGGGAGAGGGCAGAGGCTACTGAATTCACCAGTCATTGACACTGGCAGAATTCACAAAAGCTACTGCAGCCTCAGAATTGCAGTACAAGTCACAGCTGCAGAACGTCTGCTGCCATTCCATGGGGTGATGGGGAAGAAGCACTTATCCACACACTTAAGCAGAGAGCCCAGCCTGGCCACTCAGGTGGAGCCCTGGGGCCCAGAATTTAGGATTAAATGAATGTAATTAATCAGGATAAAATTAAAATGTGTAAAACATTTAATCTTCTTTGTTTTAGTGCTTGTCTTATTCAGATGCTTTCAATTTGCACTAATACAGTATCAAGGTACCAATTTAATGACTGGATCCCAGGAGTCATCAGGCTCAGGTGGAATTTCATGAAGTGGCCCTTTATTTCCAAGTCTTCAAAGCTGGTTCGTTAGTTTTTTGTTTTTCCTCCAAAGAGACCCAATTATCCTAGAAAACTGTAAATCCCTGCAGTATCTTGTCATGTATAAAGGAAGGAAGAACATCATTTTTGTAAAGTGTTGCTTTGGGAGATAACATTGTGGGGAAGAATGGAGCTGAACGCAAGTTTAGTTTACTGTACCCCTATTGCCAATGTATTATCCAAAACAAAGGGTTCATGTTAAAGTTACCACCTGCTTCTTAAATCCAAATTCACCACAGTTTAAAATCTTCCATTCATTATTCTTGGTGAAGAACACACACACACGGCAGACAATTTTGGAGCAGGTGTCTTTAGGTTTATTTGCAGTAAAGTAACTGTGTCTTATATGGTTAGGTGATGTACTTACCCTACAATGAATTAATTTATGAAATAGGAATCAATATTAACGTTTGGACACTGCATACAATAAATGTGTCTTTGGGCTAACAATCCTCTCAGGAGACAATTTCTGGAGTATAGGGAAAAACAAAAACCTACCTAATTAGATATATGCTGGCATCTTGCCCTCCCGAAGGGAGGCGTTAACAATTTATACTGGAAGCAGACCCAGGACTGTATTCCTCCTGACCAACCACAAGTGGCATGGGTCTAATTAATTCATAGGTCATATCACAAAGCTCTTCTAGTACCACCGTGCAAAACAAGGGGGAATCCAAGCATTTGCATTTGTCCCCTGCCCCTCCTTCTTCCCTCTAAAGTTCTTCGGTCATGGAAGCAGGCTGCCATTTTGGTCTGCATCTAAACAATCTTATCTGTAAAGCAGATTGAAAACTTCTCACAGCAAGAAACACTTGGCTCTATAAACAAGTGGAGACATCTAGGTGGTAGACAACTTGACATATCTGAGATCAGTTCTGCTGATCTGCAAGCTGCTACCTTGCCTGATTCTGTTGCTAATAGATAAAACTAATGGAGGCAGTGACCAAAACGATCCAAATTGATGGCAGCAGTCTTACCTTTGACTACATTCATGCCAAATGTAATTTAAAAAATAAAACCTCTAAACACATCAAGATACAAAAATGTTGGATTATTTTACAGCAGTACTGTAACAGTGTTATAATTGTAAAGGCAAGTGCTGCTCATGAAACTTGAAAATATAAAATCTATTTGTACATAATCCTAGTTCTACAGACCGGTATTGCTACAGCAAGCTATTTCTCATGGCAACAAATCGGAAAGTCATGGCAAAAAGTAATACTCTGACTCTTAACATTTTAATAGTCACGGCACACAATATTTTAATTAATAGCAAGCTGTTTGTCATGTGAAAGTAAAATATCCTTTATATTACAATAAAATGGTTTAAAACTGTTTAATGATCTTTAAGTATAAAAATAATATATTCGACACATACAACAATAAATTATAATACTTCATGAAAGAGTCATGGTGAGTAGCAGGCTGGTTGAAGTAACAAAGGCTTCTAGGTTTTTTTGTTTTCCTTAAAGTAAGTGTCTTTGTCATGGAAGTCTTGACTGTAACAAATATACTGCCATTTCTACTAGGGATTGCTCAAACTAGGATCTGGATTTCAGTTACCCAGGAATTTCAGCAGTATTCAGATTTTTTTTAAAATTGCTATCTGCCCAAGAGTCACTGTGACCAGTATAAACTACTAATAGAAAGGATTTAATGAGAGAAGGTTGGACTGGCATGCAATTTAAAATAGCTCACACAAATACACTGCAGCACTATGTCCCCCTCTAGTGGCTAGACATATACGTGTTTATGAGCCTGCTGCTGCCTCGGAGTCCATCACTTGGTCCTTTAGCTCAAGAAGTGCAGGCTCAGGCTTTCAGATCCAGAGGTTCTAGGTTCAAGCCCTATAGATGACTCAACAAGGGTCCTTTATGGCTTACCTACAGAGCCAGGTCCATTAGCTCAGAGGCCATCAGAGTCAAAACTCCATATGGGGTCTAGCGACTACAGGGGGACAAAGAGCCACATTGTATTAGCATGTGTAACAGGTACACATTTCCATTCTTGGAAAATAAGACATTGGATAGACCAATGACCAAAAGGAAATGAGTTAAAGGAACCATGATGGTTAGGCAAATAAAGCCTGACACTGTACTACACAATATTGATATTCCTGCTGGTTAGTCCACATAATAAGAGTAGCAATAACTTCAGAGTGAATTTGCTCCCCTGGTCTTTTGAGTGAGAAAGTGGGTGTTGCAGCCTAGGAATGGGAAGAAATTAAAATGAAGACAGAAGGATCTCCAGGGTACACCCTACCTAGTCTGGGTGTGGGAAAAGGGGTTTTGCAGTAGACCAAGCTTTAGATGAATTATGTGACAACAGCCAGTGTCAGGAACATGGATAGATGTTAATTATAAATAAAAAATGGAGGTGTGAAAGCACATTATAGTTCCTTAACTACAATTATGGAGTACATCAATGTCTTCCTCTCTCCTGTACACAGTAAACAATAATAATAATAATAAAATAAAAAAAAACGCAGCAACAAAGATTGTGCATACTTACCACCGTGGTCCATGGCACCTGGGGAATCCTAGTGTAGGTCACTGTCATGTAGATGATTAAAAAGAAGACAGTAAGAACCCAGTAAAATACGGCTACAAACATCACCCAGCCGAAGGCAGGATACAGGAAATACTCTGTTCCAGCGACCAGTGTCCATACCAGCAGTCCTAGCACCTGTAAAGATTGTAGAGGGAAAAAAAACATCATACAGATTTAGAACAGGAACACACACACCCATCCACTTTTAGAAATGTAGTTTTCAAGCAAACATCACTAAGGACCTTTGAGTCAACACTGTACAGTGGAAAAGGCATTGCCCTTCTCTTTTATGCAACAATAAAAAGTTCTATTTAAGAGATGTATTGGACTGGATGTTGTGTAGTAGAAATATGGGCACAAACATCCTTTAAAGAAAGCATGAGTTAATGTGATTTTGTAGCTATCGAAGAGATGGTTCATTTCTTTCTGAATTGCTCCTTTCAAATAAAATTGGGGGATGGGGAGGGGAGAAGTGAAGGAGGCAGGGAAACGGAACATAATTGAAGTCACTCCTGGCAATAATTAAAATAATGGAAAGGAGTAAATTTCTCAAAGTATTTTACGGAACTGAAGAGACTAAAACCTGAGTAGGCTGACGTGTGATATTAGCCAGAATAGGGAAAAGGAGACAGACAGACATTCCTGCACAGAAATAATGGGAGACAGCATTATGGTGAATGTTAGTAACTGTGTTTGAACACTAGTTTATTAGCTATAGTGCACCAATGTACGTTTTGTTATAGTAGCAATATCAGTGAAGTGACATTTCTTGTATTGAGATTTTTTCCATTTATACATTTTTACGAGTTGCTCATAAATTATAAAACCTCAATTATAGAGAAGAATATAATTTTAAGTTCTTCACAATGGTAAATAACTGATTTCAGCAGGGTCAGAATCTGGACCTAAATTTTTTATATTTTACAAGAATTTTGATTTCTTCCCTGTTCCACACCACTCAGACTCCAGTGCAAGTCACCTAATAGGGAGAAACGGAACAAGAGGATGGTTCTCCTGCCTATTGCATGTTTATACAATTGGGAAAAATGCAAAAGAATCAGATAGTTTTGCCACAGTTTCACTTCCATCAGGTTTGTTCCTGCTCCAATGCAATTAAGTGGCCATGCTCCCACTGACTTCAATGGTGCATGATCAAGTCCATAAAATCACTTGTATTAAATTTCTCATCATCATGTAGGTCATAAAATAAAAAAAAGCTAAAATCGAACAAAAGGCCACTATAATTTATACTACCCTATTGACCTTCAAAACACAGAGAGTCTTATTCTATCTACTAGTTCTGAAAACGTTAGAGGACTTCAGTTTATCCTCCAAATCATCATCCAAGCTAAACTCACCCCTTCAAATCTGCCATCTTGTTTCTTTGTACTGTATTCTAATCTATATGCACTATGTATTCTTACTGTGTTTTATATCAATTTTTTGTACTTACTATTTGAAAAGATAGAAGGAATCATGCTCGATTAATAAGAGGCGGTTACTCACCCTGTGCAGTAACTGACGTTCTTTGAGATGAGTGTCCCTGTGGGTGATCCACTCCAGCTTGTGGGTGCTCCACTCCAGGTGTTGGTGCATCCCTGCACCTTTGCTCAGAGATTTATACAGCAGTACTTGTACCGGTCGCGCACACGCAGAGCCTGCCCCCCCCCCCACTCTGAGTGTACTTAATAGTAGGTGTGCGCGACCGGTCTCGTCAGTTCCTTCTCTCCAACAGGGGCTATCCCAACTCTGAAGTGGAGGGGAGGAGGGTGGGTAGTGGAGCACCCACAGAGACACTCATCATCTACTTCTTCTTCTTCTTCTAGAGAGAGAGAGATTCCTGTGGGTGCTCCACTCCAGATGACTTAAAAGCAGTGGACCTCAAGGAAGTAGGGACTTTGGATTTGGTAGGAATGCAGTAGATAATACAGCTCTGCCTAATCGTGCATCAGAGAGAGGGCCTTGAGTAAGGGCATAATGCTTAACAAATGTGTCTTCAGAAGTCCAAGTGGCTGCTTTATAGATGTCAGCCAGAGAAACTTTGCGTAGAAAAGCCACAGAGGTAGCCACAGATCTAGTGGAGTGAGTTCTGATGCCGGCAGGAGGCGTAACTTTCTTTATTTGATAGCACAGTCGGATACACTCAGAAATTCAGTTTGAAAGTCTCTGGGTAGAAATAGGTGTCCCTCTGGAGTGCTCCACAGTGGAGACAAAGAGTCTAGAAGAGTTTCTAAAGGGCTTGGTTCTATCCAAACAGAAGGACAAAGCCCTGCGTACATCTAATGTATGCATTGTGGATTCAAAAGAGTTTGTATGTGGTTTAAGAAAGAAGGTTGGTAGGTGTATTGGCTCATTGATGACGAACGCACCTTTGGAAGAAATTTGGGGTGTTGTCAGAGGATAACCTTGTCCTTAAAAAAATAGTGTGTACGGTGGGTCCGCCATGAGAGCTGCTATTTCTCCTGCACATCTGGCGGAGGTGATTGCCACTAAGAATGCTGTTTTCATGGAGAGGTGTAAGAGGGAGCAAGTGGTTAGGGGCTCGAATGGTTGTTTAGTTAAGCAGGTGAAGGTCCCATGGAGGGGTAGGAGGTTTAGTTTCTGGGTATAGGGATTGAGAAAACGCTTGGTGATTGGATGAGCAAAAACAGAGATATCGTCGATCTTGTCATGAAAAGTTGTAATAGCAGCTAAGTGGACTTTGATGGAGCTGAAAGGAAGGCCAGATTGCTTAAAGGTCTAATAGGTAGTCAAGTATGGGTGGAGGAGGTGCAGAAGTAGGAGGAAGTTGTTTAGTTGAGCACCAGTGTGTGAATCGCTTCCACTTTTGGAGACATGTGATGCGAGTAGATTGTGTTCTGCTATGTAGGAGCCCTCTTTGAACCTGCTCAGAGCATGCTAGTTCGTTTTGGGAGAACCACGTAGGAACCAAGCTTTGAGGTGAAGCATGGACAGGTTGGGGTGAAGAAATCGGCCGTGTTGCTGCGATAGGTGGTTTGGAGTGAGGGGCAACGAAATCGGTGGGTGAATTGACATTCTGGTGAGGAATGGAAACCATGGTTGTCTGGGCCACGACGGGGCAATCAGAATTACCGTGGCACGATCTGGGTGTATCTTTGTCAGAACTCTGTGGAGAACCGGTATTGGGGGAAAAGCATACATTAAGTATTGAACCCATGAGATCAGGAACGCATCTCCTAGGGAATGTTTGCCCAGTCCTGCTCTGGAGTAAAATTCAGGACATTTCTTGTTCTTCGCAGTCGCAAAGAGGTCCAGGGTTGGATAGCCCCAAAACACGGAATATATTGTGTATGATCATGTCGTTTATCTCCCATTCGTGATCCCAGGGAAAATGTCTGCTTAGTTTGTCCGCGATGGTATTCAGGGCCCCGGGAAGATAGGTGGCGGATATCTGGATGTTGTTCACGAGGCACCAATTCCAGAGCTTCATGGCTTATGTGCCAAGCGAGTGAAATCGAGCCCCTCCCTGCCTGATGACATAGAACATGCATGCAATGTTGTCTGTCATTATCCGAACATGTTGGTTCTGAACAAATGGGAGGAAGTGACGGCAGGCATTGCGTATGGCTCACAGTTCTAGGACATTTATGTGTAGGGAGGCTTCGGTGGAAGACCATAGCCCCTGGACTGTGTGGTGGGACATGTGCACTCCCCATCCCATGAGGGATGCATCGGTAGTCATTATGAATGATGGGGAGTCCTGGAGAAAAAGCACTCCTGAGCAGAGGTTGGAGGGAACTGTCCACCATCGGAGGGAGTCTCACTCTGAAGGGTATGGATAGAGGCTTGTTTAGAGCGTGTACATTCGGTCTGTAAACCGTGGCCAACCAAGCTTGGAAGCACCTCATGTATAGGCGTGTATTTTTGACCACGAAAGTACATGAGGCCATGTGGCCTAATAGTTGCAGACAGTCTTGTGCAGTGACCTGTGGACTGTTGCGAAGTTTTGTAACCAGGAGTTTTATGGTGTTGAAACGATCGAGGGGAGGAGAGGCTCTTCCCATTTGGGAATTGAGTTGTGCTCCTATGAACTCCAGTTGTTAGGTAGCAGATAAGGTGGATTTGTTTTTGTTTATTTGCAGGCCAAGGGAAAGGAAGCAAGCGACAGTAAGCTGCGTGGATCAAAGAGCTTCATCAAACGTTGAGGCTTTGAGGAGACAATTGTCGAGGTAAGGAAATATTATAACCCCGTTTCCTGAGGTGGGCAGTAACCACGGCTAGGAGTTTGGAGAAAACTCGGGTGGCGGTAGATGGGCCGAAGGGCAACACTCTGTATTGAAAATGTGTAGAATTGAGGGTAAAACGAAGAAAACGTCTGTGGACTGGGTGAATAGTTACATGAAAGTAAGTGTCCTGTAGATTGAGGACTGAAAACCAATCACCCTGCTCCAGCACTGGGATTATGGTGGGGAGGATAACCATTTTGAACTTCGGATTTTTGATAAATTTGTTTAGCCGCCTGAAGTCGAGGATTGGTCGCCATCCCCTGGTTTTCTTTTCTGTTAAGAAGTAATGGGAATAGAAACCTTTCCCTGTGTGTTGTTTGGGCACGACTTCCACTGCCCCCAGTTGAAGGAGATGTTGCACTTCTTGGAGGAGCAGTTGCTCGTGAGAGGGGTCCCTGAAGAGGAATGGGGAAGGTGGGTGGGTGAGAGGCGGGGAGAGGAAAGGGATAGAATAGCCAACTGTGACGAGCTCTAAAGCCCACTTGGTCAGTAGTAATTAGAGATATCCTCTCTCCTAGAACTGGAAGGGACCTTGAAAGGTCATCAAGTCCAGCCCCCTGCCTTCACTAGCAGGACCAAGTACTGATTTTTGCCCCAGATCCTTAAGTGGCCCCCTCAAGGATTCAACTCACAACCCTGGGTTTAGCAGGCCAATGCTCAAACCACTGAGCTATCCCTCCCCATTTTGCCATTGATGGGAGAATGGGTGTAGGTGGTGACCAAAGATAGGGGCAGGTGGTGTAAGAGCTGAAGAGGGAATATTGTTTTCTATACCCTCGACCAAGGCTTCAAATTTGCTTATTTATTGGTCAGAGGGGGTTGAGATGCTGCCAAGGAGTTGGGACAGCGGCATTGGTATCTGGGTCTCTGGTGTTGCTGTTGCTCGTGAGATCTATGCAATTGCTGGGTCTATGTGGGGTAGTGTGGTCGCCGGTAAGGCTGATATCTATATTGTCACCTTCTGGTCATAGGGGTTTGAATTCCTAGAGACCGGAGAGTTGCCCTGGAGTCCTTCATGGAGTGGAATACGTCATTTGTAACGGAGGAGAATAGTTTGTCACCGTCGAAGGGGAGATCCTCAGTGGTACTCTGGACCTCTTGGGGAAAGGAAGAGGATGAGAGCCATGACCCTTGGCGCATCACGGCTGCTGTGGCAATGGACCATGCCGCAGTATTGGCCACATCAAGGGCAGCTTGAAGAGCAGTGCGGGAAAGGATTTGTCCCTCGGAAACTATGACTGTAAATTGTTGTTTCTTTTCTTCTGGAATGTGATCAATAAAGTCCATGCATTTATTGTAATTTTTGTGTTCGTACCTTGCTAGAACAGCTGTATAATTAGCAATGCGAAACTGCAACATGGAAGAAGCGTATACCTTACGTCCGAGCAGATCTAATCGCTTACTGTCCTTGTCGGAAGGGGTGGAGCGGGGAAACTGGTGTTTGTTCTTTTGGTTAACTGCGTCTACTACCAGCGAGTTTGGCGCTGGGTGAGTAAAAAGGAATTCCGAGCCCTTGGAAGGAATAAAGTACTTTCAGTCCGCTCACTTACAGGTAGGCAGGCTTGCAGCTGGGGTTTGCCAAATGGCCTTGGCAGGTTCTAAAAGGGCTGTGTTGATAGGTAATGTAATTCTAGAAGAAGAGGACTGCAGGATGTTGGTTAGCTCATGCTGCTGTTCAGGAACTTCCTCCAGGTTAATTTGAAGCTCATTGGCAACTCTTTTAAACAGGTCTTGAAATTTTGAGAAGTTGTCCGAAAACGTCGGAGGAAGCAATGCTTCATCATGTGGAACAACTAGTTCTACTGGGTTAAAGGTAGGCCATGCTTGCTCTTGCGGTTGTGACAGGGCTGCCTGGTGTCTGGAGTCAGTGGCAGGGTTGTCAGCTGGCGGTACTGAGCAGGTCTCACGCCTGGCTGCATTGGTATAATGAGTAAAAAGAACAGGAGTACTTGTGGCACCTTAGAGACTAACAAATTTATTTGAGCATAAGCTTTCGTAGGCTACAGCGGATGCACTGATGGAACATATAGTAAGAATATTATATTTTATATATATATTTTTTTTTATATTTATATTTATATTTTATTTATTTTGTGACAGACCCAGACCAGTGGGGTACAGGAATCTGGTAGAGGGCAAATATACTGGTCACTGGATGAGTAGTTTTCTGTTCCCTGAGTGACCAGAGCAGGGGCTGCACTAGAGTAATCAGGAACCTGCTAGAACCAGTTAAGGCAGGCAGGCTAATTAGGACACCTGGAGCCAATTAAGAAGCTGTTAGAATCAATTAAGGCAGGCTAATCAGGGCACCTAGGTTTTAAAAAGGAGCTCACTTCAGTTTGTGGTGGGAGTGTGAGGAGCTGGGAGCAAGAGGCGCAAGGAGCTGAGAGAGTGAGAGGGTGTGCTGTGCTGCTGGAGGACTGAGGAGCACAAGCGTTATCAGACACCAGGAGGAAGGTCCTGTGGTGAGAATAAGGAAGGTGTTTGGAGGAGGCCATGGGGAAGTAGCCCAGGGAGTTGTAGCGGTCATGCAGCTGTTACAGGAGGCACTACAGACAGCTGCAGTCCACAGGGCCCTGGGCTGGAACCCGGAGTAGACGGCGGGCCCGGGTTCCCCCCAAACCTCCCAATTGACCTGGACTGTGGGTTCTTCCAGAGGGGAAGGTCTCTGGGCTGTTCCCCAACCCACATGGTGAATCTCTGAGGCAAGAAAATCCGCCAGTAAGCGCAGGACCCACCAAGATAGAGGAGGAACTTTGTCACACTGGTGCCAGGAGTGGGATCTTGGGGTGCACAGCGCGGCGGAAGAAGGAGGGTGATTTAAAAAAAACCAACAACAAAAAAAAACAAAAAACAAAAGACAAAAAAGGGAGAGGGTTTATTTTTTTTCACCATAATGGATGACGTAGTGCGGGCACTGATACAAGCTACGGCGGCCCAGCAGGAGGCTACCCATGTCCAGGCAGCCGCCCAACAGGAGGCAGTGCGGCTGCAGCAAGAGACTAATTGCCTGCTGATGGACCAGGCTGCTCAAGACCGAGCTCTGTTGCGGGAACTGGTAAACCAGGTAAAGTCCCTTACAGAGCTGAATCGCGGCCATGATGGGACGCGGCTCATACGGGCCAGCCATTGGCTGCAGAAAATGACACGGGACGATGATGTAGAGGCATACCTTCTGGCCTTTGAGAGGACAGCCCTACGGGAGGCCTGGCCTCAAGATCAGTGGTCTGGCATCCTTGCCCCATTTCTGTGTGGGGAGGCCCAGAAGGCCTACCATGATCTGTCTGAAGAGGCTGCGGCAGACTACCCCCAGCTGAAAGCAGAGATCCTGGCCAGATCTGGAGCAACGACAGCAGTGCGGGCCCAGCAGTATCACGGTTGGAGGTACCAGGAAGACAAAACCCCGCGGTCCCAATTGTATGACCTCATCCATCTCGCACGAAAGTGGTTGCAAACAGAGTCCCGGAGTCCAGAAGAGATACTAGCGGTTCTGGTCATCGACCGATACATGAGGGGACTACCACCAGACCTTCGTGCCTGGGTAAGCCAGAACGAACCCTCCACCTATGACGAGGTTGTCGCCCTGGTAGAGAGGCGAAGGACAGCGAGGGAGCTGACCCGACCAGTTAAGGAAGAGGCACCCCGGGTTAACCTAGCAGCACCAAGCCCTAAAGTTCGGGTGACTGGGCCACCAGGAGGGCCCAGGTGGAAAAAGAGAGAGGCTGAAGGCCCATCAGAGACCACAAAGAGTCGGAGCACTGAGGGAGAAGAGGATCGTGATGTTAGACTGCCCAAACCAAGAGACCGGGGAACGCCTAGGGCTCCATACAGATGTTATGCCTGCGGGGAGTGGGGACACATAGCTGCACAGTATCCCAATGCTGAGGAGCCTATGCAGTGTAACCTGGGGAACTGGGCAGATCCATGCTCCCTAATCCACCTTGTGGGGGTCTCACTAACCCCACATACGTATACCAGACCAGTGAAACTAAATGGGGTAGGGACCACGGCACTGGCTGATTCGGGGAGTGCTATCACGCTTATCTCAGGGAAGCTCGTGAAGCGTAGTCAGCTGCTGCAGGCTAAACGTACCGGGATAACATGTGTCCGTGGGACAGTTAGTTACTACCCCACCATCCCAGTAAAAATCGAGATCCAAGGGAACACTACTGAGGTAGCAGCAGGGGTAGTCCCTAAACTCCCATACCCGGTGCTCATAGGGAGGGACTTCCCAGGGTTTGGAAACTTACGCCCAGTAGGGGGATTGGAGAAAGATGGGGACCCTAAAGTTGATGAGGCATCCACAGCAGACTGTCAACCCCCAATCTTCTCTGAAATATCCCCAGATTTGTTCTCCACTCCCAGACAGGGTAGAAAGACAAAAAGGGAAAGAAGGGCAGCGAAGGCCTTGGGAACCCGAATACTGACCCAAAGCCAGAGGGTCGCTCTTGTAGGTAGGCGGACCCACGCAGCTGAAAAGGAGGCCACGCAGGAGGGAGAAGCACCTGAGTCTGACCCCCACCCTAATGCTTCTGAACCAGTAGAGGCAACAGAGACTAGGCCCCTAGATCTTGGGCAGATTAGCCCCGGGAGAGGAAATTTTGGACGGGACCAGGCAGAAGACCCAAGGTATGACAACATTAGGAAGGAGGTGACTGAAATAGATGGGGTCCCCGTGGAAGGGAAAACCCAGGGACCAGGACCCTACTTCATAATGAAGAAGGATCTCTTATACCGGGTTGCACCAGTACAGGGGCAGAAAGTACAGCAGATCCTAGTACCTCAGAAACACCAGAACGCTGTATTAAGTCTTGCTCATAGTCATCTTTTTGGGGGGCATTTGGGGGTAGAGAAGACCCTGGCACGAGTCCTACGACGGTTCTTCTGGCCTGGAGTACATGATGAAGTGCGGAGGTACTGTGCCTCCTGCCCAGAGTGTCAGCTGCACAGTCCCCGTCCCCACTTGAGGGCACCTTTAGTACCCCTTCCCATCATAGAGGTCCCCTTCGAGCGAATAGCCATGGACCTAGTGGGACCCCTGGAGAAGACGGCTCGGGGCCACCAATATATACTTGTTGTTTTGGACTATGCTACTCGCTACCCAGAAGCCGTCCCCCTGCGGAACACGGCCTCTAAAACTATAGCCAAAGAGCTGGTGGGGATCTTTGCCCGAATGGGGCTACCAAAGGAGATATTAACCGACCAAGGAACCCCATTTATGTCGAAGCTAATGAAGGACCTCTGTATGCTGCTCCATATACATACCCTGAGAACTTCGGTCTACCATCCGCAGACTGATGGGTTGGTAGAAAAGTTTAACCGAACCCTCAAGGCTATGATAAGGAAAGTGGTAAGTTGGGATGGGAAGGATTGGGACACCCTACTACCCTACCTTATGTTCGCTATCCGGGAGGTACCACAGGCCTCAACTGGGTTTTCCCCCTTCGAGTTATTATACGGGCGTCACCCCCGTGGCATACTAGATATTGCCAGAGAGATCTAGGAAGAGGAACCCAATGAGGGGAGAAATATAATAGAGCATGTAATGCAGATGCGAGACCGGATAGCCCGGGTTACCCCTATTGTACGGGAACATTTGGAGAAGGCACAGGAGGCCCAACGAACCCATTACAATCGCCAGGCAAAAGTGCGACAGTTCCAACCAGGGGATCGGGTTATGGTGTTGGTACCCACGGCAGAAAGCAAGCTTCTGGTCCAATGGCAGGGGCCCTATGAGGTGGTTGAACCCGTGGGGGAAGTAACCTACAAGGTGCGGCAGCCAGGACGCAGAAAACAAGAACAGATTTATCACGTTAACCTTCTGAAACCCTGGCATGCACAAGAGGCATGAACAACGGTCCAAAAAGACCTAACCCAGTTAGCCTTCCAAACAGGTGAGAGTGTCTCCCGATTTAACACCAGACCAGAAGAATGAGGTGTCTGAGATGATCTTCCGGAACCAAGATGTGTTCTCGACAAAACCGGGTCGAACAACCGAGACATATCACCACATCATCACAAACCCTGGGGCCAGAGTAACAATGAGGCCCTATCGGGTGCCAGCGGCAAAAAGGGAGGAAATAAAAGCAGAAGTAAAAAAAATGCTGGAGTTGGGGATCATCGAAGAATCCCACAGTCAGTGGTCCAGCCCAATTGTGCTGGTGCCCAAACCTGATGGCACCACAAGATTTTGCAACGACTTCCGGCGACTAAACGAAGTATCCCAGTTCGACGCGTACCCCATACCTTGCATAGATGAGCTAGTGGACTGTCTGGGTAATGCCCGATACTTGACTACCCTAGACTTGACAAAGGGGTACTGGCAGATTCCCCTTGCAGAAGACGCAAAGGAAAAGACTGCGTTCTCTACACCAGAGGGTCTTTTTCAATATACTGTCCCCCCTTTTGGACTACATGGGGCCCCAGCTACCTTCCAGCGCCTCATGGACAAGCTATTACGCCCGCATAACAGTTATGCTGCTGCCTACTTGGACGATGTGGTCATTCATACCCCAGACTGGGAAACCCACCTGGAGAAGGTGGAGGCAGTCCTCGATACCTTCAGGCGAGCTGGCCTTACAGCAAACCCTGCCAAGTGCGCTGTAGGGTTTACAGAGGCCAAATATCTTGGCTACATTGTGGGAAAAGGTCTGGTAAAACCCCAAGTGAACAAGTTAGAGGCCATCCAAAATTGGCCCCTACCTAGTCGCAAGAAACAAGTCCGGGCGTTCCTAGGTGTGGTGGGGTATTACCGACGATTTATCCCCCACTTTGCCACAAGGGCAAGCCCCCTGACAGACCTAGTGAAAGCCCGTGGACCTGATCTGGTGAGATGGTCTGACGCAGCAGAGGAAGCATTCACAGACCTACGGACTGCCCTCTGCAATAACCCCGTACTGATAGCCCCTGATTTCACCAAGGAGTTTATCCTGCAGACGGATGCATCGGAAGTAGGGTTGGGGGCCGTTCTATCACAGATGGTTGGGGAGGAGGAACACCCAATTCTATACCGCAGTCAGAAACTCCTTCCAAGGGAACAAAAATATGCAATGGTGGAGAGAGAATGCCTCGCTGTAAAATGGGCCATGGAAACATTGCGCTACTACCTGCTCGGGCGCAGATTTGTCCTCGTGACCGACCATGCCCCTCTTCAATGGATGCAGCAGAACAAGGAGAAGAACACAAGGGTGACCAGATGGTTCTTATCCCTCCAACCTTTCCAGTTCCGTGTGCAACACAGAGCAGGGAGCCGTCATGGCAACGCCGATGGTTTGTCACGTGTGCACTGTCTGGCGTCCCAAGCTGCCCAACCCCTTGGTGTTGAGCAGGGGGGAGGGATATATGACAGACCCAGAGCAATGGGGTACAGGAGTCTGGTAGAGGGCAAATATACTGGTCACTGGATGAGTAGTTTTCTGTTCCCTGAGTGACCAGAGCAGGGGCTGCACTAGAGTAATCAGGAACCTGCTAGAACCAGTTAAGGCAGGCAGGCTAATTAGGACACCTGGAGCCAAATAAGAAGAAGCTTCTAGAATCAATTAAGGCAGGCTAATCAGGGCACCTGGGTTTTAAAAAGGAGCTCACTTCAGTTTGTGGTGGGAGTGTGAGGAGCTGGGAGCAAGAGGCGCAAGGAGCTGAGAGTGAGAGGGTGTGCTGTGCTGCTGGAGGACTGAGGAGCACAAGCGTTATCAGACACCAGGAGGAAGGTCCTGTGGTGAGAATAAGGAAGGTGTTTGGAGGAGGCCATGGGGAAGTAGCCCAGGGAGTTGTAGCTGTCATGCAGCTGTTACAGGAGGCACTATAGACAGCTGCAGTCCACAGGGCCCTGGGCTGGAACCCGGAGTAGAGGGCGGGCCCGGGTTCCCCCCAAACCTCCCAATTGACCTGGACTGTGGGTTCTTCCAGAGGGGAAGGTCTCTGGGCTGTTCCCCAACCCACATGGTGAATCTCTGAGGCAAGAAAATCCGCCAATAAGCGCAGGACCCACCAAGATAGAGGAGGAACTTTGTCACTAATATATATATATATATATATATATAAATAAATTATACACACACACACACACACACACACACACACACACACACACACACACACCGACCGAGAACATGAAAAGGTGGGAGTTGCCCTACCAACTCCAAGAGGCTAATTAATTAAGAGAAAATTTTTTTGTAGTGATAATCAAGATAGCCCATTTCAGACAGTTTGACAAGAACGTGTGAGGATACTTAACATGGGGAAATAGATTCAATGTGTGTAATGGCTCAGCCTAAATTCAAGCCTAACTTGATGGTATCTAGTTTGCATATTAATTCAAGTTCAGCAGTTTCTCGTTGGAGTCTGTTTTTGAAGCTTTTCTGTTGCAAAATTGCCACCTTTAAGTCTGTTACTGAGTGACCAGAGAGGTTGAAGTGTTCTACTGGTTTTTGAATGTTATGATTCCTGATGTCAGATTTGTGTCCATTTATTCTTTTGCGTAGAGACTGTCTGGTTTGGCCAATGTACATGGCAGAGGGTAGGGCAACTCCCACCTTTTTGTGTTCTCTGTGTGTTTTTATATATATATATAAAATGTGTCTGTCTATTATCCTTACTATATGTTCTATTCTATGCATCTGATGAAGTGGGCTGTAGCCCACGAAAGCTTATGCTCAAATAAATTTGTTAGTCTCTAAGGTGCCACAAGTACTCCTGTTCTTTTTGTGGATACAGACCAACACGGCTGCTACTCTGAAACCTGGTATAATGAGTGTGGTCCAGAGTATACGGAGCCCATGGAACCCAATTGCCATTGTGGTAGGAAGGGCCTGGGTGGTGCCATCCAGGGGTTCACGCACCATGGGGCAGGACGAGGCAGCTTTTCTATGACCTCTCGACTGGGGTCTGTGGACGGGAGATCTGATAAGGTGAAAATTCTCTCTGCAGCCCAGATTCCTCATCACTGGAGGAAAGCTGTGCGGACTTTGCCTGAGTGTCCGGAGAGAAGTAGGTGTTAAGGAGGGGTGATTGCAAGATAGGTGACACCAGGAGGTCCCTTGAGTGTGTGAACTGCGGTGCCGCAGTGCCTCTGTGAGGGGAGGGCTGAGTGAGAGGAATTTGTTGTGAGGAGGGGTTCCTCTGCACCAGAGTCCTGAGCGTTCTGTCACTGCCGGCTAGCTCAAAGGCTGACAGTGCCGGGACAGTGAGAGGAGCCTGCGGGGGGGAGTCAGGCAGCCAAGTATGTGTCGGCACCGCTTCCATTGCGGTGCCGAACGGTGTCGTGTGAAAGGCAAGCAACTGAAAGCCTGAAGCCTCGGCACCGGAGGTTAGTGTGACCCCCGCAGCTGCAGGCGGGTTTCATGCGGCGCCAGAGGAGCCCAGCGCAAATGTACTCAGCCGGGGGAGCGCGGGGAGGGAAGCAGTACCCGGAGAAGGCTTGTCCCTGCAAATACTCTTTGCGGGTGAGAGAGACTGATGTTTTTTTGAAGTTTTCTTTTGTCTCTTTGAAGCGGGGGGTCTGCGGTGTACAGCAGAGTCAGAGCCCAGGTCTGAGACTGGTCTGAGATATTTTTGCAGCAGGAGCAGTTTTAGCCGCAGCTCCTTGTCTTTGCGTGCCCTGGATTCAACTTGCTGCAGTGGGCACATTTTGGGGGATGTGGGATTCCCCCAAACATTTAATACATTTAGAGTGGCCATCTGAAAGGATGGCATCATTACAATTAGAGCAATGCTTAAAACCTGGAGAGCCAGGCATGTCAGAAGCGGCTGCACTGACAGGAACAAAAAAAAAAAGGTTGTTTTTCTTTAAAGAGAAGAGAAGGGAAGGGAAAAGGGTACCTAACTATTACTGGTAAGCTAAACTAAGAGGAGAAAAAAGTTGAACAAGGGAGAGAAGAAATTCTCTAACGAGTCTGCTGAGTTCTGTCTCAGGCTGGGAACAGTAGAGAAGGAACGGAGGAGACCAGGCGCACATATGTACTATTAAAGTACACTCAGAGCGGGGGGAGGGGGGACAGGCTCTGTGTGTGCACGACCTGTACGAGTACTGCTGTAAAAATCTCCGAGCGAAGGCGCAGGGATGCACCAAGACCTGGAGTGGAGCACCCATAGGGACATCTCTCGAAGAAGAACAGTTGAATTCTCATGAAGAAGAATGAGGAGTACTTGTGGCACCTTAGAAACTAACAAATTTATTTGGGCATAAGCTTTTGTGGGCTAAAACCCACTTCATTGGATGCATGCAGTGGAAAATACAGTAGGAAGATATATATACACACAGAGAACATGAAAAAATGGGTGTTGCCATACCAACTATAACGAGAGTAATCAATTAAGGTGGGCTATTATCAGCAGGAGACAAAAAACTTTTGTAGTGATAATCAGGATGGCCCATTTCCAATAGTTGACAAGAAGGTGTGAGTAACAACAGGGGGGGAAAATTAGCATGAGGAAATAGTTTTTACTTTGTGTAATGATCCATCCACTCCCAGTCTTTATTCAAGCCTAATTTAATGGTGTCCAGTTTGCAAATTAATTCCAATTCTGCAGTTTCTCATTGGAGTCTGTTTTTTTGTTGGAATATTGTGACTTTGAGGTCTTTAATTGAGTGACCAGGGAGACTGACGTGTTCTCCGACTGGTTTTTGAATATTATAATTCTTGACATCTGATTTGTGTCCATTTATTCTTTTAGAACCATAGAATATCAGGGTTGGAAGGGACCTCAGGAGATCTAGTCCAACCCCCTGCTCAAAGCAGGGCCAATCCCCAGACAGATTTTTGCCTCATATCCCTAAATGGCCCCCTCAAGGATTGAACTCACAACCCTGGTTTTAGCAGGCCAATGCTCAAACCACTGAGCTATCCCTCCCCCCGGTAGAGACTGTCCGGTTTGGCTAATGTACATGGCAGAGGGGCATTGCTGGCACATGATGGCATATATCACATTCGTAGATGTGCAGGTGAACGAGCCTCTAATGGTGTGGCTGATGTGATTAGGTCCTATGATGGTGTCCATTGAATAGATATGTGGACAGAGTTGGCAACGGGCTTTGTTGCAAGGATAGGTTCCTGGGTTAGTGTTTTTGTTGTGTGGTTGCTGGTGAGTATTTGCTTCAGGTTGGTGGGCTGTCTGGAAGCAAGGACTGGCCTGTCTCCCAAGATCTGTGAGAGTGAGGGATCGTCCTTCAGGATAGGTTGTAGATCCTTGATGATGCACTGGAGAGGTTTTAGTTGGGGGCTGAAGGTGACAGCTAGTGGCGTTCTGTTACTTTCTTTATTGGGTCTGTCCTGGAGTAGGTGACTTCTGGGTATTCTTCTGGCTCTGTCAGTCTGTTTCTTCACTTCAGTGGGTGGGTATTGTAGTTTTAAGAATGCTTGACAGAGATCCTGGAGGTGTTTGTCTCTGTCTGAGGGATTGGAGCAAATGCGGTTGTATCTTAGGGCTTGGTTGTAGACAATGGATCGTGTGATGTGGTCTGGATGAAAGCTGGAGGCATGTAGCTAAGTATAGCGGTCAGTAGGTTTCCGGTATAGGGTGGTGTTTATGTGACTATCGCTTATTAGCACTGTAGTGTCCAAGGAGTGGATCTCTTGTGTGGACTGGTCCAGGCTGAGGTTGATGGTGGGATGGAAATTGTTGAAATCATGGTGGAATTCCTCAAGGGCTTCTTTTCCATGGGTCCAGATGATGAAGATGTCATCAATGTAGCGCAAGTAGGGTAGGGGCGTTAGAACAACGCTTCCTCAGCTCTCGTCCCCTAAGTCAGCCATAAAAATGTTGGCATACTGTGGGGCCATGCGGGTACCCATAGCAGTGCCGCTGACTTGAAGGTATATATTGTCCCCAAATGTGAAATAGTTGTGGGTGAGGACAAAGTCACAAAGTTCAGCCACCAGGTTTGCAGTGACATTATCGGGGATACTGTTCCTGACGGCTTGTAGTTCATCTTTGTGTAGAATGTTGGTGTAGAGGGCTTCTACATCCATAGTGGCTTTTAAATAAGTACTGTACTCAGTCCTGGAATATATCTCTAAGAAAGATGTAACAACCTGTGATTAGCCTCTCCTACCACTGGAGGTCAGCATTGCCCAACAAGCATTTCAAGCAGCATTAACAGAATAGTTCTAGATCTGTATCTATAGGGTGACCAGATAGCAACTGTGAAAAAACGGGACAGGGGGTAGAGGGTAATAGGCCCCTATATAAGAAAAAGTCCCCAAAAACGGGACATCTGGTCACCCTATAGCTATATCCTTTTATAAACGTTACCAGCTGAATATCAAGGTTTCAGGTAGTTCATCATACTTCTAGTTCTGACAACATTCTACAAGCTGCAGAAACTCAGTTATCTAATGCCTCAAGTTGCACAAACTACTGGTTGATTACATTAATACCAACAATCAAATGCTAATAGAGCAACCACTTTAAAAATTTGTTTAGCCAATTAAATTTCATTATCAGCTTCTCTTTCTTGGGGTACAAATTTTTTATTTTGTCTAGTCATCACTTTATTCCAAATTTATTACCTATAAAAGTTGTATCAATAAATAATTGGGATATAGGTTTAACAAGTAATTGCCTGAACCCCATTTTAACATGGACCTAATTATTGGCAACATACCAAGAACAAAAATATTGAGGAAGAGACCAAAAAAAACTGATGAGTACAGCATTATCTACTTGCCAAAAGTGTGTTAGTTTTTGACAGCTTTTAATTTAGGCATTAGGCACCTAAGAACAATCATGGATCACACCTTAAGTCTCATTTTAAAGCACTTGCATCCCATTTTTAGGCATCACTGATCTTCAAAATGCCCCCGTAGCTGCTGCCTAGCCCTGTAGATGCCTGTGCTTCTGCCTCTGGGCATGCACACTGCTGCCCGGGCCAGCCCCCGCAGGGAGAGGGAGGGAGCGCCACCCATCGGGGGCCCTGGCCAACCAGCTTCTATCTCTGCGAGGGATGAAGCTTAGCACATTCCCCTCTCATTGGCATCTTTATTGGCTAGCTTAGGCAGCTCCCCGACAAACGTGCTGATTTTACAGATCTTGTTCTAAGGTGCCTATCTCTCTCGATTCATTGTACAGCAGTCTAGGCACCTAACTCAGGCTTTGTGGATCACAGTGTTCTTGCGATTTTCTAGGCACCACAATGCTCAGCAAATGTCTAAGTCCCTTTGCAGATCTGGGCCTTACTGCTTTTTGCATATTTTTGTTTCTTACAAAAAAATTTTCTAAGGCCTAATTCAACATAGATAGGACGACAAATAATGGGATCCCCATTTTCTACATAAAATCATTTGTGCTATGGTTAAACAAAAAAAAAAAATACACACAAACAGTAAATTATTTTAAAAACTTCTTTCAGGTTATCGAGGAGGTTAATCTTGTGCAATCACAAAATGCACCTAGCAAAACATATTAGCTAGTTTGTATTCTTTTTTGGCTGATCACTGTTTTTCCAGCAGTATTTTTAATAGATATTACTCACTTCTCTCAGGAACATGTGCATTTTAATACTTGTTTGGCATGCATTTCAAAGAATGGATTTTGAATTTTTATTTCATTATTCCTTTGCTAGTCCCCATCAGTGGTAAAGCAATTTGTTTAAGTAGTAATTAAGATGCAGAACAGATATTATTCCAGGAAACTTGTAAGAGATACACTCTAAAAGGTTATT
Source organism: Emys orbicularis (assembly GCF_028017835.1). Taxonomy (NCBI): domain Eukaryota; kingdom Metazoa; phylum Chordata; order Testudines; family Emydidae; genus Emys; species Emys orbicularis. The sequence continues at coordinate 220,424,076 of NC_088684.1, forward strand.
TATTCATATTAATCAGAATGACAATAATTAATGTATTGGAGTATATTTGACATTTTTAGTTGGATCAGGAGACGATTACTGTATATTATAGGAGCTGACAGACTGAAATAGTATTTCAGATGTCTAGATTAGAACTGAAAAGGTCAGACTATTTCATGGTCACTGACTCACACTGGGAACCATAACTCTATTTAGTTAAGTTATACAGCAAATGGGTTTACTGCAGATGTAGATTGGTACTGTAAATTGGTTGAGTTCATAGCGGCAGTCAGCATCTAGCAAAATATCTAAGAAGTCAAAACAACACAGACATCTAGTATAGAGACTAGAACAAGCCCTTTCATTGTTACCCGTCTTCATATTGAGCTCAGCATGCTAAGTAGTTAAGAGTTTCCGCAATGATGCAAGCCTGTCTCATAATATTCTGCTTGTCCCTGACATTGGGGCACTTGTTCTTTCAGTGGATTGGTTAGAAACTGGCTGCACTCATGCTTATGCTAAAGCACAGAATGCTTTGCTTTTGTAGTTCCTCCTGCTGACTAGATAACAAATCTCAGCTGGGGAGAGCTGGACTATCCTCAAACGCTATCGCATATGTTAGGAGTATAGAATTTCTGCATATGGTATTATGCACCAGTAACTGATAGGTGCATAATACCATAAAGAAGAGGATAGTAACCAAGGCACCTAGGGGGCCTTTACATATTGCTTAAATTCAGTGTGTGTGCAATAATATAGGACTGAACTACTTCAGATGCACTGTGAGACAGGGGGCTGAAAGCTCCATACTTGAGAACACAGCAAATTATGACCAGATACTCTGGACTCCAGTGTAATATTGGCTAAATATTTGCTTTAAATTTAGAAATTAATAATACAGAATAACAGGCTTATTTATGATTATAGGATAACTCTGGGATCCTGCAGCAAAAAAGAATTCTAAAAAAAGTTAGCAAGAGAAGAACAGAAGAAATCAATGCATGTGTGAGCTAGCGAGAGAGGCTATGGGCTGTAAAGGGTAAGTGCTTTGTGAGTTTAGTCTTGTTTTGCCAGTTCTAATAAGGTGTAGTGATTTTGCTCTGCAATACATCATATGGGTAGGTAATTTTTCCTCAATGTGCATTAAGGTCTAGGATTTTACCTAGGATCTCAATGTTGTGATAGTTTAGCTGTTCCCTGATTAGGTACCTCCATTACTTCCATGCATTAAACACATAAAATATATTAATACTGTATGTTTAAGAAGCAGGCAGACACCATAAGGAGGAAATGACTTTGTAACAAGGCCAACATTTTCAAACTTGGGTCCCTAAAATTAGGCACCTACGTACATATCCCTAAATGAGTGTCCTGATTTTCTGTACCTGCAACGCCTGCTGAAGTCAACAAGAGTTGAGGTGCTCAGCACCTCAATAAATCAGACCACTTTAGGCACCTAAGTATGAAGATTTTGACCCACTTTTTAAATGAAAAGTTTTGTAGCACTGTTGGTATAACAAGCAGCTAGTCATGTGTCATGGGTGCCATATGTATGTATGAGTTAGAACTTGGATGGCTAAATCTGGCTGGTTACAGCTATACTGGAAATATGAGACTGAATTTGTACATGTGAGAGAGCGAGACAGCACAATCACAACAGCAAACTGTTACTAAAAAGCAAGAAGTGGATTACGTGAATGAACCACCCTTGAACTGCCCTATGATGCCCACATGTTACAAACGCTGTAATGCTCCACTTTAAAACTGGTATCTTCCATGGTTTGTAGTGTTGTAGCTGTATTGGTCCCAAGATATGAGAAAGACAAGGTAGGAGAGGTAATATCATTTATTGGACCAAACTTCTGTTGGTGGAAGAGTCCTGAAGAAGACCGCTGTGAAGCTCGAAAGCTTCTCCTTTCCATCAACAGAAGCTGGTCCAGTAAAAGATATCTCACCCACCTTGTCTCTCACTAAAACGGATGTCATTTCCCTTTTGCATTCACTTGTTAGCTCAGCAATGTAATTTAAAATTGCTGTTCAGACACCCTAAAAAAACACACACAACACAACCGCCTCTCCCCTCCACCCAAAAAACCCCCCCAAAACATTCATCATAGCAGAACCAATGGGGGGGGGCACCCCTGAGGGGTGTGGGGCAAGTGGGGCAATTTGCCCCAGGCCCCGCGAGCCCTGGCCAAGAATCCCTTCCCTGGCTAGAGGCGCCTTTTTAAATTTTTACTCACCTGGCGGCGGTCCGGGTCTTCGGCGGCACTTCAGCGGCGGGTCCTTCAGTCGCTCTGGGTCTTCGGCGGCATTTCGGCAGCGGGTCCTCCAATGCTGCCGAGGATGCGGAGCGAGTGAAGGACCCGCGGCCACCGCCGCAGACTCGGAGCGCCGCCCGGTGAGTACAAGCACCGCAGCGGGTGGCGTCTTTTTTATGTCCGCTCCCCCGCTTTGCCCCAGGCCCCTTGAATCCTCTGGGCGGCCTGGGGAAAAATCCTAGTTTCACCTAGTTTCATAAAATGAAAAGTGTGGCACATTTGCCTGAAACTTATCACACTTTTCCACCACAGAAGTGCATCCAAGGGGTCCTTTAAGGGCTCCCATGTGCAGGTGCATTGTGGGATACATACAGGGTTGGCACTAGTATGGACAGAGGGCACAATGGAAAGAACCTGAAAGTGCTACCAGCAGATCTGTTCATTTGGTGGAGGAGTGATTTCCTGCAACTGCACACATGCAGGAAACCTAGACATGGCCTGAATCTAGCAGGGAGGAAATGAGGCACCAGATCTCTTTCCTGAGACCAAATCTGCCAGCTGAGACACAGCAGGGGCCTGATACCACCTCATCAGCTGAAGCTAATCTGCCTCTCCCACTCCCCTTTCCTCTTCCCCAGGCTCCTTCCCCAGGGATGCAGGAAGTCCTGGTAGCTCCTCCTCTTCCCCTTGGGGAGAGAGAGTGACCGCTCATCTTGGTTGCCCTGTGGCACCCTCGGTCCATATTTCTGGCCTTTGGGGAGGGGAAGACTAGAGAGTCTGAAGTCCATTGGGCCACTACATGGTGAGGAAAGATCCCTGTTGGCCAGGGTGACCACCAATTCTTCATTTTCAGGGACTTCCCTTATTTCGTGGTAAACATCCCACACAACCCATATCCAACAGGGAGCATTTGATCTGATTTAAGAGTAGATTTCCTATCAATGTTAACATAATGGGTCAGACATTGATACACATCATCCTGTACCACAAATACAATTTTGTGGCATGTTGCCCCTAAGCCCCATCCTCCCAAAACAAAACACCTTTGCCCTGTATTTTTCATACAAGATGGGACACACAGGAGGGATACCGGTGACATTTGGGTGGTGGGGAGAGGCAGGTGTGTGCTAGATATTGTATAACAGTTTTTTCCTGCAAAGCCATAATATAATTCAGATGTGTTTTTTCCCTCAGAAACACTATTTAAATAGCTTCTCCAACGAGGGTTTTTTAATCCAATTCCCACTGTCCTATTGGTATTGTATGTAACATAAAAACAACTTATTTAGCCACTAGAGGGAGCACAATCACTGCTCTTTCTTAAAAAAGATTTTGGATCATTTTAGTATAGCAGTGAAAGAGTGACAGTTTTTCTTTCCTCTGTTAAAAGAAAAAAACACTCCTTTAAACACTGGAATTATTTGTATAAAAATTCAGAGCCAATTCTTAGAATACCTGTAATATACGAGTGGCAGTTTACATATATGTATGACTTTCTGTACGTAGATCAAAAAACTAGATACAACCGAATAAGGCCACATTCCCGCAATTCTTAAGCGCTTAAGCCACCTGACTCCAGGAGACAGGCTCCTGTCTGTGGCTTGCTAAGCAGGAACAAGCAACTCCCACAGCCCTTAGGTGATTTCATGAGAGGATCAGAGCTTAAGATACACCCCTCTGGCTGGCATCTCCCATCGGGTAGCTTAAATGGCTCCCCACCTACAGTGCTGGCTTTTGTGGATTGCATTCTAAGGCACCCTATCTTGCCCCACTCAGTGTATAGGAAGCCTAGGTGCCTAACTCAGGCTTTGTGGATCACGTTGTTCCTGTGATTTTCTAGGTGCCGGAAAGTTAGGCATTTCAGTGCTGAGCATCATAGCACCTAAGTCCCTTCATGGAACTGGATATATCCCGTATGGGCAGTCTTTCATCCACATTTTCTCATGGGAGCATGAGATTATATATAATCTCCCCTGAGAAAATGTGGATGAAAGACTGCCCATACTGGATAAATGAACCAGAGATCAGTCTAGAGCATGATCAAGTCATTATCTTGGAGAAAAGAGTTTTCAGGAATTAAATTAAGTACAATAAAAACCAGGTGATAAAATAGATTTAAGAAATTTTCCCTCTGGAATTTGAAGGATACATTTAATTTACACTTCTTTTGGAGCAGTGTCAGAGAGTTCCAGAGTCAATTATATGACACTGAGATACTTTCCTAATCAGCTACAGTGATGCAATTGCTCAGCCTATCCATCTTCTATTCTAAGTCTCATACAAATCAGTCTATTGTTAAATGTGAAATTTAATACAAGTACTTCACAGTACAAAAAGTACTGTAAGTCAGTCCCTCCTCACCAGCCAATCAGCATTCAGTATGCATCAAAATCCTGAAGCAATTATTTTTGCTAAGAGACGTGGGGTGCCTCAGAGCTTTCTGCAATGGGGGGGGGGGTCTCTTGATTGGCTACTTAACAAGCTGGTCCTCTTGGTGGAACAGCCCTATATATAAAATTAATAATTCTACACACAAAACAGAAAGTCACTCCCAATCATATATAGTATTTTAAGCATTCACTCAAAGGACCATAAAAAATCACTTGCCTTAGATTATAAGCTTTTTTGGAGACAGAGACTGTGTCTTCCTAATGAGGCTCAAGCTTTGCATCAGGGCATGACATGTCCCAGCTACTTCAGAAAGGTCTTGTTGCACCTCTGCATCAAAGGGGGGGGGGGAGAGGAAGGCACATCAGCCTCCCACCCCCAGCCATAGACACTAATATAAATTCACTTGAACATCCTTGCCAAGTCACCATCTCTCCTTCCGGAGCAGGCTCAGAAGTGGAGGAGATGGCAGCCCAGGGTTCTGCAAAATAGAGAGCGGAGTATGGTGGGGAGGGGGCCCAGGGGCTGGAGCCCCAGGAGGAGCTGCTGCCCCTAATCTAGCTGGTCACTGACAGTTTCAATTACTGCTTTTTATCCATCTCCAAGGGCTGGCCTGGGGTGAGAGACTGGGTGGGACTCGTTTCCCCACCGCCCCTCCCACCAGAGAGACCTCTCAGACCAGACTCCCTGTTTCCCAGAACCCTGGGCTGTTTGAAAGAGGGCTACATTAATGTTAACTAGCTACCTTTTAGTTCCCTCCAGCAGCATTCACACAGGGCAGTTAGTGTGCACCACTGTGGTGTAGGGTGACCAGACAACAAGTGTGAAAAATCGGGACAGAGGATGGGGGGGATAAAAGAGCCTATATAAGAAAAAGACCCAAAAATTGGGACTGTCCCTATAAAATCAGGACATCTGGTCACCCTACTGTGGTGAGCTCTGCAGATCACACTGTGAGGCAGTGTAGACAAGACCTTAGATAACATTACAGTATTAATTATTAAATATTTAGATAGGACACTCATGCTCCTTTTCAAAATAAAGAATAAAGGCATGGTCTCTACCCCAAAGAGCTCAATATCCAGCAAAATATTTTTCCAATTGGGGTGCATAAAGAATGGGTCCTCACAGATCATTTAGATTTGACAGCAGTTCATTTTCTAATATGGAAGGATAAACTGCAGCTGATTGATTACAAGTGAATTGTTATTGCCATCAACAACACACTCATCTATGACGCATTTGAATGCAAAAAGCAAGAGGGATGGGGTGGAATGTTGCTGATGAATAATTGTCAACTTCATAGGGAAAAGCACTATTCTTCCCCACTCTCCCTCTGGAAGGGCACTTGGTGGTAGAACATTTAGAATGCTGTGGCCTCCATCCCCATTAATCTCTAAACCTGACCTTATTACAAGGCGATTGTCTGGTCCATTCCCTAATGATCATGACAGATGTGAATAAAAGAAACAGTGCCTCCTCCCTTTTCCTTCCACCTCCCTGATGGGTCGCTATGGGAATTACAACCCCCCTCCCCATCTCACATTTGGGGATTAAGCACATTCTCCTTGTTAAGTAATCTTATTGATTTAGAGTTCAGCTTTTAGCGTAGCTACATTTTCCTGACACACTTGGGTGAAATGGCATTAGTAAGGCAAATATTGTGGGCTGCAGCTCATGATAGGTTACTTTTAGTTTTCAGGAGTTATTCACTGGAATTCCTGTTATGCTTTGCTTTTTAGTGGCAGAGAAACAAATTTAAAGCGAGATAGGGATATTAGACCTAAAAATAAAATAACCTTCAGTTACCTTGTGCTGAAGTTCTTGTTTCCAAAGGTAGATTTTAAAGAAAATTTTTACTAAGCACCATAATTTTACACACCCACCTTCCACACTCTACAGCGTATTACATACATACGCCATATGTAAATATGCAATGTCCATATTTTAAAAAAAAGTGTTGTATTTGTACATACTCTTGATGTGATTTTGATGGAAGAGAGCATGCAACAAAGATTTGGTACAAACAACTTCAGTCTTAAGAAAAATTGAGGGGGGGAAAGGCATTGTGCATCAGAGGTTCTCTCTTTTTAAAATTCAGGTTAAAAAAAGTCAGATGAAGTAAAAAACAGCAGCAGCAGCAGCAGCACCGAAATTTGTTTATTTTTAACATAAATCTCCAAAATGCATTATCATTTTCATTCTAAAGTTGTAGCTGGGTTCTCCAAAGAACAAAACACATATTTCAATTTGGTGAGCTGACTTATCATTACTCCCATCTTCAGTGACTTCAATCTATATCACATGATTTTTGTTCAGGATCAGCACTAATTCTTAAATATATCCATGCAATACAAGTATAATGCATGTTTGAGGGTGGTATATTGGTGGGCTCCATCAGCTCCTCACTGGCAGTGAGGGAAAGAGCTCACACAGCTCCTTCACTGCAATGGTAGTGACAGTGGACATTCAATGGCTAGCTGAAAACCCTTTACAGCAAGCTGGGTGACGGCCAACATTGAAATTTGAGCGACTGCCTTTTATTAGTTTGCCCAGTGGGGTAACATCATTGGCAAAAGGTCCAGGTGTAACAAAAAAGGAGAGCCGCAAAGGCAACTTGTAAAAATTCCATATTTAACTCTCATTTTGAGATTTGGATTTGGAGTGGAGTTGGGATAGAAATTTATTTTTTTCACATTTAGAAAGAGTCCCTTGCTATACAAAATTCGAGTTCTCACACTGGAAACAAAAAGGTTTTTAGTTTCAGCTGCAACTGCTGAGAAAGATGACCTGAAGATTAAATAAAGGATAGGATAGGTGTAATGTACTAGCTTTGTGTGTATGACTAAGTGTATAATGTTTTTCTAGTACTGGCCCACAGAGAAGATATAGTGGTTTCTACTGGAGCAGTATCAGCGCCTAAGGTCAAGTGGTAGAGGCTGTACTTCTGGAGATGAAGACCAGGGTTCTGGTCCAAGATCCCTGGGTGTACATCTGTGATGCACACAAATTCTGTGCATGTGGTCTGCACCACAGATTCATTACAGAGTTTTCTAGAGGCTTTCAGAAGCGTGTTGGGAGTGAATTCCCCTAACACGTCCAATGGAAAAATTGGATGGTTTATAGAAATTTGTTAAAATAAATTAAATTACTGGTGGCAAATTGTGTGTGCAGAGCAGGTTCTGGGGGTGGGGTGGGGTGGGGTTAAAATTGGGGGTGGGGAAGGTTAAAATTGCAACTCACTCTCCTTGAAGGAAATGGGATAATGTGCTTTTGGCTGCATGTGGCTTTTACAAAACTCGGAATATTAAAAGTATTCAATTCCTGTTTGTTGCGGGAATATGGCATATTTTAGTAAATGTGTATAACTGGAAAGGACTAACAGTTACCTAGATGTGTTCTTTTTCCTTGATCTTGTCCCTCCTAATTACATCTGGCTGTTGGCAGTCGTCCCCACCCTCCTCTTCCTTGTTAAGAGCCTATGCTATAAAACTTTTCTTTCCTTCTCCCCCTCCCCCCCCATATGCATATTCAGGATACTGAATTCCCATTGGGATGTAAATCACAACTGCATTCTTAATTAGGTGGTGGAAATTGGATTATTTTAAAGATTTTGTATATACTACAAGAAAAGCTGGCTCCCCCTGCTCCTTATTCCACTTATTCTGATGCTAGATTGAGAAATAACTACAGCAATAATACTTCTTCCCCTCTCCAATCCCCTCCCTCCCCACTATATTCTTCCAGCAATAGTTATTTTGGATCTCTCTCTCTCTCTCTCTCTTTCTCTTTGCTGTAGTTTTGCCATTAAGTGTTTGTATATACATTAGCACAGTTCTTTTTAAAAGAATTCCGAACAATGGTGGTTTGTGACTGAAGACCTGAGCTTTATTTATGCAATCAACTTTGTTTAAACAATATTTAAAACTTTCTTCAAGAGAACAATGCTCTATACAGCTGCTTTGTTAATAAAGTCACTGATTCTTTGTTATTTTTAAATCTCCACCTTCCTGTTAGGCCACGTAAATAGATATGCCTATATTTAGCGGAAACCAGTATTGTTTCATGGATCTCAACAGTTCTTAATATAGGAAAATCTTTACAAATATTTTATGGGAATGACTGTTCTTTTTCTATCCCTACAAAGCTGTCTATGACATAATGGAAAATTAAAAGCAAGTATCTGCTAATGAAGCCTATCATTGTATTCTACCTTTAAAATATGATTTGTTTAGAATAATTTGTTACTTTGCTTTTTAAAGTGTGATTAAATACAAAGATCTTTCCTTTTCCAGATCATCTCTCTCTCTATCCTGACCCATAGATAGACTTGCTGTCCCAAGCAAAAGGAAATCACATCACCCCCAAAGCTCATAGTTCCCCTTGTAAAAAATAAGCTAGCTTTACATATAAAGCGAGAGAACAAACGTGAAAGCGAGTCTGGATATGGGCCTATTCCTGCCTATCTAGGTACTTATATATGTCCCTATAACTGAAATATCTGAGCATTTATGGATCTATTCTCATAATACTCCATGAAGACAAGATTAGGACAAGCACTAAATACTTGCCACTCAAATGTGACACCATGCTCATGATGCTTCAGGCTCAGGATTATAAATCTTTACTGTCATCGCTTATATTGCAATTCACATGCCATAAAAATACATAACTGAAAAATTATTTGCCATCACCTGTAAAGATTGTTTTCCTTCATGAAAACATTGAGGATTATTAAATGACAATGTAGGAAGGGTGGGGATGGGTGGCTTTGCTGTACACATTCTATATTTGTACTTGTTTTCCTGGAGTAATTTGGATGAATACATTTTAAGGACAGGAAGGGCCATTATAATAATTAGTTCCGCCTCCTACATTACACTGTCCAAAGAACCTCACCCAGTACTTTCTGAATCAAACCCATACATTTTGTTTAAGATATAGCAGGTCTTTTAGAAAGATATCCCAGTCTCGTATTAAAGAGTGCAAGTGGTAGAGAACCTACACATCCTCAGATAAATTGTTCCAATGGTTAATTACCCTAATTTTAAAAAATCTGAGATGCATTTCTAGTCTGAATTTGTCTAGCTTTATATTCAAATCAGGCCTTTTTGCCACCATGTCTTTCTGATAGATTAAGACTAATTAGATAGTAGATTTGTACCAAGGGCAGACCTGGTTAGAACAGCTAACAAGACACAAATGGACTGGAGCTGGTAATTATATTTATATTGGGGGAGAGGCTAATGAATCTCTCGCTCTCTTATTTCTTTAGATAGACTAATGAATCTCTCTCCCCCAATTTTTCAAAATTCTGATGAAATTTAAAAAAAAAAAATTCAATCTTTGAAAAAAGTCACAGTAATTCAATGAAAGTTTCTGTAAAAACTTTTTAGAGATTGGTTTTTCAATCAAGTTTTGGTTTTTGACCAGCTCTAAATTGGCCTTCATTCTCAAAGGGAATGAAGCACAGGATTAGCCTCACAAAACATGGGTTCGATACCAAACTCTGCCACAGACTTCCTGCATGACCTTAAGCAAATCACCTAATCTGTCCTTGCCGCAGTTTCCTCATCTGTAAAATCAGGTTAATAGTATTTTTATTTAATTTGACAGCATAACAAAACAAAACAAAACCCCAACTATAGTACTAGTAAGTAACTCCTAAAATAAGTATCCAATTTTATCTGAAGTAGTCTGGATAAAATCATAGGACTAAAATAAATTTAAAATAATCAAGACAAAGAAGTTTTTTATATATGGATTAACCAGTGAGTGTTAGAAGCCTTATTTAGATGGGGCAGAGACCATCTCTCCCTATGTGTTTATAGAGTGTTTAGCAGTTGGAGCTTCTAGGAACTATTGAATAATTTTCAAAAAGTGAATTACATCTCATTTTTCAAAGTCTCATATCTCAGAAACCTTTTCTCCCCTCATTCACCTTAAGTTTTGATTAAAATATGAGCTTCGGAAAGACCATAAATGTGGATTTTTGAGAGAAAAGGGCGTACTTTGAGAAAAGGCAGGTAGGATAAGACTGGAATTGAGCTTTTAGTGGAAAGCTATTAAGAACTACTACCACAGTTCCATAATTTATGTTTGCAAAGGATTTTGGGATCCTCTGGGATAAAAGGTTCTATGTAAGTGCAAAATATTAATGCAGAGGAGTTAAAACTAGTTAGACAGACTTGACAGGCATATAAATAAACTCCAGGCATAGCAGCTTGGTAATGCTTTTAAGGACCTTCTTGATTCAGTGCCCCATAATTTGATTTTTATACCAAAATAGTTGCAAAGAAGAAAAGCAAAATGGGAAGCTCAAAGAACCGCCCCCCCTGCCCAACCAGCCTGCTCTGTGATAAATACAAGAGTCGTCAATCTAGCATAGAAGAACAAAGAAAAGCTCAATGGGATACTTGACACTGAAGATCCCAGGAGCAAAGTCATAAATCAGTAATGTGCGTGTGTGTGTGTGAGATGCTCTGCAACAGCTTCCGTGGGCCTTGTGTCGATGAAGAACTAAACACTTAGCTTATAAAAATAACCTTCTAGCGCAAAGAAGAAACTTCAGTCAAGAGAATGCAAATCAAATAAATAAGGATACTGAGGGAATATCTACCCTGGAATAAGAGACCTGTGGCATGGCTGTGACTGGCCTGGGCAATTGACTCAGGCTCGTGGGGCTCAGGATGCAGGGCTAGAAACTTGCAGTGTAGATGTTTGGGCTCAGGCTGGAGTCAGGGCTCTGGGACCTTCCCACCTCCTGGGTCCCGGTGCTCAGGCACCAGCCCAAGCCTGAACATCTACACAGCAATTTTACAGCCAGGCAGCCTGAGTCAGCTGACCCGGGCCAACTGTGAGTGTTTAATTGCTGCGTAGACGTACCCTAAAAGTCAATTTTCAATGGTGGTCTAGATATGCCTTCTCGGGCATTGAAACACAGCTAAGTGAAGATGCAAAGAGTTAACATTCCTAACCTGCTCTCCTAACATTCACCCACTTTCGGGGTTTGGTTTTATTAACCCAGAAATTACAAACACAAAGTTCAGCCCAGACCTTTCTTTTTGGCTTTTGCTGCTACAGGTCCTCTCTCTCTAAATCTGGATGAGGACATGAGACACCCACCTCAATAAGTTAGTGTCCATTTTACCTTTTCCTAGCAGAATCAACACCTGCTAGCACAACATTTGGGTTTTTTTCCCCCCCCGAGCAAACACAGATTAAACAAATTGCATTGGAAAACCAGGATTAGAAAAAATAAATTGAAATGCAGCCATTTACCCATACTCTTTTCCCCTCCTATATATCTACAGATACTTGAACTGTTGCACTCTGAATTAATTAATGTCTTTAGAAAAAGAGGCATTTATGGGAATGACACATTACAGTCAGTAGCGTAGCTAGGGGGGAGCAGGGGGCGCCTTTCTGCGCAGCCAGCACTAGTCTGGAGCCGGGTTTTGCATGCGGCCGTCGGCTGGCTCTCCGCTCCGCACCGCCCTCCTGCATCCCCAGCCCGGCTCGCTCACTCGCTCTGGGGCTGCAGGCAGCGTCGGCTGGCAGGGCCGGCTTTAGGAAGTGCGGGGCCCAATTCGAACATTTTCGGCAGGGCCCCGGCAGGGATGACTAAAAAAACCAAAAAAACAAATGTAAAAAAAAGCCTTTCATTTCTTAGCAACCGGTTCCCTATAAAAAGTTCTGATTTAAGTGATGTGCCACAGTATGTATTTTTTGTACCAATAGGGTTAACATACATCCGTATTTTCCCAAGAGAAATTTTTAAATTTTAAAAATTCCTCCCGGACGGCGATTTAAAAACCAAAAAGCCTGACATGTCCGGGAAAATACGGCTGTATGTTAACCCTACCTAAAGTTCTTTTTTAAAAAGATGGGCCTGAACTAGAAATGAGCTCCGTTTCACATGTGTGGGTCCCCGCCACTCCCTGGGGGTGTGCTAGGGTGACCAGATGTCCCGATTTTAAAGGGACAGTCCCGATTTTGTGGTCTTTTTCTTATATAGGCTCCTATTACCCCCCACCCCCTGTCCTGATTTTTCACACTTGCTGTCTGGTCACCCTAGTGGTGTGCACATGTGTGGGTCCCAGCTTCTCCCTGCCTCCCTCATTGAAGCAGGTGTGCAGGGTTACTGCCCTGGGAACTGCAGGGCACCACTGGACAGGGGCTGGCTGGAGGCAGGGCAGGGGCTGACTGGAGGTAGGGTCTGGCTGCAGGCAGGGCAAGGGGTGCAGGTCTGGCTGGAGACAGGGGTGTGTGGGGTGGGCTGGCTGGCTTCAGGCAGGGCCACAGTGGGGTGCGGCATGGGTTGGCAGGGCTGGAGACAGAGGAGTGTGGGACTGGCTGGCTTCAGGCAGGAGGGTGCAGCAGGGGTTGGCTGGAGACAGAGCAGGGAGTGCGGGGCTGGCTACAGGCAGGGAGTGCGGGGTTGGTGCGGGCAAAGGGTGCGGGTACAGCCCACCCTGTACGGTAAGTGCCCCCTCCTCCTCCTCCCTCCCCCACCGGGGTAGCAGCAGCAGCCCGGGGCTCGGTGGCTATTTAAAGGGCCCGGGGCGGCAGAGGCAGCTGGAGCCCCGGCCCTTTAAATAGCCCCCAGAGCCCCCTGTTATCCCAGAGCTCTGGGGGCTATTTAAAGGGCCCGGGGCTCCCCTGCTTCTACCGCCCTGGCCCTTTAAATAGCTGCGGGAGCCCTGGGGAAGCGGCGGGGCTCCAGTGGCTATTTAAAGGGCCGGGGCGGTAGAAGCAACGGGAGCCCCGGACTTTTAAAATAGCCCCTAGAGCCCCGCAGCCCTACCCCAGGGCTCCAGCAGTGGGGCTCTGGTGGCAATTTAAAGCCCCTGCTGGGAGCCCCAGGCCCTTTAAATTGCCCCCTGGGGAAGCCGGGCCACCCCGGTACCAGGGCTTGGGTGCGGGGCCCTCTTAGGGGCAGGGCCCGATTCAGGGGAATTGGTTGAATTGGCCTAAAGCCGGCCCTGTCGGCTGGTTGCCTGGCTCCCCGGCAAGGAGGAGGCGGCTCCTGCCCGCCTGCAGCTGCCCGGCTCGCTAAGCCGAGCCCCAGCAGGGGTGGGCTCTGCAGGGAGGGGAAGGGGCGGCAGCGCAGCCCCCCAGCGCAGCGGGGGAGGAGGGGGGCTGAGGAGCAGCAGGCTCATGAAGGCAGCTCGTTACCGCTGCAGGTTGTTGAGGGTCTCACCCTGCAGCGTCTGCACGGTCACCCCCTGCCTGCCTGCCATGCTCCTCCTCCCCCTGCAGCCTCTGCGCCGCCTGATCCCCCACTCACCCTGCAACCTCTGCCTGGAGGGGCTTCGGACACTCAGCCGGGACCGGGGCAGCTCGGGTCCCTGCACATGCTGCACTCCCCACCCCGCGCCGCAGCCTCCTTCCTGCCGCCGCCCGAGCACGTTCCCCCAGCCTGTTCCCGCTGGAAACAGCTCCCGCGGCACTCGGTTCTGATCCGCACGGGGCTGGCGGGGTCGCAGGAAGGGTCAGCGGGGAGGGAAGCTGGGCTGACTCCGTTCCCAGGCCACTTGGCCTGTATTAAGGGGCGCTCTTTGGGGCCCAAAGTCCTGCACCGAGGTGGTGCGTTAGGACGCTGCTGCCCATCCAGCGTTTGACCAGCTCCAGCGCTTGGGGGAGAGCCTGTCTCTGTGCTGATCAAAGCGGGGTTTGCCCTTGACTTCAATAGGGGAAGGGGCAGGATTTCACCTTTCCTGGTTTCCGAGCAGTGCCTGTGACTTACCACACAACGTCTTATAGTGCCAGGTCTCCCAACAATAACCTTTGTCCTCGATTTTTCATAGGGATATATCCTGGATGGCCTTGAAAAGCAGGTGATTCCCTTACTAGTGCTAATGCCAAGTACTCAAAAAATCATGAGGCAAGCCCCCAAATATCCCGAGATTGGCTTAAAAATCATGAGATTTTAAAATATAATACAATTGGGGTTCTTTTTATTTGCTTCTGGTTTTTAAGCTTTTAGGGTTCCTGTTTTCCAGCCTTGCCCCTCTCCCATGAGGGCTAGTATCTTGTATTTGTTGTTGTTAATGAAAGCTGAGATTCTCACATACTCACAGGCCTCTACGAGGTGAGGCTCTAAAAAGAATAATAAATATTGCTAGATCAGTGCTTAATTCGTAATGAAAGATGCCAGGGCTCAAGCAATTTTTTTTTACTTTCATAACTGACGCAGCAAGCCCAAAGGTACCAGGGCTATGAATTGCCACGCCTACAGGTGCTGGGACTCAGCCTTGGCAAACCCTTGCACAAATTAAGAGGGGTGTGTGTGTGTGTGTGTGTGTGTGTGTGTGTGTGTGTGTGTGTGTGTGTGTGTGTGTGTGTGTGTGTGTGTGTGTAGCTTAAATTGGTTAAAAACCCTAACTTTCAGTACTCAGTGTTTCAAAAATGTTAGACTGCCAACCTGTGTCATAGAGATGTCTTTTGTTTAAAAAACAAAAAACAAAAAACAAACAACAACCCATGAATAAAGCTACTTTAAGGGAAATTACTGCTTTGTCCAACCCCGAAGAACTATGAGATCTTTGCTCACCAATTCTCATAAAACTTGTATTTGTCATGGCTTTTTGGTGACTTTACTATTACGGTCCATTATAAATAAAGTGCATTTCATTGATTGATTTTTAAAATGAAATTAGTACCTGGAAAAAATGGCCAGTATTTTTTTTAAAACCTGTGACAATTATAAACTACTGTAATCTGTCATTTACTTTCTAGAATCTAAAGTATATCTAAGGCTTGGTCTACACTAACCCCCCAAGTCGAACTAAGGTACGCAAATTCAGCTACGTTAATAACGTAGCTGAATTCGACATACCTTAGTTCGAACTTACCGCGGTTCAGACGCGGTCCACACGCGGCAGGCAGGCTCCCCGTCGACTCCGCGGTACTCCTCTCGCTGAGCTGGAGTACCGCAGTCGACGGCGAGCACTTCCTGGTTCGACTTATCGCGTCCAGACCAGACGCGATAAGTCGAACCCAGAACTTCGATCCCCAGCCGCCGAACTAGCGGCTGGGTGTAGACCAGCCCTAAGTATAATCTAAAGTTCTCCTGCAAAATGCCGGCTGTGCAAATCCTTCCGTGGCTGGATCATTCTTGTGTTTTTATTTTAAGTACAAGATAAATATGTATAACCAATTTAAAAGTATGTAATTAGTAATTTGATATGTCGGGTGGCGCCTTTTTTTAATGTGTTCGCTCCCCCTGATGTTAGAACCAGGCTACGCCACTGATTACAGTCGTATGTCACAGTGTCATTCTCAAAAACATCGTTCCTGGAGATGACCTACTAGGAGTAATGGCATACCTTGGAAATTAGTTTGTTATTCTTGTGCAGGGTGATCCTAACATATGTAACCCCAAAAACACTAAGCAGTACTAGCTAATGTGACTATATTCCTAGCACAGGTTGGTACTTGTTTCATTAGCAGTAAGTGACCCAACAAGTAGGTATTTGTAGGAAGAAGATCTTTATTAAGCATGTATAGAGGCCTGTGTAACCAGCTGAGTGGCCTGTGTTTGTTTAGTATCAGCTTGCCCCAGCTTGTACTCCTTAGTCTCTGGTGTCCCACCAAACTCCTATGTGATCTTAAGCAACATGAGCCTCTTTTTCTAATTTACTCATACTACATTTCCCCCCCCCCCCATTTTATAAACCAACACACAATAGCTAATGAACTTCTATTTCCACAAAACACCTGTAGGCCACAGGTTACTGTACTTAGACTCAATTAGGCCTATACTTCCCAAGATAATTTAGTTTCTTCAAAGGTGACCAGACCTGGACCACACTACTTCTGCCTCTTTCACCCTTTTCCATATCGGACAACCTGGTTCTCTCGATTCTCCTCCTACTCTAAAGGATTGTCCACAGAATTAGTCTCAGCGTCTATGCTCTCTGGTACTTCTAGCATTTCAATGATTCACATGCAGTGATTTCCTGCGCTTCCCCACTCTATCTGTTGGTTTGTAGACGCTTGCAGTTTTGTCATAAAACTTGTCCCTACTGAGTGTTCACCTCATGTGATCTGGGAGCCAGTGCACTACTTACAACTCCATTAGTTCACCTTTTCCTGTGTCTTTCCAAAGGTTGGATCCATTCTGGAGTGCCCTCTTCCAGAGCTGGTAATTCTTTGGCTAAGCAGTTGTACTGTGTCACTTGCTTCCTCTGACAGGTCATCATTTCCATTCTGCAGTTTTCTATTTTCTGTATGACCCCTACTGTAATCCCTCCAGTACCCGACTCTGTTCTTGCACATGCAGCTAAAAATTGTTCCATTTCCCCACACTGATGCTGTCTGAGCACAGGGCACTTTTGTTTCGCCCACTTAGGCTATCTACCACAGTAAATGCAACTCACTATGGGTACAGACCCCTGACTGCCCTGGTCCTGGCCTGCTCTTCCTTTCTTCCATCTCATAGCATGCACCACTGTGGGTGCATGAACTCCTACGGTTTTCTATCCTGTGTTGAGGCCTCTGCTGCACAGGCCATGTCCAGAGATCTATTTGAGATGAGATCCCCTCTTGGAGCAACAGCTCAGGCAGGCAGTGGTCCCTTGTGCCACAACCCATTCAGCCCTAGAGAGGGAGTCTGCCAAATCTCCAGCATTGCACGTAGTCACCGATATCCATAATGCTGTCACATAGGGATATATTCCTTCCCCCTCATATTTGTCCTTTGTGAAGAACTTATGCAACCCCACAGTTTCATTGCACTTGGGAGAACAATGGTCTCTACAGCTTTGAACACAGTTGGTACTGTTGAGGCAGTGGTGAGCTTCAGTCTGGCTTATAGTTCTCTACCACGCTCCCACACGAGATAACGCAAGATTAATTTCTTCCTTTACTCCTCATCATGGTTGGCTAGATCTGTGTATAGCTCAAACACCTGCTTATTTCAGGTCCACACCTGGGCTAGGTTCTTGTCTGCAATAATCAAGGGCACCTGGGGGTGATGTGTGCTATGATTCACGCTGCTACCTGCTGTGCTCCACAGCTTCTTACAGACAAATCACTGTCACCATGTTTTATTAGAAATAAGTGATGTGGCAGGCATCAGGCATTTGTAGGAAAGTTATCTTTACTGAGCAGGTATAGAAGCCATTGTTACATTTGTCTGGTGGTAGCTTGGCTCACCTTGAGCCTTTTGGTGACACACCAAACTAGGTCCCTCCTGAAATCTGACCCTCTTCCTCCAGTTCCTCCATCATACACAGTGTTGACCTTGTCAGTGGCATGCTCTGTTTACTTGAAATCCAGTTGTTATTAATCAACTTGTGATGTCCCCAGCTCTCGTGAGGAGGTATACGCAGTGGATTTCACCCAGTCTCCAAGCACAATTTCAATAAACAGTACATATAGAGCTCCAAGAAGTCAAGTACAACGCCTAGTCCAAAGCGTTAAATGGGGATACTGACTGCCCTGACTGCCCCCCTCAGAACCCCCAACCCCCTCTCCAGGTTCCTTCCAGTCCTAGGATTCTATGCTCAATCGTTTTCTCAGGCCAGACAGGAGCAGCTGAAAAGTGCAGTCAATGGCAGTGATGCCAACTCTGAAAGATTCACAATAAAATTATGAGTATTTGATTATTTTCTTTAGGCCCTAGCTCCTGGAGTCACATGATTTAATGAAACTCAGCTTTCAATAAAACAAAACAAAACAAAAAAACCCAACACATTTCTAGCCTTCATGGCTGCAGAGAAAAGCTTGAAAGTGTGAACCCTAAAGGCTCAAAAACTACAAGACAAATAAGAACTCAATGTGTATTTTTTTTTTTTAAATCTCATTCTCTTGAAGTAAATAGGATTATTTCTTGAGGCCTGACTCATGATTTTTGAGCATTTGGGGTTGCCAAAAAAGCAGCCTTAAATCAGTGGTAACAACGCTGAATGTTTCTCACAAACCCACAGTTCAACACAGCAAATCCCGTGTCAAAATTCCAGGATGTTCAAGTCCAATAAAAAGCAACATCCTTAAGTGTTGCACATGACTTCAGTGGGAGCTGTAGCCAACAGAACTTGTAGGTTCTCAGCACATCTCAGGATTTGATCCAAAGATTGCTTCTTATTTTTTCTTTCTTTCTTGAAATAAAAGTTAAACAATTACAGATACAATTGGTGTTACAAGTTTTTGTTTCCCCCCCCATTTGCTTATTTCAACTACTTAAGTCTGATTCAGGACTCACTCTTGAGTTCTGGTGTTTCCGTTCAATGGATAAGAGACATTCAAGTCCAATAGATGTCTAACCAGTAGTCTTGTACATTTTCAATTAAGGAATGTTATTACAGGTAGCTTGTGTTTGCTTCATGTAATCTATTAATACCACCAAATAATAAAATGTTATCTGAAGTTAATTCACTTGAGTAACATTTCCTAAAGTGCAGTTTATACTCCTCAGGGACTTCTGCACCCCTGAGCACATGCATAATTCATGTCCGGCGCAGAATTTTTTGTTCCTGCACAGAAAATACATTCTGCGTGAGAAGTGCTGCAGTTCCCCCTTTTGCCCACCAGAGGCTGCTGTGGCACCAGGACAGCAGCACCGTGCGAGCGACTGACTGGCAGTAATAGCCAGCAGCCAGATGTGTTCATCAGAGCACCCTGCCCACAGAACCAGGTTAGGAGGCACAGGATATGGGGGGAGGAGGGGAGACACAGACAGAGTAGGTCACAGACTGGGGTTCAGAAGGGCTAGTGGGGGGGCGGGGGCTCAGGAGCTAGTGGGTTGACAGCACTGTGCCAATGGTTGAATGGTAGGGCTGTGGGGCCTCACATGCCTGACTGAATGGGACAGACTAGGGGTCAGTCAGGGTCTGCACAGGGGAGGCTCCCCACCCCCCACGCACACAAGAAAACCCTGTTCCATACTTTTCCCACCCACACCCAGCAACTCTCCAGGTTCACTCCCAGGATCCTTCCCTCTCCCTCAGCTCCTCCGTTACCCTGACTCCTCCAAGCGTTTGCACTGCTTCTGAGGAGTGCAGGAAATAAGTTTCTGTGTTGTAGTTTAAATGAATTACTCAAAGTTCTGTATTGATTTGCATAGTAAGGAATCTATTTGTCCAAAAAAAATTTCCTGAATCTTTTTTTGTGTGTATTATTATAGACATACTTGCTGACAGGTATTTTGAAATAAATTACCAAAATAATTGAAACTGGTGTGATTATATTGTGTTACTTTGACAAATAAAATATGCAGAATTTTAAAATATTGTGTGCAAAAATTTTTGGCACAGAATTCCCCCAGTAGTAAGTTTAGCTCTGAATATAAAAATGGCATTTGTAGGATTCGACCCTCAGCTTATCAATCATTCCCATATCAAGTATGCTGTTTACAAGCTGTATTTTTCTAACCCCAAATCTTGAAGACTCAGCCTAGGATTTTGAGCTAGGACATTATTTGTGTGCAGCCAAGTCACACCAAAAAACATGCAATGTTCATTCCAACCATTGAAAACAGTCTTTCCTCACCATTCTGATATCTTCTACCAAATACTTAGGGGCAAACACATCAGAAACAACCAGAAATATCTATTGGGAAGAAATTGTTGATTCATAAAAACCAAACAATACAAGTGTTGATCACTAAACCCAAATTCCTCTCCAACTACTCCTTGATGTCCTTATCTCTCAAAATGCATTTGTTTTATTTTGTACGTGGAGACTATGGGCAAATCCTGGCCCCACTGAAGTCAATGGGAGATTTGCTATGGATTTCCTGGGAATCAAGAGCTGATCTGTTATAATCACATCTTTGTAATGAATGCAATATACATACAACTTATCTTAGACTGGATTTGTTTTCAATAACTGATTTGGATGCTCTCTGTACCTTCAGTTATTTGGTAATCTTGTTTGCATGCACCATTTGTATAGTGTTATGATAAAAAAGAAAAGCAGCATGTTAAAGGAGAATTCTCTCTCATACTTATTTTCTATTTACATAATTTGTAAAACATTTATTTTGGAGATCTAAATTAAAGTTAACAACATCCCCCTAAAATCAATAGAAAATGCAGGTTTTTAACCTTTAAAATGAAAGTTATTTATCTAGACAGATCAACTCTGAGACTGACATTCCATTATCTAGATTGATAAGAACGTGAAAAATAAATGTAACCAAGCTTAAAGAATTCTGTTTCATTTATTGCTTGTGTGGTCTACTGAATTTTAACTCAGCCTGAAGGGAGACTTTCTAAGAACGCCCTTCACCTTTAACAGATTATCTTGCCCTGCTTATCCAAGGCAAATATTTGCCAAAAAAAGTCTCTTTTACCCCATGAAAAGGCAGACCAGACCAATGTGTCTACTTGACCAGACACATTGTACAGAAGACCTGTCTTTTCTACAATGTGTCTGGTCATGTTTTATGATTACCAAATTCTGGAAAGAAATCTCTAAAAGAGCTTATTAAAACATTATATAGAACATTCTAAATAAAGTCTGGATAGATTACTCTAGTGTGTAGAGACTCAATGATTCTTGCCTTTGAAACAAATTTAAAAAAAAAAAAAAAAGTGGAAAAATCTTTTAAATATGCTGAATGAAATTTCCCCCTGGTAAGACTACTTTACCTTCTGAAGAATAACACGACATAAGCATAATATCTTATTAAGAGTAAGGCCCTGAATCCTGGAAACACTTATGCATGCATTTACCCTTGTTCACCTGAGTAGTCTAAATGAATTCACTGGGATTTCTCAGATGCATAAAGTTAAGCATGTGCTTAAGACAGACTGCTGCCCAGCTGTAACATACCAAATAAGGAGAGAGAGATTTTCAGGAGTGGTTCATTTTAAAAAATGTATTGGATACCCTCTGTCTTGTATTAACATAGATGAATTACCAACTTGACTTAAAAAGTTGTTTTATTATTCCCGTCTCATGAACTATAGATTCTTGTGTGTTCATGTAGCATGCCTAATACTAGTTTTGCACAGTCTTTGAAAAGGTTAACTTTTTGCCATAAAATAAAATTAATACAAAGATGTATCTGTTTTACAAATTTACTGTTTCAGATGTATACATTCACATTGTACATTAACTCCCCAAGCATTGGTCAGCAGGACTTAATAGAGAATGGAAAGTCCCTTTATCTCCTCATGTATAAATTAAACTGGATCATTTAATCAAGGGATAACTTTAACCTTCTCCCACCCATCACCCTCTCGAGTCAAACTGTGTCAATGCAAGAATCAACCCTAAACACAAAGGTCAGTTTTACTGGAATTGGTGTGGTTTGTGTAACTACAACATTTATTTTTAGAAGGAGTATTTCCCACTTGGAAACTTTACAGGAATATAGAAACAGCACAGCATATACCAGAACAAAATAATAATAAAAAAAATACTCTGTCTAGCCTGGTATCCTGTCCCTGACAATGGCCAATTCCCCTTGCATTAGAGGACGATGTAGAACACCTATTATGCGCTTACTTGTACTGTAATATACTTCAATACAATCCCATAGGGAAGAGGAGATTTTTTTTTGAAGGTCAATTGGTGATCAATTTATTCACTGACACAAAAGGATTGACAACATTTGTAATTCAAAACCCAACATTTTAAAAATTACCAGAGTCTCTTGCTTCAGCAATGGTAGATAACCACTCTTCTACACCTGCACCTAATGAATGCACTATACACCCAGATACACAAAATGTTTGGAATTCCATCAAAGAACCTACTGGTGATTAAGATGGCTAAGAACTTTTTTGCCTTTTTCTACAGGAGTTCTTTAATAGTATAAATCCCCTGCAGCTTGATTATTTTAGGAGTTTGGAGATAAATAAGGTGCCATTGTAACAAAAACACAGTTCCTGGCTGACCTCTCCCAGCTAATGGCAGATTTTACAAAATGAGCCTCTCTTATCTGCCAAATGCATAAAATATAGAATCATAGAAGTGTAGGACTGGAAGGGACCACGTGAAAATTGCAAAATTTTATATTATGATGCAATTGTAAAAATTGCATCATAATATATATATGTACAAGGGGGCTGAGCAAAGGTTGTACAAGAAACATTAATTCTGGCACCTCCTAACTTTTGAATCCTTGACTTTCCAACTTTAATAATTTCTTTAAACATAGTTGCATGTATAATATATGTATATGATCTTGATGCAAGCAATTAAGTTACTTGTAGTAAGATGCATTATGTTTACATGATCTTTAAAACATTAGACTAACAACAGATCTAGATGTACTGTATTCAGGAAGATATTTGAAACAAAAAATACTGTCGTCTTTTAGCAGTTGGATTCCGAGTATTCAGAGGACAATAGTGCATTTGTTTTTACATTCTATTTCTACAGCCATGGTCATGGGCATTCAAGCGTGGATTCACCCTCACCTCACCTGACCATTGCTAGAGTCTGTGCTACCATGGTCCTCAGTCTGAGAAAGTAACTCAGAAGTCCAAGACCGATCAAATAGTATCATGGGGTTTTACCAACTCCTTAATTCCTGGATGCAACATTTTGTCCAGTCAGATCTCCTCTAGTCTTTCCCAGACTTAAGTCACAGCTACTCTGCAGCATGACACACACAGCTCAGAGCTTGCAGTTTACTGTGTGCAGCACTGCAGTCTTGGGAATGTCACTCACAGTAGAGAAGAAAATAAATATAAAGGGGATTAGTTATTGAAATTTCTGTACAACACATGCACACATACACTGCACACCTCTGTATTCTCTGGCAGTCTAACTCCCTGACTAAACAAACATATAAACACAGTCTGTGCTGCAGAGCCTCACCAGAAGTCTCCTTAAATCCTGGCCTGGACAAAGCAGTCATGGAAAGGGATGTTGACTAAAAAGGTAAGCCTTGTGTTCAGGCATTTGGTATGAAGCAGAGGTCCTTGACAAGGGTCCTTTTAAGTAGAGCGTGTCAAGTCATTAGCTAAAACACAAACACATTTCACTCCCAATAGTTCTATAGGATTTTTCAATAGAGAGAGTGTATTTGACTGGGATGTGTAAACAGATTGTTAATCTAGTCCCCATGATGACATTTCGCTAGTTTTAATAATACCAAGTTAACTGGTTCTCTTAGTCCCTTTCACTTTCATAGTCGAATACCAATCCCTCTTAGGACCTGATCCAACTCCTGTTGAAAGCAGTGACCTCATTCTCCTATCACTCTATGTAAACCAGGAGTTGCTCCCCTGAAATTGTATCACTTACACCTGTGTCACTCCGTTAAGTGATAGAAGAATCAGGGCCAGTGACTCCAACAGGAATTGGCTCCTACCCTTACTGAGCAGTGCTGCTCCTTAGAATATGTGATAGGTTATAAAATTTATTTGTTGTTTGACCCTAGGAAAGAGGGCTTGGTGCTCCTTCAGAGGCACAATTTCTACTGCTTTATTGAAATTAGAGTAGGAATGAGTGTGGGAGAATCACATTGTAACGCTTTGTACCCTATTTTCTTATACTTTTGGATAAAGCTAAAAGAAAAAGAAAAACACACACATACACACACCTGG
Source organism: Emys orbicularis (assembly GCF_028017835.1). Lineage (NCBI taxonomy): Eukaryota > Metazoa > Chordata > Testudines > Emydidae > Emys > Emys orbicularis. The sequence continues at coordinate 220,448,215 of NC_088684.1, forward strand.
TGCCTGAATTTATGGCAGTGTTACTCCCAGCAGAGAACAACAGGCTGAATGAGAATGCATGCGCACCAGCAGAGGAAAACATGCCAATGGACAGACAAGGATAATGCTTGGTACCTTTTCAGTTCTGAAGGTCTCAGAATTCATGTGAGGAATTTGTGTGTTTGTTTTGAAACTTTAATCTTTAAGAAGAATCCCTTATACCAGTAGTGAGAGCTTTTGCAAGTGCTGCTTTTAACTCAACCTTTTGCTATCCACTTTGCATGTGAGTGATGTGTGTGAATTATGACTTCAGGAGTGAAGGGAGAACTCCCATAATTGCAGGGCAGGAAGGGATGTTCACCAGCAGTGGAAGGCAGCTGCTGTTGGGGTGGAAGAGTTGTCTCAGGGTTAATACACAAGGCTAGGAGTCATAGGACATGGGTTTCATTCCCAGCTTTGCCAGAGTTGCGTGTGATTTGAAGCAAGCCATTTAACCTGACTGTGCCTCAGTTTCCCCTGATGTGAAGTAGGGTAATGATGCTTCCCTACTTCACAAGGTGCTGTAAGGCTAATTCATTCATGTGTGTAAAACACTCAGACCCTCAAATGGAGGGCCCTACAGATGCACAAGGAATTTTTATTAACCAACTTTATTTTTTTAATTTGGGGATTGGGGAAAAAAGGAAAAATTTACAGTGATAAAGGGGAAAGGCGGTGATGAGAAGGAGAGGCATGGAAGAGGATGCACCAATAAGAAAGGAAGTCCAGGATTTTGTACTATTGTCTTAGCCCTATATTTAACATAACAGCAGGATAAGGCATCTGCATCCCTTGTGTTGTAATTCTACCAATACTGCTATCCAGTCTCTTCACTAGCAGTCTAGTTTCAGTGGTGGATTTTAAAAAAGCCCAACTCCCCTGGACAAGCCTTCACACCACCCAGCAACAGAGGACCCCTCAACAGCCTCTGATGTCACCCTCCTCACGTATATTGTACACTCAGCCACTGCACCATCCTTGAACTAGGGCTGCAGGCGACTGGATCTACTCCACAGGAACTGCTGGGAGCCTAGGAGGGCTATAAATTACTTCTTCCCTAGCAGAGCACCACACTGGTATCCACACTCCAGAAATGAACAAGAGTCCATCCACTCCCTCTGTACCATAGAGCCTTCTTTCGGGCTTCTGAGTGAGCTACAAAAGACCCCAATCCAGCTCTGTACTTTAATTAGAATTAAAGCATTCAAAGATTACTGCAGAGATTTTACTGTTCATCTCTAGAATAAATGCCAACAAGAATTATTTCAAAACTGACACTGAAGAGGCATAGGAATTTGGATTAGACTCACTACCCATCCAATGACTGAATTTATGTTTATGAATGTTTTTAAATGCATTCTTCTCATGACAAAATAACAGCATTGGAGACAAATTCTACCTTAAATTTTGAGGTATTGGGAATTTCTCACATTCCTGAATTTTTGTAAAGTGTCTCCATTCATTTCAAGTTCTGTTATCTAACACATCCCTGTCAATCCCACTATTGTTTCTGTTCATGCTCGGGGCACATTCCACACGTCACCTTTCAAACTTAGTTTTCTTGTATTTCACCCACATAGTCCTCTTGTTCCAAGGAAATACACTGATCTAGTCCAGGAAACTACAGACCTTTCAGGAAACAGAGCTTTAAACAATGATGTGATCCCAAAGGAAGATGGAAATTATATGTATATACCTGCTGAAGCAGTGGTGGTTAGTGGGGTGATGGAATAACAGTCTAAAACACAGTGAGGTCTAAAACCTGTCTTCTGCGGGAGTTTTGCCTGATTAAGGAGTGCAGGACTGGGCCTAGAATTCATGCCATGCATTTTCACATTCAGTGTGTATAAAAAGAATCCCTGAAGTTATTGACTGCTGCAGAGGTAATTTGTTACACTCAGTAATAAGTGATTAATTTTAACCATATGCTTAAGTCCATCCCTATTCAGCAAAGCACTTGCTTAACTTTAAGAACGTGCTTGAGTTTCATAGACTTCACCCAAGCAGATGCGCCCAGTTACTGGGGGAAGTATTGAGAGTCCTGCCATTCCAGAACCTGGAGGGCAGGCTTCCTGCTACTCCTGGGAGAAAGGAGGGGGGCTCATGCTGCTGTCTCTGCCTCTCTGAAGGGGCACTCCAAGTTGGGGGGGGGGGGGAAATAGGGTCATTGCCTTAATCAAGCCCTGATAATTCATCTATGTGATGTGCAAAGCATAGGGCCAATGAGGAGATGTTACGCTCAATAAAAATGTTTTTAAAATGGAGTAAAACTTTTGTGTTACACTTGCCCAAGTAAAGGCTCTCACTGAGTCATTCCCGTCCACAGCTCTTACTATTTTATTTATTTCATCCCTCCTAGTACTAGCTAATTCACCGGAACAGTGCTAGAATTTGGTAAGACAGCGTGCCTTTTAGGATGAATTCTATTAAACTGAAGAGATGTTTCAGGGATGCGTGTTATAAAAACGCTTTCCCACAACTCTGGATCTTTTTGTTCTAGTACTGTGGTGAGCCTCCAGTTTTATCAAGAGAACCAAGTACACGTGATACCTACTTAATCTGAGACTCACTATGCCATCAGAATGAGAGATAATTCATTGGGAATCTTTCTGGATTATACCCCAGAGTCAGACATCTTAAATTTGGACAGGGATAAAAAAAAAAAATAAATACCTAGTGTCTTAATTGAGCCATAATCATGATGTATTGCTCAGAAATGCAATCTAGAAACAAGATCCTGTATAGCTGCAGAACTGCAAGGATGATCAAGTTAATGAAAAACCCAGAATAAGGATGTAGATTCATAAGCACTACATAACCCTGAAGAGTGTTTGGGTGTGATATATATGTGAAAAAGTGAGTGATCAGCCTGGTCACACTATTCAAATCTGGTAAAAAGAATGCCAACCCATTTATCCACTTGCAGCAGCACAACAATCTCCTAAATACTTTAAGCTGTATTTGTTTAAAATAAATATCCAGCATAAAGACTAAATGCACTAACACAAGTTTTAAAAAAGAATACTGTATCCAGCAACATGTTTCTCAGCAGCAACAACAACCTGGAGGAATCACTGTCATTATTCAAAGTAAATATTTTTATAACTATATGCTTAGCAACCAGAAAATTCTCCACTCCTGCAAAGTGTTCCATAAGAGTTGGCTTGAAAAGCTGATTTAGTACTCTGAGGCAGCACTTCTAGTCATTGTTTCACTGATCCATAAAATTCCTGAGAAGACAAACATGTCTTTCTAAGCCATCATCTTGTCTTTTGAGAGGATATTTCTGTTCTGGACAACTCTGGAAGTTGTTATTCTTACTTCTTTGAAGATGCAACATGATACCTTGGTGGGGTTATACTAAAGGAATATCTGCCACTGCCTTCTACTAGGCCAGGGTATGGCTTCACTGCAGAGTGAGTCTGGGTAATCAGCAGCTGGGTTTGAGCATGAAGTATAGCTTATCTTGGGTTTGAGTAGCTGCATGAAAAAGCCACACTGAAGTTACTCTTGTCTTCACTGTCTGTTGTCATCTGTGTGTGTTGCTAGACTTCTGGGGGGGCTATCCCATAGTTCTTTGATCTCCATAAGCCAAGCTGCTCTATGATTCTTTCCCAGTGAATTGTGGGAGAACCCATCTGTTCTTCTGTCCACAAACAAGAGAATTGTGGGAAGGCACTGGAGAACTATCATCACAGGAGGGATTTAGCCTGTGTCCAGGTTATCTGAGCTTTCGCTTATACCCCCAGCAGTGCAAGCAAGCCACGGTTTAAAGCACCACTAAACTCAGTGTGTGTGTGTGTGTGTGTGTGTGTGTGTGTGTGTGTGTGTGTGTGTGTGAGAGAGAGAGAGAGAGAGAGAGAGAGAGAGAGAGAGAGAGAGAGAGAGAGAGAGAGAGAGAGAGAGAGAGAGAGAGAGAGAGAGAGAGAGAGAGAGAGAGAGAGAGAGAGAGAGAGAGAGAATATGAATGGGAGGTGGGGGTTAGGGGCAACACCTAACTAACAGCGTGGCCTATCACTGCAGTGAAGACATATTCCTAACTGGTACAATTTTGATACATGTTCAAGTGCGTATCCATTCTCTTTGCTAGTTGAACCTGTGGAATTCTTCCTTTACCTCACCCTAGGTAAGAGATCTGTAATTTAAAACTAGAAGTAATTAATTGTATTCTCACTGCTACAGGTATGTGGTTGACTGATAATTTATGCAGCAACATAGTAATAAAACAGAACTTTTAGAATTCCTGATTAGGGGATCTGGATTAGTTTTAAAGTGGACTTTCAGTGAGTTTGATATGTAGGATGAGCAGGACAAGTAGAAGCTGACCGGTGATTTGGTGCCATTTTTGATATATGGATCCTGTATAAAAATAGTCATGCCCAGGTACAATGCCTCGGGAGGCATTTCTTCTTGGGAAGAGGGGAAAGAAGAGCAGGGTTTGACCAAAATCTGGGACAGTACTTATTTTTCACACTGAGCTCTATTTTGGTTTTAATGTCATAATCCTTATTTCAACTGTTTGTCTTCTGTAAAGTTAGGGGGGAAAGCAAAAACAAACAAACCTCAAAGAACCTCTATTTCAGTAGCTCTGACATAATTGGTGGAGTTAAGAACCAGCAGTACTAGCTACAACTCAGAACTCATCTGTAGTGGTCTTTAGGTACTATTTTTCAGGCTGATGCATAATTTCTTATTGCAGCACACATGACCACAATCTTAGACCCCGATGCAGAACAGCACTTAAGCACATACCAAACATTGTTTTAAAGTTTCATATTAAGAAAGTCAAAGCTGGTAAGAGTGGCACTAAAATCATTTTGAAATTCTTTTCTAAAGGTCATAAATTGCTAAATTTAATGTAAGGACAAAAACAGGTATCTCTAGACTCTATTTAGACAGAAAGACTATGGAAACCATTCTCAGTCTGTAAGGCTAGCAAAGACTAAGAAGCACACTCCCATCCACAAGTCTACACAAGAGCCTGTATGTGTGGGTTGTTCAAGCGACTAAGTTTAACTATAATCTCAGTCTCAAATGGAATTCATGCCATTGTACCTATGCTAGAGGTACTTCACACAGTACCTTCCATGAGTTCTGTATCACACTTTACTGAGGTTCCAATTAACCTATTCAGATTTCTCTTATCAGAGAAAGCATGAGTGGGCTTGTGAACCTTGTTGCAATAAGAAGTGGAAAGGCAATGGGAAGGAATGTGGCATTTCTTTTGAATACAATTACAGTGACTATAGCTTGATTTTTTTTTAATTGCCCTAATGTTGATACTGGAATGTTCCCAATATTTTAAAACTTGAATTTGTTTACATTTCAGGTGCCTAAGCACTCTGGATTGTTCTGACAATATCTAATAATTACAGCTCCATGCAAGTATTTTGGTTAGTAATAGAAGTTACTACCTAGTATGAGGAAGTAGTAGAAAGTATCTTGTAACATGATTCTTCTATGGCTGTTTCTGCCAGAGGTCCACTAAGGATCCATACTGCACATAAGCCTGGAGTTCCATTTGGCTGGTTTGCTTTGATGATAATGGATAAGGTAATTACTCCACTGCTGGGTCAGACTTTTGGAAGTTTAGAATAGTTATATTCTCAGCCCTTGAAAGTGAATGTGGTCAAATAAGTAGCCTTTCCACAAACCATCGTCAAAGCAAAACAGTCAAGCAGAAACTTACATGGTGGATTGAAATGCTTAAAAAATGTTTAAGATCCCTAATCATTAATTGATTACATAGGCTGACTTAAAAAAATACAAATTAATTTACAGAAAGGCAGTGTGTCTAATCATTCAGCGCACAGGACCAACAACTAGGAACTCCCACATTCTAATTCCTTCTCTACCATTAATTTATTACTTGGCCTTAAGCAAGCAACAATCTCATTTTGACTGGCACCTGGTATAGTAATTTACATCTGTGCAAAGTAACGACAAAAGACTAAATCTGTTACCATTTTTGGCTGAGCTTGCAAGACTTATACTGCACTTGATGGCATTTCTGTTTGGACATTTGGCAGTTTAGATGTAATGTGATCACTTTTGAACACCGCATCCAATCAATTCCAAAAGTTCAGGGAACGTTTGAGGCAAGTTCTTGACACCCTGAATGACTTGTCTCCCAGAAAACAGAGAAATAATGGTGGGGGATTGAGGGGGGGGCACAGAGCCATGGGAGGGGGGGGTAAATGGGAACCCTGGTATTGGGGCAGGGGGAGAATAGGAGCATACGCAGAACCCTTGGCATGGTAAAGGGGAAAATGGGGGTATGGGAGGGAAAAGCAGAATGGGGGGGAGTAGAGGCATACACAGCACCTGGCATCGAGGGGAGAGTGGGAGACTGGCATTGAGCAGAATAGGGGGGACACAGGGCCCCTGGCAAGGTGTGAAATGGAGGTCCCTGGTAAAAGGATGAAGGGGGTGGAATGGAAGTGCACACAGAGCCTCGGGGGGAGGGGAGAAGAGGTGCTTGGGGTGCATACAGAACTCCTGCCATGGGGGCAGAACAGGAGACCCTTGACTGGGAAAATGGGGCACAACCAACCCTGGCATAGAGGGAAATGGGGGGGGCCCACACAGAGCCCCTGACATGAAGTGGGGGTGAAGAGAGTTCCAGAGAGTCTCTGAAATTGAGGGGGATGGAAGGATGGCATGCAGGAGCCAGGAGCAGGGAGGCAAATGAAGGAATATAAGGAATCCCTAGTGTGTGCAATAAGCTTGATCTACAGAAGCAACAAAGTATGAAACCCCCTACTAGAACAACTCTGCGCAGGTGCAACTGACTATACAAAGTGCAATGAAATGATGACTCAGTCCCTTATCCATCTGTAAAATAGGGCTGATGTGTTACTTAGTTTCTTATAAGGGTGTTGTGAGAGTTAATTTATTAATATTACCAATGCAGTGTATAAACACGTAAAACAAAATATTTGAAAATCTGGTCCTGATCAGCCAAGACAGTTTTTCCTCTGCAAGAGTTGTTGACATTACAAACACTAAAACAGACAAAAGAACACATTCCCTGCTCTGTGTAGATGTTTATGTCATCAAGTTTTATGGGTCTTTACAAGACAAGAACTTAACATTTATCATTTAAAACTACTTTTATTTTCAAAAATAACAGGAGTACTTGTGGCACCTTAGAGACTAACAAATTTATTAGAGCATAAGCTTTCGTGGGCTACAACCCACTTCTTCGGATGCATCCGAAGAAGTGGGTTGTAGCCCACGAAAGCTTATGCTCTAATAAATTTGTTAGTCTCTAAGGTGCCACAAGTACTCCTGTTATTTTTGCGGATACAGACTAACACGGCTGCTACTCTGAAACCTACTTTTATTTTGTTACCTAAGTCACATACTCTGTTACTGATGAGATTTCAAACAGAATATTACAAGCATTGTACTCTAGAAGCACCCAAACCACTGGCCTGCAGGAGTTTTGATTGTAGTGCAGGAAGCATTGCAGCTTTTGCAGTCAATGAACTGGGGGGGAAGTTAGGTGGAGGCTAAAAGCCACATAAAATGAGCTTCTCTGTGATGATCCTAAAGAGTAGATTTTGGGGGCCAAGCTCTCAACAGTCCCATGGTCTGTCTGTAAAATGTGTAATTTAACAAACCCTGAGAGAATAGAAAAGTTATTGTTTCTGGATTATTCATTTAGACCCCACTAGCTGATCTGTGTGGATAGACCCACATGGTGCTGGGTGGGAAGAAGGGGGGCATAGTTGTCTGCACATATGGATCTGTTTGCAGGTTCAGAGACTAAAACATTAAAGTTCTTCTTTGGTGATTATTCAACTTTAATTAAAGCTGGATGGAAATTGATTTACAACCTCTGATGCTGACATCATAATGATGTTACATTTCCATAACATACACACAAGAGACTAATATAATTTTAATTAAAATAGTTAATTGCAATAATGGCTCAGCATTTATAAGTCTTCAATGCATGACATTTTAAAACATTTAGCATTACACTGAGCAAAAAGGGTGTATCTGACTTTTCAGTATTAAAAACTATTTTGTTTTTTGCATTGGTCTGCAAAATGCTTCAACCTCCAATTGTCCTGAACCTGAAAGCTAGCATATTTGAATGAAGAAACGGAACAACATTGTTTGACAAATTTGTTAGATTCATCTTTGAACAGGTAGTGTAAAGGCATAGGCCCCAGCCCCCAGTCCTGCAATGAGCTCCACCCAGGCAGATCACTACACTGGGACAAGTCCTTCTGAAGTAAAAGGGGCTATCCTCCTACAGTCTGCATGCTGGAGGGAGGTTTCTGCAGGGATAGCCTTCCCCGCCCTCCTCACCAGCGGAGACTTCTTTGTGGGATGAGATTCTGACTCAGCTGTAAGGCTGAGCTAAAGTGCATGGGGTGGATTGGAGCTCAGCTACTCCGGAGTCACTCCACACCTGAACTCACAACGCAGCCCGGAGTAACCCGCTACTTAACAGAATCATCAGCTCACCTGTAACTGGCTACTCTGGCAACTGGGTTTCTCCCCAGCAGCAGCGGGCTCGCGAGGGGCTTTAACATTAAAAGCAAAGTCACCGCAAAGGCAGGTCCTTGTGCAAAGCCCCCGTCCCCAGGCTGCTGGAGAGAAGCCACAAAGCGTGTGAGGGAGAGTCCAAAAGTTCCCGGGAATCCTGCCCGGCTGAGAGCGGCAGTCAGCCCCAGCGGCTCTCCCGCCCCGCAAGCCAAGTGGACGCGGCAGCGCGCGGGCTACTCACGATCTCGGCCAGCATGAGGACGCCGGGCGCGGTTCGCAGGAACTCCCTGTCGTAGGCGAGGGTGCTGGCGCCGGCCGGGGAGAAGCTGGCGGTGAAGGAGCTGCTGGTGGTGGTGACCATCTGGGCGCCAGGGCGCTGCTGAGGCGGTTGCTCCATCCTCAGCCGCCGGGACCCGGGCTGGGCTGGGCAGCCTCCGGCGCGGTGCTGTGCGGTGCAAGCCCGGGGTGCGCAGGGCTCAGCCCGGCCTCTGGCCGCGCTTAATGGGCGGCGGGCACGTGAGCGCAGAGCGAGCGCGGCTTTGTGCGGCTGCCAGCCCGGCGCAGCCCCCTGCCCCGGGGCACCGCAGTCCCCTGCCGAGCGGGGCGGGGCAAGACCTGGCGCAGGGCGCCGGGCCCGGGCGGGCTGGCCAAGGGAGGACGCGCGCGGGCGGTGCCGAAGTGGCGCAGCCCCCAGAGCGAGGAGAGGTGCGGCAGCCCGCTGGCCCGGGGAGGTGGTGGGACACCCTGGCTCCACGGACTGGTCACTTCAAGTGTTGCAACTTGGGGGGGATTCCAGCCCCATTGAGGACAATGGCAAACCGCCCCCTCCCTAGGGCAGGAGCTCAGCCCTGCCCGGGAATGAAGTCGGCTTTGTGCTGCGGCCACGGAAACGCGCTTTCTGCCTCCGCTCGTGTAAACCCATGTTTTGGGGCGGGGTTTTGCCTTAGGGAGCAGGCGAAGGGACGTGTGCGTCTCTTTCCTCCAGCGGAGACCCCTTCCGGCGCTTGACCTGCAAGCACGTTTGGCTGGGGCTCTCCCCGCGCGGGGTGTCAGGCCCGGGTCACTGGATACCACATTTTGACAAGGGAGCCCCTGACACTGTTCCCTACCCACCCTGGTTGTGACCCGCGGTTCCGCAGGTAGCCACCCACGTCTACCAAAGAACGTGCATGGGACGCTTTGGAGAGGAGAAGCATTTAATCCCCGTAGCTGCTGCTGCAAGGTGTTAGCAACAAAATAGAAAGTGGGGTGTGTGACAGGTTGGACCTCCCCTTTCTAGGGTGCCACCTGATGTGCTGGGATCCCACTGAGCCTGCCTGTCCCACCCAGGAGTGCCGCCCTAGGCGGCGGAAGGTACTGCTCCGAAATGCTGCCCCCCACAGAGGCAGCGGAAGGTCCCGCCGCCGAAATACTGCCGCGGTCACCGCCCCCCAAATTGTAGCGCCCTAGGCGACCGCCTAGGTCGCCTAATGGGTTGCGCCGGCCCTGGTCCCACCAGCCTGGGTCCCCCACACTCTGTGCTGCTGTGTGCTGCTCTCAAGGCCCCTTCCAGCACATACACAGGTAGGGACACACCCAGCTGTAGAATCACACAGTCTACACTGGTGGTGGGCAGCCTGCAGGCGTGGCCGACCACAGCTCCCAGTGGCTGCGTTTGCCATTCCCGGCCAATGGCAGCTGCGGGAAGTCGGGAACGGCAAACTGCAGCCACTGGAAGCTGCGGGCGCCCATGCCTGCGGACGGTCAATGTAAACAAACTGTCTTGCGGCCCGCCAGTGGATTACCCTGTTTGGCTGCAGGTTGCCCACCACTGATCTACAGTCAGCTCTCTGTGGGAGAACTCAGCTAGAGGATTGCCAAGCACTCCTGTGCAAACACCCTCTGTAGTGTAAACCCAAAATTATACTGTCTTGCATTGTGTGGAGATCTATATAGCGTGAGCTAATTGAAATCACCCCCTTCCTCAATGTGGAGGAAGATATGCACAGCTTTTTGCCTCCCTCTCCCCAGTTATGAATTGCACAAACTGGGTTTTGGAATAAATATGAAACAAGTTTATTAACTACAAAAAGTAAATTTTAAGTGATTATAAGGGATAGCAAACAGAACAAAGCAGATTACTGAGCAAATAAAACCAAACACGCAAACTAAGCTTAATACACTAAGGAATACTGGCTACAAATAATAAATTTCTCACCCTAAATGTTGTTTCAAGCAGGTTGCAGAGTTTCTTGAAGGTAAACTGCACTGCTTGCAGCTTAAATTTTCAGGTATTCCTTTTACAGGCTGTCCTTTCTCACCTGGACTCAGCCCCCGCCTCCCCAGCTCAGTTTCTTTGTTTCTTCAGGTGTTTGCAGCAGTCTTCCTTCTTGGGTGGGGAGGCAGTGGAGAAGAGCCCTGATTACTTCACTTCCCAGCCTTAAATAGGATTTACCTGTGGTGGGTATCTTTTGTTTCCTATCCTACCCCCTTCCAGTGGAAAAATACCAGCTCACGATGGGACCGTGTATCAGGTGACATGATCACATGACCTTGTAGTGTCAAAGCAGCATCTCATGAAGCTTCTCAGGAAGGTGGGAGATTAGTATCTTCAAAGTTCTATTGTCCTTCTTAATGGCCCATCCAGGCTGATTGCTTAATGTCTGGTGGGAGTTCCCCCAAGTACACACACAGTTGTAATTGTTACATAGTCAATATCCCTAACTTCAGATACAGAAATGGTACATGCATACAAATTAGATAATCACTTTCAGTAAATCATAACCTTTCCAACATCTCACATGACCCATCTTGCATAAAACATATCATAGTTATGCCATATTCATATCATAACAATATGTTTATGAAGAATACAGGGTGCCGCATCACAGGGTGGGGGAAAGGAAGTATGTGTAGAAGATTTCAAACCTCATGAAGGGTGACATTGGGATTTACCTGGGTCTTCAAAACAATCAAGGGGTGCCTGCTTCCTTCCCCATATAGAAGATTCTGATGGGTTTGCAAGGGTATATACAAAGACTATAAAAGTCAGACAGGGAAAGTTATCGGAGATGGAAAATGTTAGGTCATTATAAGTCTATCTTCATGACAATACAGGACTGTTCCCTGCCATCCATTGTCTAGTGGTTGTCCAGTCCAGTTTTATGTCCCAATAATAATAAAATAATCATAAGAAGAAATAAAAATCCTATACAAGTCACTTAAGAGCTTCCTATGTTCAATGTCCTATTCAGAAAAAGAATCAGCAGGCATGTGTTACATAAGAACGGCCATACTGGGTCAGACCAAAGGTCCATCTAGCCCAGTATCCTGTCTTCCAACAGTGGCCAATGCCAGGTACCCCAGAGGGAATGAACAGAACAGGTAAAATCATCAAGTGATCCATCCCCTGTTACCCATTCCCAGCTTCTGGCAAACAGAGGCTAGGGACACCATCACTGCCCATCCTGGCTAATAGCCATTGATGGACCTCTCCTCCATGAACTTATCTAGTTCTTTTTTGAACCCTGTTCTAGTCTTGGCCTTCACAACATCCTCTGGCAAAGAGTTCCACAGGCTGACTGCGCGTTGTGTGAAAAAAATACTTCCTTTTGTTTGTTTTTAACCTGATGCCCATTAATTTCATTTGGTGACCCCTAGTTCTTGTGTTATGAGAAGGAGTAAATAACACTTCCTTATTATTCCATGTTATTTTATTTCCACTTTCAGGGATTCGCCCGTCATAGAAACATGTGTAAATGGCACTTGCATTTAAAGGTTAAACACCCCCAGAAGTGTCTAACCCCCCCTTGCCGCGCACACCCAAATTTAAAAATGAATGTTAATGTTCTCTATAGAACTGGTGGCTGTTTTCCTTCCGCTGTTTACTGATGCTGTCCTACTAACTCATGAGAAAGCCAGTGGTTTGATTTTTCAGTATCATCTTTCAGTGAGGGGTTGAATTGAAAGGGGGAAAAAAGGTGATGGTACTATTCTAAGCTTTTCCCACAATATAAGTTCTGCCCATGTGAGCAGAGCAGATGGTGGTGCTCACAGTAGATTGGGCTGATGTTTAAAATAGCATTATGTGCTACCATCTGAGCTCCTCTGGACTCCTAGAGCTTGGCTCCCCCTCCTGCAGGCTTCAATATGCCCATTGGCTTTGCTGGGTTCCTTTCTGATTGGAGGGGGGGAAAGTGGTGGCATCTACCAAATGCCACCCTTTGTGACAGTTAAAATGATGTCGCTCATAGTATATTGTGCAGATCTGTGATTCCTCCTCCTTTGTTACTGGAGCAATGAAATAGTTAGCACTGTTGACATTTATATGATCATTTGGGGCATCTGACTTAATATTTAACAGAGATGAACAGAGCAGTGCACACCTCTCACAGCTACTGTTGCAGGCTCTCTGTAGATTCATCTGTGTCTCTTTATTCCTAAAATTCAATCCCCCCTTTTAAATTTTTTTAATGAAAGCTGAGATTTTAAAGAAAAAGACAGGTTTCAGAGTAGCAGCCGTGTTAGTCTGTATCCGCAAAAAGAACAGGAGTACTTGTGGCACCTTAGAGACTAACAAATTTATTAGAGCATAAGCTTTCGTGGGCTACAACCCACTTCTTCGGATGCATATATGATATGCATATATGATATATGCATCCGAAGAAGTGGGTTGTAGCCCACGAAAGCTTATGCTCTAATAAATTTGTTAGTCTCTAAGGTGCCACAAGTACTCCTGTTCTTTTTAAGAAAAAGACAGCAACTTCAGACAAGTATTGGTCTGCCATACTGTGTACCAGCCCAATCTGAGGCCTGCTTTCAGGCAGCTTCCAAATAAAAAAAGGGCTTTAGCTGACGGGCACTGCCTCTGCTATCCAGGAGCTCTTCTTTCACAACAACACTGAAGCTGTTCTGAGATCACACTATTGTTGTTAGTAAGGAGCCACCATAACAATGCTAACTTTCTGTCCTAGAGGAATGAGTCTTTCCTTTTCAGAGCTCCCAGCCCACCAGATCTGGAAGTACAAAAACCCAACAAACAAACAACAAAAACAAACAACACTGGTGTAAGATGAAAACTCATGCCTACAGCAGTCCTATAAACAAGACAAATTACAAATACAGGTCCAATCCTTCACATGACTTTCCCTTCTTGAGAAACTGATTGTTTTCATTTAGGATTCCATTGCACGAGTATTATCATTGTGTTTCAAGAACCTGATTTGGTGGACTCAGTTTTGATACCAGTAAGTTTTAGGTGCCACAGAAATAGATACTACCAAATTAGTAGTGCTGCTTTGTTCTCTATCCTTTAGTTTTCACATCAGGGGACACAATTTTTCTCCATTTCATGCATCACAGCAGCAAATCCCACTGTGTTCTCAGTTTTTATGTCTATCATCTAAGCATCTCCAGGGTGCTCTGCATTTTTTTACAACTAGGCAAGGTGTTTTTTTTAATTATATCAAAGTAATTAGCCCATCAGGGAATAAGTTTCCTAAGCATGGTATAGAATTTTAGCTGTGTGACTCCAATTCAACAGGAACTAGATGGCTATATCCCCATGCCACATTTTGAAACTCTCCCTGTAGGTGTCAGTCTGCCATCCTTAACTATCAAGTTTTCCTCCAGCAAATATATATTCTAAAAATCAGTTCCAATAAAAGGACAAACACATCTAGGAAACAATTTTCAGCATTTATTTTGGCAGTGTGATAATTTCTTAATCCTCTGTGACTCTTCTTTTTGTTTTGCATCCCTTGCAGTGAAGAGCAAAACTGAAAAGCACACGGAAACCATCTAAGCTGGGCTATATTTTCTTACCTGGAGATAACATCAGAAACAAAATAATTGAATGCTGCAGCTTGAACAATCACCCTTTTATTGCAGCACAGCCAAAATAAAAGAGGGGGCCTATTTACCCTATTTTCAGAATTAATCTTTCAAGAGAAGGACGGGTGTCACTACAGAATATCAGTCAACACCCCCACCTACATTTGCCAGTTATTGTAGCTCTTCTTAAAGAGAACAGTGATTAGAAAAATAGTACAGCATAAATAAACCCTTCCAATATGTAACTGTGTTTGCTAAATTAGATCAACCAATACAAATATAATCAAGTTCCAAAGTTGAAGGCACTTCCTTGAGACTATCCGGCAAGCAGGTTCCTCCCATTTAAACTAGAAGAGGACTGATAGATCCTGTGCCTCAAATGCTGAGGTATAACATGGAGAAGTGTGCCAATTTCTCAGGAACTCAGGTGGAATGTGCTTCCAGAGGCACTGGGGGGCAGCAGTTCGGTTTAAATTTTCTGAATTCATTTTTTGTTATGTTGGGAAATGGTCTTTTTTCACAAAGAAATTGTTGGCAGTGTCAGAAGGTTCCATTTTGTACAAAAATTTGGTAACATTTTCAATAAAAAAAAAGGTTTGAATAATGTTATTGAAATGGTCATTGACATTTTTCATTGACCAAAAAAATGTGGTTTTCGTTAAACAAAAATTTTCAATATTTTTTTGGGGGGAAAACGTGATAACTTTTTTTTTTTTAATTTTCACAAAAACACCCAGTGGCTTTCTCCTGAAGAAGTTTTCTCCTGAAAACAGATGAGTGAGGATGGGTTTAATGAGGTTGGCAGCCAGAGGGCTAGCAGAGATCTAAGAAAATGGAGAGAGCTTATGTTGAAGGAGGGAGCTGTATTTATAATGGAGCATAGCCAGGTCACATGTTGTAAGGAGTGTGGATGGGGGTGAGGTGCTGCTCAGGATGAATATACTCATTGTACATCAGTGCAATTTACTGAGGATGAGATATTTGTCCGAAGAGTTAAACCACACTCTTAAAAATATGTAATATAAATTTATTTTCATTTTTTCTTGATGTGACATTGTGGAATCTGTGAAGCATGGAGGTCCATCAGCAAACACATTGAGTAAATAATTAACAACATACTTTGCTCTTCAACCATCTGCCTGACTGTATTAAAGTTCAACCAGAATAGGGCAATCTGTTACGTCAGGAAAAACTGATTTCTACTAATATCAACCAGGAATACTTGATTTGTGCTTTGGTAATTATCTAGCAATTTATGCTATAAACAAGTCCAATGATTCTTTGGGGGAAATGACACTGGTTTGTGTAGTATGAACGGCTGTTTATCATGCAAAGTCAAGATAAAAAAAACCCCGAATCTTAAATTACAGATTTCATCATCAGAAAAATTGAATGTTTGCTCCAACAGAGAAGATGCTGTGGATGGGAAGTCTACATTTGCAGAACTGACTATTAATTTTGGGTGCCCAACTTGAGAGCCTTTAGAAGAAGGGCCCCGTTTTCAGTTGCATGGGTGCTCTCTATCTTCTGAAAATCAGTTTCCTTCAAAGCGTTTCAGATAGGTCACCCACAAATTAAGGTGCCTAAAATCACTAGTCAATTGAAAATTTAGTCTGAGAGACCATGGATGACAGTGAATATTAATTAGGTTTGATTGTCAGCCTTGCAAATTACTGCTCTCTTGCTGGAAAAACAAAATATAATTGAATATTATAATACTCCTGGCTCCTCTTGCAACTAATTACTTCTAGAATGAAAGATAACCTTCTTGCTTTACAAGGAGGATTCTTGAATTACATGGACAGAGGCCATGCAGATTCAGGGAGACATTGCAAATTATAATAAACACACAGTCCTTTTAAAAACATATACACTCTACATAGAGCATATGCACCTCCATATAGAAAAAGAAAGCACCTGTGGTGAACAGCAATATACTGAATTTCCTGAATCCTCTAATCTTTTTTTTTTTAATCCTATTACTATGAAATTAAGTGAAACCTTTTGGCAATGAAAACCGTGCTAAGAAAGACAAATCATTAGCCTCACAAGTTATTTATTACACTATGCATGTTAGTCTTTCACCAGCTATTCTCCCTAGTTTATAAATCTAAAACCCCCATAATTCATATATGTACAATTAGTTAAATGTGTTTTCAGGTGTTTTACATAGCATACACCTGACAGGCTCTTCTGATATCTTAGGGTACGTCTACACTACTAAATTAGGTCAATTTTATAGAAGTCAATTTTTAGAAATCGATTTTATACAGTCGATTGTGTATGTCCCCACTAAGCGCATTAAGTCGGCGGAGTGGCTAGCATCAACTCACAGAGCGGTGCACTGTGGGAAGTTATCCCACAGTCTCCGCTGCCCATTGGAATTCTGGGTTAAGCTCCCAATGCCTGATGGGGCAAAAACATTGTCGCAGGTGGTTTTGGGTACATGTCGTCACTCTCCCTCTTCCTCCCTCCATGAAAGCAACTACAGACAATCATTTTGCGCTTTTTTGCCTGGGTTACCCGTGCAGATGCCATAGCACAGCAGCTCACCACTCCTGTTGCGAGCATTGTAAACACCTCACACATTATACTGCAGTATGTGCAGAACTGGGCTAAGAGACGGCAGCACGAGGACAATTGTGATGAGGACAGGGACACAGACATTCCTGAAAGCATGGGCTGTGGCAATTGGGACATTATGGCAGCAGTGGGGCTGGTTGATACAGTGGAACACCGATTCTGGGCCCAGCAAACAAACACAGACTGGTGGGACCGCATAGTGTTGCAGGTATGGGATGATTCCCAGTGGCTGCGAAACTTTCGCATGCATAAGGCCACTTTCCTGGAACTCTGTGAATTGCTTTCCCCAACCCTGAAGTGCAGGAATACCAAGATGAAAGCTGCCCTGACTGTTGAGAAGAGAGTGGGGATAGCCCTGTGGAAGCTTGCAACGTCTGACTGCTACCGGTCAGTCGGGAATCAATTTGGAGTGGGCAAGTCTACTGTGGGGGCTGCTGTGATTCAAGTAGCCAAAGCAATAACTGACGTTCTGGTATCAAGGGTAGTGACTGGGAAATGTGCAGGTCATAGTAGATGGCTTTGCTGCAATGGGTTTCCCTAACTGTGGTGCGGAGATAGACGGAACGCATATCCCTATCTTGGCACCGGACCACCTTGCCAATCAGTACATAAAACGCAAGAGGTACTTCTCAATGGTGCTGCAAGCACTGGTGGATCACAAGGGATGTTTCACCGAAAGCAATGTGGGATGGCTGGGAAAGGTGCATGACCATAGGCGTGCGCAGCCCATTTCATTAGGGTGTGCACCCAGGGAGCCCCGCCCTAGCCCTGCCCCTGCCCTAGTCCCACCCCCATCCATTCCCTCCTACTTCCCGCCCCCTGACTTCCTCCCCCAGAACCCCCAACCCCCCCCTGCTCCTTGTCCCCCCCTGACTACCCCCTCCTGGGACCCCTGCCCCTAACTGCCCCCCAGGACTCCACCCCCTACCTAAGCCTCCCTGCTCCTTGTCCCCTGGCTGCCCCCCTAGGATCCTACCCCCTACCTGTCCCCTGACTGCCCTGACCCTTATCCACACCCCACCCCCAGACAGACCCCCGGGACTCCAATGCCCCATCCAACCACTCCCCGCCCCCTGACAGGACCCCAAGAACTCCCGGCCCATACAACCCCCCCACTCCCTGCCTCCCCCATCCCCTCTCCACACCCCTGCCTCCTGACAGCCCCCCCAGAACTCCTGACTCATCCAACCCCCCCAGCTCCTTGTCCCCTGACCACCCCCTCCAGAGACCCCCCCCACTAACTGCCCCCCAGGACTCTCCTTGCTCCCTGTCCCCTTACTGCCCTGACCCCTATCCACCCCCCACCCCCTGAGAGACCCCAGGACTCCCATGCCCCATCCAATTCCCCCTGCTCCCTGACTGCCCCCTCCAGAGACCCCCCTGCCCCTAATCCCCTCCCAGGATCCCACCCCCTATCCAACCCACCCTGTCCCCTGACTGCCCCCACCCCTTATCCAACCCCCCGGCCCCGGATCCCTTACCATGAGATGAGGCTCCTAGCCTCCCCACAGGATCGCGCAGCCCCGGCCCCGAGAGCGCTGCGCGTGGCGGCATGGCTCCAGGGGAGGGGGGAGCGTGTCTGCCTCCCCGCGCAGCCCCGGCCCCCAGAGTGCTGCGCGCACGGAGGCATGGCTCCAGGGGAGGAGGGAAGGCGGCGGAGGGGCCGGCGGCTTGCTGCGCTCGGCCGGGCACTCCAGCCCGGGAGCGCGGACCCCGCGGCTTGCCGCGCCGGGAGAGTGGGACCATTTTTCCACCCCTGCATTAGGGTGTGCCTGGGCACACCCAGCACACCCCGAGCGCACGCCTATGTGCATGACACTCGCATCTTTAGGAATGCCGGGCTGTTTGAGCAGCTGCAAGAAGGGATTTACTTCCCAGACCAGAAAATTACTGTTGGGGATGTTGAAATGCCAATAGTTAGCCTTGGAGACCCAGCCTACCCCTTGCTCCCATGGCTCATGACGCCATACACAGGCAGCCTGGACAGTAGTAAGGAGCAGTTCAGCTATAGGCTGAGCAAGTGCAGAATGGTGGTAGAATGTGCCTTTGGACATTTGAAAGGGCGCTGGTGCAGTTTGCTGAGTAGGTTAGACCTCAGCCAAACCAATATTCCCATTGTTATTACTGCTTGCTGTGTGCTCCATAATATCTGTGAGAGTAAGGAGGAGACGTTTATGGTGGGGTGGGAGGTTGAGGCAAATCGCCTGGCTGCCAATTTTGAACAGGCAGACACCAGGGCGATTAAAAGAGCACAGGTAGGCGCGCTACGCATCAGAGAGGCTTTGAAAACCAGTTTCATGACCGGCCAGGCTATGGTGTGACAATTGTGTGTGTTTCTCCTTGATGCAAACCCACCCCCTTTGTTGATTTAACTCCCTGTAAGCCAACCACCCTCCCCCCTTTGATCACAGCTGGCAAAGGAAATAAAGTCAGTACTGTTTTGAAACCCTGCATACTTTCTTTATTAATTTTTTTTAAAGGGTGATAATTGATAAGGTATCCCAGGTGGAGTAGGGGAGGAGGGAAGGACAAGACCACATTGCTTATTGTAGCCACACTACAAATCAAAACTGTTTGAATGACAGCCTTCTGTTGCTTGGGCCATCCTCTGGAGTGCAGTGGCTGGGTGCCTGGAGCCTCCCCCCCCCACGTTCTTGGGTGTCTGGGTGAGGAGGATATGGAACTTGGGGAGGAGGGCAGGTGGTTGTACAGTGGATGCAGCGGCGGTCTGTGCTTTTGTTGGCTTTCCTGCAGCTCCACCAGACGCCTGAGCATGTCCGTTTGCTCCCCCATTAGCCTCAGCATTGCATCCTGCCTCTTCTTATCACGGTCACTTAATGCTTTCCTGGACTCTGCCACTGAATGCCTCCATGTATTCAGCTGTGCCCTATCAGTGCGGGAGGACTGCATGAGCTTGGAAAACATGTCATTGTGAGTGCGTTTTTTTCGCCTTCTAATCTGCGATAACCTCAGGGACGGAGATGATAGGGGGAGCATAGAAACATTTGCACCTGTGTGGGGATAAAAAGGGAGAGTAAAATTTAAGATGATACATTTCTGAGAACAAAAGGGAGACTCTTTCACAGTGAATCAAGCAATTCACAGCAGACAGCACATGTGCTTTAGGTACAAGGTCACATTTTGCCTTTTGTATTGAGCGCCTGCCGGTATGGTGACACATCACACACGGCTGGGCAACAGAATTCGGTTTCCAGGCAGCCATGGTAAGCCAAAGGGTACATGGGCTTGGCTTCTAACACCTTGATAACATGTGGGAATGTTTTCAAACTGCAGTGCCCTCCTTTCCCATAGCAAGCAATGCCGGTTGGGTTTGCCATTTAAAAGGAGGGGCTGTGGTTTTCAGGTGGATATGCAGCACACACCTCCCCCCACCCCTCTGTGTGGCTAATTGTGATGATCCCTTCACACACACACACCCCCCCCCCGCGTGGCTATTCTCAAGGATGATTCCTTTTAGCCAAGCGCAAAGAGCCCTGCTGAACGGGGTCCTTTTACAGTTCCCTTACAAAAATTCCCCTATTTGAACCAGGTGACCATGAATGATATCACTCTCCTGAGGCTAACGCAGAAAGATATAGACCAAATGTTGCTTGAATGCGACCAAAACCCAGGACCATTCACTGCCATGCTTTGTGCTGCAATGATTCCAGACCACTTGCTACTGGCTTGGCGTGGTAAAGTGTCCTACCATGGAAGACAAAATAAGGCAGCCCTCCTCAGAAACCTTCTGCAAAGGCTTTCAGAGTACCTCCAGGAGAGCTTCATGGATATGTCCCTGGAGGATTCCCGCTCCATCCCCAGACACGTTAACAGACTTTTCCAGTAGCTGTACTGGCCACAAATGCATCCCAAGTCTTCAGGGCAAATCAAACATTAAACACTATTGCTTTTAAACCCTGTACTGTAGTTACAAATGTGCACTCACCAGAGGGGCCTTCTCCACCTTCAGGGTTGGGGATCCCGCCTTGGGAGGGTATTGGCTCCAGGGTGAGGAAAAGGTCCTGGCTGCTGGGGAGAACGGATTCACCGCTTGCCTGCTGCGCATTCTCCTCCTCCTCATTCACAAAATCCTCCTCCATGTTGCATGAGACTCCCCCCTTGCAGGAGTTCACGGACAGTGGTGGGGTAGTGGTAGGGTCCCCCCCCAAGAATGCCATGCAGCTGATCATAGAAGCGGCATGTATGGGACTCTGACCCAGAGTGACCATTTGCCTCCTTTGTCTTTTGGTATGCTTGCCTGAGCTCCTTGACTTTCATGCGGCACTGCTATGTGTCCCTGTTGTAGCTGCTGTCCATCATGCCCTGTGCGATTTTGGCATATATATTAGCATTTCTTCTTTTTGATCGGAGTTCTGCCTGCACAGATTCTTCTCCCCATACAGCAGTCAGATCCAGTGTCTCCCGTTCGCCCCAGGCTGGAGCTCGTTTGCGATTCTGGGGGGACTGCATGGCCACCTGTGCTGCTGAGCTCGCCACGCTGACCAAACAGGAAATGAAATTCAAAAGTTCCCAGGGCTTTTCCTGTGTACCTGGCTAGTGCATCGGAGTTGAAAGTGCTGTCCAGAGCGGTGACATTGGAGCACTCTGGGATAGCTCCTTGAGGCCAATAATGTCGATTTGCGTCCGCACTACCGCAAATTTGACCCAGCAAGGTCGATTTTAGTGCTACTCCCCTTGCCGGGGAGGAGTACAGAAGTCGATTTTAGGAGCCCTTTAGGTCGACGGAACAGGGTTGCTTGTGTAGACGCATTCATTATAAAATCGACCTAACGCAGCTAAATTCGACCTAACCCTGTAGTGTAGACCAGGGCTAAGATACAATTCTGAGGGAAAGCTTTTCATCACTACTGTGGAGTACTTAGGTCCTGATCCTGCAAAGACCTTTGTATGTGCTTAAATGTTTGCACTGCAGAGAGCTCCATTGCAGTTAAGAAAACCACTTGCAGTGAGTAAAGTTAAGCACATGTATAATTCTTTGCAAGACAGGAGCCTTAGACTGAAACACTTTGGGGGCAGGGACTATTTTTTGTCTTGTGTGCACAATGCCAGCCACAGTGGGGCACCAGTCCCTGGCTGGCTCTCTGGGCATTAATTCAATACAAATAAGTAATGATAATAACCAGTAAAGATTGCTTCAGTCCAGGCATTTTCACTGAATACATGCATATGTATTTTCACTGAATGTATGTGTGATTATGCATTTTATACAAACATAGCATGTAATATTTACTCAGTAACTGAGTCCAACTCAAACAGCTGGAGGAAAATACCACCTTCAATAGCTATCAATAGAATATTTCTTTCTTGATAAAGAGTGAGAGACAAAAGCAGATGAGCTGCCCCTCCTGTGATCTCGTTACAGCAGCAAAAATATTGCTGTTGGATGAAATTCATTGTCACCTTAAGATTTTCCAGATTCAGTCAATGAAGAATTTCAGTTGTGAGACTGACCTTGACATATATATGTGATATTCAATTCCTGGGATGTTTTATTCAATTCCTGGTACTGCTCATTCGGACTATTTCAACTGATGTCCATAAGTGTTCATAGACTGAACAATTAACTACAACTACTGACTACTGGCAATGTAGCATGTTGTAGGTCTAAGTCCTTCTTTGTTATTCTGGAGGAATGGGATACCATGCCAGGAGGAAGATGGGATAAATGATTTCCAAGAAGTTGAGAAAGAGGAACCAGGGCAGAAATTAAAATTAATTATTCACCCCTTTAAATATATATATTTAGTAGAAATGGTAGCAGCTGGACTCACTGCTGTAAAGTCATTTAAAGACTGCTAGTAGCAGCAACCATACTGCCAGTGCTGTGGTTGATATGAAGACAGCTAATGTAGCTAACCCTTAGGCTAGGTCTACACTACCCTCCTGAATCGGCGGGTAGAAATCGACCTCTCAGGGATCGATTTATCGCGTCCCGACAATCGATCCCCGAATCGACGCTCTTACTCCACCAGCGAAGGTGGGAGTAAGCGCCGTCGACGGGAAGCCGCAGAGGTCGATTTTGCCGCCGTCCCTACAGCAGGGTAAATCGGCTGCGATACGTCGAATTCAGCTACGCGAATTTGCGTATCTTAAATCGACCCCCCCCTTGAGTGAAGACGTACCCTTAAGGAGTTCAATCTATTATGCTACATTATTGAAAAGAAGATTAAGAGGTGATTTGATCATGGTCTGCAAGTACCTACACAGAGAAGATATCCGGTACCAGAGAGCTCTTTAATTTAGCAGTTGAAGACATAAGATCCAGTGGCCAGAAGTTGAAATTAGACAAATTCAGACTGGAAACCAGACACATATTTTTACCCCTGAGGATAATTAAACATTAGAACAACTTACCAAGGGACATGGGGGATTCTCCATCAACTGAAATCTGTACATCAAGATTATATGTCTATCTTAAAAATATGATATTAATCACACAAATTATGGGGGGTGATACTGGAATTAAGGATGAAATTCTAGGGACTGTATAGGTTATCGCAATGTCCCTTCTTGGTTTAAAGTCTATGAATCTTGACAGAATGACAATTGGGTAAATTCAAGAGGAATTGCAAGAGTGGGGAATCTGTGTAGACAATTTTATGAGGGAGAACCATCCTCTGCATTGTGTTGCCCCTGGCCACCTTCCATCTTGGAAGCACAAAGAAATTATAAAAAGTATGTGAGATTTTTTCCCCTGTCAGTTCTTGAAAAGGTTTTTATGTACCTGCAGCCCCTCCCATCTCTCTCTTGCAATTGAAACAAATGGCTCATATTTCTGTGAAAGCTATTCTTACACACCAATTTTTCTTTAGCATAACTTTATGGCTTACTAACGGGCCCTTTAAGTTTGTTCATCTCCCGGAAAAATAGTAGATCTTTTCTCCTCTGGGGGACTGAGCTTTCCTTGTAAATCAGGATCCAGATACCACCTTTGCTAAATGTTAACACTGAGTAATGATATCTGTTTGCACAGCACTTGTCAGAATATGATCAATAACATTTAATATGCATGAATAAAATAAAGCCAAATTAAAATAACACAACACATAGGCCATATAAAGCTCTGATATCTAACCTAGTGGATGAGGGACACGGAAACAGTATATTCTAAAGAGGAATGGATATCTATGACCTTGCAAACAGATCAGTACAAGAATATTTCCATAAACACAAAGAACAACATGACCTTATGATTTGTATTCATAAGACATTTTTACACTTGAAAGAATGCATTAAATAAATGGGCCAAATGCATCCCTAGTTTAAGTATACATTTAACTCAAGTTTGATCAACAGCAGGGCATAAAAGTGTACTCTGATGCTTTAAAATATATAACAAATTGATTAAGTTCTTAAATTGTTACTGCATACAGAGCTTTAACATTGCAAACAGATACATTAAAAAGCAATCTGAAAAGTTTTTGCTACCTGCTAATAAAGACTCCAGTCCTGCAAGATCAAGTGACACCTGAAGTGGTTCAAGAGGCTAAATGCTGCACCCTGATTTAAGTGTCTCATCAACGCTTGCAGGGAAAGCATGGAAACCTGAATTTGAGTCCTACAGGCAAATACAGGAAGAAATTATTTTAAAATATATAATTCATAGCTGTATATTTAAATATTTTGAGGTGTACCCAGGTATTCTGTGGCTAGGTCTACACTACCCGCCTGAATCGGCGGGTAGAAATCGACCTCTCGGGGATCGAATTATCGCGTCTCGTCGGGACGCAGCAATCGATCCCCGAATCGACGCTCTTACTCCACCAGCGGAGATGGGAGTAAGCGCCGTCGACGGGAAGCCGCGGAGGTCGATTTTGCCACCGTCCTTACAGCGGGGTAAGTCGGCTGCGATACGTCGAATTCAGCTACGCGAATTTGCGTATCTTAAATCGACCCCCCCCTGTAGTGAAGACCTGCCCTGTGATTCAGTCTCCTAGCTCCATTAGGCTCCTCTGAAAATCCCAGACTTACACTGTATTGTTTGGATGTTTTAAGCCCTTAAAATGTAAAACAGAAATGGAGTCCTGATGGCAAATCATGTCAGACTGATGAGAAATACTCATTCTGGCATCAATTTAGGCACTGTAGGTTGTGTTTGTTGGGAATAGGAGTTTACTCAGTACAAAGACTGTCCCATTAATGACTTGTCTGACATTGGACAGATACCAAAGTTAACTTTGCACAGTCAACTCATCTATCAACCCAGCTGACAATATATTGAGTTACATTATAAAAAGGCTTCCATGTTAATTTAATGAGAGTGGGGAAACAGATTGGGTGCATGTGTATCTCAAGAGAAGTGAAGGCTATTGACAGGATTAGCCAGGACTTTAAAGGAGCAATGCAAATTTACATCAGCTGAGGATCTGATTCTAAGTATAAAAGGGAAAATTCCACCCTGACTATAACTCTAATTACTTATACATGGGGTGAATTTAGTCCATAGTAATTTCTGTAATGTCTGACTTAGATACATACATAAATTCTAAGGCCAGAAGGGACCATTTTCCAGTAGTGGTTACACCAGTGCCAAATACAGAGGTAAAATAATCTCTCTACTCCTCCAGATTCCCCTGTTTATGCATCCCAGGATTGCATTTGCTCTTTTGGCCACAGAGTCACAGTGGGAGTTCATGTTCAGCTTATTATCCACCATCAACCTCAAATCTTTTTCAGTCACTGCTTCCCAGAATAGAGTCCCCCATCCTGCAAGTATGGATTACATTCTTTGTTTCCAGATGTATATGTTTAGCGGTATTAAAACACGTTTGCTTGCACCCAGTTTACTGACTTGCTAGATGTGATTTAAAAAAAATCAATACAAAATATTTTTAAAGGTTATCTATTCAAGCTGGGTGAACAATTCACAAACATAGTCAATGAATAACTTATGTGATGAATTTTGCTGTAGTTCTCTGAATTCAAGATTAGACAAATAATATTTTGTTGTTCACCCACTTCAGAGGCATTCGGTCAGACAGTCGGACTCTGAGCTATTGTTTTGTGGCCAGATGCAGGTCATCCACCAAACTGCTATTCTTTCTTATTATATTATACTATTTCTATTTTGGTGAAGTAGTAATCAGGAAGATCCTATTTCTCTGTTCATTATTCACATAGCATCAAGTAATAGGAGAAAAATCAAAATTAGAAAGGATAATTCAACAGTAGACAAATGCTTCTTTAATTAGGCCTTAAATTAGGTCTTGTATTCAAGTAACCTCCCAACCTAGAAGCCTGTTATGACAGTTTCTGCCTGTGTACGCAGGAATATATTGAGAGGATTATGAAGCAATATGCTAATGGGCAGGGTGAAGCAATTAAAAAAAAAGTATAATCATTGCTAATATTTACAAGAAAAAACACACGGCGTTTAATAAAGGATCCTCATGCATAATAACAGAAAGAATCAGGATGTTTTAAGATAATCTTGTTTGAATGTCTTATCAGAAGGTGAAATATATTTAAATAAATTATCTATAGTTAAATCCTCCAGGAAGAAGAATGGGCCAAATTTAGAGCAACAGAACCATACATGAGTGAGCCAGGAAGAGTTCTTCAGCATTTCTCCCCACGGGAGCACAGAATGGGAGGCTGTGGGAGTGCTGGATGGGCATGGGAAGTAAATCAGTGTTGCAGAAGGGAAAGCTGTGGCAGATATAGGCAGAGAACAGCAGGCCAATAGGCTATAGCAACAGCAGTCCAGCTACTCAGGTTCTTCACCACCAGCTTCTGAGTTTCGGGGTGGAGGGAGAATGGAGGATGCTATCCCCCAAACCCTCACTCTGAACTATCTCCTGTGTACGCCTGGCTGGCACAAGGGGATTAGGATTTCACTCTACCTCAGCAGTAAGTTTCAGTTGGATGAGAATGGCATTAAGAAAACAAACTATGCCAGAAAAAGCCATGAACTCATTATAATGAACTAGCAATTCTGAACTGAAGCAGGCACAATAAACCCTCTGTCTTAGTTCATAAATAGCAAAACAAAAAAAAAATCTGAAATACTTGAAGCTCAGCTGTTTTGTGGCATCTGCCTACAGTATTTCAATACATTTTTACTAATCACCTCAAACCCCACAGTTAAGACTATAATGCCTTTTCAATTTAAAACTAATCTTTCCAAAATTCCCTCTTTAGCTTAACAAAAAATTGTGACTGGTTAGTGAAAGCAGGAATCCTGTATTTAAGAGATAAATCAGGGGCTATCATTGTACTTTCAAACCTAAAATGTTAAACTTGAAAATTAAGTATTTTTGCTGTTAAGTAATCATAGAATCATAAGACTGGAAGGGACCTCAAGAGGTCATCTAGTCCAGTCCCCTGCACTCATGGCAGGACTTAGTATTATCTAGACTATCTCTGACAAGTGTTTGTCTAACCTGCTCTTAAAAATCTTCAATTATGGAGATTCCACAACCTCCCTAGGCAATTTATTCCAGTGCTTAACCACCCTGACAGTTAGGAAGTTTTTCCTAATGTCCTACCTAAACCTCCCTTGCTGCAATTTAAGCCCATTGCTTCTTGTCCTATCCTTAGAGATTAAGAAGAACATTTTTTCTCCCCACTCCTTGTAACAACCTTTTACGTACTTGAAAACTGTTATGTCCCCCCTCAGTCTTCATAGGTCATAGGTCATGTTTTCTAGACCTTTATTAATTTTTGTTGCTTTTCTCTGGACTTTCGCCAATCTGTCCATATCTTTCCTGAAATGTGGCGCCTAGAACTGGACACAATTCTCCAGTAGAGGCCTAATCAGCGCGGAGTAGAATAGAAGAATTACTTCTCGTGTCTTGCTTACAACACTTCTGCTAATACAGTGTGTGTGTGTGTGTGTGTACAGAGCTTTCTCCCATCAACTTTTATTGTGTCTTCACCAGACTGGTAAATCGATGCCTGCTGCATCGATTGCAGCAGTGCCAATTTAGCCCGTAGTGAGGACAAGCCCAAAGGAGCCAGAAATACACCAGGGAATCTGTCCCTTTTCTAAACATTCTTACCATCCAACCTTGACCAGTGGCAGCAACAGCAGGAGCATCAGCGTGGATTAGGCACTAGTGGCCACTAGCATTCTAATCACTGGGTCAGACACACAGTCGTTTAAGTAACTATGATTGCTGGTGCTTTGTCTACACTAGGGCTCCCATTGGTGGAGTAACAACAGTGGAAAATTTTAGGGAAAAGGGCTAGCATAGACCGAGGGTGTTAGGGATGAGTATCGTCCGCTAAATCACAAACACAGCATCCTAGCTTTGACTTGAGGTCCCACCAGTAACTGACCAGACCCAACACTAGTTAGCTTAGATCTGACAAAATCACAGTATAATGAAATATAGCTATAGCCAGTACATCTTACTAATATTTATCACTTGTTAACAGCAGTGTGCATGACACAGAAAATGCATCTTCACCCCAGGGAGTTTACAATTTTCTATGACCACCCCATCTGGATTTGTATGCACATATTTTACTTGGACTGTGACACAAAGGAAAAAAATAATCCAAAGAGTTCTGATCTCACTACATTTTTGTCTATAAAGTGTTCATGAATCCTCTCACATGCATAAATGAATGTTAACTCCACCTCCTTTGTTTGTACCTTTACCTTTGTTGGGATAGAGATTTGAAGAATACATATCCAGACTAGGCTGTTATTGCAAGGCAGCACATGATCACAAACCAAAAGGGGCTAGATTCAACCACTTTTTTATCTACACATTTTAGTATATGTTCTTTTACTCACTCAGACTTTCTTACCGCTCCCCAGTAAAAGCAATATACTGAATTCTTTCCCCGCCACCCTAAAATAAATGATGTTAGTGCATGTGAAAAATGTCAGAAGTTAAAGTCCTATTTACTTACAGATACAACCTGGGCAAAAGCAGTTCAATCTTCTCCACACTGAATTGCCAACGTGTCTCAAACCCTAACATGCAGAGATTGCCTATAGGGATGAGAAACATGTCACAGCAGGAACTCTCTGTTACTACATGGTTGTGCAGGGCCAAGTACAATGGGGCTCTGATACTGGGGGAGAAAAATGAAGATGTGGATGGGAGAAGGATGCAAATCAACAGTGGGAATTCAAATTTCAGATGGTCTTAGATTCTACATTGTTACCATGCTTACCAGGTGAATCAGAGACAACATAATAAGCCACATGGAGATATTGATGTGCCTACCTTTTTTTAGTTGTACAGATTTAGACACTGGTAGTAAACCAGTTGCTACTCTATAGAAGGCCACAGCCTGGGAAAAAGTTCAGGCTGAAGAAACCCAACACAGAAGAAGACCAGCACAGCAAAGCAAAGATTAATCAATTTTATTGCTACAACAACTAAGCTTGAGAGTGCTGAGAAAAACAACAGCGCAAAGCAGAAGAGAATCATTATTAAAGCTGCAAAACAGATGTGAGTCCCAGTTTTAAAATGTGGGCATCCTTGTCTCTCTTTTTGACAGGAAATCTAAATGCAAATACATTTGTTATACCTAAGTATTAATTAGAACATCCAAATACAGGGTTTGAAAATTGGGCCGGTATTCGAAGACAAGATGGATCCAAAGATGGCTCCATTTATATGCCTATAGCACATAGCAGCCTACTCTGGACTCGGTCTGTTGGAATACTTCCTACTGTGTACTATGAGCACTTAAAATCAAATGTAATAGTAAACATTGCTTAATCTTTCTTTGTAAAATAATGGGGCTCTAACATAAGAAGTAAATTGCTCAATGAGGAAATGAACAGGTTGCATTGGGAAACAAGGTGTTAAGAACTGAGCTACGATCTGAGGATTTACATATTTAGAGTCTGTACTTTAATGTTTGCCCAGTGCATTATAAATATCTGCATGTTATTGAACGCTTCCATAGCAAACAGTGCCAGAATTATTTGTCTGAGTTAGATCTGACTTGCATTCTAGTTCCTTCCACACTTTCTAAAAATCCACTGTCTGTTTTCTGCAGCTGAACCTGTGAATTGTTTATGTTTAATAGGCATCTCAGACATTTGTAAACTGTTCCATTGTCATGTAACAACTATTCTTAGGAGATACACTGCCAGCTTTTCATTGTGTGATGTCAGATATATTGTTAAAGCCACCAGAATACAAAGGCACCTTCAAGAAGCCATCTATCACCCAGAAAGCCTTAGGGCCATCATGATAGAGGAGGAGATCTGACATTTTTTTAGTTGTTAATTTTTCTTTTGTAAAACTAGGTTTAGGGAAAAGGTAAGACAGCCCAGTAATGAACTCCCTTAAAAAAAAGAGAACCTTTACCTGGACTTGATATATTTTGCTTCCAAAAGAGAATGTGGGGTAGTGTAGAGCTTTGGCAGTAGGGAGAGTGTGTGTGTTGAAGGCAGGGAGTTGGCATGATAATTACCTATTTCCTCCTATAATAGTAGCAATGCTCCCAAATAAGGTGGTGGGAAGACTGTGGGTTACTGGGAGAGAATGAAGGATGGTTCTTGAGTGGGGGTTGTGCACGGTGGCTTTGCCCCTGAAGAAATGTGAAAAACTTTAAATGAACTTTTACAATATTGCTAATATGAATATTGCTAGCAGTTAAAGACAGGAGCCCTCATGCTGGCCTCTGTGACTACACAAAACTTGTGCACACTCATTATGAGCACAAACTATAGAATTTCTTGTGCAAATTATTTGTATATGCATACTATCAGGGGTTTACTGACAAACCTGTACACAGAAAAAGGACTTTATCTTAAAGATATTCTTTCACAAGCAACAGTGTGCAAAACTACCCATGTAAAAATAGCACACACAAGCACCTGGTGTGTAAAAATGGAGCCAGGTTGGAGTTGCTTTAAAGAATAGCAGTGGAGGATTCGAAATGATTCAATAGTGATCACAGGAAATGGAAACGCCCAAGTTTAAAAAGACCAGCATGGCTAAAATCAAGGAATTTAATATGGGCTATAATGAACAGGTGATGATTGGAATTTGAAACTTATATGTCCGAACACAGGCTGTTCACATTCACTAACAGCTAAAATACAGGGAATCAGTGTCTTGAACAATGAATTTAGAATGCACAAACACAAAAAACAAAAACAAACAAACAAACAAACAAAAAAACCCTTCCATAACTGTTCTTGGTTGTGGATCTTATCAGGAGGTGGTTTTAAGACATGTTTTATTCAGGACAGAAGTTATACTAAACAAACTACTACACTGAAAGAGCTGTTTAAAGTAAAAATGCACAACTCAAACCAACAATTTATTCTGTTTCTAGTGATTTATGTATATAAAACACTTGATGTACAAACTCATATTTCACCACCACCTGTGCAGCTCAGAATGCTTTTACAATTAATTTGAACAACACTCCTCTGAAGTAGGTATTATCCCCGCTTTTAGAAATGGGCACAGAGATGTTAAAGTAAGAATTTCAAACGTGCTCATGATTGGACTAACTGTGCTCCCACTGAAATGAATAGGAGTTTTAGAATTGACTTAAATAGGAGCAGACTTAGGCCAACCAAAACTGAGAGTTTAAAGGCTTGTTCAGGGTCTTACAGCGAGAGAGTGAAGAACAGGAATAGAACTCAGAGTCCAATCTGATTTCTAGACTATGCAGCCTTTCATTTGCTTTTTGTGGAAGTGAAGGCAGATGCTCATCCCATACATTATTCAAAATAGAAATGTTATCTTTTTGTTCTCACATTTCATATTGTCCGTCAGCTAATGGCAAACTGTATGAGAAATGAAGTAGACGGTGGTCAGAAGACAGGCCAAGAAAGGTAATTTTTCAATTTCTTCCAACAGAAAACAAATGCTATATATGTTGGGGAGAATGTTTTTTATTTTCCATTAAAGACAAACTGCAATGTCTACTGACTTGGTTCATGACTGCCAACTTGAAATAAAATCCAAGGTGGGAATTATTTATTTATGCAAAGATGGGAATGCTATGAACAAGCAGCAGAACAGGAAAACGGAGGCTGCTGTTTCATTTGTCACATTGGGCATCTGCATGAATTTTAGATCTGTAATTTGGTTGGCATGTTTCAGGTCCTTGAGTCAGCACCCAGCTTATTTGCGCTGAGACAAATAAAAAAGGTACCTGAACTGATTTACAAGGGCTGATAAAACAAGAAACAACCACCCCATTAGCCACCAACCATAGGAACATGACATTTATAGAAAAAGATATTTATCAGTCTAATTCTCTGCTGTGGTTTCTGCCTTCCTATGCACCTAGCCTCCCTGTAATTAGAAGGCCCATTGTACTTGGATTACACTTTCTGGACATATGGAGTTTGGTTTTACCAATTAGTCTCAGGCACCCTTTCAAAAAACAAAAAAAGTAGCCACGTCATTCTGAGCCGTTGATTACAAAGCTAGCTCAGCGTTGTCTACCACAAAATGGCCAGGGGCTTTGCAGCAATGGGGTCCAGTGGCTAGAGCTTAGGAGGAAGACTCAGGAGACCAGGGCTCTATATCCAGCTCTGCCACTGGCCTCCTGGTGACCGTGGGTAAGTCACTTCCCCTCTGTTCCTCAGTTTCTCCTCCTCCCCCATTTCTAAAATGGGGATAAGAATACCGACCTCCTTTGTCAAGTGCTTTGAGATCTATGGATAACAGGTGCTATAAGACTGAGCTATTATATTATTCTGTTTGCTGAAGAAACCTACATTCCTGTTAATCCCAGTGTTTCCATGCATCACAGTGTAAATTGTCACTGTGAGGCTGGATTCTCCTCCTCAGAAAACTCACGGGGGGGGGGGGGCAACAATAAGTAGGAAATTCTATGAGTTGATAAGGTTTAGTTCCTGACTCATCCCATCAAGTGACATGGGATTTTCAAGGTGTGTGGGCCGACGCATCACAGAGCTGTCCAGAGATCAAGGAAAGACCCTGTGCTCACTCCCCTCTCATGAATACAACTTCATTAGGAATCACGTTGCCATTGCCTCCCTGCCTGTAAGTGAGCCATCTCCAATTTGGGAAGAAAGTTCACAGTAAATTGTGCCACAGTTAATGAGGACAGGATCAGCATCTATTCTAATAGGAGCTTTTTTCCCCACCCTGCAAAGGATTGTCACAGGATGACATAAATACAACTGCTATCCTGGGCCTAACACATTATGGTGAGAAGGTGTCAGCTGAGTAGTGTTTGCATGTAGGGGCCTTAGCTGTTTTAGTGGGATGTCAATTATTTTGGCAAGCTTCTCCTTTCCCCTCCAGTAGATTCATCCATTCTATGCTGCACAAGATGGGGGTGAACCTGTGCATCTCTTCAACCTCAAATAACAAGACAGAGAATTTATTTGTACAAGGTACTGAAGAGCTTCAAGGAAACGTTAAAGAGAAAACATGAAATCTACAGCAGACCATGTAGAACTTTGTGCAGCAGCGACCTCTAGTGGATGACACAGTAGTTAAATGAACTAAAGACGATAATGCAGTTCATACCACAGAGAACATCTTGTTTTATTTGATTGGCCCGACTCGAGACTGTGCTAGTAAAACAATTTATAAATGAACATAAGCACAGCCGTACTGGGTCAGACCAAAGGTCCACTAGCCCAGTATCCTGTCTACCGACAGTGGCCAATGCCAGGTGCCCCAGAGGGAGTGAACCTAACAGGTAATGATCAAGTGATCTCTCTCCTGCCATCCATCTCCACCCTCTGACAAACAGAGACTAGAGACACCATTCCTTACCCATCCTGGCTAATAGCCATTAATGGACTTAACCTCCATGAATTTATCCAGTTCTCTTTTAAACGCTGTTATAGTCCTAGCCTTCACAACCTCCTCAGGTAAGGAGTTCCACAAGTTGACTGTGCGCTGTGTGAAGAAGAACTTCCTTTTATTTGTTTTAAACCTGCTGCCTATTAATTTCATTTGGTGACCCCTAGTTCTTGTATTATGGGAATAAGTAAATAACTTTTCCTTATCTACTTTCTCCACATCACTCATGATTTTATATACCTCTATCATATCCCCCCTTAGTCTCCTCTTTTCCAAGCTGAAAAGTCCTAGCCTCTTTAATCTCTCCTCATATGGGACCCGTTCCAAACCCCTAATCATTTTAGTTGCCCTTCTCTGAACCTTTTCTAGTGCCAGTATATATTCAAGATGTGGGCGTACCATCGATTTATATAAGGGCAATAATATATTCTCCGTCTTATTCTCTATCCCCTTTTTAATGATTCCTAACATCTTGTTTGCTTTTTTGACTGCCTCTGCACACTGCGTGGACATCCTCAGAGAACTATCCACGATGACTCCAAGATCTTTTTCCTGATTTGTTGTAGCTAAATTAGCCCCCATCATATTGTATGTATAGTTGGGGTTATTTTTTCCAATGTGCATTACTTTACATTTATCCACATTAAATTTCATTTGCCATTTTGTTGCCCAATCACTTAGTTTTGTGAGATCTTTTTGAAGTTCTTCACAGTCTGCTTTGGTCTTAAACTATCTTGAGCAGTTTAGTATCATCTGCAAACTTTGCCACCTCACTTTTTACCCCTTTCTCGAGATCATTTATGAAGAAGTTGAATAGGATTGATCCTAGGACTGACCCTTGGGAAACACCACTAGTTACCCCTCTCCATTCTGAGAATTTACCATTAATTCCTACCCTATGTTCCCTGTCTTTTAACCAGTTCTCAATCCATGAAAGGACCTTCCCTTTTATCCCATGGCAACTTAATTTACGTAAGAGCCTTTGGTGAGGGACCTTGTCAAAGGCTTTCTAGAAATCTAAATACACTATGTCCACTGGATCCCCCTTGTACACGTTTGTTGACCCCTTCAAAGAACTCTAATAGATTAGTAAGACACGATTTCCCTTTACAGAAACCATGTTGACTTTTGCCCAACAATTTATGTTCTTCCATGTGTCTGACAATTTTATTCTTTACTATTGTTTCGACTAATTTGCCCGGTACCGACGTTAGACTTACCGGTCTGTAATTGCCGGGATCACCTCTACAGCCCTTTTTAAATATTGGTGTTACATTAGCTATCTTCCAGTCATTGGGTACAGAAGCTGATTTAAAGGACAGGTTACAAACTCTAGTTAATAGTTCCGCAATTTCACATTTGAGTTCTTTCAGAACTCTTGGGTGAATGCCATCTGGTCCCAGTGACTTGTTAATGTTAAGTTTATCAATTAATTCCAAAACCTCCTCTAGTGACACTTCAATCTGTGACAGTTCCTCAGATTTGTCACCTACAAAAGCCAGCTCAGGTTTGGGAATCTCCCTAACATCCTCAGCCGTGAAGACTGAAGCAAATAATTTGTTTAGTTTCTCTGCAATGACTTTATCATCTATAAGTGCTCCTTTTGTATCTCGGTCATCGAGGGGCCCCATTGGTTGTTTAGCAGGCTTCCAGCTTCTGATGTACTTAAAAAAACATTTTGTTATTACCTTTTGATGAATGAAATGAAAACACTGATGCTTATATGACAATTAGTAAACTACTCTAGCCCCTTGTATGGCAGTCTCAGATATCTATCCTGATTACATCTTTGATGTCAACAAGAGAAAGAAAGCCTGGTGATAAAAAATGAACATTAAAAACAAGTGATTTCAAGACAAAATATTTATTGTACTAAGCTTTCAAAGGGGTATCCATTTTCAATCCTTAAACAATACAGTAGCTGTGTAATGGGCTAGTTAGGTACTATTAGAAAACTGAATGCAGTTCCTTTAGTGATTTTTGTTCATAAATTAGTCAAGAAAGATAAAAATTTAGGACCTGATCCTGAAAAAAAAAAAACTTATTATTGGGCAGAGTCTCTTCAATGGGACTACGCCCAGTAGCAAGCGAAAGAGTGTTCACAGGACTGGGCCCTTATCCTTTAGTGCTGATATTTATATCACAGTATCATAATTAGTAGTAAATATTAATGAAAAAAATAATGCCAAGCCAAAAGTTCTCAAGCAACAACAACGACAACAACAAAAGTAGAAATGGGGGAATAATAAATATCTACAGAAATGAAAACAAGATAAATTCCTAAATTACAGAAGTTTTGCATTTTATTGGGGAGGGGGAGGGAGAAAGTGAGTGGATTGTAGATTTGAGAAAATGATTCAATAAACAAACCTCCCTCTGGCTCGGTCACTGACTGGGTTTACATCAAAAAGGAGATCTAAAAATGTCCAACTCCTTATGTGGAGGAAAGAGCATGAGAATAAACAAATAATAAAAACCCCCATGCTACAGTACATATAATTCACCACTTTTAGCTTATATAGCCCTTTAGGTCTCTTACAAAATTGTATTATTCTACATACTATATGTAAAAATAAAATACAAAGGCAAATCCACCCAATTTGGTGTTTTTTTAAAAGTATAATTTAACAAACAAACCCATTGCGAGTTATGCTGTAATGGGGAGTGTATGCTTCATATGTGCATTAATATATCAATGTTTCCAACTACTAAAATATCCTTTAAATGGTCTGAGCACAAATAATTTCTCACAGACCAGTTCTATCAGAGATTTTAATTCTCAAAATCCCACTGCCCCATACATTTCAAACTAACTCCTGACCCTTTTCATTATTCAGCACCATGTTCAGAAAAATAAGAAAAACATCCCCAATAAAATGATATTTTATAGCCCTGCATATTTGTAGACGTTCACATGATCTTCTAAAAATAATTTAAAATATAACGGTTGGTTTGGCATATGCAAAATACCAGCCCCTGTTCCGAAATATTTTTCTGTTTACATGAAGCTGCCTTACTGCTCTTTCTTATTTCAGAGTAAAAAATATCCAAAGCTATATAATGCACTTTAAGCAAGGGTGACTGCTACTCCTAGGCCTATACCTTGACATCTTAAAGCTTCATAAAGGCTTCATGCTCAAAGCTCTTGGCCTGTAAACAACACAGCTGGTAACAGCAAGTAGTAATCAATCCCTATCTTGCTCCGGGATTAGGAATATGTATTCCAAATAGCAAGAGACTTCTCTTATTAGCTCCGTGCTGACCTCTATCAGTCTCTAGACAAACCTTATTCCCCAGGTCTCAACTATGGGTTGTCCCTTCATGTGCCCAGCCATATGCCTGTTCCTTAAGGCTAGATTTATTTTTTTCTTTTAAATAAAATAAAATCATGAGCCAGAAAGATCCATCCATCCCCCCATCTCTCCTCAAAATGTTCCTAAAAGGGATATTCCAGCAGTACCCCAACAGTTGTGCAACAGAAGCACTCAAATTAATCTCCTCCATAACCTTTCTCAGTCCCTCCTTCCTTAAGGGGAGCAGAGAGAGGCAGCATGGACTCTGAGAAGCTTTCAGGCAGATTGGTCAGAAAGGGCTTGATCCAATCCCCACAGAAGTCTTTCAAATTAAAGAATGGGAACTTTTTCATTTACTTCAGTAGAAGTTGGATCGAGTCAATAGAGACCAGTTGACACATCAGGCACTGGTAGGCACTGAAATGAATGCATGGAGTACAATTCATTTGACAACAGACAACACAAACTTGAAGTACTGGGAATTCCCCCTATGTGTGGTATGCAGCTGAAGGTTAAGCTAGAAGAGCGTGACAGTTTTGGGCAGTGGCTACCACAAGAATGGGCCTAAAATAAAATAAATGGAATCACACAGCACATGGATGAACCACAGGGTCCCTATGCTAGAGTCTGTGCTGGTAAAATCCTCCTGCTTGTCCTTCCTAATAGAATTCGAGAACAGCAAGAGAAAGAGAGA
Source organism: Emys orbicularis (assembly GCF_028017835.1). Classification (NCBI taxonomy): domain Eukaryota; kingdom Metazoa; phylum Chordata; order Testudines; family Emydidae; genus Emys; species Emys orbicularis. Next base: position 220,485,858 of record NC_088684.1, read on the forward strand.
AACGCAGAAATACAAAACTGAAAGCAGAAAGGGATAAAAACGGAGGGGGAGGTAATGTACCCTTTTAAAATATGTTACACTTAAAAGATTAAATACCCTTTAAAAATTGATTTGAACTAGTCTAATATTTTGAGACTGTCTAAAAATCATATGATATTGTTAAATGCAGTTACTTAAAATGCCATTCCCCTACTCCCTCCTTGAATAACTGCTACAACTAGCTTTTCATTAATATTGCTTAAAGTAACTATCGCCAAAAAGCATGCAAACATGTAAAAAGTCTTGGTGTGTATTACAAAGTAAAATCAAGTGTTTGTAGACATAGCTAACGCTATTGGGGCTATCAGGGCCCAATCCAACTCCCATTGAAGCCAATGGGATTCCTTCCATTGTTTCTAGTGTGCACTGGATTGGGTCTTTAATGAGAGAGGAATTTCAGAATGAAAGATTACTAAATGTTGTTTATGTCTTGTACTATAGAAACACAAATAGATGCATACATATTTTTATATATATATAGTGCAAGTTTTGCATTGTATATCTTAAAACATCTGCTTTTTAGCCAGTAAAATGACAGCCACCAATCTGACACTACGTTACAATTTTAAATTGTGTCAAAAAAACTACAGAAATTCATATACATTCATATGGTTGCCTAATGTTTACATCCACTTGAATCCAAATATGAATTTGAAAGGCGGAAGCTGTATTAGTATAATTGCACAATTCATTTTACATATGCTCTGGATGACTCTGAAGACAGGATATCATTTCTTGGACAGGTTTCCCTTCATAGCAGATTTGATATACGGCAGTGAACAGTGGAAACCTAGCAAAGAAAAGAACAAAGAAAAAAGTAAAAAGCAACATAAGATTACTCTATAATGTCTTGTTAGGTAGAGAAGAGAGCACTTGAGAATCTGTGCGTTTCTTTTAGAATTTACAAGGCACTCACGCTATGGTGATGAGTGCAGAACATATACAATACCTACATACATTTCTGAAATACGTCAGGCCCTCAAAAGCCTGATCATTAGCAAACCATACTGGATCCTGCAACATTGTTATGCATACCTTGGCAGTTCACTTATTTCACAAATTAAAACAAATGCTTGCCACTATCTTTTTCGCAATCATCTTATCACACGCTCAGCTATAAACAGAAAAGATCATCAACCTTTCTGAATAATGATCAAGTGTAAAAAAAAAAAAAAATTAGGCTATCACCATTTTTAAGAGATCCCATCAGATAAAAATCATGGACCAAACTTTTCAAATATAAGAGTGTAAAGTTAAGTATGGGTTTTAGGATCCTTAAAATAAATAGGAGCCTGACTTTTTATTTAATTTATTTTTAAGTTGGCCATGTTTTCAAAAATAAAGCTTCCATGTGTGTTTTACTGACATTAAAAGACTATTAAAACAAAGAATTTTTAAAAATCTAAATGTATTTATTTTTATATTCAGTGTGGACAATGAAAACAGACCTAGTCAATTTCACTTTCTAGCTCTCAAACAAAGGCTGCAGTGTTTAAGCTGCAAGCACCAAAACGCAACGTTTAAAATCAATGCAAAACTTTTTGTAGGAATTAAAAAAACAAAATTTCTGTTGGCCTTAGGGGATTTTTGTTTTTAAATATAAAATCTTATATTTTAAGCCTAAAATTGACATCACAATGTCCCTTTATGTGTGACCATTACTAGAGACGGGAACAAGACATATTGTACTTGCATGAAGCAAAAGTATGCTTCAAATGGACACAGGTATTGCATTGCTAGTTATCAGGATGTTCAGAGAAGTTACTTGATTTAAGATGGGACCATTGTTTCAAACAACATTTTAATACCAACTTATTGCTCTCCATCACAGAGAATATTTCTGTGAGCACAATTCCGAAGCACTTTAGTGAAAAAATGACAATGCTTAAGCTAATGGTGACGACAATACTACAGGCAGGAACAGCATGTATACGACATGTGAAATGTGCATCTGGGAACATTAAAGGGGTTAGTTCTGCAACTACCTTTCAGATAAAGAGTTCTATAGCCAACTTACACTGTAAATATACATGCTGATCCTGCTAAGTGCAACTCTGTTGAGTATCACTGACTTCTACGTGCCTCCATATGACAAAGATCTATGCATCTGCATAGAAGTTTGCAGGATTGGGGCCTAAATTCTACCCTTACTAGCCTTTCAACCCTATGTTTTAAAATAATTAAAAAAAAAAAAAAAAAAAGCACCAGAGTGTACTACACAGTTTTTAAGCAAATGTTTGAAGGCTAGATTAAGAAGCCAATGCCCTTAAAAAAGGATCATTCAGCATCCAATAGGTGCAATAGTGGGAATGACAAGGGGGTCTGTGTAGTAACAAGCTGGAAATAACTTCACTAACTGACACAATCCAAAAATACTGACTGTTTTACACACAGGGTGTCCAAGAATGCATCCAGCAAAAATTTGCATGAGTTTTTAAAATTACACTTTAGGATAAGGACAAAAGCAGAGAAGTAAACAATAGCCTCACAAAAACTGCTGTGTTCAGCTCTGTGCTTGCCAAATGGAAAAGCAGAAAAATAAAAAAATAAAAAGTTATTTGAAGATGTCTAAGGGCTAGTCTACACTTACCCGGTAGTTCGACGGCTGCGGATCGAAGTTCCGAGTTCGATTTATCGCGTCTGGTGTGGACGCGATAAATCGAACCAGGAAGTGATCCCCGTCGACTGCGGTACTCCAGCTCGGCGAGAGGAGTACCGCGAAGTCGACGGGGGAGCCTGCCTGCCGCGTGTGGACCGCGGTAAGTTCGAAGTAAGGTATGTCGAATTCAGCTACGTTATTCACGTAGCTGAATTTGCGTACCTTACTTCGACTTGGGGGGTAAGTGTAGACCAGGCCTAAGAGAGCATTACAAATAGTAAGTATTGAAAGCAGTTGTTCTAAACAGCTTTCTTCCCCCAACCAGCTTAATTGTGCATACGTTGCAGAGATAGGACTTATGTGCCTTATTTTTAGAGCAAGTACTAAAACATTGAAAAGCAGATGGTGCATGAAAAAAATTGTACTTTAAAAACTACCAAAAATAATTTTTAGAAGGGACTGCCAATCAACAGATGAAACTTTTCATTTTTGAGATTTTGCCTCATCCAAAAAAGGAAGAGATGAAGAAAACACATTCCAAGTTTTACTAAACACAGACTACATATGGCTTTAGGAATCAGGCACATGCAGAATCTCTTGAATAAATGACATCAGGACAACCTGCTTTGTTTTGTATCAGGACATACTAAGTTACATGATTCTAGTTTACCACAAACTAGGTGTTACAAAGGAAAGACAACCACAATATCAAAGCTAACATCCATGCTTCTGACCCTTCTATGAGATGAAAGCAGCCACTACATACAGCTGGTCAGTTAAACAGAATTTTAATAACAAGGCTCCCTTTCCTTGGAGATAAGCAACAAATTTTACCAGCAAGAAAGCTACTGGGTAGTCTCTCTGTTTACAGGGTTTATTAAGAAGCTCAGCTTTATATTTTAGTTTATTGTTTATTTACAGTTCTGCAATATTGTGAGTTAACATAGACCTTAAGTAAATGCCTGTTTATATGTTTAAGTTATATATGAAACTAATAAGAAGATACATCAGGCTTGACAAACAATTCCCTTGTTTATTAGTTTCGCTGTGAGAGTTATAATCTTATGCAGATAAGATGTTTCCCTTTTGCATCAGGGAGTTCACTCTTCATTGCATTCCAATAACTTACCAGTGAGAACTAATGCATCACATACTGAAAAGAACCTGAAACTGAGTCCCTAACATTGCTCCAGAAGTACACCAACCAGTTTTGCAGGCAGGCTATTGGGGTAGTTGTGAATATGGATTAAATGGTGGAATTTTGCCTCAGAAGTTTTCAGTTCCTCTGTCGGCTAGCAAACACCAAAAACCAATATACTAGATGCCGTATTTCCCTTTTTGATTTGTCAAGGTGTATAAGCACTGAGCTGCCATCCTTTAGACATATCTTACAATTTTTGTATGCAGTTTCATCTAAGTGATTTGGAATAAGCGCTATTAAGCTGTACAAATCAATGGCCAAACAGCTGATGCAGAAACATAGCATGGTTGATTGATTAGGGTCAACAGGATATACCTATAGTACATTCCAGAGACTATAACCTGGACCAAGCATTGTTAAACCGATGCAGCTTTTCTCTCATGGCTCGACCCTGCAAGGTGCTGAACACCATCAACTCCTAGTGAAGTTGGTGGGAGGTGAGGGCACTTAGCAAGAAAGATGAAAGATGCTGAGCACCTCACAGGATCAGGCCCTGAGTTCAGAAGTATCCCTCCCACCCACCCCGCCCTGCCAATTTCAAAAGGATACCAATTTTGTCTTTATTTTTACTCTGTTAGTAGCCACAAATCTTAATTTCTGAATTATAACCAGCAGCAATTAATAGAACAATAGTCACCAGGACAATTATTCTAGGCAAGTCATCAGGAATGGCTACAAAATTTGTCAAAAAACTAAATACTTCCCTTATGAGAAACTCAAGATTATTCTGGGAAAAAAGTAAAAGAAAGTCAAAACTAGGCAAAGACAAATCAAACATGCCACTATGCTTCCTAGGCCATATCCCCTCAGACACTTGCACTCATGGCCCGATGCTCTCATCCACATTCTGCCTCTGTGGCATAGTCTTCCACCACTTCTGACTCCATGGAAGCCCATTCATGGGAACTCCAACTCCCCCCTGGAAACCGCCCCCCCCCCCAAAAAAAACAAAAAACAAACAAAAAAACCAACCCAACCAACAACTGCTTTTGGCTCTATTAAGTTATGCTGCTTTCTGGTCCGCATTGCATAACCCAACCCTGGAGTGTGTATAAGGAGGACAATCCAGGGGAAGCCGATGGGAGGGGAAGGAAATGGAAACAAGGCTCCTGCAAGAGTCATGCTGTTCAGAGGTAGACAAGAGCCAGTAGGAAAAGGCAGCAGAGCTGAGGCAAGGGGCATCCCTGAGATCTGTGCAGTAAGGAAGTAGAATTTCTATCTCCATGGGAATTTCCATGGGTGCCAAACCATATGATTAGGAAATTCCAAGTTAAAACCTAGGGTACCTCCTCTCTCCTACATTACTTTATTCCTGCCTAGGGCAGAAGGGATCACCAAGATATCTCTGAGTAAATGGAGGATTAAATTGCATAGCATTCAGTGTTTAAATATAGGCTCCCACTCCATTAGGTCTAGTATATATATTAAAGTCACGTTAATCTAGCTGTTTTAAAATGTATGCATTTTGTTGGGGTTTAAGTCACTTTGTCAGCATTTTACCTTTTTGCTTTTATGTTCAGGAAACAGTCATCATGATCAAAAAGCTAAGCATTAAAAAATGGAGGGGAAAACAAAACAAAAGAAATGCTCCATATCCTCTTACTTACTTATCCACCATTCCTTTCTGCTTCAGGATACGATATACTTCTGCCGAAGTCTGTGGTCCCTGCAATTTCTGACCATTTAGCATTTCTTGCTCCAGTTCTTCAATGGACTTAACAGTATTTAAAAAAAATAATAATAATAATTTAAAAAATAGGTTAATCATAACAAGGTTTTTACCAACCTAAGAAACCATTTTGAAGAATATTATGAAGAATAAGAAGGTTATTAAACCCTGATAAGGGTCTTCTCCTCTGCTGCATGACCCCACTGCTTCAGCATGGGGAGACAGCTCCCGAAGTTTGCCCAGCTGACGGTGGTAGAACTAAAATCTTAAATGAACAGTCACTCAACATGAGTGTTAAGATGCGTGAAGACTTGATGGGAGAAGCTGGCTAGTGTCATTGCAGGATCCTAACACTTCCTCTAAAAGCAGCCTACGGTTTTCATAACAGTATTTACCTACATGCTTGTGTGTAAACTTCCTCTTTCCCCTACTCCCTACCTCCAGTTCTCCTTCTCTTTGGAACTGCCTCATTCATTCTAGCTTTGCAACACTGTCTCTATGGTAACACACTAAAGGACAAAAGGAGAGACAAGACTATGTTAACGGATTACAATGTGACTAGTATAACTACAGTATTATATTAACAAGTCAGCACTGAACCTAGTGCTCCTATGACATAGATTTCTGCAATGCTAGCCATCACACAGAGAGGAAGACAGGCTTTGGTACAATACCTTCCCAGTTTTAACAAATGCTTCAGCCACCCTTCGATTGCGGCCACCATAACACGTTGTGATCAGATCAGCGACTCCACAACTCTCCAGGAAAGTGGCAATAGACACCTGTCCCTTGCAAAAGATTTTTGCAAATGCAATCATCTCCATTAGGCCAAGTCGAATAACAGCAGCTTTGGTATTATCACCACAGCGAAGGCCATCACAAAACCCAGCTCCCACTGCCACGATGTTCTAATGAAAGGAGAAAAACAGTGGAAAGCAAATCAGCTTAGAGAACCTCTGAAGTCACAAAGGAAGAGAGTGCAAGTGTTCTGGTAAGAATTACATATACAAATACCTGTTCGCTTGTGTGAGATAGATGGCTGGATTAAGTACAAAAGCTAACACGAATACAACATTAAAGTTGAGAATACTATAAGGGAAGTCAAAAAACCAAGGAGCCAAATTCAGCCAATCTAGTGCAGGGAGGTTTTGAACACACCCTTTTACACCAGTCAAAATGGGGGTCTATAACCTACACAGCTAGAGCAATCATTGTGCCCTAGCGTGCGTGCGTGTGTGAGATCACCCCATGCAGGGGAGATGGTGTTTGTGCTCCTGGACTCCACTGATATTTCACTGGCAGCTGCTACATCCTTTTCTCCATTAGGAGATTCCAAGCTGCTGACTGGCTAATTCTACCTGCTTTTTGAACAGCGCTGAGCCCTTTCACCTCCCCAGAAGGGGAAGCTGTAGCCACGTTGCATTGCCAGAACCTGTCCCTCTTTCTGTCACCTTTTACATCCCTGCTCGCTGATACTAGCGCAGGCTGCTGTTCTGGCCAAACTAGAGACATTTTCGGGGGACGTGTGAGATGAATACATTTCCCAGGTGTACTGATCACGTCTGACACTACTGTCTTCCTTGGAGACACCACAGCAGAGCTTAATGCAGAAGGAACCAGTATCGCTTTATGGTGTTTCTCCATGATATTCACCCTGCAGTTTTTGAACAGTATGATCCAGATATAGCATGAAACTTCCCTTTAGGTGCCAACCACTTGTCTGCTGGACACTCAATATTTTTTAGACTGTATGTCAATGAATGGCAAAAGTGAGCCTCCAATTTCTGCTGTTTTGACTTTGTTTACTCTCTCTACTTCAAAGCTGCTCAGCCCAGTAACCCACAATTTGACCCAGAGTGCTTAAATTGTTTGCTTTTGTCTTTCATTATTTGTTTGTCAGAGGGAATAGAAGAGCTAGTAATAGTGCTTTTAGCAGGCCTTGAACAGGGAAAACAGTGTATGTGTTTTAATTCTGAAAGCATCAGCTTGTTAGACCTTTTCTACAATGTTGCCATTGCACATTCTGACAGGTAGCCTGCAAGTAATGAAGAAGTGATTGACACACACAGCCTCATAACATAGGTACACCTAGGATATCATAGCCTCATACAGGGACTTTATGAATTCACATGCCGCACTATGTATTTCCACTTTCCTCTGACCTCTCCTTAATGAAAGGAGATATATATATTGAGAGAGAATTGTCATATTATAGGTAGCGCAGGTAGCAAAGCCTACAGTTAAGTTTGCCTAACATGTTTGATTATTCTCTTTTTCCAGTTATAACTTCAAACTAACCATCTGGGCTGAAATTTTCCATGTCAAGTGTCTGCCCTAGGCTCAATTTTTGGGGAAGCATCAGATGAATGCTTCAGCCGTTTCTCAGAATAAGGTTAGGGGAAAAAATACATTGTTTTGCATATATTTAAAAAAACCCACAGCTGTTTTGTTCAGAAACTAATGCTTTGGAACAGGGGCCTGCAAATTGGCAGGGAGTTTGTCTTGGTGCCAGGGCTGTGCCTTGAGCTGTCCCTATGAAAATTTGCTTAAACTTGGCAAAGTTATAAGCATCTGAAAAATCTCAGTTCACACGTGCTCAGTATAGATTTAAAAGAGTTCAGCCACTAAATTCATTGAAGAGTCCCTCAGAACTGAACATTCTCCCTCCCCTCACAGATGGAGCCAACTGGACTGTACATGCACTACCTCCACCAACTGACTAAGAATGCTCCGGTGACAGGTTGTATCACAGAAACCCCCTTGGGAGTTGTCACCCGACGTGCCAAGACTACTTCTATTCCTGTTTTCCCTGCCTGCTCAGGACTCCAGCATCCTGTCTTGCTGAGCCAGACACTCCCGTCTGCTCCAACACAGACCCAGGGTCTGAATTACTTGCCCCAAAGCTGCAGGTTTACCTGAAAACAGCTCACAGAAGTGTGCTTGTCTTTAGCACTCAGATGCCCAACTCCCAATGGGGTCCAAATCCAAATAAATCCGTTTTACCCTGTATAAAGCTTATGCAGGGTAAACTCATAAATTGTTCGCCCTCTATAACACTGATAGAGAGATATGCACAGTTGTTTGCTCCCCCAGGTATTAATGCATACTCTGAGTTAATTAATAAGTAAAAGTGATTTTATTAAATACAGAAAGTAGGATTTAAGTGGTTCCAAGTAGTAACAGACAGAACAAAGTAAGTCACCAAGCAAAATAAAATAAAATGCGCAAATCTATGTCTAATCAAACTGAATACAGATAATCTCACCCTCAGAGATGTTTCGGTAAGTTTTTTCCTCAGACTGGACACCTTCCAGGCCTGGGCACAATTCTTTCCCCAGTACAGCTCTTGTTCCAGCTTAGGTGGTAGCTAGGGGATTCTTCATGATGGCTCTTCTCTCCCCTCTGTTCTGTTCCACTCCTTTATATATCTTTCGCATAAGGCGGGAACCGTTGGTCCCTCTGGGTTTCCACCACCCCCCTCACTGGAAAAGCACCAGGTTAAAGATGGATTCCAGTTCAGGTGACATGATCACATGTCACTGCAAGACTTCATTACCAGCTTGCCAGCACACACATATACAGGAAGAGTCACAGGTAAAACCCAGCCATCTGCAGACAATGGTCCTGGTTAATGGGAGTCATCAAGATTCCAAACCACCATTAATGGCCCACACTCTGCATAATTACAATAGGCCCTCAGAGTTATATTTTGTATTTCTAGTTTTAGATACAAGAGTGGTATATTTATACAAATAGGATGATCACACTCAGTAGATTATAAGCTTTGTAATGATACCTTACAAGAGACCTTTTGCATGAAGCATATCCCAGTTACATTATATTCACTTATCATATTTTTATAAAACCATATAGACTGCAACGTCACAGCTCCACCCCAAGGCTACGGGGCTAAGCAGGACTTCCCCTGCAACTGGTCCTCCTGGCTGCCAGGGATTACCTTGGTGCTGGGTACAGGAGCTGGGAGCAGGAAAACTCTCTCTCCTGAGCTCTCATTTATCCTGCTGCTGGCACCCAGGCAGCATGCAGGCAAAAGGAAAAACAGCCTGTCTTGAATGCAGATGGCTGATGAATAAGAAAGGTTGGGGGCAGGACCTTAGGCAGAAATATCAAGCTTGGTTTCTTTTACAGTCCTCAGTGAAGAATGGACGTGTACGAAGAAAGCTTGTTCATGACTTTAAGTTAGGAAGTTTAAAATCATGCATGAAAATATTTGTTTTTTTGTGATATTCTATGTGGTTTGGGCAAAGGTGCTACTGGGGCCAACTTCTAGCTCAGGAGCTCTCAAATTTTTCTTAGTGTACTGAAACATGGTCCACTGAGTGTCTTGTAGACACCTCCTTTCCTATTGCAGAACGCCTATATGGCAACTCCAGCAAGTGATATTGGGAAGCACTATGCACTTTCAGTTTTCTTTTAATATAACTTAGTTGCTGGATATATGAAGGAGAAGCTCTCACCAAGAGCAGCCAGGTGCTCCACCAATCACAATTGGAGAACCTCTGTTCTAGCTTAAAAGGTTGGAGACCATTAGAAGATCAGTTTAATGAAGATCTGTGCAAGACAAGAGAGTCTTATTTTGAAGACAAATAAATAATAATAATACCACCACCTAGTACATGGTGCTTTTCATCAGTAGATCTCAAAGCACTTTACAAAAGGAGGTCAGTATCATCATCATTTTACAAATGGGGGAAACTGAGGCATGCAAAGGTGAATTGACTTTCCCAAGCCCACCCACTAGACCCAGTAGCAGCACCGGGAACAGAGTCCAGGTCCTCTGAGTCCCAAGTCCAATGCTCTGTCTACTAGGCCACACTGTCACTCCTTAATTTGAAACAGCAATGTTAACATACACTCTAGTGGTCCCTACTCTGATAGTTAAGATGCTCCTTTGCCTTTTGCTGCCATCAATAAACTCTTTTTTCCCTGTTGACAAGGTTCCATTAAATTATTTGACAGATGCAAGCTCCAGTACCATCTGCTGCCTATAAGATTTAATATACATGACATTAATATGCAGCAGCACAGATATCCTGAGCTCTATTATCACTAAAGCCCCTATATTTTCAGTTGCATGCATATCCACTACATTTGCAGGAACTCATATTTATGCACAATAGAAATGTGCCTATCTGTTTGCAAGCTCAAATACTCAATTTACCTATGCAAATACCTGTTTGTGCACACAGCTGTGGAGTTTTGGAGGCAAAGTGAGAGCAATTCTATTTTGCAGGTTCATGGTTTAAAAATGTTGTCTTAATGATGACTTGAAAATAAGAGCAACTCAATGCCCCAAGCTAGCCAAGCTAAAATGAAATAAATACATTAAATAACACTACTGAAAAGCTTTTTTTTTTTTTTTTTTTTTTTAAACAAACACTAAAAAAAGGTCACCTGTAGGTGACTCTGGGTCTCACTCCATGGTGGCACCTCAGCACACAGGAGCCAACAACTCAACTTTGAATACCACTACCTGCCAGCTATCTCAAGTAAGCAAGGAGGGCCCAGCAACTGGAGTGAATACAAAAAAAAAAAAAAAAAGGAGGAAGTGCTTCTGAATGAGTCTGCCCTGAGAGAGGTATCTTGAGTCTGAGATGAGAGGATCTAAATGGTAGACAGAGCAGATCTAAGCTAGGACTGGACTTTAACAGACATCTAAGCAATACGATAATATAAAGTTGAAGCCCAAGAAGATGGTTGAGTTTTGATCCTACCCAGAGTTTAGGGATTGTTGTAGAACAGGTGGGAAAGTCATCTTCTCATAAGCAACTTAGTGTGATCACACAGAGTCCTTCAGAAATGCAAATTTGATTATCATCAAAAGGCTATGCATATTGCGTATGCTATAGCTCCAGACTTTGATGACCATCTGAGCATTTTGTAACGTGAGGGTCAGTGCCAACAAAGAATAATTTAAAACTTGCAATCCAACATTGGTTTTGACAGTAAGTTTATGGAGTCCCTCATCATGCTGATGCATATAGTTTCAGAGGCCTTTTTTATCCACACACTGTCCCTCCACAATCAATAGTAAAAGGAAAAGCAGAGTGTAATCCATGTAAGATTTCATGCCTTCATCTGTGCTGCAAACCTGAGCTGGTGTCTAAGGATACTCATACAAGTATTAGAGCCTGTTTTCCCTTCTGCTTACACATACTATTTTGCAGAAAGGAGTGAGACAACAGATATATGGGGTCGGGAAGGAATTTTCCTTCAGGCCAGAAGGAAATTTTACTTCAGGCCTGTTTTTGGGTTTTTTTTGCCTTCCTCTGCAGCATGGGGTACGGGTCACTTGCAGATTTGAACTACTGCAAATGGGGAATTCTCTGTAACTTGAAGTCTTTAAACCATGACTTGAGGATTTCAGTAACTCAGCCAGAGGTTAAGGGTCTATTTCAGGAGTAGGTGAGGTTCTGTGCAATTTGCAGGAGGTCATACCAGATGACCACGATGGTTCCTTCTGGCCTTAAAACCTATGAGTCTAATTCTCAGTGCATTTCACAACAGGAACCATTACTGATGCAGAACAAACCGGTGGATACCTTGTTCACAAAACCAGCAAGCTATTGTTTACAGCCATTTCTAGCTCTCTCCCGGATACCACCAGATCCAGTGACAGAACTGCAGCTCACATTTCAAACACTCTGTGAGTTACCATTTCAGTGCTCTCAATCTTCTATACTTCCAAATATCTCCATCAGCCCATTGTCAGAGAAAATAAATACAGCAAGTGAAGTAGATATTCAGAACATGTGTCTGAACAGCAATACAGCAGATGTTCTTTCATGATCACCCAGCTGTGATAGCCATTTTTAGTCTTCATTTAAATGTGCTTCAGAACAATTTCAAATGTAAAATTATCAGTCAGAAGAATGCTATGTTCAAAACTCTCTTATTTTCTGTGTTCCTTTCAATCTTTAGGCAATCATCCATATTGAAATCATCCCTGCTTGGAGGAGTAAGGGAGGAGGAGAAAGGAATGAAACTAGTCCAGAGGTATAGCTGTATCATAATCTTCTATTGTATACCAGTATATTATGCAAGAAATAAAGCTGGAATATTATAAAGATCTTGTTTTCATATGTCTTTGTTTAAACTACGATGCAGAAACCAGAATCATGTAAGCACCTCACATACTCAAAAATAAATACTGTAGTTGCATTTTACTAATTCCTCCTCCAAAAGCAAGTATTGGGATGGAATATATGCCTTCTACTGTATTCAAGACTGCAGTTTGCAGTGGTACTGCAGACAATTAAAATAGGCACTGCTGCAGAAGTTAAGGTCAGAATCTCTCTTTATTTACAACAGTACCCTCACAGTATAGCATGTTGTCCTCATGGATCACATAATTTCCCCCCTCACTTTTCAAAGAGTGAAATTACATAGCTCCAATTTTCACCAATTTACCATGATGTGATTCCCAATCATATTGAAGAGACAGGAAAATTCCTGAACAGATTTTAAAAGCTAGCACACATTTGTACTCTAAAATATGATTATTTAAAAAACAGATACGACCAGGTTAATCATATCTTCAAAAACAAAAAGAATTTTTTTTACTAAATTACCATTAATAAAATTTTAAAAATTCTCTCTATTTTAAAGTAGCCTAGTTTACATTTCACTATCTGTTTTCCCCCCATTTTGCTTAGTATAGACAAGAAAAATAGGCTAGAAACTTAAAGTAAACTGGCTAGTCAATTTCACATTCAGGTTCTCAATGCACTAGCCCAAGAGAGCAATGTTTGAATTATGAACAGCTCAGGGAAGTGTTTACATACCCACAGTCAGGTTGGCACAAAACTTAGGTTTAAAGAAAAAAAAAAAAAAAGTGCTTTGCATGACAGACAAAAAAAAAAAAAAGTGTTGACCCAAATAAAGGTTTTCATGAAATTAAAAAAATTACAATGAGTTTGTAAAAGAAAAAAATTCATAAACACAAACATTTTTGTTTGCAATACAAATGTTAGCCTAGTAGATGAGAACCTGAAAGTAAAAGATTATTTGTCTATTTCCACTACACAAGAGGGACAGAACTTAACAGCACAAGTAAATTACATTTTTTAAAAATTCTCAATTTTAATAATGTAATGTATTTTATAATATAAGCAAGACTGAAATCTACAGATGAAAGCGCTAGATATATTATTTGATTTATTAAAAATAGATGGGGCCAGATTTTCACTTGGTGTAGCTCCACTGATGTCAACTGAAATATGAAGATTTATACCACATGGGAATTTACACCAGATTGGGCCATGTTTTTTAACCCAACGTGAACCCTTTATTAGTTTTAAACAACCCGCTCTGTTTTTTATTTATTATTCCATGAAAAGCTTCAGTTAATCTTTGATTTCCTGAAAAGCTCTTCACAGGTGAATCTGGAAGTTGTTTTTGTTTGTTTAATTAGCAACATGCTGTGATCAACACTCACTGGGTTGTCTCCTCAGGGCACAGTATTTTATCAATTCCTTTTTATGTTCTTTTAAAGTGTCAGCATCAGACGCTAGTAGACTAGGCCTTTTAGACCCATAACCAGTGACTTTAGCTGATGAGTAACAACATCTAAAATTCATTCAGACCAGTATTCACAAACATTAATAAATAATAATAATAATAATAAAGAACAGATCAAGAAAATATGAAGATTTAATCTTAGTGGCTATCCAGATTCAGAAGAGAAACTGTCTTAAATTCTTCAACACTTACAGATAGATGCTTATGTCTATATTAACTTGGACCTTCCAGCAACGAGTCAGCAGACATCCAAGTCCTACAGGAGTTGAGACACACCAATCTCAAGGTCCCTTTCACCTAGAGCTCACTCTCTGAGCTGAAGTCAAAACCCCAACATTCACTGGTTTAAGTCCCACCTCTAATTCTGCCTCCAAGGAGTTTTCGTGTTCCCAGAGAGTTCCTTCTTCCATAAGTATACAGGAATTAGAGCTGGTCAGAAAATGTCAAAATGAAATTTCAACAAGCAAAACAAGTGAACAATCTAAATCTGTAATTTTTTTCTGAGCAACTCTAACAGGATTGTGTGCAGGGGTGTTTTCCTGGTGACTCTGCATATCACCACTAGAACATCTTAAAGCCATGGATAAACTAGGCCAGATTCTGATCTCAGTAACATCAGTATAAATTCAGAGTCACTGCAGTAAAGCCAGTGGAATAACTCCAGATTACGCTAACATAACGGAGATCAGAACCTAGCTCACCAGTCCATTACAGGCATCCTGCCAGTTACATATTTAAATCCTGCTTGAAATTATGCCAGATTCACAGCAAAAGCTATTTGAAAGCCAGGCTCCTCATCTCCTACAAATTACCTGAATGTAGTTTAAGATTCCATGATTTCCCCCACAACAACCTCAACCTGACTAACAGAACCAGGAACCAAAGAGCCCCTCAAGTAAAATAGAGTATTTCATGTAACGTTTACTAATCGTTACAGTGTTTATGCTGACTAGCACTACATATTACTTTATTATATTTGGGAGTCTTATTTTTCTTTTCAGTGATTTTCTGAAGTATCATAAATGTAGGTTTACTAGTACATGACTGTGTTCAGTGAAATTGCTTCCCGTCACAAACATTAGAGAACACGAACTATTGTATAACTGGCCAGGGGCCCAAGCCATTAACAACATATATATAACAATTTCCTGTAAATTAACCCGAAAAGAAAAGAAAAAATCAATAGGAATCATTTTAAGCTACACTTCACTTCCTATCGGTACAATTCAGTTACAAAAACAAAAGAAAAAACAGCTTTGTAGTTCTTTGAAAGAACAGAAAAATATTTGTTTTACTGTTCAGCAATTCTGCACAAACCTTATCCAATACAAGTTTGGAGAATACATGCACAAGATTTGTATACAACAATATAGTGCTTTACATCTTCAAAGTGCTGCACCAACATTCACTATTTGAGAAGGACACACGGGTAATGAAAAAAAAAAAATCCCACTTCTTGTCCGAAAAATATTTATACCTACTACAGTTGCAACCATCATCTCAAATTACTACAGCTGGAAGGAATTAGAAGACATTCTCCATTTTTAGGTTTATTCTGTGCGCATTTGACAGCACTTTGTGCTTAGTCAGTTTACTTGTTTTCCTTATTGTTTGCATGGGTCTTTCATCACATAGCAACGGGGAGAGAAAAAGCATTTTAAAGAGTATGAAAATGGCAGCATAATGCAGACTCAAGTCCAGTTCCTGAAGTTACTTTTAACTCATTTTTTAAAACTGTTGTGATTTCATGTTCATGGAGTCCCTTTACTACTTACTGCCCATCTCCCAGAAATGTATTTATTGCTATTCTCATTTGCAGATGGAGAAACTATGGCTCAGAGGGCCAAATTCACCATTGGTGTTACGTAGATGAAGTTCTAGCGAAGTCAATGGCAATCTACCAGCTTATTCCTGTGGTGAAACTGGGCAAGGGAGACTAAGGCCCCATCCATGCTTCTGAAACTACCTCTAACCTGATAGGATGAAAATAACAATTCGCAGGATTTCTCAGCAAGCGCAAGGCTTTATCAGAATAAGCCAGAATTAGGTACCATAAGCAAAAACAGGAATAAAAAGGAAATTCCCAGTCTAGGGTTCATCCAGACTTTGGTATCTGGGCACAGGGCCTTGCCATTCTCTCTCTTCTCTCCAGGAGCCCTTATACCGCTTCACTGCAGTACCTACTTAAGGGAAGAGGAATGTAAATCTGGAGTTAACACCTAACCAGGCAGTGTCTGACTAGACTGCTCTCTGCCTCTTTGTTTTTCAAAGCCATTCCAGCTGGCACAGTTGAGCCAACTGTATAGATGGGACATAACTTTGCTAAAACACCTGGTCTGGGATAAGTCTTTAAAAAACTGTTTTAGCAGAGTTGTGTCCCACCTATACAGTCGGTATAACGGTGCCAGTAGAAGCGGCTTCTAAAAACAAATGAGATAGGGAGCAAGGGAACTATGTGGTTTCCAGTGCAAAAAAGGTTAACTTCAGCTTCACATTCCTCTCCCCTTGCATAGGGGCTGCTGTACACACAGACCTTGCCCAGAGGCTGGAATGGATTTTAAAAGTGTTTCAGGAGTGTAGATGCAACCAGGAGTGGTGCCTTGGTTTTTGCCGCCGTAGGCGGCAGCGCTCCTCCTCAGAGCATTTGGCGGCAGGGGTCCTTCCGCTCCGCCGAATTGCCGCTGAGGACGGCAAAATGCCACCCCCCAAATCCTGCCACCCTAGTCAACTGCCTAGGGTCGCCTAGTGGAAGTGCCAGCCCTGGATGCAAGATAACTTGCATGAAGCCACAGAGCAAGTAAGTGGCAGAGGTAGGAACAGAACTCAGGATATCTCGATGCAGAGCTCCATGCACTAACCACATGCCTTTCTCCAGTTTTATGTCTAGTATTTGCAGAGCTGTATGTTCAATTATTTTAGTTTTAAAGCATGTATTTTTTATATTTTAGAGAGAGAAACACACAGATAGACAACCTTTTAGGGGTAAATACTCTCCCCTTCTCCCCCCCCCCCCATCATCTCCCTTCCCCAGTCATAAAAATTCAGCACAGCTAACCGTACCTTAAGAGCACCACAAAGCTCAACAGTATCTGCATCGTCTACTACAGTTATTCGGAAGTTTGGCGTCTGCAGGAGTTCTTTGAAAAGAAGGCCGTTCTCCAGGATTTTACTGCCTGGTTTTTTTTTTTTTGGGGGGGGGGGGGGAGGGAGAAGAGAAAGCAAGCAATGAATAATGTATTCATTTATTATGCAGTCTTTTTATTGCAAGGCATAATACTTCAAAGCAGGAGTTAGATTGTTTTTCCCCACTTCCCCTCCCTCCAACCAAGATAGTTCTTAACATGGAGACATTTACCAGTAGTCTAAGACCTCAGAATAGACAGAAGAACGATCATATAACTTCACCACCACCTCCTTTTTGTTTAAATCCATTTCCCTTGTTTTCTTATTATTTAAATAATTAAAATTGGTTTGAAAAAAAATCTGTCCAAGTTATCTTCTCAGCAGCTGCAATTCTATGAAGTACTTTAAGCACATGTTCATACCTACTGGTAAAACAAGTCACAGATACCTTATTAACACAGCAAGCTAATGTTGCCCTGAAAAAGAAGTGTCTGTCAACATTATAAATTAAATCAACCATCTAAAATAATTATATGCAAGAGATGTTAACATGACACTAAGCTCACAAAGCTAACTACACAAAAGTAAAAAAAAAAAATTTATGGTCTAACAACATTAACTCCCTCAGATTGCACACAGCTGTATATATTTGAATGCACATGTGAGACTTTGTGAAATCTCTCCAGCCTTAGATGGGTGCAGAGAAATCTGTGCTAGTAGTTCCAATTGCAGGATCAAGGCCAACACCCGCAGTTTGGAAGAATTAGTTAAGATGAAAACCTACAAAGGATACAGTAGCACCCTTAAAAAGTTATAAATATGGAAAGAGAGAGAGTTTCACAAGCTGCAACACCTGTACTAAAAAACATCTAATCACTTGATATTAGACTATGTAGCAACCTATGCAGCAAAATGTTCTGCACAGCAGTGGCATGGCTACTTTATCAGTATTAAACAGTATAATTGTTACTTTGTGGGTTGGTAATTATTTCATTGTAAAAGAAATAAGGGTTGGCTCTGAAGACACAATCCTAATGAGATTTCATAATCTCTCCTCCCAATGCCTTACTGCTACATTTGGGAGTGCAAACATTATAGGAAGTTCAGAAATTAAATAAGAAAGACTTAGCAGCTTCTGATAATGACTGATTAAAGCTGGCAACGGTGATGTTCAAATTATTCAATGTGGAGTTTTGAGCATAGACATCGATATTTTAAACATTTTAATTACACAGAATGTTACCTATTGTGGTTTCACAGAACTTCTCTGCTGCTACCTCATTGGCAATGTTAGCTCCCATCAGCACACTGATGTCTATTCCCATTTTCTCTCGAATAATGTCAGAAATCAGTTTGAGTCCCTCTGGGCCTTCGTCTATTCCCTGCAGCCAACATTAAAGTGAATTACTGAACAGGCATTAGACAGAATAGATTGCGTCACAATTATCCTTCCTGGGTGGAAGCTACAATAAAGTTTATCCAGTTAGTGACAGAAGATAGTGGACTTGCTACCACTGAGATAAGACACACAGACACATCTGGCTATACAGTCTTGCCTCTACTGTGACCTTTTATGATGTCTTCCTTTGATACAAAATTGCACTTAAAAATTAGGAATTAGCTACCAACATCTAGATGATGACAACAGGGTTTATTTTGTGCTAAATAAAGGGCACAATCCTGTAAGGTGCTGCAAGTTCATCTCCCCTGGGAACAGATCCTCAGATGATGTAAATGAATGTCCCCCTACTGAAGTCAATGGAGCAACACTGATTTCCACCTCTTCAGGAGCTGGCCTACTGACCTCAGTAGAAAACAACGAGGCCCAGAAACTCATAGGATTGGATTTTAATATTTTTATGTAATATTTTGTGGGGAAAACACTCAAACTGAAATATCATAGAGAAATTGCTTCGTGTTTAATGACAGCAATGGCTTACTAATCAATCAGAGTTCTAGTCATCTTGAACACTACTACAAAGTGAAAAGCCCATTTGTAGATATGGAAGAAGCTGACTAATAATACTTTTACTCTTACGTAGCATTTTTCATCTATTGATTTCAAAGTGCTTTACTGAAATATCATTATCCCTGTTCTCCAGAGATAGAGAAATGGGGCAGAGAGAGACTGAAGTGCCTTGAGTAGATCAGTGCCAGAGTGGAGAATAGAATCCAGAACTCCTGACTGCTTGTGCCTTTTTCAGGGAACTGCAGTACCTCCTTCGTCCAAAGCTATTTCTCCCATGGAACCAAAATGTGTTGAATTAACTGTGCTTTTCCCCTCTATAGAAGCACAAGGCTCAAAACTGTCCACCTCCTTCCCAAAAAGTATAAATATTTAGGAGGTTATAGAAACATTTTCTTTGTAAAGCCTTATTTTTAAACAGTTTCTCATACCTAGCACACAGAAGAGCATCACTTTGAACTACACCATGGCCTTTTTTTTTTTTTTAAGTATAAAAAGGCATTGCTGAAATCCATTAAACTTTATATAAGCCACAGAAGACATTCAAGGCTGGCAGAGATTTGCATTCCTAAGGCTCAAAAAATAGTTTATTTTTAAAAACACTGCACAACTAAGAGACATTGTGAGACACACATGTATGAAACCAGCCAATTAAAATGTAAGTCAATTACTATACTGTTGCATTACTTTTTTCACTCTCATGCTCTCACTTAACATCTTTGTGGACCATATTGTACAGTGATGAGAATCTGAAAGAATGCTCATGTATGTGTTGTTTTTTAACAGCTCCAAAGATGTCTTGACAGTCTATTTATTAGGTCCCCGAACAGGCAATTAATCAACAGCTGCCATTCAGTCTCTTTAAAAGGCATTTGGAACAACTACCTAGATATGAATTTGCGCACTTGAATGAATAACCTGCATTGAGAGAGATCACACGTGACTGGATACTAAAACCAGACCTGCCGTGGACTTCTGCTGAAGTCAAAGGGAGCTGCACCTGCTTCTACGAGGGCTGAAGTTGATCTTAAAAGAAGCAGGAACCCAGGTGGATCTGACCTGATAACTTTCACAGTGTAGGGGTATTCCCCATGTGGGGTAGAGCCAATGTAATGGCTCCCAACATAGGCCAGGGCAATAGATCTAGATGCTGCAATGGTCACCAGAGGCAACTAGGTGTAAATTAGAACAACCCAAAGGCCGGCCAGAGAAGCTTTCAAATTGCTTTTCACTCCTGTGCTCTTCTTGTACTACAATGCTAAAAAAGCAAGTTGGATTCCATTTCCTCTTATTAGTCAACACAAACATTTACTGAGTTCCAGTCATTTACCTTGTCATAATCAATTTAAGGCAACATGATTACAGATGCATCATTCAGGGCCTCATCCGGCATTCACCAAAGACCCAGTTTTATTGTCACATATTAGGTTGAATTTGCAGGTCTGGCAGTTAAACGTACACCTTTTATTTGTAAAGAGAATATACTGCATATAGAAATCAGACAGAGAGAGGAGCCCACCAATGCCATTTTACATAGCCCTCTTTCAGAGCAGAACTACACTAACTACAGCATTTGTTACCCATGGCCACACTAAATGTACTTGCATAGCGATATAAATAGAGCAAGTGTGTGTATACATGCACGCATGTGCACGTGCTTAGAAATAAAAAAATCCTCCATTACTTATGAATGATGAGATGATTCCATTCTCACATGCTCTTTTGTTAGTGAGATCAGATCTCTGCCCCTTTGTACAGATTTTTGTCCCATTGACAGAAAGTGGAAATAGGTAGTTTGCACACAGTTGCAACTGAATAATAATAAAAAAAAACGTTTGCACCATTTCTTTAAAGAGAGCACCTACTGGACCAGAGAAGCAGCTTAACAATGGGAAGTTGTCTGGTAACCAGTTCTGGCTTGTGTAAGAGATGTCATCCAACATTATATTAAATATTCAGACTAATAATATACTAATGTTTATGGAAAAAAATAGAAAGTGTTTTCCCTTGCATAAATAAATACTTTTTCCTTTGCATAATTTTACCAGTGCATTAAATATTTATTCTTTACATAAATATAGTCAATAACCATCAAGAATTTAAACTGTATTTTTAAAGAAATAAAGACCCAGTTTCTGATCCAAATCTGATCTGGGTAAAAGCCACAGTAACCAGACTGACATTTAGAGTTATTCTGGTTTCACATTGACATAAATGACATCATGGTAAACATATAGGCCAGAATGAGTTAGGGAAGAATCAATTACATTTCTCTCAAGAGTTTAAGAAAAAGAGTGAAGGAACATGTCCTCAATTCTGTTGGTGTAGGCTACTTGGTGCCTTCAAAATGTTCAGTCTGGGATTTTATTTTCATCTCAGATAGCCAGATGGCTGACATGGAAGTTTTCGTCGCTATATATTTATTGCTTTCAACACTATGCCAGAATCATGTGCCCTGTTTCTTTCATCCTTCAATTCAATGAATGTATAATCAAAAACTGATCTGTAAAGTACAACACCTGAACTAGAGCAGTGTTACCTTTTAATAAAATTCAAGCTTTCAAGACTAAATCCCTTCGATAGGGCAGCACTGACAAAAACAAGATTCAATGGTTTCAGCTAAACTAAAGAGAGAGAAATTTATTTAAAAAATAAAAATGAAAGATCTGGAGGGTGAACCTGTGCCAGGAATGAGTACAGACAGGGGAACTTGTGCCGAGAAAATAAAGCACCCCCACCCTCAACCAAATGAAGGGCAAGAACAAAGTAATGTCTTCTAGAAGCTTGTGGGAATAACCAGATCTACCATAGCTTAATATTCAGAAACAAAATGTCATTTAAAACAGAAACTCCCTTGCCTCCAGCTCTATGAAAGCCCCTTTAAAATGCTGTTCCCAACAAGTTCCCATACTGGGACTGGTTTATCTTTTTGGATGGCTCTGAACAGTTTCTCTTGTTGCAGCAAAATCTTTGATGTGAACGAGAGCACTGTCCACTCAGTCACATGAGAGTCTCTCGTCAATTTTTAAAATGATCAGCTCAGTGTTTGGGATGTGAATTAACAACCAGACTATTATAGTTGTGCTCTGCTCTCCATCTAGTGAGGTGTCCAGAATGAGAAAGTAATAGGCTGAAAAGCCTGGTGGTGCAAAATATTTTTTTAAGTCAGTCTTGTAAGCAGTCTCACCTCCCTGTTACTGAAAATGACAGAATAAAATAAAAAACACTGCATAACAATTCATTAGTGACTAGGACTCAAATTCTGATTGTACATCCAAAGAAGTCCTACTGAACAATCAAGAAAAAATAACAATTTGGCTGGGACAGGGAAAGATTTTTCATCTCAAACTCTTAGTTGAATGGTTTCAGAAGATTCCATTATATATTGACAATGTTAACATATAGCATTTATTATACCTTGATGAGAGTTATCCCAACAGCTTTCTTTGGTACCCGTCCTGTGATCTCATCGCAGATCTTATGAATAAACTGGTGAGGAATGACAAAGACCAACAAGTCTGCATCTTGCACAGCTTCGTTAAGATTTGGAATGGCAATCTGTACAATTATGGGAGACAAAGGGGGTTGTGAAACAAAAGAATTTTTAAAAAATTAATTCTATTCAAAAGTTCTCTAAAAATAATCTAGACGAGCTTTCTGAGAATGATCATTTCTATCATGTTATATCAATAAGAGAAAAAAAACCCATGCACATTATATTCCTACACATGCGAGAGCATCAAATGCTTTCAAGCCAACCCAACCCAAGACATATTGGGCCAAATTTTGAAAGGGGCCTTTCCCTGCCTTCTAATATTGTGGACACAATCAATTGTACCTGCAAATGACAGAATTTAGACAGCTAACTACCAAATTTGCAGGAGCAAATGGTGTTCGCACCTAGAAATCAGAGTTCAGACATCTAACTAATATTCACAACCTAATTGATTGAAATGCAAAATTAGAGGCCGTTTTTGAATGTCTCTTGTTTAGCTGCTGGTTTGGCAAAACAGTTTACATTTCTAATACATACTGCACTCAGAAAAATGAGGCCTGGTCTACACCTAAAACTTAGGTCGACCTAGCTACATTGCTCGGGGCTGTGAAAAATTCACACTCCTCAGAGACGTAGTTAAGTCAACCTAAGCACACTGTAGACCTAGCTACCACCTCTCGAGGAGGTGTATTTACTATAGTGATGGAAAAAACCCTTCCTTCTCACTGTAGCAAGTGCCTACATTACAATGCCACAGCACCACAGCTGCAGCACCACACCTGTGCCACTGTAGTGCTTGTAATATAGACATGTCCTGTTTAAAACAAAAACAAAAACAAAAAACCTTCACCAGTCTCTCTTACATCTGTTTCCTGATGTTCTATTTTTGATTCTTAAAAGGTTTTGTTTTTCTTTTTAAGGTGACCAGCTTCCAAGCCACCTGCCAGACTTCACCCTTTTCCAACAAGTGATGAGGACTTTAAAGTAGTCCTCATGTTTAACCACACTTGAAATAACAGAGGCACCAAAAATGAGTTCTGGGGCTGTACAGTGGCCTCTGCAATCACTATTAATGGAGGTAATGAACATGAACAACCTGGGTAACACCAAAGTTTCCCTGGTCTATGACAAAAGGGAAATAATAAATTGCCTAGGGAGATTGTGGAATCTCCATCATTGGAGATTTTTAAGAGCAGGTTAGACAAACATCTGTCAGGGATGGTCTAGATAATACTTAGTCCTGCCATGAGTGCAGGGGACTGGACTAGACCTCTCGAGGTCTCTTCCAGTTCTATTAGTCTATGATTTACTTCACATTAGGAGACTGGTGCAGCATTTAGGTTTCAATGGCACCAATAGAACCATAATCTAGCTATAGGAAGTTTTTAACCCATAGATTTTCCTATTAAATTGTCAGTTGCTGCTCTCTCCTCCTACTTCTAGCTCTTTCTTGGCCAGATTCATGATTGCCCACCACAATATGTTGTCATTTACACCAGTGCGAACTGCGTGAAAAATGTCACCATTCAGGTTTGGCAGCACTTTACACTGGCATAAATGACCACAAAAGTGAACAGCCTTTACATAATTCAATGCAGCTTTCAGTAGTGAACTTCCAGAGGGTCTGAAATCCCACCTTTCTTCCAAACTTGTCAGTCAGTTCCTTTCCAAAATTGAGGGCAAATCTTTATGGTAGTTATGGGCAAAGGCATCAATCTTTCTATTATTTTCACGTGTTTGCATATATACACAATATAGCATATGGTGCCATAAAGTCATTGAAGGGGAAAATCTATTACAAGATTATGTTAGCTATCAACTACCTTAGAGAGCTCAGCTGTTCGGAACCCTTGATTGTGCCCACATCATTAACAAAATAGTTAGGAGTGTTTCATTCACTTTTTTGTCAAACTCTATCTCATTTCTGACTATAAGCAATTTATATACACACACACACACACCAAGTTTAGCTTCCAAGTCTTACCACATTTTCTGGCAGCTTGTAACCAGGGAGATATTTTACATTTTCATGTTCATTATTTATGATATCTGTCAGTTTTCTCCCATTAATATTTTCCTCAAAGACCCACATTTTCACTGTGGAAGCAAACTTTTGCATATTTTTTACATTATTGCCTATTATTTTGGCAACAGCAGAGCCCCTAGGAAAGAAAACAGAAAAAGAAGATATTCTAAAATTATAGTAACTGTGTTCTGGAAAAAAGGTCACTTAACACATACACACACACACACCCACCCGCCATCCTACCCACCCCCAAAATACCCAGACAATTGGTCCAATTACTATTTAAAAATTTTGAACTAATAAAATGGGGGGGGGAAATCAACCAATCATTCATATATTTTGCTTTTGCTTAAACAAATACAGTCAGAAAAGAGCTCAGTAGACTGAAACATTTACTCATACCCCTCTAATTGCTTCTTCTACTCATCAGACATCCAGAGGGAGTTCAGTAACTTCATATGCACAAATTCAAAAGGATTATATTTTTCAATGCAGTGGTAAGAAGCTACATACAACTTCTAAATAACTGAAAAATTAAATTTAAAAAAGAAATGATGGGTCAGCAAGTTTTGTAAAATCCTCTTGCCAGTGGTGAGAAGATTTCCTTTGGCAGGGGGCACTAACCCATCAATTTCTGCAGAACATCAACTACAGCGTGACAGTCTTCCAAAGGTGATCTGATGCAGTGCCATCTTCCTGAGTTTGCAGACAAACACTTTCATTGCTGCTCAAATCTTTTTTCCTCCCAAACAGCAGCAGAATAAATTAACAAAATTCTGGAGTCATATTTACTCAGATCTCTGGACAACAGTGAAACTGCCCAAGAATTCCATTATGCAGGGAAAGTTACAAGCAATAGCAGTCAGGTACAGGAACTATATATGAGGGAGAAGAGTAGATTCTCCCATTCCCAATGGCCTTGGGTTCATGATTTGTGTGTGCATGTGTGGGGTTTTTATGTTACTTATTACTATCATTATTAATTTCCTGCATTCTCCCATTTGCCTTCACCTGCCCCACAGCCTAAGGGGAGGACATCAGAAGTAACTTCATGGGTGTGGGAGCAGGAAAAAAGGTGTGTGCTTTAAAAGACTGCATATTAAGAGGCAAAATACTGTTTTAACTTTATAAATTTAGCCATATATAAGCCCCTAGCATGATTCCCTAACAGCCAAAGCTTATTACAGTGTATTAGATTCATTCTATAAGAGCTTTTAATGCAGCAGTAGGGATTTGGCTATTACAGTCCTTGTGATCACTTAGTAAGCATAAGAAATATTTATAACATGCCATGTAAAGGCTTTCACTACATATAACAATTCTTGTTGAATTAAATCATAAAAGTGTTATTTCTTTAAAAGACTGCAAGAAAGTGTTTTTTAATAGAGTATTTCTTTTTACAGCAGTATTTCATGTTCCACAAAATTTCCTGAGCCAAGAAGGTGACAATGTTACCAAAACTAACATCTTGATTATAAATGCTGCAATGCCTGCCTGCTACATCCTGGAAAGCATAAGTCAAGCTACTGTCCTGAACTAATTTACGTTGCTTATGGAGTTAGAAAAGGAAATGAAAATTAGCTTTTAAGACTTGGGAATTAAAACAGAGAGGGACTTTGATGTAATGGCCAGAACATAGGAGCGGTAGATGAGAGTTCAGGGTTCTTTGCCTAGTTCTGTCAACAACTATCTTGTGTTACTATAGGCAATTTACCTTACCAATCTGTTTCAGTTTTCCTGTCTCTGCAATAGAAATAATAATATTTAATATATCACAAGGTGTGTTGTGTATAAAGTGTTTTGAAATTCTTGCATGGAAGGGGCTATAAAAACGAAGTTTTTTTAGTACTATATTTAAATAAAGACTTAAGTTTCTCTCTTTGGTCTTAATCTCCACTAAGTATTTTGCAAACATTGTTGATAGAGAAATACAGTGTTAATTCTAACTCAGCCTAAATGTGCACATGGTTTTTGTTTTGTTTTTATTGTACTGTACCATACACTGACATTATATTATTTTTTATTACAAATATTTGCACTGTAAAACAAAAGAAATAGTATTTTTAATTCACCTAATACAAGTACTGTAGTGCAATATCTTTATCATGAAAGTTTAACTTACAAATGTAGAATTATGTACAAAAAATAACTACACTCAAAAATAAAACAATGTAAAACTTTAGGGCCTACACGTCCACTCAATCTTACTTCTTGTTCAGGCAATCGCTCAAACAAATTTGTTTACATTTGCAGGAGATAATGCTGCCTGCTTCTTGTTCACAATGTCACCTGAAAGTAAGAACAGGCGTTCACATGGCACTGTTGTAGCAGATATCACAAGATATTTACGTGCCAGATGCACTAACCATTCATATGTCTCTTCATGCTTCAACCACCATTCCAGAGGACATGCGTCCATGCCGATGACGGGTTCTGCTCAATAATGATCCAAAGCAGTGCGGACCAACGCACATTCATTTTCATTATCTGTCAGATGGCACCAGCAGAAGGTTGATTTTCTTTTTTGGTGGTTCGGATTCTGGTTTCCGCATCAGAGTGTTGCTCTTTTAACTCTTCTGAAAGCATGCTCCACACCTCGTCCCTCTCAGATTTTGGAAGGCACTTCAGATTCTTAAACCTTGGGTCAAGTGCTGTAGCTATCTTTAGAAATCTCACATTGATACCTTCTTTGTGTTTTGTCAAATCTACAGTGAAAGTGTTCTTAAATTGAACAACATGTGCTGGGTCATCATCCAAGACTACTATAACATGAAATATATGGCAGAATGCAGATAAAACAGAGCAGGAGACATGCAATTCTCCCCCCAAGGAGTTCAGTCACAAATTTAGTTAGCACTTTTTTTCAACGAGCATCATCAGCATGGAAGCATGTCCTCTGGAATGGTGGCCGAAGCATGAAGGGGTATACAAACATTTAGCATATCTGGCACGTAAATACCTTGCAATGCTGGCTACAAAAGTGACATGCAAACGCCTGTTCTTACTTTCAAGGGACATTGTAAATAATAAGTGGGCAGCATTATCTCCCGTAAATGTAAACAAACTTGTTTTTCTGAGCAACTGGCTGAACAAGAAGTAATATAAAGTGAGCACTGTACACTTTGTATTCTGTGTTGTAATTGAAATCAATATATTTGAAAATGTAGAAAAACATCCAAATATATTTAATACATTTCTATTGGTATTCTATTGTTTAACAGTATGATTAAAAGTGTGATTAACTGCAATTAATTTTTTTAACCATAATTAATTATTTTTAGTTAATAGCGTAAGTTAACTGTGATTAATTGACAGCCCTACTTTGCATATGTGCAGTGTGTACTGCTCACACCACAAGTTCCATTATTGTTTAACAGTTAGATGGTCTGGACTGTCTCTTTTCCTTCTTTGACTGTAATAAGAATAAGCTGGTCATTGATTTCCTGTGTTCAGGAATATCTAAAATGTGACTTCACTGCTTCCTATTTCATTGTAATGTTACAAGAACTAAACTAGAAGTAAGTTGGGCAAAGTCACAAGAATGACATCAGGAATCTAAATGCCATAAATAGAGTGAGATAGCAACTCCCCACCCCCATTTTAACCAACACACAAATCAACACGCTCAGATTTCCTACAACTGATAACATGGAATCAGAAGTCCATTCCTCACCTTGGGTTGACTTAGAGTGCATTCATGACATTAACAAGCAAAATAATTGGTATGCTTACTGATTTGTTTCTAGTAAAATATTTCTGACATCATGGGTCAAGCTGTAATATTTTGTGCCTACAGTAGTTCAGTTGCACAGGAAAACCCAGTACATTCTTCTCAATCACAACAGGAACACCTTCCAAGTGAAAGCTAACAGCACTCAGATCATTAAATAAGGTAACTCAATTTCAAAGGGCAATATTCCTCCTTAGTGCAAGTGCAAAGTTCTGGCCAGGAATAAAGACCTGTTTAATGCAGGGCTCTGGAATTCTTTGCGGTGGGAGGGTCCCAGAGTTCAGGCTGCAGCTTGAGCCAGAACAGCTATACTGCAGTTAAACAGCTCCTGAGTCCGAGCCCCATTAAACCAAGTCAGCTGGCACAGGCCAGCTGTGGGTTTTTAATTGCAGTGCTGTGTAGACATACCCAAAGAGGCCAATTGGGAACTATCAAGGTAACTCACCAGGCAACACAGTGCTGACTTCTATTGAGTGATAGTGTAGTAGAAGAGAAGTGTGGAAACTGTCAGAAAGAAGTAGGTGAGGTAGGATACAGTTGTTAATCATTACGGAGTCCATCTAAAGAGCCCTATGTTACAGGTAATTTGACACATGGCAGAAATCCATGAGAGGTGCCGCAGTATGAGATTTTTTGGGGCACTTCTTTCTCCTATGCAAAGTTACTAAAGTTTGGACTTTAGAGTCCAGATATGGGGACCTGCATGTGAACCCCTAAACTGAAACTGACTCTAAACAAAAGGAACTTCCCTCCTTCCTTTTGAAACATCTTATCCCCCCATTGGTTCCTCTGGTCAGGTGTCAGCTAGGCTAGGTGAACTTTTTAACCCTTTACAGGTAAAAGAGGCATTAACCCTTAACTATCTGTTTATGACAGACCCTGATCCAGCAAACATTTACGCATGTATTTCCATTGTTCATAAGCATTTGCAGAATCAGAGTAATAGGCCCCAATTCATGGCAGCACTTAAGCATATACTTAATTTTAAGCATGTGATTAAGTGCTGCACTGAAGTGAAATGCTTTCCTGAATCAGGGCCTTAGTCAAGATCTCTCACTTCTTGATTCTTGGGAGAGGGGCACGGAAGAATAGTCTGGATTATAGAAATACTTGTGATTTAATAAGGGGCTAGAAAATAGTTGCTTATCAAAATAATTCCTAGATTAAAATCTTTTTCATTCATTTTTCTTTCTTCCACCCCTTCATAGATGTCAAGTATCACGGGGTAGCCGTGTTAGTCTGTATCTACAAAAACAACAAGGATGCATCCGAAGAAGTGAGGTTTTTACCCACAAAAGCTTATGCCCAAATAAATCTGTTAGTCTTTAAGGTGCCACCAGACTCCTTGTTGTTCCCTTCATAGACAATTTACTTTCCCTTTAAGAGATGTGTGGCAAACTGTTATCTCAATAAATTTGGCCCAAAAGATAATGACAGTTCCTACCACCGAAAGCACAATCTCTTCTCACAATTTAGCAGATATGATTATTTTGCCCTCCAAATATCTGTCAGCATACACATGGGCAATTCTTGAATACTAAGCTGATCCAATTAGTAATCACAACAAAAAAAATAATTAAAGCTACACCCACACAGTTGTAGCTAGTATATAATCTCAATGAAGCTTCTCACACTTTGACGCATGCTAGTTTCAGTATAGACCATATGTAACCGCAGTTAGCTAATTAAATTAAGATTCCTATTTGCTTCATGTATGAGACTGACAAGTTGAAAGGAAATAAATAAGCAAAAGCAAAAGTTATGCAGCATTTTATAGAACAAAGTTCATTTTACAAGTTAGTACAAGGCAAGCATCAGGTTATGCTCTCAGTTGGTTAACCATCACTCCCTCAAAAAACAAAAACAAAACTCCACGTGACCTTGCACTGTGCAACTTCCAGAACTTTGCAAAACAATAGCCATATTAAAAGGCAGTTACATAAAGTGAACAGCAGCAGCATTTTAACAGTGGGATTGTTAAAGTTACTTTGACCAGGGACTCTAATGTTCTGGTTTTGTTTCACAAATTGTAGTGTCCTGTCCCTTTCTATCTAGCTGAATGTTACCATTCATGGAAAAACACTGGAGTTCTCTAAAGTTAGATATAATTTAAAAAAAAAATGTTTAACTGATGCTATTCATAAGTCATCCCTGGCAGCATCCTGTTTTTAAAATTAATTAAAGTGACAAACTGTGAAGATACATTTATATAATTAATAAATAATAATACTCTGTACTTCACACTTTTCAACTGAGGTTCTGCGTTCTTTACACAGATGGGAAGTAAAATGGGAAAAAGACAAAGTGGGAAACTGAGGCTCAGAAAGGTCAAGGGCATGGTACGGCTCCTATTGAAATTAATGGCAAAACTCCCATTACCTTTAATGGAAACAAAATTGGGACATTAGTCGTTTGTCCAAAGTGACAAGCAAGTGGCAGATTTGGCAGTCAAGCCACATTTTATTAAGCCTTTTATGCTCCACAACATGTAGGAAATTGAAGTCCATCTGACCTCAACTCCCCTTCTTGATATTAAGAGATTACTGATACAGTATATTGCCCAAAGCAACAGAGGGTCCTGTGGCACCTTTAAGACTAACAGAAGTATTGGGAGCATAAGCTTTCGTGGGTAAGAACCTTGCATCTGAAGAAGTGAGGTTCTTACCCACGAAAGCTTATGCTCCCAATACTTCTGTTAGTCTTAAAGGTGCCACAGGACCCTCTGTTGCTTTTTACAGATTCAGACTAACACGGCTACCCCTCTGATACTTGAGTATATTGCCCAGTGTCCTGTAATTCATCTGAAAGATAGATGCATTGGCAAACAATTTGTATGAAAGACACCATATAAAATAAATTTATATTTCATCATTTTGGGGGCTGAGTTCGTCCAAGTTCAGGCAACATAATCAGCTGAAAATGCGCAGAATCTTTGCCAGCTGATATCAGAGCTGACAGAAGTGGGCACATAACAGATGCCAGGTTAAAAATATCCTATTGTAACTTCCGTATAGAAAAGTTTAACTTACACAGGGGGACACAGCAGTGTGCCTGATTCTCTAATTTGTTACACCACTGACTTTCAGTGGAGCATCTGATGCAGAACTAGAGCAATGGAGTGGGGGGATCAGGCCCAGTGTAGCCAAAGTTTGCTCTTCCTGTATGGTTGGGACAACATTGCCACATTCTTCCTCTTTAAAGTTAACAGAAGTAAAATGCATCCTAATTAAACCTAAACACACATATCCTAAAACAAACTGACTCTACAAAAACAAACATCGCATCCCGGATTTTCCACAAATTGACAACCTGATTTGGAGAGATTCCCAGAAGCAACACAGGAAGTAGGTTTAACTGAAACTAGAGATGAGCAGAACAACTTTGGCCAGATTTTGCAAAAATGAAACCCTATGGGTCGTTCTGATCCCCTAAAGTCCTGTCAGGGCTGGAAGGGGGCAGAGTTTTGGACAACCGGTTGTGGTGTCTCTCTCACTGAACTACCTAGTATTTATTATTTCTACAGCACAGCAAGTGCCTTACAGACAAGTAAGAGACAAGGGATCTGATTCTCCCCTGGCCTGCACCTTGCTGCAGACATTTGCACCCACTTTCAGAACGGTACCACTCCAAAGCCACTCTAGTCCGGTACCAACGCTTCGCTGCGTGCAAGTCAGGGGAGAATCAGGCCCGGTGGCCTTGCCACAGAGTTTCCTGAGGCGGGGAAACCCTCCATCCCCACAGGGGGAAGGCTGTACACCCAGCCTTAAAATCCATCCTCCCCCGCCCCTGGCAGAGAGCGCAGAGCGGCTCCGGCCGACGCCCTCTCCACGCGTTGGCCCGGGTTTCTCTGCCCCCACAAGAGGCACCGCCGGGGAGGAGGCGAGGGGCGGCGGCTCCTCCCGCGCTGCTCTGCGGGCAGCCGCACTCACCAGTTCCCCGAGCCCACGATGCAGACTCTCAGCGGCGCCGAGACCAGAGCCATGGCGGGCGCTGCACCACCAGCCGCGAGCCGCTCCGCCGCGCCGCGCCGCTCGGCACCGGGTCTCGGCAGGGTAAACAGCGGCGAGCGCCTCCCAGCCATGCACCGGAGAGAAAGCCCAGCGCACGCCGCCCGCCCTTAGGCGCTCACATGCTGCCGCTCCCGCGGCTTGCTGGGAGCTGTAGTCCGTGCCCCGGTGCGGGTGCAAAGCTGACTGCCCCCCCGGGCGCGGGCTAGTGTCTGCACTGGCTTCCTAGAGTGCGCTCTGCTTGCAAGCCGGGCGATGGAGGGCGGGGCGGGCAGGATCCAGGATGGTCTCATGTGCATCCTTTTCCACAGCTGGGGGCATGTTCATTCTTGGAGCTGGGGGGTCAAGATCCCCCAGATCCCCCCCCCCCCCAAACACCAGGCAAGCAATCAAGGTCTCAGGCCATTTGTTGGCCAAGGAGAGCTGGATGGGGGGCTCCCTTTTTCAACCAGGGCGAAAAGTTGTCCTGATGGAGAGAAGCTGCCCCAAGATCAAGGCTCGTTTGGTTATTATGTAAAAACAGGCGTTTTTCCCTCTTTTCAAAGTATTAATATAGTTGGATACTAAGCTAAGAGCCGACTAAGGGGGATGTGATAGAGGTCTGTAAAATCATGAATGGTGTGGACAAAGTGAATACAGAAATGTTAGTTACCTTTTCCCAGAATACAAAAAACAAGGGTCACCCAATTAAATTAGTTGGTAGCAGGTTTAATACAAATAAGAGGAAGTACTTTTTCACAAAGTGCACAAATAACTGGATTCAAAAAAGCATTAGATAAGATCATGGAGGATAGGTCCATCGATGGCTATTAGCCAAGATGGTCAGGAATGTAACCCCATGCTTTCAACCCAGGGATGCAAACCTCTGACTGCCAGAAGCTGGGAGGGGAAGACAAGGGTGCATCACTCCAACTACATATTTGCTATGTTTAAGTGGTTCAGTGCTCTAGTTTTGTTTTGTTTTCTGAAGTTGTTCATCCACATTTTTCCCCTGGGTCCTTCCTCTCGCTTCACTCATGCTGATGAAAAAGACCACATGGAATAAATGTCGCAGTATTGGGAAGGACAGAGACAATTTCCATGAAAGCAGATAAAGAGCCTTAAGACCATTCATTAGGTTCCAAGTTAGCTCCTGTGCACGATCATTGCTTATGTAGCTCAATCTGTTTTAGCTATTCTAGATATTTCTAAGATGTTTTGACACCTCAGTGCTTATGAGAAGTGTCTCTTTGTCAAATCCCCTAGTCAAGGATCAGGGCCGGCTCCAGCTTTTTTGCCGCCCCAAGCATCGAAGTGGAAAAAAAAAAAAAAGATAAAGCCACGATCGGCGGCACTTCAGTGGCAGCTTTACCGCGCCGCTTCATTCTTCGACGGCAATTTGGCGGCGGGTCCTTTGCTCCGAGAGAGACTGAGGGACCCGCTGCTGAATTGCCGCCGAAGACCCGGATGTGCCGCCCCTTTCCATGGGCCGCCCCAAGCACCTGCTTCCTTCGCTGGTGCCTGGAGCCGGCCCTGTCAAGGATCCAGGGAGAGAAACCAGATCTAAGATTTGAATGCATAGAACCCTGCACCAACCAAAAAAATGTGACAACACAAAAAACGTAGGAGGATTAACTATAACAGAGGACTGTTTCATTTAGACATTTATGTCTGTATTGGCAAAGCAAATAATTTAAGACAGAAATAAGTAACTATTTGGCAAACTGAGGTTAAGTAAAAGTCACATTTTTCATTGAAAACAATACTACACATAACATTATCATAAAACACTATCATGAGTACAGCATAAATTTTTCCTCATAATACAGTTCATTTGTATTCTCTTTCCAAAGTTTGTGTGTTCCGTGCAAGATCTTAATCTCTTTTTATGTTTAAATGCCTAATTATGTCACTGGAAGCTATTAAAGTGTTGAAACACCCAAAAATATAGTTTAAATTCTCCAAATGATTTTTTAAACATTCCTCCTAAACACAGGCCATTGTGCGAGGTGTGTGACTTCTTTAAGAAGATAATCTCTATAGCTCAGTTATGTCTGTGGATTAGGTAGAAGAGAAGGGGGTTATAGGATGGCCTCTAGGGGATGAAAATGATTATTTAACATTTTTATAAGCCACCACAGACTTGTGCTAGGCACCTTGTGGACAGATATGAAGAGAAGGTCCTTGTCTGAAGAGTTCGCACACTAAACAGAAAGAGAGAGGAAGGGATGAGTTAACTGAACACAGGAGTAAGCATCTGTCTGGTGAGTTCCACAATTTTTGTCTGATTTTTGTTCTTAATAGTTCCACTCCTGCAAGAGGTCAGGAAGGCCTAAAGCTCCTAAAGAGCAGGGGCACAGTAAGGCTAGCCAGGGCCAAGAGCCGCAAACAGTTTTGAGGCTGTGTCTACACTAGAGAGCTTACAGCGGCACAACTGTACCAATGCAGCTGTGCCACTGAAAGATATCCTGTGTAGCTGCTTTATGCTGAGGGGAGAAAGCGCTCATATTGACATAATTAAACCACCCCCAAAGAGTGGCAGTATCTATGTTGGTGGGAGAGCACCTTCCGCTGACATAGCACTGTCCACATTGGTGCTTCTGTCGGTGTAACTTATATCACTCAGAGGTGGGTTTTTGTCACACTCCTGAGCGACATAAATTATACCGACAAAAGTGCTAGTGTAGACATAGCCTGACACTTCCTCCCAGCCAAGGCTTACCAACTCCCTCCCTCAACCACCCTTGCCTCCACCTCTTTCACATAACCTACATTATGTGCCACCTACGGATGCTCCATGTTCCTACATTCTCTCATTTATGTATTCAAATGCTTTCTCTATATTCACTTCTTCATCCCCCAACCGTTGTCCCAATCCCCCTCTCTTCCTTTGGATGGCTATCCATTCTGTGTTTTAAGGGATTACTAGTATTTGGTGCCTAATGTTCCATAACTCACGCCCATTAAAGAGCTATTGAGAAGAATTTTATTGTCATTCACTGTGATACAAATCATAATTCTGTAGCATGAATGAACATTGTGAGGTGGTGTCCTTTAAAAAATAAGCTCCTCCTCTTGAGCATCCTCTCAGCAGCACCATACAGGTATAGGACAAGACAAGCAGGTGTCTAGCAATGCCTACCCTGTCCTGAATCTGGAATCCTTCCCTGTGACTGTAGCAACTTGGCCTCCCATTGATCCAAGTTTCAAGGTTTCCTGTGCCTCCTCCTAGCCCAGATCTGTCCACCTCTAGCTAGATAGGGCTTTTAAAGAGGAAATGTTAGAAGTGTAATTGAGCTTAAAGAAGAGTAGGCATTATTTACTTAGACCATGTCTACACTATGGAGACTATACCAAAATAGCTACAGCTCCAGAGCTATGTTGGTGTAACCCCATAGTGTAGACACAACCTACACCAATGGAAAAAAAAAATCTGTCGGTGTGGGAATACCGCCTCCCTGAGCAATGGTATCTTGGTTGACAGAAGCATTCTTCCTTGTTGTGTCTACTCTGGCATAGCTACATCAGTGAAGGGTGGAATTTTCATGCCCTTGAGCAATGTAGCTATGTTGACCAAAATTTTAAGTCTAGATGGTCTAGATCAGGAATCGGCAACCTTTGGCATGCGGCCCGTCAGGGAAATCCGTTGGCGGGCCGGGCCGGTTTGTTTACGTGCAGCATCCGCAGGTTCAGCCGATCGCAGCTCCCACTGGCCGCGGTTCGCTGTTGCAGGCCAATGGGGGCTGCAGGAAGCGGCGGCCAGCACATCCCTCGGGCCACACCACTTCCCGCAGCCCTCATTGGCCTGGAATGGCGAACCATGGCCAGTGGGAGCTGCGATCAGCCGAACCTGCAGACGCTGCAGGTAAACAAACTGTCCTGGCCCGCCAGCGGATTTCCCTGATGGGCCGCATGCCAAAGGTTGCCGATCCCTGGTCTAGATAATACTTTGTCCTGCCATGAGTGCAGGGGACTCTCAAGGTCCCGTGCAGTCCTATGATTCTATGAAGTCTAGACCAGGCCTTAGTATCTGTAGCCATATTCCTGCAGAACGAAGACTACATGCGATTCTGGCTAAAGATACTAATCAAACTGGACTTGGATCCTGAGATAACCTTTCCTCTAGGATGCTGACTACATGAAGTTTCCTACTGAAGATATTAATGAAACTAGACTTGGATCCTTCCTGAGGTAAACTGTAATATACTAGCTAGTGTGTATCACTGCTCATAGCTGGATAGAATGAATGCCAATCCCAGGTATGTGTCATTAACCCAAATATTATTACAGTTGGGGAGATTCTCCTTTAACTCAAGTGATAGTACCCTGTGCTTCTGGCGTAGAAGAAACCTAAGTTTTATCTTAATTTATTAATATGAAATTGTGAATGGCCACAAAATATATTACCTCAGGCACCTGGTCACTCTAATATCCTGGAACTAACACTGTATAAATTAAATTGAATCAGGTACACCAATGCATGTATTTGGAATGCAAAGTGCAGGGATCAGAGACTATCTGCTGGTTTATTTTAAGAAAAATAAATTCATGGAATCATGCATGTGCTGGTGTACAGTTAATATAGCATGTCCAAGAATTATAAGAAATAGTGGGAGAAAGGCTCTCTGCTTTAAAATGGAAATGTATAGTTGGAGTATGTTGCCTTTTCATCTCAGCTAAGCTGCAGCTAG
The DNA here is from genome assembly GCF_028017835.1 of Emys orbicularis. NCBI lineage: Eukaryota > Metazoa > Chordata > Testudines > Emydidae > Emys > Emys orbicularis. Next base: position 220,522,925 of record NC_088684.1, read on the forward strand.
GAATGGTATTCTGAAACACAGTTTTAAACATTGAAGTCACGTGTGTATAAAGTAGGGTTGTCGATTAATCACAGTTAACTCATGTGATTAACTAAAAAAAATTAATTGTGATTAAAAAATTAATCACAATTAATCGCACTGTTAAACAATAGAATACCAATTGAAATTCATTTGGATGCTTTTATACATTTTCAAGTATATCAATTTCAATTACAACACGGAATACAAAATGTACAGTGCTTACTTTATATTATTTTTTATTACAAATATTTGCACTGTAAAAATGATAAACTAAATAAATAGTATTTTTCAATTCACCTCATACAAGTACTGTACTGCAATCTCTTTATCATGAAAGTGCAACTTACAAATGAAGGGATTTTTTTGTTATATATCTGCACTCAAAAACAAAACAACATAGGCACCGAGTTTCTAATCTGCTCCACCCAGTTCTGCCCAGACTCCTCCCCCACTCCACCCTTTCCCCCAATGCCCCACCCCCACCCTGCTTCCTCCCACTCCCACCCTGCCCCCGCCACTTCCCACCCCACCTCTTCCCCGCCCAGTTCTGCTTCCTCCCCCTCACCCCCTGTGCTTCCTGAATCCATGAAACAGCTGATCCTAGCAGGCAGTAGGCGCTGGGCGGAAGGGGGAGGCGTGATTGGCGGGGCCTGCCAGTGGGCAAGAGGCACTGGTGGGAGGGAGAGGCATTAATAGGGGAGCTAGTGCACCCACCATTTTTTTCCCGTGGGTACTCCATCCCCGGAGCACCCATGGAGTTGGCGCCTATGCAAAGCAATGTGAAACTTTAGTGCCTACAAGTCCACACAGTCCTACTTCTTGTTCAGCCAATCGCTAAGAGAAACAAGTTTGTTTACATTTACGGGAGATAATGCTGCCCACTTCTTAATTACAATGTCACCTGAAAGTGAGAACAGGTGTTCACATGGCACTGTTGTAGCTGGCGTCGCAAGATATTTATGTGCCAGATGCGCTAAAGATTCATATGCCTCTTCATGCTTCAGCCATGGGTCCAGAGGACATGCTTCCATGCTGGTGACGTTCGTTAAAAAAGTAATGTGTTAATTAAATTTGTGACTGAACTCCTTGAGTGAGAATTGTATGTCTCCTGCTCTGTTTTACCCGCATTCTGCCATATATTTCATGTTATGGCAGTCTTGGATGATGACCCAGCACATGTTGTTGTTCATTTTAAGAACCCTTTCACTGCAAATTTGACAAAATGCAAAGAAGATACCAATGTGAAATTTCTAAAGATAGCTACAGCTCTCGATCCAAGATTTAAAAATCTGAAGTTCCTTCCAAAATCTGAGAGGGACGAGGTGTGGAGCATGCTTTCAGAAGTCTTAAAGAGCAACACTCTGATGCAGAAACTACAGAACCCAAACCACCAAAAAATAAAATCAACCTTCTGCTGGTGGCATCTGACTCAGATGCTAAAAAAGAACAGGAGTACTTGTGGCACCTTAGAGACTAACAAATTTATTTGAGCATAAGCTTTTGTGGGCTACAGCCCACTTAATCGAATGCATAAAATGGAACATATAGTAAGGAGATATATATATACAGATACAAAGAACATGAAAAGGTGGGAGTTGCCCTACCAACTCTAAGAGGCTAATTAATTAAGACGAGCAATTATCAGTAGGAGAAAAAAAGCTTTTGTAGTGATAATCAAGATGACCCATTTCAAACAGTTTGACAACAATGTGTGAGGATACTTAACATGGGGAAATAGATTCAATGTGTGTAATGGCTCAGCCATTCCCAGTCTCTATTCAAGCCTAAATTGATGGTATCTAGTTTGCATATTAATTTAAGTTCAGCAGTTTCTTGCTGGAGTCTGTTTTTGAAGCTTTTCTGTTGCAAGATTACCACTCATTCAGTAACAGACTTAAAGGTGGCAAAATGTAGAAAACATCCAAAAATATTTAAACATCCAAAAATATTTAAATAAATGGTATTCTATTATTGTTTAACAGCGCAATTAATAGCGATTAATTTTTTTAATCGCTCAATTAATCGCAATTAATTTTTTAATAGCTTGACAGCCCTAGTATAAAGTTCATTTTGTGCACAGTGAAAATACAGCTTTGTGATTGAATCATTGACCCACATTCTTCTCATAGTTACATGGATCATGCACCTATCTTGAACCCACATAGCCAAGAGCAGGATTAGGCCAAATGATAGCTTTTCTAAATTGCTGAACTTTGTACTAATATACTGATCCTGCTAACTTTGCTCATTTGAGCAGTTCCAGGGACTATTCACATGAGCAGAGTTATGCAGGATAAGGGGATAAGGCTTTAAAAAGTTGTAAATAACACAAGAATCATTTAACACCCCCCATGACACTGCACCCCATATTCTTCATAGAAATATTGTTATGATATGAATATGGCATAACTAAGATATGTTTTATGCAAGATGGGTCATGTGAGGTATCATTGGAAAGATTATGATCTACTGAATGTGTTTATCCAAGTTGTATGCATGCATCATTTCTGTATCTGAGGTTAGGAATACTGACTATGTAACAATTACGACTGTGTGTGTATCTGGGAGAACACCCACCAGACAGTAGACAATCAGCCTCAATGGGCCATTAGGAAGAACAATAAGACTTGGAAGATACTAATCTCCTGCCTTCCTGAGAAGCTCCCGGGCTGCTGCTTTTTGACACTACAGGGTCAAGTGACCGTGTCACCTGGTACTAGACCCCCATCTTGGGTTTTCAGTGTTTTTCCAGTAACAGGAGGTGCGGGGGGGGGGGGCAGACAGGGAAACAAAAGATTCCCACCTTATGTAAATTCTATTTAAGGCTGGGAAGTAAGTCAATCAAGACTCTTCTCCAATGCCTCCCCATCCAAGAAGGAAGATTGTTAGATTGTTAAAAACACCTGAAGGGAAAGGTAGGGGCTGAGACGGGGTCCAGTCTGTAAAGAGAAATAACTAGAACTCTAAGCTACAGAAACTCTGCAACCTGCCTAAAACAACATTTGGGGTGAGAAATTACATTTTGGACTCTGTTTCTTGAGTGTAAACTTAGTTTGTGCATTTTGTTTTATTTGCTCAGTAATCTGCTTTACATTTGCTATCCCTTATAATCACTTAAAATTTACCTTTTGTGGTTAATAAACTTATTTCTTGTTTGTTTCAAAACCCAGTTTGTACAATTCATATCTGAGGGAGCAGAAAGCTGTGCATATCTCTCTCCACATTGAGGGAGAGGGCAAATTTTTCTGAGCTTGTGCTCTGCAGATCTTTCTATATTATTTTGGGTTTATACCCCAAAGGAGGTGTGCACTTGAGTGCTGGCCATTCTCCTAGCTAAGTGCTCCCACACAGAGCTGATTTCAGTCTGTGTCTGCAGCTGAGTGTGGCCTTACCTGCATGTGTGTGCTGGAGAAGGCTTGAGAGCCTAGCACAGCAAAAACAGGCCGAGGAAACACAGGCTGGTGGAAAGGGCGGGCTCAGTGAGAGCCCAGCACATTAGATAGTACCCCAGGAGGGGGGGGCGGGGTTAACCCATCACACCTCCCCCCCCCCCACACACACACAAGGTAGGTGTGTACAAAAGTGCAAATGATTAAAAATTACAAGACTGCTCGGAACTTCAAGAGAAAACATTTCCAGAGCCTCTTAAAACAAAGGCAAACAACTTCTTTTATTCAGTGGGACTATATTAAAAAATCAGATACGATAAAAGAAATTTTTATCTACAGTACATTAAACAATATGATTTTATATATTGTAAATGACAAGCAAAATTAATATTGCCAATACAATTTCAAGGTTACTAAATGTTAATGTAAAATTTGAAAAAAAACCCAAAAAACTACAGCGCCAACACCCTCTAAATAAACTACATAGCATATAGATTCAGATAGGATGTGTTTGTTTTCATAAATGCAACACAAATTGATGATGGAAGGTATTTAAAAGGTTTGGAGTTCTGGTCCAGATAAGCACTCAAATGCTTGATAATTATCTGAAGTTTATCTGTACTATCAAGATCTTGTGAGATCTTTTCTACAAAGCCCGGTTTCTCCTCTCCCCAAACTAGAGGCTCTTGCTCCACACTGCATACTGTATTTAATCTTGGGGATGAGATGGAGGGATAGCAAGGCCCAGGCCTTCTCAGGCTTTTCTCTTTTTGGGGGGTGGGTTGGACAGGTGGCCTGTTCCCTCCATCTGATCTTCTGTAGTGGGATCTGGTCCAACTTCTTACTGGCAATAGCCCATTCTGTTTTTACCTCTTAACAATTTAAGAGGTATTCCAAGATTATGCTCCTGAAAACATTGAGAGATTGTGAAATCCCAAAGCACGCAAGCTCCAGCTCTTTGTGCATTGAGAACTGGTAATCTTACTAAACTCTATACAGTATGTATGATCTAACATTAACATCAGTATTCAGAATTTTTGTTATCAACATTCCAATAAAGAATAGAATGCCCTGAAAGAGGCTTTGTATCTGCGGTGGCTAGTTTTTGGCTCAGGAGGAAAGGACTTGGTTTATCTTTACTGTAGATTATCAAAGTTCATCAAGGTGTTCCAACTCTCCACTCTATTATTCCACAACAAAATCCATTTGAGATGATTGCTTATGCAGACAACCCTCTAGAGCATTGATATGTGGAGCAAATTTAGCATCCATAGTAACTGTGGCTGACTGAAGTAAATCTTTTAGGTTAGATTAAAACTGTATTCTCAACAAGATCAGGGAAGAGTGACAGGTCAAGAGGTGCTGAGACAGCTTTCAAAGATGGCAGGCTGCCAGCTTTAGTGCCTGTCTGGTAGGATTTATGTATTTAAAAACAAAACTATCCGGGTTCCTTAGTGTTATTTGTTTGGGAATATAGAGAGTATCTGTTCACAGGCAGAGTGTGACCTGGGTGGCAAGAACAAAGCCACACTTCTTGGTTAAATTTGCTCTAGTACCTGAGACACAGCATAGCTCTAGCTGGCAGGTATAACAATGAAAAATAACTGCAGGATCAGCTCCTAAGTGCCATTCTCAGCAAAGGCAGATAATGTAAAATATGTGAAACATGACTTTCATTTGAAATAAACAGCACACTTTGGTGGGGAGGCTTCTTTTAAGATCAGAGGGAGCTGCTGTCACTTGAGTATAAGATCTGTTTGATTCTCAGCTGCTCTGGACACACAACAAATTGATAACCTATGAGATGGGGACTTTACTGACCGACAATGTCCATTTTAGATTCTGGCACCAGCTGGCAGACACAACAGGCCCAGATGAAGTCAGTGGGATTACAGCAGGGAGGTATTTGAGCCGACATTTCTAGACAACGGTGACATTAAAATCGAGCTTTCAGTAAACTCTGTAAATATCTAGCACATGAGAATTGACAACAAGATGAAATAAGTCTCCCACAAAGACAATTATAACACAGGACAGAAGTCTTCAATTTGAGGACTGGACCAATACAATATATGAATCTCATTGATTGTATATAATTTTCTGTACTATTGTAAAATTTACGGTATCTTTTAGAGCAGGGGTGGGCAAACTTTTGGGTCCGAGGGCCACATCTGGGTGGGGAAATTGTATGCAGGGCCGGGGTAGGAGGTTGGGGAGCGGGAGGGAGTGTGGGGTGTGCGAGGGGGTGTGGTGTGCAGGAAGGAGCTCAGGGCAAGGGATTGGGGCAGAGGAGGGGTGCGGCATGTATGAGGGGGCTCAGGGAAGGGGGTTGGGGTGCAGGAGGTATGCGGAGTGCAGGAAGGGGCTCAGGGCAGAGGTGCAGGAGGGGTGCAGCCTGTGGGACGGGGCTCAGGGCAGGGGGTTAGGGTGCAGGAGGGGTGCGGGGTGCAGCAGGGGGCTCAGGGCAGGGGGTTGGGGTGCAGGAGGGGTGTGGGGTGCAGGAGGGGGCTCAGGGCAGGGGGTTGGGGTGCAGGAGGGGTGTGGGATGTACGAGGGGGCTCAGGGCAGGGAATTGGGGTGCAGGAGGGGTGCAAGGTGCAGGCAGGGGGCTTAGGGCAGGGAGTTGGGGGGCGGGGTGCAGGAGGGGTTCGTGCTCTGGCCCGGCACTGCTCCAGGAAGCACTGCTCCAGGAAGCGCTGTGGCCCCTGGGGGAGGGGAGGCAGAGGGTTCCGCATGCGCTGCCCTTGCCACGCCTCCAGGTACCTCCCCCGAAGCTCCCATTGACCGCGGTTCCCCATTCCCGGCCAATGGAAGCTGTGGGGGGCGGTGCTTGGAGGCAAGGGCCCGGGGGCCGCAGGGACATGGTGCCGGCCGCTTCTGAGAGTGGCGCGGGGCCCGCGGCGCCACGGGAGACAATCCCGAGGGCCAGATCCAAAGCCCTGACGGGCCAGATCCAGCCCGCGGGCTGTAGTTTGCCCACCCCTGTTTTAGAGGAAATAAAGTATGATGGATTCTGTTAAAGATAGATTTTCCTATTCACTATGCCTAGAGACCACATACTAGCTTTAGTTTCTTTCCCGGTACACTGTCAACCTCTGCTCAGTGGCTGATATTTAGGGGAGATAGACCTCTCTTGTATTAATTTGCATGGAATAAATGGGCGCGAAGAGTCAAGGGTGTTAATATGACCCTGTCACTGTCCAACATTAAACGGTTTTAAACAAGGTTTGGGGTTTGATATACAGAGACCTCAGACTGCTTAGTACCATGGCAAACACCAATAAACATCGTTTTAACATTTTATTAAAGATACAGATAAAGAGTTAAAGTGTACGAAATGTAAAATATTAAGTAAGGCTTTCATTTAACCACATTCCTTGTTCCCTTCCCCTTTAGCTGGAGAGGATCTTTAGAAGGAAAAGAAAAACCTTGTTTGACCATCCTTTAAATCAGTGGTTCTCAAGCTTTTTCTTTTGCAGACCCCTAAAAAATTTCAAATCGGGGTGAAAATCTTAGACATAGTCTGCGGACCCCCAGGGGTCCACGGACCACAGATTGAGAACCACTGTTTTAGACGGTATCAAAGATGGTAATTTGGGGAAAAGAAAAGAAGTGAGTTGAGGTGAACTGGAGCTGCCATTGTTGCTATTGTTGTTAAAGTCCAAACCCATTTCCTAGAAAATAAAACAAGAAAAACGCACAAAAGGGGAAAGAAAAGAACAGCAAAGTTAGAAAATGCAGCTTCTGTCACTGATGTTGACTCTCGTTTGAAACCTTATTGCTGGAAAAACACAGGCCCAGCCCATGATCTTATCAGCCACTCTGAGACCTGACAAACTTGTATCATCATCAGGTTGTCAAGGGCATTGCTTTTATCTGCATCTTTGGTCACAAGCTTACTGCCGTGTTATAAAATATGCAATCTTGGCTGACCGAGCCAGACTCTTATTAGACAGACGGCAAAAAGAGAAGGGTAAGAGATAGAAAAAATAAGGTGAAGAAGGAAAAGAAGACACTAAAGAGCAGGAAACGAAGTCTCACATCTCAATGGTATTCAGGATTCAGCCAGAGCCGGTGGAAGTAGCGAAGTCATCTGGGTCCCTCTCTCTGCCCTGGGCTCGTAAGATCATTTCTCAGGATCACAACAAAGAAGGCACAATGGTCTCCTGGTGGATTCTGGGGTCCCAGGAGATGGTGGAGGTGGCAGCCATGATGGTGATGCTCAACTCTTCCCCGTCTTTCAGTCAGCTAGTGTCACAGTAGCCTCTGCTAATTTTCACCCCACAAAGTCTCTTTCTGAGGACCCCAAAAGGAAGAGATGAGTGGAGTAGCCCATCCCCTCATTATTATATCTATCAGTTAGGTCTAATTTCCAATACACCAGTTTTGGTTAATTGATTTTCAGTCCCACACTTCTTTTGTTTACCAAGCATGATCTTAGCACAGTCCTTGAATTATATCTAAGCCTTTTTGTTTGGACTAATTCAGTCTCTGTCTCTGTTTTGTACCTTTTCCCATCAGCATCTGTTATTATAGGTTACTGTGACATTTTATAAACTTTCACTCACTTTTCACAGTTGAACTCACAATGAGGGTAAATTTGTAGGCCCAATTATTACAACACCTCTCTATGTTGTTTATAACGTCTGCTTATCCATCCTAAGGAAACTGAGCCTGATAATGTCTCTCATGACTTTATGTTCAAACGTGTAAGATTGAAATTGTTTAAAGTACTTGGCCTAGAGGTACTGAAATGTATGTGGTGCAGAATATATGCTTTGCCCATTCAAAATTAATCACAGGCAATCCAATCATAAGCATTTTGAAGAGTCTGAGCTTTTCAAATTACATTTAAATTGATAACCGACATTACAGTAATTAACCACCACAATGACTGACATTAAGTCAGCACATTCTCTTAAAACCATTGGGATTTTACAAGATATTGGATTAAACTAAAACAATATAATTTAGCATTTCCTTCAGGAGGGAAAAGCTAAAGTATATTGCTTCTTCAGGATAGGCTTCCGGGGGAAAATAGGCATTCAGTTTTAATATAGGCTACGGAAAAAAACTAAGAACCTCCAAATCAGAATCAGATGTAACCAGCTGTTTTTCCACCAAGTCCACAGGCAGAGTTCTGGTTATGCCTGCTTTGTTCCTCCAAATTCTTTACAAATGCAGAAAATCTTTCTAATGGTTTTCTTCTCTGTGGAAATCAACTCCGTTTAAATATTGTGTTTGATTCACTGCTATTAAAAAGTTTTGACTGAATTAGAAATGTTTTAACTGAGTCATAGGGCAAGAATCAGGAAGGTTGGGTATGATGTTGCACTACAACCTTCAGTGGCACTTTGAGAGGTTGAGGTTTCGAAGTTGGAGAAGTAGTTTTTCTCCTTTATCCTTCCTCATATTTCCTTAGCCACAAATTTATCGCCGGGCTCACTTTGTGATGTGGTTCTGTTACCTGCACACATTAGGGTACCCCACCTTTTCCCAGTCTGTAGGGCTCCAGGCGTAACCCAGTAAATTTAGGCACCCCCACCTTTTCCCAATTTGTAGGGCAAAATTCCAGGCGAAAAGCACCTACCCTTACCCAATCCCGTAGGGCTCAGGGTGTAACTAACCTGGTCAATTTAAGTACCCACACCCTTTCCCAATACGTAGGGCTCCGGGTGTATACTACTTCTGCAGGTGTGCAGGACCTTTTACCAGTGAAAGAGCCTTACACAGTAAAATACTACATCACCTCTATTTATTAACAATCACCAAAAACAGACTGCACACGCTACACATGCAGTGCTCACCACTCCCAATAAGACAGATGAACTTTTCTTGATGGCCAGTCAGGATCAGGTCCATCTGGGAGACTCCAGTTTCTGCACAGGTGCACGGTGTCATTGGCAGAGTGTTGAGGTCTGGCAGCTCTGATCTTTGGGGCTGTGACCTGGAGTTAGTTCCCAAAGAACTTCCTTTTCGACCCCAGTTTATATAGTGAAATTTGAGTTCTTTTTAGCTGTACCTTAATCAATCATTCTACTAAAATGTTACTAACCAATCCTAACATAGTGTAACAAAATTCTTTAACCAATCCTACCCCACCACCTTAATTAATTTACACCTAGCCAAATTAATTATGAAACAGACAGAAACAATTAAAGAACCAGACAGAGACCATACAGGTAAACAATAGGGAAGTGGGGATCATAATGACCAAACAATAAAGAAATGAGGATTTCACAACCACAACTATTGATAAGTGATTTCTTGCCAGACAGGATGCTATTAAACTAAGTTTTCTTTAGCCATCTTAAGATCTGTTTCTTTATCTGGTGATTGTGGGTGTCATTAGCATGGGATCTCCTTCTTAACAGCCTGATATTACATTGTTTTAATGTAATTTAAATGGAATGTGAGGATGTGACTTCCTGCTTCTCAGCTAATGGCTGCTGCTTAGCTGCTCTTTTAATCCGGCTGCAGAGGAAGGCCTTAGGCTTTAGGCCTTACAATATGGCTGCAGACAAAGGCCTTCTCCTTACAGTTCTGTTGTTCATTAATAAAGCGTTGACAACTATATATAATATACATTATATTGTAATTGCTTTTAAAGAAGTATGGCATTAACTCAATGTGTTCTAGTAATAGTATCATATGTGGTATGTGGTGAATACATGCTATACAAAGTAAAAGCAGCCTTTAGTGATATGGAACAAGAAAACTTGCCCTCTTTTATCACCACAAAAAAGTTTAATGTGTCATATAAGAGAAGTGACACCAGTTGGTGCAGGGTAGGAAAATTAACAAGGATCAAATAGGATGAAGTTAAATGTGGAATGCAATACAGTGTGGAAGAAGTTTGTTTTTCCTCCTCAAATACTACAATGCAAGGTCTGGAAAGCCCCAGACTTTCATTGCTGTTTGCACCTGGGGGACACTTACATGGGATGTGCAGGTGTAATATCTTATGCAGAGTTGCCGGCCTGTGGGATCACGGGGTGGGGGGAGGGGACGGGGACACAAGACAGTCTCTAAATTGCACAGAACGGTTGAGATGCTGGGATGCTGGTAAAATAAAAACCTCCTATGCTGGTAATAAGTATTGTGTGGTGGCTGAAGAGGACCACTTCTGGTGTGGACCCAGGGAATGTCATTTTAATTGGACCATGTTCTGTTTCACGCCTAAATTTCCTGTGGTAATAAATGGAAAGATTTTTATATTTTATACCAGTTTTTTATAATGTAATTAAAATACAGGCAAAGTTAAAATTACAGAAGAATGCTTTAAAGGCAGAACAATCTTATAATGAGAAATTACACATTAGTGGGCTATATTATAGGAGGTGAGCTTGGAAACCCTGGTTCATACTTTAAGCCTAGTACTAATGGCCGATCAAATGATTACAACTACTATGGTCTTGGGAATGTGTTGCTGGGTAGTGAACTTGAAAAAGAAAGCAGAGAAAGGCAGGAATATGATGCAAATAAAACAAATGCTAATATAAACAAGAAAAACAAAAGCAGTGGAATGTAGGCCTGGCTTGACATGAGTAATTGGACATGGGTGAGGCCTTATTTCTTGGGAGACAGGATTAGGAAGGTAAATGGATCAGCAGGCTAGAAACAGAATGTCTATACTAGCTAAGATGAGGGGGAACACCAGTGGACAAGATAACAATGGATAAGATAGGCCTGCAACATAAAATGAGGTAAAGAATAAGTCATGCATGGACAGTGTGTACAGTACAGGGATTGGTTCCTACAAACTGACCAAGCCAATCCCAAAATGTGTGATACAATGTATAGTAAGTGCAATGTAATGTGTAAATGTATATAAAGGAAGAGATTTGCTGTGTAACTTTGGATGTGTGGTATGTCCTATACCCACTCCCTACCCTTGACTCTGATCATCTCAGCGTAGCTTTTCTGTATGCCAAATAAAGGAACCTAAGTGATGAGACTGGAGTCCAACTGAGTTCTTGGGGAACCAAGTAGAAGACATCTTGGGGGATCTCCAACTCATGGTTGCTCCATAACCACTTTCTCCAGTTGTGCCAATTGGATGAAAAGCAGTTGCACAACCATCTCAGATAGTAATCCCAGTACAGAGGGCCTTTCCTGCCAGGTGCAGGCATGTTCTGGGGTATGTGAGAAGTAAGTATGTCAGGAGTGGCAGGGAATATGGCTGAGGCAGGCCTTTATCCCAGCTGCTGCAAGGCCCATAGAAGCCTGGGGCAGCCCTCATGGCCATCGTAACCAGCTTTGGGCTGTGGGGGAAAACTGACTGCCAGCAGTCCCAGGATCAGCAAGGTGCAGGTTGCCTTGCTTCATTTCTGTGCCAGGTTCTGCACTGGCAGAGGGATGAATTCCATCCCGAAGGAGGAAAGGGTGGTAAGCCAAGAGGGGTACCTGGAGTGAAGAGGAATAGCTCTCTTTCTTCAGGGAAGAAACATTGAATTGCACTGTATCACTAATGGTAATTGGGGAATGAAGTGCCTTGTTAATATAGAAGAAATAGTTTACTTACCAGGGACTTTATATTAAGGGCTGTTTATTTCTCTCTTCCCGCCCTTGCTGATGCAAACTCTTCTTGGATCAGGAAGAAGAAAGTCTTAATCCTAACTCTATTGTTCCCTGAGCTAAGGTGGAGAATTGCCCTGCTCAGAGAGATATGATGAAGGTTAATTTTCCCCTCTTTTGGAGAGACCCAAGGCAAGGTCCCTGCACCACACTTCTAAAAATATCCATAGAAATACAGCTGTCATATGCTCAGTTAGCTGCACCCTCTGGAAACATTTCTGAATACTAGACAGAAATAAATCCGTTCACCTTTCATGTTTTTAACAACTTTTTCTTCTCATGTTTGCTACTCACTAAAGTTATTGGGCCTAATTTTACACTTGGTTAGATGAGCAGCTCATAGACTCAGACTTTAAGGCCAGAAGGGGCTGTCCTGATCCTCTAGTCTGACCTCCTGCACATCGCAGGCCACAGAATCTCACCCACCCATAACCTCTGCTGAGTTACTTAAATCCTCAAACCTTGATTTAAAGACTTCAGGTTGCAGAGGATCCACCATTTACTCATTCATACCAGCAAGTGACTCTGCCCTACGCTGCAGAAGAAGGGGAAAAAAACAGGGTCTCTGCCAATCTGACCTGGTGGAAAATTCCTTCCGGACCCGCAAACAGTTAGACCCTGAGCATGTGCGCAAGACTTACTAGCCAGACCATCTCCAGCTGTTGGAGATATTTGCTAAGAACTGACGTGGATTGGCCATATGCCATTGTAGGCAGTCTCATCATACAATCCCCTCCATAAACTTATCAAGCTCAGTCTTAAAGCCAGTTAGGGTTTTTTGCCCCCACTGCTGTCCTTGGAAGGCTGTTCCAGAACTTCACTCCTCTGATGGTTAGAAAGCTTCATCTAATTTCAGGCCTAAACTTGTTGATGGCCAGTTTATATCCATTTGTTCTTGTTCCAGTGTTGGTGCTTAACCTCTCCTGGCCTGGTATTTATCCCTCTGATGTATTCATAGAGAGCAATCATAGCTCCCCATAACCTTCGTTTTGTTAAGCTAAACAAGCCAAGCTCCTTAAATCTTCTTTTGTCAATTCTCTCCATTCCATTCCTCTGATCATCCTAGCAGCCCTTCTCTGCACTTGCTCCAGTTTGAATTAAACTTTCTTAAATAAGGCAGACCAGAACTGCCCACAGTATTCCTGATGAGGTCTTACCAGTGTCTTGTACAATAATAGTAACATTTCCCTCTCTCTAAAGGAAATATCTCACCTAAGGCATCCTAGGATTGAATTAGCCTTTTTCACAACTGCATCACATGGGTGGCTCATAGTCATCCTGTGATCAACCCATACAATCAGGTCTTTCTCTTCCTCTGTCATTTCCAACTGATGAGTCCCCAGCTTATAGCAAAAATTCTTGCTGTTAGTCCCCTAAATGCATGACCTTGCACTTTGCACTATTAAATTTCATCCCATTTCTATTGCTCCTGTTTTCAAGGTCATCTAAATCTTCTTGTATGATATTCCAGTCCTTCTCTATATTGACAGAGGATGTGAAGGATAAATTCTACGAAGAACTAGATACTCTGCTATCGTCAGTGCACCGCACAGACAAGCTGATTCTGCTTGGCGATTTTAACGCAAGAGTTGGATGCGATGCCGCAGCCTGGGAAGGAGTCATTGGGAAAAATGGAGTGGGAAAGTGTAACAGCAATGGTCTGTTACTGCTGAAAACTTGTGTAGCACATGACCTTCTAATCAGCAATACGGTCTTCCGCCTTTCTACCCATAACAGGACTTTGTGGATGCATCCCCGTTCCAAGCACTGGCATTTGATCGATTATGTCATCATCAGGAGAAAGGATAGACAAGATGTCAGGGTTACAAAAGCTATGTGTGGCGCTGACTGTTGGACGGATCATAGGCTCATAGTATCCAAAATGAAGCTCCGTATCATGCCGAAGAGACGACCACAAGGCTGTAAGGCTTTCAAAAGGATCAACGTGTCGAAGCTGAAGAACAGCCGCATCACTGAAAATCTAGCGGAAGACCTAGAGAATGAACTTGCTGATCTTCGTATTGAGGATGACGCTGAGAAAGACTGGGAGCGATTCCGCAACACTGTCCATACAGCTGCATCGAAGGTATTGGGGCCCTCCACATGCAGGCGGCAAGACTGGTTTGATGAAAATGATGCAGAAATCCAGGTCTTACTTGCTGAGAAGCACCGCCTGCATCGTGCATATCAAAACGATCCATCCTCAGCGGCAAAGAAGACCGCCTTTATCAACACTCGCAGAACAGTACAGAACCGACTGCGCAAAATGCGGGAATTGTGGCTGAGCGCCAAAGCAGATGAAATACAGGCATATGCGGACAGGAACGACTATAAGCAGTTTTATGAAGCCCTTAACACACTCTATGGTCCACAGTCTTCTGGGAGCTTTCCCCTCCTGAATTCTGATGGTACTGTGCTCCTTACAGAGAAGACGCAGATTCTCCAGAGATGGGCTGAACACTTAGAAGCAATTCTCAATCGCCCCTCAGTCATCAATGATGAGGCCATTGACAAGATGCCCCAGGTTGCAGTCAATGACTCCATGGATGCTTCACCAGAAGAGGACGAAGTGAAGAAAGCTATCAAACAGCTGTCAAGTGGCAAAGCCCCAGGGTCAGATGCCATACCAGCAGAGGTGTACAAAGTCGGTGGACCCGTGCTGCTACGGAAACTCACTGAGCTGTTTCAGTCCTCCTGGAAACAGGGAACCATTCCACAAGAATTTAGAGACGCGTCCATCTTGCACCTCTATAAGAGGAAGGGCAATCGCCAGGTATGCGACAATCACCATGGAATCTCGCTGCTTTCTACAGTGGGGAAAGTTCTTGCACGGGTTCTGTTGAACCGATTGATCACTCACCTGGAGAAGGGCTTGCTGCCAGAATCACAGTGTGGCTTCTGCAAGGGACGTGGGACTATTGACATGATCTTCGCTGTGCGTCAGCTACAGGAGAAATGTCAAGAGCAGAATCGTGAACTCTACACAACTTTTGTGGACCTCACGAAAGCATTTGACTCTGTCAGTCGCCAGGGCCTGTGGAGGATCATGTCGAAATTTGGCTGTCCAGACAGATTTATACGAATGGTACGTCAATTTCATCACGGTATGATGGCTCGTGTCCTGGATGACGGTGAAACATCTGAGGCCTCCCCAGTCACCAACGGCGTCAAGCAAGGGTGTGTTTTAGCACCCACTTTGTTCAGCATGATATTCTCTGCCACTCTGACTGATGCCTTTCAACACTGCACTGAAGGAGTAGGCCTGAAGTATAGAACTGACGGGAAACTATTTAATCTGAGGCGACTGCGTGCCATCACCAAGGTGAAGGAAACTGTACTTCGAGACTTTCTCTTTGCCGATGATTGTGCTCTGAATGCTAGTACAGAGCCAGAAATGCAAGCCAGTATGGACAAGTTTTCAACTGCATGCAACAACTTCGGTCTCACCATTAACATCAAGAAGACTGAGGTCATGCACCAGCCAGCTCCCCACGCTTCGTACTCAGAACCGTCCATCACTGTAAATGGACAGAGACTTCAGACAGTGGACCACTTCACGTACCTGGGCAGTACCCTTTCCTGAGCAGTGTCAATCGATGATGAAGTAAACCGCAGAATTGCTAAAGCCAGCTCTGCATTTGGCCGATTGCGCTCCAATGTTTGGGAACGTCGAGGGATCAGCCTACCAATGAAGCTGAAGGTCTACCGAGCAGTGGTGCTTCCAACTCTGCTGTACGCCTGCGAGACGTGGACTGTCTATCGGAGTCATGCACGAAGGCTAAATCACTTCCACATTTCCTGTCTGCGAAAGCTTCTAAAAATCAGATGGCAGGACAAAGTGCCCGATACTGATGTCCTTACTAGAGCCAGTCTGCCGTCAGTTTACACATTGCTGATGAGAGCCCAGACCAGGTGGGCCGGACATGTTGTGAGAATGTCAGATGAACGCATTCCTAAACAGCTCTTCTACGGAGAACTCACTCAGGGAAAGCGCTCCCATGGAGGACAAAAGAAGCGGTTCAAGGACACGCTGAAGACCTCTTTGAAGTCCTTCGAGATCAACACCGCCACATGGGAAACCTTCGCACTGAACCGTTCAGCATGGCACAGCCTCATTCACACAGGCAGTAATACCTCTGAGGCGAGGCGTATTGCTGAGGCTGAAAAAAAGCGTGAGCTGCGCAAGTCCAGAGCTGCTCGTACACCATCGACAGTGCCATTATATGTCTGCCCGACGTGTGACAGGACGTTCCACGCCCGGATCGGACTGATCAGTCATCTCCGGACGCACAGAGCCCGGTCATCGAAAGAATGAGTTGTTGAGGTCTTCATCGATAACGATGGACGAACATCATATTGACAGTACCTCACAACTTTGTTAGCGACACATTTTATTAATGCACTTCCATTTTTTGTGCCAAGTTCAGTTATGAAAATGTTAAATAAGATGGATCCCAAGACTGATCCTTGAAGAACTCCACTAGTAACCTCTCTCAAGCCTGATAGTTCCCCTTTTTGCATAACTTGTTGTAGTCTCCCTTTTAACCAGTTCCTTACCTACCATTTGATTCTCATATTAATCCCCATCTTCTCCAGTTAACTAATAATTTCCCATTTGAACTGCATTAAATGTTTTACTGAAATCCAGGGAGATTATATCTACTGCATTTCCTTTGTATAGAAAATCAGTTCTCTTCTCAAAGAAAGAGATCAGGTTGGTCTGGCACGATCTACCTTTAGTAAACCCACATTGTATTTTATCCAATTACCATTTCCCTCTATATCTTTAATTACTCCCTCTTTCAAAATTTGTTCTAAGACCTTGCATACAATTGAGGTCAAACTAACAGGCCTGTAGTTTCCCAGATCACCTTTTTTTCCTTTCTTAAATATAGGTACTATATCTACAATTCTCCATTCATAGTGTATGACCCCCAAGTTTACAGAATCATTAAAAAATTCTTGTTATTGGGCTTGCAATTTTACATTTTTATATTCAATATATAATTTTATATTCTTGGATGGAGACCATCAGGGGGTGGGGGTGGGGGCAATTTGGCCCCATTAGGGTTTTTGAGTTTGGCTTCCACCTTAGATGTGGTAATTTCTACTTCCACATCTTTGTTCACCTTAGATACCCTGCCACTGCCCCCAAGCTCCTCATTACCATTATTAAAAACTGAGGCAAAATAATTTAAGTGTTGGGCCATACCTAGATTATCTTTATTTCCCACTCCATCCTCAGTGCTTAGAAGTCTCCCTTCCTATTTCCTTGTTTTCTTTTTATTTATATGGCTAAAGAATCTTTTGCTATTTGTTTTAATTTCTTTTGCAAGGTCCAACTCTTCTTGGCTTTTGACGGTTCTCACTTTTTCTCTACACTTTCTGACCTCCAAGAGGTAGCTTTCCTTGCTGATCCATCCCTTCCATTCCTTGTAGGCTTTCTACTTTCTCTTAATAACCTGTTTGAGATGCTTATTCATTCTGTTTGGTCTGCAACCTTTCCCTACAATTTTTCCCCTTACTTGGAGTGCAGGATGCAGATGGTTTCTGCAACTTTGACTTAAAGTAATTCCAAGCCTCCTCCACCTTCAGATCCAGATTCTTCAGTCCAGTCCAGTTCCTTAACTAACTCACTTACTTTTTAAAAGCAGTTCCTACTGTTCACAGTGCATGGAGAATATAAAATATGGCGTGTGTACACTTCAGATGGACAGGAGTGTCATTTTCCTGCACAACACTACATTAAGGAAAAATAATCTCAAAACACATGGCATGGGTTTCCTTTTACGTATAGGGAAAGCCCATTTCCCCTGTTCCCTTCCCCCAAGCTGCTTCCTTGATGTCAGTTTCAGCTGGCTTGATAGTCCAATTTCCTTTTGTAATGTTATTTAAGCTTCAAATTGTCCCCAGACATTGGCTATCTCCCTCTCTAGTTGCTAACCTCAGACTTATTTCTGGTTCACTGACCCACAAACCAATGTCTTCTGACAAAGGCAGCATGCACTGAGTAGACCAGTTTGCTTTCCACAACAGTAAGGGAGGAAATAAAATAAGTCAAAAGACCCAGGCTCTGTTCTGGGTTTGTTTATAAACTTTATGGTAATTATCTGTCAAAATTTTGACAAGTGTGTTTTATATGCAGCATTTTAAGGCTGTCTAACACTAGCCTTTTTGAGGGCAAATCCCCAATTACTAATGGTGGCAACATTGGGAACTTGAGGCTGCTTTTCAGGGGTGGCATTTGGATGGGCTAGACAGAAAATTGGTGGGGCTGCACTCTTCTTTGCCACCAGGCCCCACCCCTATCCAGGGCCCCACCATGGATAATCCTCAGTTAAGTGCCAACCCTGCCTCCTTTGCCCCCAAGGCCCTGCCCCCTGGCTAGATCGGAAGCTGGAAGCTGGAGCCGGGCAGTGCAGAATGACTTCTGCTCTGGCTGGTGCTATGGGGTGGGTGGCTGTGGTGCTTTCCCATTTCCTGCTGCTGCTGCTGCTCAAAGCCCTGGGGCTGTAGCTGCTCCTCAGCTCCCTGCTGCCCTTCGACTGCTTGCCCCCCGTAAGAGACACCTGGTCAGAGGGACCCGACTCTGGGGTGGCAGAGCCCGTGGGGAGCAGCAACCATGGAGGGTGGGGTTCAGGAGCCTGGGCTGCAGCAGGTCAGTCCAGGTCGCTGTGGGGGGGCAGAGCAGGGGTGGTTTGGGGCCGGGTTGCTCGCTGCTGCCGGCGCCATGCCCCCCACTAACCTCCCTGGTTGCCCTGGACCCCACATCCCCCTGAAGCACAGGGGCCCCCCAAAGCATGGTAAGCCCAAACACTGGTGGAGACGGGCCCTTGTTCCTAAATATTGGTGGAGCATGGGCACCACGAGCCCATATAACTCGCCACCTATGCTATGTAGATGTGCAAAAAATCAGAGGGGTTGGGGCTCTTTGTACAGACTGTAATGAGTGATGTAGACTGTAATGAGTAATCTCCTTGTAATGTTCCCTAGTGCACTTTAACGTAGTACTGTTTCAAACTAGTGTGCACCAGCAGGGTCTACACAGATCAATTAATGTGCAACATGTTAGCGTGCTTTAGTCCTCTGTAGTCCACATTATTGCTCTTTCTAGACCAGGCCTTAGATACAAGTAACCATTCTAGTGTTTTCTGGATAAACACTGATTTTTTTATTGGGGGTGTTACTAGTGTTTATAGGTTAAAATCAAAAGCCCTAGATATGAACTTACCATGCTTTTATGGGCTTCCAGCTCTAGCGCTCTTCAGCGGCAGCTGTAAAGTCAGTAAATTTTGTGCTGAGGTGTCACACTGAACCAGAGGTGAAAGTAAGCCAGTCCGGTCCGGTGTACCGGTAAGCAAGTGGCCGCCGGTACACAGCCAACCGTAAAGGCAGGTCCACTGATGGGGGGGGAGGCAAAAGGGGCAGCTGCCCCAGGGACTGGCGATTTAAAAGGGCCCGGGACTCCCAGCAGCGGCTGGAGCCTTGGGCCCTTTAAATCGCCACCGGAGCCCAAGGCAGTGTGGGCTGGGCAGTGCTGAAGGGGGACCCCAGCCCCGCCCCTTCCGGGGAGCCACCCCCCTCACCTTCAGGACCCCAGCCGCCCTGCATACCAGTAAGTCCTTTAAGTTACTTTCACCCCTGCACTGAACAGAAGCTGGTGATCTGTAGTCTGTTTGGGATCTGCAAACTACTGGAGAAAGAACCCAGAACTTTAGCTAATTAATTAATGTGCTGAATGCTCTGTTTATTTGGAATACTCATCAATACACACAACTCATATTAGGGAGGGGTTCTTTATATTTAAAAATATTGTGTAAGCACCTGCCAGCATTTTCACTATAATTTGGCTGTACAGCAGTCATTCTGTGTAAAGTTCTGCAAACAGAAATTTGCCAGTCTTGGCTTGGAGCAATTATAGAGATCAGACATTTTAAAGTAAAGTTTTGGACATTTATGCACATATGTAATTTAAAAATGGCTTTGCTACTGATAGCTGAAATTAAAAACTGAATGGATAAGCATATGACATTACTGTACTGAATTTATTAAAGGTTTACATTTGTTTATCTGCAGTAAGCAGGTAATACAAATGTCAGGATTTGTTTTAAGGATTTTGCATTTCATTTTAACGTTAGTGTAACAGGGCAACCTGCCCCTTTAATAGCCCAGTGGTTGAGGAGTAGGGAGCAGCTGAATCTGCTCCAGAGAGAAGTCCAGCAGGCAGGTGCTGGGAAGCCACTGACGCAGTTCATCAGCACCACGTGTTTGGTGCCCTTCTCAGCTGGACAATATAAAGGGGAAAAAGCAGGGGTGGGAGAGGATCAGAGTAGGAGGCTGCAGGCAGACTCCAGAGAGCCCTCCTGTGGGGTGAGAGAGGGCCCTACCTGCTAGCTACCACAGGTCAGGGGACCCCAGACCCTCTAACCCAGAGGTGGGCAAACTCCGGCCCGTGGGAGACAATCGGCCTGCGGGACTCTCCTGCCCGGCCCCTGAGCTCCTGGCTGGGGAGGCTCATCCCTGGACCCTCCTCTGCTGTTCCCCCTCCCCCGCAGCCTCAGTTCACTGCGCTGCCAGCGCAATGTTCTAGGTGGTGGAGCTGTGAGCTTCTGGGGCAGCGCAGCTGCAGAGCCACGGCCTGACCTGGTGCTCTGTGCTGTGTGGTGGCGTGGCTGGCTCCAGCCGGGTGGCACAGCTGCCTGTCCTGGTGCTCTGGGTGGCACGGCTGGAGCGCTGCCAGCCACCGGTGCTCCAGGCAGCGTGGTAAGGGGGCAGGGAGCTGGGAGGGTTGGATAGAGGGCAGGAGAGTCCGAGGTGGTGGTCAGGGCAGTACCAGATTTACCATGGTGCCACTGGCGCCATGGTCCAAAGGGGCCCTGGCCCAGCCCGCTCTTCTCCGTGCCCTCCCCCCCTCCCCCCCATGGGGGCAGAAGCTTAGTGCTGCCGGCTCCTGCTGCAGCAGGGCAGGCTCTGCCAGCAGCCAAGCTCCTCCCTCGCCTCTTTCCCCAGCGTGCTACGTTCCCTTCCCCTGCTCCCTGCCGCCGATCAGCTACTTGCCGGCAGGAGGGAGGAGGAGGAGCGGAGCCTCAACACGCTCGCTGCTCTGGGGAGAAGAAGAGGTGGGGGCGGGGCCTTGGGGAAGGGGCTGGAATCGGGGCATACACCCTCTAGCCCCCTGCCGTGAGCACCCTCATGACCCCAGCCCACACCCTCAGACCTCTGCCCACCCTGACCCCTGCACCCCCTCACCCCCCTGCCCTGACTCCTGAACTCCCCCCCACATCCCCAGCCCCCCCATGCCCTGACTCCTGAACTCCCCCCCCCCCCCACATCCCCACCTCCATCCTGAGCACCAAATGGGAGCTCCTGCACCCCCTGCATTCTCACCTGCTCCCCTTGCACCAAACAGGAGCTGCCCCAGGTAAGCGCTCCACACCCCCACCTCCTGCCCCAACCCTGAGCCCCCTCCTTCACCCTAGCTCCTGGCCAGCCCCCGCACCCCAATGTTTTTTTACAATATTTGGAAAGATCATTAAGTGGTCCATTGAGACCCTCCGCGATTTTCAAGTGGTCTGTGGAAAAATAAGTTAGACTAGCAAAACAATCAAGGTACCTCACTTTATTTTCATTTACTTGCTATTACTTATAGGAGGAGGATGAAGAAAAAAATAATGAAAAATGGGGGCGGGGGGAGATAAGAGAGAATGTTCTTTTTCTTGGCTGGGTCCCAAGGAGGGGCCCCAAAAATGAAGCTGAGCACAGGGCTGGGGGGCCCCACTAACTCTAAATCCACCACTGGCTGTCATGTCACCTGGGATAGGGATACTGTGTCGACTGATCCCCACAGTCTCCAACCTGCCTGGGCAGTACAGCAGACATGGCCCTGACTATTAGCTCCTCTCCACTCCCTAGCCCACCCACCCCTTACTTCCCACCGCTTAAGCCTTAGCCCTCTCACTTTTAAAAATGATTGCTTGCCCCTCCTCCCCCCCTCAGGCTTTTCTGGCACCCTGTTGCCAGGTATCCAGTTTTAGACTGGAAACTCCAGTAGAAAATGGGACCTGGGTGTCCGCTTAGCAGTGCTGACTGGAAACTAAAAGTCCAGTTATAGGAGTAACCACATTACCCTCCGTTCCTCCCACTCCCAACACCCACCCCAGAGGTGGAACAGAACTTGTCCTGCTGCTGCTGGATGTCACGGAGTGTGGGGGAGTCAGGGTCCTGCACCCCCCACTTCCTGCAATTCACCGTGACTATCAGCCAGCCAGTAAAACAGAAGGTTTATTAGACAACAGGAACACAGTCAAAGCAGAGCTTGTAGGTATGGAAAACAGGACCCTTCAGTCAGGTCCGTCTTGTTGGGTAGGGAGCCCAGACACCAGTGCTGGGCCTCCCTCTGTTTCCCCAGCCAGCTCCAAACTGCAACCCCCTCCAGCCCCTCCTCTGTCCTTTGTCTCTTTCCCCGGGCCAGGAGGCCACCTGATCTCTTTGTTCTCCAACACCTTCAGTTAGCACCTTGCAGGAGAGGGGCCCAGGCCATCAGTTGCCAGGAGACAGCCATTCTCTGTGCAGACAGCATCACACCTGCCCTCTAGGGCTCTGCAACAATCACACAGCCTTATCCCACCACCTAGATATTTAAGAAATGCATAGGGGAAAACTGAGGCACCCACACAGTATTCAGAGAAAATATTAAGAATGTTCCCACTTTGTCACACTGGAGGAGGGGCAGCTCAGTGCAGAGAGAGACGAAGAGAATGGGCTAGAACCAGGGAGAAGGTAGGTACCCGCTCTATGCGGGCAGGGGTGGATCCTGTTTACCCCCTCCCCAGTCCTGCTGCGCTTGCAGTTTACCTCTGGCCCCTCCCTTGCTCCAGGGACCAACCCTAGCTCCTGCCCCACTGTGCTTTTGCCCCCGGCCCCTTTTACAATCATTCCCCAGGGGGGCCCACAAATATGTTTGGAGCCAGGCCCACAAAAAGTTAATCCGGCCCTGGTCGGGGGTGTGGATAGGGGTTGGGGCAGTCAGAGGGTGGGGAACAGGGAGGTTGAATGGGGGCCGGAGTGGGGGGGGGCAGTCAGGAAGGAGGGGGGGTTGGATGGGGCAGCAGGGGGCAGTCAGGGGACAGGGAACAGGGTGGTTGGATGGGGCGGCGGGGGGTCTGGGGGCTGTCAGGGGACAGGGAACGGGGGGGTTGGATGGGGCAGGAGTCCCGGGGGGGTGGATGGGGGCAGAGCCGGGCCACACCTGGCTGTTTGGAGAGGCACAGCCTCCCCTAACTGGCTCTCCATACAATTTTGGAAACCGGATGCGGCCCTCAGGCCAAAAAGTTTGCCTGCCCCTGCTCTAACCAGATTATTGTTTGTTACTTTGTGCACACTTTTTTTTCTTGTTTGGGAAGATAAAAAACAGAGTCCTGAAGAAAGGCACAGAAAACTAACTTGGCCATGGCTGATTGTCTATTCCCAGCTGGTGACTAGGACCAGAGCGTACCATTAGCTTTTGGAAGAGTAGGAAACAGCTAGTACACATTTAACATTTAAAACTGTTATTTATGCAAGAATGACTGAATATTATGATTTATTAATGTTTGATTAATTATGATTAAGAGGTGCCACAGCTACAGAAACAATTTCAGACACACTCAACCTTTTATCAAGTCTCTGGGGTGAAACACCTATTTCTTGTAGATGTATCACTATGTGAAAAAGCCCAGTCCCTCCATCATGCTATGTGAGAACTCCTATTGGCTTCAAGGGGAGTTCTGTGCATAGGAGACCTGCAGGTTCAGTTCCAAAATGATGGTATATAATTTCTGCATAAACAATTTTTATTATATAAAAGTATACTTTTATATAAAGTTATAGTATCTTATTTTTTTCTAATGTTGGAACAGTCTAGCATTATGCTCATACTTTGTGCTTCATCTTTAAGATCATCATTTCTTGATTTTTTTTTTATAGTGAATTCATTGTGGGCCATCTTTGAAGTCATTGTGGACTAAGGCCTGATCTATACTAGGAAACAGGGTCTGTACAACTACCTTGTTCACGGGAATGAAAAATTCAGACCCCTGAGCGATGCAGTTGAACTGACCTGGTGTAGATGGCACTAGGTTGACAAAATTCTCTTGTCGACCTAGCTACCGCCTCTTGGCGTAGGTACTTCACCTCCCCCAACGGGAGAACCCCTCCTGTTGACATAAGTAGTGTCTTCGCTGGAATGCTGCTGCTGCAGTGTTTTAAGTTTAGACAAACCCTAAGATGTTACTCACTCTGAGTAAGGGTATCAGAATCTGGTTCTATTAGTATTCTTAGACAATAATATATATTGGCTTATTGCTTAACAATTATACAAATTGGTGGTGGTAAAGCATGAGATCAAAGTCTGAGCCACCAGTTAACATGCTGTGTCATTATACTCACCATCTGTATGTAATTACAATATGAGAAAAATATTTCTGAGATGAACAATTTTTTTTTCCCAAGTGAGGTATAACATTGCATATATATACATATTTTATTTATGAAGTATGTGCACAGCTAAATACATTTACTTTCATTTAAAATATCATGCAATATATGCAATAAACATTGAAACTTGACAAGTTAGACAGGAACGACTCAGCTCTCCAAAATAAATACGTAAATAAACAAACAAACGATTAGCCCATAGCAACTGCTTAGGAAAAGCCAGAAGATTGGATTCAGGTGTAAATGCATGTAGATCAGTTAGACTCAATAGAGTTTTGAGTTTGAATTTATCCCTGTGTGGACAATGTGCTTTTCAACACTCTCTAGAGGTCAGACAGTTTAGGTCAGACCAACTGAAACAGTGAATTCAAGAGCAGACAGCCACCCAGGGGTGAAAGTAACTTAAAGGACTTACTGGTACTCTGGAGTCCTGAGCAGGGGGCGGGGCCTCAACTGGAGGGGTGTGGCCTCAACCAGAAGAGGCGGGGCCTTTAGAGCCCTGGGCCCTTTAAATTGAGATTTAAAGGGCCCTGGGTTCCAGCTGTGGTAGTGGTGGCTGGGAGCCCCAGGCCCTTTAAATCACTGCCGGAGCTACCAGCTGCAGAGGTGACTGGAAGCCACGGGGCGTGGGGGCCATTTAAAGGGTCTGGGGCTCCGGCAGCCGCTACCGCCTCGGGCCCTTTAAATCTCCGCTGGCTCCGGCAGTGGGGCTCGGGCGGCGATTTAAAGGGCCCGGGGCTCTGGCCGCCGCTACCACCCTGGGCCCTTTAAATTGTCGCCGGAGCCCTGCCGCCGCTACCCCAGGGCTCCGGCAGCAGGGCTCGGGCAGCAATTTAAAGATCCTGGGGCTCCGCCGCTGCTACTGCCCTGGGCCCTTTAAATCACCGCCCAAGCCCCACTCCCGGAGCTGGTGGAGATTTAAAGGGTCTGGGGTGGTAGCGGCGGCCGGAGCCCTTTAAATTGCCGCCCAAGCCCCGCTGCTGCTACCCTAGGGCTCCGGCAACGGGGCTTGGGTGGCGATTTAAAGCGTCCGGGGCTCCGGCTGCTGCTACCGCCCCGGGCCCTTTAAATCACTGCCTGAGCCCTGCTGCCGGAGCCATGGGGTAGCGGCGGCGGGGCTCCTGCAGTGATTTAAAGGGCCAGGGGCTCCCAGCTGCCACTACCGCAGCGGAGCCCCGGGCCCTTTAAATCGCCGCCGGAGCCCTGGGGGTCCCGGCCATCGCCGCTACCCGGGGGCTCCGGCAGTGGGGCTCTGGCAGCAATTTAAAGGGCTGCTGGGAGCTCCGGGCCCTTTAAATTGCTGCCTGGGGAAGCCGGTCCAATGGCGTACTGGCTTACATTCACCTCTGCAGCCACCTACTTAGAATGCCCTGCCTCCAGGCCTCTAGAGAGCAAATTGCAGGAGGTTAGTCAGTGGACCAGCTGATCTTAATTGGAGTGAATGTACATAGGGAAAGAGGTGATCTGTATGAGAAGCATGACCCAGACCACATACTGTAGGACTTTAGAGGTTGAAATCAACATGTTGAATTGTGACTGGAAACAAATGCAAACTCAGTGCAGTATACCAAATATCACTGAGATATATTTTGTATTTGGAATACCTCTGAGTGGGAACATTGCCGCATTCTGTGCTAGCTGAAGTTTGAGCAGTTGTCAAGGGTAGCCCCAAGCAGAACACTTTTCATGGACTCATTCATAGATTAAGACTAGATAAAATATTGTTATTGTCTCTAGTCAGACCCCCCTGGATAGCACACCCCATAAAATTTCACCCAGTAATTCCTGCAGCAAGTCCAATAATTTAGGGTTGAACTAGATCATATATTTTAGAAATATATTTACATCTTGATTTAAAGATTGCAAGTACTGGAAAATCCATGACACCCCTTGGTAAATTGTTCCAATGGTTAATTACTCGTAATGTTAAAAATGTCCACCTTATTTCCAGTTTGAATTTGTCTAGCTTCCAACTTCCAGCCACTGGATTTTATGCCCTTGTCTGCTAGATGAGGCCAATCCGGAGGTAACAAAGGCAAGCATAATAGTGACAAGATTGGCATCTGAGAGGAATACTTTGTCATGAGGACAGAGCAATGGGGCAGTACTATTAGTGGTAGTGATGATGGAAGTGCTAAAATCAAGCAGGTACAGCAATTTTTATCACCATTTTGTCAAGCTGTGCAGGTAAAAATACATGTCTAGTCTATAGTAGCCCTGCCGCAATTGTTAGCACCAGTGCTAAGTCTGTGGTGGGAGAATTGCCTAAAATTCTCAGGCCATGTCTACGCTGTGGTGCTACACTGGCATAGCTAGGGCACGGTAGCTATGCTGCTGCAACCCCTTAGCATACACACAGACTAACAGTGACGGAAGGGGTTTTTCCCCATCGCTGTAGGAACTCCACTTCCGCGAGTGACGAGAGCTAGGTTGACAAAACCAGTCTTCCATCAACCTGGCTGCATCTACACCAGGCGGTAGGTCAGCATAGCTACAGTGCTCAGGGTGTGGAATTTTCACACCCCTGAGCACCATAGCTATGTCAACCTAAGTTTTACATGTAGACCAGGCCTCAGTCTGGACAAGGCCAAGACATCTCAGATGCAGACAGAAGAATGCTGTTCTGGCTATGGCTCAGCCAGGAACCTAAGAGACCCTAGATTGCAAACCACAACACAGGCAGGTATGGACTTCAATAGAGGGAACAGATATTACACCCAACATCCCTTCTAGAAGGTTCCATGGAACCAGCACCCTCACCTCAGTTTTATCTGACTGAAGCTCATCCAGGATAACTCTCATCCAACCTCTGTCTGGGAAGCATTACCTAGGAGGCAGAACACTGGGAGGCAAAACCAATATCAATAGTCTAATATTGTAGCGGAGTGTCAGGGACTGCGGGTCTGGAATAGTAGCTCACAGGGCTCTTCATTACTAGTAAGCTCCAACCTGCCACTTGGTGACATAACTGTTGTCAGAATAGGAGCTGAACTCTGACAGAGGACTCCAGTCCCGGGTCTTAATTAATTTTTTAAAGCTTGCTGAAACTCCTTTCATTAGCAGCCACGGTTACAGGAAGACAGCAAAAAATACATAGTGCTGTTTCTGTGTAGGGAAACTTGCATCTAAAGACTTTTTGTGAATGTAGCTAAGGAGATCAATGGGCGCCTTCATGTCCAAGTAATCTTTGCAAGTAAATCTTTACGAACAGCTGAAGAGCTCAATCTTGTGCTCAAAACTCTAAGTTTAAAACCTCAGGGTAGCCGCTTGCTAAGTTTTGGGTGTTTCTCTTTACATTTTTGCTGCTGAGACTTTTCAGTTTCTTGCCCATCAAAAAACCAACCCCCCTCCAACTCCATTATACTTATGCATCTTGTTGTCCAATTGTGTTAATATTGTGTCTAGGATGAGGTTGTAAACCTCATTCAAAAACTTTTTTGGAATCTGATGACCTTTCATCCTTTTGAAGTTTGCCTAGCATTGCTTTCCTCTTTTGGCTTTTTCTCTCTTTGAACTGTGTGGATATTCCTAAAATTTCACCCTATGAAACAGCAGCGTCCTTACTTGCAATGATCCCATAAGATCGTAATTCTGATAAAGCATACTGAAGGCCCCCAAGCAAACTATCTGAATGTCAAGATCTGGACTCTGCAATTTTTCGCTCACAACGTTAATTTTTGATAATATTTCACATCTTGAGCAAAACAAGAAATGAAATATCTGTTTGCAAGCTATTATCTTCTCATTTAAATTTTGGCATAAGATTACATGAAGTCTTGATCCCATTCAAGTGTCAAGACTACCCTCAACGTGACTTGGTAGTGGACAGATTGCCTCTACTCTTGCTGACCATCTTGTCGTGGTTTGACATTTTAATGTAATGCTAATATGCTTTTTCAGCACATCCCAATGACTAGCAGAAGCAGAAAACAAGGTATACAAACTTTGAATAATCCCCCCAAAAGAGAACAGTTTGGGGAACAAACATTGCAGCAGCTTCTACAACAAGATTCAGTGAGTGGACAGCACATGGGACAAGAGAGACATACTGATTTATCTGCTGAATTTGATTTTGAACACCATGCTGCAGCCACGTTAGCTCCATTGTCATAGATTTGTCCCCTGCAATCAGCCATCTCTAGACTGTCTTTTTTGGCTTCTCTAAAATAATCTCGGTAATACCCTCCCCTGTTCCGGTGTGTGTGATGTGGCAAAGCTTCTCCCCAGCTTTGAAGATACACTGCCATACCCAGTCTCCTTTAAGAAGGTTTATTTTTTTGTTTTAACAAAAAACAAACAAACAAACAAAAACACCTGTGCCTTAGCCCACCCTTTGTTTTAGGGTTTCACAGCCTCCCTGTCCCCTCCCAGGAATCTCTGGTGATTCTGCTTCTTGCAGTTGCTGAGTCCCAGCCAGCTCTACTACCTTTCTGGAACACAGGCACCAGAGCTGTGTTCCTGCGCACCTGGCCCCTTGCTTCAGAGACCCACTACAGGAGTTAGTTCCATGCCTCTGTGTCTCCTCTCCCCAGACACAGCCTGCTCCAATCAATCCCAGATTTAGCCCTGCCTGCTTTAATTGGCTCAATTCCACAGGCCCCGACTTTCCAATGTGCCGGGGGAGTGCTTGACTCTGGCTCTGCCCCAGACCCCAAAACCACTCCATCCCATCCTCCAAGGCCCTGCCCGTGCTCTGCCTATTCCTGCCCCCCATCCCTTTTCCCAAGCCCCTGCCCCCACCCCACCTCTTCCCACACCATTCCACCCCCTCTCCGAGCATGCCACGTCCTCGCTCTGAGCCTCCTGCACACCGTGAAACAGCTGATTGTGGCGGGCTGTAGGCGTGGGGAGAGAGGGGGAAGCGCTGATTGGTGGGGCCTGCTGGTGGGTGGGAGGCACTGGGGGGAAGAGGGGAGCTGAAGGGGGGTTGCCGGTGGGTGCTCAACACCCACCACTTGGTGCCTATGCTCAATTGGCCTACCTGCTCCGACATAGGGAAGCTGTGCCAGTGTGAATATCAATGAAATCTATAAAGCTCTCAAAAACCTTTCCATCTTTTGAAACCTCAACCATACTTTGACACTTGAGACATTTTGTTCCAGTCAGGAGAGGTCTGGAGTGCACTCAAACACAATGCAGAAATATTTAGCTTTCCTAACCAGGTCAAAAATAGTCTGCTGTATTTTTCTTGCAATCCTACTGATAAATTCACTTTGAATTCAGGTTGATAAGTATGTCACCTTTATGGTATCAGCCCTAATAGCTTCCACATGATCTCACAACACAATATCATATCTTGCAAGCAATTCAAGTAACCCCCCAATGCCACCGCCCCAAAATCATCATTACAAGGACTAATTTCTTGTCTGAATCTCTCACTTAAGTATAGCAAAATATCCAGGAGATGATGCAAAATATTGTACCATAGTATCTGACAGCAGGTTTGCATATCTTTGTCAATTGTGCAATCCCTTTCCAGCTGTTCTTCAAGTTCCATCCAGTAAGCGATTGCCTCCCCATGTTCTTTCGAATGTTTTGTTGGCATTCTTACTCGCTAAACTAGAAAAAGTTTGTGAACCCAGCTTTATGGCTTGCAAAAGAAGATGAGGAATTTGGCTGGAAAAGCAAATAAGCAAAACAGAACAATGAGGCAAGAGGCAAACTGTTGATCCACTCGTGCTAGCTCATCTCGAGCTACTGCACTAAAAATATCAATGTGGACATTGTGGCACTGGGTTGGACTAGTTGCCCAAGTCCAACGCCGCCCAATCCCCTTGGTCTGAGCTCAGGTGGCTAACCCAAGCCATCACTAGTGCTGCAATGTCCACAGTGTTAGTCTGAAGGCTTGTCTACACTGGCAATTTACAGCGCTGCAACTTTCTTGCTCAGGGGTGTGAAAAAACACCCCCCTGAGCGCAGCAAGTTTCAGCGCTGTAAAGTGCCAGTGTAGACAGTGCACCAGCGTTGGGAGTTGTGCTCCCAGCACTGGTAGCTATGCCCCTCGTGGAGGTGGTTTTTTTTAGAGTGCTGGGACTGTGCTGCGACCACACAAGGCACGTTAAAGCACTACCGCGGCAGCGCCGCTTTAGCGTTGTCAGTGTAGACTAGCCCTCAGTCTGCTAGCTTGAGCTGAGCTACTGTGAGTCTGCCTAGCTGTGCTTGGAATCACACCTTCCAGCTGCAGTGTAGACAGTCATATCTTAAACAAGGCCTGACAATACCATTTGGAGCACTGAACAGGGGCCTGAATACAACCAACATTGCTGGCATAACTCCCCATTAGGGAGTAAATTTACATTTACATTAGGGAGTAAAATTACATTGCAATTTACATTACATTAAATTTACATTACATTAGAGAGTAAATTTACATTGCTGGCATAACTTCCCATTAGAGTAAATTTACATTTACTTCAGTGTAAATTGTTGTGATAGGAGGATCTGCCCCTCTCTGTGTATCCCTCCCCGAGAATGTAGGCACTGTGTGTGAATATTTGTATTAAGCTATATACTCTGTTGTAATTGATTCACTGTATATTATTTTACTAAAATACATTCTTCGTGTTTTTTAAACTTTGTATGTTTTGTGTTAAATATTCACACACAGTGCATACATGATCACAGAGTATACATGAATACTCATACAGTGTGTCGAGTAACATACAAAGAGTACAAAGTTACACACTATATGTATGTATACGTTAACACAGAATGTGTTGGTTTAAAGCAAAATGAGAATGTAGAGTAAAATAACACTAAATGTATAGGTTAACACAAATATTCACACAATCCTTACTAATAAATTAATCACAGAGAGGGGTGATTCTTCTCCTGGGTTACATTGCTTTCCACTGTTTGTGCGTAAATCTATGCCCTGGGTGGGTGACTCTATACACTCTGTGTGAGTATTAATATATACCCTGTGTTGTGATAATTTATGCATTGTGTGTGAATATTTACATTACTTTAGAGTGTCTATGTTTGTGTGTGCATGTAGTGTATTAGCTATATACATTCTGTCTATTGTGAATTCTGTGCATGGCTGTTTCAAGCAGAGAAGAAGGCTGATGCAATGGTTGGGGCACTAGCTTGGGATACTTGGGTTCAATTCCCTGCTGTGCCACAGACTTCCTGTGTGACCTTGGGCAAGTCGTTTAGTCTCTCTGTACCGCAGTTCCCCATCTGTAAAGCAGGGATAATAGTACTTACCTACCTCACAGAGGTGTTGTAAGGATAAATACATTAACAAGATTGTGAGGTGCTCAGAAACTATGTTTAATAGGTGCAAATAAGTACTTAAGCTATTTAAACACATCTGGGCGCCCTGCATATCCCCTCAATTGGGTTGCCCTGTATAATTATTTGTCCCACTCCTGCTTATTACTGAAATTGGATACTATTGTTTCATTTACTTTATAAAAGTACATACAACTTCTATTAATGAGGATAGGTTGACTGGGAGTACCGAGAAAGCTGACTGAGGTGGAGGGATTGGTTGGCTGTGGGGAATGTGAGGACATGAAAATAAAGAAGCAGTCACCTGGTGAAAGGACCCCATAGACGATCCAAGTTGGGGACAGAAGAAGTGATAAGGAGAAGAAGGGGGCCCTGGAAGAAGACCTAGTCAGAGGCAATATGAAGTTGCCTGAAGGGGGCCGATGGTCCTGCTCAGCGAAAGGAGCTGTACTTGATGACTTCTCAAGTTCTTTTTCAGCCCTACATTTCTATGATGAAGTCCTCAGTTAAAAGCAGCATGAAATGGCTAGGAGGACGTGGACCTGGAAGAACCCACAGTATGGAACAGAATAAGTGGACAGGGGGATGACCTCAATCATGGCAGCTGGTGAGGCAACTGGTAGCCAGCAAGGGAAGCATAGTTGTCCCTCTCTACTGCCCACCAACTCAAATGTAAAATATCTTCCTTCCCCACTACCACTTGCTCCCATGTGTCTCATTCAGCTGTCAGGAGATTTCCTCAGTGCCAGACAGTTTTAATCTGCACAGGGCCAGAGCCTAGGAGGTAAGCAATCTTCAGCTCCATAATTTAAGGCACAGCCCAAGCTCAGTTTACCCACTCACTCTTTACATGATGCCTGCAAGAGGAGTGAATAAGCCAGCACAGAACTCTAGCACCATGTCTGCCTGTGGGGGCCTCCTGCAACCACAGGTTCTGCAGCCTCTCAGAACTGGCCCAGACTTTCCATGATGATATGTACACTCTATTGTTTTTCCACACTCCTTTGTATCTGATATGTCTAGATACTTATATGTTCCCCATTGTTGTAGCATCTGAGTGGCTCAGATTTATTAATGAATGTATCTTCACAACACCTAAGAGATAGGGAAGTATTACCATCCCCATTTTACAATGGAGAACTGGGAGATTAAGTACTTTGCCCAAGATCACACAGGGAGTCTGTGACAAAAGCAGGCGTTGTACTCAGAGCTCCTGTACCTGAAACACTAGGCCTCTCTCACTGCAGGTTTATCACTTGTTTCATGTGCTATATGCTCAGTGCTGGGTACCTTTGTTATACACTTTGTGTTGAAGTAGAGCACTACTCTCTCTGTGTTATGCATTGATAGCTGTGCACACAGCATGTGTGTTGTGGTTAGCTTGCCTCTGCAATGTTGCCAGCTCTGGTGATTTGATTGTCTCACATTGTTGTTTTTTTTTCTCTTCAAGTCCCTGCCGTTGAAACGAAGAGACTGCATGATTATTATTTATTATTTGTATTATCGTAGCACCTAGGAACCCCGGTCATGGACCAGGTCCCCAGTGTGCTAGGTGCTGTACAAATATAGAACAAAAAGACAGAGAATCTCAGCTCTCATTTCTTTTTAAATAAAAAGTTTCTAGCCCTCATGGTTGTGTAGACAAGCTTGAAAAGATGACCTAAGTGCATCCTATAAGCTCGGAAACCAAAAGCCAAAGAACCCCTCCAACTTATAATTAAAACACCCCATGATTTTAAGCCAATCTCATGATTATGGGTAGATTTACAATATTTGACTCATGGTTCTTGAATGCTTGGAGATGGCAATACTGCTTATGTATGTGTGTGTGTGTGTTGTGCATTCTTCTATATGTGTTACATACTGTATATGTGTTGTGGTAGGTACTCTGTGTGTTGTGAAGTGCTGTGTTACACACTGTGTTGTGCACTCCTCTCACTGGCTGTCATGTGAGTATGGTGGTGGGTAGTGCTGCTGTGTGAAACACTGCATGTTGTGCACTCCTCTCTGGATGGTATGCAGTGTATATGGATGTGGTGTGTTACACACTGTGTTGTGCTCTCCTCGCTGGTGGTGGTACTTTGTGTTACACACCGTGCTGTGCATTCCTTCCTGGCTGTAACACAATGTGTATGGTGTGTGTTGTGTGGTACTGTGTGTTACACACCGAGTTGTGCTCTCCCCCCTGGCTGTAACGTGGTGTGTATATGTGTTGTGTGCTGCTACTGTGTATTACACACCGTGCTGTACGCTCCTCCCTGGCTCTCGCTCCGCGTGCTGTGCTTTCTCTCAGGCCTGGCTCGGACTCTTCCAGGCCGGACCAGCAGCCTCCCGAGCGAGTGCCAGCAGGGCGGCGATTCCTGCGTCTCTCCGGGCTGGGGGGCGGTTCTGCGGCCGCCGCCCCAACTTGCTCTAGTAACCGGCGGAGGGGGCGGGCTCGGCGGCTCCCCCCACTGGTCCGGCCACTCCCGCTCCGCGCGTGAGTCAGGCATTTCCCGGGAACTCGCAGCAGCCGCAGCCGGGCCGGCTCGGACCCTGCCCCGCGGGCTCCATGGAGAAGGTGGCGGCGGCGCAGGGCGGCAGCAGCGGGGATGGAGGCAGCAACAACAGCAGCCGGAGCAGCAGCCGTCCCACGTCGGCGGGCTCGTCTCCCTCCTCCGTGGGCCGCGGGCTGCCGGGCCGGCCAGCGGCGGGCAGGCTGGAAGGCGGCGGAGGAGGGAGCAGCAGTAGTCCGGGCTCGGCAGCTGCGAGCCCGGGAGGAAGCGGAGGGGGGCCGGCGCTCGGCAGCGGCCGCAGGAGGGAGCCGACGCTGGAGGGAGCGCTCAGCAAATACACCAACCTCCTGCAGGGCTGGCAGAGCAGGTAACCCCCGGCCCCGAGGTGGGAGCTGCCCCCGCATGGGCGCACACAGCCGCGGGGCGCCTTCTCAGCATGGGTACCCCGGCACTCTCTGAGGCAGGAGCTCCTTATCTGAGACCTCCGCTGACCAGCCCCCCGAGACACCCCATTCCCCGGCTCGCCCAGACCTCGGACGCGCCGGTCCCCCAGAGATGCTGCTCTGCGGAGCTGGCCGAGGGACCCCTGGTCCGTTAGGCCGGTGGCGTGGTGTGTGTGTGCAGCTCAGCCACTTGCCCTGGGGCAGATCCGTCTTTCATTCTTCTACATGGGTGATGGGTTCTCCTTAGTATTTTCATTGTCATCGATTTTATGGGCAAAGGGAAGCCGAGGGGATCATGTGCCTGGGCTGGTACATCTTCATGGTGGCAGTTTTGGAAGCGGGGTCTGATAGGTAGCCTGGTGTTTGAACATATAATGTAAATATGTTTATGATAGGTGTGTGTTTAGGCAGTTAGAGCAGTGGTTCTCAAACTTTTGTACCGGTGACCCCTTTCACATAGCAAGCCTTTGAGTGCGACCCCCCCTTATAAATTAAAAACACGTTTTTATATATTTAACACCGTTATAAATGCTGGAGGCAAAGCGGGGTTTGGGGTGGAGGCTGACAGCTCGCCACCCCCCATGTAAGTACCTCATGACTCCCTGAGGGGTCCCAAACCCCAGTTTGGGAACCCCGAGTTAGAGGGATGGAAGAAATAACTTTCTGTGAACAGTGCACTTGACATGTTTCTAGTTCATCCTCCCTCCTCCCAACCTTGTTCTGTAGGAATACTAGGAAATAGATCTAAACTATATACAGTAATGTATTACTTTTGACTTCCTTATTCTGCAAAACTTTAAAAAAAATAACTATGGAATAAAATATCCTGCCTCAGTTAAGAAACTAGCACTAAGAAGTAAATAGAAAAATAGTATTTTCTGTGGTGATCATTTTATTGGAGGGGGGAATGAGACAATTCATAAGAAAAAATAAAGTTTTAATTTCGTTATGTCCTGATTTGACAAGTCTAACTTATTTTCGTCATGGACACAGAGACCAAGGTCCTAATCCTGCAGTTTCTTGCGTATGGACAGACTGCTATGCAGGCAAGGAACCTCACTGACTACAATGGGAATCTGCTCATACCCAACACAGTACAGGATCAGGGCCTAAATTGTTATTACAGCTGGGATTGTGGTGCTAATAGTGCTGTACTGGGGTCTACTGTAATGGAATTGGGCAGAGAGGATTATTATTATTTAGTATTCTTTCACTTCTGGTTATCAAACTTCATCCTCTTTCCCTTTTATTTTAAATAGCTAGATTTTTGTACTTATGAAAGGTACTAGATTGGCAGCTGTGGAGAGTGAGGACCTCTACCTATAGAACAGGGTAAACTTCCACACAGGACCTTTTCTGTATCAGGCAAAAAATTTCTACTGTTGCTGACGTCAGGGTGCCTAGCCAG
Organism: Emys orbicularis; assembly: GCF_028017835.1. Classification (NCBI taxonomy): domain Eukaryota; kingdom Metazoa; phylum Chordata; order Testudines; family Emydidae; genus Emys; species Emys orbicularis. The sequence goes on from NC_088684.1 coordinate 220,558,968, forward strand.
TGGTAACAGTTGGAAGAAATAGTGCTGTTAATGTTCAGCAGACCGTGGTGTTTTAACACTGTGTCATTTAGATATGCTGTAAACAGTGTTAAATGACAAAGTAGTAAAAATGCTAGTGTCCATGAGAGCATTATCACTGCTGGAGCTACCAAAGTTACTGTCACTTATGGAGCTGAATCAGAAGTGGAAGTGGTGGAAAACTCCCCTCCTCCTCTCCCCTCCCTCCCCCCCTCCGAAACTGCCACTGTAGACCTAGTTATAGCATTTCTCATCCCCAGGCTGGAAGGTGTGCACAGGATATTACCATGCTACAGGGTGAGCATCATGTTGTTTCTTGTGATTTCATTAAATTTTGTGAAATCTTTGATTACACATATTTTACAGACAGGCATGTCTATAAAATGTTAATATTCCAAAAAAATTGGACAAGTACGTTGAGTTATTTTGAGGGTGAATATACTTTGAATATTGAATAAAAGGTAACCAAATATCTAAGTATCTATTTGTCCTCTATTTTGCCAGGTACATACTTGGTATGTTAATTTTTCCATAACCGCAACCTCCCAGATTTTTTTTTTGAATCATTTCTCTACAGTTGGACTATTTTTCTTTTTCCTGTGAGAAGTTTAGCAATAGCCGAACAGCTACAAACAATTGAGCGATTAATTCCTCGTTTCCCTTTGTGTTATCATTTCCAGTAGGAAGCCCCAGGAGGATTACCAGTGGATCATTTGGTAATATATATATCCAACAATTTGTGATATTTGGTTATGGATTGCATCCCAATACTCTCTGATTAGCCATGTCCACCATATATGCATAAAACCACCTCTTTCACTACAGTTTCTCCAACATTTATCACCATTCAATCTGTATATTTTTTTAATCTGACTAGCGTGAGATTGAAACAGTATTTTACATAAATGTTCTTTTATTGTGCCTACAGACTGAGATTGCTGGTCCTCTTTTCTGGATCAAACCCTCATTTCTCTTGGGTAATTTGTATATCCAGGTCCTTTTCCAGGCATGTCACCTATGGATATTCTTTTGTTAGGAAAGTTGTCTGAAAAGATCGATCTAAATTAGTTATATTTTTTTTGTTTCCTGAATGAACAGATACCATCATTTCTATTGAAATTAGCATTCTGTATAAAATATTTTTCTAGAAAATTGAGAAACATAATGGCTAACTTGACAGTACTAGTACCACAGGAGAGTGGGCCAGTTAAAGTTAGTTTTTTTTTATCTCTAAATGAGTTAAACATTTAAAAGTCTCTGGTTTATGACTTGGGTTAAGATCTGGATTATTTGCAATAGGTGTCATTGGCAAAGGTCTCTAGTTCTATCCCAAGCCCATAGAGCAGCCTTTGGTAAAGGATATGTATAAATTTCTGGAGGGCATGACTTTGAAAATTAATCCATGATTGCTTAGCGATGTTTACACTGCCACAACGTTCTTGTTCAATAAAGACCCAGTGTTTGCCTGTGTTTCCCCAATCCACTACTGCTTTCTGGCTTGGTTCCCTTGTTATAACTGCCAATAAATATGCTAGCTGTAGTGTGTTTGTGTTGGGGACACCAATGTTGGAACAACTGGATTGGTTTCATCAACTCGTTTGGTAGACCACTGACCTTCCATCAGGTGGTAACAGCTCAGTTGCTACTGTCATATGTTGGATTTGGTCAGGACTCTTGGAGGTGAAAGGTCTGTCTTCTTACCTATCTCTTGAATTATGCAGTCCCCTACTTGGTGAAAATCTTCCTCTTTAAAAAAAAAAAATCTTTTTGATAGCATAACTCTGAAAATTAAAGGCTGCTTTTGTATCTGACCCCTTTTTGTAAAAGTAATGAGTAATTTCTTAGATCTCAGCTGGGCAATGGCACTTATGGGTGGATCCTTGTCCAATTAAATGGGACTCTTCTTTGATCTAAGGGTCTGATGTCACAGATATGATTGCAGAATAGAGACCTCTGATGGTAAATTTTTTGGGGCACGGATTTTATCTTCATTGTGTTTGGACAGTACCTAGCACAATCAGATCCTGATTAGGCCTCTGGGCATTGTGGCAATTTAACTGTTAGATGGTAATTATAGGAGTCAATTTCCAAATGTACAAGACATCCATTAACAAGAAACACAAAGACATAATTTTAATTTATAATGCTTACCTTGTCTGAAAACATCAGGAGAAACTATACAATTTAAAATATGCTTGTTTAAATAATTCTGTTTTAATAGATTAAATGACATTGCAACTTGTAGCAGTCATGTATCTTTTTTCATGCTGTGTTAGTACACTTTTTCAGTCACTATACTATGTTTATATTTTATGTAATCTGTTTTTGCTCAAGAGCTTTATAATGTCAGTAGAGCGGTTCTGTTGAATTACAGTTGGGTTATTCAATCAGGGACCACAAACTATACTGAATCTAAAAGGATTTGTTTGGGGTGGAGGATTTTCTAGAAATCAGAGTTTAAAATAAATACAATACCAACAAAAAGCAAAACTTATCAAGTAGCTCTTTTTATAACACCCCACACTCAAGTAGCAGAGGGGTAGCCGTGTTAGTCTGGATCTGTAAAAGCAGCAAAGAGTCCTGTGGCACCTTATAGACTAACAGACGTATTGGAGCATGAGCTTTCGTGGGTGAATACCCACTTTGTCGGATGTATGTGCATGTGTATTCAGCCACGAAAGCTCATGCTCCAATACGTCTGTTAGTCTATAAGGTGCCACAGGACTCTTTGCTACCCCAAACTCAGTTTATAGTTCAGTATCAAGCAACTGTTTACATGTTTATTTGACCTTTGAATATTTGTCATTTGGTCAGTACCATTTGTGGACTGGGGCCCTAAAGAGACAGTTTACCAAAACTGTTACTCAGTTTAAAAAGTCTAATAATTTTAAAGGTGCCTTCTCCAAATCCTGTGATCAGATATCAGTAGCCTTTATGTCAATTGGCCTTATCCACTAACTTATATAATCCTAACACATTTAATGTTAAGGTCTACCATATTATGCTTAAGTTGAAAAGCCTCTAGAATGCCCAACACCTATTTTTTGAATGCCAGGATTATCTTTTAAAATCTAAATGAAACCGGAATTCCTTTAGGAATGCAGTTACTGTGAATCACATTTTCACTGATATTCTCTTTACAGATATACCACAGGCATTGATATTTTAAAAAGGTACCCAACACAACTTATTGTTTTCTCTCTTTCAGTCGGTGTACTATATATAGATTCATTAAAAAAAATCTTAACTTCCATTAGCTGAAACAATTGCAGGTCTGAAGATGAATTGGTCCTCTTCGTGAAGTTACTTCATTTGGCATCCTGTTAAGTGAATCCTTTGAGAGTGTACTGACTTGTATTTAAAAAAATGATTCTCTTCACTGTGGTCTAGTAGCCTCAGAAAATGAGGAAGACAGTTGTTTAGTTTAAAACATGCAGAAGGAAAAGTCATTCTCAAACTTTTTTTTTATATTGGAGCATGTACTTAAACAATAAACAAGATAGAGATGGCTAAAAACCTGTTCAGTAATATCAGTAAAATTCTTGAATTATTCAACTAGATTCATTAAATCCATCTGGGTCTACACTGGCGAGAATCCAGAGAGCAGAAGAGCGAAATTTGGCCTGAAGCATGGGCATCTTAATGTGATCACACACCTGTGGGTGTCATGAGATGCAAAGGCATCTAATCTTTCTGCTCTGTAATTGCGATAATTATATTCTCTGGAGTTGATGCACTGTCTTAAAATATTTCTGGTTGGATTTACTTCTTTCAGGTGTGCGTGGGAGAAATTCAGTCCATATTTTAAACAGGAGCTGTGTGGATTTAATAGAAGAATATGTCCCTATGGCATATGACAATTCTATTGCAGAACCTGTTTTCAATCAGTTAATTTGGTATTAATGAAAGTATCCCTTAATATGCTTGTGGCTTACCATCCTGATCTTAAGTAGCTCAGTAAAAAATTCTAAACAAGTCCTGAAAATCCACCTCCTTGGGTCAAGTAGTAATCTTTCCATGCTAAATGCAAATTCTAAGCGCGCGCTCTCTCTCTCTCTCTCTTTTTTTAAAATGAAAATATTTCTAGGCTTTTAATTCTGGAAGGTTTTCTTTGCAAACATGAACAAATCCCTGCATGCTGTTGGCCGGGCAAAGATCATTATGAATGCACAACTGACACAGAAACAGATGCATTCTGAGTTGTTGGATATTCTTACTTCTACTTTGTGTGGATGAGATAGGATGTATTCAGTTCCTTATTCTTCTGAATTCTCTTGGAGAAGACACTGCATTAAATCAGTTCTCCCTCGTACTTTATTTTGTAACTCAATAAATATTCTCTACACCACTTTTTTCAGTGTATCCTTAGTTTTCTCTTGGAGAACCATATCCTAACTGTCCTGTAACCTTTTTTGTTTCTTCTCCTCCTCCTGGGCATCATTGTTGAGTTAGATATGCTCATTCCGCAACAGAGGCACAGTGTAGGCTGTATTTTATTTTTATTTGAGCTCATACTCCCCCTGCTGGAGTGCTTCTACAGTCCTGTTCATTGTCTCTCGCTAGAAGAGCAGTTGCAGTCCGACTGCTCTCACGTCAGAAATCAAGGGAAGTGTATTGCAGAAAAGAAACTAATTCCCTCAATCCCAAACAATTCTTATGTTACTGAAGAAATTGCCACCATGTCCTTTCATTGTTCTTATGACCTACCTCTCTTTCCCAGCTGTCGTGCAATTCTAACTATACTTGCTGCTATGGCACCTCCTAAAAATGTCAGCAACCGTTTTCCAGGGTGTTTTGCAGAACAGTGTTGCTGTAATTGCTATTCATAGATATGGAGGTGCTTTACAGACAAAAGAGAATAAGGTCCCTGACTCAGCTTACAAGTAGACAAAGGATGGAAGAAGTGAGCAAAGTTGTTCTTTATTTTTGGACTACTTTCTCTTAAATGAGGGTTTATAGACCTTTTGGAAGAGCTCTATTTTGAGGAGGGACTTAAAGGAAGAAAGGGGGGAGGCATAATGGATTGCATCAGAAAAGAGGCTCAGGTCATCACATAGAATGGAAGATGGCATAGGAACCAGTAGAAGTTGGCATTTAAACATAAGGGGTGAGAGAACAGAAGCAGGAGCTAGGAAGGTAAGAGCGTGGAGCTTGATGTCAGAAGCAGCTTCAATAAAGGGGTTTGAAGATGAGATGGATGTGGCTGAGCAGAAAGCAAGATAAGTGACTTTAATGGGAGCATTTAGGATGGATCAGAAGGGGTAAGTCTGGGATTCCATAAAGAAGGAGGTTGCAATAGTTGAGATGAAAATTAAGGCCTGTGTGAGGGTTTTGATAGTGGACCAGGCAGACTTTATAGATGTAGAGGAAAAACAGGATTTAGCAACTGCATAAATGTGTTGGAGAAGGAGAAATTGTGATCTAGTAGGACAGGGAGGGAGGATTAATTCAGGGCACACACTTTTTTTTTTTTTTTTTTTAAGGATTTTTCTCTTTTCCAAATCAGCCATGCTGACCACCTGCAAAGCTCCATGAACTATGGAATGGAGGTATCTGCGGTGCTTGGGAGTAGTTGAAACCTCTGCTACTTGCCACCTCCCTGGACAAAGTGTAGTGGCAGAGCTGGTCAGAAAACTGGGGATGGATGAAAGGTGGAGGGAGTTGTCAGATTTTGCAAACACGTCCCGTCCCCCCTGTTGAAATCTTGTTTTGATGGAGACTTTCTGACTTGCTTTTCCATGACGTAGCAGAGTAGGCACTCTGACCTCTACTGAAGCCTTGAGGTGGCTGTTGTACATCCCTTTCCTGGGGGTCTTTGTCTGGGGCGATCATGAGAAAGGTGTGCTTGAGCAGGTCAGGTTGGAAATTGAATGAGTCTGAGACAGTGGAGCTGGACATAGGTGCTATGGCACAACTTCTCTTTTGAGTGGTACTTTTAAGGCCTATCTTCTCAATATTAGAACCCAGAAGACAGTCACTAGCATATGTGCACCATATGATTAGAATTGTGTATGTATAGATGTGGGAGTAAAAGTGTCTGCCCAAGAGAAACAAACTGATCATGAAATAATTATTGTCATGCTTCTAAATGTACAGAACGATTGGGAGTGGGGAAGAACCGGTATTTGTTTTGGTAGTGGGAACGTATAACACTTTTCAAGATTTTTTTTATATAAAACAACCCTGATATGGTTGACCCTCTACCAGTGGGTCACTTTTTGCATGAAGTCTCCCTGAATCAGGGGATATGTATCCTGAATATCTGTATAGTGCTGTGTGCAATGTTGTTAATGAATAATAAAAGTAACTTACAGTATGTCTTGCAGGATAGCTGTACAGAGGTAAGAGACTCTGAGACACTATCATCTGAATCCAGGTTAAACAGGCCACTGATATGGCCCAGTCTCACAATAGCCAGAACACATACAAAGATCATAATAGATTATAGGGACTGTTGCTTGATCATAGCTGGAGTGGCCCTGGAGATTCTTGTATTAAGGGACTGCAGATGGAATAGAGGAGAGAGGGGAAGGTGAAAGGTAGAAACCTGCTGCTTACATTTTAGAACCTTGATTGTAATTCATACGCTTGTAACTGAGCAAATTAATGCTTTTGCCATACAAACATGTAGAAAAGGTGAGAGGACTAAAATGCTGCTGTAGTTTTTATTCACAAAATCGTCCCTATAAATAAAGCTGTTTTTTCAAGTGCCAGTTTGTTTGTATATCCTACTATATCATGTTGAAGGGGTGGAAATTATTAAAAGCAGTGCATTCCTACTAACGAACACATTGATGGGAATTTTTACAAGGTATGTTTTATGCTGCTGAAATTTTGTCACAAGGCAAAGCTTTAATTTCAAGTCAAATTTGGAATCTTTGCCAAGGTTTTACCTGGAAAATACATATAACGAAGACCTACTACTGAACACTTTACTTTTGGACATGATTTTTTTTTTTAAAGTGTTTGATGTATTCCCTGAACTACTTTCTTTACCTTTTGCTCTTGGAAACATATCTGGGATTTTCCCCCAATAGTTACATCATTTGAGTTTAGAGTGTTTTTTAATGTAGAACTTTTTTTAGAAACTTTACATCTGTAATTCTATTTTTAGATTTAATGGTAAACCTGCTTTTAAAAAACTGCATATCAGATAAATGATATTTCAGGAACACTGTCCAAAGAGAAAGTACACTTATGCGTATAGATTCTTGACTGAAGCCTTTATTCTTCTGATAGCTTAATGACTGATGTATAGATGTTCTATTCTTTCTGGGCCAGCTTTGATGGGAGAGTGATTCCTCAGCCACTGTAGGAAAAATTCTGCCACCTGGGATGATCAGAAACCTAGCTTATACCAATGGAATCTAGTTATCCACTGCCTGCTAGGAAAATGTGTGTTCAATTGATCAGTACTTGTGCTCTGAAGCCTCCAACGTCAGTTTCCCTCTATGTATCTCTGAACTATAGATCTACCTCACACAAGCTCCTTTGAAATTGTTAATAGAATGGTGGATTTGCAAAATAGATAACATTATACTTCAGGGAGAGCATCTACTACACAGTCAGCCAAGTGGTGTCTTCCTCCAGCAGTTGAGTGGAACCAGAGGAGGAATTGAGCAAATTAGAGGGCCAGCAAACAAATCCATCCATTTGTGTCTCATCCTTTAGTTGTGTTTACAACAAATGCTTCATAGAAGACTGCTTTCAGCCTCAGGTTGGAGCTGAGAAAAAGGATGATCTTGTGGTTAAAGCAGAGGTGGGCAAACTACAGCCCGCGGGCCACATCCGGCCTGCGGGATTGTCCTGCCTGGCCCTTGAGCTCCCAGCCCCTCCCCTGCAGCCACGCTGCTGCGGGAGCAGCGCTCTGGGCAGCGGGGCTGTGAGCTCCTGCCGAGCAGAGCGGCAGCGTGTCTAGCTCCGGCCTGGCGGCGCGGCTGCCAGACATGCTGCTCTGAGCGGCATGGTAAGGGGGACGGGGGGTTGGATAAGGGGACAGGGAGCAGGGGGTGGTTGGATGGGTCGGAGGTTCTGCGGGAGGGGGGACGGACGGTCAGGGGACAGGGAACAGGGGGGGTTGTATAGGCATGGGGTCCCAGGGGGCCTGTCAGGGAGCGGGGCTGTGGATAGGGGTCGGGTGACTGGGAGCAGGGGGATTAGATAGGGGGTGGGGTCCCGGGGGTCGGTTGGGGCAGGGGGTCCCGGGAGGGGCGGGTAGGGGACAAGGAGCAGGGGGGGTTGGATGGGTTGGACGTTCTGAGGGGGCGGGAAGTGGAAGGGGGCTGTTTGGGGAGGCACAGCCTTCCCTACTCAGCCCTCCATACAGTTTTGCAACCCCAGTGTGGCCCTTGGGCCAAAAAGTTTGCCCACCCCTGGGTTAAAGCATTTGTTGGGGACTCTGGAGATCTGGGTTCTGTCCTGACTCTGGCCCAGGCATTCTGTGTCACTGTGGGCAAATAACTTATTTGTACCTTAGTTCTCCATTTGTCAAATGGGGATATCACTGTCTATGCCATTTGTGAAGATAATTTATGTATACAAGATGATCAGATAGTATAGTGATAGGAGCTGTAGAAAAATTAAATTTAGAACAAACAGGACCCAAACATTTGCAGTCAGTCAATGCATCTGGGATTTGAGAGTGCATGTCAAACCAGAGCAGCAGTCTTGTTCCTGAGGGAGTGAAGTAACACACACAATGTACAGCAGCCTTCCTTCCACTGTGATGGCATGCTGAGCTTCCAGACAGTGTAAAGAAGTGGCAAATTCCCACAGTCAACGCTAACATTGAAGCCCCCTAGGCTCAGTTTTGCTCTGATTAGCTCCCCTTGCTGTTTGAGCAGCGATTCCTCTGGATAATACACCCTGTGGGGTGTGTGTGATCAGAGGGAACACACACATGCACTATTAGTTCATTAAAAAATGATGTGAATACTTAGCATTCATGTTAAGACATAGGACAAATGATAGTGACTAAATTAAATAATAAAATCCATTGCCCCTACACTGGAGAGTATACATATACAATGTGTATATATAATACTACTTAAAAAAAGGTTTTGCTACAAAGTCACTGGGGCAACTGTGTTTTCTTCATTGGATGTTCGCATCTGGGATTCAATTTCTCCTGGGATAAATCACCTTAAAACTCTAGCCTGTCCTCTGATAATACATTTAGAGAAAGCTAATTAGCCATGTGTATATAGAAGCTGCTAAAATTGGCCATAAGTTCTAGGTCTCAATGATAAAAAATCAAAATATTACAGTGAGTAATGAAAATGAAAGTATTGCATTTGTTAACCTCACAGCTGTAGGTGGATGATATAAGTGCATTCCCATAACTTCCTTTTAAAGCATTCTGATATTTATCTTAAGGTTTGTGGCATTTTATAGCTCTGCTGTAAGAGATCTTCGTGTTTGTTGTGACGAAGTGCTAAGAACCAACAGCTGAACCAGCACTCTGGTTACTGTCAATCCAGTTAGTTCCCCTGGAGAGGGCCCGAGAGAGGGAAGGAATGGCTAATTGCTAGATCAGCCTGGGCTGGGGAGAGCTAAGGTGCTAATTAGCCGGTTAACTGCCAGAGTAGAAAATGGAGCATAGGAAGGAAGTACAGGGCAGGGAAGTGGGGAGAGAGCGAGCACCAGTGCAAAGTTCCCCTCTCTTATGGTTATATGACACATTTAAATAGACTTGCTGCACAGGACTGTAAGAGGGTGGTGGTTGATAAAACACAAAATGCACAATGGTCCTTACAAACCAGAGGTGTCAGAGCCATTTGTACGAGAAGATGGGAGTGAAGGGCTGTGCCCTGTCACAAATAAGGACTTGTCCAGTATCTGCCTTATCCATGCTGAGAAACTGACGGGAGTTGGTGCAAAGGTTCCGCAGTCTGGATGATGGAGGACATCATTGCAATGGCTAGTAGAAGGAGATGCAGAAGACACTGCAGGCCTTTCAGCAGTCCCACCACCTGGAGAGACCGTGCTTGTTTGCCTGGCAGGCTGAGCAACAGAAAAGCCTACAGGATTTTATTCGAGAGCAAGCTCTCATGCAACAACAGCTACCTCAAGGTGTGGTGAGTGCTGCGGTGGAGAATGGCGGCCTGGCACAGGCACTAGGCCTCTGTAAGATGGTCCCTACACATTTTTGGTTATTTTTGAAAGTAGCTATCGGTGCAGGTTGGGACAAGGGAACCTGGGCCCTATGGCTAGTGCCCTACTTGACAGGGGAAGCTCAAGTGGCCTACATGGCTGTGAGTGAGCATGGGACTATGTTGTGTTTATGGTGGCCATCCTAGACCACTGAAAAATACTAGCAAAAGTTTCAGGCCATTAAATGGATTGGGGGCTTATGGCCCCACCACTTTGCCCAGAAACTGATGAACTGGGCGACCTGCTGGTTGAGGCTGGACCCTCAGATGGTGGGTGAGATCACAGATGCACTAACTGTAGAAGAGTTCCTGCAGAGTATCCCCAAGAACCCGGGTATGGGTTAGGGGGCATCAGCTGGTCACTCTAGATCCTGCGTTCAAACTCTCAGAAGAATTCGCTGAGGCGGACAACCCCATGAAAGAGGATTGATAGTTCAAAGGACCACATCTGGGGAGGAGGGTTGGAGAAACCAATGTGGGAAAGATCATAGAAAAGAAGAGGGAAGAATTTAGGGGGACTCGGGCTGAAACTTGGGGTATTGTCTGTTATTGGTGTGGCCACCAAGGAGACACAAGAAAGAGATTTATATGGAATGTGGGTTTGCAGAGTTCTGCAGTTGGGAAGAGACTCTTGGGCATAGATGGAAAAAGAAGCTACCTACTGTTTCTGTAAAGATGGGGAGGAGGTGTCAAAGGAGTCTAGTAGACAGTGCCTCAGCCTATGCATTAGTCAAGAAGGCATAAGTGAACCCCCACTGGGTGCTCCCAGGAGCAAGATTGTGGCTTGGATCCATCCATGGGGATAAGAAACTCTGCCCTATGGCTGAGGTGCCCTTCTGGGTTTGTGAGAAGCTTAGATGGAAATGGGTTGTGGCTGTGGACATGTTTTCCCATCCCATTGTACTAGGCATCGACCGGAGCTCCTTTCCATTAGGGAAACAGACTCTGGGGTGGGGCGGGAGTAAAATCCCTGGGAAAGGGAAAGGAAAAGCTACACATAGAGGAATTGGAACACACTAGACAAAGAAACACAAGCCAGAGGGAAAGTAAAGACAATGGAGGCCTCTTACAGAAGGGGTGGGGGAGAAGGAAGAAGAAAATACAGAATTAGCCTTGTGGGATAAGGAGAACTCAAACTTGACAGGGGTTGGGGGGGTTATTGGAAGCCATGTCACCCAAACAATGGAAGGAGGGGCCCCACAAGCCATTTGGAGGCTGGGGTAAGCTGAGACCCTGGGTAACCAGGAGGGTGAGTGTTACCAATGGGCTCTGCCACAAGACGGGGGGAGGGGGGCAAGAATGGAAAGAGTGTCCCACTGGATTGCCCCTGGTGTGAAGACCTGTGAGCTGAGACTGGGAATGACCCCATCCCTCAAAAGTTATTTTATGGGTGGAGAATGGGTGGACCCTATAAGGGAACCCTGGAGGACCACCTCATGGGCAAAGAAGGACTCAAGGAGAATAGTACCTCTGGTAAAGGAGGAAGAGTCTGGGGAAGGAGAAACTTTTCCATTAGATAAGGGGGGTTAGTGTGTGACAGAATACTGAGAACCAGCAGCTGAACCTGCACTCTGATCACTGTAAATCCAGTTAGTTTCCCTGGAGAGGGCCTGAATGAGGGAAGGAATGGCTAATTACTAGGTCAGCCGGGGTTGGGGAGAGCTAATTAGCCCATTAACTGCAAGAGTAGCACAGGAAGGAAGTGGAAGGGGAGAGAGGCCAGCAGGGCCAGCATAAAGGAAGATCTCTGTGTGGATAGATCTCTTCCCTCTCTTATGATTGTCTGACACTGTAAATAGAATTGCTGCATGGGACTGTGTAAGAGGGTGGTTGATAAAATGCAAAGTACACAGCAATGGTTACAAACTGGAGGTGTTATATAAGAAGATAGGAGTGCAGGGCTGTGTCCTGTCGCATTTGTATAGAACCTGTACCAAGAAGGCAAAACTTATTGTGCACTTCTGTGATAGCTGGTTCATATAAAAATGTTCACAATGAATGTAGCCTGAATGTGAACCCTCTCAAAGGCAGCAGTACTCATCAGTCCATGTCCTCATCAGTATAGTAATTGTGCTGTCGTCGCTTCCTTGCCCGGTTTTGCAGGTACTGCACATACTGCTGGATAATGCGCAAGGTATTTACAATGGTCAAAACTGCAGCGGAGATCTGAGCGGGCTCCATGCTTGCCGCACTATGGCGCCTGCACGGGTAATCCTGGGAAAAGGGCGCGAAATTTAGGATAGCAGAGTGGCAGCGGAAGAGGTGCTGTTCGATTCACGATAGCAGAAAAAAGGCAGGAAAGGGTTGTCTTCTGTAGCTTTCATGGAGGTGGGAGCTCAGGACAGACAACATGGAGAAGCTCGGTAGCGCGGCAAGAACGGGAGAGCAGAGTTGGCGGTGGAAGCTGTGCTGCTTGGTTCACGATGGCCGAGCAGAGTTGGCAGCGGAAGCGGTCGATGAGGAAGAGAGAGTAGATACTTATAGAGGTTACATAGAAAGATGAGAGGAAATGCGAGGTGGATTCATAGTACCAGGAGAAAAGCGGTGCACTGTACTGCACCATCTGCTGAAAGCAGTATGGCATCTGCTGTAGCTTTCATGGAGGGAGGATCGACTGACGACACACACCCAGAAACACCCGCGAGAATGTTTTTGCCCCATCATGCACTGGGAGCTTAACCCAGAATTCCAATGGGCGGTGGGGACTGTGGGAACTGTGGGATAGCTACCCACAGTGCACCACTCTGACATTCGATGCTAGCCTCGGGACTGTGGACGCACTCCACCGAGTTCACGCGCTTTAGTGGGGACACACAAGACCGAATGTATAAAATCACTTCTGAAAATTCGAATAGAATAATTTCGAAATAATTTCATACTGTAGATGTACCCTTAGGGATGTGGATATTCATAAATTCTAAGCCCAGAAGGGACCAATGTGACCATCTGTCTGACTGCCTGTATAACATAGGCTTGGCCCTGAATTCATTCCTGTTTGGATTTTAACATATGCTCTAGTTCAATCTTGATTTATAAATAATCCACCACACATTTTGGTAAATTGTTCCTATGGTTAATTAACCTCTCTGTAATGAAATAAAAAGATATGCCTTATTTTCCATCAGTTTGTCTAGCTTCAACTTCCAGCTCTTGGATCTTGTTGTACCTTTATCAGCTAGATTGAAGAGAATTGTGTCTAGTTACGGTGTCCACAGTATTCCCGTAGCAGTCATACCAGTGCCAAATCATTTCTCTACTTCTACTTGATATTTCTCTGTGTATACATCCAAGGACTTTATTAGGTCTTTTGTTTCTTGTTAATATCATTACCCACCAGGTCCCCCAAGTCCTTTTCATAGTCATTGCTTCCCAGCAGGATTCAGGAATGTCTGGCCTGTGGAAGAATATCCCTTGCTAGAGCCAGAAATGATTCAGAAGTTGGGCTTGAAATTCATTAGATGCATCACCCCTAGAGGCTAATGTGAAAAGTGGAACTTCCCAAGTAGGGTTCAGAGATCACACATTCTTAGGAATCTCCAAACCTTAATTTTGTCTGACAGCTGGAGGAGGATTGGTTTCTAATTTGCATTCTGCTTTTGGACAGTAAGGCACACTTTCTATCACCAAAATTTTCTGTATGTGTTTTTGGCTAGTGGTCCAAGTCTCGTGGCTATTAGGTTTAAAAGATGTCAGACTCTGTGTCAGTTTTCAGGTGTGAGTGCAAAGAGTAGGGAGGTTGTTTGGGTATGAGAGTAATTGGACCAGTGGATGTGAGAGTAGCGGGGAAAGGGAGTGAGTTGAGTGATAGGATCAGTTAGAAAAGAGAAATGTGGTATTCAGAAATCTTGGGAGAGGAGGAGAAGAAGGATAAGAGTGGAAGGGAAGAAAACTCAAGAGAAGATGCAGAGTGATCAGTTACAGGAAAGGACAGAGAGAAAGTGGAGTGAAGCCAGGGTAAGAAGGTCCAACAACAGCAAGAAAGGAGTTGGAAGCTACATTTGACCAACTGTCTATTTAATGTTACCATTAGACATAGTGTATAAGAAACAGTACACAGCTGTTGTTGCTTTAAATTGCAGGAAGTCTGGGGGCATAGTTTATTTTTCACCCTGTTGAGTGAGGTTAGCACTTATGCTAGTAAATAATTGATCAATTTTACGAGCTCTGGTATGTATTAGTTTGTTACCAGGTTTACCTCAGTACTTTACTTCCCACACAAATGGCTGTTTACTGAGAATGTAATATTGTTGCTACTTTACTACAACAGATCATTTGGGACTCGTAACATTTTGATGTTAAGCTTTGATAGAAAAACGTGGAGGACCTGGATTTTCACTCATGTTAGATTGGTGATGTTTAGAAAAATTATTTAAAAATAGATGGATTCAGGCAGTTAGAGCAGCAATTGATTACCTCACAAATCTCTTGGAAGTGGTTGTAATTTACAAATCAAACCAACCATAATTAGGGCCCTACCAAATTCACAGTCCATTATGGTCAATTTCATGGTCATAGGATTTGAAAATTGGTAAATTTCATGTTTTCAGAGGTTTAAATCTGAAATTTCATGGTGTTGTAAACATGGGGGTCCTGACCCAAAAGGGAATTGGGGAAAGGGGGTTGCAAACCTGTTGTGGGGGGTCATGGGATAGCATAGAAGTGAGGGTGGCAGCCTTCAGAGCTGGACTCTGAAGGCAGCAACCGCAGAGCTTCCTGCAGCCGCAGGAGGTTCCCAGAGATGGAGATGGGTCTGATCTCTCCCTCCGCCCCAGAGCAGCTGTGCAGGGGATGGACAAGTCCTGTCCATTCCCAACTCAGCCAGAGCTAGGAGCCCCCTTTGCTGGGGCGCTCCTAGGAACAAGAAGACATGGGATTTCGTGGGGAAGGGCTTATTTCATGGTCCATGATGCGTTTTTCATGGCCGTGAAATTGGTAAGGCCCTAGGGTGACTAGATGTCCCGATTTTATTGGGACAGTCCTGATATTTGGGGCTTTTTTCTTATATAGACACCTATTACCCCCCACCCGCGTCTCGATTTTTCACACTTGCTATCTGGTCACCCTATAAGGCCCTAACCATGATCCTTAAGGTGATGGTTGTAGTAGGCTGTAAATGAATGCTTCTCTAATTTGTTGGGCTCTTAATTTGTTTATTAAAAAGTCAGTGTTAGAAGGATGGAATATTTTATCAGGAAGACTGTATTAGGTGCTTATCAACTGCTAAGATGAAGATAATAAATTTGACACACGTGGTCCTTGGCATCACAGCATTGTCTCTTCAGCCAGGAAGACAGGATTGGGAAACCTCAAGAATAAAGTCAACATCAGCCTTTGCTTGACTGGAAAGGGTCACTACAGAGAATTGAAAAGTTCACTCTGCTTTGAGGTGGTAGAGTAGGAAAGGAGAAGGTCCTGTTTCTGCAAAGCTTTAATTGAGCTGGTGTGGAGAGGAAAAGAGAAAGAGGAGTCAGTGTGTGCCTTTTTTTTTCTTCTTTATAGTGTATAAAGACACCCTGAAAAGCTTTCTTCAAATGTATTTCTGCTTTTCTCTTAAACTGAAAATTCAGATCCTGTCTAGCCTGGAAAACTCAATAATTGGAGAATCAGTTAAATGATGCCCTCCCAAGATTCAAGAGAGAGAATGATGAACAGATGAGAGGGAAAGTCAGACTATTACAATTTTTTTTGTTAATTTTTTAACTTCAGTGACTAACACTTTGGTGTGAGAAAGACTTTAAGTATTCAAACTCCCACTTCATTTAAGGTTCAGAGCTAACAATATTACGTATTCATCAACTCCTCCAAAACCAAGTCAGTCTTGAATTGGCATTCCTGATATTTTTAAAGTTTGAAAAATGCAAATAAAGGAAAAAAATTGGTGGTTAGTTCCTTGGGGCAGGGACCATCTTTACATTCTCTGTTTGTACAGTGCCTAGCACAATGGGGTACTAGTCCATAACTGTAGCCCCTAGGGGCTACAATAATACAAATAATAAACAGTTATAATAAAATCCTGAACACAAGACCTCTTTGGCTACCTTTATACATTATAAATAAGCACCCTCCCCAAAAAAGTACATGCTCAGTTTAAAGAGAATTCTTTGCAGTTTACTGTTACGTTGATGTAATTTATGGTAACACAATTCTTGACACTGTGTGTCTCTGACTTGACTCCTCCCTTCCCCCCCCCCAAGAAATAACTTGAATTAAAATTAGCTATTAAATTCAGTACCTATAGTAGAATAACATTTTAAATGAAGTTCAAGATTAGGTAGAAATATTTGATATTCTAGTGGCATAATTCTTGACAATTAATGTGGAGCGTAATCACTATCTGACTTTAAACTAAAATGGATTACAACAGCTGTTATAAACAGCAATATTAATAGTACAAAAAGTCACTGTCTTTGTTTCAAAAGGTTTGCTGTCTGCTATGCATTAGAATGTTTCTGGGGCCCCGTGTATTTCTTAGAATATATCACTACAGTTTCTGGCTAGGATAGTTATTGCAAGTGCCTTTCAGATAATTCAGAGGGTGTAAATACAGTGGTGCATCTGGCACCTTCCAAACCAAGAGCATTGCCTTCTGGAAACAAATGTCTGTACTGCTTCTCCTATCTGGGAGTTGTCTGGTGGAAGCACGATGTATTTCTTGTGCTGTTATGGCAGATGGTTATCATACCTTGGTATTGCAGGAATTTTATCTATTCCCTAACTATTTCTCTCACATTTAGGCCTGATCTACAGTTGGAAATTAGGCTGGCCTAACTACGTCACTCATGGGTGTGAAAAATCCATATGTCTGAGCAATGCAGTTAAACAGACCTAAATCTTGGTGTAGACAATGCTAGATACTGCCTCTCTGGGAGATAGATTACCTATGCTGATGGGAGAACCCCTCCAATCGGTATATGTCTTCACTGAAGCGTCACAGCAGTGCCGCTGCAGCATTTTGAATGTAGACAAACCCTTATAGTAATGTACAAATCTAGGGGTCATATTCTCTTGCATGCACCAATTTTATAATTAACTCCATTAATTTACGTGACATTACTTATGAGTTGCACTGGGTGTTTCTACTTTTGAATGACTTTTCAGTTGAAATGAAAAACAGTCTTGAAAACAGTAATTTTGCTGTAAGTGTTGTTATTGGGACTTGAAACATGCATCTTTAATTATTGTGGTGCCTCAGTTAACCTCTAAATGTCTTTGTAATCTATTGTGGCACAGTGACATCAGTATTTTAATTTTATGGAGTAAAATGAAGTTGCGGTTTGATAGTTCTTGTTTTTATATCACAAGATACCTGATGTTGGTTCTTTTTTCTTAGTATACGAACAGATGTTTTACACTTATTGTATATTCTTCTGAGAATTGCTTAAGTGCTTTACAAACTTAAATCAAATTGTACAACTTTCCTGTTAGGTAAGGAGATGTCTTATACCTGTTTTACAGATGGATAAACTGAGACCCAGAAAGGTTAAGGGATCACTCAATAACTCTGTGGTGGAACTGTGAATAAAACCCAGATATCCCATTTCCTAGACATGCTCTAACCATTAGGCTGTTCTTCCCTCCAGATTGATAATTTCTGGTTTTCATCCATTATATATATTTGCTTTATACAGCAATGAGTTGGCATTCATTCTGGATCTCACTGAAGGTGAATAAAATATTTTGGCTTGTATAGCCTGAGAAAGATGATAAACCAGGAGATTCTCTCTATGAAAGTTACTGTACCATGTTGTCTTGTAGACTTCGACGTTTTAGTTGTGGGTTAGCAAGTAACATGAGGACTTGCTGGCTTCTGGCAATAATTCTTGCAGAGCATTGCCAAAACAAGGCTGAACTGTGAAGGTCTGGGGAGGAGGGGAGCTGTGGTATGACCTCTGGTTGTAAAACTCTGCTGACTTATGGTTGCCAGGTGTCCGGTTTTCGACTGGAAAGTCTGGTCAAAAAGAGAACCTGTCAGTGTCTGGTCAGGTACTGACTGGACACTAAAAGTCTGGTTACCATGGGGGGTGGGAGGAGAGTGGCAGCCTGTTGCCTGGCCCTGAAGTGGCAGCTCCCATGGTAGTACACATGCACTGGTTTGGGCTGCAGGTGGCTCCTTTGAGGACGATGGTTTGTAGGGCTGCAGCAGAGGACAGTGTGGGGGGTCCATGGCGAGCGGGGTATGGGGTTCCCAGTGGGCATGGAACATTCCCCAGGAGGCAGGGGGCTGCTGGGCAGGAGGACCACATCCTAGCTCTCCAGTGGGGCTGCCAGGCTGCTCTTGTGTGGCCTCCGCCCTCTTCTGACCTGCAGTCCCAAGCAGCCTCTTGGAGCTGGGGTTTGCAAGTCCTTTGGGGCTGCTCATGCTGGAGTTGAGGGGGAAGAGCAGCGATGGGAGGTAATTGTCCTGCTGAACTCCTCACTGGTGAGGAGTTGTGTCCAGCACTGGACACTTTAGGGAGATGTGGACAAACTGGAGAGAGTCCAGAGGAGATCAACAAAACATGATAGAAGGTTGAGAAAATCTGACCTATGAGGAAAGATTTAAAAAACTGAGCATGTTGAATTATGAGAAAAGACGACTAAGGAAAGAACCTGATAAGTCTTCAAATATGTTTATAAAGAAGACTGATCAATTGTTACCCATGTCCACCAAAGGTAGGACTGGAAGTAATGGCCTTAATCTGCAGCAGGGAGATTTAGGTTAGATATGAGGAAAAACTTTCTAATTATAAGGATAGTTCAGCTCTGGAAGAGGCTTGCAATGGATATTGTGGAATCCCCATCACTGGAGGCTTTTAAGAACTGGTTAGACAAACACCAGTCGGGGTGGCCTAGGTTTACTGGTCCTGCCTGAATTCATGGGGCTGGACTTGATGACTTCTCAAGGTCCCTTCCAACCCGTACATTTCTATGATTCTAGAATAGGGGCGGGCAAACTTTTTGGCCTGAGGGCCGCATCCGGTTTCCAAAATTGTATGGAGGGCCGGTTAGGGGAGGCTGTGCCTCCCCAAACAGGCAGGTGTGGCCCCGCCCCCTATCTGATCTCCCCGCCCCCCGCTTCTAGCCCCCTGATGCACCCCCCACTCCCTGTCCCATCCAACCCCCCTTGTTTCCTGTCCCCTGACCATGCCCAGAACCCCTGCCCCTGACTGCCCCCTGCCGCCCCATCCAACCCCCTCTCTCCTTCCTGACTGCCCCACCTGGGACCCCTGCCCCCATTCAACCCCCCTGTTCCCCGCCCTCTTACCTCCCCAACCCCTATTCACACCCCCACCCCTCACCACCACCCCAAACTCCCCTGCCCTCTATCCAACCCCCACTGCTCCCTGCCCCCTTACCACGCTGCCTGGAGCACCGGTGGCTGGCGGTGCTACAGCCATGCCGCCCAGAGCAGCAGGACAGGCAGCCATGCTGCCCGGCTGGAGCCAGCCACGCCACCGCGCAGCACAGAGCACCGGGTCAGGCCCTGGCTCTGCAGCTGCGCTGCCCCAGGAGCTCGCAGCCCCGCCGCCCAGAGCATTGCGCTGGCAGCGGGGTGAGCTGAGGCTGCGTGGGAGGGGAACAGCAGGGGAGGGGCTGGGGGCGAGCCTCCTGGGGCAGGAGCTCAGGGGCCGGGCAGGAGGGTCCCATGGGCCGGATGTGGCCCGTGGGCTGTAGTTTGCCCGTGGGCCGTAGTTTGCCCACCTCTGTTCTAGAATCACCCTTTTTCTTTTTTCCCCTCTTCAAGGTCAGCTGGAAGAAGTATTAGTAGTGTTGCATAGCTGTGGCAAATTAACAGCATATAGTTTTGTAGGATTAAAAACATCTTAGGCTCATCTGAATTAATAACTATTTAAACCAAAATTTAAATATTCAGTAACTAAAAGGAAATAAATCTTATGTCATGAAGGATGCTTGACTGTAATATTCATGTATACTTTAAAACAGTGGACAAAAATGTCTTTAGCTATAACTGGGTTGGATTTTAGGTAGACCAAATGAATATTAGGTGACATTTATCACAACTGACAAACTGTGAAAGCATAAAATCTGAACTGATGAACCCAAAGTACCAGGTTGTGAACCCCGTTCTCCCTCTGGGGAGCAGCTACTTGTGAGTAGCTTCAGGGCGGTCCATGGATCTACTCATGTGAGTAAGGGGATCATAATCTGACCCAAAGTGAGTACTGAAGAGTAAACCATAACAACTTGATAGACAGAATACAAAATAAAAGAACAGGTTCCATAAGACTATGGGTAGTCTGTTTCCTGAAGAAGAAACCAAATTGTGCAGTGGGGTGGTTCCATGGAGGAACATAAGTTATGGTTTAAAGTTACTATATTCTTTTCTTTTAAAATGGTTTTTAGTTAATATGTAGCTCAGCAGTAAACCATGGTCTGTTTTGCCATTTTCAAACAATCTCTTTGATCTGTGGTTTTTTTATTACTCTTGTTGTTGTTAATACTATGAGCATAATTCCGTGACTGTTTAATGAGAATTTGGGACTCTCAGCTCCTTGCAGAATTGAGCACCATATCTTGTAAATAGTTATTTAACATGCCTCAAGAATAAGATGCGCCCCATATCTTGGACTGTTGTATGTATTTAGATGGAATAAAGGACACACAGAGTCAAATGTGTTAACATGATGCTAAAACTGTCCACCTTTAAAGAGTTTTAAACAAGGTTTGGTATACAGAGACAACAGCCTGCTTAGTACCATGGCGCAAACTGTTAAAAATCCTTTAAACCTTTTTTAAAGATACAGAAAAGAAAGAAAAACAGGTAAAGCATTTGAAATGTAAGATATTAAGTCTTTCATTTTAACAACACCCCTTGTTCCCTTTCCCTTTAGCTGAACAGAGCCTTTAAAGGAAAAAAACAAACAAACAAAAAAACCCCAAACCCATTGTTACAGTCTCATAGATGGTATCAAAGATAACTGTCCTTTTTGGGGAAAAGAGGAAGTTAGTTGAGATGGGCTAGAGCTGTCATTGCTGTTGTTAAAATCCAGTTTCATTTTCTAAAAGGCAAAACAAGACACAGACACAGAAGTGGAAAGAAAAGAACAGTAAAGCTAGAAAATGCAGCTTCGGTCTCTGGTGTTGACTTTTGCTTGCAACCTCACTGCTGGAAAAACACAGGCCCAATGTTACCCAGGGTTTTCAGAACCCAAAGCAGTGGTAACTTTACTGTTTCTCTCCAGGCAGTGTCAGGAATAAACCAATGGGGACACAGCGCTTCCGTCTGATATAGGATTGATACAAACCAGAGTGCTTTTACCTAAAATGTCTTTTTATTAGACCTTAAGCACACACACACATGCTGTCCCACTAGGTTCAGAGTATCCCCAAACATTGACATTTACCTAAAATTAAGAGATGGGTTAGAGTAATCAGCAGCTAGGCTTCAAGAGGGGCTCTCCTTCCATCTAGCTGCTGGGGTACTTAGGTGTCAGATCCTCACCCAAAGAAAGCTTCCTCGGACTGCTCCAAAGCAAATTCTTTTGTCTAATCTTTTATAGCACATAACCTATAATGTCTCCTAGTGAGTAACCATAGTAACCCCTAATCATAGAATCATAGAATATCAGGGTTGGAAGGGACCTCAGGAGGTCATCTAGTCCCTGCTCAAAGCAGGACCAATTCCTAACTAAATCATCCCAGCCAGGGCTTTGTCAAGCCTGACCTTAAAAACCTCTAAGGAAGGAGATTCCACCACCTCCCTAGGTAACCCATTCCAGTGCTTCACCACCCTCCTAGTGAAAAAGTTTTTCCTAATATCCAACCTAAACCTCCCCCACTGCAACTTGAGACCATTACTCCTTGTTCTGTCATCTGGTATTGGGTCACCAATTCTCCTAGTTTCAGCAAAACTACTCATTATCTCTTAACTAGTCATAACAATGAAACCTACATATCAAAGGTGTTAGAGGTGCTTAAAACCAAGGTTGGATGTCCAAACATTCCTTCTATTTCCACAGTACATTCACTTCTTATCCCATCCTCCCATTCTGATAGCAGAACTGCAAACATGTAGTTGTATGGCCTTGCCTCTCAGGGTCCTAAAACTATTTCTAGCTATGTGATGTTTGGGTTTTAGCTGGCAGTGGCGAAACACACAAGGTGACTGCAGTGCTGTCATGTTCTGGGGTAACACGCAGGAATGTCACATTCAGGGGCTACATCAGCACATGGTCTTATCAGTCACTTTGAGACCTGACAAACCTGTATGAACATTGGGCTGTTGATGGCATTGCTTTTAGATGTGTCTCTGGTCACAGGTTAACAGCAGTGTTGCAAACTATACACTCTTGGCTGGCTAAACCAGATTCCCATCCCTCTCTTTTTTTCCATCTCATAAGAAAGAGAAGAAATAAGGTGGGGAAGGAAAAGAACATGTATACAGGGGGGATGAGAGAAAGTCTCACATCCCAGGTGGTGGTTGGGATTTAGCCAAAGTTGGTGGATGTGGCGATGTCATCTGGCTCCCTTCTCTGGCCTGGTATGGTCAGGACATCTTTCAGGAGTAGGATGAAGAAGGTCCAGGGTCCCAGGAGATGGTGGGGGTGGGAGCCATGATGGTGAAGCTCACTCCTTTCCCTTCTTTCTTCTTTGTTAGCCAGCATTGTGGTAGCAAACTTTCCCCCAAGCCCCCCAAAAAGTCTCTCTTTGAGGACCCCAAAACAGAAGCGAGGGGAGGAATAGCCTGTCCTCTCATTATTTTGTCCATCAATTAGGCCTATTTCTGATGCATCAATTTTTGGTTCACTGATTTCCGGTTCCATGTTTTTCTTGCTTTACTAAGCATGGTCTTAACCCAGTCCAATAGGCTTTTTTGTTTGGACTGATTCAGTCTCTTTCTCACTTTTGTGCCTTTTCCCATCAACATTTATTGTTCTAGGTTATTGTGACATCTTATGAATTTATACTCACTTTTTACATTTGAGCTTACAGTTAGGGTAAATTTGAGGTCCTGTTGTAATAATTGGGCCCACAACATTTAAAAATTCTTACAAATGAAATGCACATCGTCTAAACCAGCTGTTTTAGCCAGCCAGTTCAGAACATGAGGCACAGAATTTAGATGAACATCATTGTGACTGATGTTCCTTTATAAGTACTAGATATTTTATTGCTTTGTGTCATAAGGGCATGCCTGTCCCTAATTGTTAATGAAAACTTTGAAGAAAAATCGCAGTGTATGCAAGTACTTATAAGACAGTAACAAACATTAAGGTATGCTAGATCTGAACTGTTAAATACCAGTGCTTAATAAAATTAATTCTACTGTCCAGTATTCATGCTTTAAGGCAAAGATGCAATCTTTTCTTTTTTTTGAAGAGAAAAAGGCAGTGTGTGTTACACAGTATGTATCTAAATGGCAAGTAAGCACTTCATGCATTTTTAAAATGTTTTTAGAAAATAAATGAAGGGAAACAGGACTAATACTGTAGTATATGGATCCAAGCTTAACTTTTTGTATGGGATCTTTGATTGCTATAAAGTTTATTAATTTGCAAGACTGTGTTATATAATGATTTTGAGTAGAGTTTTGGGGGAGGGATAGCTCAGTGGTTTGAGCATTGGCCTGCTAAACCCAGGGTTGTGAGTTCAATCCTTGAGGGGGCCATTTAGGGATCTGGGGATTGGTCCTGCTTTGAGCAGGGGGTTGGACTGGATGACCTCCTGAGGTCCCTTCCAACCCTGATATTCTATGATTGCTTCACTGGTTTGGGATAACATTCTCACATCTTGGTGCTTTTCTCACATATTTCCCCAGTTTCCCAGTATTAGTCATGCTGGGACTGAAGATGTGTAATTCATAATGTTCCATCATCCACCCATTTGCTACTAGTCTCACTTGGGTAGGTTTGAACAACGTGGTAGAAACATCAGTGCCTTGTCTACATCTCTGCTCACACTGTTGCACTGCATCAGCAGAAGCATTAGTGATATGAAATGGTGTAAGATTCGTCTCCAAAAAGGCTAGTGTAGACAGTCATGACATCATGCATAGAGTCAGTAGTTAACACTGTATGGCTGTGTTGTCTTCACTATAAAAAAAGGCATGTCTTTACTTTGAGATAGCCAACTTGTTGGAAAATCCTACTGGCAACAAGGTGCTATAATTCTTATCCAAGTAGCTACATAGAAATAAATCTCAGGTGGGATGGGTGGAGGGTATAGAGTTGATCTCTACTAACCATATTAAGGTAATAACTACTTGTGCCTTGTCTTCACTAGGACCTTATATTGAGAGAGACAATTCAATGTAACCATTTTCCCCTCCCCCACTTTTTTTTTATTTTTATGTTTTTGCAGTGAAGACAAAAGGTAACAAGTTAAACTAACTTGGCAGGTTTAAAAGAATTCCAGTTGATTCCTATTTCCTCCCCTGATTTAATCACGCTGCTGACATAAGCAGGCATAAATGTGCTAACCATTTGAACTTGCAGAGATCAAAGAGAGTGACAGCTGAATTGCGACATTTTGCTGAGCAGGGCCGGCTCCAGCATTTCTGCCGCCCCAAGCGCAAAAAAAAAAAAAAGCCGCGACCGCAATCGCGACCGGCGGTGGCAATTGGGGGGGGGAAAGCCGCGATCGGCGGCGGCAGGTCCTTCGCTCCTAGAGGGAGTGAGGAACCTGCCGCCCCCGAATTGCCGCACATGCCGCCCCGCTCCCTTGGCCGCCCCAAGCACCTGCTTGTTAAGCTGGTGTCTGGAGCCGGCCCTGTTGCTGAGTCCTCTTTTGAGGAATGGAGGCACAGTCTCGTGATATTGTGCAGTGCTGTGCTGGTGTGGGGGCGGATGGCTGAGAGACTTGTAACTTGGACCTTGAGTCTTTTTTTGTGCATTTCATAATGTGGAAACTTTACAGGATGTTCTAGTTACTGAATTCCAGATTGTGGGATGCAGGGGTGGTTTTTAAATCATAGGTGAGGCTTTATTAGGGAAAGAGATAAGATACATTTTGGCATCTCTAGATTAATGGGGGTTACGTTTGTACATGCTTGACCACAAAGTTTACTTCCAAAGTCCTAAACAGAGGAAGTCCCACAGTCGTGCTGTTTTTCTTTCCTCACGCATTCTTCCTCCTGAATGCTGCCTTGTTGTGTTCAATAGTCTAAAGTAACAGAAGGATTTCATCTTATAATGTTTATTTTTATGAATTTCTTCAATTTTTGGAACACATCAAGACCATCTGATTGTTTCTTCCTTCTCTGTTCATTACTAAAAATCTTTGTAATCCTAGATTATTTTTAATCAGCAACAGATGAGGATACTACCTAATAAATGTAATTTGGCCAAGTAATCGATGCAATATTTCTGACAATCTGTGTATGTGTGAAAAGCCTCTCTTGGCAACCAGCCTGAAAATTGCTATACAACACTAGGAAAGTGATCATGTTCATGACTGGTGAGCAGCCAATTTGTCTCCTTGGCAACACGGATGTCTAGACATGGCACTTGTGAACTATTGGTAAATCTTTTAAGTCTTAACATGACAAAGATTTATATTCTATTAGAACTTCTTTGCTTGCATTATAAAATGTTTCATATTCATGGACAAATTTTGAATACTGACTCTTCCAAATGCCAATTGTTTCATTCGCTTAATCCAATGAATATTCCTCTGTTTGCTATACATGACTTACTAAGACATATTTACTCCCAGTTAACTGTCATTCATTAATGTGACTGATCAAAGGCTGGTTTCCTTTTCTTTATTGTTCAGATCACATTTTGATCTGTAGTCTGATTTTTTTTTTTTTAGTGAATTTGTTGGGTTGTAAACTAAAGTATTTTTAAAGAAATCTTAATTTTTTTTTATCCGTTTCCTTTTGGTAAACATTATTTTTCTTTTCTCCCATATTTGTAACACAGAAGCCAGTGCAGCTCCCATGTATTAACACCAGCATTGCTGATATCAGAAATAAAAATTACTCTGTAAACAGTGTTCATTATTTCTGCAAAGCAGGCAAGGGACATACACCTATTGATTTTTATGGCGTTCAATGAAAAAGAGCTTTCAAAAGAGAGAGAAATCCTGTCACTGAAAACTCTGAACTAAAATTTTCACTTGGAAGGACACTTTCTCTTGGCTTCCTCCTAAGATTTTATTGAAAGATGGGAGATGAGAATAGAAAGTGTGGGGTGAGAGGTTGCCATCAAATTGTTTCATTCTGTGGGAATTTGAAAATGTGAAAAATAGAGCTTAAACTGATTCTGCTCTGAAAAATAACTATGTAAAAGTGACACTGGTGGGTCCAATGTTTCTCTCAATGATTTCCCAGTCAGATATGATTAGTTTACAAGAGATGTTTTCTCTAACTGGTAGCCCTAAAAACTTAACCTGACTCAGTCAAGCTAGATTCTGTGTGTGACATTTTAGTCCATATTCTTTATGAAAATATGCTTGTGATAGGAATATGTAATAACTAAGATGTACTTTATGCAAGATAACTCTTGTAAGGTATAATTGGAAAGGTTATAATTTACTGAATGTGATTATCCAATTTGTATGCATGTATCATTTCTGTACAGTAACTCCTCACTTAAAGTCGTCCCGGTTAACGTTGTTTCATTGCTGATCAATTAGAGAACATGCTTGTTTAAAGTTGCGCAATGCTCCCTTCTAACATCATTTGGCAGCCGCCTGTTTTGTCCACTGCTTGCAGAAAGAGCAGCCCATTGCAGCTGGTGGGGGCTTGGAACGAGGGTGGACTGGCAGCCCTCCTATCAGCTCCCTGCTCCCCTAAGTTCCCTGTGCAGCAGCCACCCAGCAGGCTATCAATTTCTGGGCAGTTCAGTTGAGAAGGCATTGCTAAAAATAATTACAATCTTTTGTCACTAGTGTAAGCCAATATGACTTGGAATGGACTCAGGGAGCAGGTCTGTTAAGAAGGGGCACATTTTACATAGTCACTACTTAGAACTGCACATCATTCTGTTAAGTTTTGGTATTGCCTTGGATTAAAGGGGAAGCTTTTAAGGACAGGAATAAAAGTGAAAAATGTTGCAGGGTCATTTCCAGGTTTTAAAATTACTTTAAATATTATAATGAAAATGTAATTTTTTTTTGCAAAAAGTGGGAGACTCTTCTAAGTATGCATGAAGGTGAGACACTGGACATGAGAGACAAAGAGGGAGCCCTGATAATATAGGGAACAAAAGAAGGAGTAACAAGAAACGAAACCAGAGATGAATTTACATAAGACCTTGGAGGTGAAGACAGAGGGTTCACGTTTGATGTAATAAACGCCAAGTAGCCAATTAAGGGATTCTGGGGATGGGTGGTATTGATATGGGTGGAGCTCCGAAGGAGATGGTGATTTTAGCAATGATGTTTTGGGGAGCCTGGGTGAAGGGGGAAGAGGTGGAAAGCAGGGAGATCCAAGATTAAAAGGTTGCAGTGATGGTCAGAAATGGGCAAGCTGTGTGCAAAGGTTTTAGCAGTAGGGCTAGTGAAGAATGAGGACATTTTCGGAGTGAGATTAAGAAGTGACAAATGAACAGACTGAATACAGGGGATGGGGAATGGAAAGATGATGTGAGCGTGGGATTTGGGAAGGCTAATGGGATTGTCAATAGTATAAGAGAAGGCAGCTGGTGTAGAGAAAACATTATGTGCAGTTTTTTCAAAGATGGCTTATTTGAGATGGTGTTGGGGCATGCAGAATGTCCAAGAGACTATTGAAAATGCAGAACTCAATGTAGGAGAGGAAGTTAGCCATTGGATAGATTTTTTTTTTTTTTTTTTTGGGAAGTTATTGTCAGAGAATGATTTCCATTAAACTTTCTCAACTGGTTTTTATCCCTGTAACAATGAATTACATAAAGCTTTTTTGAAAAGATGGTTCTGAATTATGGGGCTATCATTCAGTCTCTGGGGATTTCAAAACTACTGCAGCTTTGCTCTCACTGTTTTGTCCTCACTAGAATCATATTCAAGTCTCATCTGTTCCTATTAGTTCTGTCTAAAGTTTCCCCAGGCCCAGTGGATAAGGGTCCATATTGCTGAACTTTTCTGTTTTAAGAGACTTCTGCATCCATATAAGTAGCTTGCTTTTTTTTTTTTTTTTTTTTTTTTGCTGTTGCAAAAGTTAGTTTCAAAGATTTAATTAGTCTATAGAAACATTTCATTTCCTGTGAGTTGTTTACAGTGGTATAGAAAATGAAGCCTGGGTTTACTTCTCTCCCTTTTGGGGGAAAGAAATTTCCTTCTCTAAGACTACTACCAGGGTCCATTAGAAATGCTCTCCAACCTCTTTTTGAATAGAACTGTAGTGATGCTTGATGTAGAGGTCTCTAGCAGTGTTATCTAAAGATTTTAAGGAATCCTCTGCAATTACTTTTTAGCATTCCAATATATTACCAAGGCTTTCTCTCCTCTGAGTGTAGTTAGTCTTTTCGGCTGGTCCCATTCCACCAAGTTTGCCTGCTACTTCTCAGAATGGGATGAAAACCAGTGAGGACCTTTTGTCAAATGTTGCAGTGCAGAATGTGATCAAGCAAGATATTAAAATATGAATGAGCAAAACAGGTCTGACCTTCAAACACCCACTTAAATTTTGAAGAACAAATTTTTAAATGTTTTCTCACTAAACTAATGTACTAATACTTTTAAAAATCTTTGTGTGGCATTTCCCCCTGTGAAATAGTAAAAGATTTTTTTTTTTAAAAAGGGCAAAAAAACCAAACATAATTCTGGGATGTGTTAGCAGGAGTGTTGTAAGCAAGACACAAGAAATAGTTCTGGTCTACTCCATGCTGATTAGGCCTCAATTGTAGTATTGTGTCCAGTTCTGGGCGCCACATTTCAGGAAATATTTGGGGAGAGTCCAGAGAAGAGCAAAAATGATTAAAGGTCTAGAAAACATGACCTGTGAGGGAAGATTGAAAAAAATTGATTTGGTTAGTCTGGAGAAGAGAAGACTGAGAGGGGACATAACAGTTTTCAAGTACATAAAAGGTTGTTACAAGGAGGAAGGAGAAAATTGTTCTTTTTAACCTCCTGAGAATAGGACAAGAAGCAATGAGCTTAAATTGCAGCAAGGGAGGTTTAGGTAGGACATTAGGAAAAACTTCCTAACTGTCAGGGTGGTTTAGCGCTGGAATAAAGTGCCTAGGGAGGTTGTGGAATCTCTGTCATTGGAGACTTTTAAGAGCAGATTAGACAAACACCTATCAGGGAGTGCAGGGGACTGGACTAGACTTGAGGTTCCTTCCAGTCATACGGTCTATGATAAAACAATAATAAATAAGAAATCACTGCTGCTGTAATGTAGCTCCAGGATATGCAGCCTCATAAGATCTTGTTCATTTTTTGAGCATTGGTGCTTTTATTTTGAGGAGTTTGGGTATGTCAATGGAAATTCAAACTCCTTTGTTACTCCATTTTATTCAACTAGAGAAGGTGGGAAGATCTATCAGGGATGGTCTAGACAGTATTTGGTCCTGCCATTCGGGCAGGGGACTGGACTCGATGACCTCCCGAGGTCCCTTCCAGTCCTAGAATCTATGAATCTATGAATCTAATGCATAAGGAATAAGTATGTGCGAAAGAGGGAATGTCTTGTATCTAGGAGAAAGGCAGGAGTTAGTAGTTAAGGGTTTCATATTACCTTTACTGCAATTTCAATTCCTTTCTCTAGAAGGAGCTAATTTTGAATGGGCTAGTAGATCTTGGTTGGGCAGTACTGAGATAATATAGCAGCTGTTGAGAGCCAAAGAAAGAAACCAAATAAAGACTAGAGCCTTGTTTTTTGCACAGCTAGCACAAAAATCTGTGTGGATTTAAAAGATAAAGGGCCAATTGTAGCAGTCCTTAGTTGGTGTAAATTGACATTGCTGGATTAACTTTAGGAGAGCTACATCAATTTACTTTAGGCTGAGAATTATCACCGCTCTCTCTTCTGCCCTTACCTGCAACATGTGGTGTATAATCAAGCAGAGTGCCAACCAGAAATATTTAACATACATAGTCAGTGGTAAGAGCTGCATGAGGATTTCTCAGAGGGCTTTATACAGGAGTTGGGGGAGCAGGAGTCCAGTTGTTGTTGTTGTGACTGTGGAGCGAAATAGTGGTACAGTCTGAAGCTCATAAACCAAATCTTGCCCATTTGCAATGCTAACAAGTAGGAGCAGCACCTCCTGAGATAACTGCCAACACTTGTAGACACAGCATAATAATCCTAAAAGGGTTCAATAAAAAAACTACAAACAAATGGTTCATATAAAGAAGCACTTACCACAACATTGATTTCTTTAGTAATTAGAGGTCCAAGAAAAGTCAGAGAAGAGCTTTTTCGACTGCACTTAGAGGAAGAGTTAAGGTACAGAGTAATTATCAGAGAGACGTGAGTGGGGTAGAGCAATCTTGACTGCTTCCAATTTATTTCTTAAACAGACTTCTTGTAAGTGAAGGAAAACACATTGTTTATGACCTTTAATTGAAGGAATAAGCCTGCAATGAGTTGGTCTTCCTTTCTTCTAACTGCCTTAAACTCTGTCTTTTTAAAGATCGTGGAATCTACAAAAGCCTCATTAAGTGTGTAATGCAACCAGATCTAGCACTTAACTTTGGGGACATTTAAAATGGGACTGTGGACAGGGTGAGTTGATTAAAATAATAATTTCAATCAGCAAGCAGGAGACCTTAATTTAAATAATTGATTTTAATCTTTTGCATTTGTACCTTAGTTCTTTTCCAAAGAGAGATTACCAACCAAGGAGAATAAACCATTAAAAAGGTGCTGATTTGCAGCTAAATATAACTTTGGTGCTTCCTTTTGCTAACCAGGAGGATATATTATATCCACACAAATATACTCAGTAAGTTAGGCTGCGTACTTATTTATTTTTCAGATTCTTAATTTTTATATTATTTATTATGGTAGAAAATGATGAATTTCTTATTAGATTAATTTTTTACTTGTGATTTCTGTCGAACTCTATTTAGAAAAATTCAAATTCAATTAAAATGCACAAAACAGCGTTACAATTTTTTTAGTTTAGTAAAACTACTTTAATTGTGCTGAATACATAAGAAAAAATAGTTTATCAAAACATGTTTTGCATTTAAAACTGTTTGTTTAAACAAAGGAAGTATTATGTGTAGTTGATGAATTGAACTGATTATTTCTGTCCTTCTGACTTTAGTACTAGTAGATCTTATACTCTCTCACCTAGTTTTATGCATAGATTGAAAGAGGGAAACAACTTTTTTTTTTTTTACACTCCCATTGGTTTCGTAACTTTGAATAAACTAGTCATTCCACTGAACTAGTGGAATAAACTGAAATGAGAAAATATTCTCTGCATCTGCAGAAGAGGCTACTGGTGTGTAGAAGGTGACTCATCACCAATACTGCTGCCTAGTGGTTAGGCAGGGGGGTCATGGCAGGTCATCTCCCCTTTGCAAATATAATCCTGTCCTTCAGTGCCCTCCCATGGGGTTTCTAGTCTTTCCCTTTAGCACAGGGATATTCGGGTCTGGGCCCTTGAACTGTCCAGGTGTTCTCCAGCTGGGTTCTCCACTGAGGTGAAGGCTTGTGCTGTTGTCTCAGTTTCTTGGAGTGGGGAGAGGAGTCTGGGCCCATCCTCTCCATTGGCCTCTGGTTCAGGGACCAATGGTGGGCAGCTATGCTCTGCACCTTAGAGTGGTAAGCAGCTTCCCCCTGGACCACCTCATACCCAAGTATCCTTTTTCCCATAGTGTAAATCAGAGACTCTCAAACTGGCTGACCTGCACAATCAGTCACCTGCCTCTCCTTTATAGGTTTGCTCAGGTCTGCCTTGTCAGGTCTGAGGCAAGGCACTCCTGAGCAGCAGTCTGGTCCCTTCCACTGCCTCTGAGCTGCTCTGCTTTCCCTTTTAAGTCTCCCCTCTAGCTTGTGCAGGCTTTGCAGGTGTGGTTGTGGGTGGCCACCTGGGCCCAGAGCTGTTCCTTAACCCCTTGTTTACAGTGTAGGATTTTTACACCCCATCATATGGTGTGAAAATCTGGTTGAGCAACAAATTCTGGTTCCAGGTGACTTCCACCAGTTTGGTGGTTTGACTTTTTAAAAAACTTAGCAGCAAATATGTATTGCTTAATATTATTTATTTAAATTATTTTAATAGATTATAGTAAGTTTAAGTATTAACATATGTTATCATTAAATTTCAAATTAATTGGTTTAGTTTAAATAAAAATAATTGGAGTTCATTTTTTAAAAAATCTTCTTTTTATTTTATCCACCCTGCAGTGAGAGCACAAGAATGGGTGGAATGCTCAGTGGTGCAGAAGACATTCTGTGCGGTTTCTGAGATCCGATTTTTAAAAACATCTTTACTCAGTTCAATCTCAGATGTAAAGGGTCAAATTTATTCCCACATCTGTTTATAAAACAAGTTTTATAGAACTTAACAATAGAAATGCTTCTGCAAATTTTTTTGTTTAATAGAGACAGTCTGAAACTGTTTATTTTGTCTGATAAGTTGATGTATGCTGAGTTTCCCTTGTTTATGTAGTTCTTCCCCACACTGTTGCTGAAAGCCTGTAGTATGGGTGGAGTTAAAATATTTTGCCACTAGGTCCATAATGTGGTTAGTCTGATGTTTTCACAGAGTGCTTGCTGCTGATGAGAGGTGAAAGAAACCAGACTTCTTATAACTATTTTATTGTTAGAAATGTTTTTCTAATTCTTAAATATCTTGCCCTCTTATTTTTATTTCATAGGTGTTGGTGTCAAAATACCTTTTTGTGCTGCAGTTTTCAGGCATCATATGTGCATATTATGTGGAATAAAACTTCATTAAAAGAACATTAAGGTTGCAAAGTCAAGCACCCAAAAGATAGGAAATGCCACAATGAAGGTTACCTATGCAAATTTAATTTGGCGCCCTTGTGATAGTCACTTTGTGATCATATACTATTTTTTCCCTACAGTCTTTCACTTCTCAGGATGGACTCTGCTTATTGAATGGACAGCTATTCAGTATTTCTTTTTACACTGTCGATGTTTGGTCTCATGCCATGTTTATTGCACACCAAGGCAAGATTTGGATGACTGCAGGATTATTTGTTTCTTCATTGGCTTCTCTGTGGTGCTCATTGCTGTAATACCTTTATAACATCCCATGTGGTAGGAGGTGATAAATCCCTGTTTTATGGATGGGGAACTGAGGTGCAGAAAAATTAAGACCAAAAGTATCTCGGATCCAATAATTTTAGGTGCCCAAGATGAGACACTTAGAATCTGATTTTTTTTTTTCAAAGTATGTAGCATTTTGTTTGTTGACTTGCAGCTCTGAGTGCTCAGCACTTCTTTAAATCAGACCCCAGAGTCTCTAGTCAGGAAATCAGAAAATGAGGAACATGCAGTTAGTGACCACCTGTGAAAAGTTTGGTTTGTGTGAGTTGGTTTAAGGAACTCTGTGGCTGAGGCAGGGGTAGAGTTGAGTTCTCTAGGTCACTACTCGACTGCCTTAACCACAAGACTATCCTTTCTCATTCTGAAATCCCCTGCCTCATTCACTATACACCTTCCACCTTCTGCTGCAACAAATGAAACAGGAACTCTACGGACCACAGTCCTTCACTACACAGTCTAATTCTTCCCCAAGCAGCTATATCCTGTGCACTGATGGAGGCTGAGGACCTATCGAAAAATAATATGAGAATATGTAATTAAAGGGTGTATCACAATGCATACACACAAGGAGGCTGAATTAAGGTTGATCAGGATAGCTGAAAGCTCATAACAGGCAGCAAGGGGTGTACTTTTTATCTATCAGGCAAACTTTTGAGCTGCATTTCAGAACCATGGGTGTAGTGACTGGTGTTTGCAACCTCAGGCTGAAAATGCTGTTTGAAAACATTCTCTGTAATGCAAGCAGTTGGAAGAAGAAATAGATAATAAACTCACCTCACCACTTACTCTGCAAAATTCCTCCTGTTCCAGTAGTTTGACTTGATTAGTTGTATACCACAATGTACTTTAGAAAAAGTGCAGTGGCTAGCTAAGTATGGGGTCTACCTGAAATGTAGCATAGGGCCTTACTGCTGGCCAGGGACAATAAATGAGAAATCGAGACAGCAAGACAATTTATTTCTGTTAAGTCTCAGGTCAGATGTGTTGGTCAGACATGGAAGCAAAAATTTTAAAGAGTTGATCAGCAGCTTGTCCTTGACAAAGGGAAATAACTAGACATGTACAGCCACGATCCTTTCATTCGCACCTGTCACTGACAGTTCAGGTGATGAGAACTGGCATTATTCCCCCAATTTCTCTCTTCATGCTTTCCCACCTTGGCCAGTTATGCTTACACAATAAGCCATTAAGATGTCTGATTAAAAACTTTTCACAACAAGACCACAATTATTTAAATAGTTGGTTTTTAGTAGAGTTACTAAACAGCCTTTACAGCTGTTGCAGTAGAGGTGACATTTGTATGGGAACTTATGTATGTGTAATTGTAAGTAGTTCTATTTAAAAGATGCATAATTTAGAGAGAAAAATGCCATACTTGGACATCTATAAACATCATTTATCTTATTGACTGAAGAGGTTTTAAAAATATATCTAGGGATGCAGGAGCTGCTTCCTTTTAATTGATTTTTCTTTAATGGGGTGGTTTTGGAATGGAGCTATTGAAAGTAGAATGCCCCAGAACACTTATCAGCTAGTGATTCTGCTTGTCCAACAAATGGACATGCAGGAAAGTGCATGAGAAGGATAATACTTTAAGCCAGTGTACTTCACTGAGCAGAAAAGGTACTTGTTTGGTCCTAGTGGAAGTATTCTTGAAGATCTCAAATATTCTCCCCCTTGATATGCTAGACTAAATGTAATTTTCTGAAAGACTTAAGTAGAAGGCTGGACCTGTTATTTCTCGGATAATACACAGCAGGAGAGAGGGGGGAAAAACCAACAACCTAGTCAGGGATCCCTTATACATAACAGAGAAACCAAAAATGTGTGGGAGTGAGACCTCAGTATTGATGCAAAAATTATATTAATAAAATTATTATACCTTAAAAATTAAATTGTTAACAACTTGTTTGCACCTTTAGTAAATATTAAGATATAGCTATAAGAGTGTTATAGCCAGGATGCTTGGAAATATGCATGCTTAGTTAATTATGTTACAAAATGTTGAAGCTGATCAAAGAAATTCCAGAAGGTTTCTGCTTCTATCTATAAATCTAAAAGTAAAGTGAACCTATACCAGCCCGCCATCCCTTTTCTTTAAAAAAACAAACAAACAAAAAACACCCTCCCCCCCCGAGTTTAAACCCAAAATCACAGAAATATCCTGATTTGAAATTAATTTCTTTTATAAACACACTAAAGTCATCCTTCTTTAAACTTGGAGAACATTTATGATGGGAATGTTTTATAGAAGATACTGGTTCCTCTCGACTCATGTTTCAAATTAAAGGTGAAAACCTTTGTTTTTCAAATGCCTAAAATGGCATATGCTTCTTTTAATAAGTATACTGTATTTGCAAATATCTAAATGCAAGCCTTCCTATAATAACTGCCTAATAGAGATGTATAAATAGTAAGATGTTTTAGGTACAAATATAGCAAGATCATTTAATGCTAAACTAACTACAAATGTTAGAAGCCATTTAAGTATAGAATATTTGTATTATTGGGGACTTCAGTGTTTAATTTGTGCCTGGGCTTGCCAGGGCTGAACCCCGGCACCTCTAGTTTGGCAGTTCATAGCTCTGGCACCCCTGGGCTTGATGCATCAATTATGAATGTGAAAAAATTTCTTGAGCCTCAGCATCTCTAGGTAAGGACTCAGTGTGCTGTTATGGTAAGGAGGGAAATTACATAAGGAGCCTGTCATGGCCTGTATAGGACCAATTTGAACCGGAGTGTGGGCAAATGTTGGTTGTAGCTTCCCTTCTGGCTACGGGAACTGCCGTTTCCACCCTCCCCTTATTGAGATCCATCCCTCCCTGCACCAAACTTGCCCAGAAGATGGGGTTCAGCCACTGTTACTTGTACTGTTCCCTACTGGGCATTCAATACTCTCCATTGCCTGCCTGACAACTGCCATTCCTTCCCCCTTTGGGAATCTAAGATGGATTCCAAGAGGGGGAAATGTATTAAAAACCCTTCAACCAGATTTATTGTATGAAATACTGCTGCATGTGTGCAAAGCAGGCCTTAATACCAGTTTGAAAATACCTGCAAATGGAGGATTAGGGTTGGGTAAAAGCGAGTGTGGGATGGATGCATATATAGCAGTGTGCCTTTTCTCACTGATGGTAGCATTTCAGCAATGAAAGAGGCTGTACAAACTTTGAAAGATAAGTGTCCCAGGAAATAAGTCCACTGCAAGGCCTTTTTTTGTTGTAAAGTCAAGAGTCTCTCTCAGTACAGGACCAAACTCCAGCTGCTGCAGAGGGAAGGGGAGGATGCAGAGGTGCATATCTGTTAGATGCTACTGCCTCTAGTTCAGCTGTCTGTTTGTCAGCTCAAATTTTACTCCAGTTTTCTGAAATGATGGAGTAGAAATTCTCATAAACCAAAATTTCCAGCCAGTCTTCCAAATTCCTAGGCAGCTCCAACTTCCCACTCTTACAGTTGTACATTCAAGCCAGTCATTTATTTGCTCCTGATTCACTTGATGACAAGAGCTGGCCAAGGAAAAATCATGGATCCCACTCATCATGCAGAGTAGGATTGATGGTTTTCTACCAGAATGCAGACTACAAACACAAGTGTACTGTAATTAGGTGCTGGGCAAACATCACTTACGCCCCTGTGATGAGAATGGACAAAAAAAAGTTTTTCCTGAGATATGCTGTGAAAGTTTGGAAGAAGTGATTTGGGTCCATATTGTGACAGTGGACGCAATAACTTGAAGAAAGAACAGGAGTACTCGTGGCACTTTAGAGACTAACAAATTTATTTGAGCATAAGCTTTCGTGGGCTACAGCCCACTTCTTCGGATGCATAGAATGGAACATATATTGAGGAGATATATATATACACATACAGAGAGCATGAAAAGGTTGGAGTTGTCTTACCAACTCTGAGAGGCCAATTAAGTAAGAGGAAAAAAAACTTTTGAAGTGATAATCAAGATAGACCAGTGCAGACAGTTTGATAAGAAGTGTGAGAGTACTACATGGGGAGATAGATTCAATGTTTGTAATGGCTCAGCCATTCCCAGTCTCTATTTAAGCCTAAGTTGATCGTATCTAATTTGCATATCAATTCAAGCTCAGCAGTTTCTCGTTGGAGTCTGTTTTTGAAGCTTTTTTGTTGCAAAATTGCCCCCCGCAGGCCTGTCATTGAATGACCAGATAGGTTAAAGTGTTCTCCTACTGTTTTTTGAATGTTATGATTCCTGATGTCAGATTTGTGTCCATTAATTCTTTTGCGTAGAGACTGTCCGGTTTGGCCAATGTACATGGCAGAGGGGCATTGCTGGCACATGATGGCATATATAACATTGGTAGATGTGCAGGTGAACGAGCCCCAATGGCATGGCTGATGTGATTAGGTCCTATGATGATGTCGCTTGAATAGATATGTGGACAGAGTTGGCATTGGGCTTTGTTGCAAGGATAGGTTCCTGGGTCAGTGTTTTTGTTCAGTGATATGTGGTTGCTGGTGAGTATTTGCTTCAGGTTGGGAGGTTGTCTGTAAGCGAGGACAGGTCTGTCTCCCAAGACCTGTGAGAGTGAGGGATCATCTTTCAGGATAGGTTCTAGATCTTTGATGATGCGCTGGAGAGGTTTTAGTTGGGGGCTGAAGGTGACAGCTAGTGGTGTTCTGTTATTTTCTTTGTTGGGCCTGTCTTGTAGGAGGTGACTTCTGGGTACTCGTCTGGCTCTGTCAATCTGTTTTTTCACTTCAGCAGGTGGGTATTGTAGTTTTAAGAATGCTTGATAGAGATCTTGTAGGTGCTTGTCTCTGTCTGAGGGATTGGAGCAAATGCGGTTGTATCTTAGAGCTTGGATCCATTGGATCCAAGATACTCCCACCTTTTCATGCTCTCTGTATGTGTATATATATATCTCCTCAATATATGTTCCATTCTATGCATCCGAAGAAGTGGGCTGTAGCCCACGAAAGCTTATGCTCAAATAAATTTGTTAGTCTCTAAGGTGCCACAAGTACTCCTGTTCTTTTTGCGGATACAGACTGACACGGCTGCTACTCTGAAACCAGTAACTTGAAGATAATTTGATTAATCTTTACGATGTGGGTGCTCTTACTAGGTAGGTTAGCTTTAGTGGAGTACCTCAAGTGTATGAATTTGAGCTAACAGTGCAGTGAATATAAACCCTATTTAGTTGCAAGGTAATCCCCGGATACTTTTTTTAAGAGAGGCTTTCTTGAGAGGCCTTTTCTCTATCCCAGGGCTTCTCCTACCTAGCAAGAGGTTTTGTCCCAGAAATTGAAACCAAGAAAGGTCTCTTCCTGGGGTGTAGCTAGTAAGAAATTTGTGGCCTTTAAGCTAGCAGTTGTGGGACTTGAGTTAGGCCAATTAAATCTCCCAGGCAGTTTTCTGCCTTTTACTTGAGAACTTGGAATATGTGAGCCTGAAGAAAAGGAATGTATATACAGTGCAACAGTTTTGTAAGGCTTTTGAAGGCATATTCTATTTTAGTAGTGATGCCTCTTTGGTGTGGTGTGTTTTGGTTTGTGTGTAGTGGTTTTTATTTTTAAGCACATGAATAAACATTTCTGTGTGGAATAGTCTTCGGCTATGTCTACACTACACATTTCTGCCAGCATAGCTATGTTGGTTCAGGGTTGTCAAGAGGTGTGATCCCTGATATACACAGCAGAAGCCCCTAGAGTAGATGCAAAACTGTGTTTCATTTGGGGGTGGTGGAATAAGCAATACTATTAAAAGCTGTGTCCATAGTTTACCTATACTGGTAAACCACTCCTTGTGGAGACCTTGTCTTAGTTTCACACCATGATCTGGAAAAGATGGGGGGATTCCCTTTAGATTTTTGCATCAGATCCAGTCTTTGCCTCTAAGGTTGCCAACAAGGATGACAAGTGATAGTTGTGATGGTAGTTTCCTGATATAGGTCCCTGCCTACTCTGAACTGGACTGAACTCACTAACTCATTTCACATAGACAACTCAAAAGTACAAAGGGTAGTAACTTTTGATCACTACCAACCTGGGCTGGTTTTGAATCAGCAGCATGATGGAAAAACTCATGTATCCCACTACCCATGTATTCCATGAGTCTCTGAGGCCCATGAACTTGAGATTTAAAAAATGCAATGAAAGCTAGTCATGTACTGTGCATGTGACAGCTCTGCCAAATTGGGAGTGAAAAC
The DNA here is from genome assembly GCF_028017835.1 of Emys orbicularis. Classification (NCBI taxonomy): domain Eukaryota; kingdom Metazoa; phylum Chordata; order Testudines; family Emydidae; genus Emys; species Emys orbicularis. The sequence continues at coordinate 220,598,435 of NC_088684.1, forward strand.
CCATTGCATTTTTTTTAAAGTTCAGCCAGCTATAACTGCTTAAATATTTGGTAGAATTAGCGGGGTAGATCATGATCAGTGACATTGTTGTAAATGTAGAATAATTCCTCCCCCTCCTTTTATTTGTGTTGCAGTAGCTCCAGAAGGCCCTAATCAGAAAACGGCCAGGTGCTTTGTGCAAACAGAAAAACATGCCCCCTGTCCTGAGATGCTTGCAATCTAAGAAGGTGGCTATAGTGGAGTTTATCCAAAGTTACAGTGATGAAGCCAGATTCTAATCTCCATTCAAAGTGTCTAGAATTTGACTTCTTAGAGATGAGGTGTGTGTGTGTTTCTTTAAGCTGTCACCTAAACTGTATTTTGGAGAAATTTTGGAGAAATGAAGTTGGAGTGTGAGTCCTTGGTTCATCAGGTGGTTTGTTGTGAGGCAATTTTAGATGTGAAGTCTGTATACCAAGCCTGTCAAATCTTATGGATGTTGTTGTGGAAAGTGACACTTTCATTACGCTTTTGTGAAAGACTGAATATCTTGGTAATGTCTTCAATTCATACTATGTTGTTTTTGGTACAGAAAAGAATAGACTTGATCTGTTGCAGGCTTCCTTGCCACTTGAGTTTGGCAGCAAGCTGTTCTGTATTCCAGCTATGCTGCTTGCATTTAATGGCCAAAGGGAAAGTATTGCAACCAATTTTCTCTTACTTCCCAAGGGCAACCAGCATTGCAGACTTCTGATGACACTGACTATAATGCCTTTCGTGATATTTTCACAGGTTTCAATAATACATATGGCCAGCAGCTGGTCTGAAAATTGCTATTGTGAGCGAAGGTGTAACTTAGCTAATTGTGAGTGAAGATATATCTACCCTCATTGATTTAGTGGATTTGTCATGTTCAATATCATACTTTTAAAAAGTAAATGTCCTTATCTGTTAACTAATAACACCACAGATTTATTAAAAGAACTGAAAAAAATCTAAATTTTACAATGCTCTTTAAGTGAACTACAAGAAGCAAATAATTTGGCAGTGAAAATAGACTAGACTAGTCGGTTTCACTTGTTTATAATCCACTTCTAGTCTACTGTACTTTCAGGTTTACTTGTTCTAGCTAGGGTTGTCAACTTTCTACTTGCACAAAACCCGAACACCCTTGCCCTGCCCCACCCCTCCTCCAAAGCCCTGCCCCTGCCCCGCCCCTTCTCCGAGGCCCCCCAACTCACCTCCTCCCCCATCGCTCATTCTCCCCCCTGTCGCTCACTCTTCCCACCCTCACTCACTCGCTCATTTTCACGGGGCAGGGGATTGGGGTGCGAGTGGGGATGTGGGCTCCAGGGTGGGGCCAGAAATGAGGAGTTCAGTGTGTGGGAAGGGGCTTCAGGCTGGGGCAGGGGGTTGGGGTGCGGGGTAGGGATGAGGGCTCTGGGCTGGGGCTGGGGCAGAGGGGGTTGGGGTGCAGGAGAGGGCTCTGGGTTGGGACCGAGGGGTTTGGAGGGCGGGAAGGGGATCAGAGCTGGTCAGGGGTGCAGGCTCTGGATGGCACTTACCTCAGGTAGCTCCCGGAAGCAGCTGCATGTCCCCCCCCCCCCCCCCAGCTCCTACGTGGAGGCGCAGTCAGGCGGCTCTGCCCGCTGCCCTGTCCGCAGGTGCTGCCCCCGCAGCTCCCATTGACCATGGTTTCCGGCTAATGGGAGCTCCAGAGCCAGTGCTTGGGTCAGGGGCAGCGTGCGGAGCCAGAGGGGGGACATGCTGCGGCTTCTGGGAGCCATGTGGAGCCAAGGAGCCTGCCCGAGCCCCGCTGCATCGCCAACCAGACTTTTAACAGCCCAGTCAGTGGTGCTGACCGGAGCTGCCAGGGTCCCTTTTCACCTGGGCGTTTCAGCCGAAAACCGGACACCTGGCAACCTAGTCTAGCACAAAATCTGTTTAAAAACAATTGTTTCCACTGGAATTTTAAAGAATTTTCCATGGAAGTGTTTTTGGTTAAGTGAAGTGAGGCCTTACACTCAGCTGTATGTCATTTGTCTGTCTATATCATAAGAAGTTCTGAAGACCACATTCAATCAATTCAGAAGTGTCAGGGAATGTTCTGGGTATCCGTGGGCAGAACTGTATTGATATTGGTTAAAACAGGAAAAACCTGATTTCCACTAACGTAGTGGCTATGATTATATAGGTTCCGGGTTCAGGGGTGAGCCAGTGACGTCACAGAGGCCTGTGGCCAGGGAACAGAGTCACGCTGGATACAGGGATGAGGCAGTGATCTCAGGCTGGGGCTTAAGATTAGAGGGCTAGAGAGCTTCCTCTGTTTGCAACACTGATTGGGCCTGATTTCAATGGAAATGAAGCCTCTTGCACCTCTGTGTTTGGTCAGTCTCCCTCTTAGGCAGCTGCCTCACCCTCTTCTCCCAGTTGGGTCCCTCAATTCTGAGGGTGGGATGACTAGCTGGAGTAGAGGGCAAGGGGGCCGGTTGAGTGTACGGCTTTACTTACGTAAGCAATGAAGTGTGTGACTCTAGATATTGTTCTTAAGTTATGTAAAACCTGTATTTTCAAAGTTTAAATTGGGGTCTTATAACAAAAAAGGGCAGTGGAGAGGGTCCTCCAAGGTGTCTAGAGTGGCTGTGTGGGACACAACCAATCAGGGCCCAGCACATGGGTGGCGAGTATCAAAGGCAGGGGAAGGCTCAACCTACTCAAGTTGCCTCTGTGGCCCCGCCCACACTCCACCCCCAGGCTCCCTCTTCTTCCCGCTGTGCTCTGCTGTGGCTCTTGGCCGGGGCCTGGGCCAGTGGCACTGGAACCGGGGGGACAAGGGGCCATAGCCATAGCCCCCCACTTTTTGAAAGTGGACGGGCCTGGCCCGTACACTTTTCATCGGGGCAGACCCCACCCCATTCCTCTCCTCTTCCCCCTGAGGTCCCACCACTCCAACCCCTGGCCAGGCCAGTGTGGAGCCTGGCCGGGAAGCTCGGCAGCTTTGGGGAGCCGCAGTGGACCCTTCACCTGCCTGGGGCGTAGCCCCCAGCCTGTGTCCCCACTCCCTGGCCGCCCGGAGCAGAAGGAAGGTCTGTGCCTCCATGCCGGCTCCCCACAGCTGCCTGCCTGGCTCTCCTCGACCCAGCTCTGGCTCGGGGGGAGGCCTCAGAGCCACAGCCTGTCCATGGTAAGAGCTGCACAGGCAGGTGTGAGGAACCGTGGAGTCGCGGACCCTCCACCTGCCCCAGGCAGCTGGGGACATGGGCCGGGGGCTGCTTGGGCCCCCCCGCACCACAGGCAGGTAGAGGGTCCACCGTGGCTCCCCACAGCTTTCGCCCGGCTCTCCTCATGGCTGGGCTGCGACTCTGAGCCCCCCTCTCATTCCCCCGGCTGGACCCTGGTCAGGGAGAGCTGCGTGGGCAGCTGTGGGGAGCCTGGGTCCCTCCACCTGCCCTGGGTGGTGGGCCTGGGACACGGGCAAGGACTCTGGTGAGGGACCCCGCCCCGCACTTTTGGGAGGGATCTGGTGCCCTTGTCCTGGGCTGGCTGGAGCCAGAGCTTGCGCCACCAGGTGCTCCAGGCCTGGGGGCTGTGCTGCCCGCCCACCCAGCGCTCCGGGCTGGGATGCGGGGGCCATGCTCAGCTGCCTGCGCGCTGGGTGCTCTGGGGCTGGGGAGGGGCCCCTCTGGGCTCCGGTGGGAGAACGGGGCAGGAGGTGGGGGGCCCTGGGCAGAAGGGGTGGGCCAGCTCCAGGCTAGCCTCCCCAAGCCCGTGGTTCACCTGCTGCCCATGGCCCAGCAGCCTAGTGTAAGAAGAGCTGCAGGGCCAGAGGGGGTTCAGTTCCTTGCTGGAGCTGAGGAGTGTGGATCGTGTGTGGCTGGCTGACGCAGCTGCAGAACCCTGGACAGGACAGCACTGCCAGAAGCCGGGGAGAGCGAGAAGGAGCTCTGAGCTGGTTGTTGAGACTCCATTAGGACAAGGCCTTGCGGTAGGGGCGAAGACGGTGTGGGGCTGCGGGGAAGTGGCCCAGGGAATTCGAGAAGTCGTGCAACATAAGGGACACAGCAGAGGTTGCTATCTACAGGGTCCCTGGACTGGGACCCAGAGTAGTGGGCCGGCCCAGGACCCTCCCTCCCCCTATTAGCCACAGGTGGGATGTGGCCTGGACAGTGAGGCACCCCAGAGGGGGAATTGAGCTATAGTGTCCCAGTTGGAGAGCTGTATCCAGGAAGCCCAAGAGGGCAAAAACATTGTCTCCAGGGAGGGAGCCCTGGGGCACTGCTCTATCCCAGCGCAGGGACAAACTGAGAGAGAGTGAGTGCAGGCGGGTGCACTCGGCCAAGGGGATGCTCACGAGAGCGAGTGCGCATCATTACAGGTCTCTACACAAAAAAGTAAATCTGAAGAGGTGTTCTATGTTGTGTGTCACTGATTCTGTGGTCTTATCTACGTTAGAAAGGGTTTGCTGGTATAGCTATACCAGCAAATACTCCTAGCATAGGCATGGCTTAAACTGATTTAAAAAAAAAATTCTTTTGCTGATATAGTTTATACCAGTTCCCCAAGAGAAATAAGCTGTACCAGCAAAAGGACTTCTTTGCTGATATAATTGCGTTTATACTAGGGCTTTATACCAGCATAGCTATGGTGATATAAAAAAAAAAATCACACCCAACTGACATAGCTCTACTGGTGTAACTTTTAAATGTAGACCAAGCATATAATACTCTTTTTTTTTTTTTTTTTTTTTTTTTTTTTTTTTAAATAAATAAATAAAAGAAATCTGATTTCCCCCAGCCTTTCTTGTGAAAGTGACGTCTTGGTCAGAAAAATATACACATGGATTTTTAACTAATTGAATTCTGAAGTTCTAGCGTAGTGTACAGGTTGTCTTGAACAATAAACTAGGACAATGTGACAGTCTTAGTAGACATGTGAGAGTTACTACTTACCAAACTTGTCTGGCAAATGCTGGAGTGTGCAATTCTATTATGGATGATCTATAATTACTGAGTGAAGGCTTGGCTGTGTTGCACCAAAACAAGAGACATTAGTAGTCTGAACAAATTTCACTTTTCTGGTAAAGCAAAATTAAAAGAGAGAGTATTCTGCAGTATATTTTGTCAGTGACTTGGGAAAACACTTATCTGAAGAACAGATTTTAAATGAAGAGAAGTTGGGTGGAGGAATCAACAGAACATCAATCGAGAAGAAAGCCACTGAAAAATTCAGAGCTGCCGTTTTCCTGTTGTAGCACTGGGTAATGTATTGCCTCTGTTCAGAAATAGTAAATGAGTTAGGAGGACACCAAATGATAAAAAGTGTATTAATTATTTTGAGATTATTGAAGTAATTAATAAATTGCCCATTTCTATCACAGATGCCAATATTGTATAACTCTGCTATTCCGATGGGTTAAATATTTGGCAGACTGGAAAACTGCAATGATCCAAGACTTGTATGTCAATGCATTTGCCCCCGGCAAGAAAAATGACTTAGACTGAAGATACCCAAGTAATGTAGTTCAGTTAGACATTGTATAAAACCTGGGCATAACTCTCCTAATAAGCCATAAAATCTAAAAACATTTTTCCAATTAAATCTTTTAATTGAAGAATATAAATATGTAAATCCTCCTGTGTCTACAGCAGTAAATTCTCATAGTAATAAGTCCACAAAATGCATATGAAAGAATTGGCTGTAGTTTGAATGACTGAACCTTTTTTAATTCTTTGCTTTTCCCCAGACAATAGAATGAAATATGGCCATATTTCATATTGTATGGTGTTTGTTTGCTTTGATTACGGTTAAGATGAATGTATGCAACAGATAGAAGTCAAGCGTATTAGAGTGAGTGGAGAGGATCAGTTGTTAAATAAGTACATTTCGGAGATTTTTCTAAGGTAAAGCAGAAGAGTTTGGAATATGGTAGGTAAATTAATAAGTTAATTGTAATGATTCAGTGGTATTGATGAGATCATGAATTACTTTTATAAAAAATCAAGCTTCTGATTAATTTACTTTGTTTTTTACTAGAAATGTCAGAAAACAATCAGCAATAATTTTTTTTTCATTAAGGAGGGCAGAGTGTGTAATATTGTTGTTTATAGCATCAGTAATGTGTCTGTTTTGGACCTGGCTGATGTACTCAAACAAACACTTGTTAAACAGTTATGGATGGTGACAATTTTAATGTTTGAACAGCAACATATCCTATCATATCTAACAGTAGTAATGTACACTGGCTTTACCTCTTATGCATTATGTAATGTAGGTTTAGATGACCAATCATTTTGATCATGAAAACAGATTGAATTAATTCATATAGGACCAAGATACATCAAATATAAACAATTATTGGGATATTTGTTATATAACTTCACTTTTCTGCTTAGAGTGGTGCTTAATCAGCTTTACCAGTGCCAAAGCAATAACATTTTAACTTGCTTTTAGTCACTCTTTTTAATGAACATTCATAACACAATCCATTCTATATGACCGTGTTGTCAATTGGGAGACATCGGTTAATGGTGCTATTGTTAAGTTAATGTGTCCTGTGTGTGTCTTTCTATTGTAAGTGTTTAGTATTATGTAATTTTCCCTATTATCCCCACCAGGACAGTTTCTGAAGGATATGGTAAAATTTTCATAAGTATTGATCTTTAAAACTAAATATAGAAATCTAGAGTCATGTATCATTGTTGGATAAATGTATATTGTGTGAAAGGAATGACAATAAAATGTAAAGGGAGAAAAAGATCTGAAGATTAAATAGATGTAAACAAGTTGGCACCAGAATTCTCTTTGTATAGTTTGTAATATTCTGAATAAATGACTTCCAGAACTCAAAGGGGAGATTTCCCCTGTACATTTTTCTTTTCTTTTATAACAATTTCCAAAAATGTATGTGATAGATGTCCATTCCCTCTCTTCTTCTCCACTGTTTTGTATATTCATTTTGTTTTTCCTTGTGGAAGGTAGAAATCTAATCCTTCCCTGTTCCTCCTGCACTTTGCTGATGCCTGAAGTGGGTCGTCTTAAGGCAAAGCCTCCTGTTTGTAACTGGCAAGACATTGGTTTTGGAAGAATGGATTCCCTCCATCTTCCTTTCCTCTGTGTCTTCTCTTGCCATATTCTCTTAGTAGTCTTGTTCTTCTCCCTTCATCATTGTTTAATCCCTCTCTCCATCTCCGTTATTCATGGCTTCTCCTTCAAAACCTTTTAGGGCACCTTCTAATCTCTCTCTTCTCTTCCTGCTTATGCCGTGGGAGTGTTGCGTTCAATTTCATGTAGCTCCCACATCTGCAATACCTCTGATGTATGTGTTTAAGTCAGTGGTTCTCAAAGTTTAGTACTGGTGACCCCTGTCACATAGCAAGCCTCTGAGTGTGACACCCCCCCCTTATAAATTAAAAACACTTTTTAATATATTTAACACTATTATAAATGCTGGAGGCAAAGCGGGGTTTGGGATGGAGGCTGACAGCTCACGACTCCCCATGTAATAACCTCGTGACCCCCTGAGGGCTCCCGACCCCCAGTTTGAGAACCCCTGGTTTAAGTTAAAGAGGGAAGTGGAGCACCAGTTGATGTTACCATAGGAGCTAACACTGTGTGGGACCTTTATAAGCAGTATTTCTATGCCACAGTCCGGGTCAGAGTGTGAGACTAGAGTAAGTCCCAGACCCTTTTCATCCTTTGGCCTATTCCTGGGTCAGAGAGCAACAGCACTGCCTAAATTGTATTGGCATGCTATTCCATTCACCTAAACTTGGCTGTCCAATATAAATTGTGGTTGTTATTATGTTTCTATAGAGAATTGCATTCTTTTTCCTTGATCCACATGGTAGAAATGAAGGAGATAGAACACTGAAAAATAATTAAGATTGGCATAGACCAACAGCAGCAACTTTTATTTACTTTAAATAAAATGCCCTAAAATGTTACTATTTAATTGTATAGTACCAAAAGTGTGTTTAGATATTTTACAGGTAGCTAAGACAAGGTCCCAGCTCTTAAAAGGTAGGCCAGATCTACACCTAAAACTTAGTTCAACCTAGCTACACCACTCAGGGCTGTGACAAATTTCATGCCTTCTGTGACATAGTTAGATTGACCTAACGCCCCCATAGATGTATTTAGGTCAATAGAATTCTTCTGTTGACCTAGCTACCGTCTCTCAAGGAGGTGGGTTTACTACAGTGATGGAAAAATCATTTCTGTCGCAGTAGTGTCTACACTACAGGGCTAAAGTGGTGTTGCTGCCTCTGTAGTGCTTGTAGGGTAGACATCACCCTAATACCAAAGTAGATGCCAGACAAATGAAAACTTTCTGATTGGTGTTATCTGAAGTTGTATATGCACAGGGAATGTTTTGTCTTACACATTTCTTATCCTGGTTTACAGGAACACTTTCAAAAATTACATGTTGATTAGAAAGAAATGGAAAGAGTGTTTGTTGAATTATGGATCTTTCCTGAATTAGGTATAATGGTAATTTGTGTGGGAAAGGGGAGACGATAATAACCTTTCTCAAAGGTGGCGTAAAATGCGAAATGTACTATACGCTGACCAAAAGGATGACCTGTCTAAAATGGTGGTAAGTGTGTTCACAGCTGAACATCGAAGGGATGGAAACAATGTAAATAAGATCTCAAGCCCAGGATGGCTTTCATGAGAACAATTTATTTAATTAGATAAATAAGTGATGTCATGAAAACAAACTGAAAGAGACTGTCAGTTGGACTGCTGGACAGATGCACTCAGATCAAGATGATTTAGAAACTTTTTTGTACCCTGCTTATTTAACAGGTAAATTCCTAAAATTACTATACTGGACAAAGATTAGAGAAAATACTTTCTTTAACCTTTCAGTTTTGTTTACTTTGTGGATTTTACAGTGTATTTTTATTACCCTTTTCATGTCGTTTCCTATATAGTTGGTGAGTCAGCTCTCTCATTTCTGTAAAATTTTCACACAACAAGAAAGAGGGAAAAATGTTTTAAAAGTAGGAAAACAGGATGCAAAATCACAGAGATTGACAGGGAGACTTATGGACTAGTATAATACATGCAAGTAATTTTATCTTTCCTTTTGAAATTGACTAAATTTCAGTCTGATGGTCTCCCTGTATCTCAAGATGCCTACTGCAAACTTTACCCCATGAAAGCTCTTGTCCAAACAGGATATGATTTATACTGCTTATTTTTGCCGTGTTGTGTTTTTTTTCTTACTGAAAGATAAAAATTACTGATTTATTTAAAATAACTTGAAATTTCTGGCTGTTGCTTTGGAATAAGTGTTAAGCCAATTTGAGGGAAGAGATACACAAAACTCTATACTTGACTAAATGGGGTGGAAGTTATACAGTATGGAGAGTTGCATGTTCCAAACCCCTGTATGACCTTTATCTATAGAGATGCAATACAAAAATGTCAAGGTTGTGGCTGGGCTTTCCAAAGGAGCCTGTGTGAGTTAAAATCCCCAGCTGTTATTGAATTTCAGTCAAAGTTTGGCACTTAATTTGCATGGGCTCCTTTGGAAAGTCCAGCCTAAATATTAATATTTTACTATAAATAGGTGAGCTGGTAACATTAAGTTTGTAAAACTGTATTTGGCTTGTGAAAATGGTAGAATGCTTGGTCACTACCTTACAGGCACAAATGGATTAAAATGTCAGATCAAAGCCCTCGCTAATAGTATTCTGTTTCCCCCCCCCCTTCTTTTCCTGGTCCACTGAATTCAGTAGGCTATTAAATAGTGTTCTTTGCTAGATTTAACATATTTATCAGTTATTTTATTTTAATATTGTAGCAGTTGGGGGCCCTAGTCAGAGATGAGTATCCCATTGTGCATAGATATCAGTCATACAAACAAGTAACACACAGACAATATTTGCCCCTGAGAGCTCAGAATTGTAAGTTTATGACCAGATGTGACAGAGAGATGAAACAGCCAAATAGTGGTGGTTGTGTGGGGATTCAGCTCATCACCTCCCTAGTCATTATCTCAGTAGTTAAGTTTTTTTTTGTAAGCAGAGGGATTTGAAGGGAGGTGAAAGTAGTGGTTCTACCAATTTTGTGATGGGCAGTTTTTCCCATAGCAAAAAGCATAGAGGCATGTGTCAGAGGAAGTGGGTGATTGAGGTTGGTGTCTTCATTGCACCATTAACCTCACTTTTTCTCTGTTAAAGTAAAAATGTTTTGGAAGAGTAGGTTTAAAGTATGAAGGACCTTAAAGGTGAGGACAAGATCCTTGTGTTTGATGCAAGGGAGAGTGTAGAGGCATGCAAAGTGGGGAGCAAAGCGGTTAGAACGAGTCGGGAAGATTGTCCTACCAGCAGCTTTGAGTGGACTTGACCAGCCTGAGACTGCAGCAATTGTGCCAGAGAGGTGAAGTTTGTTAGTTGAAATGTGAGATAAAGACTTGGACAAGAACTTCGAAAGCCTAGACAGACAGGGCAATGCTGGAAATAATGTGTAGGAAGCAGTGGCAAGATTTGGAGACAGTCTGGATGTGTGGGTCCAGAGATAGGGCTGAGTCAAAGATGACACCCAGGTTATTATTTTGTTTTGAAGGCAAGTTGCAGTTTTACAGACAAGAGCTGCAGAACTGTAAATCACTAACAGCACTTTGCAACTGACGTGAATCTGTGCATAGCAATATGAAACTTTGTTCTCTGTTCCCATATTAAATGTTTGATCCAGAAGGACAACAACAAATAATGCCCTGCCAAATGCTTACTTTAGTGTCATTACCCACATGTTATTAGGTGCTATAAGAGGCTACCTGCATCTGCGTAAGATCTTCTGTCTTATCTGCTGTGTTTAATAGACCATTTTTCCCGAAATAGGACAGAATTTTCAACTACTTTGGCAAAGGTTATACATTATTGAAGACTTGGTTCAGTGTACATGATTTAAAGATGGATTTATATGCATCAAGATTTCTACAGTTCTAAGATGGATTAGTAGAAATGCTTTGTGCTTCCAGTTCTTGAGTGTTGGGCTAGAGTAACTCAGTTTGAGATGGCTAAAGTGGAAGCATTTTCATTTTACATTTAAAATAAATATGAATTAGCTACTTAATCATCTCATCTGTACAAGTAGCAATAAATTTGTCCCCATTTATGTGGCAAATACTGTAATCTTAGCAATGGATTTATTATGCATTGGCCGATATAATCCATGTGTGGATGTGTGCAGATCGAAGTGGGGTTGTCTAATAGGTTAGGGAGGCAAAGAACTAAGTGGTGAGGATGTAAGGTGCTGCAATTTCAAATTCTGAGGTGAAGTGCAATGTTGTTGATCTATAAACTACTATTGATTAAAATGTCAGTTCTCTTCATACTGAGCTAGGCAACTTCTACTGTAAGTTTAATGGGAGGTGTTACTGTGATTTTGCACATATCTCCTGTAAATGTACTCTCCATCGGTTTGCTACACAAGTCATTCCTCTGTTCTCTCAAAGGCTTCTCTCAAAGCTGGGTGGGGAGGGGAGAGAGAGGGTGAAAAACACAAACTAAAGTAAGGACTTTTTGTAACTAGATGTTTATCAAATTTAGTGGACTATACTTTTGGAGTATTGTGTGACTTCCCCATCAATAGTTGACTGTTTCACCAATCTTAACATGTAAGCTTCAAATAAAGTGCTTACCTCAGGTAGTACTGCTTTAAGCAAACTCTCTTTTCATTTGGTCACATAAGACTTTGCTTTCATCCTTTATATCTTGATGGCTCTCTGAATCAGTGACTGTTATCCAGATGGATTTTCACTGGGACTGACATCTGCCTACTATTAGTTATTTGAATATCTGGATGGATGGGTTTCCCCCTGCTATTGGAATTTTATTGGCAAAGTGATAGATTTGCTGACTTGAAGATTCCCCTCCCTAAGCCCCCACCAACTGCAATCCTACAGGCTGGTTTCTGTACTTCCTACTTTAATTTCTAATGGGAACTGGATGTCTATATCCCTTAGACCAGCTTTGAAAATCCCAGCCATAATGGGACTTATGTGATATTTTCCCTTCTGATTATATTTTGTAATATCTTGTGTTCTGCTCAACCCTGTACAAAAGTATTTGCATATTTCCTTTTTAAAAAAGTATTGAGAGAAATGAGGGGGTCATATTTGCATATATAATTAGGCAAATAAGGCCCACCCTTTCGCATACAGTGCAAGTGGACTCAAGTGGCTGCAGAGGTGTCTCTGGGTATCTGGACAGATGATGTCATAAAAGTAGTAAGTGCCTTGCCAGGCACAGGGGCTTGTCACAAACCCAGAAGTGACAGGCATAAAATGCCATACTCACCTAGCTTTCCATTTTTGGCACATAGATATATTTGACAGGGCACCACATTTGGGATGTTTCAGTGAAATCTGTATGAGTGGAGGGGGGGTGACTTTCTTTAAAGATCACGTTCAATTAGAAACACCTTTTCCCATGTCCATTCATTGAACCTGGACTCTTCTGTATTATCACCAAACTGAAATAAAGGTATTGTTTTGATACATTTATCCTCAAGTGTACAGGATACTATATAACAAAAAATGTTTTCCTCCTTGTTTAACATTTCTGTGAAATTTAAATTAAATTTGACCCATGTTTGCTTTTCAGTAGCGGCGTGAAAAATTCTTTGAAAGAAAAACTATATAATTGTGGTTTCTTTGAACAGGTACTTTGTGCTGGATTTTGAGACTGGGATTCTGCAGTATTTTGTGAATGAACAAAGTAAAAACCAGAAGCCACGAGGAGCCCTGTCTTTAGCTGGAGCTATAATCTCTCTCAGTGACGAAGTGCCACACATGTTGGTAGTATACTTTGCTAATGGAGAGATATATAAACTGAGAGGTATAGTAATCTACTAGCTACTTCTTAAACATGCTTATACAAGACTAGCCTTTCCTCCCATTCTTGTAACTTTTTTCGTCTTTACCTTCTTTCACAATTATGACAAAAAATCAAGTTGAAGTTATGTTGATTATGGCTACCTTACTGCATGCTAGACAATACAGTGGAAAAATAACCTGCAATTTTGTACATTGCCGTAGGAAATTATACAATCTACTACACAAAACCAACTTTACATTCTTGATATATCTAAGGCTGGATCTAAACTTGAAAGTCTTACTGGTCTAACTTTTGGTTAGGGATACAATTTATTTATTTTACTTTTTACCCAAATAGTTATACTGTTGCAGACCCTAGTGTGGATAATTATACTGGTGTAAAGGCGGTTTCTTTCAGTACATGTATTCCCCTTCCCATATGGGAATAGCTGTACCAATATAAAGAACCTTTACACAGATATAACTGCATCCACACTACGGGTGGGTTGTACTGGGATAGTTTAAAGTGGCACAACTTTCTAGTATAATAAAAACCCTCTTTAAAAAAAAACAATCAAAGCACAAAAAATCACCAATTTTTATTTTTTTAGGCTTCCTTTATATACCATGAAGAAGGAGGAAAAAAGGCAACTTTTTAAGGTCCCAAAAGCACCTGCCAAAATAATATATTAAACTAATTATTTAATTAAATATTTCTTACTCCATCTTTTCCATTGCAAAGTAAAAATAGTTAAATTGATTATTTGGGGTAATCTTTATTTGGGAGCAAATTTAAAAAAAAATCTTGATGATTTAGTTGGGAATTGGTCCTGCTTTGAGCAGGGGGTTGGACTAGATGACCTCCTGAGGTCCCTTCCAACCTTGATATTCTATGATTCTATGATCTAATTCACAAAGTAACTGTATTTTAATAAATAAGAGTTTTTACTGCATCATATGGATGAATTAGCTGTGGAAAACTAGTTGTTTTTCTTCTTTCTTCAGTCACACGGTATCTTCTTAGGTTGAGGCTTAGGCTTTGTCTCTGAGAAAATGTTACTGATTTAACTAAATTGGTTTAGCCTGGTGCACTTTTACAAGGCCTCATGCAATAAATAGACTTAATTTCACTTAGGTAAGGTACTTTTAAACTGTTATCAAGTGCTGGAAACATTCCCTTTTCTGTAATGTCAATTGGCTTATGCACAATTCTTGCACTTTTTTGTTTCTGTTCTAGCTGCTGATGCAAAGGAAAAACAATACTGGGTGACTCAGCTCCGATCCTGTGCCAAACACCACACGGAAGGTAATTCTAAGGTAAATAATAATGGGAAAGAAATAGCATTGTTGGATATAACTGGAGTAAGTGAAGAACAGGATAACATGAAAAATTAATCCATTAATAACAGCAGTCAACTTCTATTTGTATAGCATTTTTTTACATTTCTCTCAAAGCCTTTCATAAATAACACACGCTAGTGGTGTCTATTCTGCCTACATTTCAGCTTTAAGATAAAGTAGCATGAGTAAGTGTTGAGAGGGAGGTAGATTGACTAGACAGTGGAATTTAGGGATTTCCAAAGGGAATAAACATAGGAAGATATTGTGATTGCTTCATATCTTTTGGTTAATGTATGGCACTTCAGAGGTCTGAAGCGTGTTACTAAACAGCTGGAATAATAAAGGTTTAATAGGTTAGGAAAGTAGCTGGGAAGTTAGTCCATACATAGACTTGGGTATGAAAATGATTATACTGTGTGATAAGGCAGCATATCAATGTGGTAGTATAAATCACTGAAAATTGTTTGGTTTCAAAGAATAATTGGTGGTCTTGTTTGCTTCCAAAGTTAGATAAGAAAAAGTTGAGCTTGCTAACATTTTACAAATTGAAGTATGGAATTCTTGAAAGATGTAAAGTGAATATTGAGGGATAATATGTAATTTTTCTTCTTTTACAAAGAGGGGACTTGATTTGGAGGATAGATAATGATATATGGAGTCCAGCCTCTGCCACTGGTTCAAATCTGGTCTGTCTATGGCTCAAGTTAATAGTTTGGATCTGTGGGTTTGTCTACACTAGTTTTTCAAACTTGAGTTAATTGATTGCTAATTAACTTGAGTTATCTAACACGTTTGTACACATTAGTCTGGACACTCCACAAAAGTTTGTCTGTCTACCCTCTACCTAATGTAAACCATTTGTGTTGTGGAACAAATATTTGTGAAGTGCCAAGACTAGGGTGTACAAATGTGTTGGCTAACCCGAGTTAATTAGCAGTCAGCTAACTTTAGTTAAAGGTTCTAGTGGAAGGATACCCTTTGTGAAGTGAGTCGGTAATCTCATTCCAGTTGTTAATAGTGGGCAGTTTCCCAGCATCTTTACTGATCCTTTCCTAGCTTTAAATACTAAGTTTTCAATTATTTGATTTTACATTTCTTTTTAGAAAAGTAGGCTTTTTTTATTTGCCACCTCAAGTGGATAAATCCTGATCTTGTTCAAATACTCTATTTTTAAAAAAACCTCCCCTCTTGATTCATGAAAATGTAAAATTGAAACTGAGCTACATAAAATAAGTAACTTACAGGAGAAAAACAAGTGCATTTTCTAGATTAAAATTTTGATTTAAGGGGAACTGGGTGTCCATTGCATTTTAAACATACAATAATATTAGTAAACAGACCATGGAGGATCGTATCTAAAATACAGATTAATATTAAAAATTCAGAAAGAAACAGAGAGACTGCTTGGCTCCCAGCAGTAATACATGAATATTCATGTCTGAAGACATAGACTTATTTATAATTCAGATAAAATAAGGAAATTGCTTATTTTTCTAGGAGAACACACAGTTTAGGGAAGGGGGCTCTCAAACTGTTCAAAGCTCATCTTAACAGAGTTATTGTCTCGTGGACCCACCTCCCTTTCCTGTTCATTATAGTGTGGACTACCTCCCCTTTGTTGCTGATCAAATAACACCCTCCTGGCATCTGCAGCAATTGCTTACATGGGAAAGTACATTACATGTTTTCCTAATTTTACTTTAGTTTCTTTTGAGTGCAGTTTAGCAGCTGGAAACATAGAGGAGAGTAGCACCATGTGGCTAGCAGACACTCCATAGATAGCTGCTGGTTTGTGGACCAGACTTCAGGAAACATTTGTTTAGGGCAGGCCTGCACAACTCGTAAAGCAGTGAGGGCCATATTACTCCAAAGAAAACAGCTGAGGGCCGAACCACCCCCCCAGCGCTGCCGAACCTCTCCCCAGTGCCATCCAGCCCCCTGAAACAACCCCCCCAGCGCTGCCAAAACACCCCCCCAATGCTGCCCAGCCCCCCCGAAACAACCCCCCCCAGCGCCGCCCGCCCCGCGGAAACAAACCCTCCTTCCCTAGCGCCGCCCCACCGAAACAGCGGTATTGAACCTCGCTAATATGTTATAGCGGGCCCCTAAGGTAGTATAATTAAGGTAAAAGAAAACTGTTTTTTTGCTAGAAGTAGAATAAGATCTTCCCCCCACTTTGTAATCAATTGCCCTGTTGAATGAATGAGGTGTGAATGAGGAAGGCATGGAAGGCAGGCACCTCCAGTCAGCTGCAACCCTTGGAGAGGGGATGGGAGCCAGACCAGATCAGTAGAACAGGTCAGCCACCAACTCGCCGCTCGCCTCCTCAGCCCCCCACCCCGGCCGCTGGCTCACCTGCCTCCCCCACCCACTGCCTGCCCACTCGCCTCCTCAGCTCCCCTCCCCCGCCGCTGGCTCACCTGCCACTGCCTGCCCGCTCACCTCCTCAGCCGCCGGCTCACCTGCCCCCCCCCGCCACTGCCCCCCTGCTCACCTCCTCAGCCCCCCGGCTCGCCTACTCACCCCCCGCCACTGCCCGCCTGCTTGCCTCCTCAGCCCCCGTCCCTCACCCGCTGTTTGCCTACTCTCCCCCCGCGAGCCGCACAGTGAGCCCACCTACTCTCCCCCCGCGAGCCGCACAGTGAGCCCACGTGGGCCGCATGCGGCCCCTGGGCTGCATGTTGTGCAGGCCTGGTTTAGGGAATATAGAAGTTAGAACATGATACTATGGTGTGTTGTTCAGTTACAGTATTGCTAGTAGGTTTGCTTTGCAAATGTCATACAATCTATTTTAAATTGCTCTGTAAGGATCATTCAATTTTGCATGATGCAGTTCTGGTTTAAGGAAAGGAAAAGCAATAACAGATGTACATTTTCCTTTTAAACACCACACCAAAATTGTAATTCACAGTATGATGCTTGTTAATTTCAGTCCCCTGCAGAGTGCTCACAAGAGCAGAACAGGCATAGAAATAGAGGAATGGCATGACAAACTTCATATGTATGAAGTTAGTACTAATCAATATCTACAGTAAGTTTTGTTTGGGGTACACAGCTGAGGCTGGGATTTTCAAAAGTACTAACTTAAGAGACATGAGTCCCATTGAAGCTCAATGAGACTTGTCCTCTTAACTTTGCAGTGATGACAAGCTTTAACTCGGGTGTTGCCCCAAACTCATCATCAAGTGTGGTGGTGATTTAACTCGAGATAGCTGGTCCATCAGGGGGTGCAGGCTAAAACTTGAGTTAGAACAACTCAGTCAGCTGCTAACATGACCACTCTGCATTATGGATGCAGGCTAGCTCCACTTAAGTACCACTAGTCCTCAGATACTTTCCCCTATCTCAGCAAGAGAGAGACTTGCTGGTGCTAAACTGGGTGTCAGTTCCCTGTCACCCCAGTCTGTTAGCCACCCAAACAATCTCAGCTCTGCCATCCTTTAGTGCTCCCTATAGTGCCCAGCCCCTATCACTAGATACTCATAGTAATTACCAAGTCCTCTGTCTCCAAAGAGACTTACATATCACTGGAAGGTTACAACTCAAGATCAGGTCCTTTCTAACAGCATCGCACTGTAATTTATTTATAGTGAGAACAAATACAGGTTTATTAACAGAAAGAGATTCACAGATTCAAGTAAGTATTCAGAAAGGAAACATGCTTACAGATAAAACAAAAGTGTAATATGCTTCTAAAAGACTCATCGTAACTTTGACAAGCTACACTCCTTTGAGAGAGTTTCTCACCCTCAAAGTCCTTTTGCAGAGCTTGCTGATTTTCAATCAAATCAGGATCCAGATTTTTCATGAACCACCTCCCTCTGTATTAAAGGGTGTTCGTCAGTGAAATGGATAACCAAAGGGGATTCTTGTAGTCCAGCAAACCTTTGAAATGTATCCTTTTGAAGAGTACCCTCAGATAAGACTGTCCTCCCATGCTGCTTGTTCCTGGGTGCCAGTGCCATGCTGCCTTTACACCCCCCTTTTTAACTTGTTTTTCCTGTTTACTTCACTTGCAAGTGTGAAGTGGCTTCGCAATGGTTAACTTACATTAGAGACAGAGATAGTTGAATAGCAGAAGACCTCTTTGCCCATTCTGCCTTGTTAGACTTTACAACATAATATCAGGAAGTATCCATAAGTCTTCCTACAGTGTTAATACATACATTTCACAATGATGATAATGATCAATGTCTCACTGGTTTTCATTTGATATCTCACTTGACGTGATTTATAGAGAAATACTGTGACAGCAATATGTTAGGTGTAGTGTGTTTCTCAGTCCTAATAAGAGGACCCAATGGGTCTCTGTTTCACAATCCCATAAATTAAAAACACAGAATAATAGAAAAAGGGCTGCCTATAGATATAACCAACCCTTCCACAACTGGAAGGAGACTGAACATACAGCAATAAATCAATGACCGAAAACTCTCTAAGAAACAGGTATTAAATTAGCTATCTATTTATTTTAATCATAGAATTGTAGGACTGGACGGGACCTCAAGAGGTCACCTAGTCCAGTCCCCTGCACTCATGGCAGGATTAAGTATTATCTAGACCATCCCTGACAGATGCTCATTAAAAATCTCCAATGAGGAGATTCCACAAACTCCCTAGACAATTTATTCCATTGCTTAACTACCCTGACAGGAATTTTTTTCTAATGTCCAACCTTAACTCAGAGGTTAAGGAGAACAATTTTTCTCCCGTTTCCTTGTAACAACCTTTTATGTACTTGAAAACTGTTATCGTGTTCTCCCCCCCCCCCCCCAGTCTTATCTTCTCCAGACTAAACAAACCCAATTTTTTCAATTTTTCCTCATATGTCCTGTTTTCTAGACTTTTAGTCATTTTTGTTGCTCTTCTCTGGACTTTCTCCATATCTTTGTTTGTCCACATCTTTCCTGAAATGTGGCACTCAGAACTGGGCACAATACTCCAGTTGAGGCCTAATCAGTGTGGAGTAGAGTGAAATAATTACTTCTCGTGTCTTACTTACAACACTCCTGCTAATACATCCCAAAATTATGTTTGCTTTTTTTGCAACAGTGTTATAGTGTTGACTCATATTTAGCTTGTGATTTACTATCACCCCCAGATGCCTTTCTGCAGTACTCCTTCCTAGGCAGTCGTTTCTCATTTTGTATTTGTGCAACTGATTGTTCCCTCCCAAGTGGAGTACTTTGCATTTGTCCTTATTGAATTTCATCCTATTTACTTCAGACCATCTCTCCTGTTTGTCCAGATCATTTTGAATTATAATCGTATCCTCCAAAGCACTTGCAACCCCTCCCGGCTTGATATTGTCCGCAAACTTTATAAGTGTACTTTCTATGCCATTATCTAAATCATTGATGAAGATATTGAACAGAACCGGATCCAAAAGTGATCCCTGTGGGACCCCGCTCAATATGTCCTTCCAGCTTGACTGTGAACCACTGATAACTACTTTCTGGGAATGGTTTTCCAGCCAGTTATGCACCCACCTTATAGTAGCTCCATCTAGGTGTATTTTCCTAGTTTGTTTGAGAAGGTCATGTGAGACAGTATCAAAAGCCTTACTAAAGTCAAGATAAATCACTTCCTTTCCTATTCACAAGGCTTGTGAATGTTAGTGAGTGCCAACTTAAAATCCATATTTCCTCTCTGTCCCTTGATCTGTTGGTAAGAAAGTGTCACTCAGTCATAGGCACCGTATTTTAGTCTCTAGTTGTAGTAGTTTGTATTGTGGCTCCATCAGAACCCCATATGGTAAGTAGAATAAGGCAAGGAAGAGTATTTAGATGGGGATGTGTGCAA
Source organism: Emys orbicularis (assembly GCF_028017835.1). NCBI lineage: Eukaryota > Metazoa > Chordata > Testudines > Emydidae > Emys > Emys orbicularis. Next base: position 220,618,386 of record NC_088684.1, read on the forward strand.
AATGTATGGTTTGGGTCAGAGGCGGCAGGTTTGGATAATTTTTGGTGGTGCCCAAAAGACGTCCAAGTCCTGCCCCTCTCCCCCCTGGCCTAAGGCTCTGGGAGGGAGTTTGGGTACTGGGTGTGGGCTCTGGGCTGGGGCAGGGGGTTGGGGTGCAGGAGGGGGGTCAGAGGGTCGGCGTTTACCTCGTGCGGTGTCAGCTCCCGAAAATGACCCGCACACCCCTCTTGCAGTGACTTGGCACTCGGGGAAGGGGCAGCGCATGGAGACCGCCCACCCCCTCCCTGGGGCCGGCAGGGACGTGCCGGCTGCTTCCTGGAGAGTGTGGAGCGGGTGGGCAGGAAGCTGCTTTAGGCTGTGTCTACACTGCCACTTTCAGCGCTAAAACGTCAGTCATTCAGGGGTGTGAAAAAACACCCCCCTGAGCGACAAAAGTTTTAGCACTGAAAAGCGCCGGTATAGACAGTGCTCCCGGCGATAAAGCTAACATCTCTCATTGGGGTGGTTATTTTTTTATTGCCGGGAGAGCTCTCCCCCGGCGATAAAGCGTGACTACACATCCCACGTCACAGTGCTGCCGCAGCCGCGCTGTAACGTGGGTAGTCCCGCCGCCCCTGGTTTGGATAATTTAGTACGGGGTCGGCAACCTACGGCACACGTGCCAAACACGGCACGCGAGCCGATTTTGAGTGGCACGCTGCCTGCCCGGTGAGAGGAGGAGGAGGAGGGGCCGGAAAGCACCATGCTGGGGGAAGAAGCGGGGGAGGAGGGAAGCTTGGCTGCCGCAGGACCAAGCTTCTGCCTCCTGCCTCCACAGGGGAGAGCGGTGGGGGGGGGGGGGTCCCGGCCCCCAGCCCCCAGCCCACTCAGCCGCCCCGCCCACCGCTGTCCCCTGTGGAGGCAGGAGGCAGAAGCTTGGTCCTGCGGCAACCAAGCTTCCCCCCTCCCCCGTTTCTTCCCACAGCGTGGTGCATTCCGGCCCCTCCTCCTCCCCCTCCCTCTCCCTGCCGGCGATGGCCCTTGAGAGGGGGAGGGGGAGCGGAGCAGAGCCGAGCAGCAGCGTCCTCGTTGCTCCATAGAGCAGGCAGAGAGAGGTAGGGACGGGCCTTGGGGAAGGGGTGGAACAGGGCATATCCCTTCCAGCCCCCTGCCATGAGCCGCTCAGGGCAGGGAGCACCCCCACGAGCCGAGCACCCCAGCCCTCTGCCCTGCACCCCCCACACCCAGCCTTCTGCCCTGCACCTCCACACACCCCCAGCCCTCTGCCCTGACCTCGAGGAATTTGCAGTATGTTATCTTAACTTAAAAATATGTCCCAAGTATGGCATTTATGTCAGGTATGCACAAAGCATATGCATGGTGCCTTTTTTTGAGTTTTGATTAATCTAAATATGTACCATAGTCACAGACAGTTCAGATAAACTCTACTTTAGTCAAGTAAAAAAAATGTTCAGTCCCTTTTTGTTAATTTGTTAATCTTTATCAGTGGCAGTCTTGATCTGATATGACATTTTGACAAGTCTTCTCTCTTGTGTGGTGAAATTTTATAGGTTACTAAAATTTCATCTTCAGTAATCTCCCAAAGGAATAATATAAGTAAGATGATTATAAGAGCAGAACTATATGAAAGATAAGTTAGATGCAGTAACTATTTCATAAAACTGAATAATAAATGCCATTTTATTTTTATACTGTGTTTGATCACACTTCACTTCAAAGTGCTTCTGCAGAGAACTAAAAAAAAATTCAGAATTGCAACTTCTTTAATCTTGTCATGTGGGTAGGCACTTGGTTTTGGATAAATAACCACTTACTTTGGGATAACTCTGGTATGTTAGAACTTCACATAGGGCTGAATTTACTAGAAGTAAATAAAGGTATGATATTTTTGTGAGCTGTAGCCCGTTTTAATAAAGAGAGAACATCTACTAAACCAATCAAAACACACCCTGTTATTGAATGTTCAAAGCTGCCCTACATCCAGCTCTAAATCTGAGCCTTATTCAGGACGGGGTGGTGGAGCAGAGGAGCTGTTCTCAAATTAGATGGAAGGTAGGAGGAGGAAGAACAGGGGTTGAGGCAATGACTGAAGAGATAGTAAGGATGGACTGAGTGAGCTGCTCCTTCCCTAACCTGCTTGGCATCCTATAGAGGATGTAGGCACAGCATTTCGGAGTGAGCTTGCCAGCTTGGGTCCACAGGCTTGGGCTTGCGGGGCTCAGACTAGTGCGTTCACAATAGCTGTGTAGACAGTGCTTGGAAGTTGTGGCTTGGGCTGGAGTTCAGGCTCTGAAGTGTACGGAGAGAGAGGTGGGCTTCAGATCTTGTTCTGAAAAATATCCCATTACCAGGATTCTCCCTTCCCCCTTTTACCATTGGATACATTATGTTGGTAGTCAGATTTTTAAAAGGAAAAATCTATATTGTATGTTTATCATACCGGAAGTATGTGATGTTTTGATATACTTAGATACAGCCTATTTCAGTAAGCCTTCTAATAAGAGGGAAGGCTCGAGTCATCAGAGGTAAAGAATCTAGATTCCCCAGTGTTGTAAATATCTTCAGTTGTAATTGTATCTAAGCAATACCATATAACCAAAGATAACTTAAAAACAATAAGCCTCTCATTTTAGTCCAAGTTCTGTTTAACACAAATGGAAAACACCAGCAATGATGGTTAGTTTAATGGATGGCTGATGCTTATAACTGCAGTTAGTCACGGTAGCAAACCCTGCACTTAGCCATGTTTGCAGGATTGGGTTATGACTTCTGAAGCGTGTTTGTGTATGATGAGGATATACATTAAACCAGATCTATGTACTCTGTGTTTTGTTACACTGCATAGAGAGCAACAGAGGGTCCTGTGGCACCTTTAAGACTAACAGAAGTATTGGGAGCATAAGCTTTCGTGGGTAAGAACCTCACTTCTTGCATCTGAAGAAGTGAGGTTCTTACCCACGAAAGCTTATGCTCCCAATACTTCTGTTAGTCTTAAAGGTGCCACAGGACCCTCTGTTGCTTTTTACAGATTCAGACTAACACGGCTACCCCTCTGATACTTGACTGCATAGAGAGTAGTCTCAGTATGTTCTGCACGTGTAGGGCTTATAGTATCAGGTTCTGACATACCAGATGTCTCAATCTTTTGGCTGAGTGTAGAGGTAATTGCTCTCCTAAAATATGTAACAAAGTCCCCTCCTTGCCTCTTTTATATGTGTTGGTAAAATGGATTATCTGGAGTGACAAAATTTACTATTACCATGACTGTTATACACAATGTCTGACTTTAATCCCAATGCTAATTATAAATTAAGCTTGTCAGTTTTAGATCTAATACCTTTTAATGAAAGTGACAGTCATTATACATGATTGCAGGGTCATTAACTAGCCTTTGAGGGATAAAAAGGAGAATACTTTCAGTTGCTATTTACTGGCCAAATTACAATATACTGTTTCAAATTTGAGGCCATTCTGAGTATATAGGCACTACTGGTGAAAATAAGACTTCCTCTTCCATTTCCATTCACTTATTACAATAATTCTCTTTGCAACTATGAAAACTCATCTACCTGTTCTTTGCAAGTATGAATATATAGAACTTGTATGTAGAAATAGTGGGATCATACCTGTATTTTACTCAAAATATTGCATCTATGCCACCCTCATTTTTATTAAAATGTTGTTGTCAGTGTACAATACATGCCATTTTGTCTGATACTAAAATAAAATCAAAACAAAAGATGTATGCCTATAACAAGAATATAATACAACAGAAGAAAGAAGCTTAGCAAGCACATTACATAGATCTCTCTAAGTGTGGAAATTAAACCACTAACAACATTTTTCAAACATGGACAAAAATAGCCTAGGCTGTGATGGACCACATATAGATAACACACTAAAGCATCTATCACTGTGATATCTGCAATGATACATTATATGTGTTCTGATACATCTGTGTGCCTGACTGAAACTGCAATACTTCAGGCTTTCTCTAGTATAAAATAACTTTGAGTGATGCAGTGAATAAGCCATGGAGTAGCAACCCTATTAAAAGATCAGATATGTGAACAATTGAACTCATAGAGGGGGAAAAAACTCAGACCATTATTAATAGTAGAGGAGACTGGTAACTGCTGACAGGGAGGGGAGGACACAATTTAAAGGTTCTGTGTTATGCAGTGAGGTTCAGGGCAGGCACTCGAGACAAAGGAGTTTTGATTTCTAGAGCAACTTCCAGGGCCAGCTCTAGCGTTTTTGCCGCCCCAAGCACACCCCCCCCCCCCAAAAGCGCAATTGGCGGCAATTCGGCAACAGGTCCTTCGCTCCCAGAGGGAGTGACGGCCACGCCGCTGAATTGCCGCCATTGCCGCCGAACGGCCAGATGTGCCGCCCTCCTCTTTGTTGGCCGCCCCAGGCACCTGCTTGCTATGCTGGTGCCTGGAGCCTGCCCTGGCTACTTCGAATGTCTTATGACATTATGTAACAGCAGATAGAGACTCTTCTAAAAGCAAGCTACACACAAAGAAGCTCTGGATTGCACTGGTGTTTTATATCAATTTGAAGAAGAGATATTTGCAAAACAATCATTTGATATAATTTTTAGAGTTCTTGTGATAGTATCAGCAACCAATAATTATGTCAGGAATCAGTTCTAATTTAACCTTATACAATTCTTTTCCCTCTCCATTTGAATCTGCTCTCTCTTCTGGGTTTACAAGGAGACATTGGCTCTCTTGGGTATCACAAGTACCAGTAATCTCATGCTAACCTTCCTGGTGGCTATGATGACTCTTCTGGTATCTGTAGTATCACAGAACGATAAATATGGGGTATCATTAGCAAACCTGTAAAAACAGATTTCAATGCAGGAAGATAGTGGTTTGAAAGAATTTTTGGAAAGTAAATTAAAACAGATTTCTGTGCTCAATCTCCTGTGCCCAGCCCAGTTAGCAGGGACGGTCAAGTCATGTTTCTCGGCTTGCCTGCCATTCCCGTTTCTCTTTACAGTTCACTATTAACTAGAGATGGACCCAAAACTAGGACACAGAATCCAAATCACTCAGAAACATGAGGTTGATCAGATCTAGGTCCAGATTTCACCTTCACAGCTCATTTATTTTCATGATGGGCCAGTTCAGAATTCCGAATCCCAACACTCTTGTGAAGGGGCTTGGGTTTAGATCTGAAGTTGAGGAACTTGAATTTGGATGGAAGCTTCACAACTGACCCACTTTTGCTGTTAACATTACAAAGTTTAATAGTGTGACTTTCCAGTTCTTAATTATTATTTAGTATAATATGTTCTGACATTAAGGCCCCAATCAAGCAAACTCTTAAGCATATGCTCAGTTATAAGCATGTGAGTAGTCCCATTGAAATCAATGGAACTGCTAAAGTGCTTGAACTTAAGCACATTTAAGTACTTTGCTGGATTTGGGCCTTTAGAAAAAATGAAATAAAATATCATTGTCACAGTTTCAGGGGAACTGCACTTGGGTTCCCCCGGGCTCTCCACCCACCCCACCCCCAGCGCCCCTGGTCCCTGCTGCCTCCCTTGGGCTTCACCCCCAAGCGCCCCTGGCTCCCACTGCCTCCCCCTCACCCCATTGCCTCCCTCTCCTGTCCTCATCCAATCCCCAAAATATCTCTTGACACTTTCAAAGCACACTTCTGCTTCACATTTTAATTTAACCTGGAGTATGGGCCTTACAATGGCTGCTGCTTTGAAAATTATGCAAAGGAAGCATCAAACTATTTCAGAAACTAAACAGGGGAAAGCATTAACTTTAACTAAATACCTTTTTGAAAAATCAGCAAGCATGCCTCGTGAATTACAGGTCAGTGACTTTATAAAATCTAGTTGTATCAGCATAATTGAGATTCTTTTGTGCTTAGAAAAGCAGATTATTTACCCTCTTTAAAAGGTTTGTGTGTTTGTCTACAAAGACACTTCCAGCATATTAATATATAGCAATGTTTGGAAATTACTCGCCAGAGCTAGGGAAGCCTACTTCAGAAATCTCAACAAACCAGGTAATTGTAAGCGACTTCTGCATTATCAGGGTTGATCCTTGCCATAATTTCACCATACCTGTTATCAGCGTTTTTTGTCATCAGTAAGACTTGGGTGCCATAGTTCTCCAGGTTCAGTTTTATAAGGAGAAGAGTGCAGCCTTAGAGTTTTTGGTCATCCATTATGTACTCATGTATCTTAATTCTTCATTTTAACATCCTGTTGCTTATTCTAGAGCACTCCCTCCTCACGAAACAGAAACTTGTCTTTGCTTCCTCCTGGGATGAGTAATTCTGCATCTCCTAGTAGTCAAAAACATCAGGGTCAAAGTGGACCGACCGTTGTTACCGTTACACATCACAAATCGCCTGCAGCAGCCCGGAGAGCCAAGAGTCAATATACTGGTCAATTCCATGAAGTCAGAGAGGTAGGAGTTATGTGGTGTGTCCTTGTTGGTGTGTGAGCTCCAAATATCCTCTTTTTCTTATGACTTTAAATACATATGCTGTCTTGGAAGAATTTTTGATGGTTTAAATAGAATTAACCTCATTTTTATCCTGTAGCATAGTAAAAATGGATATGCAGCCCAACTTAATGCATATTTGTATAGTTTTAAATTAAATCTCTACAAATAGAGTATCTTTTACCCTTTTGTTGTTAAAAACAGGATTTTGATCAACTAATTGCATAAATACCAGGAATTTTAGCCAATTAAACAATATTCCAATTATACGGTTAAGAACTGAGTAGACTTTCACTGATTTGCACTCAGTAGGAGACCCATTGAGGATTACTGAATTCTGCAGATTTGCAAGTAAGCTAACACCCAACAAAATTGACTGTTTGTTTATTTTGACAAGTTCTTTAATTTGATAACATAATAGATCAGTAAATGTATTATCTATTTTGTAACATTAATGAAGTCGGTGATAAAAGACCTCAGTACAGCTGTAGTGTTTACAAACGGGTAACATTTAGTCTGTTGCTAAATGTTAGAAACTCCTATTTTTTGGTGTGAGAATATAGGGCTTTTGAGTTGAAGTGAGATTTGGAAAGGTTTTACTATATTTCACAAAGTAATTTTATTTTAAAGAGATGGTGTCATGAGGAACAAAGGTAAACTTCATTTTCATGCTGCCATGTGCATCCCTTCTATTCACTTAAGCAAAATATAGCTATTAGCCCACAGGTATTCTGCTTTTTCCTTGACATAAACCATGTCAGGTTATAATTTAGCAAGAATTACAGGAGCATTTTCACTCTCTCTGGTCAGGTGAAAACTGAAATAAGTGCTCAGAAACTTCTAATGTAGCTGAACCAAAGACCAGAATCCTATCTTAAAAAAAAAAAAAAGTACCAAAAAACAAAACCCTCTGCCAAACAATCTTCAGTAACCTGTATAATGTACAGAAACATACATTTTCCTGTCTGTAGTCAACATGCTTAAGATTTTCCAAAATAGTTGTGTATACTTCATTATAAAACATTACTAATTATGAGTGCTTATGAAAGGAGTCCAACTGCTTGAAAAGTCTCCATGTTGTAATTTAATTGTAAGGGAGCCCATTCTAATGCCTGATCATGCAAAGTTTTACAGATCTGCTTAATTTTCTGCCCTGTGAATAGTCCCATTGACTTCAAGTCCATTTAAAGTAATTGATGTTAAGTCTTTGCAGAATTGGGGCCGTAGGCTGCAAAATCACCTGTCAAGATGACCCAGTCTACAATTTGGAGGGAAATGGGGTTTCCTTTTGTTTCTGGAGTATCACTTGTTTTGTTTTGAAGAGTCAAAGGAGCCATCTCACATTAAGAAAAAGAGTTGAACAAAACCCTTTTTACCATGTTCACTTCCTGCTTTCCAGGATTACATTATTATATAGACTATACATGTATGTTTCCTCTTCTGATTTATATATGCAACATTTGTTGTTCTTCATTTAATTTTTATGTAGGAGCCCCGTATGTATAGAAAATGACTGATTGTAATCTTGGAACTCACATGCTTTCTACCATATCTTAATCTACTGGTGTTAGTTATGGTGTTTTGATTTAGTACCATATATTGTCATATAGTTTTTGCCTCTTGAAGGAAATGACCACACCACACCTTTTAAGTGGGAGGGAACTTGGCTGGCTGGCTGAATGAAGGGAACTGTGCTTTATGGCTGTGTTGGGGGAGGAAGGGAGAGGTCAAACTGCTGCAAAAGGGGACAAGGGGCCAGAGTGGCAACACTAACTCATCCCCTGGGAACTGGATGGGCGGAAGGGTTTAAAATGGGCTGCCCTGTGCGGTGAAGCCCCCTTTTACATGGATCAGGCTGGGGCAGCATCGACCCTCCCTCCCCTTTAGGTGGTGAAATACCAGGTTTGGTCAAGACCTGCTGTGGGCATTGCGCTAGCCTCCCCTTTTTGGGGGGAGGGGCTGGGAAGGAATTTTTCCCTCACCACCAGATTGATCTAGGTGGAGTTGGGGGTTTTCACCTTACCCACAGCAGGTTCGGGGAGGGCTTTGTTGATGTGAGGCATGAAGGGAGTTAGGCTATGATGTCACAACTCATTCAGTAAGTGTGAGGCAGCTGTCCCGTGCAGGTACTCCCCAGGGAAGGTACAGTGACCGGATAAATGGTTTGATAAAGGACTTAAAGGAGGTGTTTGTTAAAGGAACAGAACAAGGGAGGGGGGGAGGGGAGGCTCCTATGAATGGTGCAGCAGGGGCCAACCCTCCTGTCTTAGCCCTCTTATTGGGGGGGTGGCTGGTAAGGTCCCAGCAATGGGTTGGCTGGGGGACCTGGATGGAAAAAGAAGGGGGGTTGGCGGAACCCCACCAGTAGATACTGAATGAACATGGGATTACCTGCACTATGTACACTTATCTGCAGGGTAGTCCCAGACATCTAATAATAAAGTTGCGGCTTGATTAAAACCATATGAATGTCTCCTTATAGCTGGACAATCTGACTTTCCTCTTGAAGGGATAGTTTAGAAGTCTAATCTTTCAAAAGTTTCTGATTTTTTTATAAATAAGATGTAGGGTTGCCAGGTGTCCAGTTTTCAACTGGAATGCCTGGTCAAAAAGGGTCCCTGGCAGCTCTGGTCAGCACTGCTGACCGGGTTGTTAAAAGTCCGGTCGGCGGTGCTGCAGGGCTAAGGCAGGCTAGTCCCTACCTGTCCTGGCACCGTGCTGCACCCTGGAAGCAGCCAGCAAGTCTGGCTCCTAGCCGGGGAGGCCATGGGGCTCCGCGCTCTGCCCCTGCCCCAAGAACCGGCTCCGCACTCCCAACTGGCCGGGACCTGCGGCCAGTGGGAGCTGGTGGGGGGGCAGTGCCTGCAGGTAAGAGCAGTACACGGAGCCTCCTGGCCCCCCGGTCTAGGAGCCGGACTTGCTGCTTCTGGGCGCAGCGCGGCGCCAGGATAGACAGGGAGTCTGCCTTAGCCCTGCTGTGCTGCTGACCAGGAGCCGCCTGAGATGAGCCCATGCCCCAACCCCTTGCCCTGAGCCCCCCCAAACCCAGAGCCTCTTCCTACACTCCAAACCCCTCATCCCCGGCCCCACCCCAGAGCCTGCACCTCCAGCTGGAGCCCTCACCCCCCCCCCGCACTCCAACCTTCTGCCCCGGCCCAGAGCCCCTTTCCACACCCTGAACCCCTCATCCCCAGCCCAGAGCCCACACTCCCAGCCCAGAGCCCATACCCTTTCCTGCACCCCAACCTCCTGCCTAAACCCGCAGCCCCCTCCCACACACTGAATCCCTTGGCCCCAGCCTGGAGCCCCCTTCTGCACCCCAAACCCCTCATCACCAGCACCAGCCAGAGCCCTCACTCCCTCCCGCACCCCAACTCCGTGCTCCAGTCCGGAGCCCTCTCCCGCACCCCCAGTTAGAGCCCTCACCCCCTCCCACACTCCAACCCCCTGCCCCAGCCCAGTGAAAGTGAGTGAGGGTGGGGGAGAGTGAGCCACCGAGGGAGGGGCCTTGGGAAACGGGTGGGGGGCGGGGCCTTGGGGGAATGGGTGGGGCTTGGGTGTTCAGTTTTGTGCAATTAGAAAGTTGGCAACACTATTGCATGGAAAGATTTGAAAGATTTCTTTCCATATCAGTTACTTTTCCAAATATTTTTAAGTAAAATAAAGATTTGAAACTGAGACAAAACCTGTATTTCATTTATGGGATGCCAAAAGATTCAAATAAATGTATTCTCTTGTGAATCTGTTCCTTCCACATGAAAGTGTTTGTTTATTTTAACAGCAGGGAAATCTCGTTTGGTGCAATCTTGTGGTAGCAATGCTTGAATTGCAAAAATTTTTTGCTGGTATTTCACATACAGTAGATCTTAAGTGTACAACAATCTTCGGAGGGCATTCATTATTGTAGGGAATTGATCAGGTACAATGTTATTGGGCAATTACATTCTCTCTCAACGTATTCAGAATAGTGTTTCAGCTGATTCAGATAAAAAGTCATTGGAGTGACTGGTGTTGAATAAAGAAAACAAACATGAAAAGTGGTGTAATTACTTGACAGAATTCTTAAATAGCTAGCTTCTAAGCTGTAGAATTTGGGGGACCTCGATGGTAATGTATTTATTACTGTTTATTATTTGTAGAGTAATACTCTGAGGTCCTAATCAAGACTTGGGCCCCTTTGTGTTAGGGGCTGTACAAACAAAGAGGAAGACGTGCCCTGAAAGTTTTACAGTGTAACAGACAGAAAAGTGGGGGGGAGAGAGAGAAGAGTAATCATAGGACTGGAAGGGACCTTGAGAGGTCATCTAGTCCAGTCCCCTGTACTCATGGCAGGATTAAGTATTGATACGGTAGAAACTCAGAGTTATGGACACCTCGGGAATGGAGGTTGTTTGTAACTCTGAAATGTTCGTAACTCTGAACAAAACGTTATGGCTGTTTCAAAAGTTTACAACGGAACATTGACTTAATACAGCATTGAAACTTAACTATGCAGAAGAAAAATGCTGCTTTTAACCATTTTATTTAAATGAAACAAGCACAGAAACAGTTGCCTTACTTTGTCAAACCTTATTTTAAAAAACTTTCCCTTTATTTTTTTAGTAGTTTACATTTGACACAGTACTGTACTGTATTTGCCTTTTTTTGTCTCTTGCTGACTGATTGCATACTTCCAGGTCCAAATGAGGTGTGTGGTTGACTGGTCAGTTCATAACTCTGAGGTTCCACAAAGTTCCCTAAGTGATCTCTGTGTGTGATTTGATAGTTTGGAATAATTTGAATGTATTTTCTTCTACATGTAAACAAAGGAGTAAGTTTAACTTCATGCTCTATTGTAATGTGCTTTGGATGGAACTACCACTTTAGACTACTCTGGAAATGAAGCTATTGCAGAATACAGTGGCCAATTTGAGAGCGATGTCTCCTTGGGAGCACTCTGTAGCTCCTGGAGCACTGGTGTATGGCCACCGATGAGTTTCAGGATGGAATTCAAGATGTTGCTTTTAACCTCTAAAAGGCCAAGTGATTTGACACTTGGTTACCTGAGAGACTATGCCCCTCCCCATGCCATAGTGCCACTGTTGCAGTTGGAGGATGCACTCTAAGTGGATCTAATCTAAAGGGAGTTCCTGTGAGAATGTTCTTTGGGAATGCTGGTTGGCTCTAGAATACATTCCCACCCCTTTTGGTCTGCCGTTGCCTCCATCTATTACCTATCTGGTCACATGCTAAGGCCCAGATTTTCCCCTTAATATTAGGAGCTTTTGGAAATTTTACCACAAAGTCCCATTTTTCAAAAATCACTTAAGAACTTAAGAGCCAAAGTCCTGTTGGCTTTCAAAGTCCCCAAGTCATTTTTGAAAATGGGACTTAGGTACTTTGGAAAATGTTACTGTTGGGGGTGCGAAGGAAGGAAGGGTTTTGTATTGCTAGGAGCATGCTGGGACTTAGCCCTTTTTTTTAACCTATGATAGAGATGATACAAGTTAATTGTTTTAAGAGATTCCAGAATAGGCACCTATTAAAGAAATAATATTTTCTTAATCAAAAGAATATATCCATTTCCTTGGGTTATGATAAAATTGCATCAGTTCTGTGTTTTCTTACTTTCTTGCTCACTCCTCTGCTGGAATGTTATTTGATGGTTGAGCACTGCTGCTTTAATACCCTTTATTACCAGCTTGTGATGGAGGAACATGCTATCCATGTTGCATTCATGGAAAAACAAGAAAGAAGGTATTTATTTCTTGCAAAATGAATTTGGTTAGATTTACACAATCCATCTATTGTACAGATAGTCTGTCTTCAGTGTGGCCCTGAAAGGTGCCATTTACCGTCTCTGTATTCTGGACTATGCATACAATTTGAAATTGTAAAGCCTATATACTGTCCCAGAATTGCTTTCTGTTTTTGCTTTGACATCTGAATTTCTTTCTTCTCTAGTGGTGCCTTTCTGTTTTTCTTCTTAACAAAGAAACTGCAGCCTAGATATTTTAAAACATTCTTTTGTAGCTACGGATTTAAAGCAGCTAGCCATATGCCTTTACGGGTTTTAACTTTTGAAGGCTGCTTTTAAGTTAATGCTCCTGGAACATTGTACAAATTAAAGAACTTCATCATTGGAGTTTGAAAAAAAATTTTTTATTTGTATTGCGGCAGCACTGAGAGGTCAGGGCCCTGTTGTGCTCTGAACTGTACAAACAAATAGAGCCAATCCCTGCCCCAAAGGGTTTACAATCTGAATAGATTAAATCTACATCACCACACATGCTGAAAGGATTCAAAAGTTTACAACGAAACAGTGACTTAATACAGCTTTGAAACTTTATGCAGAAGAAAAATGCTGCTTTTTAACCATCTTAATTTAAATGAAACAAGCACAGAAACAGTTTCCTTACCTTGTCAAATCTTTTTTGAACTTTCCCTTTTTTAAAGTAGTTTACGTTTAACACAGTACTATACTGTATTTGCCTTTCCCTCCCACCCTCCCGCTGCCTGATTCTGTACTTCCTGTTCCAAATGAGGTGTGTGATTGACTGGTCAGTTTGTAACTCTGGTGTTCGTAACTCTGAGGTTCTACTTTATACATGGAATAAGTCCAGCTATATTGAATATGGGACTTTCCTTTGATGCCAAATTTCAAGATAGCATTCTAGTAATCTGAAAATGGAGAGCAATGTTTCTAGTGTGCTGGAAACAAGCACAGGGCTTATGCATTGCCAGGAAGATTTTCCAAATTTTAAATTAATGCTCAAACTACTTTCATATGTCAATGCTGAATTACAAAAGAGGCCAGGGCTATTATTTTCATTATAAAGTAGAACTTTTGTTTAAAATAATATTATTTTTAAATGATATTTTTACGAATTTGTATATAAATAACTTGGTGTTAATAGCCCAGTCTGTATTGATTTACTGTTATGTCAAAATTAAAATTCACTGTATATTAATAAGAAAACTGGGTTCTTGCTTTCTGTGCAGAATTATTCTATTTCCAGGTGCTTTAATAGTAAATTATGGTTTAAATTAAGTATTATATCTAAGTGACTTTTAGTAACTTACACAGGTTTTATGATCAATATATAATATGGAATTGCATTTCTGATTTTAAACTATCTATCTATTTTTCTCTTGGCAATTTGATATAAAATGCTTGCATTTGCAGTGTTCTCTAAATTACAAGCAGAATTGTTAGCTATAATATAAAGTTAAAAGGCTTTTTCTGATTTCTGATATGCTTAACATCCATTGAACACATGAAATCGGTGTACTCGCATCTCAGAGCAGTGTGTATTTTGGTCCAGAAGCTGAAGAGCCTATCTACATCAGTGCCACCATTAGTTTCGCAGAACCAGTAATAGAACTAGTGGGAATCTTCTGTAAAATTCTCTAGTATAGACACTGCCTTAGAGTAATTTTTCTAGGATCTTATAGTAATTAACTGGGATGAAACCAAAAGAGTTTTAAAGAAATTAAATAAGACTTTTTCATGAGGGCTTCTCAGTAATTGAAACAATGAGTGGTTGTGGGTTAAAAACATGTAACAGTAGAGCCTATAAAATTCTCTTTGTATTGCTCTTTAATTGTGTTTTGTATATTTTAAACTCAAAGGGAGTTTATAGTTCATCCAGTTATGTACCTTTACAATATGTGAATGAAACTTAAAAAAAATCTTATGCCTTAAAGGGCACAGATCTTCTTCAATCTGTTTATTGGTCAGTCTTAGCCTTTGTTATTGCATTTTTATATAGACAATTCAGTAGAACTACTTTTGAATAGTGTCATGTGCTTCTAGTGTATTATGTTAATTTGACCATTTATTTTTAATGGAATACTTGAATGAGTTATTCTTTATGAATGATTTTGTTTTTGTTCTTATGTTTTTATATTGACCCTTAATTATCAGCTAGAAAGCTTTCGTGAGTATCTCTACATGTTTTTATGTTTATAGTTTAATGAAAAAAAGTCCAAGTAATTTCCCCCCTCCCCTGTACTTCTAAATAAAATATCAAGTAAAAATGAGCAGGTTTAGGATAATTTTCTGTCAGAGAGTAATTTTAGGCAATTACTTCCACCGCCCTCACTTCTCCACTGGTGATAATGAGTCATGTTTTTTCATAGATGTAACCTTTGTTAGATCAAAGCAAAAAGAGAAGTATTGTAACTGGCTGAAGCTTGATGGAAGAATGTACTTACTGAAAGCAGTTCTATCATATTTTTTTGCCCTCCTGAGTTGCCTTCTGAACAGAGAATCTAGTTTAAAGTAGGTCTGGGAAAATAACTTTATAACTAGTCTTATTGCAGCAATTTTTGGTATGCTAGTCCAGTATTCTTTTGATGATATTGGATTTAAACTGGTTCAGATAAAATAAGACCAGGAGTCTTTGCCCTCAAATTTGCTTTTCTCAGTTTTGCAAAATTTTGTTAGAATTCTCATTTCAAAATTATTCTCCTCCTTTTAGTCAGGACTGGAAATACTGAAATCAAAAGGAGAGGCTAATCTCATGGTATTTCCACTGCTACTGAACCAAGAAGTACTTCAGGTTTAGCAAAAGAGAGCAGGTTGTTGTTTGGCATGGCTTCCAGATTGAAATAATATTGATAAGCATTCAAGTGTTTGCATGTGCATGTGTATGTATTTACATAAATATAAAAATATGGAATTACATTTCCAGACTTTGACATTGTCTTATCACTAATGAAAACTACAATACAAAGAACATTTTTTATCCATAATACTAGTAAGCTCAGTTTAAGAAAATAGCTATACAGTATGTGTTAGTCTGGTACATTTGTAGATACAGTGTAGGTATCATTTTTTTGGTACAGAGCTGTAATCTCTAGTTTTCTATCAGGGTCAGTTTATATTTTCATTTTTTGGTGTGTGGGAAGATGAAAACTAGGCTGGTGGTGAGAGATGGAAATTAGTTTGGGTTTTAGAATACTCTTTTCTCTTTACAGTTTTCAAATGAGTCAGCAGATTTAGAAAGTACAATAGCAATGGCTGGAGACTTTGTTCCAGCTGACTACTGCTGCATTTAAAAACAGGCATCGCGCTCCCAGCCAGAGATCCCTATTCCAAACTGACTAGGGAAATCTTGTTTCTGTAACTGATGGGTCCTGGTGACCTTCAGCTTACAGTCAGTGACTAATCTTTGAGTGTCTGTCCTGTTTGGATGAAAAGTGACACTGTGTGAAGGAATATTGTGGAAAATGGGAAATAGGAGGCGAAAGGAAAGCAAAAAGGGGATCTAGGATAAAGTGCAAAACCAGCTGCTTTTGTTAGTTATATTGTTATGTGACTAAGAGGAAAATCAGTTAAGCTTTAATACTCTTGTCACAGAGCTGGCCCTTTTGCCCAGCTGACCTGTGACAAGCTCTCTTGAAGAGAATGAGCCAGACCATGTCCATGTGGGGATGGTTAACTGCCTAAGTAGCTGGAAGGCAGTTAATTAAGTAAAGAACAGGTGGGCTCCTGAGGAGAAAGGGGAGCTCCCAGGAAGTCTGAACTAAGCAGATGCAGTGCTCCTCTAAAGCCTGGATGGAGATTGAGCCACACAGAAGCTGTGCTCCTAAAGCAGTTAGATAAGGGATTACAGAGCTCTCCTGGACAAGGTGCCTTGGGGAGATCCTGACCAAGAAGGGGGAAGACTGCAGAGCTCTCCAAGCAGTGGAGCAACCGGAGGCCTTACAGCAGAAGCAGCAGCTGCTGGAACCCAGAGTTTAGCTTTGGGCTTTTAAGTTTTGTCTGGGCTCTGAGGTAAGAGCATGTAAACCATTGTACATGTGCTCCTTTCTGACTGTGTTTAAAGGGAGTGATAGTGATGTATTGTTTGACTGGGCTGTTCAAGTGACCTCGTTGTTACCCCATTGAGGGGGAAACTGAGGCAGGCCATAGCAGAGCCACATTCAGTCACCAGAAGCTGCTTGGGAGGTAGTTGTGCCCCTTTGACACCTATCAATTACTGTTTTTCTATGAAAAATCAATATGTGGAATGAATGATACAAAATGTAGATGGCTCAGCTGTGTAAGTGGGATATAAACTTTATTTTAGAACTTTCTAGAATGCAAGGTTGTTCCATGAATTTTAATTTGTGCAGCACGAGCTCATTGATTGAGAGACAGAAATTCTTGAATTTTAATACTGCACTGACAGTGTCTCAGGGGGATCTGGAGCAAATCACTTTATCTACTCCAGTACCTAATTATTTACTTTACTAGGGTTTTGAAAAGATCACTTTTCATGTATATTTTGCTTTACATATTCAATTGAACAGACATAAGTAGGGCTCCGTGTCTGTCATGGAGGACGCACAAGTCACGGATTCCGCGACTTTCCACGACCTCCGTGACTTCTGCAGTGGCCAGTGTGGCTGACCTCAGGGCCGCCCAAGCAGCTGGCCCCAGCTGAACAACCCCAGCTGAACAACCGTTCAGGTGGCCCTGGGGTCAGCTGCACTGGCCACTATTAGAGCGGTCCCGGGGGCGGCTGGAGCGGGGGGGCGGCCCCCAGCAGCTGGTGCTGCTTGCCCTGGGGGCCCCTTCCAGAGCAGCAGCTCCCCGGCTAAAATTTAGTCAGGGTTATTAATAGTACAATTCAAGGACAGGTCACAGACTGTGAATTTTTGTTTATTGCCCATGTCATGTCCATGACTTTTTTTTTTTTAACTAAAAATACCCATGACTGTCGTAGCCTTAGGCATAAGGTATTATTTATTAAATTAGTGTTTCTGTTAGATGTAGCTGCATTGTTGTTCCGTTACATCTGTTCAGCATATGAACAGAAGCTGAGACTCTAGATGGGTGCTTCTGAACCTTTTCTATACTGTGATCCCATGTTACAATAGAAACAAATTTGGGGACTTTGCTTCCATCTAGTCAACTCGTGATGTAGGCCTATATATTTACATCAAAAGAAATTTGACTAGATGGGTAAGTTGCAAGCAGCTGCAGTGAGGCGAAATCTTGTCTCCAAATCAGGTGGTTGTTCCTTCTCTGTGCTTTCACATCTTAAGGCCTATTTAAAAATTTCTAAGACATTCCATGTTCTTTAAAATATTATTGTTTTCAACATAGAGCAAAACAAAGTGGTGGTTCTTTGCAAAATGAGTGACTTACCGTGGAATGTCAGAGTTTTTCATATAAACAGATCTTTTCAGGGAAAGAGGAGGGAAGGTGAAATGGAGAATAGTGATCAAATCATCTATATGATGTGCGGCTATTGAAGTTTTCTGAAATATAATCCCTAAAAGATGATGTCCTGTCTTTTAGAGAGTGTAAATTTTATTATGCTTTTGCTATTCATTCTGTTTAAATAACTTATCGAAGTGCCATTTTCTCCAGGCACGATGAATTTTTATGATAGACTTCACTGTTTCCTTAATGGAAGAATATACAGATTACCAATTTTCACATAGTGGCTGTTTTATAAAAGGTTTGGCTTTGTTGATTAAATCATACTGTGCACAACTGAACTACATAAATGTGTTCCCTGTATTTGGTGACCTATTTGCCTATTAACCTGTTAGGCAACCCTAAGTGGAGTGTGTGTGTGTGTGTGTGTGTGTGTGTGTGTGTTTTCTAGGTTTTATAAAATGTTTCCCTTTCTTTATTTAATAAATTAAGGAACATCTTCACTCTGGACCTCTTCTGATCATCTGGAGGGTGAACAAAGGTAATGTTTTGCATTTATTATTAAATGCAAAATAGCTATTTTTGTGTTTGTAAACTGGATGCTACACATTAGTCAGAAGACGTGGAAGTTAAGGTTTTCATAGTTATAGATATTAAATGAATGCTGTAGTTTAATATGGACAGTATGTGCAGTAAGAACACTAACTTTACCTTGAATGATCCCTTGAAGTATGTGTTAACTACTTTTGCTAAACAGTCTGTTCAAACCTGGTATTTAACAGTGATGCTTTGGGTTAGTTTCCCAGACCTGACTAAGAGCTCTGTGTAAGGTCGAAAATTTCTCTCTCACCAACGGAAGTTGGTCAAATAAAATATATTACCTCAGTTTATTAAATACAGACTTTAAAAAAAAAAAAAAAAAAAAAAAAAAGTACAATTTCCCTTTCCTGAAGCTTAACAAAAAACATTGTTACCTTCAATGCTCAGAAACTTTTAAATACACATATTAGAAAAAGTATGTATGCTTTGCTGTGTAATGTTGCATATGTTTTGTAATGTAAATGCAGAGATCTACTATTGTGGATTTCAGGAGTGAAACTTTAAGGGCATAAGTTTTAGTTAGAGAAAATTATACTCAAGATTTACAGAAGTTGTACAAGGGCTATACATATTCATGATCTATCTCAGGGATGGGCAAACTACAGCCCTCGAGCCATTTTAAGCCAGCCCGTGAGCTCCCGCTGAGGAGCGGGGTCTGGGGCTTGCCCCGCTTCGGCGCTCCAGCCAGGGCACCGGGTTGGAGGCCGCACCATGCGGTTCAGCCCCGCTCCGGCTGGGGTGCTGGGTCGGGGGCCGCACCACGCGGCTTGGCCCCACTCCGGCACTCCAGCCAGGACGCTGGGTCAGGGGCCGCACCACGCGGCTTGGCCCCACTCTGGCGTCCAGCTGGGGTGCTGGGACAGGGGCTGAACCACGTGGCTCAGCCCTGCTCTGGTGCTCCAGCTGGGGTGCAGGGTTGGGGGCCACACCATGCCGCTCCCAGAAGCCGCAGCTGGCCCCGCTCTGGCTCCTACTGCTTCAGTGGCCCCCTCCGGTGCTCATTTTCACTTTTTTTTTTTTTAATATAAAAATGATACTTCTATAATTCTGTGTGTTTTGTAGTTAGATCTGTTTTAATGAACTACATAAAGTTTTGTGGTCATTTAATGTTCTGAAATGGACAGAGTGCCAGGATAACTAGAGGATCGTCAAAACAAGACTGAGGTGTCAAAGATAGAGATGCTGGTGGAAATTGCTAATTTTAAAAGCGGTAGGTCACCAGGCCCAGAATTTTGAAGGAGTTTAGGTATCAAGTATCTGAGCTGCTAACAAAAATATGCAATCTCACAATAAAAACAGCTACTGTTCCAGAGAACTGTTCCTGTTGGAGGGTAGCAAATGTGGTAGCTATACTGTATTTAAAAAAAGCTCTGGGGGTGATCCGAGCAACTATAGATCCTTAGGACTTAACATGTAAAAAACCTGGAAGCTCTCTATATGATAGGGTTTAACAAGCATGGTTTCTGCAAAAGGAAATTATCTGCTAATCTCTTAAAATTCTTTGAATGTGTCAATAAAGTAGTGGATAAAGGAGTATGGATTGGCTTAATTTATTTATGCTTCCAAAACACCTTTTGAGAAGGTCCCTCACAAGATGCTACCTAAAGAAGTAGGTTGAAGTCATGGGGTGGAAGGCCAAGTGTTGCCACCTCCTGCTGGCTAGGAGAGAGAAAACACTCGATTAAATGGTATGTTTTCCTCATGACAAAAGGTTAAGAGTATGGTGCCTCAAGGTTCCACACGAACTATTTGTGGTGTAAAGGGGAGTGAGTAGTGTATTTGCAGGTAACATAAATTTATTGAAGTTAGTCAGGACTGCAGAGAAGTGTGAGGAATTTAAGAGACTTGAACAAGCTAGATGAATGAATGGCACAATGACAAGTGAAGGTCAATATTGATAAATGCAAAATAACTAATGTACATTGAAGGGGAAAATATAATTATTTATACATCTTAGAAGGTCCTAAATTAACAGTATCAGCTCAGAAAAGGGTTGTGTGCGTCACTGAGCTTCATTGGGCTGTCTACAATGTGCATCTGCAGTCAAAAAAGGAAACCAGGTGTTAGGATGCTTAAGGAACCAGAGAGAGAATAATATAGAAATCAGTGGTGCAGCCTCTTCTGGAATACTCTGTGCATATTGGTCACCTGATAATCAAAAATGATATTGCAGAATTAGTGTGTCTGTGTCAGAAAAGGGCAATGAGAGATTTAAGGGCATGGAAAAACACTCATGTGAAGAGAGATTGACAAGTTTGGGATTGTTTGCCTTTGAAAGGAAATGAATAAGAGGAGACATGGTACAAATATGTAAAATAATGAATGGCATAGTGAAGATAGATCGAGAACTTCGTTTCCCTCTGCCTTGTAACACAAGAATAAGGGGACATTCAATTAAATTAAAATTAAATTAAAAGACTGATGAAAAATGTGCAATTAGACTGTGGAACTCATTGCCACAAGCAGTCATTGAGAGCAAGAATTTACCAAGATTTAAAGAGTGTTTGGACACTTAATATGGAGAACAAGGGAACCCAGAGTTGTTTTATAATTAATTATAAACATTGTTGGAAGGGATATTAAACCTCATGCTTTAGGATTTAAGCTAATTTCTAACTTTTAAAGATCAGGATGAGATTTAATATGGGTGCTAGATTATCCCAGAGCTGCCTACAGTGGGGTTCTTGCTGCTGTTTCTGAAGCATCTGTCATTGGCCACTGTCAGAGAAAAGATATGGATACTGGACTAATAGGACCTTGGGTCTGACCCGCTATGGCAGTTCCTGTGTAAACATACAGAAATGAATTTGAAGTGTGGGTGTCTCTTGCAAAGCAAGATTTTGTTTTAAAGCTTTGTTTCATACTCAATTTGCTCTTTCACCTTTATATCACTTATTCAAATCGAGCCCAAATTAGTAGTGACTAAAAGATGTTACCATTTGGTGACTGATACTGTGAAAGGAGTTCAGTCTCAATCCAGGTTGCAAAACACAAGCACGGCTGAAATTAACTGGCACATTTTTGTGGCAGTTTCAGCGGAGAGGCTGACTGAATTAGCTGAAACTGACCTGTATCCTCACCTCCTAGAGGTCATTTCTCCAGATCAAGCTAGGCATACAGTGGTTTGGGGAACCTTGCATTGTTGCTGCTAATAATTCCATGCCTCCTTTGAGGATAGAGAGAGGATTTTAGTCTCCAGAATTGTCAGTCTAGCATTTTTCATGGTTACTAAATTTGTATATACAGAGACAAAAATGAAACTCACTGTTAAGTACAGGGTTATGCATCTTTGTGTATATTTAAAACTGTTAAATTAGGTATCCATGCTTCTAGTAATTCTTGTTGTTGTTCTCTGGACTTCCTTTTTAGTTGTAATGTTTTTGAGGACTAAACTAAACATCTTGTTTTACAACATTTTACATGCATCATTTTGGATTATTGCACAAATGTTGACTTACAATGGAATATAGATATACAAGGAGGGAGAGATGAAGTTGCTATAGGAACCTTGTGACACATGTAACTCTCAGGGGCGCTGGAACAATTTGTATAGTGGGGGGTGCTGAGAGCCATTGAACCAAACTGTAAACTCTGTACATGATGGAAACCACTTCAAGCCAGAGGATGTAGCAGCACCCCTGGCACTCTTAGTTCCAGCACCTATGGTAATTCTCTATTGGCTTCAGTGGAGTTATGCTAGCAGAGAATTTGGCCCCTTATCTCTGAATTTCCTGACTCTACATTTGAAACATTGATCACACCAGTGATACATTAACATAGTTACTTGCATTATCACTTTTTTTTACCAGTACCTTTTAAAAGCATTCAAGCAGGTATGCAGAAGAGACAGTTGTAATCTTCAAACATGTATTTAAGTATGAAGTATCAATAGAATAAATCAGGATTTCTTCAATGAAACGTCACTTGGAGTACATGAGAGCTAAATGAGGAGATTATTTCCTAACATTCATTTTCCTCATAAATTAGAGATGGATAGGAATACAGTGAAATAGTTAATAAGCTCAAATATTAAAATTAATTATGGGTGGTGTTTACAAAGGAGCCTGAGAGAATTGAATTTCACTGGGAGTTTGGTGCCTAACTTATGTTAGGCTCGCCTGAAACTTTTCATAAGTAAATATAATTATACTACTTCAACTGGAGTGAAATAACATGAAATAGTGTAGGATGCTCAGCTACCTATAAATCACTTTCCAGTCTGAATTGTAAAAAGAAAATCTGGGAAGGGGGGGACACTCTCACAGCCCTCAGACTTATTAAAAAATACAACTGCATATAAATTTGTAACTCTGGAGCAGTGAAGTATTATATAGAAAACGTATTCCTATGAACTTTTTATCTACAGCTTAATAACCCATTTCTTGGCCATTTACTGGTGACCTTAATTTCAGCACTGATTTCTGGGAGGCTGGATGATGCAGCAGCTGCCTTCAGAGTAAATAGGAGTTTGACAAAGCATGTTAAACACTCCACTGCCACTTATTTATTTATTTATTTGGTCGGGATGTGTTACCTGTACTGTACTATTTTGTTAGCTTGAAAATCAGATTAGGTGCTGTTTTTATTAAAGGAAGGTAAGGGTAATTCTGAATGTTCGTTGTGCTCAGAGATGCCATTGTAATTCTAGGCAGGTGGCAGCTGAGCTTCAAGTATTAAATATAAAGACTTATATTTTGGTCAACATATATGACCTTATAGAAGAAACTAAACAAAGAAGGCAAACTTTATGGTGGTTATTTAGTTTGCCACATTTTACGTGTTTACCATTCAATTTACATGATTATAAATGTTTCTAGACAGACTCCTCCACTCTGAAATCTTCAAGTCCTTGGGTAAATTCCCAGGTACTATATATCAAAATAAATGGTTCCAGCAGACATTTTAGTTGCACAATAACTAGGACATACCTAATGAGTGAGATATATTGAATTAAAGAAATTAAGACCCAATCTCTAGAGTTTTTATATTGTGGCTCAGACCTGCCTGTTATCTCGATTTTGGGAGCTGAATAGCTACTAAGGACTTGTATTCAGGGCACTACAGCTTTGAACCAGATTCCTGCCTATCACTTGCATGGCTGATGTAATCATGCTTTTGTCAAGACACAAGTGGTTCATACTTGGTTAATAACTATGGTAACTAAGTGTTTCATCCTTGCTAATGGTCTGTGCTGATATATGGCTATCTTACTGTTACACGTTTGGCACACGTTTTAGTCTTTTTGCAATTGAGATGACTTCTCTAGTTGTTCCTCTGTCATTGGTTTTGCTGGTCCTCCTTCCTCCCAGGTTCCTATGTAGTAGGATGTCCTGGAATTCGTTGCCCCTTGCCCCTTCATGTCCTTCAGGCAGACTTTGCCTACCTAAGGCATTCTGGGATGGTTGCTCACACCTTCCCAGAATGCACTGACACTGTTGTATTTAGGTAATTTGGGAGGTATAGCCTCTCAACTGACATTTGTAGGTTTTGTGGGAAAAGTGCTATGTAGACCCAGCTCAGCTGTGTGCGTAATGGCTGTAATCAGATGTGTCATAAATTGGCTATAGAAACATGGTTGTATTTGTAGGGCCGCTTCAATGCACTGAAGTTAATAGAGCTATATCAGCTTATACTAGCTGAGGATTTGGTCTGTAGTGCTTGAACCAGTCCAGAAGGTGAGTTTTGAACCTTGGATTATTTTTCTTGCTCCTTACTCTTCCTTTTGACTTTACTTCAGCTAGGTCTGAGTTAAAGGTGTCCTAATGAATAACAGAGCAAATGTGAAAATGATGACCTACATGCCATATACTAATTGTATTGGTAATATGGTTCTTCTTCGAGTGCTTGTTCACGTCCATTCCACATTAGGTGTACGCGCGCCGCGTGCACGAACGTCGGAAACTTTTTCCCTCAGCGGCTCCCGTCGGGCCCGCAGGGTCTCCCTTCCCGCCAGAGCGGCGCCCCGCCCTAGCGTATATATATCCCTGCTGGCCCGACCCTCCCTCAGTTCCTTCTTACCGCCCGTGGCGACGTTGGAACAACTCTATCTCTCGCTTGAGAGTGTCCCTTAGCATAGCCATTAGCAATAGTTATCAGTTCATTGTTTAGTTAAGTGTTAGTGTTAAGTAGTTATTTAGTTGTCACAAAGACCAAAAAACTCTTGGCGATAGGGGTTTGGTCAACCCCGGCACCGGCCCTGGGCGGCGGGGCATGCCGCACGCCCAAGGCTTCAAGGCTTGTGCCACGTGCCTCAGGCCCATGCCAGTGAGCGACCCGCACGAGTCGTGTCTCCGTTGCCTGGGGGAAGCACACCAGAAGGAGCGCTGTAAAATTTGTAAGGCTTTCAAGCCCAGAACACAGAAGGAGAGAGACTTTCGTCTGAAACAGCTCCTCATGGAGATGGCGTTACAGCCCTCCGCTTCCACGGTACCGTCGGCTTCGGTGCGGAGTGCCCCGGCATCGGTCCGTGACCCGACACAGGCGGTGCAGACTAAGCCTACGGTGCCGCCTCGGCGAGATCACGCCCGGCACCGGTCTGCTTCGCCGGCCAAGCCCAAGAGCCAGCCCAAGGCCCGGGGTCACTCCCCGCACAAGAAGGTGGCACCAGCGAAGACCGCTAGTGCGACCAAGGCCGTGCCGGCCCCGGCACAGGTCCCGGTACCAGTGGCTCCGGCGCCGAAAGGCCCGTCGAGCCCCGGGACAAGCGCGTCGAGTGAGGAGGAAGGGCTGGAGGAACTGTTGGAACAGCCCTCCACCCCGGACACATTTGAGGCGGCGAAGGACCTCATTGAATTGTCCTCCGTCAGCACACTCTGCGCCAAAGACATTCCGCCGCGACTGCCTTCCAAGGGCAAGCCGGCGATGATGCGCCCATCGCGGTCGCCATCTTGGCACCGCTCCCGGCGCCCGTCCCGGTCGAGCTCTGCCTTGGTGGACTCCCGGCTTCCCGCCGCGCAACGGGCCTCCAAACAGACAGGCCCCGACGCGAGCGAGGCACCGTCCCAGCAGCCCGGCCCGAGCAGGCACCAGGACGCTTCGACGGCGAGGGCCCCCAGACCATCCTCCCGCAGCCGTTCCCGGTCCCGCGGTCAACAGTACCGTTCTAGATCCAGATCGGTATGGCGCTACTCACGGTCCCGGTCCCGACGGCACCGCTCCCCGACACCGGACCGGCACCGTGGCCCTCTAGGTCACCGTCGCTTGCGTCGGAAGAGAGCTCGGGGCTTTCGAGATATGGCCGCAGAGGGCACGCCGCTACACGGCACGAGGCCTCTTGGCAACCGCATTGGAGCCATCCGGGACAGTGGCCGTTCTGGACCCCGTGGGCCTATCATCAGGAAGGCCCTCCGTCCAGAACCTCGAGATCGGGCCCTTCAGGGGACCGGTCCCGCTCCCCACGGTGCCGCCCCACCTCCCGTGCGGAGGCCACGGTCTCCAGACCACCTGATGCAGAAAGGGCGGACTCGGCACCGAGCCCGGCGCCGTCCGTGACCCAGGGCAGGGGACGCACCCCGGAGGGCCACTCCGCTGAGGAGGAGTTACAGGAGGATGAGGACGCTCAAAAGGCCATGACCTCCTCCTCCTCACCGGATGAAGCCGTGGCGGGCACAACAGTGTCCGGCCCTCCCCCGATTGACCACCGGGCACACCAGGACTTGCTCCGCCGGGTGGCCCTCAATCTGGGGTTGCAGGCGGAGGAGACGGTCGAGCAAGAGGACCCCATGGTAGACATTCTCAGCCCGGAGGGTCCCTCCAGGATTGCTCTTCCATTAATAAAGACTGTACAGTCGAATTATAAGACTGTGTGGCAGACGCCAGCCTCCTCTGCGCCGACAGGAAGTACTTTGCCCCATCCAAAGGGTTTGACTTCCTCTTCTCCCATCCAGCCCCATGTTAGCTGGTCGTTTCGGCGGTCAACGAGAGGGAGCGGCATGGCCAGCAGGCCCCAGCCCCCAAGGCCAAGGAGGCGAAACGATTAGACTTGTTCGGCAGGAAGGTCTACTCGTCGGGAGGCCTCCAGTTGCGGATCGCGAACCAGCAGGCGATCCTCAACAGACATAATTTCAACTCCTGGGCGTCGGTGTCTAAATTTAAGGATGCCTTGCCTCAGGGATGGCAACCCGAGTTTGCGGCCATTGTGGACGAGGGAAAGGCAGTGGCCAAGACCTCGTTACAGGCCTCGCTCGACTCGGCTGATGCGGCCGCTAGGACTATCGCGTCCGGCGTGGTGATGAGACGCTCAGCGTGGTTGCAGGCGTCTGGTCTTCCTCCAGAGGTGCAAAACACCCTCCAAGACCTTCCGTTTGAAGGGGCGGGGTTGTTTTCGGAGCAGACAGATGCCAGGCTCCATGGCCTCAAGGACTCGCGGGCTACCCTCAAGTCCTTGGGGATGCATACCCCTGTCACACAGAGGAAGCCCTTTAAACCGCAGCCTCCACAGAGGCAGTACCAGCCTCGCCCTCGACACGAACCTTACCGTAGGCGGGGCAGAGACAATAGGCGTAGGCGCAACAATACGCCTAACCAGGGCCAAAACCAGGGCAACAATAAGCCGCAGCCGGGCAACAAGCAAGGATTTTGAAGACGCGATCGAGGACAGCGTACCGATCTCTTCCCCGGATCCTCCCCTGTGTTTCAGGGACCGCCTATCCCGTTTTTTCCGTGCCTGGTCCCATATAACATCAGACCATTGGGTCCGGCGCACGGTAGAGTCAGGATATGCCCTCCAGTTCTCCTCGCCCCCTCCCTCCCACCCACCCCCCCCGTCCCTCTTCAGGGACCCCTCTGACGAGCAACTTCTTATGCAGGAGGTACGGACCCTCCTCGCTGTAGGGGCGGTGGAAGAGGTTCCTCGGGACCTCAGAGGAAAAGGGTTCTATTCCAGATACTTCCTCATTCCCAAAGCGAAAGGGGGCCTCCGTCCTATCCTGGACCTTCGCAAGCTGAACAAGTACTTGCAAAAACCACGTTTCCGTATGGTCTCCCTTGGTACCATCATTCCTTCCCTGGATCCGGGGGATTGGTACGCTGCCCTCGATATGAAAGACGCTTACTTTCACATCGCTATCCGCCCGGCCCACCGGCGGTTCCTGCGCGTCACTATCCAGCAGCGCCATTTTCAGTTTGCGGTCTTGCCCTTCGGCCTGGCAACGGCCCCACGTGTCTTCACGAAATGCATGTCCGTGGTGGCGGCCTTCCTTCGAAAACGACGGATGCGCGTCTACCCATACCTAGACGATTGGCTCCTGGCGGGCCGGTCAGAGGCAGAGGTTCATGCCCACGTGACATTGGCGCTACAAGTGTTCCGCGCTCTCGGCCTGTTGGTCAATGTGCCCAAGTCCTCACTAGTCCCCACACAGAGACTGGAGTTCATAGGGGCAGTCCTGGACTCGGTGGCGGCGCGGGCGAGTCTTCCCGTATCGCGTTTCCTGGCAATCCAGGAGGCCGTGACCTCCATTCAGAGATTCCCTACGACCACGGCCAGACTTTGCTTACAGCTCTTGGGGCACATGGCGGCATGCACCCACGTGGTTGGACACGCCCGCCTCAGGTTCCGGCCTCTGCAGCTGTGGTTGGCCCAAGTATATCGCCCCAACAGCGACCCATTGGACATGGTCGTCACGATCCCGGCTCGGGTATCGAGCGCCCTCTGTTGGTGGCTCGACCAACAGCAGGTCTGTGCGGGGGTCCCGTTCGCCGCCCCACAACCAGTCCTGACGTTAGTGACAGACGCGTCGGACCTGGGTTGGGGGGCGCACCTAGGGGACCTACGCACTCAGGGCTTGTGGTCCAGGGAGGAACAGTTGCTTCACATCAACCTGAAAGAGCTGAGGGCGGTTCGCCTCGCCTGCCAGACCTTTCACGCCACCATAAGAGGGCACGGCGTGTCAGTTCTGACGGACAACACTACCGCTATGTTTTACATAAACAAGCAGGGCGGGTCCCGGTCCTCTCCTCTCTGTCACGAGGCTCTCCTCCTCTGGGACTTCTGCATAGCCCATTCAATGCACCTTCGGGCGGCGTATCTCCCCGGGGTCCAGAACGGATTGGCGGACCGTCTCAGCCGGTCCTATCTCACACACGAGTGGCGGCTGAGGCGGGACATCCTCCGTTCAATCTTCCTGAGGTGGGGGTTTCCCCAGGTGGATCTGTTTGCCACCATGGACAACAGCCAGTGCCCGCAGTTTTGCTCATTCCAGAACCGCAGTCCGGGCTCTCTGGCGGACGCCTTTGCAATCCCGTGGGGCGGGAGCCTGCGGTATGCCTTCCCCCCGTTCCCACTCATCCACAGGGTCCTTCTAAAGACCCGCAGGGACAGGGCGACGGTCATTCTCATCGCCCCGGCATGGCCACGTCAACACTGGTTTACAACTCTCTTAGAGTTGTCCGTGGCCTCTCCGATAACCCTCCCCCTCCATCACGACCTCATAACGCAAGACCGAGGTCGCCTACTCCACCCGAACCTGCCATCGCTGCATCTCACGGCATGGCTGCTCTCTGGCTAAGTGAGGTGGAGCACAGGTGCTCTCAGGAGGTCCAGCAAATCCTCCTGGGTAGTAGGAAGCCCTCCACAAGGGCAACCTACCTTGCCAAGTGGAAGCGCTTCTCCCTCTGGTGTGAGCCTCAGCGCGTCCAGCCCTTGCAGGCCTCGATACCACTGATTCTGGACTACTTGCTGCACCTTAAGCGCCAAGGCCTTGCCCCCGCTTCTATCAGGGTGCATCTAGCCGCCATATCGGCGTTTCACCCGGGGGAATTGGGGCTGTCCGTGTTCTCCAACCCCACTGTGGTCCGATTCCTCAAGGGGCTGGAAAGGATGTTCCCCTACACTCGCCCGCCTATACCCCCGTGGGACCTCAATCTGGTCCTCACTAAGCTCATGGGGCCCCCCTTTGAACCCCTGGCCTCTTGCTCCCTCATGCACCTTTCATGGAAGGTCGCGTTCCTCGTGGCCGTCACCTCGGCTAGGAGGGTGTCAGAGCTGAGGGCCCTCACCTCAGAGCCCCCTTATACTGTTTTTCATAAGGATAAGGTGCAGCTTAGACCTCACCCTAAGTTCCTCCCTAAGGTGGTCACGAGTTTTCACATGGGGCAGGACATCTGTTTGCCGGTGTTCTTCCCCAAGCCCCATACGGACCCACGCCATCGTAGCCTGCATACCCTCGATGTTCGGCGGGCGTTGGCTTTCTATCTGGACCGTACCAGGCCTTTCCGCAAGTCGACTCAACTATTCGTGGCCATTGCGGAACGGATGAAGGGCCAGCCTATTTCGACGCAACGCCTGTCGGCGTGGATCGTGCTTTGCATACGCACGTGCTACGAGCTCGCCAACGTGCCTGCACCTCCGATCCGGGCTCACTCTACTAGGGCCCAAGCGTCCTCGACGGCCTTCTTGGCGCAGGTCCCGCTTCAGGAGATCTGCAAGGCAGCCACCTGGTCGTCGGTTCATACTTTCACAGCCCACTACGCGATCCACCATCAGGCCAGAGATGACGCGGTGGTCGGCAGGGCGGTGCTTCAATCAGTTATTCCTTGACTCCTACCATCCTCCAATGGTAAGCTTGTGAGTCACCTAATGTGGAATGGACGTGAACAAGCACTCGAAGAAGAAAAGACGGTTACTTACCTTCTGTAACTGTTGTTCTTCGAGATGTGTTGTTCACGTCCATTACACTTCCCACCCTCCTTCCCCTCTGTCGGAGTCACCGGCAAGAAGGAACTGAGGGAGGGTCGGGCCAGCAGGGATATATATACGCTAGGGCGGGGCGCCGCTCTGGCGGGAAGGGAGACCCTGCGGGCCCGACGGGAGCCGCTGAGGGAAAAAGTTTCCGACGTTCGTGCACGCGGCGCGCGTACACCTAATGTGGAATGGACGTGAACAACACATCTCGAAGAACAACAGTTACAGAAGGTAAGTAACCGTCTTTTTTCCTTGTTCATGGGAAAGTTAAGTAACCTGTGTTTTAGCTTTCTTTCGGCCAGTTTAATGCAGGACAACTCTTTCGTATCTTGGATTTGAGTTCAGCCTTCTGTTACAGTAATCAAATTGTTATGGCAAATGGCCGTCAGTTTGTACATTGAGTTGTATATACTTTAGACAGACCAATTCTTTGTGACCTTTGGGGACATGCAGAGATTACTTTTAAAGAATGTCTGGAAATCCGTGTACAAAAGCAGAGCTTTGTTGTGCACTTAGCTCATTATTACCACAAAAGGTCTCAAGTATGTATTAAGCCATTTTCAACTTTTAGAACTGCCTTTCTAAATAGAAAATGATAGAAAATACCATCTTTTGATGTGTGTTTGAAGTCTTTTGAAGTGTTTCTTTTCAGAAATGCTAGCAGGATTTTGCTATTAAATGTATCTTTAATAACAGAGTTTGAGTAGGGTTAAAGGTGCTTGAAAACGTCAGCCATTTTGTCATTTTTCCAATTTAACTGCAGTAAACCATAGAATGATCTCATGAAGGACAACGTAATCACCTGACAGAATTAGTGAGCTTTGCTGAGTATCAGGGGGGGAATTTTTATCTATTTTGAATAAAGCTGAAGCTTTTTCATAATATCTATTGTGCATCTAAAAGGGAATTCTAAAAGCAGAAAATGTTTAATACATATTTCAGATCTTTGTTGGTAATAATGAGCAAAATGCACACCAAAACTCTCCTTTCGTACACTGGTTTCCAGACTTTCTTTAAAGTAATCTTGGATGTGACACATAATGTTTAACATAATTTTAAAATAGTAATTTTTATTTTACATTAGTGTTGGAGAACACTAGACATATATCTCAAAAAGCTTTACAGAGTAAGACACAGAATTAAATAGAAGCAAATATATTTACAGAATTGCATATATATGGGTTTGTGCGTATGCATTCAAATAAAAAAACTTTTAAGAAGACCAAATATGCTAGGATACAGAAATGCACAGTTAAGGTACCCAAACAACCTTAACTTTGCCCTGTAGAGTGATGCCAGATAATAACCACATAATTATGAATAAGGCATTTTAGTTTTTCTGGTACCAGATTAAACTGTTTTTTTAAAGGCATGTTATCTCCCCCCCACCCATGCCTCGCCTCCCTGCTTCGTGGTCACAGCAGCGTAGAGTTGAGGTTGTTTAGAAGTGCACACTCAAAGCCTCCCTACCTTAGTATATTAGGACAGCCTTTAGAAACCTGGGTAAATGCATCTTTGTGAATTAAGTTCAGAGGGAGAAAAACATACTGTTGATTAAATACTAAATAAATATTGGCCAGTAGTTTAATTGCTCAGGGTTTTTTCTCTTCTGAAGTCTTCCGATTTTACTACCATAAGCGTGTTAGATGGAGTTTGTTAATTTCCATGTAGCACCTGAAGGATAAACCAATGTAATTTGATTGGCAATTTTAACTTTGTAACTAGCAACCTGTAGGCATGCTTCGGAATCCTTGGAAGAATTCAAATACTTTCCTTAATTGTGTAAGATCAAAATATGCGTTCTAGTTATACGTGACAGCCAGAAGCTTCAGAAAAATAGTCTTGCTGAACTGTAAGAAAACTGCAGTAGTCCAAAAAAAAAAAAAAAAAAAAGGTGATACAAGATCCATCGGTAAGCAGCATTTAACCACTAGAGCGATACTTTGAACTGCAGAATTCAAGGTAATCTGTTGTATAAAAGCTGTACAAAGAATAATTTACCACAGGTGATTTTGAAAAGCCCCATTTAACATCAGAATCAATACATCCTGTGGTTTAGTTTGTGATGGCATGCTTGCTGTCAGGTTAGTTGACAGCCAATCACCATCTAAGCTTTTCCTTGTCTCTGGGGCTCCCTCCTCTGCCTCTCCAATTCGATTCCTGCCTTACTCGAAGCAACACATAGAAAGGTGACCTCTGCAGCCACTGTGGTTTTGCTTGTCTTGCATGATCTGCCCTCACCCTGAAGGAAAAAAATAAGTGGAATGCCCAGACTAAGGAAAAAACACCAACTGTGTTTCTTGCAAGTAGCGCTTTATTCATGGACCAGAAAACTCTTAACGACCCTGACTGTGAGAAACATCTGCCTCCACACTGGGGAGACACCAGTGCTGAGGTTATCTCTGGGGTTGTACGAAATACATGCTTGCATGAAGGGGAGAAAAGCTCACCTATGAGGAAAGCAGAGATCTCCCAGGCAGTCACTGTGACTCTTCCCATGCCCTTTCCCTTGGATCCTGAAATGTTTGAGTGTATCAACAAATTCTTCCTGGTGGTCAAATCTTACCAAGAGGCTTTAACCTCTGCTCACAGAAGGTGACCTAAAGACCCTTTGAGTGGTTTCCCAGGAGTTTTCTCTTGGGCTGCTTACACTTTTTCCAGAGATGTAATTGGGGGGGGGGGGAAACCATCTTTTAGTAAAAAGATCACTAAGCATTTGTGCTATGCTTTTCCTTTTGAGCTTTGGTGACTGTCCCAGCAGACCTTGGGTCAGAACCAGAGAAGGGAGAAGTGTCTTCTAGGTCAGACTTCATGAGTGTCTCTCAGGAGTTCTGTAAATGCCTGTAGAAGCATCTCTTTACAGCCATGAAATCTGAAGCCCTTCAAGAGAAGCTGGATGTGTTGGTTTCCCTCTTTTCCTGGGGAGGATATTAATCAAGATGAGTTCATTTCTCAGTCTGGAAAGTCAGAGATCACCTACACCTCTCCCGATGGCAAGCCATTGTTTGCTAAATCTGCTGAGGTCATATAAGCTCCTACAAGATTTTGGAGATAAGTGGCTCTTGTCCCCTAAATAGACTCCTGAAATACAGTCTTCCTCAAAAGAGACCGACATCCCCAAGGAATCCAACAGCTAAAAAGCTTCCCTAGGTAGCAAAATAGAAACTTTTGTTAGAATTGGTTGTCTAGAGTGCCACACAGTTTTTAGTGACTATCTGTTCATCTTAGGTGTCCAGATCAGCATTTTGCCAACTTGTGGTTACAGCAAGGCAAGATTTTCTGTTCCTCCTTCCTCAAAAAGATTTGAAGTACTATTTAGAGTCATTTTTGCCACAGGTTGGTAAGATTGGGCATAGTATGCAGAGCTCCTGAAGCTTTCCCAGGGGGTGAAGAAGGCCAAGGTCTTATTAATCAGGGTCCAATAATGCACCCATACCCAGGTGAGCTTAATTGCTCAGCCCAGTTCTTGAAAGAGCATCCTGAAGGTTTTGGGCATCTTTGGTAAGGACTCAAACCTGGCTGCACTCTCAAAAAATAAGGTACCTCTTTTGCTTTCTGTATGTGTGGGTGTTCTTTTTCCCCCCTGAATTTTCTAGGGTAAGATGTGCTGCTGCTAGATGACCCAGTTGATCTCTCTATCATAGTTCAGGTAGGTCTGGCTTATTCCCCGTCCCTGCTTTCAGTCTTCTCTCTTGGTCTCTGAGTGAATACTCCCTGCCTGTCTGCTTTTTCACTGACTAGCCTCCCTTGGCTCCCTCCCTCCAAAAAGCTCCCTCCCTTTCTGCTGGAGTACCTTTATAACTGGTCAGGGTCTTTTGATCTCAGGTTTAGCCATAGGAAAAATAAAGTGTTGGAGTCAGGTGGGTAAATTCTCCCACCAATTGATGGTCCAGTGTTGTTATCCTTGACTCCTTTGAAGGTGTGTGCTTGAAGCTGTCTTATCTCTGTTGTTGTTTTACCTTTCCTGCTGGGTTTTTTAAACAACCCCCTTACAGGTTCCTTTGACTTAATGAATTCAAATAGGCAGCAATACCAACTCAAACAGGGAAGCAGTCACACATAATATTCATAAGAAATACAGGCATTTTCCCAGTTCATCACTGGGATATCTTACTACTGAATTTCTGTCCCAATTCTAAAATCATGAAGGGAAAAAACAGGTACACTTTGGACCTCAGGCCCTCAAGATGTACTGAAATCAGAATTCTTCAGCACAATGGATTCTCTTTTCATTCTCCTCAAGGCTTCAAGGAAATGCTTCAAGGTATTCAGATACATCACAGCCAAATGAATTGGTCCTCTAGCCAAAGGGTTTGCCAGGCCAGAGAAGCTCCCCCCTCTAGTGAGACTTGGAGCACTCTCCTCTAAAGCCATGGCCATTTTCAGGACTGAATGTGCAGGCAACTGCAGGCGTAGCCTTTGACTGCATGTCTAAACCTTTGCTTCCATGAGAAACTCAGTCTTTGGGGGAAGAAGGTAAAGGGATGGAAGCTTCCATTTCCCTGTTTCCCCTTCAGCCTTCCTCTTCTAATTTAGTGTTAAGTAGGGTGACCGGATATCCCGATTTTATAGGGACAGTCCCTATTACCCCCACTCCCTGTCCCTATTTTTCACACTTGCGATCTGGTCACCCTAGTGTTAAGTCTCTTGTTCTTTGCCCTACTGTGTGCTTTCTCATAGTGTATAGTTCTACAGAGTCTACTGTGTACAGGCTGAGCCAGAGAGGGAAATTACCAGCTAACTTTGCTTTCGGTAGCTCAGTTGAGACTCACTGAAAATCTGCTAATTTCGAGGCCTTAATAACTGTTCTATAGCTGTTTCAGTTTTACTATTCATCACTTGCCTTTTTAAAATAATTGAGGTCACGAAGGCTGCTACTTTGAGGTGGTGTAATGGTGATGAATAATAACATGTTGTTCCTCTGTAATGAAAAGAACTCAATAGTCAAGAAAGGACAATTGATGTGAAAGTCATTCTCTTTATGGTTTGGTCTTTCTAAAATGTTTTCAAATTATTGTTTAATCTCATTGGCTCTTTTTATCCTTTTAACATTTTTTCATCAGCATAGTAATGTTAATAGATTCTACAGTGAGTTTTCAGCCTGCTCGCAGCTTTGGGGACAGAACTCAGACCTGTCAGTCAGATATACCCTCCTGCCTTAAATCTACCAATCTTGTTGCAGATAAGGTGAACAAACTTCCATACTGCAGAGCTTTAGGAGAAATCAGTGAGGTGGCATCCTGGTTTTCCCTGATGTTTCTTCATAAAATACTTCAAAGCGGATGTGCAGAACACGGTTTTATGGGAGGATGGTGTTGCATGCTGTAATGCCTCAGGCAATCAAGAAATGACCTTTGTGCATAGCTATTTCAATTTCACTTATATGCTAAGCTATAATTTAGCCTCCTTTGCTGCATGCTTCTGATAAAACCCCACTGTAAGATCTGTGGAGGTTACTGTGCTGAAGAAAAGGAAAATGTTATATGTGTTTATCTGAAAATTTCCTTTATTTAAGTATTAAGGCCCATAGATCTGAGTGACCTTGGATAGGATTAAGGGATCACTGTTCAGAAGCTAAGCAAATAACAAATTTATCATACTTTGCAATAGAAAATATCCATCGTTTAAAGTTATGAATGCTTTACTCAGTTTCATCATAGTTGTGGGGTTATTTCAGTTTGGCCGGCTTTGCAGTTGGAGTGGTGTATCTGTGAGCCAGTGATTGACAAGGCTGAGTTCTGCATCTGCTAAATATGGAAGCAGGCTAAAGGCCCAGTATGTGATATATAGGTCTTTCTATGTAAAGAAAGCTATCTGTGAGGTAAATATGTATACGTTTTCCTTTTCCTAATAGCTGAGTCATAGAGTTTAAGGCCAGAAGGGACTACCAGATCACATAGTCTGATCTTCTGTATATTACAGGCCACCAACACCACCCAGTACCCTCACACTAAACCCAGCAACTGAAATTAGGCCAAAAGTGATATATTAAAACAAACAAAAAGAAAAAATAACCCACTGGAGCGGGATCATAAACCTGAGTAAATTTATAGCCAGTGGGTCAGATTAATTTTTGATGTGACTGGTTTGATGTCAACAGAGTTACACTAGGTATGTATTTGGCTGTGTGTGGTGTGTTTACTTTTTTAAACTTTTAAAACATAGGAGCTTTTATCCCTGTTGACCAAGTTCAGGTCAAGAGCACGTAATGAGGAACTCTCTTGCCCAAGGTGGAATTAGAGTTACAGGGATTGTACTTACTCCCTCTGTATGGACAGTTTTCCCTTCGCATGCAGCATGCTTCTGTGAGTATTCTTACAACTTCTTGGAATCTTACAAAATACTGTTGCTACGATGCATGCTTGTTTACCTGAAATGTGAACAAAGTCCTCAGAGCATAACATCTGTGGTGATGTTGGACTCGCCAGTCCAGGAACCCAAAGTCCTAAAGTCATTTCCAAAGCTTGGTCTCCCATACATGTTCTCTCCCTCATTCTCTCTTTGATAAGTGTTACTTATGGCATTAAAAAACGTAAAAAACAGCAGTAAAAGATTTGTGAAAGGTACTATACCTTTCAGACCTAATCTAAAAAACACTTTGCTTTAAAAAACAACAAAAAGTTAAAAAAGGAGTAGTTGATTCCTATAAAGCTATGACTTTTACAGAAAAAACAATTGTGTTAAGAAAGAATTGGGCAAGACTCAACGAGGTCTAGCTTGGCTCTCTCCCTAGTACCTTCTAGGGCTTTGGACAGGGACTGGCGAGGCAATGAATTTAGCCTTAATTGTGATGCTTTTTTATGTTGCCATTTTAATGGTTAAAGCTTTCCTAACATGATTGTTATTTCTATAGCTATGACCTCTCCAAATGACTATACTGTTTTTTTCCCCTGACTTCTCATTTTTTCTTATGAAACATTTCAAGTCAGGTATGATTTTTTCCATCTGCACACAATTGTTATAATGCAAGAGATTTTTTTTTTTTATATTGTATTCTTGATAGTGTGAAATCTTCTAAAGGAGACTGCTACAGACTGGTCCATTTGCTGATGGTGTTTGCTAGTCACATATTAGTATTCAGTCTATAGGCTAATACAGAGAGAGAGAATAGCATAGTGGCATTGGTATCAAGGGCACATTCAACTTAGTGTCCAGAACATTGCAGTAAACCTTGGCAATTCAGAATCTTTATGGCCTCCTATTGATAGAGAGATATAGTTTTCATGTCATCCTGCAGTGTATTGTACACTTATGCAGTAGTTTCTCTAACTACTAGTGTAAAACCATTAAATATACATGAAATTAGTTCCTCTTAAAATCTAACATTTCAGATTTGCCTTATTAAATGGTCAGATATAGGGCCAGATTGTAGCTATGGGAGACTTGAAGAGCCTCCCCACAACTTTGCATCCCCAGTGCAGGGCCAGGAAGAGTTGGAGTCCTTTCACTCAAGGTATGTCTACATTGGGGGTGGAGGGGAAGAAGTGTGTTCCTAACTCAGGTTGAAATGGGCGGGGGGGGGGTGGGGGGAGAAGATACGGCAGCTCAGCTTTTAACTCAGGTTACCAGCTCAAATTCAACTCCGGCTCCACAGAGACATTGTTAATTCAAACTGCTAACCTGAGTTAAAAGCCAAACTGCTGTATCTTCACTGCAGTTTTAACCGGAGTTAGCCCACCTGAGTTAAAACACACTTCCCCCCCCCTTTTTTCCCCCCCAGTGTAGACATACCCTTATTTTGAAGGGGCTGAGATGTGGGCAGTGGTCTTGACCCTGTTTTCTCCCTGCCCTTCGCACTGACCAACAGGGCTGGCAGGGGAGTTGAGCACTCTGCCTGCTCTGAAAGGTAGTTTGATGAGCATTGTTCCGCCTACATACCAGGGAATTCCTGGTAGCATTGTGCTGTGGTATGCTTCTCAGAACTCCCTGGTGTGGGGCAGCTCTGCAGATATCCAAAGCAGGCATT
This sequence comes from Emys orbicularis, assembly GCF_028017835.1. NCBI lineage: Eukaryota > Metazoa > Chordata > Testudines > Emydidae > Emys > Emys orbicularis. Next base: position 220,656,245 of record NC_088684.1, read on the forward strand.
TGACTGAATGTCATAATATGGCCCACAAGGTTGCAATCTCCAAGTGCATTGACTCAGAAAGAAAAGAAATGTTCTGTTTATAGCACCACGATGGACTGGATAGCATGCTGTCATATCCTTTTTAATTTTGGAGAGGTGTATTTATAGGCTGATTTACAAGATGAGGTCTCTTTAAGGCCATGCCAAAAAAGCAGTCATGTGTTGTCAACTTAGGTGGGCTAGTTAGATGATTTTTTTTTTTTTAAGTTTCAATTTATCTCTAACTTAGGATGGTGATAAAACAATAATAAAAAGTTTATTTTTGTTAGAATACCCTTAACGAATGGTTTTTCTTTTTTACTGAGTCTCAGAAACAAATTGCCACTTTAAATCAAAGTTGACATTCAAGGTTTGTAAGATGGCATTTCTGCAGCGGAAGGATTAATATACCTTTTAACAAACTATTGAATTACTGTGATTTTTTTTCTTCTACTGCAGAAATGGCACTTTCAATATTTCTTGATTTTTTTTTTTAATTAAATTTTTAGCAGTTAATTATAGCTTTTATATATAACATAGAACAGGAGTGGGCAAACTTTTTGGCCCTAGGGCCACATCGGGTGCAGAAATTGTATGGAGGACCGGGTAGGGAAGGCTGGGGGAGGCTATACCTCCCCAAACAGCGAGGCGTGGCCTGGCCCCTGCCCCCTATCCAGCCCCCCAGAACCCACACCCCCATCCAACCCCCCATGCTCCCCACCCCTGAATTCCCCCCAGGACTCCTGCATCCTATCCAAACACCTCTGTTCTCTGCCCCCTGACCATCCCCCCGGGACGCCCGTCCCCTAGCCAATCCCCCGTGCTCCCCACCCCCGGGACTCCCACCCCATCCAATCTCCCCTGCTCCCCACCCCCTGCCCGCCCCCCTGCCCCCTATCCAACCCTCCCTGCTCTCCCCGCCCCATGTTACCTGTGGGGTTGGGGAAAGGGGGGGCTCGCTCCTTTCCCTGTGCATTTCCCCTGCTCGTTTAGCTGCTCTCCCTGGCAGTTGGGCAGGGCTCGCTCCCTGTCTGGACTTGGCAGCTGGGGACAGGGGTCAAGCATGCTGGGGGTGGAGGGAGGCCCTGGCTTGCTCTACCCCTATCCCTGGCAGAAGGGCCCAGGCCCCTTGACCGCCCCCCCTGCAACACCCCCTTTCCCCCCTCCCCCACACCTCCCCAGAACTCCCTCTGCCTCCTTCCCCCCTGACTGTGCCAGGTCTGGCAGCGCTATAGCTGTGCCGCCTGGCCGGAGCTGCAGCCACACTGCCCCAGGTGCTGGGGGACCTGTGACTGCCAGGGAGGGAGGGGAGCAGAAGGGGAGGGGCCAGGGACTAGCCTCCGCTCCACTCACCACACTGCCGGGGAGTTGGGCTGGCTCCTCCGCAAGCCTGTCCTGACCCTGCTCCCTGGCAGGAGCTTGGGGGCCAGAGGGAAGGGTCCTGTGGGCCGGATGTGGCCGGTGGGCCATAGTTTGCCCCCGCCTATAACTTGTCTGCAAGGATACTTAATTTCATCTTTAATATAGTCAACTTTCTTTTCTTTTTCCTTTGGATTCAATCTTTGTGCATTATTAGTCATCCATCTCAGGAAAATGTCATTTATTTCTAACCAGAGTATTTTGAGAGACTGTGCGTGAAGCGTGCTACATTTTAAAAAAAAAGTATGCAACCTATTCAGTTCATTGTAATATGTAAGGTGGTAATATAACACTGGTCTACAATTTTTGAGAAGTCGTCTGCTTCAGAGATAAAATGTGCTATTTATTATGTATTTTGATGTGCTGAATTCAAATATGACAATTAAAACAACTGATTGGCTACTGTTTCTAAGATATTTAAGTTTTTACATTTTATGTCTATGTATATTGTGTAGATAGTAGAGTTTTAATCCTAAATTGTAAACCTAGGTCTTTTCATGTGTTTATGGTTGCTTTACATGATAATATTTCACCTGTCCTGTTTATGTAACACTTTAAAAATCAGCAAAAGGGTTATATAAATAAAATTTATTATGAAACAAAAGGCAAAAAACTATTATGTACATAGTTTAGTCCTATTCAGTGTCTACTCGGCGCTTCTTGGCTTGTCTCTTGTATTCATTAAATGGAGCATCTCTTGTCACTGTCCAGCAATAGTCTGCAAGCATTGATGGGCTCCATTTCCCCTGATAGCGTTTCTCCATTGTTGCAATGTCCTGGTGAAATCGCTCGCCGTGCTCGTTGCTCACTGCTCCGCAGTTCGGTGGAAAAAAATCTAGATGAGAGTGCCAAAAATGTATCTTTAGTGACATGTTGCAACCAAGGCTTTTGTATGCCTTGAGGAGGTTTTCCACCAACAACCTGTAGTTGTCTGCCTTGTTGTTTCAGAGAAAATTTATTGCCACTAACTGGAAGGCTTTCCATGCCGTCTTTTCCTTGCCACGCAGTGCATGGTTAAATGCATCATCTCGAAGAAGTTCACGAATCTGAGGACCAACAAAGACACCTTCCTTTATCTTAGCTTCACTTAACCTTGGAAATTTTCCACGGAGGTACTTGAAAGCTGCTTGTGTTTTGTCAATGGCCTTGACAAAGTTCTTCTTCAGACCCAGCTTGATGTGTAAGGGTGGTAACAAAATCTTCCTTGATTCAACAAGTGGTGGATGCTGAACACTTTTCCTCCCAGGCTCCAACGACTGTCGGAGTGGCCAATCTTTCTTGATGTAGTGGGAATCTCTTGCATGACTATCCCATTCGCAGAGAAAACAGCAGTACTTTGTGTATCCAGTCTGCAGACCAAGCAAGAGAGCAACAGCCTTCAAATCGCCACAAAGCTGCCACTGATGTTGGTCATAGTTTATGCACCTCAAAAGTTGTTTCATGTTGTCATAGGTTTCCTTCATATGGACTGCATGACCAACTGGAATTGATGGCAAAACATTGCCATTATGCAGTAAAACAGCTTTAAGACTCGTCTTCGATGAATCAATGAACAGTCTCCACTCATCTGGATCGTGAACGATGTTGAGGGCTGCCATCACACCATCGATGTTGTTGCAGGCTACAAGATCACCTTCCATGAAGAAGAATGGAACAAGATCTTTTTGACTGTCATGGAACATGGAAACCCTAACATCACCTGCCAGGAGATTCCACTGCTGTAGTCTGGAGCCCAACAGCTCTGCCTTACTCTTGGGTAGTTCCAAATCCCTGACAAGGTCATTCAGTTCACCTTGTGTTATGAGGTGTGGCTCAGAGGAGGAGGATGGGAGAAAATGTGGGTCCTGTGACATTGATGGTTCAGGACCAGAAGTTTCATCCTCTTCCTCTTCCTCGTCTGACTCAAGTGAGAACGATTCTGGTGCATCAGGAACCGGCAGTCCTTCTCCGTGGGGTACTGGGCGTATAGCTGATGGAATGTTTGGATAATGCACAGTCCACTTTTCTTCTTCTTTGACACACCTTTCCCAACTGGAGGCACCATGCAGAAGTAACAATTGCTGGTATGATCTGTTGGCTCTCTCCAAATCATTGGCACTGCAAAAGGCATAGATTTCCTTTTCCTGTTCAACCACTGGCGAAGATTTGTTGCACAAGTGTTGCAGCATATGTGTGGGGCTCACCTCTTGTCCTGATCTCCAATTTTGCAGCCAAAATAAAGGTGATAGGCTTTCTTAACCATAGTGGTTATACTGCGCTTTTGTGATGCAAAAGTCACTTCACCACAAACATAGCAGAAGTTATCTGCACTGTTCACACAAGTACGAGGCATCTCTGCTCACTTTGGCTAAACAGAAATGTGTCCCTTTGCAAAATCAAACACTGACAAATATGAGAGCATGACCCTGTATGATTTCTAGAGCGGATATAGGGCAATTTGTTCAGCAGAGTGATGTAAGCTTCGTTATGATTGCATCATCCATGACTTCTAGGAATAACATGATGCAATTCATATCATGTATGACGCAATACCAGCTTCAGATTGCATCATTCATTGTTTTGCCTAAAAAGCAAGTACAGTCCAAACCCAGTCATAGATTTATTCATAGATCCAGTCAAAGATGTATTTTAGTCATTTCTGGTTTAAATTGAGATCCCTTCCCTTTATAACTCACTTATCCTCCGCCATTCCCAAGTCAAGGGTCGTATATACTGACCCAATAGCATATCTTGAAAACTAGAGCCAATCAACAATTTTAAGCATCATTTTCGTTCTCAGTGACCCAGAATTAGTAAAGTTTGACTACATTTATTTCAGAAGCATTTTGGCTGTAGAGCAGTGTATTCAAATGAAGGTAGAAATTTTTTATTCTTATAAATTCACCTAGGTTTTTTTAAAGCTTTTTCTGCAGCTTTGGAATCTTGAGTCTAAGTCTACAATTATCTTATTAATTAAACTATGTTCACATGAGATTTATTTAAGGCATTAATGCCTTTTTATTGATGGCTTCCACTAAAGTAATACTAATTACATTAAATTATTCTTAGAAATTTCAATTGTGTAATACAATAACTTATCTGAAAAGTGCTGAATGAAAGCATCTGAATCCTCTGAGGGTTTCGGAGTGTATTTCTAGTAAAGTTGCATTTTAGCTTGAAAATGTACATTTTTATCATTTATCTATGCTAGGATTATAGCTACCTTTTGGTAACAAGTTACAAACTCAGTGTTTGGTACTGCTTGTATTACGCTAGTGTGTTGAGGCCCCAGTCAGGATTACTATTTATCTGTGTTAGGGTAGAGCCTAGAGACCCACTGTGTTAGATGCTGTATAAACAGAGTAGAATAGCACCTGCTCTGAAAAGTTTGTAATCTGATTAATTTTAAATTCGTTACATGAAAGATATATATACAGTATCTAGAGAGCTTTGTAAATGCTAGTGTAAGTGTATATCTTATATGATGTCATGGTTAAATATGATCAATAAGTTGAATTATAGAAACAGCACAAATAATGTGGTGTATTGTACTGTAGATGTTATAAGCATTCACAGGTCTGTAAACTCAGCCAGATGTTAATCTAGCTGGAGTCAGGTTGGTTTTGATTTATTTATCTCTCTGATCATGTTCTGATTGTGAAGTTTAGTCTATGATACTGTGTGTGTACACTTACTAAATACCCTTACAAGTTTTATTAAATAGCACTTTACTTTTAAGGGTTTTAAATGCCAGATTTAGAAAAATACGCAATTTTTTAAAAACAGAAAAGGACAAAATAGTATACTGCATGTGGAATATTATGCATGTTTTATTTTAAAATGTGATCTAAAATTCCTTTTATGGTTTGAGAAATAGATGTTCTCTTAAGCCTGAAACTTTCAACATTAGGGTCTGACATAACTAAAATTTTACAGAACTCCCCAGGGGTATCTTCCTGTATATCTTTAGACAGGGGAGTCCTAGACTGGAGAAATAACCAAAGATGGGGAAAAATTGTTGGAGAGGGAGTTGGAGGGTGACCAGAGTTCTAGAAAATGTGGTTTTTGCTTTCAGCTTGGCAGATGAGCTCTAGTGAAAGAAAACTGCCACAGAGTCCCAGTGGTATATAGCAGACATTCTGGAGATGTTGTTCTTCTGATTAACTGTTTGAAGGTCAACGCTACTGGGGTTCAAATGTATCTGTGTTGGCCAATTGAAGGGAGTTCATATTTTGACTCTAGATACGTTTAGTGATCAAGTTAAGTTGTACATCAGTGTTTTAGTGGACACTGTTTCTGTTCATTTTGTTAATATTTTTAAATACTGGTGTGACTAAATCCTGTCTTATGTTTTGTCGCTCAGTGAGAGGGTGACCAGCTGTCCTGTTTTTATAGGGACAGTCCCGATTTTTGGGTCTTTTTCTTATATAGGCTTCTATTACCCCCCCATCCTCGTCCCGATTTTTCACACTTGCTGTCTGGTCACCCTAGTGAGAGTTTGCTTGAACCACAAATAAGTATACACAACCATGGGTATGTTTAGTTTAACTTTGCCTTCTGAGATACATTACATCAAAGAAAGAGGCTCAAGAACAAGTCCGAGTCAAATTCTGCCTTGTGGAAGTAAGAAAAGACCGTGTAGGTGGCAGCATAACAAATTAACGAAATCCTTCTACGAACACTTGTAAGGGATGTACCAACTGATGGCACCAGCAGAATGACATGGTCTTCAAACCATCCCTCTGAGTTCAGGGATAAAATCTGTCTCTAGCCATAACCTGGTGAGGTCTGAGAGCTTCACAAAAGTAAAACATCTTGAGACAAATTCAGCCCTAGCATAAGTGGGTTCGGCTTCCAGTTATTTCAATGGCATTTGCACCTGCCTGTGCCAGTGCTCCGTTTAGTCTTTTGTCTTTGGAAAGGCAGGTGAAAGAAAAGTGACCTACTGTAGTTGTGTGCTGTACCCCCTACTACTTAGAGGCTATAAGACTCAAATGTATTAGGGATTTTAACACCCTCTTTCCTCTCTCAGCCATAAGGAGAGTTCCTGAAAGTTGCTTTACTCTTTTTTTTTTTTTTTATACCAGCCAACATATGTAGTACTGCACTTTGCATTATTTTCTCATCTACTGTCTTTTATGTAAGTATGCCATGCATGCCATTTTTTTGAGACATGAAAATCACCCTCACTTTATCCATGACAGAGCATTTTATAAATGGAAGAAGACAGGAGATGCTGCTTAGGTTCATCTGGATTGTCAGATCATATCCTGGGGAGAGGAATTATAAGCTTGAATTAATAAAGGAAAAGGAGATAGCACTAGATAATTTTCATATAGTGAAAAGCATAAAGCATGATTCATACCTGAAATCTAGGATGCCAACTATTTTTTTTAAAGAAGTTTTGCCCTAACATACTGAACTGTTTGGGTTTTTTTTCCTTTTTGAGTGGCATTAGTTTTTTTTTTTAAAAATCAGGAATCTAAAATTCTCATTCTTTCAGTGTGCCTATGTTCTTCACACAGATATTTTTATTCATGTCTGTTTTCTATTGACTAACTGAACGTTAACATTCATCTATAGTAAGACAGTTGACGTGTCAATTTGTAAGGGTGCAAATGAAGGCTTTCCTTATGACCACATGGCTTTTTTTAACCCTTACAGATCATGAGCCAAGTGGAGGGACAACAGAAGAATCTTGTGCAAGCCATTGAATCCCTGCCAGGTTCTGGACCTCTTTCTGCCTTGGATCAGGACTTGCTGCTTTTAAAAGCTACCTCTGCTGCCACCCTGAGCTGCCTTGGAGAATGCCTGAATTTATTACAGCAGAGTGTGCATCAGGCAGGCCAACACAATAATAGGACATTGCCTTCAGGTGAGCACAAGCTGTATTTTTCCTGGTCTATGTTTTTTTTTTTTTTTTTAATTATGATCCCCAGATAGGCAGGATGGACTTTTCCTTAAAGAAATGACTCGGGATCAACACTAAATAAGCTTCCTTGGAGTGAGATACCAACATTTTCCTTCTGAGCCACAAATATTGTAGAAAATATCAACATTAGAAAAAGGGAGCAAAAGAGCCATTAAGTGTCTTCTGTGCAAATAGGGTTTGGAAAGAGCAAATATTTAATTTTGTCTTAAGTTCAAAAATATAGAGAAGAATCTGTATTTTCAAAGAAAAGTAATTTTGTTTTTTAAAAAGCAGATTTTTTTAATAAATTGAAATTTAACACAATGTACTTTAATAACCAATTCTATCTATTTTTTTTTTCTAAATAGAAATCTCTAGGGAGGACTGAATCCCCCTATATATTGAGTCAGTGCTTGCGGTTTTCTCTAAGTTTGGAAAGAGAAAGCAATAGTCTCTTGCTATTTACCTTTGGCATGTGGTTACATAGTTACAAAGTAGGACCCTGAGCCTGGCACCTATGTGGACCCTCATCTTAATTAGCCCGATTCTAGATCTCTGTAGACTGCTTCAAAATAAAGATCTAACATGTCACAGTATAATCAGCCAGAGGGTTCACACACACATTTCACTGTTAGACCCGATTGTAGGATCAGGACTTGTTATAAGACCAGATGTAAACCAATGGTTCTTCACATATGGATGGCTTGATAACAACTTTGCCATCTCTACATAATTTACTTAAAAACCTTTCAAGAACCACCGTCCCTCACTCCTCAGGGGAAAAAAAAAAAGTCCTTTCTAATTAGTAGGGCTGGTGTTTTCTGGAAATTGTTGATATTGCTGCGTTTATCTTCTGAAATGACCTTTCATTTCCGGAATCGCCGATTTCTTCTGATTTTTCCACTTTGTGCTTCAGCTGTTCAAGCCATTTACTACCAATGCCTAAAATGGTTAAGCCTGAGGATAGTTAAAGCATTCGGCAAAGATGTGCTCCATGTGGATGGAGGGAAGTTATTTTGTACAATTTGCAGCAAAGTTCTTGACCGTGTTAAAAAGGGCCACATACTCAACCACATTAAAGGTCCATGTCATATTGCAGCAATGGAGAAAAGAAAGCAAAGGCTAGAGAGCAGCGATGAGACAGCAGTAAAGCAACAGCTCACAACTACTGGTGTGCTTGCACAACAAAATGAAAATCAGGAATACTGGGTGGAGGCCTGTTGCAACGCAAACATTGCACTAGAAAAAACAGACAAAATGTGAGAATTCCTAAACAAGCACTTATGAAATGGGGTCTGTATCCTGCAAGCAAGTACACCGAGACAAGTCAATCTTCCCCGTGTATTTGAACTAAACAAGCAACAACTGGTCACTGAGTTGAAGGATCAGCACATAACTGTAACTGTGGATGAATATACAGACAATGTAAACTGGTATGTTGCAAATTATTCTAATACAGCTGATGCAGGTTTCAGAAGATTGCCCAGCTGCTGCTAAGCTTGTAGAAACAGTGGAATTAGAACGTGTTAGCTACTCTGCAGTTGCACAAGCTGTTATAAAGACCCTTATACAACATGAAATTGACTTTTCAAATGTACTAGTTTATGTGACAGATAATGCAAAATACATGTGAAAGTCATTCAAAGACAGTTTAAGCGGCATTTTAACCAGCTGCATTCATGGGACCTGCTGGGTATACATTACAGCTTTACTAGGTGAGTGCTGGCTCTGTTTGTTTACAGAAGTGGACCGTCTGTGTGCTCTAATAAAAAAGCTGATATGCAAACGCCCACTTAGAGTCTACCTTATCGACCGTGGAGTTGAAAGCCCAACATTACCTCCGCAACGGGTTGTAACAAGATGGAATACTTGGTTTAAAGCCATAGACTATCTTTGCCATCAAGTGGAGTACTTGTGTGGAGTATTACAAGGGGTTCATTGGTTGGGAAATCAAAGTGGAGGACGACTGCCGTTTTAGAGGAGCTAAATGTTTATTGCAATGAATCATTTTGTGGCACATTCAATTTTTATCCAAGCAGAAGCAACTCCACTTGTTCGGACACTACTTACATTTGAATCATGGTCAACATTACCAACGGAAGTGTACAACATTGCATTTGATTTGGTGGTAATACTGCAGTACGCAGGACAGAATGTACTAGAGTAGACAATCTCAAGCATCAAGTTTTTCAAAACTATGCAGAGAAACTGCAGAGGTACTTAAATACAGAGAAACAGCCAGCATATAGATTTTTTTTTCGCGATGTGAGAATCCTTGATCCCAAGCAAATTCGTGTACTCTCCCACAACTTCAGTGACTATGAACTGAGTGTTCTGCTGCTGAGTTCTGTACCTGAGGGTGAGTGGGGAGTTTATCTGAACATTGTAAATGAACTTCCTAGTACCAAGGACATTTCTCTCTCCAGTTTTTGGAAAAGCATGGACAAATGTTTGCCAAGACTTAGCCAGATTGCTTGTGGTGTTTTGGTGATCCTGTGCAACTCAGTTGATGCTGAACGCAGTTTCTTCAAACTTGAACAAGTGCTAACCCCGCAACGTTACTGTATGTTATTGGCAAGTATGAAGATGTATGCCCAAATGCATTTTAATGTGTCCTAAGTGTGTTTCAATGAATATTTTTATGCTGATATAGGTGATGGGCACATATTTTCAATAAAACATTAGTTTACTTTAAGCAGAAATGTAATTATTCCATAGTTCCCGATGTTGTTAGATCGCTGCATAAAACAATAATTCAACTTTTATTTTAAATGTATAGTCTTGTATGGCAAGAATTTTGTTTTGTGTTTATAGTGATGATCACTTAATACATTTTTTTATGTTCTAAAAATGACAATTTCTGTTTAAAAAATAGTCTGTAAACACTAATGTAGGCTACTGCATTTTTTTGCAGTAAAGGATTACATATTGCTTGTTTGTCAATACATGTGTTTTTTGTATTAATATAATGCATATCTGAAATTTCTGAAATATAAAGCTTTGAAAATCTGATATTACTGTTTTCATTGCCGGAAAACACTTGCCCTGCTAATTAGCTTAACCGTCAGGTAAGACCCAACCACAAAGCTGCAGAGACAACTGGATGGGAAACAGACCTGGAGAAGGATGGCAGAAGGGCTAGATGATGAGCTGAGGAGTGGAAAGATGGCATGAAAAGGCTACCGATGCTCCCCGGGTTGCGCAAACCCGACTTACGGAAATCCGGATTTACGGAAAAAGTTCCATAAGTGCCTTTTTTATTTTTTTATTTTTTGCATAATTGTCGGAGATACATTCCCGATTTACGCAAAACTCGACTTACGCAAGGCGTTCCGGAACGGAATGCTTGCGTAGGTCGGGGAGCTTCGGTATTTTTGTGGAGCTATGCAGAACATAAAACAGTTATGTGTGTTCTTGGCATAAAGTTACATTTTCACATTTGCATAATATTCTATTGGGGCCCTGTCTTAATTCAGACTTCTAAAGAGACTCCAGGGATAACTACACACCTTAAATAATCTACATAGGCGTACGAAACACAAGAACCAAAGGACCCTTCTTACCGTCCATGTTCCACTCACCTCATAAGAGATGCAAACTAAATGCAAGTATTTAAAAAGTAAATTGAAGGAGCATTCCTCTTTAACTGAGAAGAGGTCTTTAAATTCTTGGCTTTGTTTTAGCTTTCTTCATGGGAAAGGGGGAGGAAGCAAAGACTACACAAAAATCCTTCTGAGATGAAGGAAATACGTCCTATTCCTATATCTCTGGACAGTCTTCTTTAGATCCATGTGAAACAAGTAAACTGGCTGAGATGGCGGAGCTGGACAAATACAAATGTTGGTCCTCTAGCCTTACAATAAGCTGTTCCCTCTTGGCATTGATAAGGTTTCTAATTCCCATGGATGGAACCAGTATTTCCAAAGGTTTCATAGAAAGGAAAGCTAAAAATTCCCTTAGAAGTTCACAATCTGTTTGCATGGGCTTGAAGGCAGGCATAGCATCTGCTCTTACTGTTAGAGTTTGAATACACACATAGTTAAACTAGGAAACTAGGAAAAAGAAAATCAAGAGGAACAGAGAGGCTAAAAAGCTTATAAAATATTTAGTCTGCTCTCTCCTGTTAAAAAGATGAACTTTGCAACATGAGATTTTTCTTCCAGGGTCCAGTTATGCAACACAATTGCCTGAAGGAACCTGTGGCTAAAAGCCATGATTACAGGTTTCTCCTCTTGATTTAATTTAATTCAGGCCTCCTTTGATAGGATTGTCATTTCGGGGGGGAGTAATTAGAGTAAGCTGTTCAGGATTCATCAGAGCTGAATAAATTTATACCTAATGCCTCTAAGTAATCCTCTAGCCAATTCTAATTCAGAGATTTTAATTCTACAGTGTTCAGACAGTTTTTGGTTACTGCTGATGCAAGAGAGTCTTTCTTCAACGAAAGGGATGATCCATGGTGTCATCTCCTACTATTAGGAGGTCAAAATAATGATTCCTGTAGCTCAACCACCATTATCCTGTTGGAGGATGGCTGAAACATTTATTCAGTTCTTGCATCATCTCTGGAAACAAATGGGCCCTGGAAATAATTTAGAAAGATGACCTTGAGATTCTAGAAATTCTTTCTTCTATTCCTACTTCATTTGCAGTATGTTGAAGAAAATACATAAATATTCAAAGCAATTAATGGATCAAGCCCCAGCTATGTGAAAGACCAAATTTTGGCCTGTGAACTGCTGATACACTTGTGCCTTCTGGGATAAGATTACAAAATCTGGGACAAAGTACACTAGAGCAGAAGACAAAGCATTCTCAATCAAGGGATCTGGTGTGATTGAGAACAAGTAGCTGAAATGCAAAATATTAATTTTTATTCAATTTTATGCAAAAATAGTAATTTCCATGATCAATATATGCCATATTTTCAGCACTAAGTGCCCAAAGTGGGAACAGAGGGGCTATACCATTGGGCAGCAATAACATGTCTGACTAGTAGTGCAGATGGTGAGGTTTTTTATTTGGGAGGTGTGGACTAGGGTTGCCAACTTTCCAATTGCAGAAAACCAAACATATCTGCCCCGCCCCCTTCCCCACCCCTTCTCAGAGGCCCCGCCCCCATTCACTCCATCCCCCCCCACTCTGTCGCTTGCTCTCCCCCACCCTCGCTCAATTTAACCGGGCTGGGCAGGGAGCTGGGGTGAAGGAGGGGGTGAGGACTCTGGGGTGGGGCCAGAAATGAGTGGTTCAGGATGTGGGGAGGGCTCTGGGCTGGTGCAGGGAGTTGGGGTGAGGGCTCTGGCTGGGGGGTTCGGAGTGTGGGCTCTGGGAGGGAGTTTGGGTGCGGGAGGAGGCTCAGGGCTGGGACGGGGTTGTGGTGCGGGAGAGGATGTGGGGTTATGGCTCTGCGATGGAATTTGGGTGTGGGAGGGGGTTCAGGGTGTGGGATGGGGTTGAGATGTGGGACGGGGTGTGAGGGGTGGGCTCTGGGAGGGAGTTAGGATGTGGGAGGGGATTCCAACCTGGGGCAGGGGCTTGGGGTTCAGGAGGGGGTTTGGGGTGTGGGCTCTGGGCAGCGCTTACCTCAGGCGGATCCCGGAAGCAGTCGGCATTTTCCTCCGGCTCCTAGGTGGAGGCACAGCCAGGTGGCTTCGCGAGCTGCCCCTGTCCACAGGCACTGTCCCCACAGCTTTTATTGTCTGCAGTTCCTCGCCAATGGGAGCTGCGGCGCTGGCACTCGGGACGGGGGCAGCGCACGGAGCCCCCAGGGCAGCTCCTCCACCTAGGAGCTGGAGGGAAATGCTGGCCACTTCTGGGAGCTGCAGGGAGCCTGCCTTAGCCCCACTGTGCCGCTGACCGGACTTTTAATGGCCCCGTCAGCGGTGCTGACCGGAGCCACCAGGATCCCTTTTTGACCAGGTGTTCCGGTCAAAAACCGGGTGCCTGGCAACTTTAGTGTGGATGTTATCTGTATCAAGTAGAGAGGAGATGTGTTGTCATATCCTCTAATTTTAAATATAACTGTTTGAGGGTACGTCTTCACTTACATCCGGGTCCGGATGTAAGCAATCGATTTTCTGAGTTCGATTTATCGCGTCTGGTTAAGACGCGATAAATCGATCCCGGATCGATCCCGGAAGTGCCCCGGATCGATCCCGGAAGTGCTCGCCTTCGACGCTGGTACTCCAGCTCGGCGAGCGGAGTACGCAGCATCGACGGGGGAGCCTTCCTGCCGCGTCTGGACCGCGGTAACGTCGGACTAAGGTACTTCGAATTCAGCTACGTTATTAACGTAGCTGAATTTGCGTACCTTAGTCCGAAGTGGGGGGGTTAGTGTAGACCAGCCCAAAGTAACTAAAACAAATGTTAAAGAATTCACTTTGAAATTCTCTGATTTATTATGGTTTCTAATGGGCTCTGAATATTCTTGGTCCTTAAGTGCCCTCATAAGGCTTTGCTTACTTCTGGGAAACAGGATGTGATATTACTTAGATGGCAGCTCTCACTGGGGAAAACCAGCTCCATTTACCATGTGCAGCATAGGGCTAGGGGGACCTCACTGCTCCAAAGTAAGATCTGGCAGATTAAAGGAGAATGCTGCTGGGGCTCTGAAGTGCGTCATGAGAGAATTTCTAGTAGAAGCCATAGATATTTTTAAAATCTGTTATGAAAACTAGCTTTTCATAACATTCTTAGTAAAAAAAAATTTAGCTTTCTAAGCTATTATGACTAATCACTGCAGTTTGCTTTTAGGGGGTGTGCCAAAGATATTTAATTTACTGCTTTTTCTGGGATGCTGCATGTCCAGCTGTTCTGTTAAGTAGTTAGACTCCAAGCAGATGGAATACAGCCAATTGATATTTCTTGTCTGAAGAGACAATGGGAAAGAAGATGTGCTTTTCCCCTTTGGTCCTTGGCTTGTGGCATCCTGATATTACTGGTTGGATCAGAACTTGGTTGTGTAGGCTTTAACAGCAACTTTAAAAATATTGATTAAGCTGGCTGTGACGGGTTCCCCCCTCGGGGTGCCACTTGGAACTTGGGGACCTCTGAGCCTACCTGACCCACCAGCCTGAGCTCCGTTTGCACTGTATTGCTGGGGCAAGCCAGCCAAGCCCTCCCTCAGGCTTCAGACTGCACTTTACCAGCACACATACAGGTAGCGACACACCCAGCTGCAGCTATACACACAGATACTGAGATCAGCTCTGCATGGGAAGGCTCAGCTAAGGAGTTGCCCAGTACTCAAGGGCACATGGCTCTCTAGAGGGTAAACCCAAAATTGTACCATCTTGCACTGTACAGTACTCTGCAGTGCAAGCTCATGAAATTCGCCCCCTCAATGTGGAGAGGGATATACACAGCTTTCTGCCCCCAAGTTATGATTTCCACACACACTGGTTTTAGACCAAACAAAAGCAAGTTTATTAACTACAAAAGATAGATTTTAAGTGATTATAAAGGATAGCAAATAGCAAATAAAACTAGGTAATCTGCTTTGATCTAACACACAATCTAAGCTTAATATATTAAAGAAACTGGTTATAAGTAGCAATTTCTCACCCTAATGCTGTTTTAGGCAGATTGCAGAGATTCTTGAAGGCCAGCTGCACTTGCTTGCAGCTTAAAACTCCAGATATTCCTTTCACAGTCCAGACACCTCCTAGCCTGGCCTCAGCCCTTCTCCCCTAGTCCAGTCTTTTTGTTCTCAGGTGTTTCCAGCAGTCCTCTTTCTTGGGCAGGAAGTCAATGAAGAATCAACCTCAATGATGTCACTCCCCTGCCTTAAATAGTTTTTGCATATGGCAGGAATCCTGTGTCTCCCAGTGTGATTCCCACCCTCAGTCAGTGCAAAAATACTGGTATTATCATGGAGTCCAGTACCAGGTGACTTGGTCACATGTCCCTGCTGCCATAACTCAGGCTGTTTGCAGCGTCCCCAGGTAGGCTTCCCAATGGGAGATTAGCATCTTCAAAGACCTATTGTTCTCCGTAATGGCTCTTCCCAGCGAGCCATGTAGACTGATTGCATTCTGTCTAGTGGGCGTTCCCCCGGTGTAAACACATTTGTAATAGGAATATTGTCTTTGCATCTAACTTCAGATACAAAAATGATACATGCATACAAATAGGATAGTCATCATTGAAAAGGTTATGACTTATTGAATATATCTCACATGCCTTATCTTGCATAAAATACATCATAGTTACACCATAATCACGTCCTATAACAACAATCTCTATGAAGAATATGTGGGCATAGTGCCATACTGACAAAGGCTGTTCTTCTCTGTGATGGTCATGGTTGCCCTTGGGACAGATGGGGAAAACACATGTGCGTAGTTCCCATAGATTTTATTTCAGTAAAAGAGTTAAAGACCTTGGAAGGAAGAAGGGGAGCAGATGGTGAGTTCTGGCCTGACACCAGGTGTCTTTATGTTGAAGC
Organism: Emys orbicularis; assembly: GCF_028017835.1. NCBI lineage: Eukaryota > Metazoa > Chordata > Testudines > Emydidae > Emys > Emys orbicularis. The sequence goes on from NC_088684.1 coordinate 220,672,018, forward strand.
AAAAAAGATGTAGTTAAAAATAAAGTATCCATAAAATATTTATTTGTACATTTGTACAGAAAACTGGTTCTGCAGTTCTGATCCAAACTGCACAAATGCAGTGTCATTCAGATGACACTTTTTTCTCTCATGTTCACTTGCTATAAAAAAAAAACCTTTTTGAATTAAAAAAATAAAAAGGTCTGTACTTTGTAAATACAATGGTCAATAGGATTGCAGTATGCAAATAAGAGACAGGAGAGTGGATAGACTAAAGGATTGATTGGCTGATTTACTTTCTCTTCCACCGCACCCTCCCCTCTCCAGTCCTATTTAGGAAAGGGTCAGACAGTTCTGCTATATTCTTTATCATTTGTTGTTATCCAATAATGAGCTATTCATATGGCAAGGAGAGAAGGACAACACATATATACATTATTAGTCACTATCACCTAATAAAAATAGAGACATGCACATGTGGCATATCAGTTACACAAAATTGGTCTTGTGTGGCTAGCCAAAATATGTAATTATTTTGAGTTCATTTTAACTTTGTGTTTATTTTAGAACAAAATTTCAAGTCTTCCTCACACAAACTTGGCCAAATTGCTCATGTTCATGGCCTTTTTGCTCTGAGAGCTATACTATTATTTTGGGAGATGGTTAAAAGAAGAGACGCCTTGCTACAGCCACATTAATTCCCTCAAGAGGACTTGATACCTTTTTAGTTGAACTTTTTTCATTCAATTTTATCCTTTAACTCTGAAGGCATGCATCTCTTACAGAACTCTGTGGATGTCCCAGGCAGGTCTCCAGGGCCCTTCAGTGTTGTTCTTTTAGTCTGTCGGAGCTCATTTTGGAGCAGTGGGATTGTCCTTTGCTTTGTCTCCACATCACTTAAAGTGTAAGCAAAAATAGGACCAGGATCACAAACTGAACTCAGATCTCCAGCTGCATCTGAATCTATATTGAGCTGCCAAATGTTGCTTAGAATTGCTGCGCAAAAAAGGCTCTGCCTACTTACTGACATTGTTGCATTTCTATAACTTAAGTTTTTTTCATGAGGATAGATTACTGGCCTGTTGCTCAACCCCCAACCTGGAGAACCAATGGACTGTTTCTTGTCTGGTCCCCATCCTACAAGGAGTGAAAACTCCCACCAGCATAACTTGGAAGGTCTTTGGACTGCATAAGCTTGCCCACCCTATCAAGGTGCAGTCCCCAGGAAAGTTCCAGCAATAGCAATAAAGAACACTACTCTTACCCCGGGCCAATGGGAATGGTGTCTTATTGTGTGTATTTAGAATAAAACAAAAGCAAGCTTTTTATATTTACATCTAAACATCTTTGAAAATATGTTCATGCTTAATTTGCCTATTGAGGCCTCGGTTAGTTTCTGGCTTTCTTCTGCAATGGATGACATCACAAACTCCTAATGTGAGCAAGGAGACTTGTATAGCTTTGTGATGTCACTGAAATGTTGCTGGGGAAATATGGAAACTTCATGGCCTCACTTGGCAAGTAAGTGCAAGAGAAATTGCTTTTTAATGTTTTGTATTTTAACCATTCTGTACAATATACCTTTTGGAAATGTTTTTTTTAAAGTCTAGGTATATATTCCAATACTGATTTGGAATCTTAAACCAGATGGACACTTCTTAATTGACAAATTTTTAAAATATATGAAACCCTCACATCCCCAAAGCAAAAGAGAATAGCCCTTAGTTTTTAATATATTATATGTACTAGGGACCATATGCATCATTAAAATAACTTTCACTGTCATACTGTAATGATTGTAAGTATGTGTAGTCAAGAGAAAAACAGAATTAAGGGCTTGCTCCGAATAAACCATTGTGTAGTTAGGTTGGGGAGTGGAGATAACCTGCTAGGTTGTTATAGTGGCTTCACATCAACCTCAAAATTGATTTCTGTATTTACACAGCTTTTAAGATTTTTTTCAAAAAGATTCCTAGGAACTGTAGTGTTAGATCCCATCTCAGTGACCATTTCATGCTGAATTAAAGGGTAGTGGAATTTGATTTGGGATACCATTTTTACATAAGTAATTCCCAGGGATGGGTGAAAGGGGTAATTAATCATTTTAAAAGTTCTGCTCTCTCTCTTTATTTTAAGTCCACGTTCCTTCTTATCTTTAGAACAGATGACAGCTTCTTTTTGGATAAACAAACACAGTTTATTCTTCCTACTTGTTAAATTTAATAATTTAAAACACATTAGAAATATTCTAGTTACAAAATGCATTGTAAATATGTAATTACATTATAATAGGTTAAATTAACAGTAGCATAGAAGTTACCTCATTGAACAATAATCATAATCTGTTGTTTATTTTATTGCTTGTATTATGGTAGTGTTTAGAGCGCACAAACACACGCACAAAAAAGTCTGTCTCAAAGAGCTTGTAATCATCCCCCTCCTGTACTAACCCCTTTCCATCTCCACATGCCCCTCATGCAATTAGTCATTTTGTGGTCTGTATCTAGATATTTTCTGCTGTTACTGGTAATTCTAATAACTAAAACTAAATGCAGCGATTGAGGGCTAGTGAGCTTTTTTTAGTGCTGATGTATTTTTTGGGATGGAGAGGTGGGTGACAGCAACGTAACCCATCCCACAAACTGGAGAGTAAGCTGGTACAAAGATTGTCCTCTAGGCTTTCGCTACTGTTATCCCTAAAGGTTCGCCCAAGCCAGAGAGTTCAAATATCCCCGGCGGCAGGAATGTGCTGATGGGGGCTTATGGTTCAGGCTCATGGTTCAGTTGACCTCTTTCTAGTGTGAACAGCATTCTAACACATGTCTTGATAGAGGTGCTAAAGTGGTTTCCTAACCAATGTAGAAAGACCTCTAACAGTACAGAGGGGAAACAAAAAGACATGTAGTGGGCTAAAATAGCAGCTTCAGACAGGTGGAGTGGGAAAAAAAAGTCATGGAGGCTGTCTAAACTCGTCTTTGGGTTGGGACTTGATTCAGAAGATGAGTAATCAAGCATTCCCCTTATTGTGATACTGACTCATATTTCTAGTATGAGGAGAAAATCTACCTATATCAGATTCAGGAATATTTATTTCAGGGTCATTATAAGATTTTTAAATAATATTGGCATGGACAACTATTGACAGGTTTTTTTTATTTTTATTAGGAAAGTTGTACTAAATTGCACATTATTTTCATGTATAACGTGTGACCTTAACTGAAACATATTTGATAATTGGAGCATGAAATATAATTTGGACCTTTGCTACAGAGTTCTGTAATGTTTGTGTAGTTGTGATGATTAGGTATAATGTAAGCTGCAACATCACAGTTAGTGGGAAGAGGAGAAAACAAAATGAGCTTCATAAGTATTTGCTGAAAGTAAAAATCAAAATACCTCGAATTTCCTGTTTATTATATTAATTATCCCATATTGATTCCTGGCTTGAATAGCTTTTGTAATTTTCTTGGTAAACGTTAGCCATCCACCTCAAAAAGGGAATTTATTGCAAATAAAGTGTTGCTAAATGCAGGATATAAGCATCTTTCTGTTACAGTGGCAAAGGTAGGGGTGTGTGTGTGCGCGCGCGCGTACATGCGGGTGTGGGCGGGGGAGATGACTATAACTACAAGTAGCAATTCATATATAGAATTTAGGACATTGAGATTAAAATCCTGTCTAGAACATGAGTCTTGTGGTTTAACTCTAGTTTTCTGTTTCAGAAAACATCCTGGGATGGCATGGGCCAAAGTCACATTCCACAGAACTGAAAAATGGTGCTTTCAGCTCTTTATCATCTGCTAGTGCCAATATAACGTGGGCAATAGTACCAACTGCAACTCAAGATGGGCAAACACTACAGCCAAATACTGAGGTAAACACGGTAGACCTGCGTATATTTGTTTTCTTTTTCATTTAGGTTAGAAAGCCCCTACCATGCTTGTAGCTTGCCCATTCTTGCCAAATCGTGTTTGATAGGTATTTTATTCATATTAAACTGCTCCTTTTTTACTTTTTAAAACATTTTGTATTTTAAATGGCTTAATTAGTAAGTAAAGTTAAACAGCGGAGATGTATGGTGGAGTATGGTGAAAAATGCAGTATAAAAACCTACACAGATATATTTATGTATGGCACTTACTGTGTGTGTCACTGCATGTGTGGGATTACGTCAGATAAACTTACGAATCGATGCACTACATATGCTTTTGTTTAGCCTGGAGCTGTTTTGATTTCCAATGGAAGAATTATGATGAGTCCATTATAGTGGCGCCCATCGTGACCTGATTTGAGTAGTGCTGTATATATTGTAATGCTTCATGGAATAAGGACTCCTTACTTCACACTAACACAGCACACTGCAACAGTGATTTGTAGATTTGAAACTGTCTAATATTGGTCTTTCTGAATTGGCAGGACACAGTATAAAAGTTGTCAAGATATTACAGGATATTGTCAGTGTGCGCTATTAGGTAGTGATTGCTATAAAACAGTGTACCATGGTAGCAATCGGCAAGTTATCTAATAGCAGCATTTTAGTACCCATGCCTGCTGTAGATGGGCTGGTTCGCATGGCAAACACTTTAAGGCAAGTGATATATTCACTTGTAAACTTATTTCTAGCTCTAATGTGGTTTTGGTATGTTTGTGTGGATGTAAGGAGCTGCTCACCTTTGTGCGGGGAATCCAACTTAATTCCAATTGAAAATTATCTACAGATAAAGGGACCAATCCTGCTAGGTGAAGTTGAGGGTACTCTGCACCTGCTAGGATTATTCAAAGACCTCTTCAGGGGTGCTTGATCTCTGTTAGAAGATTCCAATTTATTGATGGAGCATTTGCTTGCCACCTGTGTCCTATGACTTGTATACAAATGTGTTCTTGCTCTTTTAGAGTAAGATCCTTGCAAAGTACTTGACAGAGGGATTTCTTATACCCATAATGATGTACCTCACAAAGAAAGACACCTGTTACACCTGAAGCACACATTATATAACTCATTTTCTGATGCAGAACTTCAGAATGAGTTTACAGTGCTTGAATTTTTGGCATAAAGATTGAAACGCTCTTCTGCTTTCATTTTGTCTAAACTGTAAGAAGTAATGATTATCTTAGTGGAATTATACAATTACATTTTTTTAAATGGGATTATGCACAGCCTTCAGGGTTTTTTTTTTTTTTTTTTTAATATTAAAGGGATCCTGTTCAAAATCAAGTGACCCCAAATTCTTGGAACTTAGTAACACTTGTTTTTTTTTTTTTTTAAACACTGTCCTCATTGTATTTCTGTAAAATACGTTCCCAAAAGTAAAGGCTAAAATACTAGTAAAATCCCAACTTCTCTCCTGGACAATCAGTTCACCACCACCATCACACCCCAAGATACTAGGGTTGTTCTTATTTGCAGCATGTATGTTGCATCATCCTTCATTTCTGCCTGTCTACTCTATTGTTTAAGAACCAGCAGTGCTGGAAATTACAAGACTATTGCTTGCTGGAAGCACTAGGGCAGTGTGATGTATTACAATAATTTTATATATTGTGATATATGTGAATGCGTCAGTCATAAGAACACACTTCATAGATGCTTGTGATACATTTTCAATTCCAAAAGCAAAGCGGACAAGCTACAGTAAGTCAAGGGATGGTGAAGTACGTATGTCTACAAGGTCTAACTGTTGGCCTTTGCAGCCTTGGCAGTTTCTTTAAATATATTTCTCCTATCTCAGTACAGACACTGAGTTACATTAGCAGATGGAGATGGAAGGCTTTTCAATTTTATGGTTGTTATTCCAGCTATAAAAGCAAGAGGCAGATTGACATTCCACTTGCTTTCTGTCTTTGATAGATAGAGACTAAACTAAATTCTGGTTTCATTTGAGCATATGAATAGACATTCGGTTTTGGGCCCTGGGTTTTGTTTGATATCTCCAGTTGCTGTTTGATCTTGTGGTTCTCCAAATGCAAATGGTTGTCGTCCTGATTCACTGAAAAGTTCTGTGATTTTTTTTTTTTTTACTTTTTTCCCCATCTGTGTAGTTGGAAGAGATTGTGAGCAAAATGTACCCCAAGTGGTACACTCTCATCTTCCTGCACCAACTTAGACCCTGTGTCCCTGTGGGATTCTCTTAAAGGAGAGCATATGGGGAAGTTCTTTTGGGGGACAGCTCTGATCTCTACAAGGGGCTCTATATGAGTGTCCTTGGGGGATGCACCCAAACAGTTAACTGCCCCGCCAGAAGTACTGTCTGTTTCAAGGACAGAACTGCTGAATGCCGCAGGACTCCTGGCAGAGTGGAGGTTTTGGGTATTTTGTGTGCCTGCTTCACTCCATGCTGTGGGCATACTTCACAAGCTAATATTCTGCTGGTATTGGAACTGATTAAACTTGACAATATATTTTCCTTTAATGAAATACGCAGTGGTCTCTGACTTACCCATTAGTGAAGCAATATTTTCAGCATTCGCCTTGCATCCTGAATTTAGCATAATTTAAAATGGCATTGGCTAAACCTGAATTGCCAGTTTACTATAGAGTTTCTCTCTGCCTTTTCTTTTAATAGGAGGGTAAGAGAAGGATTGGAAGAGGATTATGTAATTCAAATTTTATCCAGCAGTGAGGTCAATGGACCTAGATGAGCATATGATGTAAATTCACTTTAGTTAGAAATTGTGTAATTTATTTTTCAGATAAGTAAATGACAATTCTCTTAAGCGAAGTATTTTTTTTAAAAAGAGGGGGAAAATGTGTTGCCATGAGTATTCCTTGCTCCTGGATAAATTGTAAATTGTTGCATTGGACTTTTGACTTGTTTTGTACTAGAGAAAACTGGTAAGAATAGCTGTCAATTAGAAATTTCTTGCTAGAAGAATGAGAGTCCTGGCCGATTTTGTCCTTCAAACTTATTTGCCATTCCTTCTTTTCATAGCCCTTCCACCTTCAGCATGCACACAACAATTTCATCTTGATTGGGGAAATGCTTAAGGGATAAAACTTTTTATTTTTAAAGAGAAAAATAATTACTCTGTGCTTTTTGATTTCTTGCTTCCCCCCTTCCCGCCCTTTTTTTATTACAGTGTCTTCCATGACTGCTGACTCAACAAAGCGAATTTTAAACCACTGCAGCTTGGATATGGATATCAATATATAATTTGATAATATATGCTGAGCATTAATAGTCTGACCTAAGGTGTAATGAAATTATGGATTGCAGTTTATCACTTACAGACTCTTTAATGGGTTGTCATGCCCCAAATCCCACCTGACTCTGCCCAAGGGATTTTATACTTCTGGGGTGGAACCACATAATGGCTAAGGTATCTTATTCCCCATATCCGTTTCCACTTGATAGACTCCATATCCATTATGCTCTTCCTCCTCCCCACATTTTGTTTTGATATATTTTAAAAATTGCCTGTGTCTTGCATTTATTAATCATTCATAAAATACATTGGTAAAGGGAACTGCAGGAATGTTGCTGTTTTGTTTGTGGAGGCTTGGGCTCTGCAACAGGATGATAAAATGCAGCAACAGATTTAATTAATAATCTCCGGGCATCATTTTGCAAGTAGTTTTAACCATTCTGATGTCTGAGTTCTAAATATGTATATATAGAGAGAGTCCTTTTTCTACCCAGTTATAAAATAAAATGTCTGATTTTGCACAAGATAAAAGCTGTACATGTAGCTTGGGGTGTACTGCTTTTGTGATTTTCCCTGTACATTTCGGCATATTAAGATATTTCAGCAGTTGAACTAACAATTTGGTCTGTGGCATGGGGGTGCTACTAGCTTAAAGATGCTGTCCCTTTTTAACAATAGATTTTAATTATTTTGTTTACTTTCCACTTGAAGTAATATCCCCTCATAAGCTTGAAAATAGCATCTTTCCCTCTGCTCTTTTTGTCTCATCACCTGGCAGATGTTTTTCCTGCTAATTCTGTCATAAAGCAGCAGCCGAATGCATCCATGCTGGGATTATTCTTTTAGCTTTTGTTGTCTACATAATCACCGATATCTGTCTTCAATAGTGGGAGTCCAACTCTGAATATAAAGGTTAACTTTGCATTCCCTATGTTGGCTGGAGCTGTCTTTGTTGTAGCGGAGCAAAAATATTGTAGGGTCTTTTGTAAAGATCACTTATTGTATTCTGGCAATAGGAAAGATGCCTCTTTAGTAATCTTGGCAATAAAGGGGGTGGGTATAGATATACACTAAATACTTAGAATCTGAAGGACTTTTCATACTAAGGCATGTGTTATAAAGTAAGTCCTGTTTTGGCCTAAATTATTATGAATGTTTTATATTGTTGTAGTGCCTAAAGGACTCAACCACTTCTTTTTAAATTGTTGTCCCCTTTCATTTCCATTTGGATGGTGGCCTATAGTATGAAAGCAACTGTGTATGTGTTGTATAGTATGATACTTAATGCTGCTTCTGATTTGTCAAGAATTCTTTGTCTGAATCCATGAATGGGTATTGACAGCATTGCCAAACCAAGCATTGAAAAATCACAAAACAGGCCCCCAAAACTCATGGACTGGCTTAAAAATCATCAGATTTAAAACAAATTATATACGTGAGGTGTCATCTGTCTTCTGATTTTTGAACCTGCAGAGACCTTATGATTCATATTTTCAGTCTTTCTCCCCAACTATGAAGTCTAGATACTCCTTTATTTTTTATTTTTTAAATGAACGCCAAGATTCTCACATAAGCACACAGAGCATTGGAACACTTCCTACAGTAATGGTGCCACAAGCCACTGAACAAAACTGTAAACCTTGGAAGCCATGCATTTGGTTGCTGCTATTACTTCCAGTCAGGGGGTGTTTTTGCACCAGCAGCACTGCTAGTTCCAGCGCTCCTGTAGGTGCTGACTCCAAGTGCTGGGACTTCAGAAAAATACCAAATTCATAATAAAATCGCAAGAGTTGGCAGCCCTGCATCATTGGTGCACACCAAGGTGCACAGAACAGTTCCTATTTCTCAACCATCTCAATTAGCCCTCCATATAAAATACACTGGCAGTAGCGAAGTCCTTCTTGGACTTAATGGAATTCTGGCTGCTTCTTGTTTTTTAGTTTACATGAAGCTAAGCTTGGAGTAGGGTTTCCTTTTTCAGGGCGGGGGGGGCAGAGGAGAGGCGGTTTGGTGGGTGGAGGAGGAGGGAAGCAGTTGATGATGTGTATGTCACTCTGGATATGGTGGAAAAGTTTTATTAAGCAGGAAATTTTACAGTGTTTCCTAAAGGCGGTCACGTTCTGGATTAATCTAAACTTGTCTGGAAGCTGGGTTCCCTTAACCCAGAGTGCTTTGTCCTCAGCTCTCATGGGCTTTATTCTGGGCTTTGTTTTGTCCCAGAGTAGCACAGTTGTCTTGGTGGCTCGTAGACGTAGCTGTGTTCTTTAATGTATCTGGGACCTTATTCATTTGCTGCTTTGAAGATGAGGACTAAGACAATAAACTGCCAGTGGAAGTGGAGAAAATAGGGCCCAGCCTGAAGCATGGCAGTCGTGTGAGATAGATGGGGAGAGGATAGGCTTGACCACAGCCAGCCAACGTGTTTTTAAAATGGCCTAAGCCCCAACTACACTAAGGCTTAAGAGTTAAAATGTATTAGGTCAATTTTAAAAACACATTATCTATTTTTCCTAGTCTAGGCACAGCCTTAGTAGAACCACAGCGGAGAACCAGATACGCAGTTGGGTGTCGTCAGCATATTGATGACATTGGCGTCCATAATTTATCACCTATCTGAATGGTCTCATAGATATTGAAGAGAAGGGGCCGGTACAGAACCCTTTGGGAATCCACACGTGTCATTTGAGGGAGGCTGATTTCTCTTTAAGCTCCTTCTGAAGGAACAAAAATTCTTTATGTACTAAGAGATCACAGTCTCTAAAGGCACAATTAGTCTAGTAATTGGTGTTACTTTAATCCCTGTCAGAACAGACACATCTCTATGTTCTGACAGTCCTTAAAGAGAGCTCTGATTCCTCTTTCAGTGCTACTGTGCTATTAAAATTAATTCGTTTCCTCTCTGACCATACTTAAAGTTTTGTTAAAGAATTCTGTGCCTTTTATGATAAATTGCATGCCCACGGGGAGGGGAGAGAACTTTGTGGCTGACATTCAGCATTAAATGTACCAACTAAACAAAATCTGAATCGACCTATAGCTTAAAATAGAACAAGTCATTTAAATTGCTACCCTTGAGGGAATCAGCTGGTTACATTATAGAATCGTAGACACCCCTGCCTAACAAACAAAACCGAAACACAAAAGCGTTCTGGTTTTTTGTCTTCTCTCGTGGTGTAAATACTTAGCACATTGCTAGAATCTGTGTATCTGCCGCTGACTATCCCTCAGATTTCCATTACGATAATATGCAGGAAAGAAGATTTAAGATCCTGTGCAGGGGCGGATAGAAGCTCCTGGTTCACTGGGTGCACTATACTAAACTGCTGAGGGGTCACCCACCATCTGCAGCACACACACCTCTCCCCCTGGCACCACAACCCTAATCACAGCCCAATGTGGAGGGGAGGCACTGACCATGTAGCAGAACTAGGCCCCGCTCCTTATTTTAGGCATTGCAACCTGGCATCCGCCATGACAGAGAGGCATCTGGGCCAAATCTCAGTGGCACTGCAACCCTATGTGCCAGGTAGAAATACCTGGAGTGGGTAGCCAGGCCCAGCCGCATAGGACAGGAGCTGCTACTACAGGGTGAGTGCAGGACGGGCTCCCTCTCCGAACACGCCTAAGATGTATATGTTTGCCTGTTTTTGCACCCTTGGTTTCATGAGTTCTGTGGGTGCAGGTGAAACCACGAACCCCTTTTAAAGCCATCCCTGGATCATCGTGAAGGGTGCGATGTGTATTGCTCATTTCATCTTCTCCTTTTCTATTCTTGATGTGGTTTTTTGAAGCGAGGATCTCCTTTTTATGTGACTATGTAGTGAAACACATTATCTAACCAAATACCCAGTATCAGCTGTATTCAGCCAGCTACAGAGGGTATGTGGCTGGTAAGAGATCCTTTAGATGTACTGGTTAAATATTGAACAACAGAATCTTCAGTCTATTGTGTACTCATGTTCACATTGAGTTTTTTCAACCTCTGTTCATATATTTTCTGTTCCTAACCATTCCCCCCCGCCCCCCCAAGACTACAGGTGCTAGCCAAATTCCACTTTGGATAATTGCATTCTGTCTATCTAAACCAGGGGTCGGCAACCTTTCAGAAGTGGTGTGCCGAGTCTTCATTTATTCACTCTAATTTAAGGTTTCGCGTGCCAGTAATACATTTAAACTTTTTTAGAAGGTCTCTTTCTATAAGTCTATAATATATAACTAAACTATTGTTGTATGTAAAGTAAATAAGGTTTTTAAAATGTTTAAGAAGCTTCATTTAAAATTAAATTAAAATGCAGAGCCCCCTGGACCAGTGGCCAGGACCTGGGCAGTGTGAGTGCCACTGAAAATCAGCTCGCGTGCCGCCTTCGGCATGCGTGCCACAGGTTGCCTACCCCTGATCTAAACTGTCACCTTGTGGTTTGAACTGAATGAGGCATTCTTCATTCCCTGTCCTGAACTGGGTTGACTTTTGTGCACTAGTTGGTAAACAACTTTAAGATCCTTGGCTGAAATTAAAAGATGTTATTTCAATTTATTATCTGTTTTTAAAACAGACTAAAATAAATCTGGCATAAAAAACAAACCAGAATGCACTCCTCTTATCATAGAGACCTTTTTTCCCCCCAAACCCCCCCCCCCCCCCCAGAAATACAAGCTGGACTTGCAGTGAATTTAGTTTCTGTTCAGTCTCCAGTGGACCGTAGGTTATATCCCTCATATAATAGTTAAAATATTGATCATCCTTTGAAAAAAGGTACTGATATGTATTAGAATTTAAATATATTGGAATTCATAGTGTGAACTAAGATATAGAAAATCTGTGTATACCAAGCAGACTAGAGTCCTGAATTATTTCAATGTGCAAACTGCGATTCCAGTTACAGTTAACTTTCACTTACTGTGGAATTGTCCTTTGGAAGGGACAAAACTTTGCTGTGGGCCAAATGCAACAGTAAATGTGCTTTATGGAGGAGATCTAAAAGGAGTTCAGAGGGAAGGAATTTTCTTCCCTCTGCCTAGCAGCTTGGTTTAGAGCAGTGGTTCTCAAACTTGTTCTGCCGCTTGTGCAGGGAAAGCCCCTGGCGGGCCAGGCCGGTTTGTTTACCTGCCGCGTCCGCAAGTTCGGCCGATCACGGCCCAGTGGCTGCGGTTTGCTGCTCCAGGCCAATGGGAGCTGCTGGAAGTGGTGGCCAGTACGTTCCTCAGCCCGCGCCGCTTCCAGCAGCTCCCATTGGCCCGGAGCAGCGAACTGCGGCCACTGGGAGCCGCGATTGGCCGAACCTGCTGGGGTGTGGGCTCTGAGCTGGGGCTGAGGGGTTAGGAGTGCAAGAGGGGATCAGAGCTGGGGTGTGGGAGGGGGTGAGGGGTGCAGGATCCGGGTAGCGCTTCCCTCAGGTGGCTCCCGGAAGCAGCCGGCATGTCCCTGCAGCCCCTAGGCTTCTGGGAGCCATGCACAGCCAGGGCAGGCAGTGAGCCTGCCTTAGCCCAGCTGCACCCCCGACTGGACTTTTAGCGGCCCGGTCAGTGGTGCTGACCGGAGCTGCCAGGGTCCCTTTTTCAACTAGGCGTTCCAGTTGCAAACTGGACACCTGAAAATCCTGGTTATAGGCCTATGGATCCCTATAGGGATGGATCCACTGGCCACTGTCAAACCCATCCTAAGCATCCTTTGGATGTCACCCCAGCTGCTCCCCAGCATCTTCTGAGTGCACAGTCTCTGTGTGGTCTTCGTTTCTTCCTGCACCCCGCAACCCTCCCCCACGTTTTGTGCACAGCAACATTTGCCCCTAAGAGAAACCATTATCCATATTTAGGCATCTTTCCTCTTGCTGATCTGAGGTTTTAGCATTAATCACACCTCTCTGTCAAATCAGGTTTTTATTGTGGCAGTGACTGTAGGCAGCCAGTGTTTTCAGCCATAAGAGGTGCCTGGCCCATGTGCATGGTATCATTCTGTATGTCATTCTCCTTTTTTATAGGGCATTGACATCTATCTTACCTGTTTAGGCTGTAACCTCTTCTGGGCAGACACTCTCTCTCTTACTATGTGTTTGTACAGTGCCCAGCACAGCAGGGCTTCAGTCTCCACTGAGGCTTCTAGGTGCTAGTGTAGTACAGATAATAGATTAAAAACCATATTAAAACGGTGACTCCTTTTATCTTTTAGCAACTAATCAAGGTGCAGGAAATAGAAATACAAAGGACACATCCATTCTGTTGAACTAAAAACCTATGTTTTAAGTGATGGACTTGCCCAAGGCTTTGGAATGCTTTTCAGTGCTTTGCACTTGACATAAAACTTTGTATTTGATACTCTGAGATCAGCTAAACAATAAATACATGGTGCTAACAACATGTCCAATAATGGAACAAGAACAGAAGGTTTGTGAGGAACATGTGCTGTATTACAGAGAGAGGCACTTTTCTCTCTGCAGCACAGACGCTGGAGGATTTCTTAATGCACTATGCTTTTTCCATTATACATGAGTAAAACCTTTTTGCGCTGCATAGTGCATTAAATGCCCCTAGCCTGTAATATGCTGTAATGACTTGTATGGCTAAATTAATCTGTGGGCAAAGATTCTACTAGTTAATCCTTTCACTATCAGACCATCCCAAAAATGACATCTGAGATAATCAATTGGAAATTCCCAGGTAAAGTATACTTAAGGATTAAATGTACAATTACACTAAAAGTAGAATTTAATGACAGTAAACTGCTGCAGGAGCACTGATAGAAAATGACTTAAATTAATCTAACTAATCTTGATTTTAGAGCTCTCTGCAACAGTTACTGTGCTAGCAAACAAAATCCCTGGTAAACCTGTTCACAGAAATGTTTTTTTACTGAGAGAAAATTTAAGCCAAAGCCTTTGAATTTTATTTGGTGCCCCTAAATTCTGTGTGTGACACATTTTATGAGGATAATATCTTTACTTATGACGAAGGCCATGACATTTCATTAAAAAAATCTGAACCCAATTCTGAACCAATACCCATCCCCAAATGCCATAATTTCAAGTGGAATTCAATCATTGTAAGAAATAACAGAATATAAAGAATCCAATAATACCTATACAGTAAGGTTTGAAAAATAAATTAAAACCCATTGAGCAAAAATTAACAAAAATACCAACACTAACTTTATTTCAATGTTGTATATTAACTTAATTGATTTATATTTTGTGCTGTCATCCATGTTCCTCTGTGTATCATAGGCAGCATTGGTAGCATTGCCTATTAAGATTTCCCATCACTTCCCATTATCAGACTCTCTTTTCAGCTTTTCATAACTGTGCCAAACTTTACCAGTTTAGGCTGAAATTTTTCATGCCAGATGTCTGCCTCACATTGTGTTCTTGTATTTTTTTTTTTTTTTTAATTTCAGCCAAAACAGTCCAGATGTTTCTGAGAGTGAAGCTAGGGAAAAATATGTTGTTTTGTCCATGTTACAAAATTCAGTTGAATCTTTCTTTGAAAAACTCTAGCAGGCCAAAGAGACTGGGAGTTGGTATTTGGGGGGGAGTGATGGGAGTCTGGAGAGGTGAGACTAGGACATTTTAGGCAAGGAGACTGGGACTGGGATGAGAAGCCTGAGGATGGCATTGTGAGGAGAATGGGGGTGGGGAAGAGACCAGTGGCACCAACTGAGAGGGCAAAGGGGGGAAGTGCCAACAGCCCCGGCTCCCCAGAGTTTTTGCACTTACTCAAAGTTCCATAGGCCACAGAGCCCAGGGGGGCCATGACCTGACCACTTCTAAGCAGTAATCCTGTATGAAATCAATATGGCTGTGTGGTTGTAACACTACTGAAATTTTGACCTGGACGCCCCTCTGTACAAATGAAGAGGCAGCCGGGCTGGATTTGAGTAAGGGGCATTGTGACCTGGTGCATGGGGTCACAATGCCACTCAGATTTGGCCTGGCCTATCCCTCCACCCAGATGGAGTGGAGGCCAGGCCAAATGTTATTGCAGCCTGGTGCACGGGGAATCTGTTGCTATAGGGTAGAGTGCAGGGGAGTCTGCTGAGAACTCCTGGCATCACCGGCTCATGCATTTTGTGGGTAAGAGAGAGGGGAGACTCCCCGGCTGAGGGGGACCCAGCCTTGCCAATGACCAACTGGGTGTCAGTATAATGCCACATGATGGAATTTCTTTTTTCAGTTTGCTTTAAAAAAAAATCCAACTAGGAAATTACACACAAAATTACATTTAAAGAACATTAACGTTGCAAAGTCAAGCATTCAAAAGTTAGGATATGCCAGAATTAGGGTTATGATACAGTCTTAAATTACATGATCACATACTATTTTTTCCACTGGACTATGCTGGGCCTGTTCTGAGGATGGATCAGGGTTGTGTACTGAAAGAGGCTGTTGTCTGTAGGAGCCCTGCCTCACTTGTTGCAGAGGCTGGAAAGTGAATAGTGAATGAGGCAGGGATATTTCAGGAAGAGAAAGGGTCTTCTCACGGTTAAGGCAGCTGAATACTGCCCTGGAGAACTGGATTTTATCCCTGCCTCGGCTACAGAGTTACTGCGTGATGCTGGGCAAGTCACGTAAACCAAACTTTTTATAGGTGGTCAATAACTGTGTTCTCGTTTTCTGATACCAGACACTAGGGTCTGATCTGCTGAATTGTTGGCTGAGCACTCAGAGCTGCAATTGAACTCAATGGGAGTTGGTCTTTGAACATACAAAGTGCTGTATAATTCTAAGTACTCTGAAAAATCAGGTGTTTGGTGTCTCAACTTGAATTATTGGATTTGCCAAATTAGCAAAGTGAAAATTACCATGTTTTACTAGGTAGTACACTACAGTGGGGTAACTAGGACAGGAAAACAGGGTGGGCCCCGATTTTCGGGTGGGTGGCCAATGAAGGGAGGGGGCAGGAAGGATGGGGGGCCTGCCTCCCCACACCCCCTTCAGCTGGCCCTTACAGCTCAGACACCGGAAGATGAGGCTGTCTGGTGCACACAGGCTACGAGGTGTGCCCATGGGGCGGAGAGGGGCCCCACCGGGGCTCGAGCTCTGCCCACCCATCCTGATCCCGGCTTGGTGTCCGGCCAGATGCGTCCCTCTGCTGCCAGGGCTGTGCGCTGCTGCCCCGGTCTCCGGCGCCTCATTAGCCCCGTCCCCACGACCCCCCCCACCTGGAACGACTCACTCCCACTGAGACTGGGGGTGGGTCTGGGTGGGACTAGAGCTGGGGCCGGAGACCCACTGGGGCAGCAGCACGCGGCACTGGCAGGAGAGGGACGTGGCGGGCGGACAGACCCCGAGTCGGGGTTGGGAGTCCCAGCCTGTGGATTTGTGGGGCTCTGTCTCCAATTTGGGTGGTCCTAGAAATGAAATGGGTGGACCGCAGCCCACCCAGGCCCACCCGTTGCTATTCCCCTGTTACACTACCCCCATAGTGTCAACATTTTGTGCAGCTCCATGTGTGACATTTCTCTTGGTGAGTCAATGATTTTCCCTCTTTTCCTCCCTCTCCTCAGGCAGTGGTAGGAGTGTAACAGGGTGGCATAAATCCACCCTGAGTACTGGGATTAAATATGAGTGGAGATAGGAGCCTTTCCATCAACCTCACCAAGGAGCCCCTCCTCTCAGAGATCAATGTTCTGTCCAACTTTTGTGTGTGTGTGGAATGAATGGTGGCTTGAATAAAGTTTAAAACCTTTGGGTGTATTTCTTCCCCCTCTTACTGCATTCAGTCTACCCCATCATTTTCTTTTTTGTCCCTCCTCGTTCATTTCATACCCTGCATTTATTATTGTCTCTCCTCCATAATTCATACTCTACTTCCCTCAAGTAAACTTCCCTGGGAAGCTAACTTAGACCTACACATCAAGAAATTGCAGACAAAGCAAGTGGGCCATGGACTTCAACAGGAAAAGGCTGTGATTTTTTTCTGTAAATGCTCTATTTTTGTTTCAGTTGTAGGGTGGACTACATTTTGGGGAGTTACATTTTAAGAATTTAAGGTTGGACAGCAAGAGCAAGACTTGATGGCGTGGCTGAGAATGATGTTAGTGGTGTAAGGCTTAGGGAGCATGAAGTTGATTGATTATCTCACTGGATAAGGGACCATGACATACAGTAGAAGATATTACCTCGTCCACCTTGTCAGACTGGATATGGGAGGCAGCATGGTGGGAGGAAGGGAAGATGTGGAGGTTCAAGTAGAAGGGAGAGACAAATTGCTCATGAAGGACGGGAGATAGGCAGTGCAGTGTACAAGAAAGTAAAGCTTTTAAAATAAAGATTATAGCTTTATTTAAAAGAAATTAAAAATATTTAATCCAAAATGGGAAACTTTTTATTAGACATCTCCATTCTAATAAATCAAGGCTGAAAAATACTGCCAATAGCCATACAAAGGTATGAAAGACTATTCCTGATCCAAAGAGCTTAATTTGGATGAGACAATAGAAATACCTCCTGCCTATTTCTGGAGGTTATCCAGATGTAAAGTTGATGGGGAAACCCTAGTGTTCTGGCTAACACTTTCCCTTGAAATAAAATGGTTTCTGCTGCTCATGCTGGTTGCTGAGAGCTGCCGTGGCTGTGGTGCTTACCTAAAACACTGTCTCAGCTGCATCTAGTTTACTATAAAGCACTGTGTGAAATCTTCCCTGTAAAAGGCACTGCATCGGTCCAAATTCTATTGTACTCACTCTTTCTCAAGACCCTATCACACCTTCAGTATCAAAGATGGTTGTTTCAATTCAGTTCCTGTTTTTACACCTGTGGTATTACAGACAGGATGAGCTTGCTATTCTAGGGTACTTTCTAGAATTACAACCCATGAACATGCCAGTGCAGTTTTCAACTTAACCTAGAAAGGGTAGAAATATTTTCTTGGATCTTTATGAAGCTCTTTACTTGTCTTGCTTGTGGGTCATGAAAACTGTGGAGGCAGTGATTTGTGACTAGCTAAAGGAAGTGCATCCTTATAAGAAATGACTGCTGTTCAGTCTGGAGACTGAGCAAGTTACCATTTTCTTCATTAGTATTCCTCAGGTTAAAAAAAAAAAATGTTAGAGCTTTGGGGATTCCACCACTGACAAGGGATTATTCAAGTAAGACATGGATTGCTTTTATGCTTTCCTTGCTATACCGATATACTATGTTTGCTTTTATATGGTCTGGGTAACTGTTTTCCATTTCCAAGAACTCCAGCTGCTGTTTTTTATGGGCATCTACTTTTAAAAATTTGATTCTCAAAGCAAATCTGTCCACATCTAGAAGGAGATTTGTTTTCTTCGCTAGTGGCTGTGTCATCTTAGAAAATACATTTTTACAAAATATCTGTTGCGTGATATTGTATTAATTTTATTGTTTGTGTAGATTAGCATAAAATACACTTTCATGATAAACAATGTGCGTTTATCTCTAAGGTTTTTCTTTCTTTAATTTAGGACAAGCCTGTAGGGCTTTTCTCTTTGATCATTTTTATTATCTCTGCTGCTGCCTTTTTTCCTCCTTGTTTGATGGCAACTGTGATTAAAAATGTTTGTATTGAGTTCTTAAGGGCATACAATACTGAGAAGCATTTTTGTATATTAGAGTTTAGAGTAAGCAATATCCTAATTTTACAACCCCTGCTTTTTCAAATACTAATGGCAAAGAAGCTGTGAAATGTACAAGATTATACTGGGTGGGGAAGTATACATACTCATGCCGGGTCAAAACAAAATAAAATTGACAGATTAACTAGGCAAGGATACACACAGTTGAAACAGATCAGATTTAATTTATCTGGAGACTTCTGAGATCAGGAATGTACACCGTATACTTTTTGCCACTCCACCTTTATAGAAATAACAGCAACACAAAATGCAATAGTGATGGAAAGGAATTCTGGCACAAGAACTGGGCAAGAGTGTGGCCTGGATGATGGCCCGTAGAAGTCTAATCCAGAGAAGTCATAGATAACATTGGTAGGCTGAGGGAAGTAACCAGATTAAACCTTGCATCTGATTAGCCTCCTTGATTGAGGGAGTACACCTGCTGTTTTTTAGTTCAGATTTCCAATTCGAGGGTCTTGCAAGATCCTTTGCAGCTCGTGGATGTACAGGGAAATTCTCTCAAATGTTAGTTTTATTTTTGATACTTCTACATTATATTCTATCACCTGTATTTGGCTGGAAATGGAACTTAAGGATATAGTCCTTTGGGTGGAGTTTCAGTCATTAGAATATCTGAAAAAAAATAAACTTTTATTTTGTGACAATATCACCATATATGTCATGACTCATTCATGCTCCCAAAATGAACCTAGAGTTACAGTTTTAATTTTAGTGGAAAAAGTAATGCTAGATGCTTAGAAATTTGGTAAAGAATTTTATTTAAATAGAAAACGTTTGTATTTGGAGACGAGTCACTTTTATCAGAACTGAATAAAAGCAATTAATTATAAGAAGCTAAAAACCTATGTTTTCAGGAATTTCAGTAATTTGAATTAGACTTCATGGATATTCTCATATGCTCAAGTTGGACCTGGTTCTTCTTATGCCTGTGTGAATCCTGCAGTGGACTTCTAATTTACTTTGGTATAAGTAAAAGGAAAATCAGATTCTCTGTCTTTAACCAAGATTCCAACTACAGATTCCATACCTCCATTCTTTGTAAATAGTAACTTAATTTTTTTAATTGCAATTTCCCCCAGTCCAGTTAGTCTGTTGGCTGCTTAATATTAACCATTTTTTTGAAAGGTCAAGTGTAATTTTGACTCTCATACAGCAAGCCTAGCATTTTATGATTAAGCTCCTGGAAACAAAATGTATAAGGAAATTCTTAAGGGGAGCTTTTTAAATATTTAGTTTTGAAAAATAATCTTTCTGCTGAAAAATTGCTCCCTTCTTGGAAATGGCAAATGGAGTATGTGGTGATATGGACAATCAGGCCCTGGATATCACTGGAGTTTTAAATGTATCAGTTGAGTCATCTACCTTATTCCACTGCCTCCTTTAGGAGATCTTTTTATGGTAAGGCAGGATGTGTGGGCTGTGAAAACATTGCTCTAGGTCTGTAGCCTCCATAAGCCCATGATTAAGGCTACGATATAGGCACGGGTATTTTTAGTAAAAGTCACGGCCAGGTCACGGGCAATAACGAAAAAGTCATGGCCAGTGACCTGTCTGTGACTTTTACTAAAAATACCCGTGCCTAAATCTTAGGTGTTGGGAGGCGGGGGGAGTGCTCCAGTGGACGCTGCTGCTGGGCGGGGTACTCTGGTGGTCGCTGCTGCTCCTGGGGGTGGGGGACGGCCCGGGGTCCAGCTGTGGCTCCCAGACCGCTGCTCCGGGGCAATGCCTGGGACCAGTTGCATGGGCCCGCCAGAGCAGGCTGGTGCTGCTGGTCCCAGGGCTGCCCCAGCTTCTCTGGCCACCCTGGGGTCAGCTGCTGCAGCTGCGGAAGTCATGGAGGTCCTGGAACGTCATGGAATCTGTGACCTCTGTGAAAGACTCGCAGCCTTACCCATGATGGTAAAAGTTCCAGAGTGCCTTTTTCAAAAGCGACTTGGGCACTTGAGAGCCAATGTCTCATTGAAAGTGCGTGACAAAGTCGCTGTTGAAAGTGAGATTTAGGCTCCTAAATCATGTAAACAATGTTGAAAATTTTACCCCAGTCCACTCTTTTCTTCCTGCCTTCCAGTGGCAGATCAAAAGATTACCAAGGAGAGGAGCCCAGCAGGGCTGCAGTGGGATGGAGGTCACTGTTGAAGCTTGGAGTAATTGGTTTGAGTTCCCTGTAGCACTGTTCTTCCCGCTCCTTCCCTTTCTTCTTTCCCTAATCTGCTATCATTAATTTTAGAAGAGTGTTATGTTCCATTTTATTTGAAATTCTGTTGAGATGAAAGAGGCTTATGTGAGAGAGACTCATTTTATCCCACAAGACTCTGCTGACCACCCTTTGAATAAGGTGAAACTCGTGTGTCTGCTAAAGGGCAGAAGCACTTTCAGAGTAGGAGACGGTGGATAAATATCAACGACTTTGTAAAATAATAATAATAATTAAAAAATCAGAATTTTTTGTATTTATTTTTCAAAAATAAATCTATTTAAAATTGTTTGACAAGAACAACCTATGTGAAAGCCTTAACTTATTATAATAAATTAAAATAATTTTAAATTAAATAAAAAAAAATCAGATTAAGCAGTACACATTTGCTGCCGAGTTTTATAGAAGTCAAACCACTGAACTGGTGCAAGTCATTGGCTAAGCACCTGGAACTAGACTTTGTTAAAGTGCTAAACCAGCATTTGACAGCAGTAGCCTCTTCTCTAGGTGCAGAGAATATTTTCTTCATTTCTGTTTATACAACTAGTTCAGTGACAAGTTCAAAGTTAGAAACCAATTGAGAGTTAAAAAGCAGGAAAGCTTGTTTTTTCTTTTCCAATCTATGAATAACAAGTAGATGTAAGAGGATGAAAGCTACTAGTTCTAGAGCTTGAAGGACATGGTGACCAGAAACCATCAGTTCAATTTACTAACTACAGATAAAGAGTTCAGATAAATATATAAACTGTGTAATAAGTCAGTGATTTTTATGCAAAATCTATTCTGATAAGCTTTTTTCTTATGCATCCAGCACACTTAAGGTCATTTTATTTAATTAAAAAAGTTTGGTTCTGTGCATTTTTAATTGATTTGAATTTCTCTCCAAATGGACACAAATCGCAGGTAAAAACGATCATCCAGTAAATAAGAAATGCGTCAGTCACAATTTTCAAAGATACTAAAAAAGAGTAAAATTTAGGCATCTGAATAAACATAAATTAAGCTATCTAATTTGTTAAATAAATGTGTATAGATATAGTGCAGGGGTAGGCAATCTATGGCACGCGTGCCGAAGGCGGCATGCGAGCTGATTTTCAGTGGCACTCATGCTGCCCAGGTCCTGGCCACCAGTCTGGGGGGCTGTGCATTTTAATTTAATTTTAAATGAAGCTTCTTAAACATTTTAAAAACTTTATTTACTTTACATACAACAATAATTATAATTATATATTATAGACTTATAGAAAGAGACCTTCTAAAAACGTTAAAATGTATTACTGGCACGTGAAACCTTAAATTAGAGTGAATAAATGAAGACTCGGCACACCACTTCTTAAAGGTTGCCAACCCCTGATATAGTGTGTCCTTCTGGTTAACAAAAAGAAGCACCAAATTTAGTGTAAAGAGTATATTTGGTTACAAAGCAACATGTTTTAATGGTTACCAACCAAGGAGAATCAACCTTTCTTTAGGAAAGTAACTAAAAAAGTATAAATGCAAAAGGTGATTAAAATTAATAATTTAGATTAAGGTTTTCTGTTTGCTGATTTAAATCATGTTTAAAATCAGTGATTTAAATAGTTTCTATCCTGGTAGGAGAGTTGTACTCCCTGGATAGTGTTAGTAATACTTACCGTGACTTGTGGCTGTAGGATGGATTTGAGGTGTGGGACACTGTCTTCATAGTCAGATTTTTTTTATTTTGAGAAATAATTTTAGTTTGTGATTAGTCTGTCTGGATTTTTTTTCCCTTTAGCACCCACTGACAAGCTAGTTCCTACATAAGACCATTTACTAAATTGATCTTTCTGAGCAAGCTACCCCTGAGACTCAAATGATAGGTTTCAGAGTAGCAGCCGTGTTAGTCTGTATCCGCAAAAAGAACAGGAGTACTTGTGGCACCTTAGAGACTAACAAATTTATTAGAGCATAAGCTTTCGTGGGCTACAACCCACTTCTTTGGATGCATATAGAGTGAAACATATATTGAGGAGATATATATACACACACATACAGAGAGCATGAACAGGTGGGAGTTGTCTTACCAACTCTGAGAGGCCAATTAAGTAAGAGAAAAAAAACTTTTGAAGTGATAATCAAGATGGCTCAGTACAGACAGTTTGATAAGAAGCAAGTGTGAAAATACTTACAAGGGGAGATAGATTCAATGTTTGTAATGGCTCAGCCATTCTCAGTCTTTATTTAATCCTGTGTTGATTGTGTCTAGTTTGCATATCAATTCCAGCTCAGCAGTCTCTCGTTGGAGTCTGTTTTTGAAGTTTTTCTGTTTTAAGATAGCCACCCGCAGGTCTGTCATAGAATGGCCAGACAGGTTAAAGTGTTCTCCCACTGGTTTTTGAGTATTATGATTCCTGATGTCAGATTTGTGTCCATTAATTCTTTTGCGTAGAGACTGTCTGGTTTGGCCAATGTACATGGCAGAGGGGCATTGCTGGCACATGATGGCATATATCACATTGGTAGATGTGCAGGTGAACGAGCCCCTGATGGTATGGCTGATGTGATTAGGCCCTATGATGATGTCACTTGAATAGATATGTGGACAGAGTTGGCATCGGGCTTTGTTACAAGGATAGGTTCCTGGGTCAGTGTTTTTGTTCAGTGATGTGTGGTTGCTGGTGAGTATTTGCTTTAGGTTGGGGGGTTGTCTGTAAGCGAGGACAGGTCTGTCTCCCAAGATCTGTGAGAGTAAAGGATCATCTTTCAGGATAGGTTGTAGATCTCTGATGATGCGCTGGAGAGGTTTTAGTTGGGGGCTGAAGGTGACAGCTAGTGGTGGTCTGTTATTTTCTTTGTTGGCCCTGTCTTGTAGGAGGTGACTTCTGGGTACTCGTCTGGCTCTGTCAATCTGTTTTTTCACTTCAGCAGGTGGGTATTGTAGTTTTAAGAATGCTTGATAGAGATCTTGTAGGCGCTTGTCTCTATCTGAGGTGATCTTCCAGAAAACACCATCCTGGCCACTATGGACGTAGAAGCCCTCTACACCAATATTCCACACAAAGATGGACTACAAGCTATCAGGAACAGTATCCCCGATAATGTCACAGCTAACCTGGTGGCTGAACTCTGTGACTTTGTCCTCACCCACAACTATTTCACATTTGGGGACAATATATACCTTCAAGTCAACGGCACTGCTATGGGTACCCGCATGGCCCCACAGTATGCCAACATTTTTATGGCTGACTTAGAACAACGCTTCCTTAGCTCTCGTCCCCTAACGCCCCTACTCTACTTGCGCTACATTGATGACATCTTCATCATCTGGACCCATGGAAAAGAAGCCCTTGAGGAATTCCACCATGATTTCAATAATTTCCATCCCACCATCAACCTCAGCCTAGATCAATCCACACAAGCGGTCCATTTCCTGGACACTACTGTGCTAATAAGCGATGGTCACATAAATACCACCCTATACCGGAAACCTACTGACCGCTACACTCACCTACATGCCTCTAGCTTCCATCCAGGACACACCACACGATCCATTGTCTACAGCCAAGCTCTAAGATATAACCGCATTTGCTCCAATCCCTCAGATAGAGACAAGCGCCTACAAGATCTCTATCAAGCATTCTTAAAACTACAATACCCACCTGCTGAAGTGAAAAAACAGATTGACAGAGCCAGACGAGTACCCAGAAGTCACCTCCTACAAGACAGGGCCAACAAAGAAAATAACAGACCACCACTAGCTGTCACCTTCAGCCCCTAACTAAAACCTCTCCAGCGCATCATCAGAGATCTACAACCTATCCTGAAAGATGATCCTTTACTCTCACAGATCTTGGGAGACAGACAACCCCCCAACCTAAAGCAAATACTCACCAGCAACCACACATCACTGAACAAAAACACTGACCCAGGAACCTATCCTTGTAACAAAGCCCGATGCCAACTCTGTCCACATATCTATTCAAGTGACATCATCATAGGGCCTAATCACATCAGCCATACCATCAGGGGCTCGTTCACCTGCACATCTACCAATGTGATATATGCCATCATGTGCCAGCAATGCCCCTCTGCCATGTACATTGGCCAAACCAGACAGTCTCTACGCAAAAGAATTAATGGACACAAATCTGACATCAGGAATCATAATACTCAAAAACCAGTGGGAGAACACTTTAACCTGTCTGGCCATTCTATGACAGACCTGCGGGTGGCTATCTTAAAACAGAAAAACTTCAAAAACAGACTCCAACGAGAGACTGCTGAGCTGGAATTGATATGCAAACTAGACACAATCAACACAGGATTAAATAAAGACTGGGAATGGCTGAGCCATTACAAACATTGAATCTATCTCCCCTTGTAAGTATTTTCACACTTGCTTCTTATCAAACTGTCTGTACTGAGCCATCTTGATTATCACTTCAAAAGTTTTTTTTCTCTTACTTAATTGGCCTCTCAGAGTTGGTAAGACAACTCCCACCTGTTCATGCTCTCTGTATGTGTGTGTATATATATCTCCTCAATATATGTTTCACTCTATATGCATCCAAAGAAGTGGGTTGTAGCCCACGAAAGCTTATGCTCTAATAAATTTGTTAGTCTCTAAGGTGCCACAAGTACTCCTGTTCTTTTTAAATGATAGGTTAGCTCATTCAACTCACTGTTAATAAGGGTACAGTGCATTGATGGATATTATCTCATCATGCACATGCCTCAGTTGGTAACGAATATGTTTAAATGATTGGAAGGTATAAATACAGACAAGAAAAGAAGCTGACAAGTCACTCACAGAGATGAATATGCAATTAGTGACAAACCCACTGAGAAGTAATGGTTTTTTGTTAATCGATATGTCTAAAGGTGCTGTTAATATAACCTACTGTAGAAAAAGGAATCTAATTCTGGCACTGACAGTGGTGACTAATGTATGGGACTAATTTCTCAGCTAATGTAAACTGGCATAGCTCTGTGGACTTCCAGCCAAGAATCTGGCCTGTGAGTTTTAATTGCTGTCACATATGCAAGTGATGAACGCTGCTGGCAAACCTCTATTGTGAACAGAATGAAATTCAGAATGAAAAATTAGAGATGTAAAAGACTATTTGTCTACATTGAATTTAAGGTTTACTGGTTGAGGCTAGCTATGACCAGTTGACTCATCATTAAACATGGCAGTCCTTGCCTACACTGAATGCTAAATTGTGTTTAACATTGTAATTAAACAAGATGTAATTTCCCACTGTAGACAAAACCTGTGAGTAATTTAGTACATCCTTCTCCATGCGTGAGTGTTCACTACAGTATATATTCTAGTGCATTTCCCAATCTAGTTTTAAATGTGGAAGCCTCATCCCTTGAGTCTACTTCCCTTGGGAAATTACTTAAAATCCTAATATATTTTACTGTCAAGAAATCATGATCATTAACCTAAACTTCGCTTCTGTTAGTTTCATCCCATTGCTCCTGGTTATATTCCCTTGTGCCATACTAAATTTTCTTCATACTTACCATTTATACCCTTCAAATATTTGTACTTTTTTCCTTTCCTCACTCACTACTGGGCTAAACTGTGCATATTTAGCTCTTCAGTCTCTCTTCATAAGTCAGTCCTTCAGCCCCCTTAATCATTTTATGTCCTCCTTGGAATTTCCTCTAGTTTGTCTATATCTTTCCAATAGAGAAGTACCTAGAAGAACTGAAGATAGTGGCCCAGGTATAGCAATGACAGTTGTCTCCTTACTTTAATATGAAGCCTCAGCATATATAGCCTTAAATGTGCATTGCCCTTATTTTGTTACCATATTGTACTGCCAAAAAAAAAAGTGAAGCCCCCTGTCATGGTTCATCATAAAGTTACCCAATTTATTCTAAAGACATTTGCCTGTACAGTTTGGGAGTCCATGTTTAAAAACTTGGTCCTGAAACTGATTACTCCAAAAGAACTAACCACCTATAAAATTCAGTTATGAGACTGTCATCAGAATTTGAAAAATCCAGACTTGAGAGATTTTTTTAGTGGAGTGGAGGGTTAACGAGATTTTTTTTTCCTCTTATAGAAAATCTGCCATTGGCTATATGGATTTTATTTACCACCTATGGAAGTGCACTCTTCCTGATGATGATGATGATTATTTTGGTAGACAGTGTACTTATTTTGAAGGAATTTTTACTTACTGATTTCATCTCTTAGAGAATTGATGTTTCTTGACAAACTCCATTAGTTAAAACGTCAATTCCTTGCCTTAACAGATGACCTCTCTAAATGAAACAATCCCCTTTTTAATTAAATTGAGTGTTTTAAAAATGATTCTCCTTCAAAAAAGTGCATTTTCATAAATCTCCTACAATTGAACCTAAAAGATATTAATATTGAGCGAGGCCTAAAAAGTATTTGGTTACTTAGAAATTAAATAAATAAGCTTTAAACCTTAAATAGGACTGCTAGAAATAACCTGTTATTTTTCACGTATCATCTTCTAGAAATTTTTTGGGAAGGGAAGTTCTCTTTACTATTTCATCCCCACTATTGTAAGCTTTGGTTTGTCTTTTTTGAGTTAGGTTAGACCAGGGGTTGTCAAACTTTATTGTACTGAGACCCCTTTCTGAGAACAAAAATTACTCCACGACCCCAAGAGTGGGGACCGAAGCCTGAGACGGCCTGAGCCCCACTTCCTTGGGTGGCGGGCAGGACCGGAGGAAGCATGTGCTGCTAAGGGGTGGCATTTCGGCCATTCTTGGGGTGGCACAGTTCAGGCGGCTTTTTTTTTTTTTTTTTTGCTTGGGGCGGCAAAAATGGTAGAGCTGGCCCTGGTGGCGGAGCCCAAGCCTGAGCCCCACCAACTTGGGTGGGGGGACAAAGCCGAAGCCAAAGGGCTTTAGCCCCAGGTGGGGGGGGGGGCTGTAACCTGATCCCTGCCACCTAGGGCTGAAGACCTTGTCCCCAGGCCAGGCTAAGTCCAATGCCAGGCTTGGCGACCCCATGAGGGGTCGCAGCCCACAGTTTGAGAACCGGTTAGACATATGCACGTGTAATAGAAAGGCTGTTGTACCTCACTCTAGCAGTGGTACTGACCAAGCACTGTTCGCTGTTGTAATGTTTTCCCCTAAGTTGACAGCTGTGGAGCTGAGCAGCTCAATAACTTTAATGCATACTTTGAAAATTATGGGGGTTGAGGTTGTCTTGTCCATTGGAGAACAAGTATAGAGCATGTTAGTGTTCTCTCAATTAATTTCTTTCCTGTAAATTGATCATTCACATACTGTACTCTAATTATTTAGAGGCGCTGCCATTTAAAAGGATAATCAATAGCTATAATCTTCTGTGCTCAGCTGAATGGTTAATTCTAAGTTTTATACTCAATTGTGTGTTTGTTTTGTTGGAAGATAAAGAATAAAAACCTGATTGGATATTAGTTAACATTTTATTGATGCAACGTACTTTTGTTTTGTGGCTGTATACACACATGCCCTAGAATCTGGTTAAACAATGACAGCTTCACCAAGTACTTTTTTGGAGAAATGTTTGCGCATTTATTTAAAAAGTCTTCTGTATGTTCAAGGCACTTAATAGGCAATTCACCTACACTTAGGAAACAGTATTTAAAGGATGTGGCTTATTGCACCGAAGAGGACTGCAGTTCACTTTCTGTAATGAAAATGGCAGCTGGCTGGCTGGGTTTTTAACCTTCATTAGCAAAGAATGAAAAGGACTAGAAAACTAAAGTAGTTCCATGGCTTCATTACTGATCACTCTGGATAAAAGGCTAATATTGACACACTTTATTTTTAGAGCAGTTTACAAAGTTAGGGGCTCTTCATTTTCACTGAAAACTCTAGTCTGTCTGTGCATATGTGGTGTGAGGACAGGCAGGGGTGCTGGAACAGGGGCTGGCTTGAAGTGGTTTCCATCATATACAGGGTTTATAGTTTTGTTCAGTGGCTTTCGGCACTCCCACTATAAAAATTGTTCTAACGCCACTGAGGAAAGGTTAATATTCTAAAAAAGAATTAGGGAAATGTTAGGGTTTTTTTAATATTAAGCATAATCTACTAGTTTCACATGACATTGAAAATTGTATTGATTATGGATTGAATGTTTGGAAATCCTCTGTGATTTCTGCAGTGGCTGGTGCGCCTGGCCGGGAGGCTGCCTGAGGAGCTCAGGCAGCCCCTGGGCCAGCCGCACCGGCCGCTGCTGGGGAAGTCAGGCCACCGCATTCCCCTCCCCCAGCAGCAGCAGGAGTTTGGGTGGGGGGCTCAGGGCTGGGGGTTGGGGCACGGGAAGGGGTGAGGGCTCTGGGTGGCGCTTACCTCGGGGGGGGGGCGCTTCCCAGAAGCAGTGACATCCCTCAGCTCCTAGGTAGAGGCATGGCCAGGCAGCTCTGTGTGCTGCCTCCACCTGCAGGCACTGCACCCTGCAGCTCCTATTGGCCACGGTTCCAATGGGTGCTGCAGAGCCAGCGCTCTTGGTGGAGGCAGCGCGCAGAATTGCCTGGATTCGCCTTTGTCTAGGAGCTAAGGGAGGGGGATGTCGTTGCTACTGGGGAGGCGCGGAGCCAGGTAGGGAGCCTGCCAGCCCCGCCAACTCCCTCCCCCTCATCAGCGGGGGGTCCCCCACGATTTAGTCAGGAGTATATAGTACAAGTCATGGACAGGTCACAGGCCATGATTTTTTTACTAAAAATACCGGTGACTAAAACGTAGCCTTAATTATGGACTGTATCTTCAAAGTCGCCCTTAAAAGTGTAGAATCCCAGGTTCAAAAATCTACTCATTCAACTTAACAGTGATGTGCAAGAAAAGAATTCTTGTTCATTTAAAAAAAAATACCCTAAATGAGTAGGCAAATATCATTTTACAGTGTTGTACCATTGCACTAAATTGGAACAGAAACAGTAGCCAGTTGATATTTGGTTAGTAACATTTTTGAATTGATGAAGAATGAAAATCGGAAAACTGTGTACCTGGAGGAATATATAATTTTCAAAAGAAAAGTCTCAATATATTCTGTCAGTAATTTAATCTCTTGTCCAGTGTAGTCAGTAATTTTTCATTGACTATTGAGGGTTGCATGGCTGTCAGTATTCTATTAACTGAAAGCTTAGTTACAGTTTTTTGGTGTCGCTTGAGAGCTTGTTACCTACTAGTCTGTCAAATGAAAGATAAGTATATTTCTCCTGCTAGGCTGTTGTCTGCCCATGTGCGCTTGGGGAAACTTTAAAAAAATACAAGCAGAAAGCTGCCCCCTGGGATATCCTTCAGGAAACAGCAGCAGCAGCATCTTTTCAGTGGGAATTATTTGCAGTTAAGCCCACAGATCTCAGTGTCATGTGACTAGAAATGCAGGCAGCAGATTGACATCAGCACACTCTTTCAAACTCAGTTGAAATTAAAAAAAAGGGGGGGGGAGAGGGGAGGTTCTGTTGCCTGTTCTTAGTACTACTAATTCCAGCTCTAGCTTGCTTGCCATTAACCGAGCTAGCAGCAAGAGCAGCAGTACTGATAACGGTAGCACAGTACTCTTGATGAGGTCAAGCTGGATGAAAGGCAAGCCTGCTGTAGAAACGTCTACTGTAAGTTCTGAAGACCCCTCCCCACATCCCCTCCAGATGAAATTCAGTTATGTACATAACAGCGTAGGGCTGCAGCATTCTGCATCTACTATATGATTATGGAATTAGATCACGTATAGTAAGTGTTGTCAGATTATGTGCTAACATACTGAAACTGAATTTGTCAATCATGCATTAGTTGATTAGTGGTGGGTGAGTTATCATGCTGTACATTTTTCTGAGTGGAGAAAAGTGGTTGTTTTGCCCTTTCAAAAGCCTCCACAGTTGTTAAGGTTATAGCTTACCAGGTTTGGAGTTATATAGTGTTTTCTAGATGGAGTAATTACAAAGAACCTTTTTAATTGCTCTGTGTTCTAGTGGTGTTTCACCAGATGAAATTAACATGGCTAATTTGAGTTCAGAGATTTTCTAGTAATGGTTTATACTGGAGGACAGCTGTTGAAACATGCATTCAATTAAAAAAAAAAAAAAAAAAGCCTGATCCAGATCATGGAAACATCTATACATAATAGTGACTAGCCAGTAAAATACTGGTAAATAAGACCCGCTTTGTATATGTTAATATTGTAAGCCAGGTGAGGGATTTTTGGCTCTAACATGATTATAGACTGTCTTCCGAGCAAATTGTTTTAAAATCCAATTCTGTGTACAATAAAAGAAGAAGCAGAATGTCCGTTTTTTTTTCTCTTTTGCTTGGAATGTTTTAGGCTTTGCTGTAAAAATCATCACAGCCTCTCTCTTGTAATTCCTTAAAATTATTTAGGGATTTATATAATAGAGCAACTGTCGTTGCAGCAGTGATATTCTTTTTTACAAAATTAAATATATATAAGAGACAGCTACACACCAGAGTTAGCAGTAAAGAACCATTGGTGCTGCCTTAAGAAATGTGAACAACTGTCTTGTAAATTTTTCAGCAATATAAACAAAAAAAAAGAACCACCATGTAAAAGCAAACCCAAATAATTCATGTCCTGGCCCTGAAGCTTGTTAGACTCTGGCTCTGATGAACCACCAAGGGGAGTGAATTCCATATTAAAAGAACTGAGTTAAATAATTACCACCCAGACATAGTTTATGAATATATTGTAATTTAAGAGGCAAGAAAGTGTTATGTTTTGTTGCAGAATTTACTATACTTCCACACCCCTCCCCCCCACACACACCATACACTTTGGAAGGAGGTGGCATAATTTTTCTGTTTTTGTTAATCCTCAACTGTTATATCTGGAAAATGGGCAGATATACTATTGCTCCTCTGTCTTGAACACAAACAAGCTAAATGTTGAACACCATGCCACGAATTCATAGCACTGCAACGAGCAGAAAAATTCACATTAATGTATATACCTC
This sequence comes from Emys orbicularis, assembly GCF_028017835.1. Classification (NCBI taxonomy): domain Eukaryota; kingdom Metazoa; phylum Chordata; order Testudines; family Emydidae; genus Emys; species Emys orbicularis. The sequence goes on from NC_088684.1 coordinate 220,703,831, forward strand.
TGATTAGACTCTAATTTACCTTCATTATAGAAAGTTCTTGACTATGATGGTCCAATTAGCATTGATAAGCATTTTATTCAAAATTTACTTGATCCATGATTTCCAGAGTTGAGCAATTGGGATGAATGAGGGGAAAAATCATGTGAAGTTAGTCCTTAATATTATGATTTCTTAAGATATTTATTTACATGAGTGGTTTAGCAAATTGAAACTCTCTTGAGGATGCTAATTCTCAACTATGCTTGTTGTTTAATAGATAAAGAAAAGAAGCTTCTGGAGGGGAAGGCATTTTGCTTTTGTATACCTGTATCAGAACTTCGCACAATGTGCCCCTGTTGCTGACTGGAACTACTGCAGTACAAATATTATATAATAATTTATGAATTAATACTTGCTAATGATCACCATTGTTGCCACTGAAACATCAAAGTTGCAGTACAGCCTTAAGTGGATTTTTGTGAAGGGCCCCCTTGGGTGCTCTGAACTATCCCCATTTTTAAACATGCATAAGTACATGACATATATTGCTACTTGTTTATCCAGTTGGTGATGCTTGGTGATTGTTTTCATTTTAGCATTCAGCTCCTGAGTTGATCCTGGTTGAAGATGAGATGACGGATACCGAAGATAATGAAGAGGAGGATTTAGGAGTCCTGGAAGATCAGCGTAGCATAATTCTTCATCTCATCTCACAGCTCAAACTTGGCATGGATCTAACCAGGGTAGGCACACTACATCTATCTATCTAATCTATCTTATCTATCTATCTATATTAGTCACTCATTCTTTCTTACTAAATCAGTTCTTCCTCCCAAACTATTTTGTTTCAGATCTCAACTTATTCTGCAAACTCTTAAGCAATAGTTTTCATAGATTTGCTTCTTTTCAAAAGTGTGGTCCCATCCTGGAGCAGTATGGAGGGTGATCTGCTTTCTTAGGCAGGCTTTTCATGTCAAATTATAGCAGCAGGAACTGCAGAAAATGAAGGAGAGGAAAACGTATGTTTGTTTGTAGGCAGTGGTGGAGGAGCTTTACAGATTTGTATTTGTCTTAGTAAATTAGACTTTACTGTGGGCTTCAAAACAAGACCTCACATTCCATTTGGGACAGTGACTGTTTAATCCAAATGAATCTGGAATTGTGGTATAATGTTTCCACAGGGCAGCTCACAGTTTCATTTGACCAAATCTTTTAGTCCCATTATAGTCATCAGGAACAGAATAGAGGCCATGATAAAATTTCTGTCTTGCTGTTTAGGGCCCTCATTTTGTAACCACTTACACATCCTTAACTATGTTGATAGGTGCTGGAACTACGGGTGCTGGGGGTGCGGCAGCACCCCCTGTTCTGAAGTGGTTTCCATCAGAGACAGGGTTTACAGTTTTGTTTAATGGCTGTCAGCCCACCCACTATAGAAATTGTTTCAGCACCTATGACTGTGGTGTGAGTAGACTCATTGGACTTGGTATGTTTGCTCATGTGAGTAAAGTTGTTCACGTGCATAAATGTTTGCAAGGCCAGGGTCTTTATCGCCTTTTCTTACTGCTCATTCAGGGCAAAATCCTGCATTCTTTGTACATTCAAAACACCCATGAAAGCAATGGGTTTATTGGCTGTGCGAGAAATGCAGGATTAGGCCCATAGTCAGTTTCATTTCACCTGCATCTAAAAAGACAAAGTGAACACTGGGAGTTAAAGGCTTTCAATTTAAGGAACAAGGACCTTTGGATCACATGAAAACTTCAGGCAATCTACTATAACAAAATTATGGCCCCTCAGGACAAAACTACTCTTCATGTTAGTCATATTACAAAAGATTACACTTTGTGTATTCCTTTGTTCTGAAACCATTCAAATAAAATAAAATAAAATATAATATAATTAATATAATATAATATTAAAAAAATCATAGAATATCAGGGTTGAAAGAGACCTCGAGGTCATCTAATCCACCCCCCCGTTCAAAGCAGGACCAATCCCCAACTAAATCCCCAAATGACCTCCTCAAGGATTGAACTCTCAACCCTGGGTTTAGCAAGCCAATGCGCAAACCACTGAGCTTTCCTTCCCCCCATTAAAAGGAATCTTGTTGTAGAGGTGTCATCTGAGAGATTTTCTGTAAGCCCCTGCAGAGTTGGAAAATTTGTAGATAGTTTGAAAATGAGAACTTCCTCCCGTTAATAATTTTGTATTCCACTCTCTAGTGATTTTATCTCTTGTGGATACATAGGCTTTGAGAGGATTTTTTTTTCTAATGGCATGGAAAGGAGGTGGCATACAGAAAGCTTTTTGTTGTTGTTTGTTGTCAAAGAAGTGAAATAAGTAAAGTGAATTTATTCTGACTTGTTTCCTCCACAAATAAAAGCAGTATGGGAAGGTCGGAGAGTTGTGTTTGTATGGTAGAGTAATTATGAAAGAGAGCTCTTCTCAAGGGCATGTGGATATACAAAAAAGCTTGGCTTGCTTTCCTTTTGATCTTAGAAACAGATTTTTATTAATTTACATTGTATTATTTTTCTCTGAAATAAAGGATTTGCCCAGTGTGGTCTATCCTCTCCTCATATACTTGTGTATATGCCTCCTTCTCCTAAAATGATGGAAATAATATGACAAAATAATATGAACAAGACAACTTCAAGGTTAAATAGTCCCTTAATCCATTGCAAAAATAATATCAGATACTAGTACTGCCAGTAATGTTTATTTCTGAGTGCAACCAAAGTTTCACCACTTAATTTCTGAATTACTTCTGTTCTCATTTCTTAGAGCTGAGAGAAACACCTAGACCTGTATACTATTTGTATTTTTGTTGGTTGGTTGGTTTTTGCATTCTTCAGCCTCTTAGGGCTCTTCAGCTTTAGTGGTCTGGTGTATAAATGCTGTAACATTTCTATTTTGAATTCAGAATCTTACAGTAGATCTAGAAGCTTCATAGACCTCCACCGTTAACACCTTCTATTTTGTAAACCATTTTCTACTTTTATCACCCCACAAAAACACCTGAGAAGGCAGTAAAACTATGTCAGTCTAATATATCAAACTATCTCTGAGCTTCTTAGAGATGGTGATGGGGGATTTCTCTTTAAATTTCCAGTCCCTTCTCTGTATGTGTGCTGCCACACAAAACCCCCAAATACAAAATAGTATGAATGAGAGGAACATTAAATTGAGGCTATATCAAGTGAAACATTAATATCTTCTTTTCTGATCAATCACTTCTCATCCACTGTGGGAATCAAATACTTAGGATTTTTTGCCCCAAAGGATAATAATTTGTTGTAGGCTGTGGGTTGTTTGTTTTTTTGTAACAATGTAAATATTCCTAAGTGTGCAAAAATAAATAAATAAATAAAGGTTACAAGAATCTATTCTCTGACCTTGATCTCAGATCACATTGACAGAGTATTACAGGGGACTATGTGAACTTTGGAGCACACGGATGAATGGCATCTGACCCTAATATTGGCAAAATGTTAATGTGTGGGTATATAGATGTTTATGCTGAATGAAGAATAAGAAACTTGTTTAGCCATGTCAGGTTCATTTTTAGTGAATATGATGCATGAATGCAAATAGTAAGAGTATCAGTCAGATCATTGTGTTACCATGGGCACATGTCACTTTTCTAACCATTTGTGAATTTTAAAAAAAAGTACTGGTTGGTTGGTTTTATTTATTTATTTTTTTAAATTGTCTAGATTGCTGACTGATACAGGGAGGCAACCTTTAGCCTGTATAGAAACAAAGCCTAGTTTATTTGGTGACCGTACTTATTTCATTTTTAACCGTTCCTCTAAAAGTCAAATCCCAGGTAACTTTGATACTGGTCAGCTTTTGGGTCTGCAGGAGCTAGTTGTGACAGATGTTGATGTTAAAATCAAAAGATGTTTGACTTCAGTTTAGTTTTAAATGTTTTTGAATTTCCCAGTGCCTACTTCACCAGGGCTTTTTCTTTAGTTGCTTTCATAAACTAGAAATTGTTGTATGATACTTAGTGGCAATTGCTCCTGAAAGACTTATCATAAAATTCCTGAGCCATATCAAAGAAAACAGCATCTTTTCCCTTTCCTAAGGACTGGTTTCTTATGTTGGCATATTAGCTTTGGCTACATACAAACTGACTCAAGTTTCCTAAGAAGATAATAGCAGCACTTTAATGTTGCAGAGGTGCTCACTGCTGGAATGAGACGTGCTGCCCCATTTCATATTGAAGGATTATATTGCACTTGCTGTCTTGACTTGACATCACTGATTACATCGGGTTTTGCTAGAGCAGGCTCCTGCATTCACGTGGACTTTCACAGCAATCAGAAGCGCTGCATGTGGGTTCATGGCTCTGCATTGGTAGATCACAGTGTAGCATTGAGGCTTTAGCTGGATCAAGGTTTTTAGGCTGCACTTTAATGTGCTTTTTAAAGTAGATTTATTGTGCAAATAAGTTTTGAAATTTGTTCATTCTTTGGCTTTTAATGAAAAATGACAGAAATTACTATTAGCCTAATACTTTTTCAGCAGCCATTTCTGTCCTGTAATTTGTAAGTCACACACATTCCATCAGACAGATCAATTGGGACAACTTTTGGTACTATTCCTGCGGTGCCTAGTATCCTCCCCTCTCTTCCCAGTTATTTGCTATCCTAAAAGTAAATGGCTGACAACATATACAGCAACAAAGTCATGCCATAACCCAGAAGAGAGAAAATAAATCCATTAATCATAAATGGACATGGTAGTTTATTTTCCCATATAACAAAACTTTTTGCTTATTTTCAAATTACATCTGGCTTGAAACTTAACACTGGGATGCAAATGTGCCCTATTTTTACTTCCACAATAACTTCCTTGAATAGTAAAATGCTTCTGTCCCTCTTAAAACAGTGAATTGTCATCTCAGTGGGAAGTGGCTGTGCCAGATACTCCCTTCCCCCTTCAGTAGAATGGCAGCCCAACTCTATTGCCTCACAGCAAGGTGGATAAAAATAGATTGTTAATTAAAAAAACTCCAATTTGTATTTAAAGCAAATGGTTTAATATTAATTAAATACACTTTTTAAAAAAAATCTATTTAAAAATACATTTGAAATTATGGCAATTTATGTTTGATAATATATTATAATCTATAAAAATCATTTAAATGAAAAAAATAATACATGTTTGCTTAGAAGTTTTAAAGAAAGTCAAATCACTGAACTAGGAGACACCACTGGCTAAGCACCTGGAACCAGAGTATGCTGAAGTGTTAAACCAGCTTTTGACAGCAGTAGCTTTTCCTGTAGGCACAGAGAATGCTTTCTTGTCCGGCTGTACCGAAAGGAGGACAGGAGACACTTGATATGGTTTTAATCAGGCCGCAACTTTATTATTAGATGTCTGGGACTACCCAGCAGATAAAAATGTACTGTGCAAGTAACCCCATGATCATTTCAATAACTACCTGAGGGCTTATGCCAGTTCCCCCTTTTTCCATCCTGGTCCCCAGCCAACTCATGTGGTTACAGGGGTTAAGGTGGGCTATAAAGGAAGGGGGGGTTGGCTCCTGTCATGCCAGTCACAGGAGCCATGAACCCCCCCCCCCCCCCCCGTTCTGCTCCTTTAACAAACACCTCCTTTTTAAGGCCTTCACCAAGCCATTTATCTGGTCACTGTACCTTCCCTGGGGACTACCTGCACTGGACAGCTGCCCCACACTTACTGAATGAGTTGCGACATCGTAGCCTAACTCCCTTCCCTACTCACCATAGCAAAGCCCTCCCTGAACCTGCTGTGGGGAAGGTGCCCCCCCCCCCCCAGGCCAATCTAGTGATGAGGGAAAAATTCCTTCACAGCCCCCTGAGGACGGAGCGGCTAGCAGAATGCCTACTTCAGGTCCTGACCAAACCTGGTATTTTGCCACTTCTAAGGGAAGTGGAGATGGGTGCTGCTCCACCTGGTCTGGGGAAAAGGGGCTGCCTCTGCCAGGCTTGTCCCTTTTCAACTCCCCAGCCCTTCCAATCCCTGGGGATGAGTCAGCGTTGCCATGCTGACCCGCTCCCCCTTTTCCAGCAGCTTCTGAGCCCCTCTCCTACCCCCCCACCCATAAAGCGCTATTCCCCTTCTCCCGGCAAGCTGGACAATGCCCCCCCAGGCTTAAGGTGCGGTGCGCTCATTCATTTCAGCTTATTCAACGACTTCAACTCAATGACTAGTTCATCTAACATAATAAGTGTCTAAAGAAAGAATCTAAATAATTGAAGTTAAGCTATGTAATTGCTTAAATAAATATATGTAGTATCCTTCTGGTTAGGGAAAAAAGCACAAAATTTAGAGTAAATGCTATTTTTAGTTGTAAATCAATATTTTAATTGTTAACAACCGATGAGAATCAACCTTTATTTAGGAAAATAACTAAAAAGTACAAATGCAAAATAAGATTAAAATTGATTATTTAAATTAATGTTTTCAGTGTTATAGCCATGTTAGTCTCAGGATATTAAAGATACAAGGTGGATAAGGTAATGCATTTATTGGACCAACTTCTGTTAGTGAGAGAGACATGCTTCTGAGCATGGGCGGCAGGTAAAGCTTCCCCTTGGGGAGGCTAGCCCCCTACCTGCCTCTTCCAGCCAAGGCCCCACTCCCATTCGCTGGTCAGCCCAGCCCTCCCCACCCCACCCCACCCCATGGCCCTGGCTGGGGTGGGGGGGCTGAGAGAGTGCCCCCAGCCGAGGTCAAGCTCTCAGCCTAGGCTTGGACCGCGGCGGAGCTCTATGCCCTGGCTGGAGCGCTGAGCCCATAGCCCCACCCCCATTCCACCCCCAGTCTGCTTCTTCCCCCCGAGGTCCTGCCCCCACTCGCTCTCCCCCCGCTTCCCCAAGATTGGAAAAGCTGTGTCGCCACTGTGCCCTGGAGCCGCTGAAGGGAGCGAGAGATCCTCCAGCCCTGGGGCCATGGCAGGGGGAGATTTTTCAGGGGGCCCCAAATCTGCCACTGCCCCTCCGTCCCCAGCAGCATGAGATTTGGGGAGGCTTAGCCTCCCCTGGCCTCCATTACATGTCACCTATGCTTTTGAGCTTACACAGAGCTCTTCTTTAGGGTCTGGGAAGATCTAGCCCAGACCTGAAGAAGAGCTCTTTGTGAGCTCAAAAGCTTGTCTCTCACCAGCAGAAGTTGGTCCAATAAAAGATATTACCTTACCCACCTTATCTGCTTAAATTAAGGTTTTCTGCTTGCTGATTTTAAATCACTGTTTTGATTTAAATCAATACACCCTGCCCCCACAGCAAACAGTGGCAAAGGAAATAAATACTTCTGGTCCTAAGAAGTCGCACACTTACTTTCTCCAACTGGCACTTGGATCTAGTGGCGGTTTTAAACAAATCTTTTAAAGCATTATGGTCATGGCTACCCTGAAGTGGCATTAAGTGTAGATGGGTTCATAAAATCCTGTAGAGGCAGATTGTAATCCTATTCTGGTCAGTCCACTCTCCCCCAACCCCAAGGAGGAAAGCAGAACACCTATTAGGCTGCTTTCTTCTAATTGTGAAACTCCAAGAGGTAGCAAGAACTGCCATTCCTCTAGGGCTTTGACTAGTGGATTCTTTAGTGCAGACAACTTATACTACCTGAGCATGCAATCCACAATCATTCTATTTAAACTTATTTGCAATTTTTTATTTGTCAGGGTCCCCCAAAGTGAAAAGAAGAAGAGACAGCCTTGCCCTTTTATGCAGATACAAACATGTCTGGAGTGCCATGGATGGCTCCAGTTATTAGTGTAAATATTCTCATTCCTAATTCTGTACAAATATCTGGGCAGTGCGTTGTGTTAGGCTGTGGAATTCTCCCAGGAAAGGGGAGAAAACTGTGTTGCTTTAGTTAGCACATGGATCACTACTATGCATGGAGAATGTTCCTGCACTGGGAGATACAGAGAGATACAATAGTTTTTCCAACACTCATAGAATATCAGGGTTGGAAGGGACCTCAGGAGGTCATCTAGTCCAACCCCCTGCTCAAAGCAGGACCAATCCCCAACTAAATCATCCCAGCCAGGGCTTTGTCAAGCTGGGCCTTAAAAACCTCTAAGGAAGGAGATTCCACCACCACCTTAGGTAACCCATTCTAGTGCTTCACCACACTCCTAGTGAAAAAGTTTTTTCTGCTATCCAACCTAAACCTCCCACACGCCCTTATGTTTCTGTGGAAAAACTGTATAAAGGGTTAAAGGCTAATTTCTCAGCATGAGGGTCAACTCCAAAAATTGATCAGAATCTTTTGGACTATTTATATTAGTGCATGGTAGTGTCAAATACAAAAGTATATAGTTTCAGTATTCAAGAGAACATTGTACAGATATTTTTTAGAACTCTTGAAAGTTTCATGGATTTAAAACCCAATGAAATCACTCAGTGAAAGCTCAAAAACTTGAATCATTTTCAGCTCCAGAGATTTCATTTTTGAAACTATTTAGTTATTTTGTTGTTAGCTGTGGAGCCTTTTTGGTTATATAGGAATTTAAATCCTTTCTTGTAAACTGTTGGTTTTTTTTAATTATAAATTTGAGTTAGAATTCTATCTCTCAAATGTTTTAATCAGCAGTTGAAATTATAATGAAAGCATTGAGTATTTTTAATGCCTATTTAAGCAGTTATGCTGGCATATTTATGTGGAGCAGCTGGCTCCAGAGGATATATCCAGCAGTAGAGAACATGGAAATGAACACCAGGATATTGACAAGCAAGCTCGGAGGATGAAATCTTTTCAGCTTTAAAATGTAATCACAAAATCAGCAACATTTTAAATGTGTTCCTTCATTTCCCCCCACTCTCCAACCTCCTGACCTCTGATCTGTGCAAATAAATGTTGTTCTTATCAGATGCAGCCACTTGGGCAAAAGGGAAGACTGTGGTTTACCAAAAGGATGGCTTTGCAGTCCTCCTCTCCTCCTTGACGTCTACATAATGAATACATTGTTGAACTATCACCAACTTTCTGGGGGACTGTAGAACATGAAACCCATTTTTTTAAAGGCTATCAACTTCCTTTTGGTGCACACACTTTTTGAGGTGTACAGCTAAAGATTTTTTTTAATATAATAAATCTAAGTCACTGAAGCAGGTAGCAACTGTGATGAATTGCTATTTGAATTATACCAGACAAAATATTTGGGCTGAAAGTGAATGTTTTAAAATGTTATTTTTCATCTGTGAAACCAGTTTTGATATTGTGGGAGAAGATCATCACAAACTACTCTTCAAAGCTAGAATCAAACTTAAAAAGCAACAAACAAAAAAATCCACCATTACTATTTGTTTTCATTATTGTATGATTTTATATAAGTAAGCCAATACAATATAAGGTGTGGGTTATGCAGCTTCAGCAGGGCTGCATGCAGAGATCCAAACACATGCAACAGATTGCAGGATTGGGGCCTAAGTCCAGTAGGAGACACATTGCTGATAGAGTCCCCAGGGGTGTACAGACCCAGAAGAAAAATGTCCCATCTGTTCTGCATGATATAGTTAAAACAGCCAAAAATGATGAAGGGGTCCATAAAAGATGTGAGTAGAGCTCACAATATTGATACATTAGCAGAGCCCTTTAAATCAGTGTAGCTGTCTCCCTTCTTCTTGGATATGAACAGTAACTTTGCAACAATACCAATCTCTGCCTGCCTGAATAGCAGCTGTTCTGATTCACGTGTGAAACACTAATCTATTGTAGAGTAGCATATGGCAATATGGGTTTGGGTCATTGAGAGAATCCATTCAAAGAAATATTTATGGGTTAATTGTAATTTTATCATTTTAATGGAAATAAATACCTGACAGCTTCCATTATCTTTACTCACTAAAAAGGCTTAAACTGTGCATTAGTCTGATTTTATAACAGTGAAGGGAGAGGCAAGGTTCCTTACATTCGAGATGGGGATGGTACCACTCTGTCCTTGCCTGATTCTTGGAGCAGGGCAGAAGAATTAATTGAAAAGAGGCGAGTGATGGAGAAAGGAGGGAATTCAAAGGAGAGTAAAGTTGAAATTCATTTGCCAGAATGAGTGTAGAAAGAAGGCCACGAATGTATTTACTTGGGAGTATTCCTGGAGATAATCAGTACTCATCCTGCAGCAGCCTGGCTCCTGATTTGCCTGAGGCTCCAAACATATTCCCTGTCAGTGATGGTAGATAGTGGAAAAATGTCTCTCTGAGTGACAAGGACAGATCTGGCACTTCCAGTTCACTTTAAGCCATGTAGATAATGTATTGTATGTCTCCCCTGTTAGCTGTAACTCCTCACTAGCTTCTCTCCTGTGGTCCTTTGTAGAGGAGGAAGACATTATTCTGTGTTGCACAGATCTCTGCTGCCCTTCAGTGCATCGTAATAGTTTTCAGTAAAACTATTATCAACAAAACAATATTACTCTTACAACCAATGTTAATTAGATGATTTTATGTTCTCACTAACCATTTGGAAACTGGTTATTTATATAAGCATCCTCTGAAATGTTCAGTAGGCTGGGAGTCTGGGAAGTCTGTTGTTGGGTTTTTTTTTTGTTTTTTTTTTGAGGGTTAATAGTAATTCAGCTCAGATTTGTGTGGTGTTAGAATTCAATTAACTTGTACCAGACTGCTTTCACATTCTCAAAGAATGAAGGCTTCTAAGAACAGTGGTTTGTTTATTAGCTGAACAGAGAGAAAGGGGAAATAGCGGATCCATGTCACTTGGTCTGTCATTGAAAACCATAATGAAATCGGAAGCAGCTTGTACAGCTATCAAGACTGCTAATTTTTCTTTGATTCATTATTTATACTGTATTCCAAGAGAAATTGCTCTCTGGCAGAGGTGGGGGAAACAGCTATCATGAAGCTTGGCTCAGCTAAAATTACAGCTGTCTTAACTGTTTACTATCCCTGTAGTATAATCATTGGGAATCATACCTGCCTTTGTCTGCTTTGAATACAGGTGGTGCTTCCAACATTTATTTTGGAGAAAAGATCTCTGCTGGAGATGTATGCAAATTTCATGGCCCATCCAGACCTGTTTTTGTCAATTGCAGCTGGAGCCACTCCTGAGGAAAGAATTATTTGCTTTGTGGAGTATTATCTAACAGCCTTTCATGAAGGCCGAAAGGGAGCAGTTGCCAAGAAACCTTATAACCCAATAATTGGTGAATCATTTCATTGCTCATGGGATGTGCCTAAAGACAAAGTGAAATCATTCAGAACTAACAGTGCCTCTGTAGTTTCTAAGGACCAAACCAAGGAATTTGGCCAGGACCAATCAGAGTGCTACAAGCTGAGGTTTGTAGCTGAACAAGTATCCCATCACCCACCAGTATCATGCTTTTACTGTGAATGCAAGGAGAAGAGAATGTGTGTGAACGCCCATGTATGGACCAAAAGCAAGTTCATGGGAATGTCAATAGGTGTTTCTATGGTAGGTGAAGGTAAGAAATATGCTTTGCTTTATTTTTTGGGAGGGTGTTAGTGTTAACACCCCACAGAAAATCATAGATGAAGGTTTTTTTGTTTTGTTTTTGTTTTAAAAAACCCTTCATCTTAATCTTGCTATTTGTTGCTTCCATTAATTTTAGAATTAAAATAATGGAACTTGTGTTTGAGAATATTGTCCAGTTTTTATTCATTTTTAGTATACATATATCTTGTATAATATGTGTGCCTTTATTTTTATGAGACTTATTAAAATCTACAGTTTAGAAATTTAGTCACATTGTACTTGCTAAAATATGACAGCTTTACTTATTACACTACCTTACAGTAACAATTGTATCACAGCTAAACAAATAATCCTCTTTAGAGTTAGTATTCAATTCAGTATGGGAAACTACTTAAAACTGTTTTCAGAAGAACATAGAATAATTGTATATTTTCAGTTAAGCCTTTTAATCTGCTTTTACCTGGCTTCTGTTAGATGAAGAAATAAAATTTAAATAAGTTTTACTAGGCTATAGTACCTTTTCAATCTTTATAGCAAGTCATACAGATGAGGCCACCATCACGTTGTATTGTCGGTTTGCAATAGAACCAACATATTTGCCTGTTCAGTGATAAATCCATTGATCAAAATGATTAATAAATATAGAAAGCATTATCAAATTATAAGTCATTAATGTATGCTCTGGATTGACAAGTACTGCTTGGATCACTATTAATGTGGAATCTCCGTAACTGAAGGTTTTTAAGGACAGGTTAGACAAACACCTGTCAGGGATGGTCTAGTCAATACTTAGTCCTGCCTTAGTGCAGGGGGCTGGACTAGATGATCTATTGAGATCCCTTCCAGTCCTAAATTTCTATGATTCTATGAATTATTTAAACAAAAAATATGTATTGGAGCATCTTGGTGAATCCTCTTGCTACTCAGGATTATTCTGTTTGTACAGCACCTAGCGTAATGGGGTCCTGGATCACAACTAGAGCTCCTGGGCACTACAGTACTACAAATAAATAATACCATCTACATGTGCTTTCTAGTGTTTTGTCCCAGATAAATTTAAAATTATGGTCCTAGTTAACCGCCAAGCAGAGGGATAAGGAGAACTAATAACAAATAATTGTTTTTTCTCATCACTGCATTAGGTAAGTATTGCTGAGATATTAAGAAATGTACTAACAAGGTAGATACAGGTAGTGATGGACTTTGGTAAGTGATTCTCCAAAGAAATTTTTATCTAGTGACTTCACAGCTACAATAGGAGTAGCAAAGTAACATAGTGAAATAAAGAACAAAATCAAATAATAGAAAATAATATTAATACTTTTCAGTTGTTTAGTTTTTGCAAAATGGAAGTCTTGAAACAAATGTTACTGCTTTTAAGACTCTTGGAGTCTAAATCCTGCAATAATACTTCTGTTTCACGTTTTTTTCCCCTGTTTCAGGCAGTGTGATACTATGTCAGACTCATTGCTTTTTACATTGCAATGTATAGGGTAATGGGAGTCAGGAAGGAGTCCCAGAGAAGCTGGGGAGATAGGTTTCCAATAGTTCAGTAATGGGGTGAAGTAGGGTGGGAGGGTGTGAGTTACTAGAGCCAATAGATCTTCAATGACTTTATTTCTTCAATTTTTCCTTCTGTTATGAATTATTTTTCATAGTGGAAGGGGAGTGTTCAGTGAAACTTCAGGCTCGTCTACATGAAAACGCTCAGGAAAATTAATCTGAATTAACTAAAGGTATGAAGGTGAAGTGGATTAGTTAAACTGCATTAAACCCCTGTGTGGAGACACTTCTCATTCAGTATTAAAATGGCCTTAAAGTGAATTAAACTAAACTGAATTAAGGCCATTTTAATGCATAGGGGTTTAATACAGTAACTAACTAACTGCTATAAATTCACACCTCTGAGTTAATTTGGATTAACTTTCCTGAGTATCCCTGTGTAGGCATAGCCTTCATTTCTGTAATAAATACTAATGAAAACACCTGTGATAAATCACAGTAGGTCAGAAGATTTAGCCTACTTGCTGTCAGTGCACATGGTGCTCTCAGAATTTGGGGTGGCTGGCAGGGGGACTGTTGAAGTCTCCCAGAAGTTCCAGACATACAACATTAGGTGGCCACCTGATGTGCTGAGATACTCCTGAGCCCGCCTGTTATGCCAATTTGGGCACCCTTTTTACCTGTCTTGCTGAGTCAGGCTATTAAGTCTGCTCTACTGCAGAACGAAACAGACAATGAGATCAGTTCTGGGAAGGCTCAGCTTAAGGGACTTGTCCCAGCACTCAGGTGTCCACCTCCCTTGGAGTGCAGACCCAAAGATATATTATGAAATCTGCCTCCTCCCTCAATGTGGAGGAAGGTATGCACAACTACTCCCCCCACCCTCCAAAGTTAGAAATTACAGAAAATGGGTTTAATAATAAACAAAACAATTTTTATTAACTATAAAAGGCAGATTTTAAGTGGTAAAAGGGGTAACAAACAGAACCAAGCAGATTACTAAGCAAATGAAATCAAACATGCAAACTAATCTAGTTTCACTAAAGAAATTGGTTACAAATAATATTTCTCACCCTAGATATTGTTGCAGGCAGGTTGCAAAGTTTCTGTGGTTCAGAGTTCCAGTTATATTCCTTTTCAGGCTGGACTCCCCCCTCCGTCTGGACTTCTCCCCCCTCCTTCCCTTCACGTGGCTTTTCCAGTCTTTCTTCTTGGGCAGACAGGCCATGGAGCGGAGGAGTCCCGGTTGCCTTCCTCCCCACCCTTAAATAGGACTTACATGAGGCAGGAATCCTTTGTTTCCCAAACTTGACCCCCTTTCTCTTCCAGTGGAAAGTTACAAGAAGTCCCAGGTAATGTTTAGTATCAGGTGACAAGACCACCTGACTCTGTAGGATTACAGCGTCCATGAGTCCCTTTCTACAGTCCATTGTCCTCGCTGATTGGCCATGAGCCCTGTCTGGCTTTTCCATTGTTGTACCTGAAGTGTTAGCAGTGGGCGTCACCCAAAGTAACATAGTTGAAATACAGATACATAGTCAATATTCCTAACTTCAGATACAGAAATGATACAGGCATACAAATTGGATAATCACATTCAATAAATCATAACCTTTCCAATGATATCTCACATGAGCCATCTTGCATAAAGTATATCTCAGTTATGTCGTATTCATATCATAAGCATATTTTCATAAAGAATGTGGAATGAAACGTGTCGTATGCATTAATAGATATTTTAAAAAGTTATGGAGTGTGTGTGTGTGTGTTTGGGGGGGAAGGGAGTTGTCTTTGAACTTCTGCTTGACTATTCAGAGTTTTAGATTTTGCAGTACGTTATTGGAAAGGTAATTTCCCCTGTATTTGCAATAATGTCTCAGATTTGACCTATGTCTGTATTTTGAATAGTTTTAAGTTAATACACAGGTTTCTCCACAGGTACTGAATATACTAAATTTAGAGAAGGTTTTTTTTCGCTGTATGAGAAGCATCTATTTCAGACAGTACACTAGACAGTTGAAATAATTTTGCTATACTTCAAGATTCAGACAGTTGTACAGTAGATAGCAAACATAATCTTGCTATATTTAACAGAATGATTGTATTTCATCCTGTAACTGTTATGACCTGTGCGTTGAAGAACACATAAAACCAGGATGTATTTAACAGCCTTGACTCTGAGCACATAGTGACTATTTCTGTTGGTGACTGCCGAGAGATTTGTTGCACTGCTGTTGCCTATTTGCATAGTGTATAATGAATTTTGGAACTAGATTGTGTCAGGAATACATTGATAATATTCCCATGGTTATTGTGAAACCTCTTCCTTGCAGCTCATCACAATAATATTGTTGTGGAGGGCGAGGGTGTTTCATTACTTTTTTAAAACAAGAATAAGTCTGTATGTTAAAGATTAATAATATGGAAATACAGAAGCTTCTATATGAATTTAAATAAGTGTGAGGTTTAATGACATAAGATCCCTTCATACAAATGCTGTAGGTGAGTATTTTGACTCTACAACATCCAGTCTGGAGATGGCAAAGGCCATCCAGTGTTGTGTTGATGGTTTTTTGTCTTGTTTCTTTGTTCCATGTAAATATCAACCAGATGAGCCGAACACATAGTGATAGAAATCAGCATGCAAGAGGCGATGTTGCTGGAAATCCATGTGCACAGTTGCTTTCTGTGCTATCCATCATCTCTGAATGTGGTTTACAAGTGAAATGAGGTGTCTCAGCTTTCACCTAGAAAGTGCTTTACCTGATGAAACCATTGTACAGTGTAACCAGTTTAGCAGTTTCCTTACCTAAAAGGTCACTCTGAATG
Organism: Emys orbicularis; assembly: GCF_028017835.1. Classification (NCBI taxonomy): domain Eukaryota; kingdom Metazoa; phylum Chordata; order Testudines; family Emydidae; genus Emys; species Emys orbicularis. The sequence continues at coordinate 220,719,596 of NC_088684.1, forward strand.
AGAGTAGCAGAGGTGCATTGCAAATAAAAATTGATGTTTCCACAATGCCAAGATCTGGTTAATGATAGCTGATGTTTTAGTGGAAAGAAAAAAGAGGATGTGATGAAATAGAATGTCGTTGGGATTTAAATTTGCAAGGATGGAGGGAGCAAAAGTAACCGTTTCTTACATTATACAGTTTTATATGTTGCAAAGAGCCACCAAACAGACATTTCATTGGGCAGAAAATCTGAGCATATTTTAGTGAAAAGGCAATGTTTAATACTTGTCTAGCATAGAACCATTGAGGTTCCTGTCATACTGAGATGTATTGTTTTGTTGCAAGGCAGCAAAATTCATGAAGATGCAGAATTGATAGCCCTATGCATTAGGTTTATTGGTTAATTTTACGAAGAATATAGGGTTGAAACTTTTGTTGTGGGTTGTATGTTTCTTTGTTTTACATTATCAGATGGCTGCTAACCTTAAAAAAAAGATGTCTATATTTCTAGGTGATACTTTAAAAATTACAAGGAAGCTTTAAAACTTGTGAAGGATTTGATACAAGGGATGTGTTACACCTTTTTCTGAGGGAATGCAGATAGTAGCAGTGAATAAATAATCTGTTGTGGGTTTTGCAGCTCCTGTAATGCATACTTCCATGGGAGTAAATGACTCTTAATTTAGCAGGAGGGTGGGGCTTTTATAGTTAAATGTTTCAGACAGCTGGAGTTAGCTTAAAAATTAGTAGTAGTTTAGCAGTAGTAGTAATTTTGTATTTACAATATATTTTATCCCAGGATTTCAAAGCTCTTTCCTTTTTCCATCTAGCCCAGTATCCTGTCTTCTGACAGTGGCCACGGCCAGGTCCTTCAAAGGGAAGGAACAGAACAGGGCAATTTTCAAGTGATCCATTCCCTGTCATCCAGTCCCAGCTTCTGGCAGTCAGAATCTTAGGGACACCCGGACAAGGGGTTGCGTCTCTGACCATTTTGGCTAATTGCCATTGATGGACCTATTCTCCATTAACTTATCTAATTCTTTCTTGAACCCAGTTATACTTTTGCCCTTCACATCTCCTGGCAATGATTTCCAGAGGTTGACTGTGTGTTAAGTGAAGAAGTACTTCCTTATGTTTGTTTTAAATTTGTTGTCTGTTCATTTCATCAGGTGACCCATAGTTCTTGTGTTATGTAAATGGGTAAATAACACCACTTTATTCACTTTCTCCACACCATTCATGATTTTATAGACCTCTCTCATATCTCCCCTTAGTTGTCTCTTTTCAAATTGAACAATCCCACTCTTGTTAATCTCTCCTCATATGGAAGCTGTTCCATACCCTAATCATTTTTGTTGGCCTTCTCTGTGCTTTTTCCAATTCAAATATATTTTAGATAGATCTCCTCAATGATTGTCAAACAAACAATGTAGCACAAATGATTTAAACACTCATGAGACCATAGGAGTGAGATTCTAGTGTGCCACTATTTCATGATTTCACAGTGTGAAACGTAGCTGTTGATGTACCGCAGCCATGTATGCCTTAATCAGAACAAACATTTAGTCCCCATCTAACTAGGGTGACCAGATGTACTGTTTTTAAAGGGACAGTCCCGTTTTTTTGGGATTGTTTCTTATATAGGTGCCTATTGCCCCCCCCCACCCCCTGTCCCGTTTTTTTACAGTTGCTATCTGGTCACCCTACGTCTAACAGATGTAATGAATAACATAGATGAAGTGTGAGGAGCCTGTTACATTAGGAAACTGCTCTAGGCCATCGATGACCCCGAATGATTTGTTGTTCATATTGATCCCTGAACAATCAGAGGAAAGCGTTAAATTGCACATGTCTCTTCTGCAGTTAATTATTGCACTATTGACCTAGCATCTCATCTGTGCATTTCATCAATACGTATTGTAGGAAAATCAGTTCACAAAGTACAGCATTGGTAGGGGATTGGCAGGATAGGAACTCAAGGGCTGGAAGAGACCTCAAGAGGTCATGTAGTCCTTCCTCCCCTCCCCATGCTGAGGACCAAGCATACCTAGACTGTCCCTGACAGCTGTTTTTCTAACCTATTTTTAAAAACTTCCAGTGATAGGGATTTCACAACTTCCCTTGGGACCCCTATTCCAGTACTTAACTATCCTTATAGTTATGTTAGTTATTAGGAAAAAACTCTAAAACTACCTTGCTACAGACTATGGGGATTACTTCTTATCCTTTGGTAGATGTGGAGAATAATTGATCACTGCCCTCTTAATAACAGCCTTTAATGTGTTTTGTGTGCTTTTTAAACCTTTCCTCATAGGTCAAGTTTTCTAAACCTTTTATCATTTTTGTAGCTCTTCTCTGGACTCTTTCCACTTTGTCCACATCCACCCAAAACTGGACACATTACTCTAGCAGAGGCCTCATCAGTGCCAAGTCGAATGGGACAATTATCTTGTTTCTTACATACAACACTCCTGTTAATACATCCCAAATTCATATTTGCCTTGTTTTGCACTGCATCACATTGTTGGCTCATATTCAGTTTGTGATCCAGTATACCCCCAAGATCCTTTTCAGCAGTACTACCACCTAGCTAGTTGTTACCCATTTTGTATTTGTGCACTGAATTTTTACTTCCTACGTGAAGTACTTTGCACTTGATTGAATTTCATCTTGTTGATTTCAGACCAAATCTCCAATATGTTAAGGTCATTTTGAATTCTAATCCTGTCCTTCAAAGGAGTTGCAACCTCTCCCAGCTTGGTGTCATCTGCAGATTTTATAAGCATAGTCTCCACTCCATATCATTAGTCATTAGTAAAAATATTAACTAGTGCTGGACCCAGGATAGACTCCTGTGCGATCCCAATAGATATGTCGTCCTTCCAGTTTGACAGCGCACTATTGATAACTGCTGAGAATGGTTTTTCAACCAGTTGTGCACCCACTTTATAGTAATTTCATCTAGCTTTCCCTTGATTTTAGTCAGCCAAAAATATACTGTATAGTCTCCAGGTCACTTACACTTCCTCCCTGTGCTCCTTTTCTACTCTTGCAGTTAATGGGCTAATTAGCTCCTTAGTGCTCCCCAGCCCAGGTTGACCTAGTAATTAGCCACTCCTTCCCTCAGTCTGGCCCTCTCCAGGGGAACTAATTCGATTTGCAGTGACCAGAGTGCAGGTTCAGCTACTGGTTCTCAGCGCTCTGTCACAGTCCTTTTTCTAGGATGTTATTTGTTCTGCATGGGGATGTCTAGATAAAGGTTAAGAGATTGTCTCTCAGGTTTTATCATATCCAGAAATCTCATATCATATCCAAGTAACAGTTCTGACGAGAGATACCTGTCTCAATGCCAACAAAAATTACTGAGGTTTCCATGTGATCTCCCGTTTTAGCCTCTCATCAGCCCAGGGTTATTGGTGATGGAAGATTGTGTGCGTCAGCACCCAGGAAATGTGCACACATACTGATCTGGGATTATCCCAATCAGATTCTAAAATGGCTACACAGAAGGCTCTTAATACTGTGATGACTAACAATTTTATCATCTCCCTAAAGAAAACTGTCCCTAGACAATCACTCATCTGAAAATTTACATTGAAAGTACCATAGTTAAAATCTTCCCTATGGAAAAGAGGGCAGTCAGGATGCGTTACATTCATCTTCTGATCAGAGTTTGCATCAAACTGCTGGGTCTCCTGGCTTTCTGTATAAGGCTAACCCCAGAGACCAGCCTATGCAAGAGGAAACTGCAGCAGTTCAGACTGAAATTGTGGAACCATTCTCAGGAAGCAGTGAACCATCAGTATTGTGTATTTTTATTCCCATGTCACAGTCCTGCCAATGGAACAACTGCACTGATGAAGGCTGGAGAGCCAACCTGTAGTAGATCCTGCTCTTAGAAAAGAAATTGACCTACATCAGTTTAATGCTATTGAGTTCGCATTTCTTCTTTTGTGATATGTGCTACGATTCCCTACTGGGATAAATGCAAAGGAGATTTAGGGTAAAATTTTCAAAAGAGCCTTAGTCGCTTTTGAAAATGTTACCCTTAGATTCCATGGATAGTGTGTCTGAGAACTGTTCTTATAAATGGCTTCAGGTTTGTTTTTCCCAAACTTCTTATTTATTTGTATTCATAATTGTAGCTTCCACTTGTTTTAAAAAAGGGAACAGAAAGCAAAGCCGTGGGCTACCTTTATAAGCTGCATTAATACTTCTGAGACTAATAAATCCATCCAGTACTTCTTCCCCGATACTCATTTATTTTGCTTTTATTAGCCAGTGTCAGACTGAAGTAGCTGCATTAAGAAGTGACAGACTAAAATGATATGCAGAAAGCTAGTTATTCTCTGCTCACGAAATTGCTAGTCTTATACAATATTTTAAATTCTAGCTCTTCACTGATGTTGTTTTCTAGCATGGATACTGTGACCGTGTACCCCATAAGGCTTTATGGGGGGAGTGCTTATAAATGTATGTACGACATAACTGGAATATGTTTTGTGCTGCCTGTGCCATGTAATATATCTCCGTAAAGGTTATGGTCTACTATATCTATTCATCCTATCTGTGCACATATATCATTTTCCACTTGAGGTTAAGAATATGGGCTGTATACTTGCTTGGTTTCTAAGTAAGCTTTGGGAGGCAGTTGATCAGTTTCTTTAGGAAGGAATTTGCAAGGTTAAGTACCTGATCAGAAAGCACTTGGGGAACAATGCATCTTGGAATGCTCCAATCCACATAAGAAGTCTTCCTGGAGACATACAAGATACCATGTGGACAATGGCTTCGGCCTGTAATGACTGAGTCATGCAGGGACATGTGACTTGCCCAGGTGACTCCAAAACTCCATCTTGGAGCTGGACTTTGCATAGGAGGGAGGAGGGGGGTTTCCACCCACAAGAGAAAGTCTATTTAAACCTGTGGGAGACCCCTCCATTTTGTCTTCAGCTGACTAAAGAAGGAACTCTCCACCCCCCCACCCCCCCCAGGATACTTGAAGGAAACTGGAACAAAGGACAGTAACTACAAGGGGTGTGAGTGATTGCTGCTGGACCCAGACTAAAAGGAGATTAGCCTTTAAAAGGGAGCATTCTGTAACTGGTGAGGAACTTATCTGTATTTAGTTTGATTAGACATAGATTTGCGCATTTTATTTTATTTTACTTGGTGACTTACTTTGTTCTGTCTGTTACTTCTTGGAACCACTTAAATCCTACTTTATTTAATAAAATCACTTTTTATTTAGTAATTTACTCAGAGTATGTATTAATACCTGGGGGAGCAAACAACTGTGCACATCTCTCTATCAGTGTTATAGAGGGCGAACAATTTATGAGTTTGCCCTGCATAAGCTTTATGCAGGGTAAAACTGATTTATTTGGGTTTAGACCCCATTGGGAGTTGGGCATCTGAGTGCTAAAGACAAGCACACTTCTGTGAGCTGTTTTCGGGTAAACTTGCAGCTTTGGGGCAGGTAATTCAGATCCTGGGCCTGTGTTGGGGCAGATGGAGTGTCTGGCTCAGCAAGACAGGGTGCTGGAGTCCTGACCTGGCAGGGAAAACAGGAGCAGGGGTAGTCTTGGTACATTGGGTGGCAGCTCCCAAGGGGGTTTCTGTGATCCAACCCGTCACAGATACCATTATGGAGAGTGTCACCAATGGGTGGTACTAAAAATTGTTAGTGTAAATTCTTAAGGACTGAAATTAGTCTACAATGCAGGGGATAGACTTGAAGCAGAACTGTAAGCTAATAATCCTGAAGAAGACTGTACTTGTGCTCAGCACAGCAGACTGAAAGTCCAAATAGGCAGAGGCCCTTTGCAGAATGGATGAACTGTGAAATGCATGTGATTGTGCAAGGGAATTATAAAACAGGCATTTCTGATTGATCGTTTCCTTACTGAAACATCGCATTTTACCCTTAAATTGGGAGCTCAGACCACTTCTCCTTCTGCATTAATAGAGTGTTTCGAGGGATGTATGCCAAAAAGATTAGTAGGTAGGTCCTTATTTGTTTGCAACCTAATAATTTTAAAACGCTCTCTTGGGTGGTGTGAAAAGGGGCTGAAGGAAGATATCTTTCACAATGCATCAGTGAAAGTATTTTTTTATTTTAAAATAGCCACTGCAGAGTGTCAAATTAATTAGTGTCAAACTTTGGGGCAAGACTTCAGGACTGTTGTACACACTGTGAAAATCTTTGCCAGTTGGTGGGGTTGGGCTCAAACCTAAATGGGAAAAAAAAAAGTGTTTGTAAATAAAGCCACTTGCCTGTACAAGGAGGGAAGAGAGAGAGAGACTTAAGCCCAGATCCTCAAAGGTTTTTAGGTGTCTGATTCCAATGGAAGTTAGACACTTAAATACCGTCGAGGACCTGGGCCTAAATTGCCAATGTTTGGACTCTTATTGGGACAGAAAATAACTGAGGCACTATCACCTGTTGTATGTGAGGCTCCATCTAATAAAATACCTTTCATTGCTTTACCCTGAAACAGTTTCTCCAATTAAGCAGAATCTGATGAAATGGGAAGCCAGCCTGGAGTTTTACAAGTAGTCAGGGAAAATTATGGAAGATTAAAATGATAATATGTCTGTAAAATTTAAGCTTTTTTGTTGTTGGTTAAGCTAATAATATGAAAGTCCTCTTTGCTTTAATGCTGATTTATTGGTCGTACATTGGTTTGCGTTTATGCTGCAGCTTAGGCATGTAATTCTTCAGCAATAAGGCCATCACTAATAGGAGGTACAGGAATGCCAACTGCGATTACCTGGCACATTTTCAGTGTGGTGATGGTGGTGATTTCTTCCCATGTAAACTTTCCTGTAATCGTTCTAAGCAAAGTATGTACTTCAGCTTTGTTGTAGCGTTTTGGAATGGGGTGTTCCTGCACACACACAAACAATGGGTATGTCTACACCGCAAAGAAAAACCGGCTGCTGGCCCATGCCAGCCAACTCAGGCTCGTGGGGCTCAGGCTGTGGGGCTGTTCCATTGCTGCGTAGACTTCCAGGCTTGGGCTGGCGGCCGAGCTCTGGGACCCTCCCACCCTGCGGGGTCCTAGAGCCTGTGGGGTCCAGCCCAAGCCTTGAAGTCTACATAGCAATGAAACAGCCCCACAGCCCGAGCCAGCTGGCACATACAGCTGCAAGTTTTTCTTTGCTGTGTAGACATACCCAATGAGGCTTAGCCAAAAAAAAAAGCACTCCTTCTCCCCCCCCCAAAAGCTACACACACAGCTTGCTTGTTAAGCGTGTGTTCATTCTTACTTTCCATACTGTCAGTATTTATTCATGGTGGTGCTGAGATTGCAGCATGCGAAGTGGAAACTTTTGACGATCCAATGCAAAGGGTTAAAAATGGTTTACTCCATCACTCTCCTGTGCTTGTTCTGTTGCATTGTCCCACCTTCCATACATCTTCCAGGTCATTTGTGTCAAACTCGCTTGGGGAATAGAGGTGTTGGCTGTTTCATTATTGTCAGGTTGAGTGTACAGAAGGAACAAGAGCAGCTGCAGAAAGCAATGATGGTTTGCTAAAGACATTTACATGCCTCTGGGAACACGTCCAGTCTTGAAGTGACTAAGCTCCTTATTCTACCTAGTCCAATGGGTTGGAGTACCACGTTTTAAATAATGCTATAGCAGAACTCCTTCTTTTAAACTCTGAATTGTTTAGGTTTGTCTTTATATCCTGTACTGAGAATATATTTTTATATTGGCAAAAATGAAATACTAATTTATTTTTATGTTGTGAACTTTCGCCAGTACTGCGAGGAAAATGGCTCATACTAATACAGTTCCATAGCTAAACAGATATTGTAAAGGTTTTTACATCCAATTTGCATTAAAACTGTTACACCTCTACCTCGATATAACGCTGTCCTCGGGAGCCAAAAAATCTTACCGCGTTATAGGTGAAATCACGTTGTATTGAACTTGCTTTGATCCGCCGGAGCGCGCAGCCCCGCCCCCCCCCGAAGCACTGCTTTACCGCGTTATATCCGAATTCGTGTTATATCGGGTGGCGTTATATCGAGGTAGCGGTGTATTTGATGGTCAAAGATCCTCTGAATTCTAAGTATGTAGTGGTGTGGTGGGTTATTTTTTTAAATCTGAGTTGCAAAGAATTTTTTTCCCCCCCAAAGCCACCATTTTGGCTCCTAGGAAGCTATTAAAATGAAAAATAAAAGAAACATTAAAATCAAAGTCGATAGAACTAACTTTATTTTTGATGACTGAGCAGTTCAGCTTAGGAAATGTAAGGGTATTTGGTGAGACAAGGTGGGTGAGACAATATCTCCTGTTGGACCAAGGCTATTTGGTGTTGCAGAATTCATGTGCAGTGTATGCAGCATATATTTGTATTGTTCACTTTCCTATTTGCTGTACTTTACAAATGTCCTTTGTTTTGAAAACCCACCCACAGTTATGATGGGACAGAACCATTCATTGTGGTGGTAGAGGCTCGGGGCTTGTCTACACTAACAGTGGTGCAGCTGCAGCGCTTAGTGAAGACGCTACCTATGCTGCCGGGAGAATTTCTCCTGTCAGCATAGATACTCCCCCCTCTCCCCCCCCAAGAGGCGGTATCTGTGTTGGTGAGAGAAGCCCTCCTGTCAATATAGCGCGCTCTACACCAGGTGCTAGGTCGGCAGGGGTGGGTAGTGTGAACCAAGCCTCAGACACAGAGATCCTCTGACCAGGCAGGGAGCAGCAGCCAGCTTCCTTAGCTAACTGTGAAGATTCCTGCACCCTGCTGCTGCTGGCCTCTCACTGGAGCCAGATGGATTCAAAGTGCTGCTCCAGCTGCCACAGACAAGTCACACGTGCAGTAAAGAGTAGAGCAAACTAGTGCAGTGGGGTGGGATCAGGTGGCGGCAGCAGGTAGGTTCCCAAGGAGAACAGAAGGGCACTGCATTGCACACAGGCTTCTTCTGGGGAGAGGTTGAGAGAGAGAATGAACCCGATGTGGCAGATGTTTGGTTACGTCATTTAATGTCCTCCTGGAAGGCATTCAAATACTACAGCAATGTGGGCAGCATAAGACCCCATATAGAAAAGAATCAAATCAAAGGGGAGAGCAGAGTTGAGAGGAGTGGCAGGGGTAAATGTGTTCCGTAAGTGGGCTAGCGTGCATTCTATTACTGGATGCGGGGCCTAGAAAGAATGCATGGGAGAAAGTCTGTTATATTGAGAGAGCAAAGTTCTAGGGGACTTCCTTCCCCGGACCACTCTTCTTAGGGCTCTTTCTCCCAAAAGAGCTTTTTTTTTTTAATGGGGATAGAGGGAGCTACAAAGTGTTTCAGACTTACTGAGTTGGCTCTTATGAGATTTTTTTTCCCCCTTGGTCTTACCAGTTTGTACTTATGTTTTATTGATAACCTATGTTATCAGCAAATGCAATTATCCTGTATCATTTTGAAGTATCACTTGGTTAAAATTCAGAACTGAAGCCATACCTTTTTATGTTTGAGCAGAATTCTTCTGAGGGAGGTTTACTGGTAGAGTTACTCTGACTTCATGATGAGGGTCTCCTATTACTCTGACTGTGTGAATTACCATTTGCTGGTAGTAATTGGCCAGTGGCTGCATGTTCTCATCAGTACGCTATTATCATTTCACTTTCCAACCTTTCTCTCCTAGGTGTTCTTTACTTAATGGAACATGAGGAAGAATATGTGTTCACGCTGCCTAGTGCCTATGCACGTTCTATACTTACCATTCCATGGGTGGAGCTTGGAGGTAAAGTCAGTATTAACTGTGCCAAGACTGGCTATTCTGCTACTGTCACATTCCACACCAAGCCTTTCTATGGAGGAAAAGTTCACAGGTATTGAAACTGCTGTCTATTGGGTTGCTTCCTTTTGTACTGTATGTTAGAGTGTACTTGAAAACTTTTTCAGTTTTCTGTATTTATTACTGTAAAATTGTGTGGGTGTGTCTGTGTGTAATTAATACGCAAAAGCCAAATTGAATTTATAAAATGTTTTAAAAAATAAAACAAAACCTTCCTGCATCTGCCAGCACCTCATTACAGCTTTTCCATTAAAAAAAATGGTTTAAAATGTGATTTGTAGGTTTGAAAAAACAAATATAGATACTTTGAATCTGGGACCTTTCACATCAGTATGCAACAATGTTAAGGTTCTGGGGTGTCAGATTTTGAGCTTTAATATCTGGATGTATTTTTAACACAATGTTAAGTGTCTCTCTTCAGTCCACTATAGCAAACATATTCTGAGTTAGCGCTGAAAACCCAGACTGATGTGTATTTTTAACTCAAGCCACAGCTATGCTAGAAGATCTATGGCTGGAATATCTCAGCACAGATCTACCACACAGTCTGCAGTTGCTCTCTTTGATGCAGCAAAGTCAGATTTCTGTTTGTAATTTAAACATATCTGTTTGCAGTTGATTTTTAAAATTGCTTGGACACTCTGACTCATAGACTTTAAAGTCAGAAGCGACCATCATGATCATCTACTTCGATCTCCTGCACATTGCAGAGCCCAGAACCTTACCCACCCACTCCAGTAACTCAGCCAGAGGTTACGGGTCTATTACAGAAGTCCTCAAATCAAACTACGGCCCATGGGACGGATCCAGCCCACAAGCTGTTTTAAGCTGGCCCGCGAACTCCCGTTGGGGAGCAGGGTCTGGGGCTTGCCCCGCTCCAGCACTCCAGCCGGGGCACAGGGTCGGGGGCCGCACCATGCGGCTCCCGGAAGCCGCGGCATGGCCCCCCTCCGGCTCTCCAGCTGGGGTACAGGGTCGGGGGCCACTCCCCGTGGCTCCCGGAAGCCACGGCATGGTCCTGCTCTGGCTCCTACGTGTTCCAATGGCCCCCTCCAGCACTCCAATGGGAGCTGCAGGGGCAGTGCCTGCAGATTGGGTAGCGTGCAGAGCCACCTGGCCGTGCCTCTGCATAGGAGCCAGAGAAGGGACATGCTGCTGCTTCTGGGAGCCACTTGAGGTAAGCGCCACTTGAAGCCTGCACCCCTGAGCCTGTCCCCAAGCACCAACCTCCTGCCCCAGCCCTGATCCCCCTCCCACCCTCCAAACACCTCGATCCCAGCTGGGAGTACCCTCCTGCACCCCAAATCCTTCATCCCCAGCCCCACCTCAGAGTCCACACCCCCAACCAGAGCCCTCACCCCCTCCCGCACCCCAACCCCAATTTTGTGAGCATTCATGGCCCACCATACAATTTCTATTTCCAGATGTGGCCCTCGGGCCAAAAAGTTTGCCCATCCCTGGTTTAAAGACTTCAAGTTACAGAGAATTTATCATTTGTACTAGTTTAAACCTGCAAGTAACCCATGCTGCAGAGGAAGACGAAACCCCCCCAGCATCTCTGCTAATCTGACTCAGGGGAAAATTCCTTCCAGACTCCACATATGACGATCAGTTAGACCCTGAGCATGGGCAAGACCCACCAGCCAGACACCTGGGAAAGAATTCTCTGTAGTAACTCAGAGCCCTCCCCATCTAGTGTCCCATCACCGGCCATTGGAGATATTTGCTGCTAGCAGTCACAGATCAGCTACATGCCATTGTAGACAGTCTCATCATGCCATCCCCTCCATAAACTTATCAAGCTCTGTCTTGAAGCTAGTTAGACGTTTTGCTCCCACTGCTCCCCTTGGAAGACTGTTCGAGGACTTCACTCCTCTGATGGTTAGAAACCTTTGCCTAATTTCAAGCCCAAACTTGTTGATGGCTGGTTTATATCTATTTGTTCTTGTGTCCACATTGGTGCTGAACTTAAATAATTCCTCTCCCTCCCTGGTATTTCTATAATGGGTATTTCTAATACTGATGTATTTATAGAGAGCAATCATATCTCCCCTCAGCTTCTTTGGTTAGGTTAAACAAGCCAAGCTCTTTGAGTTGCCTCTCATAAGGTAGTTTTTCCATTCCTCAGATCATCCTAGTAGCTCTTGTGTGCACCTGTTCCGGTTTGAATTTAGTGGATTATAGTCCTTTTAATATGGTGGCACTAAGATAAACTGTATATTTTATTGTGGCTTTTGTCATATTGGAATTAGGGTTACAGCAGAAGTGAAACACAATCCCACCAATACCATCGTGTGTAAGGCACAAGGAGAATGGAATGGCACACTGGAATTTACGTACAGCAATGGAGAAACCAAAGTGATTGACACCACCAAACTGCCCGTTATCCGAAAAAAGATTAGACCAATAGCAAAACAAGGTCCATTTGAATCAAGGTGAGGTTATGGACATCATAACCGTTTATGAAGCTTGGACAAAAACTTAATATGGAAGCAACCTTTGTGTATTCATGTGTGATTCAGTAAAGCTCTTGTTTTGGGTAGTATAAATTCTTATAGGCAGAGAGTAGGGAAAGCTGCATACACAGATTTTTCAGAGCTACTTTTGATACATAAACTGCAATATAACTGCTGTTCAGTTATTAAATGAAAAATGCTAGTCCGGATTTCGTAAAGTTTAAAAATGAAAGGTAATCAATGCAATTTCTATGTCTGCTTCATTGTGAGTAGTTGCTGAATTGTCATTTCTACATATTCAATTTCATGTCTATTTCTCACAGCTATATATTAGAACTATTGACTGTACACAACATAAAAATACTTTAGGCTAGGTCCACACTACCCGCCTGATTTGGCGGGTAGAGATTGATCTTCTGGGATCGATTTATCGCGTCCAGATGAGACGCGATAAATCGATCCCAGAAGCGCTCCCCCGTCGACTGCGAAACTCCTGCTCGCCGAGAGGAGGAAGCGCTGTCGACGGGGGAGTTTGCCTGCGCCGCGTGGACCCGCAGTAAGTAAACTTAGTTCGATCTAGGAAACGTCGACTTCAGCTACGCTATTCTCGTAGCTGAAGTTGCGTTTCCTAGATCGATCCCCCGCCCCAGTGTGGACCAAGCCTTAAAAAATTGTCATGCATCCACACCTTTTACCTGACTTTTTGACGCACTATATCAGAGAACTTGTGTTAGAATTTACTGTAAATATTTGTCTATGTATTTATAATTGAATAAAATATTGGTCTTCTAGTGACAATGTCCTGTTAATTGCCATTTTAGAGAGTCTTAAAGAGCATGAATGAATGAAGCTTCACCTTGTAGTGAATGAATACATTCTATCCATTTTACAAATGGGTGCACTTGGTCAGAAATGTTCTAGCTAATAGACATGCTCCCTCTCTCATAAATGCATTTTTTTTTTGCTGTATCCCAGCCAGAAAAAAATGAGTGTGAATGAGGAAGCCAGCAGTTCCAGTGTGTATCTGTTTTATTTTTAACACTAGCAGATGGACTGTAAATACTCAGTCCCTGTCTGAATAGTCACAATTTAATAAATTTTAAATAATGGCTCACTTAAACACCACTGAAAATTACACATTACAAAAGTTATGCTCTGAAGCAGAAGAACTTAAGTGTTCTGATAACTTTTGGTCCATATTGCTACATGTTGCACAACATTACTATTTGCACTCTGAATTTGGGTTCTGTGCTGGCCAGACACACGGTTCGTTCATATGCATACTGTCAAACAGATAAGGACCAAATTTGGTTCTAAACTGAACATTATTGTAACCTGGTAGGGACTGTCCTTGATATCTTATCTTCCTAAGTTCTTTTAATACACTACTTTGAAGTTCAGAAGTAGAAGCTTTTTAAAGTAACAGATGCAAAAGGACTGTGGTGAGCTTCCTCTGCCAACCAGCGCACAGGTCAAACTCTGCACGATATCTTCATTAATGAGCTACACACAGGTCTGGACACAAAGCAGTTATCAAAAATGGTCATGTTGATTTGAAGATGTGGGGCCAAGGTTTCAAGAGCTGAGCACCCAACAGCTCCCAGTCAGGCAGCGAAATGAAGTAGCCCGATATTGAGTGCTGAACACGTTTGAAAATCAGGTCCATAGTTTAATACGATGGGGTGAGAGAATTCACACTTGCTAAATAGGAGGAAAATACATGTATTTTTGAGCTCTAAAATATTATAAACAATATACATGTTAAACCATGACTGCAGTAAAAGTAGTTAACCGTGTCCTTTAAAATACAATGAAAAGGATTAAAAAAGTGATACACCTCTACCCCGATATAACGCGACCCAATATAACATGAATTCGGATATAAGGTGGTAAAGCGGGGGGGCGGGGCTGCGTGCTCCGGCAGATCAAAGCAAGTTCAATATAACGCGGTAAGATTTTTTGGCTCCCAAGGACAGCGTTATATTGGGGTAGAGGTGTAGTTCAAAGTCTGTTTGAGATGGTACAAGTAGAGTGCCAGATAATGAACAAAAAGAACGAGGAGTACTTGTGGCACCTTAGAGACTAACACATTTATTTGAGCATAAGCTTTTGCGGGCTAAAACCCACTTCATCGTATGCATGCAGTGGAAAATACAGTAGGAAGCTATATATACACACAGAGAACATGAAAAAATGGGTGTTGCCATACCAACTGTAACGAGAGTAATCAACTAAGGTGAGCAATTATCAGCAGAAGGGAAAAAGAACTTTTGTAGTGATAATCAGGATGGCCCATTTCCAACAGTTGACAAGAAGGTGTGAGTAACACTAGGGGAAAAAATTAGCATGGGGAAATAGTTTTACTTTGTGTAATGACCCATCCACTCCCAGTCTTTATTCAAGCCTAATTTAATGGTGTCCAGTTTGCAAATTAATTCCAATTCTGCAGTTTCTCATTGGAGTCTGTTTTTGAAGTTTTTTTGTTGGAGTATTACGACTTTGAGGTCTGTAATTGAGTGACCAGGGAGGTTGAAGTGTTCTCCGACTGGTTTTTGAATGTTATAATTCTTGACGTCTGATGTGATGAACACACCATCATTATATGAAAAAGAATTGGCAAGTTTATCCTGCAATTGTATATTTGTCTTTACAAGGCACTGTACTGTTGCTGAGGAGTTCTCATTCTATTTTGTCTGTGTTCATCTGTGATCAATCACTCAGGCATCTTTGGCAACATGTCACCAACTCCCTGAAAGAAGGCAATATCGATGCAGCAACGGAGCACAAGCACCGCCTTGAGGAAAGGCAGCGAGCAGAGGAGAGGCAACGTGTGGCTATTAATACACCCTGGAAACCAAAATATTTTACCAACGAGGTAATGTGAATCACACCAAAGCATTTCTTTGTTGCTTTAAGATAGGAATGTAATGGAGGTCCACAGTACAGTGAGGAGTGTGTGTGTATGCAAACAATTAAAATCAGCTTTTGATTTGTATCATTGTGATTGTGACTAAATCTCTGATCTTTCTAAACTTTGACTCCTAAAAAACAATCATCAGACATTTATTTTAGATTTTGTAAAACTTGTTCTCCTTTTTAAGCTGTCTTTTACCTGCCTTCGGTTAAATGTATTTATGCCTGAATTTTTATAAATTTGGTCTCTATGATTAGACATCTAAATCCATATTTTGGCCATTTAAAAATAAAAAGCTTGATGCTCAGCAATGGCTCAAAGACTTTAAGGTCAGAAAGGACCATCATGATTATCTTGTTTGACCTCTAGCACATTGCAGGTCACAGAACCCCACCCACCCACCCACTCCTGTGATAGACCCCTAACAGCTGGCTGAATTACTGAAGTCTTCAAATCATGATTTAAAGACTTCAAGTTACAGAGAATCCACAATTTACCCTAGTTTAAACCTGAAAGTGACTCATGCCCCATGCTGCAGAGGAAGGCAAACTCCCCCCCGCCCCCCCGGGCTCTCTGCCAACCTGACCCAGGGGAAAATTCCTTTCCGACCCCAAATATGGCAATCAGTTAGACCCCACTTGAGACCTTCCTCCAATCTGACATCATTCCATTAATAGCTACTTTTTGTTTGTGGTTGTTTAACCAATTATGTATTCACTTAATGGTAGTTCTGTCAAGTCCACATTTCTCCAGTTTACTTATCAAAATGTCATGTGGGACTGTGTCAGAAGCCTTGCTGAAGTCCACCACATTCCCCCTATCCACCAAATCGGTTACCCTGTCAAAGAAGGAAATCAAACTGGTTTGGCATGATTTCTTCTTGATAAATCCATGTTGGCTGCTAGCGATTACCCCTTCATCCTCCAGGTATTTGCAAACTGAATGTTTTATACATTGCTCTAGTAGCTTCCCAGGTATTGAAGTCAGGCTGACTGGTCTATAGTACCTCATCATCTCCTTTCCCCCCTTTTTAAAGATGGGCACTTCTCCTGTCTTCTGGGACCTCTCCTGTCACATATGAGTTTGTAAATATTATTGCCGGTGGCTCTGAGATTTCTTCAGCTAATTTCTTCAGTAACCTGAGGTGAATAGCATCTGGCCCCGCTGATTTGAATTCATTCAAGTTGGTTAAAAGATCTCTGACATGTTCTTTACTTATCCCAATCTGCATCCCTTCCCCTTTATGGAAGGGTCTATGGTAACTAGGACCTAGATTAAAGCTCAGGTTAGCCAGATGATGTCTTGAGATGCTCTTCCCAGTAGTTGATAATGGAGCCATCCCAGCACAGTAATCCTCTTTCCTGGAACATCAGCTCTTTGTTGAAGAAGCCAAAGCCCTCTCGCCAACACCACCTGAGTAGCCACGCAGTCTCTACCCGGACGTTTTCATTCAACAGGGAGAATGGATGAGAACACCACTTGTGCCCCAAACTCTTTTATCCTTCTTCCCAGAGCCATGTAGTCTGTAGGGATCCACTCAAGGTCATTCTAGGCAGTATCGTTGGTGCCCACATGGATAAGTAGGAAGGGATAGCAGTCCGAGGCCTTGATGAGTCTCAGTGGCAATTCTAGCTCTAGGCAAGCAGCACACTTCTTGGGATTCCTAGTCTGGACAGCAGATGGATGAGACTGTCCCCCAAATAAAGAAAAAAAACTAGTAAGAGGACCAAAAAAACACAAACGCCACCATTGCTAAACAGTGAAAGAGGCAGTTTTGAGACAAAAAGACATGCTTTAAAAATTGGAGGTCAAATCCTACTGAGAAAAATAGACAGGAACACAAACTCTGGCAAGTCAAGTATAAGAGTATAATTAAGCAGGGCAGAAAAGAATTTGAAGAGCAACTAATAAAAGTCATACAAACAAACAGCAACATTTTTTTAATGTACATCAGAAGCAGGAAGCCTCCCAAACAATCAGTGGGGCCACTGGACGATTGAAGTGCTAAAGGAGCATTCAAGGAAGATAAGGTCATTGTGGAGAAGCTAAATGAATTATTTGCATCGGTTTTCACTGCAGAGGATGTAGGGTGGGGGGAGATTCTCAAACCTGAGCTATTCTTTTTAGGTGAGAAATCTGAGGAACTGCCCCCAGATTGAGGTGTCAATAGAAGAGGTTTTGGAACAAATTGACAAATTAAACAGTAATAAGTCACCAGGACCAGATGGTATTCACCCAAGAGTTCTGAAGGAACTCAAATATGAAATTGTACTATTACTAACAGTGATATGTAACCTATCACTTAAATCAGCCTCTGTACCAGATGATTGGCTGATAGTTAATTTATAACGCTGATTTTTAAAAAAGGCTCCAGAGATGATTCTGGCAATAACAGGCCAGTAAGCCTAACTTCAGTAACAGACAAATTGGTTGAAATTATAGTAAAGAACAGAATGATCAGTTACATACATGAATATAATAAGTTGGGGAAGAGTCAGCAGGGCTTTTGTAAAAGGAAATCATGCCTCACCAATCTATTAGAATTCTTTGTGGGTGTCAACAAGATGTGGACAAGGGTGGCCCAGTGGATACAGTGTACTTGGACTTTCAGAAAGCCTTTGACAAGATCCCTCTCCAAAGGCTCTTAAGCAAAGTAAGCAGTCATGGGATAAGAGGGAAGGTCCTCTCATGGATCAGTAACTGGTTAAAAGTTAGGAAACAAAGGATAGGAATAAATGGTCAGTTTTCACAGTAGAGAGAGGTAAATTGTGGGGTCCCCCAAGGATCTGTACTGGGACCAATGCTGTTCAGCATCTTCATAAATGATCTGGAAAATGGGATAAACAGTGAGGTGGTAAAGTTTGCAGATGATACAAAATTACTCAAGATAGTTAAGTCCAAAACTGACTGCGAAGAATTACAAAGGGATCTCACAAAACTGGTGACTGGGCAACAAAATGAAATTTGAGATGAAATTCGGTGTTGATAAATGCAATGTAATGCACATTGGAAAACATAATCCCAACTGTACATACAAAATGATAGATTAGCTGTTGCCACTACAGAAAGAGATATTGGTGTCACTGGGGATAATTTTCTGACAACATCCACTCAGTGTGCAGTGGCAGTCAAAAAAGCTGACAGTGTTAGGAACCATTAGGAAAGTGATAGAAAATAAGACAGCAAATATCATCATGCCACTATATAAATCCATGGTATGCCCACATATTGAATACTGCATGCAGTTCTGGTTGCCCCATCTCAGAAAAGATAACTTAGATTTGGAAAAAGTACAGAGAAGGGCAACAAAAATTATTAGGGTTATGGAACAGCTTCCATATGAAGAGAGATTAAAAAGACTGTTCAGTTTAGCAAAAAGACAACTAAAGGGGGATATGATAGAGGTCTGTAAAATCAAGAATGGTGTGGTGAAAGTGAATAAAGAAGTGTTCTTTACTCCTTCATCTAACACAAGAACCAGGGGTCACCGAATGAAATTAATGGGCAGCAGGTTTAAAACAAACATAATGAAGTACTTCTTCACACAACGCACAGGCAACTTGTGGAACTCATTGCCAGGGGATGTTCTGAAGGTCAAAAGTATAACTGGATTAAAAAAAATTAGACACATTAATGGAGGATAGGTCCATCAATAGCTATTAGTCAAGATGTACTAGTTATTAGTCAAGGGATGGAACTCCATGAACTGGGTTTTCCTAAACCTCTGACTTCCAGAAGATGGGATTGAAGGATAGGGGATGAATCACTCAATAATTGCCCTGTTCTGTTCATTCCCTCTGAAGTATCTGGCACCAGCCACTGTCGGAAGACAGGATATTGGGCTAGATGGACTTCTGGTTTGACTGGTATGGCCATTTTTACATTCTTATGTGAGTAGTACCATTGGACACAATGGTATTATTCATGTACATTGCATGATGGGGACAGTAAGAAAGAATTAACAGTTAAGCCCTTTAGATCTGGGTGTTAGGATTTCACTGTCCCTATCAGCAGCAGTGTCTGGATGCTCCAGTTACTTTAAAAAGGAAAGTGGAGGACAAAAATCAGACAATTGAGAAGAAAATCACTGTTACTAATACCATTTAAAGTTTATTACATGTAAATATTTTTAACAATTATGCGATGTTTACTCTATTCATCTTGGATGATGAAACTAGATTGGTCACTTCATTTTCTGGTTCTGATGCTCTAGCTCAAGCTGGCTGTTTGGGTTTCCACAATTGCAAAGACATGTTTAGCTTTTTTAAAGAAGTGGAGGAAAATATTACATTGATCTGTTTTTTCATCTTATCTGTTACTGACTTTTTTGTTTACAAAATTTAAAATATGCATCTAAACTACTTCAGTAGTTTTTTAGATAGTTGGATCCAGAGGCTTTAAGTGTTAGGAAACTACACCCAGAAGGGTATGGATAATGAAATCCCGATCTCTAGCATATTACAAACAATTGTGTATTGAAATATTTGACACTATAGACTAAATGGTAATCCTTATTCTTGTAGTTCCCATTTACAGCCCCCATTATCAGTGGTGGACGTTGTTCTGCAGATTGGGGGTAGGATATGATCTAATATATTCAGGCCCTTTTACGATTTTTGTGGAAGTTTGAGCAAGATATTTTTGAACCATGTCTAGTAATACTCCTGGCACCGTTGATTAATTCTTTGTATGGAATGGAACTGAGGTAAAAATATTCTCTTCCTTTTGCAGATGCAGAATATGATAAAACACAAAGAAAATACTTGTTTTCAAAACAACTTCATATTTAAATGGTTACTGTCACGTTTTTCAAAAATAGAAAAACTAAGAAAATTCCAGTTTTTGATAAGAGCACCATTGAGCTAGCACAACTTAGAATTTTTTCTAAAACATTCTTGTCAAGTAATTTTTAAGGTTTTTATCTTCCACTGCTGATAGTTATAAGGACTTTTTCAACACGGGTGAAACTCACTCTACACACGCAGTGTTGTCTGTTGTACAAAATAAAGTGTAAAAGGCTTTCACTAAAACCATTTAGTTTTAGCAGTCTTACATGTTATTTGTAATTGTAGTAGGTACAGGGTTTTCAGACAGCCATATCTTGACAGTATTCCTTTAGCTTCTATTGAATCTATTTTAGTAGTGTGTTGTATATCTTTTTAAAAATTGAAAGGTAAAATTTGTAAAATCTCCCTAATTTTCTTACAGGGTGACGGTTGGATATACTTCAATCCCCTCTGGAAGTCCCATTGACAAGACAGAACGCACTGTTGTCTCATAACAAACCCATCTTAGAGGCATTAAAACGATGCAGTATATAACCTTCAGGTGTCATTGAATAGCTTTGTTACAACAAGATACAAATAAGAAGCTATATACTGTGATTGATGAATCTCAAAACAGCTACAAGCTCAAGTTTATTCAACAGCCATTTTGTGTGTGTGTATATATACATACATACACACACACACACACACACACACACACACACACTATGTGTTGATTGATTGATATATATATATATATATATATCAATGTGTAAACACGTTATACACGCACTAACAATGATTAAGGTCCTGATCCTTTAAACATTATGTGCACAAAACTTCCATTGAAGTCAATGAGAGTTCGGTGTGTTGTCTGCTTGTGGGATCAGGCCCTATGTTGGCAATTAAGAATACTTTTTTATTAGTACAGTTTGAGGTTTTGTATTTTTCACTTTGCCAAAAACATTTTGCACTTATAAAATGTGACTTGTCATTGGCAGTCATTCAGAGTCTAAATGGTGGTTAAATGGCTCACTTCAAGTGACCTAAGCAAGATACATTTGGGATATTGGTTTAAGAGCATGTTTTCTGTCCTTGTGACTCACTTATAAGCATGCATTTCTTGCCATCTTATAAAAAGTAGCAATACCATTGCAAGAACCTTGTTTGTACTAATCCATTGTTCTCCTTTTTTTCTGTTTGTATTCCAAAGAGATGCTTAATATTTTGCAAGGCCATTTGTCAGCCCCTTGACCGTGGGAAAGGGGATCTCTCTGTGAAACACCACTGGCAGTGGTTATGCTAGGGAATGCCGATGTAATGGGGGAACCTGCTTTACAGCCCATCAGTCTTGTGTTATAGCTTTGAGCAGTCCTGTATTTTTGGTTCTTCTCTTTTTTTTAGGCCCTGCTGATTGCTTTGTGACATTTTCTCAGAAAATGCTACTTTTACACCAGGCATTATTTGCTAACCTACTACTTCATGGTGAAATAAGGGCTTTAGTAAATTAAAAAATAATACTGGGGGCAGTGATTTGTTTTGTAATGTAAAAATCTATAGCTTGATTTTACTTTGTAAGTAAACCACTGAGAGATGAAGAAAGTGAACTTCTAAAAATAGACAGTGTATTAACGCTTAGCTGCATTTCAGTTAAAGTGAGATGTATCGATTTTTCAAGAGAAAGTAATGGCCAAAAATGTAGTAAACTGACTTCTGCTCAGTGCTTAATTTACTTTTACAGTGACCCTTATAAACACCATTATATTTCTAACGAACAGTAGCATGAATGCCTAACTTTCAGTAGTACTGGCTAATTTTGTGCCTTTTGTCTGCTTTCTTAATACAGCTGCTTGTAGATACTAGACAAATAGATTTAGTTGACGCATTGCTCATCTGTTCATGTGCTCAAACTAGCATTTTATGTTAGTTATTTTTGGTAGATATTAAGGTTACTTAGATAAGTCAGAAAGTTATACAGTACTCAGGTGTATATGTAATTGAATGCACCATTCATTGTTAACTTGGAATTGGCCTTCAATAGATCTTTCAACCTAATGAGCTTCAGATCTCTATTAAATAGCTTGTAGTGTCCTTCATCTCTTAAAGCCACATTGTATCTGTCTGTACATACTTTTCTCTGCACATAAAAATCTAGGTTTTTTCTTAAATGTTTTAAAACCTATTTTAAAGAAATGTAGACTGTACAGGATCAGTTTTAATGTACAGAAATATTGTTTGTAAGGAAAGCTTTATTTTTAGGTATAGTGGATGCTTTTCTGTAATTATGATGTCAAAATGATGCCCCTGTGATAAGAGATGAACTTACAGGTAACTTCAGGAGAATTCATATACTTTGTGGTCTGCAGGAACTCATTTATATTGCTTGGGGCCACTCTTGTTTTAAAGAGGTTAGTCTGGTAAGTAACTGGAAACATTAACAAGTTATAATGTAGACTGCATTATGAAGAACAGTCTAAAATGCAGAATTAAACAGATGATAATTGGAGTACACCCTCAAAGTTGTAGCTTTAATTTTCAAACACCAAAGAACTTGGCCATGCGTTGATTACAAAGAGGAATTCGAGACCTCAAACGTTTGTTAGCAGTGCAGGACTGGACCTTTCCTTATTCACGGTATGACTATCAATGCTACGAAGATGCTGTAGCTCTTATTTTAAGGTGAATTTTAACTAATTTTGGACTTCTAATTTATTAAGGGTTTCTTCTCTGCATGGTTATTTGTTACCGCATGGCGAGACTATTCCATTTATGCTCCGATTAGATTGTTTTTTAATGCTGTGAAGAACCCTCGGATGCCGTTACCACTGTCTGCTTTCTAAAATAAATCCTGTGAGGCAAGCACAGTGCTCATGTTTGAAATATCTGAATCAAAAACAGATTTCAAAAATAAATTCAAGAAGTGTCTTCACTTTATTTTTTCTGATTAAATAAAATATATATTCTATGTATTACATAATGATAGGACAAGATTTTGAATATTAAGCAGTAACCAGCCTTATTCTGTAGGTTATTCCAATGTCTGTCTTGCACCTGCAAGTGAATAATTTTTGGGTAGCCGGTGTAAACTTTGAAATGTAATGTGACTCTCAATGTGTTTCAGATCTACCTTTTTTATGCACACATGTAGAACCTATGCAATCTTTTCTTCCTTAAAGTAGAACTGTTCAGCCAAAAAATGTAAGTTTATCGTTTAAAATTTTAAAATACTCTGGCAGTCACTTCTGATTAGCCTTCCTTTCACAATTTATGTGAATTAAAATTACATAAACTGACATCACTGTCAATAAATGATTCTTTCAGCTAGTGGTTTGGATGCTGTCGCTTTCCATTGAAATAATTAGTTAAAATGGCACCATTTGCTCAAAGGTCTGTAGATGTACAATATTTCTTTACCACATTCAATTGCATATGGGATCTGCTTCCATTGAAATCCTGTTTTTCTGCTGAGAATGCATGATATCAAACAGGGAACATTGTTTTAAATTAATTTTAAACAGCTGACTTGCTAGATGTGGGGGAAGAGGTGGCAGCTAGTGGCTGGGGCAGCACCACCCAACTGCAGGTAAGGATGGGGTGTGAACTGTGCAGAGAAGCCCTGGTGATGATTCTTGCAATGATTCCAACAATTAGTCTTAATTAATTTTGGGGTGGTAACATGCCTTATGTTGATCAACTGGGAGACCCTTAGAAAGGATATTATCAAGGTTTATCTAACTTCCTGAAGATCACTTTTATTCATTCGTTAGATTACTAAGTGTATCTTTCTGTAAAAGATCCTTGCCATGATCGATTCCTGCTCCTCCCATGAAACTTGATGAGTTCCTATAGATAACATTCAAACAGCAGCTCTAGATAATGGGATTCATGCCCTTCTATTACCAGTGGATGCATTTTCTCCAATAAATAAAAATATGAATTCAACACTTAAAATTTAGGTCTAAACCATTTAGAGTCCCTCAAATTTTGTATGATTAAAAATGTGAGGGGAGAGGAGGAGAAAGAAGAGTTTACACAATCTAATATGAATTTTTTTTCAGTTTCACTGAAGACAGTTTAGATTTGAAATATTCTTCCACTGTTGAAAATCCACACACCACAACCTTGTCCTGAGAACCAGAAAAAGAAACTGGCTGCAAAGACGACTCAACAGCACATATTGCACAGCCAGCTGCCCTTTTCAGCACATGGCTTCATTGCTATGGTTCTGAAGATGGACATACCACAGACAGACAAGCTTGGTTCTGATGTATATTTCCCTTGGAGCTTTTGTTATATAGATCTAGTCTTGAGCCCTGTTCTTAGACAATTCTGGCAAAGCTGAGACCTCAGCTGGTGCCACTGACGCTATCACAGTCTATATTCACTCAAGTCTATGTAGGATGAACAACAGGGACAAGCAGGAGTGACATAGATGAGCTGGAGAAATCTGGTGGGAAGATCTATTCCACTTATGTTCTGATAACTTTAAAAGATAAGACTTTACTCCTGAGGGAATTCTGTGCCAAAAAATTAAAAATCCTGCACACAATATTTTAAAATTAAGCAAATTTTATTTGTCAATAAATAAATGTGGCTCCAGCATGGCGAGGGGGAGCACAGGCCACTGGCTGTATTGAGGTGGGAGATTACGCTGAAGCCTCCACCAGTACAGGGACTGGGCAGTAAGGCTGCCCCGACATAGTGCAAGGGCTGGGCCCTGTGCTCCAGGTGCACCAGGTGGGGGCAGGCAGGCTCAGCCCAGCAGGATCCAAGTGTGGGGCAATCTGGGTGCCGGTGGCTCAGTGGGACATCTGGATGCACAGGAGCTCGGTGGTGGTTCCAGGTGCAGAGGTAATGGGACTCTGCAGGGGATCCAGGTAGTGGTTGAGGCCTAGTGGGGGGTTTGAGTGCTGGGAGAGTGGGGCTTGATGGGGTGGCAGTCCAGGTGCAGGACTTGTCATGGCAGGGATTCAGTAACCCTGCTGAAGGGACAACCCATGCTAGGCTCCTGCTTCCCTTATCCCCTTTTCTTCTCCACCCTCCCTCCCACATTTCCCCCACCACTCCCTGTAGCACAGAAAACAGAAAGGGAGTACGACTGGCACTAGGACCCAGTTCTCCAAGCCCTCTTCCCAATTCCAGCTGTTTGGGTAGGGACAGGCCAAGTGGTGGTGGATAATACTCGGACTCAAATGGGCCAAAGGATTCATCTGATTCTAAATGCACGTTTGTTAGGGAAGTGCATTAAGACAGCAAAAACTTACAGGGGAAGAGCCTTTCCAGTTTTGGCAGATTTCCAAGGAAGCTCATTGAGCTGAAACTGGGCAAGATTTTTATCTATGAGCCATGCCTAAGGCATGAGCCAAGAACCCATGCCCAAGAAGGTTGTTTTGGACCAGCGACTGATGGGTGAGGCAGAGCTAGCTAGTCTTGAAGGGGGTAGCGCACATTTCTTAA
The DNA here is from genome assembly GCF_028017835.1 of Emys orbicularis. Taxonomy (NCBI): domain Eukaryota; kingdom Metazoa; phylum Chordata; order Testudines; family Emydidae; genus Emys; species Emys orbicularis. The sequence continues at coordinate 220,744,970 of NC_088684.1, forward strand.
CTCCAGGTAACAGCTACCCTTTGCCCAGTCTTCCCATGACGCCTTTGTTGTAGAGGTGGCTTTGCTCAAGGAGTGACTAGCTGCAATTATGATACTGTGCCCCAGAATCTTGACCTGTGATGTTGGGATTCATTTAGAATCCCCCTTTGGATTTTCACCACTGGGACTGCCATCCTTGAAGGCTTGGTAATCTATAACTCAATAGCCAGGTGGAGCTTTGAAAGGCTCAACCCTGGGAAATTTACATCTGCAACACACATAGCAGTATATACTGGTCTGCCATTAGATTCAGATGCCCTGTGCTGCTGATGCATGCCACAATGGTGAGTTCTGCTGCCTCAAAGGTGGACATTTGTAGATTTGCCTGGTGGCAGACATTTAGGTTCCACCTAGAGGACAGCAGACTTCCATGTCAATGACTGACAAACAGAACACCTCTCCACACTCTGTGGTCAAACCACAGAACCAGCAGCTGAAGTATGTTATTCAGTAAGCATAAGAAATCAAACTGATTTTCAAATGTTTGTGTAATCACTCCACCATTACACTAGTACCTGGCAAGAACCTCCCTATTAGAGGCAGATGAAGTATTTTACCCATACTGTTCCCTAGTTGCCCTATCACGTGTGCTGAGTGGGGTTTTCAGAAAACCTGTAATTCTGCAGATATCAACAGTTTTTAGTTACCATCCCTCAGAGTTTTGGACGTGATTAATCATTTTGAATTAGCCCCCAGCACAATAGGTCTTTGGTGCAATTCAAAGAAGTGAGTAGAAGGTAGTATATTTATATGCAACATGGTGGTATGGAAATGCTGGTAGCTGACATGGTTTGTATTCAGCTATGCTACCACTTCCTTCAAGGGTAAACATTCCTTAATAAGTGAGCCTGCTGTTCTTTTTCAATGCTGGGAAGTGAAAATCAAAAATTCTGATATAGTATTTTCAAGTAAGTAGAATGACAGGTAAGTAATTTCCCCTTCCCTTATCACCAGCATAGAGCTGGCTCACTTCCTCACTTGCTGCTGGTGCGTAGCATAGATTCCTTTATTTATAATTTTTTCTGTAACAATTACCATAGTAGCTGAACATCTCATTAATTTTCAATCGAATTGCAGTATGAGGATAAGAAACTGAGCAGACTCTGGGACTTGCTTAAAGTCGTTCAGGAAGTTATCAGATTTAGGCACAGAACCAGGATATTCAAGTTCAGTGCCTTAATAGGATCTCCTTTTTTCAGATGGCAAACTGTAAAGCTCAAGCTATATGTCTCTTAAAAACATGCATGTGTGGGGAAAGATAGTAGCTGCTCCTTGAAGACATTTTTAATAGCAATTCACAGAGGGTTCTACATTTTTGTGAACTTTCTAGGAATAGACTTAACTTGGGAAGGAACACAGTTCAATTAGTAGGGATTACTGTGGCTTTACTGAAGCAGTAATAGCAGCTCTGACAATCCTTCCACAAAGGCCAACTTTGCACTTTGGGAACTAGAGTAGTCTTTGTGACCAAGTACGGTTACTTAAATATTTTTGGAAGAACAAAAGCTTTCGAGCACTGTTAAAGCAGGCCCAAGCTTAACTTTGTTTTGCAAGTTTAGTGATTGAGGCAAAAATGATGGAGAGAATTTTCATATGAAGGAACAGACATCCTTATGTTTCATAATGGGCAAATTTTTTCTTCTTCATTCTATGGTGAACTCAATGCAGACACGGATTATACCATTTTACCTGGTGCTATGCTGTGATCTCAAATGTAGAATTGTATCTTCACTGAAGGGATTAAATTAGTGGAAGTGTCTCTTATACATGTAGTTTATAGCTTGATCAAATTGTAATACTCCTACATTTTAATCTCCTTAAGTGGGCCAAAGGATTCATGCTAGTAGAAAGCACCAATTTTTCAAGTTAATTTTAAGAGCAAAAATGACAAGACACCTTAACACAAAACTTGAATTAACTTTATTTTCCCCTATAGTTAACAACTGGTCTGCATTGAGCTTTAAAGCAACAAAGTAAAATGAAATCTCAAAAGGGCAAAGGGTCAGAAATCCAGAATTTTTAGTTTTGTGAAAATGTTGCAGCTGTAGTATTGGTCTGTAAAAGAACCATTAAGGTCAAAAAGGAGTTTATAAATCAAAAAATATTCTACACCTTGGGAAAAATCAGCAGTAACATTCTCACTGAATATTGTAAATTTACATTTTCTTCATGAAAGGTACATACTATTCTGCATTTTACACCAATACTTCTGGTGTAAATTAGATTTGCTTATATAAAAATGAGTTGCATCCTGTGGCAGGAAAATAAACAGCAAAAACCCTCTCTTTCACTTTATTAAAAGAACAAGAAATTTTTCAAGTCTGTATAAAGTTTCCTATAGCTGGAAAGTGAACATGTTCAATCTCCATTTATATTTTAGTGCATTTAATTTGACAATTGTCATTTTTAAAAAAAAATAAAAAAGCAAATAAGCACTAAAGCAGAAGTTTCATCAACTGATTAAGCACTCTAAATAAAAATGCAGAGAAAAAACACAATCCTTTCCAAAAAACAAACAACCCCCTCACCTGCCCTCACAAAAAAAGGTAGGTTGGGGTTTATAAACCCTCTATCTCTCCGAACAGCCACAGAAAGGGGATTTTGTATACTTGTCAACCTTTTTTTTTTTAAATTTAAAAAAGGTATATTTGTTTTACCATGTAAACATTTCACAAAATTAGTTTAACTTTAGTTCTGAAACACCAGCTGTTGTAGTGCTCAGTAGCATTCATTAATGTTGCTTCAGATTTTCAGAAGGATACAAATTTAGCCCTTATATCTACATTATACAAGATTTGTGCTGTGTAAGGCAGCAAATACTGCAATTGTTTTTTAAACAAAAGCAGCCTGTTCAATTTAAACTTATCATCCAAGTACTGTAATATGTCCAGTTATCATTTGTGAAAATGTAGCTTGCCTCTTATAGTCCAGACCAAAAAATTTACAGCAATAGAAAAAGTACATTTAATGAACCCATGTAAATAAATACTAAAAGGGAGAGTAATCTGTGTTTTCTAAGAGCTGAATTACAAAGATGTACATAGTCTCTTAATTGTTTTAAAAAAATCAACAGCTTGCAAAAACTAGTCACTTTACAGATTTCACCATTCCAGTTTACATTACATATTGCTTATTCAGCTGAAATATGTTTAAAAAAAAAAAATTGACAAGTATGCATGTGCCAAGGACCAAATTAGAGGGCTCTTTGGTGCAATCAGTCCAAATTCTCAACAGATTTGAAGGATAATATGTACCAAGAAAAAAAAATCTGCTGCTAGACTTGGACAGCAGCTCTGTCTTGCTTCACATTACAAATCTAAAACAGCTGTTCTCAATAAGCCAACATTTTTTAAATCAGACATTGCCTGAAAATTTTGTACAAGAATCTGGACCAATGATGGTTCTGTACCCTCATGTTGCTGTGAAACATGACTTGAGCTAAAGGCAAAGACTGGTTATCTCAAGGACAACTGCTTCATATTAGCAATCAGAACAGTGTATTTAAACTGTCTTCCTGTTGGGTCTCTTGCCTCTCTTTAAAATTAGTTTATTCTTAATGTAGCCCCGCTTCCTTTTGGCAGTCTAAAAAGAAAAACAGAATACATTGTATTAGTTAATTATAATGCTCTAGTATTTACACTGTAATGCTGTGCTTCAATCTTTGGACTTTTTTTTTTTTTTTAAAGTAAATTTAGGTAGTGGGCCTAAACTACTTCATATTGTCCTTTTATTTTAAAATTGTTAAACATATGACAGACTAGCCTCAGGCTACTATCTTAATAAAACCCAACATCCTCCCCTTTCACAAAGTTATATGAAAAGCCATTTGTTGCAAGATCCACAAGTCCTTCATGCATAGCCCTTCTCCAGAGCTGTGCTGATGCTAATAAGAGCAAAGATTCTAATTCAGCTTGATTAAGGACACAAAGAGCAAAAATGACATATAGAACAGTGGAGAACGTTAGTCTCAAACTTGGAAATGCAAAGTTTCCAGAGAACTGAGTATTGGGTAACAGAGTTTTCATCCTTGAGAGGATGACCAGGTTAAGTCTATCACTCACAGAACTGTAGTTTAGTGTAAACAGAGCATGATAACTTATGTCCTATATTACTGATGTACTGTATTAGAGCAACTATTAACATCTGTATGCTTTCAAGGAATAAATTAACATGCACAGGATAAGGGAGTTCTAGCCTTTTTATCCCCCACAATCAGTTTTGGAGCCTGAGTAGGGCCCTAAGATGACATTAAATGAGCAAAGAGGGCTATTTAATTTTCTATTTGATGTCCCAAATTTAAGGCTGAGCAGATTCATTAAATTAAGTAAGGACTAATGTAGTAAAGAGTTATTTTCATTGTTTGTATTTATATCTATGGGAGACCATAAACAGTCAGATTGTGTATTTAATTTGTCCTAAAGAACAGAATACGAAGTGCAGCTGCTCCAGCACATTTTACATGCAATTTGCTTGTCAGGCTCACCTGCAGGCCACTGACAAAGGGAAATAGAAACTACATCCCTTTAAGAAGCTGGAAAGCAGAGATATTGATTGTAACATTTAGAGTGCACCTTTCATTTTACCAACGGATATGACAAGTATACATATAAATTCATCTACTACTGATAACTATGTAACCATGCACAGGCAAAGTACATAACAGCTTAAGCATGTTGAATTTTCAGGGGTTCATGTGGTCAGAATAATTTTGCAAGTTGGAGGTTGGCCAGGAAGATACTGCTCATATAGTTACAAAAGATCCTTTAAGGCTCTATCTAAAGACACCTGGCTGCATTTGCACCCTAGCAACCTGCTGGTTCACTGATAATTAATGGAGACATTTATACAGTATGTAGAATTTACATGTCTCATGTGTCTGGCCACACTTTTATCCTGTCTTAGCTTGAGAGCAAATGGGTTGCTCAGCTTAAAGGAATACAGCTGACAGAAGTATGGTTAGGTTTATTATTAACAGGGGACTTCAGAAGCTGTCAGACCAGAACAATGTCAATACTACAACTTGAATTTCAGGTGTTCGAGTGCAAACTGCAATTGGCACTTTATTATAAAGTTTAAACTGAAAAAAAACGAAGTTCCAGGCCCCCTGGCAATATAGGCCAATTCAAAATATTCATGTTTAGCATTAAATTATGACTTCAACTCTAAAGGCAAGTTACCAATTACAAGTGAAATGGTTCAAAACAGATTCCTTTCTACCAATCTAATTACAGTCTAATTGGACTGTGCCACCAAAGCACCTTACAGACACTGATAAAATCTGTTCAAACATTTTGTATCCATAAAGTATCCTTAATAATTGTATGTTACACACTAATTTAATAGTGGTACTATCACTGTTCACTTGACAAGATTTGGGACTCCTACTTGGGATAAATCACTGCATATCACAGGGCTATCAGCTGCTGTGAAAGATTTTTCCTTTCACTTCCTCTGCAACACCCTACTCCCCCCCAACACTCTATTATAATAGACAAATAATGCACCAAGACCAAAATATGAAATGTGTTTAAAAAAAAGGAACATTTTAAGTGAGATGATTTCAAAGAGTAAGAAGCCAGACACTTAAGTTCCATCAACAAAAGGTTCAGATTTAATTTATTTCATACAAAAATGTTATTTTGAAACTTCTAGGCATCACTATTTACAAACAGGTTCAGAAAGCAACTTCCACATTATTTTTTACTTGGTGAGCCAGTTACTGAAACGTGATTGATGTACTTTGGAGAGTATACTTCAATTTACATGAATCTGTTTAAGATTTGTAACAGCCAGTGACACAGCCTATTGCCAGTTAGCAACACTGTCTATATAAAAAAAAAAAAAAAAAAAAAAAAAAAAAATCTAGCCTTGTGTCTTCACATGCTCACAGGTTAAGCAGACAGTAAATTAACAATTATTACCAGCAGACAGGTCTGATATTGGAGACTAATATGAATGAACCGTATCATAAAAAGATCTGGCTAGAGGAAATATATAACTCACCAGCTATGTGATTTATTGTTAAAAACAAATAAAACAGGTTGTTGCCCCTTTTGAGTTACTTCACTGGGAACCCACCTTCTTTGACAAATACTTCTGTTTTGGTAAAATGTTGGTTACTCTAGGTTTATGGTCCAATGTCTCTCTGTTGTTTAGTTCTTTCACTTTGTATATTCTTACAAGCCAATGCTCTGATGTAAAGGCTTCCTCCAAATGTTTGAATTTAATGTCCTTGTTGCCGATCTCAGCATTGCGTGTGCGATCAAATCCTGGTGGTGTCCGAAAATCCAGCTATAAAGTTAATGTTACACATCAGTTTGGAAAAAAATATGAAATGCATCACTGCTAACTGAGCTGCGCTCCACATTCCCTGGGCTAGACCTAAACTGCTTTAATGGGGAAAAGAATCTGAAGAGAATATTTTCTGTGCAATGTCATTACTGCTCAGAAAATCTTGAAGCCACAGCTTTTTTTAGTCAGCCAAACTAGAGCTCAACTAGTTCTGACAACTGGAAAGGAAACTGATCAAATGACTGATACTTGTACTATGTCTTCTGCATATGACCCAAGTCACCAGTGTCAGTGGTGAGTCTTATTTCCTTATTCAGAAAGGAAACAAGAACAATGATGGGAGAGCATGAATGTCCAAAGTGCAAGAGCCTGCGGTGCCTTATAAACATGGATGCTTTCTCTCTACCCTCTCTTTACAATGAAAATGCTGCATGGAAGAGTATGAATGTCCAAAGTTCCTTGCGTTGGCTCTATATGCCAAAGTCAGTCCTGAAGTTAAACAGGCATAAGGCCCACTGATCTCAGAGTTCTACTCACTTATATGAATATTGAATTTAGTGCTGTGTATCAGAAATGGAAGGGCACTCAAAAAGGGGAGCAGGAAAAAGAGAATAGAAAGTTTTATGGACTTAAAATAAGGCAAGTAGCAGATGGGAAAAATGGAAAAGGAAAGCATGAATGAATAACTAAGAATAAACTTTATTCACAGATGTAAACCTTAATTTATGCTAAATGCCATTCCAATGGGTGGGAGGAGAAACAGCTAACAAACAAATAGTTCAGACACATTTGTGAGAATTAGGTGAAGCCTTTAGGTCTTAGTAGGGTGCCAATGTGACCCTTAGCGTCAAAGTCTGGGGAAGTGAACATTTATTTGTTTATGGAAAGTATTTATTTAAGCACGGTTCCACACAAATGAAAAACTATGGCATAAAAAGAATAACTTGAAGTGTAACTCTTCAGCAAGATTACTGCTTACAGTGAATAACTAATTTCAAAGGTCTGCCCGAGGAAACAGAGATGAATACAAAGCAGCAGCAAAGGGTCCAAGATAAAGTCTAGAGAACAGCACTAGTACTGCTAGAGCAAATTAAAGATTACATACCATGGTAATAATTTTTTGCAAAAGCATGACATTAGCTTTGCAGATTAAGATAGCACTGATTTCCATCACTTCACTAGCAGAATGAACGCTAACATTCAATAAAAAAATGAACATCAAGATGACAACAGTTTTTTTGGCCTTATGTCAAATTCAAATTAAATAAAAAGGGGGATCTATTTAGCAATGGCATAACCTTTTCTCCAAGACATTTGCATTCTCATGCAATTCAAGTTTCATTTGAAGTGATTCAATTCCATACTTCATTACCTTTCTTCAATGCCCATTTGTGTAGTATTGGATTACAAAGAAGAAATCTCAATTAACCAAATTAACAAATGGCAGATTTTTATACTTTCAGAGATGCTAGTGATAACCTTATCCTTACAAAGTTGATGTGATCTCATCTCCCAGGGAACTGTATTCTCCAGTTGTGGGAACTGATGTAGGAGTTCATTTTAGCCCAAACAAATATTTGGATCTGAAAAGCAATTCTGCAACTCTCTACCCCGCATGGTCCTAGCGGACAGTTTATAGGTGTCAAACACAATAGATGCTACTGAGAGGTCTTTCTACAAGCAAATGTTTTCAATGCCATTTAGAATAACTGTAGAGAGATAGCAGGATTCTGTGTACCTAGGACTTGACAGACACATATCAGGGGTTTTAATAAGGGACTGATAAATGACAGGGGGCTGGTGCTGACATTGAACAAGCGAACTACGGATGACTGACAAGAGCTGAAAAACAATTGTAAGTAAGTGGAAAAGTTCCAGATACCACTAACCTGCATTTCTCCAAATCTGTAATAGGACATTTTATACATGAGGCAGTTCAGCAACGTTGGAGAACCTGCCTTGTCTACGCGGAACTCTCCCTGTGGAGTGAAGTAGTCACTTTCCTAAAAAAACAAACCAACAAGGAAGTCTCATTCCCTCTTCCACAAGACTCTCACTGATGGGATTTGATAAAGTGTGTAAACTGTCTTCTGTATTTTAAATATAAGGGAAGTTGTCCTTTAAACAGAAAGTGAGGCTCAACCTTAACTATAGCATAACAGCTGTGTAACTAAGGCACAGAGGTTGTGCACCATCAATTTTACTGAACAAATTTACCCCCTAGCTGACATGATCTTGCTAATCCATTTATTGTACGTAGATGTACATGACTTGTTTTTGCAAGTATTTCTATAGTAAACAGTTCTTGGAGAACACCAATATTCTGATATATTGATCAAATAAGGTGTATAATTTAGTTGGGCATCTACCAGAATTAGTATTTTATGCTTTATGCACCTGAACTACTATTAATTATTCTGGAATAACATAACTAGGTGTATGGCTATTGTGATATAAGCATGAACTATAGGTTGTATATACAACACACTTGAAACCACACATTTTAACATTTAGGAAATGGAATTGTTGATTGTGTAGAACAATAAATTTAAAAAAAAGTCAAGCAAAGGCCTGTGGTTACTGTCCCTGGACATGTGCTTGAATTTTAACTAACTGAGCAGATTGCTCCCTTACATCTGCTCACTTTACAACATTTTCTTTTGTCTACTAAAACTGTTGCTTGTCTTCTCCTGCAATATTCAACAACTGCAGAACTTGCATCTTGATTTAGAAAATGTGGATATTCCCTACCCTACAATATAAGTAAAATCCTTTTACTCTCCTATTGGCCCATAGTTCAGTGTGGTAGAAATTCACTTCCTGGAACTGTAGTATAAAAACTAAAAAAACAGCTCCTTAACAGTAACCATTTAAATGTTCAGAACATCCCTTTGGTGATTCAGTTCAAAGCTCAATGGTCACACTGTGACCCACACAGGCTATTCCAGTAGATATCCTGTGCTTTCAGTAACAGTTTTCAATTCCATAGATGAAACATACTAAAAAATGTAAAGTTTTAAAATGACTGACCCTTCAAGACCATATATACTGAAAGACAGCAGACTATCACTCACTGCCATCCAAACATGAAAGAACCCTAAAAAACCATATGATTTAACACATTTTATCAAATAAAATGGTAATAAAACATATAGATTCCCCCCTTGTGATAAGGTCACACCAGAAAAGTGACATTTTAATTAAGAATGGGATTCGAGATAAGATATTGCCATATGGTACCAAAAAATGGATCCAACAGAAATACTGTATTTTGCCAGGGACACACTACTCCTAGATTTGTTGTTTACATTTCCACTTACCCGGATATCTTTGGGATGCTCGCCCTCTGCTATTCTCACCATCCACAAGAACTTGTTGATATCATCACCAGAGTAGCCAATCACACCTCCAAAAATAATTAAAACATAATCCACATCCAGACTCCTCATGATCTCATATGCTGCTGTCTCATTTGATGACATTGCTTTTCCCACCTACAATATTACAGGCACAAATATCTTAGTATCTGTACAATTGCTTACCAGCAAGCTAAAGGGCCAGATCCTCAGCTGATGTAAATAACTGTAGCTCTACTGAAGTCAATGGAGCTACACCACTTAACACAAGCTGAGGCTCTAGTCCAAAACACATGCATTTACCCTTCACAGACCTTGTTCATCTCATTCTGTCTAAAGAAAACCCATTACTCCTCCATTTATCTGGAAACTGAAGAACCCAATCCCTATGAAAATTATATTATTCTTCATGGGAAAAATCAGTGTCTGTTGGACTGATCTTTACAGTATATAGGACAGTTATTATACAACTTTTTTTTGCTTTTCTACTGCTTCTTCAAACTACATTTGAATTGCCAACAGATAAAGGAGATGCTGTTTGGCAGAGTGGCCCAGTGCACAATGAAAAATATTTTAAAAAGAGTTGTGATAACTTCAAAATCAACAAATTCTTTAATGCGCAACTTAATTTTCCATTTTTCACTTTCATTGAGTTCATTGTGTCTACATAACCAAAAGGCAAATGTTTCAGAGAGGGGTAGGAATGTGTGTGTTTCTCTCTTTCTTTTCACTCTCTGTTCTCCCCCATTAGATTTACAGGGTGGAGTCATTTAGATTAAAAAAAACAAAACAACACACACACCACCAAGATAAGCTCTTCAAGTTCAAACACTACAGATAAGTTTTAGGTCAAAAGGTAATATATGGGGAAGAAAATAAAGTTCATTAACCATAGCCAGAATCTCTCATATAACAGTTGTTTTTTCAGAGTTTAAAAAAAAAAAAAAAAAAAACCAACAGAGTGGAGATATAGAGAAGATACACTTACAAGGTCAACACCTGCACCATTTTAAATTTAGGAAGCTCAACAGTAAATGAAAGTATAGCAATACATCACTAAGATATACATTACTATGGCAACTGTTTTATGTGCGAATTCCTTATGTTAAAATACATCAAAAATTAAAATTAAAAGAATGGTAAGGTTGTTAAGTCAACGACTTAAAAGCTAGGAAATGCCAGACTTAAGGTGACCCATGCAACATTAAATTTGGCCTCCTAATGCATATACATTATGATACAATCTTTAATTACATGGTCATATACTATTTTTTCCCACAGGACCCTTCGTTCAGTGAATGGGCAGTTATCCAGTGTGTGGATCCAAGCCTTTTCTCTCTCTCTACCGTTTCTCTCCACAACCATTCAAACACTGTACTGAATACAGAATGATTAATATCCACATGGGTATTAATATTGTGCTCTCCCCATAGTATCGGAGTTCTTCACAAACAATGAATCTGTCTTTAAAACACCCCTGTGAAATTGGGTGGTATCTCCATTTTACAGGAGGGAACTAAAGCACAGAGATTACAGCCGAAGATTAGCACAACACAGTATCAAAGCACACGTTAGATTAAGAACTGGCTAAATTAACAGATCTCAAAAATATGTATCAATGGGGAATCATATAATGGGGGCGGTTCTAGTCACCTTCTGCAGGGATTGGTACTAGGTCTGATGCTATTCAACATTTTCATCAAGACTCTGTAGTGAATATAAAATCACTGCTGATAAAATTTGTAGATGACAAAGACTGGCAGAATGGTAAAGAATGATAAAGACAGGACAGTCATATGAAGTGATATGGATCGCTTGGTAAGATGGACCTATTCAAACAAAACATGTTTTAATAAAGTCAAATGCAAAAGTTACACATATAAGAGCAAGGAATGCAGGCCATACCTACAGAATGGGGGACTATATCTTGGAAAGCAGTGAGTTTGAAAAGGATCTGCCAGTCTGGCCCCAGCTGTCTCACATTGGGCATCCAGAAAACAAGGAACACATAACTAGGATCAACTATGAATATGTTTATTCAGTGACTTGTCCTGCATCACACAGGAACTCTATGGTAGGGGCAAGGATAGAATCCAATTATCTAGGGTGGCAGGCAACCTCTATAACCATAGGACCACCCTTCCTTTTCCTGCAATCCCCTGCCTCATTCGCTTCACACCAACTACTGCAATAAATGTCTGGTGGAGTACTGCCTCAGCCTCCTTCACTACACAATCCTGATACATTCTCATATCTGTCCATATGCTGTGCAGTGAATGAAGCAGGGTTCCTGTGGGAAAAAATAGCATGTGATCATGTAATTAAAGATTGTATCATAATGCATGGCATCTGACCTGGAAAATCTGAGCCCAAACAGTTAAAGTTTGGAAAAGTTATAAACAAATGAAAATAAGGTCTTATCACAGGAAATGTCAGGCAACCTTAATTATAGGCAGTGCTACCAGCTCCACCTATAATACACAGGACTTAAAATTTCTACTCACCTGAGACGTAGGGAATTTATATATATAAAAATTGTGCCTATCCCTTGCAATTCTGAAGAAAATAATTCCAACTATTAACCAAATGTAACTGATATAATGCTGTCTTCCTGAGTCTGCACAGACAGCTCTAGTGATTCTGTTGCTGCTCAGAGCTTTTCCAAGTTTCAGCTGAGTAAAAACTTATCTGAATCTTGTCAATTTTCACAGAGCTATTCAGAATCTAGTAGGCAGCAGTGAAACTGATGAAGTAGATCAATTTCACTTTAATGCTGCTTAGCAAAACTGAGTAGCAGATGACCAGTTCTGGAACTAACAACTGGGGAAAGTGATTCAAAAACAGAGTCCAGGGAGGGCTACATTAGCAGAGACCAACCCACTCATCCATGTAGCAGCCAGGAGGCTCTAGGAACTAGAAGAGGAACAGAAAACTGCCAGAAGGAGTTATGTTGTGGGAGGGCTTCAAGTTTAGATATCTACAAATTTACATTTCCCTATTTTGATGCAGTCTTAATTCTCAGAATAATCTTTTATTTAAAGATAATTTAAGGGGGGAAAAAATCAACTACCAAATTAGATTTCAAGATTATCCAGTTCTAGTGTCTAATAATTTTGCTCCATGACAATCTAGTTGCAGCATGTATTTTTTACCTCAATGTAATGCAAGATTGAATCAGCACCACTGTTTCATATTTTGATCATACCGTTTAGATTTAGATATTTTGTATGTGAATTAAAAACATTCTAATTCTTTAATTTGGAAAGCAATCTTTCACACTGTAGTTTTAACATATGACAAACCTTTCTGTGCCCCTTCCATTCCTCATTCTATAGCAATTCTCTTTAAACCACGCTATGCGTAAACAACTTACAAATTGTTTTTAGAGTAAAAGTCAGCCAGATATTTTGATGTTTTTAACCTCAGAGTACATAAAACTACCTTCCTTACCAGGGCTATGTGGCTGTTGTTCCAGGTATTGTTATCAACTAAAGTAGTCCGATTGGCCATTCCTGCTATCTGATAGCCATAGTCCCACCAAGACATTACTCGAGCATGTTCATCTGTATTTTGTCTTAGCCAATAGTATGCCTCTCTGAAATCATCCAGGATGTTCCGAGTGCTGAAAGAGAAGCATCAGTTTAGCCTATATTCAAACTAATGTCAGCATCAATTTAACCACTAGGTGGCTACTGCTTTGTGGAGATCTAAATCAATGCTCAAAACAATCTGCATACACACATAATTCTTCTAAAGTAAGTTTGCTGATGACGCACTCAAGAGATTTGATTAACATGATGACAGCTGGCTAGTCAGAAAACAAACAACTTTTGCAGAGGTGACAAAATTGTATTTTGAATAGTATATTCACGTACAGAGTTTATACGTGGATGAACTACGTGCATCTTTTACATTATCTGTAAACACAAGCTAGCTTACAAATTGTTTTTAAATTAAAAGTCAATCAAGTATTTTGATGTTTTTACTTCTGACTGCATAAAACTAGTTTTACCATTTTGTTGGGATGGGGGTGGAGGGGCAGAATTAGAAATTGGCTATTTAGGTCAGATCTGAGATTACAGAAATAGAATGGAAGAAGCTGAAAGGGAAGGCAAAACAACTCGAGATACCAATCTCTGGAGCCCACCAACTTTTTTTTTTTTTAAATTTGCCTTTAGAAATTGCCTTCAAATATACAGTGCTTTCTTACCCATCATGATTGTATGAAGCCAGAACAACACTAGGACTGGAGTATGCATTGCTAGTTACCCAAGTGCAGTGGACAGCAAACATCATCAACAACATCAGCATCAACATAGTAACAATACTCTTGATGTTGGGACCCAGTCCTTCTTCTGTTTTTTCCTGTTCAGATACGTGTTTCCTCACTTTACCTGCCTGAATAAACACAAATTGAACTGTTACAGCAGCTTAGATATAAAAGATGTTTTTCTGGCCATGGCAATGGACCCAATAGCTTTCTCTACACCATTGCCAACTCACAATATCATGTAAATAAAAAGATCAATAAAGTAGTTCTCCAAATCTGAATATGTACAGGGAGATTTTTACATCCAGTACCATGTAAAATGAATTCTTCATTTAAAATCTTCCTTAATAGCATAAAATGCTCACATCAGATGAACGCTTCAGAGCCTTGTTGAGGTGACAGTTGAGTGCAGGGCAAAGTAAGAGGTGAAAATAAGGCCATTGTAGTTGAGAAGAGCTACAAAAAACAAAGCTTGCCATTGTTAAGGTTAGGTAGGAGATATTCCTTTTGCACAGTATTTTGGTTAGCTTTATAAACCTGCAAAGAATAGCATGGGTTTCTGAATTCTGCCTCAGAAAAACAAGAACCTCTTTGGTGTGTTCCGGTTTGTTTTAGATGTGAAAAAAGGAAAGAAGAGGCCTAAATATCTTTTTGAGGCAGGGTGAGGTGAGGGAAAGAAGTGGGTATATTTGCTGCAAGAAAAAAAAAACAGTAAAGGAAAGATAACCAAGTCTCCTGTGTTACAATACAAAGTTAGTCAAAGCCACAAATATCAAGGAGCCATGTGCTGCCATCTTCCTCATAAGCAGGAAAAAGGCAATGTAAGGTTTATGAAGATGATCTTTTCATAAAATATATAATCCTTTATTTTTCACTGTATTTGAGAGAAAATAATGGCAAGTTTTTGCTATTTAGAAAAAACAAAAACATTTGCATGGCAAATAAAATATTCTGACTTCAATTCAGCAAGCTTGTAATTGTGTTATAGCCTGCACGCCACTTCCTGGTTTGTGAAACCCTCTCCAGGGAAGCCAAAACACTAAATACATTTTTCTTTAATCCTTAGACCGCGACATAATCTCCCGGGGTAAAACTGACTTTCAATAGGATTTAGACTTCTAAATTGCTTAGGCACTTTTGAAGTTTGTCCCAGGTGAATAACTCCTGTAAGGAAAATGGGTCTGAGCACTAGGTGTTTAGAAATGGGTGCTTAACTACAGAGTCATTCTCAGTCTATTTCTCTGGTCAAAGAACTATGCATTGCCACTATGAATGACAATGAATGCCAGGGGAAGACAGTGAGAATGACTCTAGAGTCTGGTGGTAAGGCGCTCACCTAAGATGTGGGAGGCCCAAGTTCAAGGCCCTCCTCCAATGGCTTCATTTATCCAGAGTGGAACAGCTTCAACAGGAAAGACTGAATGAGAACCCTGATAACTCTGAGCTAAGGGCCGGATTCAAAGACCATTGAAGTCAGTGGAAAGACGAACTGGGTCTCCCACATCCCAGGTGAATGCCTTCACCAGCAGGCTGACATTTCTATGAAGGTGGCTCTCACCACTGCCACCACCTTCTCTTCCTACAGCCATTTGGTGAATGGCATCTAAGTCCTAACATTTTTTTTGGCTGAAACTATTTGGCAAATTCATGTCAAATTTGTGCTGGCAAGGAAACAGACGTACATTCTTCATAGCTGAAGCTTCAAATGTAGCCCTAATTAGGGCACATTACCCAGAGATAACAAAGGCAGGTCTGAGCATCACTAAGCCCATATAAACGACAGCAGCAATTACAGCTACTAGCTAGATGCAGATAGGACAAGCATTATGGGCTACCACTGCTCCATCAGAGCCATGATGGATCTGATAGGACTCCCAGTTTACAAATTATCCTTGTATTAGGTAGGCATATGCCATCAATAAATGGTACACTTGTACCACCAACCCACTTAATTCCTCTAAATGTTTTTCTCTACCAACAAGCAGGTTTGTAGTCTTGTAAGGTTTGAGCTGCAGCCAGTTTGCAATTAGTTTCTCGAGCAGGCAGGGGGAAGAGTAGTGAGACTGCAGAATTTAGTTTTGCTGTAAAGGAGATTCAATCCCTGATCCAAAACCAACTGAAGTCAATTGGAGTCCTTCCATTGACTTCAATAGGCTTTCAATCCGGCCCTTAATTCAGAGTTACCAGCGTACCGATAGTATGCTTTGAAAGCATAATGTCCTTTAGTGTCCTCATATACACACTGAAATGGGTAACAAGATAGAATCTGTACAGCTAATCCTTTAGGAAAATGAACTTCCAATCCTACCTTTCTGGGAAGAAGGACCAAATACATGGATTCCCAAATGGCTACACTTGGGTGTCTGTTCTAAGCGTTAATATTGAATTTCTTGATGCCAGTGATCCCGACCTACAACAGTAGTTTATAGACAGCTGTAAAATATACTGGGCAAAAAATAGGCTATGTTCTGACCTCCAGGGTGTTTCCCAGAAATAGCTAGAGTAGGAAAAAAGCCTGCAATGCAATTTTACTGTATTTGTGTATTTGGAATTCAAGGTCAGCATCTGCACACTGAGTTAAGACACACAGTTCAGGGAGATACAAGCTCCTCTGCACCTCTATCCTGACCATCAGCCTTCTGCTTTTTCCACTGTTGTGCCTCTCAAGACAAGGTTGATAGTTTTATCAAACTGTTAAGAATGAAGTCAGTGTGTTTAAGTAAAAGTGTGTAGGGCATCTTGTTTAAATTAATAATAATGCTTCACACATGTACACGACTTCTCATCCAAGAAGTGACAATTCCACGAGGTCCTATATCCATTTTATTATAATGCCTTATCAGACTGCAGCAATCCTTGCTTTAAGAGGAAGAAATTCAGCCTGTCAAAGCTCTGACATTGAAGCTTTGAACCTCAGACTATATTGCCCCTTGTTATGAAGGCCAATGAAAAATCTGTAATGCTTAGTATAAAAGAGCATAAGGATATATCAGCAATGCCTCAGAATCTCTTTTGCTCACCTTGTCATACAGGTTGCCTGGGTTTCTTTTGTCATCCTCATCACTGCTGTCTTCTATTGGTGGATTTTCCCTCTTCATATCATCACCCAAATAGTGCTCAAACACATTGGAGAAAGCAATTGCTGACAGCATACAGACCACTGGAGTCAAAGTCAACATCAGACGAACCATCACACCAGCAAAGTAAACAGCACTGATTGCATACAGAGCAACTGCAGAGACAGAAGTCCATTAATGACATTTAGAAAATAACATTCAGCTATTCTCAGAAGAAATTAGTATGTCATTAAATTAGCCTCAGAAATAAAGATAATATCCCCTAAATGGGGTTGACAGCATCTTGGTATATAATGCACATTTATAGCACACATCTTGTTAAATATTGTAAAAAGCTCTTATTGAATAGTTTACAAAGACTGTATTACATCTACATACATCCCTTTTATCCCCAAAAGGCTTCTTAAAAATCTAACTTTGCAGCTTTTAGTGAGAATTAGAGCCGAGTTTTGATATTCATTAACAGCTTGTGGTATTTCACCAAAAATGCGCTCTAAATGAACTGGTAGAAGGAACAAAATTGTGTAATTTAATTTGATAAAAATACAGCAGAATGGCTTTAGACTGGATATTTTACTGAAACAGAAAAATCAGGTTACAATTTGTAAGGAATTACATAAAAACGGATGTGAATGTAAGTCATGACATATATAATCACTCCATAAGATTTTGCAAATTTACAGGGGGTTGTCAACATTTCAATTCCAAGCACTTACCTCCAACCACTTAAACATGTTTTTGCTAGCAATGTTGTAAGGTAACCCCCTCAGGATCCCCCAGTAGAACAATGTTATCATTCTAGAATACCTTTATAATAGTAAGAGTGCTTTTCACAAGAAAAAACGCAGGGCAGGGAAACTGTTATAGCAACTATTATTTAGACATTGTTGCTAGGACAGTTTCAACCATGTGGACTGTGTCATAAATGTTAATAATTTATTGTTTATAGAAAAGGAGATCTGCAATGGAAATTGTTCCAGACCTTCACTAGCTTAATTTTGAAATTTTGAAATTCACTAAGGGATTATGTGATTTAAGTATTAACTAAAAAATGAGGTTCCCCACCCCCACACTCTGGCCTCTTTCATGCTGGATCAAAGGGGCTGGAGCAGAATTAAGGGACCTTGAAAGCCCTGGTTTTGGCTGGTACATTGAACCATATTAAGAAATTTAATATTTTCAGTCCTATCTCTTGGAAAATATTTTATCAGCTCCAGTAAATCAAATTGCTATAGTGTCCAATGCTACGTGGCGACAGCAAACTTTACAAAAGTATCTTTATCCAACAACACAGTTGTTGAAGCCTTCTTCTAATACAAAATGCATATCAACTTTATTATGGGATGCAAAGCACACCAAACAAAGCAGAACTTTGATGAAGACAAGATTCTAGAAAATAATTTTTGAATATCTTCTTACCAAAGACTCTTTCATCATTGATGTTTTTGATACAGAACCACAGCCCTGCTGGGAAAGTACACACGAGAATATGCAGATCAAAAAAGAAGGAAACCCATGTTGTAGGCTGATGCTCAGACACAGAGGCAATGATCGGGATGTGAATTTTCGCATACCTTGTTTAAAAAAAATTCAGTTCAAATTATTTTGAAATGATGAAGTTGCCAAAATTATATAAATCAGAATTCAAAAGCAAATTTAAAAGTAAACATTTTAATTTAAAATGTTAAGACTTTATTCAGCAGAAATTTGAGGTACCTTTTCAATACATAATATGGTCCTATATCTTAGGATATTCAAAACAAAATTATTCACACAGACTGGATATACATTTAGCATGCATATGCAAGAGTGCTAAAAACCTGTGTGTGAGATAACTGTCAAATATTCATGTATGTTTTGTGCAAAGTCTGCTAAGTCTGTACATATTGCATAGGTATAACTTAAAGGTGTCCTATTTTTAAAAAAAATCTGTCCCCAAATGTTAATGGAACATTTTTAATGATACCGTATGTTATAGACACAAGTGTCTCAAATCTCAGTTGGGGAATATTTTTTTGGTTCAAAGAAAGAGTTCCACAGAAGTTAGAATCTTGATAGGTAGGTGGCAACTATTTTAAAACTATCTACAAACATCTAAAAGAGGCAACATTTTGAGGAAAACCCTCTCAATTGTCAACAAGGGAAAAACTCAGTAAAATGTCAATGTTTGGAACTATATTGGTCACAGTTTCAAGACAGGTTATGTAAATGCTCTCTCCAAACAGTTTGTGGAAAATTTATATATGAGCTTTTATTGATGGGAAGGTGGGATGGAAAGTGTGTGTTTTATATTTCAACAGGACAAATAATGCACAAGTCCTCTATCCCTACTTACCCGGTGTCCCACAGTGAATAAAACCTGCCACTCCATGGAGCAATGTAACCTGAAAAAGTCAAGGAAAAAACTAATCTCCTTAG
Organism: Emys orbicularis; assembly: GCF_028017835.1. Taxonomy (NCBI): domain Eukaryota; kingdom Metazoa; phylum Chordata; order Testudines; family Emydidae; genus Emys; species Emys orbicularis. Next base: position 220,764,421 of record NC_088684.1, read on the forward strand.
ATATTTAATTATAATGATTTAGCTATTTCTTCAGATGTCTGCATAAGCATATATTACAATGAAAGTTTAAAACTGTTAAAAAACTGTCATGAAAACCCATATAATTTATAGAATTATTTCTGTCAATTAGACTTGCTATGATACACAGTTTATATGCATAACTAACAATGATTCTCCTCTTAAGGAACTAAGAATTCTCAGCCTTACAGGACTTACACTATACTGTACAGGTTCAATGTCATCATCACTCACACAGCTCAACAAATCATCAAAAGGTAGAGTAGTAGTTAAGACACATGTTCCAAAAATCAAAGACAGTCTATAGCGTTTGGAGAAGGGAGTCATTCAATCAAAATAAAACAGAACTGACTACCTAAATACTTTCCTTGCAAAGTACTGTTCCTAAGTCATCAACATTTCATCTAACATTTGATTTCTGTAATGCCATCACTGCAGTATCTACATGCAACAGTGAATGCATATTAGTATTCGGACACCCTGATAAACCTTATGTAAAAGTGTCAGGCTTTTTGAACATGGCTCTAACACAAAAAGAAAGCAATGATACTGTCGATCTCCAAGCTGAAAGAACTTTTATTTTTCCTTCCCCTGTCACATTTCAATTTGTCATTTAATGAAAATGACACAGAAAAGTATTAAACTGAAGCATGAAAAATAAAATTTCATCTTTTAATCTATATGGCTTTATGCATGGAGTAAGAAAAAGTTCTCTCAAGTCTGCATGTCAGCTGAACATAACTGATTCGAAGTTTTAATCTCTTATTCTATAACAGGAGGTGGTGAGGGCAAGTTTGTGTACGTGAGTTTATTTCCCCCAAGCCACACCTTCTGCTTAATCATACAGATACATATATTTACCCTCTGTTTTCAATATTATTTGTTTTACCCTCTATAAATGGATGTAGAGGTGATCTAGTTTTACTACTACTAAATTGAAATATATTGTAGGTTCCTACAGAACTGCTCACATGTATCTGAAGGCAGATCACAATCAAGCAAGTTGTGGAAGCATCTGGTAAAATCTATATTTGTTCTTTTTGTAACTTTTCAGCTCAACAGCAAAACAAAAAGATTGCTGTTACAACCCTGACCACTAAAGTTAGCAGCATTTTTTTTGAACAACTATGTTATACATTCATACTTCAATTTGTAAAGCAATTAGTAATGTGTGAATTCCTGATTTGATGACATCAGGGTTCTGATTCAATCAGTATGGTGTACTGGCACATCTCTTTCTTGCTGCCATAGTTTCTAGAATTTTAACTTTTATTTAATTTTTTTTTAAAGTAACTCTAGCAGTTAAGGTTGCTGAGATAGCATCTTTTACACTCCACTCGTGTTTTTGAGGCTATGCCTGCATTTGTAGAAGCTGAAATAGCTCCAGAGGTGCCAACTGTACATTCATATCACTGAGTGCTAACTCAGATATTCAATGATATTTTAGCATAAGTGACCAGGCTTGGGAGACGTTGTCTACCTCCCTCTCCCTATCAAGAAGATATGCCCAAGGAGCCTAAAAGAGCATAGCTGAGCATCTCAGGCACCCTCAAAGGGAAGCCAAACTCAACAAGCCTAGTGGGACACATAAGCCTCACCTAGTGGAAGTCAAACCCAAAGTACCTAGCAGAGTCCAGGAGTGCATATGGACCCCAAAGAGAGGGAGTCGAACCCAAAGAGCCCTGAAAGTCTGCTTGACCATATTTTGAAGATCTGCACAATAAATTGTGAGCAGCATCACGTGTGGGTGGATCTTATTTTGTGGGCGGATCTTATTTTGTGGGCAGGGCTTGGAAGAGAACCATTACCTTTCTGTTCTGAGTTCTGGACATTATCAAGTGTATCACCAGTTTTCACAATTTTGAACTGCACAGTACATTATCTCTTTTCCAGTTTTCCCCCCAAAACCTATTTTATCTGTTCCTTTTCATTATTTGAGAAAATAATGATTTACAATAGTTTTCTACTGTAAATTGTCCCTTGTCTTTGTAAACTACGTGTTTCCTAGATTTTGACTTTTTTCTTATATAAATTTGAACTTCTATCTTCAGTGCACTGTGAAGAAGAAAACACATAGACTTCAAATAACACAGGCACTTGCTTGCCTCATTTAAACATCTTCCAGGCATGTAACAGAATCAATGAGTTAGATACTTTTTCTTTTAAAAGCCAGAAAACATGTCTAACAACCCACTATATGCTTAACAGATTGCCACTGACCAACTGGAATTGCATTATACTGATAACCTCTTTAGGTCTGAGTTATCTATTTTAGGTTCAAATCTGGCTGAGGTCACAAGTGAATTTGGTGATCTCATCCTAGCCTACATCAGACATTTGGTAACATCACAAAAAATCCTGTCCAGGAGGCCCAGAGTTGGAACAACAGTGTTTTACAGGACAGGCCTAAAGAGTAGTAAGAAAGAACTACCTAGAATCTGTTCACATACTGCTTAGTTTTAGTCAGACAAGAATTATTCCTACCCATGCTAATTTATGGGCATTCATCACCTTTTATCTTCACTTTGAAGTACACACACAGTTCTCATTTGAGGTCTCTTACCTGTATATGTCAAATAGATGACACTCAGGAATACAACACCAGCAGCTAGTGACACACCCAAGAAGAACAAGGTCTGGAATTCTTGCTTTGTTAGTCTGTCTCTCAAATACTGCAAAAAGGCATAGGCTTGCAGCAGTGCAAACACACCTGGTTAAAGAAAGAGGAAAATTCTTGTTTAAATTGTCCAATAGAACAAGTAATAGCTGGTATACCTGTGGAATCCTTTGACCAAGGCTATGTCTACAATAGCACTTTTGTCCACCAGGGGTATGAAAAACAAACAAAAAACCCCACCACACACACACCTCCGACCGACATAAGTTTCACTGACAAAAGGGCTGGTGTGGACAGCGCTATATCAGGGGGAGACGCTCTCCTGTCGGCATACAGGGGCTATACAGGAGACCTTACAGTGGCGCAGCTGCAGTGGTACAGCTGTGCTGCTGTAAGGTCTGTAGTGTAGAAACAGCCTATGTTGGAATTCTGGGAAACACATTGTATGACCTTTTAAGAAGACTACTGCAATGCTTACCCTTCTGGCCAAGAACCCATTAACACCTATGCTCATTTGATAAGTGATCCACAAGACTAATTTGCAAGTTAGATCACTCATGTATCTTTAAAGAGTTAACAATGTTGCTCTTGATAAAGGGAAGGCACTCCTCTATTGAGGAGTCAGGGGACACTACTTCCCATAAGATTCCCAGTTTGTTGTCATTGGCACTTGCTCCAATGATCCACTCTGCAAAAATCTAACAGGTCTCCTGAAATCAAAACACTAGATCAGGGGTCGGCAACGTTTGGCACGCAGCTCGCCAGGGTAAGCACCCTGGCGGGCCGGGCCAGTTTATTTACCTGCTGACGCAGCAGGTTCGGCCGATCGCGGCCCCCACTCGCCGCGGTTTGCCGTCCCGGGCCAATGGGGGCGGCGGGAAGCCGCAGCCACCACATCCCTCGCCCACGCCGCTTCTCGCCGCCCCCATTGGCCCGGGACGCGAACCGCGGCGAGTGGGGGCCGCGATTGGCCGAACCTGCCGCGTCAGCAGGTAAACAAACTGGCCCGGCCCGCCAGGGTGCTTACCCTGGTGAGCCGCGTGCCAAACGTTGCCGACCCCTGCACTAGATGGTCTGTATCTTGGCACAAATGAAAGTAAATTTTCATACAAGAGGAGCTGACTGAAAAATTTAAACTATGAATACTAAAATGTACAAATCCCTCACCTAGAAAAAAAAAAAAAATCAAAGATTTTAAATTATTTATAAATTCAGTTGTTCAGTAGAAGTTATATTCCACCTACAAAACATTCCAAATACACAACTGTTTTTGACACTTAAAAGTCACATTATATTCCAAAATTACAGTTGATCTAGTCGTCAATACATGACTTCATATTGAGAAATGATCTAGTTTAATACTGGTAAAATATTTACTACCTCCATTAACTTACACACACAAAAAAAGGATAATTTAACAATTAAAAAGGCATCTCCCCTGCTATTTACTAAATTGTAACATTTTCTATCTGTACCAATTTAATTAGCTAGCATGTTTCTCTTTAACGACTTGCATAATACAAAGGAGGTGAACAGCAACTTTTCTACCAAAAATTCGTGGGATTCTTTGATGCATTAAAATTTTTGGAAATACTAAAGGAATTTTAGTTTTCCTACCTGCAGCAGCCATGTGCTCACTTGTTCTTATTGGCTGAAAGCCCACAAAAGGTATCTGCATGGATAATATTAAGCCCACAATGTAGAAAGTGCTATATGCTATAGAAGAGAAAAGGGGAAGAGTATGAATTACTACATAATACTTCAAAAAACAATTTCAATTTTCCTTTTATCCCCATCTTTAATGACACATAATATAGCAGAACTACATTATTTAGGTATTTGTAGTATTGATTTATATTACACTCTATTTTTATTCAGATTTACCCTGAAACGATCTTAGCAAATTTCACAACAGGAACACTCTCATTAACAATGGCTCTGGAGGAAGCAAGGAAACCACTGTTACTAATTGCACTAATATGTTCTTGCAAAGCATGAAAGTTAGAGTAAACTGCGCACTCCGGCGGATCAAAGCAAATTCAATATAACGCGGTTTCACCTATAACGCGGTAAGATTTTTTGGCTCCCGAGGACAGCGTTATATCGAGGTAGAGGTCTAACTTGAAAAGCAACCAAAAAAAAATAAAAAATAAAAGTGCCTTAAACCCCCCCCCACAGTGCACCATATATATTTTTAAACTTTGAAACTCATTAAACCACAAAGGATTGGAAGCTAAGAATTCAGCAGGGTTGGGAGGGGGGAAAAAAGATTAGAATTTACATGGACAATAAAAACATCCAGAGTAAAATATTAGATAAAATTAGGAGCATTTTATTTTGAAGGGACTTCATGCCATCATGCTTCAGGACATAAACCATCCACTACCTGAAGAGATTTGGGAGAAACTTTCCATTATGAGCAGGTTATTCCATCACTGTCCACTACAAGGCTTCTTACACATTTCCCTGTAGCATCTGGTACTGGCCAATATCAGACACATAACATTGAACTAGCTGGATTACTGGTCAGATGTGGTATAGCAATTTCTAAGCAGGACTAGTATTATGCTCCTGCTTTTAAGAGCTTACTGGAGTCTGAAAGGATTATGGATTTCATGATCCTAGTAAATGTCATTCAGTGTAGTTGCCACCAATCTACTGCAATATTAAAAAGCAAGATCATGGTACTACTTTTAGTTTGTTTACGGCAGCCTGAACTTTAGAAAAAATAACTATATATAGCTACTATGCAGCTGTAGAATAATTAGCACAACAGGGCCTCAATCTTAGTTGGGACGTCTAGGCGCTCCATTAATACAAATAAATACCATTGGCATCAGAGATTAAACAGATCAAAAGTAGCAGTGAGAGAATAAACAGTGGTGGTTAAAACCCCATTCCTCCACCTGACCCCCACAAACACAGCCCGAGTATCTCAGCTTTTAAACAGATGTGGGTAATAAAGTTTAGAAGTGGGCTACCAAAATGTGTCTCTTTGCCAACTAGACTACAGTGTAGCAAATTAATGTTTACCTGAAAACATTTATGTTTAATTACAAGACAAAAACTACATTAAGAGACAGGTAAGATTGAAAATACACATCTGTAATTTAGGATAAAATACACTAGAGGTACATTTTATTATCCCCACAAACAAGTATTATAAACACAAAATACTCAAAGTGAAGATTAAATTTAAACAGAAATCTAAGCATATTAAATTCCTTTACCTTATCAATTTTTTTTTAAACTTTCCCTTTATTTTTTTAGTAGCTCATGTTTAAGACAGTACTTTACTATATTTGCTTTTTTTGGGGGGGAGGGGGGTGTCTCTGCTGCTGACTGATTGCGTACTTCCAGTTCCATATGAGGTGTGTGGTTGACTGGTCAGTTTGTAACTCTGGTGTTCGTAACTCTGAAGTCCTACTTTACAAAATGGGATATGACTGCCTAGGAAGGAGTACTGTGGAAAGGGATATGGGGATTATAAGATACACTATTGACTCATATTTAACACTGTTGCAAAAAAACACAAAACAAAACCAAAAAAACCAACACAATAACACCCAAACATACTGGGATGGATTAGAAAGAGTGTTGTCAACAAGACATGAGAAGTAATTCTTCCAAGCTACTCTGTGTTGATAAGGCCTCAACTGGAGTATTGTGTCCAATTCTGGGTGCCACATTTCAGAAAAGATGTGGCCAAATTGGAGAAAGTCCAGAGGAGAGCAACAAAAATGATTAAAGGTCTAGAAAACATGACCTATGAAGAAAGACTGGAAAAAAACCTGGGTTTGTTTAGTTTGGAGAAGTGAAGACTTAGAGGGGACATAACAGTTTTCAAGTAGATAAGAGGTTATAAGGAGGAGGGAGAAAAATTGTTCTTGTTAACCTCTGAAGATAGGACAAGAAACAATGGGCTTAAATTGCATCAAGGGTGGTTTAGGTTGGACATTACTTCCCAGCTGTCAGGGTATTTAAGCACTGGAACAAACTGCATTGGAAGGTTGTGGAATCTCTGTCATTAGAGGTTTTTAAGAACAGGTTAAACAAAAACCTATCAGGAATGGTCTAGTGATTACACAATCCTGCCTTGAGTGCAGGAGACTGGACTAGATGACCTCTCATGGTCCCTTGCAGTCCTACACTTCTCTAATTCCATGTTTAGCTCTGTAGATAGGTAAGTACAAACTGCCTACGAATCACAGTTTCCCCTTAAATTTACCCCCCCCCCCCCCATTTGAAAACATATTTCAGTATTAAGGTGTCCACAACTAAACGCAGCACTCTAAATACAGTCTCATCAGAGTCATATGAAAATGAACCATTGGGTTCATTTCCTTGGCCTCTGGTAGTGATGCCTCTGGATACGCAGCACAAAAATTGCAGAGCTTAGAAGCTCACAGCCAATTTGTTATGCATTTGTTTGTGTCACTATTTCTAGTTCTCTAGGCACAATTGTAGTATTTCTGTCTTTTATAGTATATGCAATATCTCAATTACGTATTCTGATTTCTTCTCTCAATTGGCCAATTACTTAATTAATGGAAGTCAGACTTAACAGGTTAATTGCCTTTTCTTTCAAAAAGATTTTTACCAAATTAACTTTTTCCAGGTCCCTGCTACCTGTTACATTCTCCAAGACTTCTCAAAAATTGTCATTTGTGGAGTTTAATTATCTAATCTATTTTCTTATGCTAGGCCTGATAAGAACATAACAGCAGCCATACTGGGTCAGACCAAAGGTCCATCTAGCCCAGTATCCTGTCTTCCGACAGTGGCCAATGCCAGGTGCCCCAGAAGGAATGAACAGAACAGATAATCACCAAGTGATCATCCCCCGGTGCCCATTCCCAACTTCTGGCAGAGGGTAGGGATACCATTCCTGTCCATCCTGGCTAATAGCCATTGATGGACCTATTCCCCCCCCCCCCATGAACTTATCTAGCTCTTTTTTTTATAAGAGAGGCTCATGGATAGATTCCCTTTTTGAAGCATAATACTGTAACTTATGACTCATGTTTCATTGTGTTCCTTAATATTTACACCAGAGCAGCTAAAGGCCCCACATTATATATCTTCAGTAATCTCCAATTTCACAATAATGTGTCCAGGAATTTTTCTGCAGCAGATCAGAATTACTGTAGATTTGTTTATTTTTCCTCTTATATCCTTACCTGCAGTACTCTGTCACTATCGTCTTCATTATAAGCTTGTACCTCACTGGCTTGGTAAATCCTTGAGATATGCCATGGCTCTATCTTCCTTTTATATCTCACCTAAGACTGCACCCATAGCATCAACATTCTATTTTGAGACTTCACATCAACAAATACTCATTAAGAAAATCTTGTCGTCGATATTACTTTTAGCTCACCTTGCTTCCCCCATCCTCAAGTGTACAGCCTTTTAAATTCGGGCTGTCGATTAATCGCAGTTAACTCACGCGATTAACTCAAAAAATTAATTGCAGTTTTAAATGCACTGTTAAACAATAGAATACCAGTTGAAATGTATTAAATACTTTTAGATGTTTTTCTACATTTTCAAATATATTGATTTCAATTACAACACAGAATACAAAGTGTACACTACTCACTTTATATTATTTTTATTACAAATATTTGCACTGTAAAAATGATAATCAAAAGAAATAGTATTTTTCAATTCACCTCATACAAGTACTGTAGTGCAATCTCTTTATCGTGAAAGTGCAACTTACAAATGTAGATTTTTTTGGTTACATAACTGCATTCAAAACAAAACATTGTAAAACTTTAGAACCTACAAGTCCACTTCTTATTTACAATGTCACCATAAAGTGAGAACAAGCGTTTGCATGAGACTTTTGTAGCTGGCATTGCAAGGTATTTACGTGCCAGATGTGTCCCTTCATGCTTCGGCCACCATTCTAGAGGACATACTTCCATGCTGATAATGCTTGTTAAAAAAATGTGTTAATTACATTTGTGACTGAACTCCTTGGGGGAGAATTGTATGTCTCCGGCTGTTTTACCCACATTCTGCCATATGTTTCATGTTATAGTAGTCTCGGATGATGACTCAGCACATTGTTCGTTTTAAGAACACTTTCACTGCAGATTTGACAAAATGCAAAGAAGGTACCAATGTGAGATTTCTACAGCACTCGACCCAAGGTTTAAGAATCTGAAGTGCCTTCCAAAATCTGAGAGGGACGAGGTGTGGAGCATGCTTTCAGAAGGCTTAAAAGAGCAACACTCCAATGCGAAAACTTCAGAAGCCGAACCACCAAAAAAGAAAAATCAACCTTCTGCTGGTGGTATCGGACTCAGATGATGAAAATGAACATGCGTCGATCCACACTGTTTTCGATTGTTATCGAGTAGAACCAGTCATCAGCATGGACGCATGTCCTCTGGAATAGTAGTTGAAGCATGAAGAGACATATGAATCTTGAATGCATCAAGCTTGTAAATATCTTACGACGCTGGTTACAACAGTGCCATGCAAACACAGGTTCTCACTTTCAGGTGACATTGTGAACAAGAAGTGGGCAGCATTGTCTCCTGCAAACGTAAACAAACTTTTTTGTCTGAGCGATTGGCTGAACAAGAAATAGGACTCAGTGGACTTGTAGGCTCTAAAGTTTTACATTAAAAGCTTTGTTATCCGGCATGTTGGGGGAATGGGGCGTGTCGGTTAATCAAATATTCTGGTTAACTGAGGTTTATCAATGGAATACCAATTTTCAAAGAATTAGAATACAATAAAGTGAATAAAGTATAAAATACAGTAGTACAGTATACAGGTAATCACCAATCCAGTAGTAGTACTGCGCTGCAGAGTGGTTGGTTTCTTGAAGCACTTAGGGTATGTCTACACTACCCACCAGATCGGCGGGCAGTGATCAATCCAGCGGGGATCAATTTATTGCTTCTAGTCTAGACGCGATAAATGGACCCCCGAGCGCTCTCCTGTTGACTCCTGTACTCCACCACCGCAAGAGGCGCAGGCAGAGTCGACGGGGGAGCGTGGTGAAGACATCACGGTAAGTCGAACTAAGTACATAGCTGAAGTTGCGTAACTTAGATCGATCCCCCCTCAGTGTAGACCAGGCCTTAGGGTTATACAGGTAAAGTTTTCTATACAGTAGGTTATATTATGACACTACATATCACTATGGGCAGCGCATGACATACACCCAGATCACTAAAAATACACTTAACACTAAAACTATATTGAACATAATTTAATCTTTGGTGATTTAGAAAGCACTTCAGGATCTTGCAGTGCCTATGGGGCATCATTATCAACATCAATTATCATTGTAGATGTAGAAGGTGTAGGAGATTGGGCTGACTCTGTAATGACCCTATGACAGGGGTGGGCAAAATTTTTGGCCCGAGGGCCACATCTGGGAATAGAAACAGTATGGCAAGCCATGAATGCTCACAAAATTGGGGTTTGAGTGCAGGAGGGAGGATGGGCTCTGGTTGGGGGTGTGGGCTCCGGGGTGGGGTCAGAAATGAGGAGTTCAGGGTGCGGAAGGGGGTTCTGGACTGGGGAGTGGGATGCGGGCTCCGGATTGGGGTGCGGGCTCTGGGGTGGGGGTGGGGATGAGGAGTTTGAGGTGTAGGAACGTGCTCTGGGCTGGGACCGAGGAGTTTGGAGGGCAGGAGGGGGATCAGGGTAGGGGAGTGGGGAGAGGCTCAGGGGTGCAGGCTCCCGGCGGCACTTACCGCAAGCGGCTCTGCATGCTGCCCCATCCACAGGTTCCCGGCCAATGGGAGCTGCAGGGGCCGCTCTTGGGACGGGGGCAGAGTGGAGGCCCCGGGCTGCCCGTACAGGTAGGAGCCGGAGGGGGGACGTGCTACTGCTTCCCTGGGCTGGAGCACCAAAGCGGGCAAGCCCTATACCCCACTCCTCAGCAGGAGCTCAAGGGCCGGACTAAAACGGCTGGCAGGCCGGATCCGGCCTGCGGGCCATAGTTTGCCCACTCCTGCCCTATGACAAACCCTGGAAGCTGCTTTTTTGAATAAATCCCTGATATCAGCTTGCCTACTTGTCTTCTGCCTCTTTTGCATAAAAGTAGAATGCAGAATGAGCAATTGCATAACCTCGTGGGTAGTATATTAGTCCTGGTTACTAGACTGAAGATTTGTATTGGGAGACATCAGAAATGCTGGTTAATAGAGCTTTCTGGTTGATAAAGTGCCAGATAACACAGCTTTTACTGTACGTTGTGTTATTTTTGAATGCAGGGGTTTTTTTGTACATAATTCTACATTTGTAAGATCAACTTTCATGATAAAGAGACTGCACTACAGTACTTTATGAGGCTGAATTGAAAAATACTATTTCTTTTGATTTTCACAGTGCAAATATTTGTAATAAAAAATAAATATAAAGTGAACACACTTTGTATTCTGTGTTGTAATTTAAACCACTATATTTTAAAATGTAGAAAACATCCAAAAATATTTAAAGAAATGCTATTCTATTATTGTTTAGTTGCAAGATTAATTTTTTAAATCATGCGATTAATTTTTTTTAATTGCTTGGCAGCCCTACTTTAAATATATTATTCTATATCTTTTTAGAATATTTCTACCCTTTATCATTCAACTTGGAAGTACATGACACTTGTCAGTGAAAGCTCAGACCCATCTCTCTTATTTCCTAGTTGAAAGCTGACTAACTAGCTCTCCCAGTTCTGAACCCTGGAAGTTGTCACCTTAAGGGGAAAAATGGTAAACTAGCCATCTAGCTGTTCATCACAGAACATTCCATAATCATTGCTCTCCACTATTGGTCACTCTAACTTTACTTGGCATCAAAGGATTCTCCAAAACAGTCATCTGCTTCAACCCAGGCTTCAATTTTCTAGACATTCCTAAAGCAATTCTTGATTACAAACACTATCTGTTCCACGGTCGCTTACAGTAAGCTGAAGCTTTCACACAACTTTCAGGATAGACTTTAGCCTTCTTGTCATTTCTTCTCCTGGCAACTGGGGGGCAGCACACTGGCTATCACTTTTACAAATACTCTGGGCCACATTCTTGCTACAGTCCCAATCCCGCAATGAGCTCCCCAAGGACAGATCCATAAACCCACACAAAGTTCCACTGAGTTAAATGAGGTTCCATCCATACAAAGCTCATAGCAGGATCAGGTCCTATATTTATTACTGGTATTTCTGTAGCTCCTAGGAGCTCTGATAAGGAATTAGGCCCCTCTTGTACAATGCACTAGACAGAAAAGTAGCTAAAATAACCAGACGCAACAATCAAGAATACTTGCCATCTTTTTGTTTTTAGAGGCTTCCTTTCAGCATTTCTTTTTGAGCCCTTGGTCTGGCTACTATTTTATCATCTGCTATGTCAAGGGAACATATTTTTGCTATATAATACTCAATTTTCAAGGAACTGTTGTTATAAATCATTCATAACAGCATGAAAATGTTGCAACACTGCCATCCTGTGGAATAAAAGTAACTGACATTCATCAGTGCATGTCATATTTGTCTATTAAACTATCTCAATATAAAGCATCACTTTTAAGCCTCCTATTTTATTGTTATGTTTTCTACATAATAATTTATTCTTCCCCTACTTTATTCACCTCCCCCCGAGAAAGTTTGGGAAAGGCAGAAAGTGTGACCATCACAGTCAGATTCTCCCTTTCCCAGCAGTGCCTAAGAATTCTTGAAACAGAAAAAGAAAAGCTGGTGCACTGTGTATGCTCTATTTTGATACTTCAGTTCACACTATTATTAAAATTCCTCCAAATCCCTTCATGCTCCGAGGATCCCATACGGTTGGGATTAAAAATTGGGTATTCCACCTTTGAGGTTCCACAATGAAGGCAACACATATTCCTGTTTAATCCGGAAGTGACAGTTACTTGCATGAAACTCTCCCCTCTCAGAATTAAATACAGGGTTTTCCATATGGCTACCAGTTCCCTTTTGCCTGGGAGAGAAAAAAACAGCTAGGCTTCTAATTCAATGATGTTACTTGATTAGAAATCTATACCAAAGTTTGTATACAAGAAAAAATTGTCAAAGCTCCGAAGTGCATAGATTTTTAAGGCCAAAAGGGACCATCTTTTGATCATCTAGTCTAACATGCTGCATAACAGAGCTCACTGAATTCACCCAGTAACTCCATTATGCCCTACTGGGTTTGTATATTCTTTGCAAGAACAAGGAATCATGTACTCTAGTCTAATGATTTTAAAAACTAATTAGGTCACCACAAAAAAAAATAAAAATCTATTCTACAGAGAGTAAGGAACTTTCACAAACCAAGCTTTGGCACAATTTTAGTTGCTGCGCACTGCACTAAATCATGAGAGAATGACCTCCTGAAAGTATGTTGGTGACTAAACCAATGCTGATTTCTGCAACCAAATCTATGAAATTTTACACTATAATTATTCACTTTGATTAAAGAGTATTCTAGACCCACAAATATTAACAACTCAATCCTAGGGCAAAAAAATAAAAACCAATAGGCTGAAGTCAAAACACTGATATGTTTAATAATCCCAGGTTTGTTTTTTAAAATATGCTGCTCTTCAAATTATAAAATGCTAGTCTAGAGGACAAGAAATAGGTAATTTTAAATCAATCAATCTCCCCTGGATTTAAGCCTTGAATAAGTGTGCTGGCTTACTAAATAAAATTGCAAAAAAAAGTGTTCAGAACTTGAAAACGTAGAATTGCAGAGTGACAATCACAAGTTAATAATGGAGGCCGCAAATCACAGACCCTCAAAGTTGCATGAACATGTACTATGTCTGCATCTGTAAATGTCTTCCCTTGCAAACATATAAACATACAACACAAACTATTGAAAAAGTGTAGTAAATTGGAATCTTTTGTGATCTCAATTATTTTGATAAATTGTTGCATAATCAAGAATTTCTGCTTCTGGTCTGAAAAGATTGCTTTCTTATTCAGATATTGGTACTGCATTGCAATTATAAGCAATATATCATTCAGATTCAAATAGAAGTCACTGACCCTTATATCAAGATTAAAAAGGTATCAGTAGCTTGATCTCGTGTGTTCAGGAGCAGTCAGCATGAGTTTAGCACCCAGATTCCAAGTGGATCAGTAGATACACAGTTGACACCACTGAAGTCTTTAAACCATGATTTGAGCCAGAGGTTATGGGTCTCATTACAGGAGGGGGTGGGTGAGGTTCTGTGGCCTGCAATGCGCAAGCGATCAGACCAGATGATCACAATGATCCCTTCTGGCCTTAAAGTTTATGAGTCTAAAGTTTATGAATCACTGATACATTTGCCTACAAATCATAAAACATCCCCAATCCTGGCAAAGAGTTCATGTTCTGGGGGAGGAAATTGCCTGGTAAATTATTTTGAATTATACTGCAAGGCAAGGGGGGAGGGATAGCTCAGTGGTTTGAGCGTTGGCCTGCTAAACCCAGGGTTGTGAGTTCAATCCTTGAGGGGGCCATTTGGGGATTTAGTTGGGGATTGATCCTGCTTTGAGCAGGGGGTTGGACTAGATCTCCTGAGGTCCCTTCCAACCCTAATAATCTATGATTCTATGAAATTAGATTATGCCTCATTAAAAAATGGTTACTAACCTTCTGTAACTCTTTTGTTCTTCAAGATGTGTTGCTCATGTCCGTTTCAATGTAGGTGTGTGCTTGCTCAGAGCAACACCACTGGAAAGTTTTTCCTTCAGTGGTATCTGTCGGGTCGGCTTTGGTGCTCCCTGGAGCCATGCCCTCATAACGCTGGTATATAGGGCCCTGCCGCCCCCTCAGTTCCTTCTTGCCTGCTAACTCTGACAGAGAGGCAGGTGGGGGGAAGGTTGGAATCGACATGAGCAACACATCTCAAAGAACAACAGTTACGGAAGTTTAGTAACCGTTTTTAATTCGAGTGCTTGCCTATGTCCATTCCAATGTAGGTGACTCCCAAGCAGTTGCACAAGTGGAGGGTTCAAAGTTCATTGGCACGCTGACTGTAACGCCACTCAGCCAAAACCCACATAGTGTCTAGCTTGCTGGGTGATGGTATAGTGGGATGTGAAAATGTGGACTCTCAACCATGTTACTGCTCTACAGATGTCCTGAATCGGAACTTGTGCTATAAACACCGCCACCAATGCTTGAGCTCTTGTAGAGTGAGCTGTCAGTGGAAGAGCCGGGACCTTCGGTAGGTCATAGCATGTGCGGATGCAGGCAGTGATCCACAATGAAATTCTCTGGGCTGAGACTGGACAGCCTTTCATTTTGTCTGCAATGGCTACAAAAAGCTGAGTGGATTTCCAAAAGGATATAGTCTTATTCGATGTAAAAAGCTAGTGCATTCAGCGAGTGGAGTCTCTGTTCTTCCCTGTTAGCATGTGGCTTTGGAAGAGGAGACTGGTAGGAAGATATCCTAGTTACTATGGAATTGTTAGACCACCTTTGGCAGGAAGCCTGTGTGTGGCCGCAACTGAACCTTGTCCTCAAAGACCTTGTAACAGTGGCTCTGAAGTAAGAGCTCAGCTCTCTGAGACCCTTCTGGCATAAGTAATTGTGACCAGGAAGGCCACCTTCCAGGACAGGTAGAGAACACATTGCCAGCAGTTCAAATGGGGGTCCTGTTAGCCTTGCCAACACCAAGTTTAGGTCCCAGGGAGAGAGTGGCTGGCAAACCTGGGGGTATAACCGCTCCAACCCCTTAAGAAAATGACAGACTTAGTTTGAGAAGACCGACCAGCCATTCACCTATGGGTGAAAGGCCAAGATTGCAGCTAGATGAAACCTAAATAGATGATATTGTTAGGCCTTGCTGTTTAAAGTGGAGTAGGTAATCTAGAATGAAAGGCAGTGAGTGCTGACTGAATAGGCGAAACCCCCTTTTGCACTGACCAGATCAAGTATCTCTTCCACTTTGCCGCGTAAGTGGCTCTAGTGGATGGTTTCCTACTCCCTAAAAGCACTTTGGGAACAGGTCCAGAGCATGCCAGTTCTGCAGGGTTCAGCCATGGAGTTTCCACACTGTGAGATGAAGAGACTCGACGTTCAGATGAAGTAGACAACCATGGTCCTGAGAGATCTGGTCCAGAAACAGCGGCAGGCTGTGTTCACCGAGAGATCTAGGAGGATGGTGAACCAGTGCTGATGCACCAGGCCAGAGCCATCAGGATAAGATGCATCCTGTCCCTTATGACCTTCAGCAGGACCCTGTGTATGAGAGGGATGGGAAGGAACGTGTAGAAGAGCTGGTCCGTCCAAGGGAAGAGAAAGGCTTCTGCAAGTGAGTCCGGGCTGTGGCCTAAGGAGCAGAAGTGAAGACACTTCCTGTTGTGCTTTGTCACGAACAGGTCTACCTTGGGAGTTCCCCACCTCTGGAAAACAGTGCTAAGAATGTCTGGGCGAAGAGACCACTAGTAATGGTTGGAAAAGGATCTGCTGAGATGATCCACTAACTCATTCTGTGACCCCAGAAGGGAGAAGGCTTTGAAATGGATCGAGTGGGTTATGCAGAATTCCTACAGGAGAGGAGCTTTCTGGCATAGGGGAGAGGAGCATGCTCTGCCCTGCCTGTTTATGTAGAACATTGCTGTCATGTTGTCTGTAAGGACCGACATGCAGTTGGCCCTCCAAGTGGGGTGGGAATGCCTGGGAGGCTAGGTGCACTGCCCTCAGTTCCCTCACACTGATGTGTAACAAGAGCTCCTCCAGGGACCAGAGGCCGAATCCTGAGGGGCCCAAAGTGAGCCCCCATCTCTTTGCCGATGCATCTGTAACTAGAGACACTGACGGTTGGGGCCTTGAGAATGGGACTCTTATGCATACTGTCCATGGGTACAGCCATCAAAGACGGTGGCAATCACCGACGGGGGAAGCGAGACCACCCAGTCCAGATGGTGTCAGCCTGGTGCATATACCAACACCAGCCAAGACTGGAGAGATCTGAGCCATAGTCTCGCATGTTGTGCCACATAGGTGGCATGATGCCATATGCCCTAGGAGCTTTAGGCAGTTTCTTGCTGTTGTGATGGGGTGATTCCTGGGGCTCTCTATGAGCACCCCTAGAGCTCTGAACCAGTTTTCTAGCAGAAAGGCTCTGGCCTGGGTCAAGCTGAGAACTGCCCCAAGGAATTCTATCCTTTGAACTGGGAAAAGGGTAGATTTCTGCATGTTTATGAACAGCCCCAGATCCTGGAAAGTTGACTGTATTAACGCCACGTTTGCCTCCACCTGGGCCTTGGATCGAACTCTGATCTGTCGAGGTAAGGGTAGACCTGAACCCCATGTCTCCTAAGGAAGACTTTACTGGTTGGCATGGTCATTTAATTACAAATCCAGGATTTAAAATATAGTAATTCAGATTGTTTTATTCTATAGGTCTTTTGGATTTTTTTTTTTAAAACTACCACTGCAATGCCACAAAGTTGCAGATATTGCTTCAGCCATTGCTATCTGTCTCAACAGACAACCCGCCAACCTTAAGCATATTCTCACCAGCAACCACGCGCCGCACCATAACAACTCTAACTCAGGAACCAACCCATGCAACAAACCTCGATGCCAACTCTGCCCACATATCTACACCAGCAACACCATCACAGGACCTAACCAGATCAGCTACAACATCACCGGCTCATTCACCTGCACGTCCACCAATGTTATATATGCCATCATGTGCCAGCAATGCCCCTCTGCTATGTACATTGGCCAAACTGGACAGTCACTACGCAAAAGGATAAATGGACACAAGTCAGATATCAGGAATGGCAATATACAAAAACCTGTAGGAGAACACTTCAACCTCCCTGGCCACACAATAGCAGATGTAAAGGTAGCCATCTTACAGCAAAAAAACTTCAGGACCAGACTCCAAAGAGAAACTGCTGAGCTCCAGTTCATTTGCAAAATTTGACACCATCAGATCAGGATTAAACAAAGACTGTGAATGGCTATCCAACTACAGAAGCAGTTTCTCCTCCCTTGGTGTTCACACCTCAACTGCTAGCAGAGCACCTCACCCTTTCTGATTGAACTAACCTCGTTATCTCCATACTGATTTATACCTGCCTCTGGAGATTTCCATTACTTGCATCTGAAGAAGTGAGGTTCTTACCCACGAAAGCTTATGCTCCCAATACTTCTGTTAGTCTTAAAGGTGCCACAGGACCCTCTGTTGCTTTTTACAGATTCAGACTAACACGGCTACCCCTCTGATACTTGAACCTATTAAATGAATTTTACATGCACCATGATAATGTTGTGAGAGTTAAAAAGTGACTTTTGCATTCCAATGAATTATTAGGCATTACAGAAACCGTCTCATTTGCAATCTAAGACCATTCTTTATTCTCCCAAATTTGTATGGGCTTTTGAAAACTGGTTCTCTTATCTATAATGGCATGTCAGAAAAATCCACTTCCCTTTCCAGCAACCTTCACAGATATGCCTGAATATTTTTGATATTGTTAAAAATGTGCTATTAACTATACCAAACCCATATACTGAAGTCATGATTTGATATCAGATACACATGAATCATCTGTCTGTATGAAGCCTCTCTCACACTGGTATCTTCAAGATATAATTTGTACATTAAAAGTGCAAGAATATAGTCAACTTTCCATCAGGTTTATACCCCAAATATATATATAAACTCTATACCTCCCGATCTTCCTGTACGTTAGGGTTACTTTGTGTCTCTAGGCAAATAAAGCAGTTTTAAAGGTCAGCAGACCAGACTTTCAGAGGTTTTCTCCGTTCCCCTCCCCCATAGCCAATGGACACCCTTGGATGGCAAAGGATGTGCCATTGTTGCACCTATCAACCAGTAGCCCTCAGTTTGGTTTAATTTGCATCAGTAAGCAACCTGGTGCAGACACCCCTCAGTATCAGAAAGGTATAAAGGTAGATTACTATTTCTCAGTCACAGCTCAGGTATTGCATCAACATTTTCAACTGTTTAAAAACAATTAGTTTTAAATACTGCCATTATTTGAGTTTGACTTCTCTTCCACGTGTTCTTTTTCTCTAGAATACTCAAGGGTAAACATGATGACAGGTAGAGGAAGTGATATGTAACTCATGCTAAGTATAGATTTTCCTTTTATATATGGCCAAAAAATGGAAGGAGGAGGGAGAATCCTATTGTTTTTCTATCAAGTGATGTGGCAATTACATTACTCTTATCTTCTTATAAAAGGGAGTCTTAAAGACTGGATAAAGGTAAGTACACAAAGAACTGTAATGTTGATTATTGTTGGTAACTATGGTTTCAGCACTTAAATGAATCTCTATCACTGTTTTAAAATACTGTAATTATGTAGAACCTCTATCCTTTTTCAAATGCCTTCTTTCAGAACAGGAGTTTGAGGCTTTCATGATGTCTTTGGGAAGACCTCAAAGGTTCTAAATTAAGAAATACATGTATCAACAACAGGGAAAGTAAGGTACTTTTTTGGATAGGCCTTTGGAATAAACTGCAATGAACTGAAATTAGTAGTTAGATTCTTAACTTTGGACATATCTACATTATGGTGCCATAGCTATGCTGATGCAGAACTTTACCATAGATGCTCAATGCAAGGCGTTTTCCTGTCGCTGTAGTAACTTCCACCGCCCCAAGGCACAGCAGCTAGGTCGATGGAGGCGTTCTTCTGCTGACCTAGCCACATCTATACAGGGAGTTTAGACTGGCATAACTACAGCCGGCCCCTGAGCGCCATAGCTATGTCAACCCAAGCATTAAGCGTAGACCAGACCTGTGTTTCACTCAGTGAAGTCTGGTTAATGCAAATACAGGCACTACCCAACTGGGTCTTTTTCCATCCTCCTGCCTCAGTATCTTTAGTGACCTCTCACTGCATAGAGCATGTCAGACTCCTTTTAAAACATTTATATTTGTAATTTTTTTTCATACAATTTCCATTACAAAAGAGAGGGGAAAGAAGAATTATAGAAAAAAAATAAATGTTCACCTCATCTGAAGTACAAATTACAAATCTCATTTCCAGCATGAGTTGCTATGTCCTCATATTTTTACTGGAGTCCACACACTGTATAATACTTTATACATCCCTCAGGAAACTGTTTATTACATTATTCTAGTCACAAACACGTACATTTTTGGATCACAGCAGCATTGCCTGAGTTATAAAGTAAAGTAAAGGTATGACCAAATGAAAGCTTCTAATTTTATAATGCAAACATTTCCAACTATGTATAGCAATTGACCAAAAAACCAGCATATACATGGATCAAAGAATGCATACTATACTAATGCTCTGTTTATCCTGATTAAAGTCCCATTAAAATCAAGTTAACATGAAAAATGAGATATTACATAAAGCATGGGGGGGGGGGGGGGAAATCAATACTTTCTCTTATTACTTCACTTACCAGGAATTTAAAAAGTAAAATGAAGACTACACCACACACCAGTGACTTGATAACATTTAAAACTATGCTGCATAAAACCAAGTGCCCAGCTCTATTTTAGAACAGATGTTCTCTCATTCTGTTAATTGCAAGAGAGATCTTGCTTACTGCTGCAAAGCCAAAGTCACCAGACGTGAAACAGAACTGAGTAAAAATGTGCAATAAGCTTTACTAAACTTAATATAATTTTACAAAATACATATACTCTCTTCTATAATTATCTTCAGTTTACAAATTAATTACACTCTTAATAATGGTGAAGCCTGCAATACTAGACAGCTTTGCAGTAGTTAGTCAAAGAGAGGTTCACTATCCCCCAAGGTGGATAAAAATTGATTTAATCTTTTTAAAACTGATTTTGTTTTTAGAATTTCAATTTAAAAAAATAAAAAAAAATAAAGCTATGTAAAATTAAATTTGAAATTATGATAACCTATGTTAAAGCTTAATAAATCCCTTAAATTAAATAAAAAAATATTTAAGCAGAACATATATGCTGTTCAAGTTTTAAAAAGAGAAACCACTGAATTTGTAAAAGTCACTGGCTAAGCACCTGGAATCAATTTGTTGAAGTGCTAAACCAGCTTTTGATAGCAGTAGCCTCTTCTGCAGGTGCAGAGAGAATATTTTAATTTCAGTTTATTCAACTAGTGTTCAGTGATTAGTTCTTCATTCAAAGTTGAGAAACAAATTGGGAGCTGGAAAAAAAAGCAGGAAAGCTGGTTTTCTTCTTCAAATCTGAGTAGAATGTGGTGAGAGAAAATTACCAGTTCAAAAATTGTGACGGACATGCTGACCAGAAACAATTACCGTATATACTCGTTCATAAGCCGGATATTTTTGGTAAAAAAGTGACGCATCAAAGAGCAGGGGTCGGCTTATAAACGGGTCTACACCAAAATTTGATGATTTTAAACTCTATGGAATCATTGAATTGAACATCTAATACATTGTCGTTTTGTTTACCTGGAGCATCTGCAGGCATGGAGCCCCTCAGCTCTCTGCGGCCGCACCTGCAGATGCTCCAAGTAAACAAAACGTCCCAACCCGCCAGCGTCTTACCCTGACGGGCCAGGAGCCAAAGTTTTCCAAACCCTGAAATATAGGGTTGGCGTATGAAAGAGTCATACAGTTTTTGATATTTTTACCTATCCATTTGGGGGGGGGGGGGGAAAGAGACGGACTTATAAACTAACAGACTAATGAATGAGTATATATGGTAGTTCAATTCACTAACAAATATTACTGTCTTTATTTAATGAATTTTTAAATGCAAAACATGATAAACTTAATTTTCTTCCCTTATGTATCCTGCACATTTAATGCAAGTTTATTTACCTAATGAAAACCAATCTTAAAATGCTGTTTTTGTGCATTTTTAATTGACTTCCAAGTTTTAGCCAAATTCCGCTTGACACAAACCAGGACTAAAAAATGAATCTAGTAAATAAAAAATGTGTCATTCTCCACTTTCTAACATAATAAAAATATGTAAAAATTAATCATCTGAAAAATATATGTTACGCTACATAACTTATTAAATAAATATGTATAAACAGTGTATCCTCTTGGCTAGCAAAAAGTACCACCAAATTATAGCAGCTAATGAGAATCAATTAATTATCTAAATCAAGGTTTCCTGCTTGGTGATTTAAATCTACTTTGATTTAAATGAATCCATCCTGCTATATTCTATGAATACAACAGTGATGCACAGGATGTGTAATGATGTATTTTTTTTTATTCTTCACTGAAAATGTATTGATTTATTGATTTCTATTCTGTTAGCACAAAGTGTGCTAGAAACTGTATGCATGAAGAATCCCTGCCCCAAGGAGCAAACAGTTTAACAACCTTCTGGCTAAATTTTAAGCTTTTGCAGAGTTTTAATATTTATTGCTCAATGACAAACCATGAAAACACTTTCATCATGACCAATGTATATACATTTGTTAGTTCTGTCAGTAATTTACATAAAAACCATCATAAAAATACCAAGCAGATAAATTAAATACTCGCTAAACACTATTTACACATGCTTTAAAGTGATGAAAAGGGTCTCCTCTGAATCCAGTGCATTCTGAAGGATTCCTTTGGATTTGACTGACTCCAAACCAGGGGCAGTGGAACGGGAAGAAGGGGGAAAAAAGAGGCCAGAGCTATAACCCCACCAAGGAAATACTGGAGGGATGGATCTATACTTCTGCACCCCCAGAGAGCAGGGCCCAGCTCTGGTCCAGCACATGAGTGGTGATGGAGTGGGGGAGAAAAACACAAGAGCAGGACTTGGAAGAAGGACTAGAGGAGCCACTGAAGATGGTGCATGAGATCAGGCTCGCTGCTGAGAAGCAGGTAGGACTCCCTGGCCCAGATCAGTCCTGCCTTCCAGCCACCCATCTGGGTGGTGGTGGGGGACATCAATACACCAGCCACGAGAACGACGGGGGGGGGGGGGGGGGGGCAAGGAAGGGGTGTATGTGGAGCACAGCAGTCAGTGGGCAAGGAAGTGCCATAGGAATGGCAGTAGGAACTACCAGGATACTCCTTCTGAGTCTGTAGCTGGCTGTTTCCCCCAGTCACAGTAGCTCTCCTTGCTTTCCCTCCACCCACCCCATTCACAGGGAGCTTCTACCCTCATCCCCACTCTAAACTGCTCTTTAGATCTTAAATTTGCTGATTTATTAAACTTGGGATAATTTTAGTTTAAGAAAAAAATGGCTTCTATGTGAAGTTTGTATATGGGAGACAGCTTTTCCTATCTTTTATAATGGGTCCATTTCAGTTCCTTTTCCATTTTATGTGCCCAATTTGAGCTACCCTAAGGGTCCTTATTGTCAGAGAGTAGATGCTCAATACTTATTAAAGATTAAGTCCCTTTAAGGTGTGTTAAGTTGGGCAGCTAAAAATCATTGGTCACTTTTGAAAGTCTTGGCAATACACAACATTTTATTTGAACAGACACACTTGTGTGGAATGCTGCTCTGTCTCTCGTTATGTGAGACAGCATATTATAGATGGGTTTTTCATTTTTTTGCTGGATAGCTTTTATAAAGCTGCAATTAAATCATACAGAAAGTACAGACATATGAAACATGTGCATTAAAGAATTTTAAAAATATTAAACAACTCAGTGAAGATTCAGTGAATTTCCCCTTCCCACATGGAATACTAAAAGGAAAAAAACACTAGCTAGGAAATAACACTTGAGAGTTTAGAAACAACGTGAACTAAACATGTAGCACATCCTTATCTTTTTTATTTTGTAAACAAGAAGCTAATGGGTATACAGCACATGACTAATATAATAAGACTTGATATGAAATTATTAATTTCCCATTTAGCGTAAAAGATGTAGTTAAGTTATTAATTTCACATTCCTGTATTTAATGCCTCCCAAATAGAACTGACTGTTCAGTAAGAAGAGAATAGAAACCACTTCTCAAATAACTGATTTTTAGAAAGTCAGAACACTCACCTATGTAGACCCTCCGGCTGTATCTCTGCATCAACAGCAGCACAAACACATGCAGTGGAATAAGGTTGATGATGAAAACATAACCACCCCATGCAGAGACCTATGGGAAATTAAACTGTAAATTAGATAGTTTACAGCTCTTTCTCAAGTTATATTTAAATTATCAGATTCTATTTATGTACTACTTATTAACACAGTAGTATCATTACATTCACAAAAAAAATTCTTTATTCCAATATAGGCTTTATATGAGACTTTTTAGATGATAACTGGTGTGGGGTGGAGGGAGAACATGTGCATGACTGAAGATCATAACAGCTATAAAGGTGAAGGTTTGCGAATGCTGGTGGCAAAGCTCTCTCAATCAGCTTGTGCCTCTAAAATTTGCTGTCTAAGGAAAGATAGTTAAAAGCCCAAATATGTCCACTTAAAAAAGAGCTCAAGATGTACCTCTTTGCCCAGTCTCTCTCAACTAATTAAATCCTGGATTCCTAGTGGAGTGGTAAAGCCACAGGCAGCAGGAGAGCACGCCTGATTAAGACTGTCTCAGCGCAAAACTTGGTATTTAAAAACATGGTCATCACTATGGAAAGACATCCTAAGCCATAGTGATGGGTATTAAATAAATGCTAATAATAAATACAAATAATAATAATGGAACTTGAGAGCAAGAATTAGAAAAGTTACTTTTTTAAAGACAATTCTGTGGGTCACATTAACAGTGAGCTAGTCAGTACATAAACTTTAATTGAGATAAATATCGCCAGTCAGTTTGCAAATACATGCATAACTTTTCAGTCAATGAAGTAGCTATTCCTCTTTTCAAATGAGCTACTTCTTTGATTTTTGCAATGCAGAATGAAGTTTACTACCCCAAAATTGCAATTTTTACCATTTAATTCACAGCTAATAGTTTAAAGAACACTGATTTCATTAGAAAGATAATATTACATTGGAGGATACATTTATGTCCAGTCCTAAAGACTGATCTGGGAAAAAACGCATATAAGGAACTTGATTAAAACCTCAGCAGCAACTAATGGTCTCATTAATTCTTCCACAAATGGAACAGCTATATTGCAAAGACTCACAAGAGATAATGCAAGTACCTTCCCTGAAAATGAAGGAACTTTATTCTTACTATTAATCTTAAACCCTGGCCAAATTTTAGCACTTAATTAGTTTACTCTGTCCCTTAAAACAAAGGGAAAATATGCAATATACCCTCTAGTTCAACTCAGGCTTTGTGACATTGATGGGTAGATATAGCCAGGGATTCTAATACTTTGTTTTGCTTTGCACACAGTCCTCCTCTCCCCCCCCCCCACCCCGGCCAATGTGTGTCTGACCCAAAGATGCTACTCAACAAATAAGTGGCAGAATCTCATCATGAATCTCAGAATCTCCCTCATGATTTCCAGCAGTAAAAATGCATTACCACTTCTTTTGTTATCTGACTGAATTTTGCAAATGGTCGTTTTTAAAAGGATCTCCCATCAGAATATGTAGGTGTAGTAGAAAGGCTATACTATACTAGCATAACAAACCCAGGTCTAATTTGTACATGACTGTATATCAAAACAGAAATATGTAACACACCCTTATGTATGGTTTCACAACCACTCTACCATAATATGAAATAAATGTGCTTTAGAGGACAATGCGATGTAAAAGAAAAGGCTTACCTCCAGTATTTAGTTGTGGGGGGAGAAGGGGTGTTAAAAGGGGTTTAGGCTGCACCCTATACTCCTGGGGGAATTCTGCGCCACTGCACAATGCAGAATTTTGCAGAAATTAACATTGTGCATGCAGAATTTCCTTTCCCCCACAGAAATGGGCTGCAGTACTGCTGGCTGCCACTAAGGGCCACTGGACCCGGCAGAGCCCAGCTCACACATAGAAGACACTCCTGGGGGGAGACAAGGCGCTAGAGGGTGCCTGGCAACTGAGGGAAGGAGAGAGCAGCACTCAGGAAACTCCACACAAGCCTGGGACTAAGCATCAGGCTGTTTCTCCCTCTGGATCCCTGGGCTCTGCGGGGGGAGGGTATCTGGGCAAGGGGGGCCCCCGTGGCTGGCCTCTGGGGGGCGGAGGGGGTGCAGGTATCTGGGCCGGGGGGCCCTGTGGCTGGGCTCGGGGGGTGAGCAGGGATTGTGGGTGTCTGGCCCCTGACTGGCTCGGGGGGGGGGGGAGGGGAGGAGGCAGAGAAACAGGAACTGCGTTGTCATAGGGATTTCTTTAACTCTCTACTCCTGGGGGAATTTTTGTGTATGTCTGTATTGTTACAGACATACTTGCTGACAGGTATTTTGAAATAAATTACCAAAATAATTGAAACTGGCGTGATTATGTAGCGTTATTTTGACAAATAAAGTTTGCAGAATTTTAAAATATTGTGCGCAGAATTTTTAGGCACAGAATGCCCCCAGGAGTGACCCTAGATACTGTATTCACACACAAATCCCAATCACAATCCTATTGCTATTTTAGTATTCTTTAGTTTAAAATGTAAGCTCCTCTGGACAGAGACCCTTTTGTATAAGCTTGAGCTGCTATGTAGATCTCTAGCGCTACATAAATAATTTTTCTAATCGACATTCTCTTCCCCCCCCCCCATCATTCTCCAAGAAATCCTTCCCACCACAAAATCTTGTCCCACTTGAGTCAACCCATTTCATAAAAAGGTCAGTCTTTCGTACAAAAGAACTCAATCAGTTTGGAGCTATCCTCATTTCTGATGCTATCCTTTTTGCTGACAGACTTTCTTCTGATTCCCCCCACATCTTGCAGAAATTCCCATTTTCACAGATTCATAGATTTTAAGGCCAAAAAGGACCATTATGATCATCTCATTAGACCTCTTGAATAACACAGCTTCTTGAATTTCACCAGTAATTCCTGCACTGAATCAACAACTTGTAGTTCAACTAAAGCATTTCTTTTAAATAGACACGCAGTCTTAATTTAAAGACTTCAAGTGATGGAAGATCATATCCCTTGGTAAGCTGTGCTAGGCTAATGGTTAATTATTCTCACTTAAAAATTTGTACCTTATTTCCAACTTTAATTTTTTCTAGCTTCAACTTCCAGCCATTAGATCCTGTTATACGCTTTTGTTTGCTATATCAATTAACCTTCTAGTATACAGTTACCTTCTCCCAGTGTACAAACTTCCAGGTGGTCATCAAATCACTTCTTAAACTTCTCTTTGATAAACTAGATACACTTAGCCCCACTTTTACTGCGGCCATCCACCCAAGATCCACCAATTCACTCCGAATGAGATTATCTCTTCTATTGTCAGATCATCTCTATTCATTTTGAGCCTCCACCAACTCCATCACCAAAGGAATCTGTCTGCTCCATTCCAAAATTCCTGGCCTATTCATACAAGGGAAAATTTATTTCCCAGAGAACACAAATCTTTACAAAAGGTTCTGAGCAGAAAAGTAAACATCTGCCCTCTTCTTTGACTTAATTAGGCCAGAAGAAGCAGCTGTAAGTTAATTTAAAAAATACAAAACCAAAACTTATTTCCATTCAACTAGATTGAACAGAAACAGCTTAGTTTACGTACAAATAAAAGGCTTACCATATAAAAGTAAGATAGACAGCAGCATATTGTCCAAAAGACTGACCCAGTTTTCACAGACTTCACCTTTAAAAAAAAGAAAAAAATCAAGTATTCAAGAATTACAAGTTACAATATTAGACAAAGCAATTAAAAATAGCATTACAAAATTCTGTCACCCAAGCCAAAAAAATTTACCTTTTTATGAAAAGTATGGGTTAAAGCAAAAAGACTCCCACGATCAGTTTGTGTTTTAGGAATTTAACTGCCCACCTTCAAAATTCATGGATGTAGTTCAGAAAGACATCTTCCATAAAATAAAGCAACAGTGCAATTCGGTTCACCTGCATAAGGCCAATCAACCATAATAGCCTATATCCAACTTTTCACTCAAATTGGTGCTAGGACATGACACACTAGTTCAGTGGTTCTCATCCTATTTACCATTGTGGGCCCGCATTCTTGGTGTGTTATGTGGGCTGCATCCACACAATATATATACTACCTATATGGCCCTGAGGTGTGTGCTGACTGGGCTGCAAGCGGTCTGCGGGCTACAGGTTGAGAACCACTGCACTAAATACTTCAACCTCTGAGGCAGAATAGTAGTTGCAGCATCTTTGTGCTACTTGAAGATTGGTGTAAACATAGAGCATATGGCCACTCCTCTGGATGATGACCATCACAACTCTCACCACCGCTGCTCTGTCAGTCCTTGTATCATATTATTAGGGTAAGTGCTGTTCTATTCTGAAAAATAACTTTGAAAACCCACTTAAGGGTAGTGGGAATATGCAGGTATCACTGAAGGCATAAGCTGAAGACAATGGGGTTCCACAGGTGTTGAGAGTATGATCTGATTTACAGATGATGTGCTAGATGTAAAGAACCCATTTTGACTGTGAGAGTCCATGACAATTTGTTGGGCTGTCAAACAAAATATTTCTTAATACAATATAATATTTTGAATCTATGGTAACAACTACTGATCGATTCTTTTTTAGGGGTTGGTGGGAAGGCTCTGTATCCTTTATAATACATTAAACCTCAGATGTGGACTACTGCTTTACCAGTCCAGTTGTCTTTATTATTTACTTTGATAAATAACTACATATTTTTCTGTACTTCCAAATTTAAGATTGTCAACATTGTGTAGTTTTTCGTTTTGATGAATTATTACACTGCTGGGTGTTGGGTAAAGCTGGACGTTTTGACAGCAGATAAGGAATAGCTGGGGTTTCGGCTCATGAAGGTGCGAAAGATGGTTTTGTGTTTTGGTGCTACACCTCCTCTTTCCCTCTCCCTTGTGAGTAAGAATAGAGATTGACTTTAAGTTTGGGGAGAGATGAGTGAACTTTTTGTTCCTTACCCCAGCAATGGTTGGGAGCAAGTAGGTCCTCACTGCAACCTGCCACAATATTGACTACTTCAACAATAACAAAAAGAAGTCAGCCTACTGTTTGTACTAAGATCATCAACAATGACTTATGGCTTGTCTACATGGGGAAATTTCCCAACATAGCTAGAGCAGAATAATTATTCCACTACAGTTATGCAGGTATAAGCCATTGTGTGGACACTATTCCAGAAAAAAAAAAATTACTTTTCTTCAAAAGAAAAAGTAATTATTCTGACTGGGTTAAGTATAGCAGAATAATTATTCCAGGAAATTTTACCATGTAGATAAGTCCTTATTGTTGACATTTAAATTGTAATTAGACTTCAAAACTAATAGAATCAATTTACATCTCACAGAACTAGTTTTCTGGCTGTCTGCAGACTCAGGCAGACATCACTGTTACCTATTTCTATCTCGTTCACATTTTGGAAGTTGATAAGAACAAGAGATAGGGTTTTTTTTAATAATTAAATTAAATTTTCATTTCTGTAGCAATTCTACAACAATTTATGCAGACACAACAGGATTAGACATAGACCTCAGTTAAATATGACTTACAATACAACAGACACCACCACCACCATGTCCCAATTATTTTCAAGTAACAGCACAGGTTAATTCTATATACATCTGAACAACCATGAAAAATAAAAGTTTACAACTGCAATTTTGTTTTGGGTTATCAGATACTGATCATGCATCTTCCTGAACCTCCCAATTCAGCAACAGTTGGCCAAACAACTTCCTGGATTCCTCCCACAGCATAATGCAGCCCAAGTTTCAAATACTTCACAAATAGAAAGACGTGTAATACACTTCTACCCTGATATAACACGACCCGATATAACACGAATTCGGATGTAATGCTCCGGGGGGGTGGGGGGGGCAGGGCTGCGCACTCCGGTGGATCCAAGCAAGTTCGATATAATGCGGTTTCACCTATAACGCGGTACGATTTTTTGGCTCCCGAGGACAGCATTATATCGAGGTAGAGGTGTATATAGTAAGGAACTGTTTAACAAAAGTAGACCACCCAGTACAATAGAAACTTAGGGGAAACACAGGAAAAACAAACTAATGGTCTCCAGCCAGAAACATGTACTTGTAATACCAGTAACAATAAGAATTTTGTATTGCCACTCTGCTGGGGTCAATCAAGAGTATGGTATATTCGGAAGCACAAAATGAATTACAGGTACAAGCTGTGTTTCTGTATTCCCTGACACCAACTTGTTATGGAGAGGATTTGTCTAATAATCTCTATTGTACATAAACAGAAATATAACCAACCCAGAGCGGCAGCAGATATATGCGATATTGTAACAAATTACTTCTTTTAGGACAGATCTGCCAAAAACTGCATCTTAGGAAGCTAAGAAGTCAGACTTTGAGAAGGACAAGCAGCAAGGACCATGTTGAGGTCCTACTTGGTGTGTTGAAGTGCTTGATACTTTGAAATCTGTTTCATAGCCTCTAGCCTCTTCAGCTATACCATTGCAGCGGCCATTCCTTTAGGAAAGTCATTAGGTCTGGGTTTCAAGACATACATGTTAAGGCATAAAATGATGAACTAGCAGAACTTTATACTGGTAATGGTCATCTCTGATGCAGAAATTAAAGATACTTTGTGTAAATAAGCTTCATGGAGATATGAAAGTAAGTATTTAAGTTTGAGACCCACAAAGCAATCCTGTGGATTTGTTAATGCAATGACTAAAGCTAGTATTAACAATCTGAATTTGAATTTACAGATACATGTTACATATTCTCAAATCTAAAAAGGGATGGGGCTTTCCCCTCTACTGTTAAGGCACTACTTCTATTGTTCAAAGCTATGATAAGTTAGTAACTTTGGCTCTACTGCTAACAGACAATCAGAAAATGTTAAATGTTTCAAAATTAACAAAAAAAAATTGGGGATAATTTCCTTTAAATTTCTCTCTCTCTCTCTCTCTCTCTTTTTTTGGGAACAGTACTGTTTAGCAATTTTTCATGAGGGGGATGCCTGAACAAGTGATTGGACAGGAAATAGTTCTAGGGCAACAGATTCTGTGATATTCTATATCTTGAGATTGTGTGTTCTCATTTCTATACTATAACAAAATGTACATTATATTGTTGAATTAAACTGCACACTGAGTTGTAGTTTAGTTGATGGATATACAACCCTCAAAGTGTCCCTCCAACATACAATAAAACACTACTCTCCTATTTTGTTCTGTTTATTCTGTAGTACATAAAGACTTTCATTTACAGAATAGCAATTGTGAATTGTGTGAATCACAATAACCATTGACTCTATTTTCATGCCCCAACGCAGAGTGGCTAAATTAACTCAGTAAGGTATCCGCTGAACCACCCTGCAATACAATACAATGCTTTATAAAAATATAATGGTTCTGTTTAGCTCTGGTTTAATTGCATGTGAGACAAGAACAATATTTGTGCTGTATCAAAAGCACACGGCTATTAATGTGGACCCTGTTTGTCTGGCTCTGCCCCACATTGTCTAATTTGTGTTAAATTGTATTTGCTATGCAGAACTTCTCAGATTACTTACAATAGTCCAGAAAAACCCAGTAGCTTAATTCTGCCCCTGCCTCTTTTTGTCATGTAATGATACAGGAATGTGTTCAAGCCATGCTAGCAAGCAGACTGTTTGAAAAATGCTAGCCTAACTCTATTTTCATCACTTCACACATAGTCACAGAATCAAATACAAGAAAACCACTGTTTGAGCTGAAAATGTAAACCCCTTATTGTTAGAGAACATCCCTTGAAAAGTAGCATGACAGGCTGATTTAACAAACTGAGGAGCAACAGTGTGGCAGATGGTCATATGTTACTTTTGGGTGCTTATCCAATCTTTCTCTAAACCTATTCTAGAAGGCAATGAGAATTTATAGAAGGAAGAAAAAAATTCTAAGGATCCAAAATTGGATCCTAAGGCAAAGGCCAGGAGTAAGGTCAGGAGAATAGAAAAAAAAATAGTGAATCTGAGCAATTACTTACCCACAAATAGTACGTGAACTGCAGTGCAAAAATGGCTATGCCTTCATTGTCAAAGGATCCTGCTACTGATCGAGATATGTAACCTGGAACTATAGCAATAAAACAGGCAGCTAAAAGCCCTGCTCCTTGGTTCCACAGTTCTCTGGTGAGCAGAAAAGTAGAAATAGATGTAAGGCCGCTAAAAACTGGTGCTAGGAATACACATACATCTCTTATGTGGACTGTGACATTTAGCATATTTAAAATCCAATGTATAAGGCCTGCTGTCACCATCAACCCAGGGTAGACCTAGAAGAAAAGAGAAAGGAAATCAAATTATATTTCAGGATTGCAGAAAGGGTTGACTGTAAATCTGTTTGCATACAACAAAAGTTACTTATTTCTTGGTTGAAGTCAGTCACATGCAGAGAAAAACGAAATTATTCTAACACTGCTTTCAACATATCTGATACAACAACTTAAGGCAATTTGCCACACTTTAAATTATATTAAATGATTGTTGACAACATGTGCAAGAAACCATTTCTTCCAAATAAATGATGAAGCAACACATACAGATTCAAATTTTATCTACCCTGGAAGTTGTTATAAGGAAGATGATCTTGTAGGTCAGGCACAAGACCAAGAGACGTACGTTCTATTTCTAGTAAAGCTAGTCAGAAAATTTCAAGCCATCTGAAAGTGATGCAAAATTGAAACATTTCCCAGAAAGCAGGACCCTCTGTTGCTATTTCCCAGAAACTTTATGTACAGTTTTTTAAAATTTTTGTCATTTTTCAAACAGTTCTAAATTCCTAGTTCTATCATAGGCTTCCTATGTGACTTCTGCCAAATTGTTTAATCTTGCAGTGCTTCCATTTTCCACACCTGTAAAGTGGGAGATATTAGCCTACATTTCAGAATTTTGCAATGATTAAGTCACTGCCTGTAAACAAACAACCCATCCACCCACCCTCAGATGTATACTATTTTATATATTTAAGTGCAAAGTATTTTAAACAGTAGGAAACTTTGACTATGAAATATTTAAAAAAACAATTGAACAGAATTAAGATGACCTCCATGGAAGTGTAGCACAGATTTACATGAATGAGTCTGTTGAATCTAATATCAACTATATCTACTACAGGATTTCAGATAATAATAAAACATTCTAAGGCCTGGTCTACACTACGAGTTTAGGTCGACTTTAGCCGCGTTAAATCGAATTAAGCCTGGACACGTTCACACGACGAAGCCCTTTCTTTCGACTTAAAGGGCCCTTTAAACCGGTTTCTTTACTCCACCTCCGACGAGGGGATTAGCGATAAAATCGGCCTTAGGGGGTCGGAATTGGGGTAGTGTGGACGGAATTCGACGTTATTGGCCTCCGGGAGCTATCCCACAGTGCTTCATTGTGACCGCTCTGGACAGCACTTTCAACTCAGATGCACTGGCCAGGTAGACAGGAAAAGCCCCGCGAACGTTTGAATTTCATTTCCTGTTTGCTCAGCGTGGAGAGCACAGGTGACCACGCAGAGCTCATCAGCACAGGTAACCATGATGGAGTCCCAGGATCGCAAAAGAGCTCCAGCATGGACAGAACGGGAGGTACGGGATCTGCTCGCCATATGGGGAGACGAATCACTGCTGGCTGAACTCCGAAGCAGTAAACGAAATGGCAAAATATTAGAAAAGGTCTCCAAGGCCATGAAGGACAGAGGCCATAACAGGGACGCACAGCAGTGCCGCGTGAAAATTAAGGAGCTAAGGCAAGCCTACCACAAAGCCAGAGAAGCAAACGGAAGGTCCGGGGCAGAGCCGCAAACATGCCGCTTCTACGCGGAGCTGCATGCCATTCTAGGGGGTGCAGCCACCACTACCCCAACCGTGTGCTATGTTTTGCATCATTCGGGCATTGGGATCTCAACCCAGAATTCCAATGGGCGGCGGAGACTGCGGGAACTGTGGGATAGCTACCCATAGTGCAATGCTCCGGAAGTCGACGCTAGCTTCGGTACTGTGGACGCGGTCCGCCGACTAGAGCACTTAGAGCATTTTATGTGGGGACACACACAATCGGCTGTATACAACCGATTTCTATAAAACCGGCTTCTATTAATTCGACCTAATTTCGTAGTGTAGACATAAGGGTATGTCTACATAAGGGTATGTCTACACTACGAAATTAGGTCGAATTAATAGAAGCCGGTTTTATAGAAATCGGTTGTATACAGCCGATTGTGTGTGTCCCCACATAAAATGCTCTAAGTGCTCTAGTCGGCGGACCGCGTCCACAGTACCGAGACTAGCGTCGACTTCCGGAGCATTGCACTATGGGTAGCTATCCCACAGTTCCCGCAGTCTCCGCCGCCCATTGGAATTCTGGGTTGAGATCCCAATGCCCGAATGATGCAAAACATAGCACACGGTTGGGGTAGTGGTGGCTGCACCCCCTAGAATGGCATGCAGCTCCGCGTAGAAGCGGCATGTTTGCGGCTCTGCCCCGGACCTTCCGTTTGCTTCTCTGGCTTTGTGGTAGGCTTGCCTTAGCTCCTTAATTTTCACGCGGCACTGTTGTGCGTCCCTGTTATGGCCTCTGTCCTTCATGGCCTTGGAGACCTTTTCTAATATGTTGCCATTTCGTTTACTGCTTCGGAGTTCAGCCAGCAGTGATTCGTCTCCCCATATGGCGAGCAGATCCCGTACCTCCCGTTCTGTCCATGCTGGAGCTCTTTTGCGATCCTGGGACTCCATCATGGTTACCTGTGCTGATGAGCTCTGCGTGGTCACCTGTGCTCTCCACGCTGAGCAAACAGGAAATGAAATTCAAACGTTCGCAGGGCTTTTCCTGTCTACCTGGCCAGTGCATCTGAGTTGAAAGTGCTGTCCAGAGCGGTCACAATGAAGCACTGTGGGATAGCTCCCGGAGGCCAATAACGTCGAATTCCGTCCACACTACCCCAATTCCGACCCCCTAAGGCCGATTTTATCGCTAATCCCCTCGTCGGAGGTGGAATAAAGAAACCGGTTTAAAGGGCCCTTTAAGTCGAAAGAAAGCGCTTCGTCGTTTGAACGTGTCCAGGCTTAATTCGATTTAACGCGGCTAAAGTCGACCTAAACTCGTAGTGTAGACCCAGTAATAATTTTACTCTACAATATTAGGAGTTCAATGAAACAATGGTACCTAAACACTAGACTAGAACATTAAAAAACTTCAAATGCCTTAACTGCCCTGCAAAAACAATATAAGTAATATATTTCTGCTAAATTAAACTTTAACATGGGTATTCCCCTAAATGTCTCCAAGACTTAGTTTCAGAGGTGAAACTCTGAAGTTGAACAAAAACCACTAAATATGTTAAGAGACCTTCTGAAATATGCCAGGAATTAAAGATGAAATTATATTTTTAATCCATTTTAACAAGGATTTCAAAAAGTTATATAGAGCTGGTTTATTAAAATGTTTTGTTTAAAAATAAAATCACCATTTAATTTATTGCATAACACTCTGTAAATCCACTTAAATGGTATTTATTCTCTTATTACTGAAGAAAAGGTGCTTCTATGGGTTTTCAACACATTTGTTTGTCATTAGAACTCTTTACACCTTTCTAATCTCAGTCTTCCTTAAATCAATGACATTTCATTGTACCACAATTTGATGTCATTTAATTTTTTCTTCTATTCTTGCATCCACATTAATTTGATCTCATTTATTTTTTATATTCCTTAGAAAATCTTTACATTTCCCCCATTATTTTTAATCTAAAAGAAAAGTATTTGCCCAGTGCAGACCAATATTTTCTACAGACTCAAATATTCACTTAAAAAAATATAATAGATCTAAACCTTGGCCATAAACATGAAAAAGCCAAGCATTACTCTTGGCTTCAATTGAAAAATGCATAGTCATCCATTACATCAAAGAGGTAGGTCTGTAATGATACATGCTACAAGACAACAGGATTGTGAACGAATCATAATAGTCTCAATTACTGTTACTGGAAGTTGACGTATAAGCGGCTACTGATTGACAGTAAGTTGTCTGAACTAGAGGTATAAAGCTGACATTGTATTAGTAGTAACTGAAATTCTTATTGTGGCTATTACGGCAATTAAGAGCACATTACATTTAGTTTCTCCTTTAACCCATGTGGTAATTTTACTTGTAGTTATCCTGAATTTTTTACATTCACCAAGAAGTGATCATTCTCATACTTACAGTTCCACCTACTATTCTTCCCAGTGGATACCATGCTCTTTCATCAAACCAATTTAAAAATTCATAAAACCCATGGGATGCAAGGTGATGTGTTGATCTATAGTTAAACCTAAAAAAAGAAAAGAAATTTAGAATATTAACTTCAATTATTCCATAGCAACAACAGCTAATCTCGCCTCTTTCCATAACCTAAATCAATATCTGGGTCAAGTGTCAAGACCCATATGTGTAAAAGAAATAAATACAGCATTCAATTTTGGACCTAAATAAAGTTTGGAATCAAGCTGCCCAAAGTTATATTTTCCCCATTTATCCACTATAACATTGCTTGCAGATTTAAAACTGGCATTTATACACACCATGCAAAATGTGCCTCTCCCCACTTTTAAAAGCTTAAGTTAAAATGTGTCAGACATTCTCTCATTTTCAACTTTACTCTAATCTCTGCATCATGCAAGTAATCAAATCTTTAAATGTAATGAATCAACAGATTATCCATTATAGCCAGACCATTTAGGATACTGGAAAAATTGGCTTCAGATCATGGCAGAATTTATTTGTCAATCCTTCATTCTTAAATTAAGTATATTGGTAGCACTTATTCTACTGCCAACTTTCAACTTATAGGATCAAGATGAAGTAATATGGCAAGATAGACAAAAGCAGTACCAACAGCACTCTGCATATAAACAGTATGCAATGTTAACATCCATTGGCCTGGATGTTATCCCCCATTTTAATATAAAAGAAAATTCTTAAAATAAGTTTCTTGCATATATTTTCTGTAACCAAAGACCCAATTACCTTACAAGTATAAGAAAAAGGAGCCCTCCCTTACACAAGTGTGTACCTATTCAGTTTAATATTTCACACCACATATGCCTCAGAGTCAATAGAATGAGACTAGCATGTTACCCACACAGTGCAAGAGCACTCAAGGTCCTGCATACCTGAAAACAATTTTAGCATCTGAAAGACATCTAAACATATGTCATCATCAGTGATTTTTAATCAACACAACAAAGGAGCACAAGAAACTGAAATTCAGTTAGAGGTCAGCAGATTGCAGGTTCACATTTACTGAGCCAACCATCAGTCAAGTGAGGTTGTAAGCAGATTTTTTTATATAATATTTTCAACAGACACTCCTACGTGACAAATAAGATAGTGTATTGGATAAGCCCACTGATAAGATACTGTGTACTTTAAGAAGAAACCAATTATGTTTATAAAAGAAAATTCATAAACATCAATCTTTCTGACCTAGAAAGATTCAATCATATCAAGCGACAACACGCCATTAATTTCTAATAAGCTTCACACTATTCCCATTTGACTAGATTGCTAAAAATATTAATTCTTCAGTTCTGAATTGTCAACATTAATATGATCTGTAAAACACCATGTCTGTAAAATTAGTCTCTTATCTAAGCACAGCAAAGGTTTACCATTAATTTGATTAGTGTCAATAGTAAGCCCAGCATTGCACAAGACGAAAAGGAAGACATGGTCCCAACCTCAAGAAGCTCACAATCTAAACAGCTGACATAAAATGCACAGGACAACCCAGTGGCTGATGGTGTTCTAGAACATGTCTTTTGTTTTTTCTGTTTTTTTTCCAATGAGTTGGTGATAACATATTTTTTGACATAGTTTAGTTTAGAAATCCTTTAACAAAGCCTCAATTGGATGCTAAAAAAAGACAGCTAATATTTATTGTGCCACAATTCCAAGACTGCTTAAGTGGATGAAATAGGAAAAAACCATTAACCTCCTCCTTGTGCTGCAAACTACTGTTAAATATGCACAACTGTCTTCAGTGGAAAGTGAACTTTAACATCTGTACTTCCTGCTTTGGGAGCATAATCTTAAATCTTTAATGAACACTGTCAACTGCCAATGAACACTAGTGAAGAAATTCCTTTTTATTTATAACATAAGGATGGAAGAATTTAATTTTCCGCTTCTCCCCAGTATACTTTTGACAGATATAAAATAAACTAACTCCAGCTTTCCAAAATGGACTGTGATTCCTGCCATAAAATAAAAACTTACAAAAAAACACATTTCAAGATTTCATAGTTGAAATGAACAGCAATAATATTACTGTACATCTTGTCAAGGTACAAAATTAATGGAAGTGTTGGGAGTGCCATGCAGAAAATGATTCAGGACATTATAATTACAGTATGTAGATCAGAAAACCAGAATATGAATACCACAGTTCTTCTAAACTGCAATATTTAGTATTCCTATACTGTAACAATGACTATTCACAGAATTTAAGAACTTTGGGGAGATACATACACTAATGGGAGTTGTGGGAAAATCAGGCCACTTAAAAAGCTACATATGGATTTAATAGGTTAACTACAAGCATCTCACTTCCTATTTTTTTACCCAAGGCATTACTTTTCTCCAAGAACCTCACAAATGAAAACCATCCAAGATTTGTGCATTCAAAAACTTTCTGGTTAAAGCTGTTAAGTTACGCTATACATCATGAACCAATGATGGCATTGTCAAATAGTCTAATTTTATTTCAAACAAAAAATGGTTTGTTACCTTACAGTAACTGTTGTTCTTTGAAATATTTTGCCCACACAGATCCCACACTAAGTGTGCATGGGCCCCAGGCACAGGAGATCAGATTCTTTTGGTTGGTAATGACTGTTGAGGCTGAGCACATGGGCTGCATGTACTTGAGTCCCTCTGATGACAGCATAGAGGGCAGAATGTCCGCAACAGCCACTCAGTTTCTTCACCAATACAGAAGCCCCCAGGCCAGTGGTTCTCAACCCATGGGCTGCTTGTAGCCCAATCAAGCACACAGCTGAAGTCCATGTGACATCCTCAGGGCCATACATGTAGTATATACATTGTGTGGATGCGGCCCACATGACACAGAAAGCTGCATATACAGCCCACAATGGTAAACAGGTTGAGAACCACTGCCCTAGGCCAAAAGGCTCTATACAAGAGAGAGAGCGAGAGAGAGAGCGAGAGCGAGAGCGAGAGCGTGTGTGTGTGTGTGTGTGTCCATCATGGGATCACGTCTTCTCAATGAACTGAGACAGCTCTTTAGTCGTTATGTCAGTAGTGCTGTACATCATGTAGTGGTGCTGCTTGTACGGATTTTTTCTTTAAGTATTTGTCTATATAGGTCCCATTCTAGGAGACAGGCAAGAAGCTGTCTCTCTGGTGAGTGCCAGGAAATGGTGAATGGTGCAAATGGTGAATCAGTTCTAGAGTCTGACACTTGAGAATGATGAGCTGAAAAAGTATGTATGGAGGTCCAAGTAGCAGCCTTACAGATTTCAAGTAGAAGAGATGACTTTTAAAATGGCTGAAAAGACTGCCTGAATTCTAATAAAATGTGCTTTGATATGAGATGGTGGGGTCAACTTATTCAGTTCATAACAAAATTCTAATGCAGTTTGATACCCCTTTTGAGAGTCTGTTGAAAAAACCCACCCTCTGGATTTATTACAAAAGGTACAAAAGGTGTGATCTGTGGAACAGTTTTGTCCTACTGAGGAATACAGATAGCTCTTAATATGTCTGTATGTGGAGTTTAGTCTCTGCCAGGGACTAGTAAGGTCTTGGAAAGAACTAAATGAATCAAATGATTTAAAAAGAAGTCTAAGCCCACTTTAGGCAGAAGTTTAGGATGAGAATGAAGAGTAACACTATCCTTCTGGGAGGTGGCACAGGCGGTCCTACCATGAATGCTTGACTTTCACTCACTCTGAACAGAAGTAATACCCACCAATAATGCAGTCTTAATAGAAAATGGTACACAGAACAGTAGCACATCCAAACTGTGAGATGTAGACACTGGATCAGGGTGTCAAATCAGACCTTCATCCTGTGACATGATGTCCAGAATGACAAGCAGCTTGAATTGTGGTTGAAAGAGATAGGTGTATCATCTCTAAGTACCAAAACTGCAGTGTCTACAATAGGGCTATTAACATAACTTGAAGCCCTGTCATGTCATAATTTCCTAAGGACTCTGGGGATTAAAAGGCTTGGAGGGAAAATGCACAGAGTAGATTCTTGTTCCACTGAATCAGAAATGAATCCGAGATGGAGCCTGGACTCCTCCTGTGGAGCAAAACGTGAGATTTGTTGCTTAGACTGGTCATGAATATGTCTATAGTGTGAGAGCCCCACTTCTGAAAAATTCTCTGAAAGACAAAATCCTTGGAGGATGATTCATGAAGAGATTAGCATTTTCTGCTGATCTGATCAACTGCTTTGGACCTCAGGTAAGTGCAGAGCTCCTTCAGTCATGTTTTAACACAATCAAGTTTTGTAGCGAAGACAAAAGAGAAAAGAAGAGAAAAAAACACCAGTCTTGTTGATTTTAACTGCTGCTATTCAGAATCTAGTGGACAGCAGTGAAATTGGCTGTAAGGTCAATACTCTGCTGTCATTCGGGAAAGCTATGAGCAGCAGCAGAGACAGGCACCGATACTATTCATGGGGGAAGAGGACTCAAAATGAAATCTGGGAGAACAGTGGAAACACACACAACCAACCCACCCTTCCAGACAGCCACAGTCAAAGAAAGGGGTAAAACGGTAGGAGACCATCATCGCATTGGCAGCTACAAACTTTGGAGGAGTGGTGAACAGAAAAAGAATACTCCTTTTCCCTTACAGCAGCAAGAGGATAGGATTAGGCTGTAAGTTTACCAGATATCTACCAGGCAGAGGATGAAATAGGGTGGATAAAAATCAATGATAAAAAAAAATAAAATCTTTTTTTTTTATTTAAATCGGATTTTTTTGATAAAATGATTTTGGAGGAAAAAACCTATCTAAAGATAGGTTTAATTAAGATACATTATAGCTCAAAGATATCTCATCATGGAATAGGGATTATAAATTCTAATTCTATAGTATGAGACAATATATTCATGTAATGTTTAAAAAAAGTTTTGTAAATGAGTTCCAATAGTTCATGGATTAGGGACCCAATCTTATGAGGTTCCAGGGGCTTCTGTATAGATTATTTAGGTTAATCTTTCTATCTACCCAATGGGACTCAGTGCTCAGTCTAGAAGATACCATCAGAGATGCTTAGTTTTGCAGTTCTCAAACTGTGGATTTGTGTCTCCAGAGATAACATGCTTATTAACAGCAAAAATGTTTTAAATAAATAAATGAATGATATATAGAGGTGAGAAATAACAGACCCCAACCCTATTGTCCCTCTGCAAATTTGTGTACACAGAGTCAATCCCTTACCTCTCTCTAAAAGTGCAAAGTTTCTAAAAGTTCAATGAATAGAAGATTGTTGGGGACGGACTAGATCTGGACAAGGAGAAGAAGTCTGGAGATAAATGTGAGAAGGGAGGGACAGGCAGTAGAAACAAAAGTGAAACTGTTTGAGAAGTCTTGAGGTCTTTCTGAATGTAGCCTTCATTGATTTGAGATCTACCATACCATTCTTTCACTAAAAAGGAAAACCTATAAAGGCAGCAGGCCGTAAAAGAGACCCAGTTTGGAATATTTTAATGAATATTTACCTGTGGGTAAGACAGGCATGCATGCAAAATGCAAACAGTGCAACAAAGAAATGCAAGGCCTGGTTGCCCGAATGAAACAACAGCATGAGAAGTGTTCCTTCTCAGGAGGAAGCTGCGCTGAAGATGATGAAAGGAACATATCTGAACATGCAGGATCTTCAGGTTGGTAAACTTTTCTATTTCATATTTCTTTCTTACGGACTGCCTGTCTTCCTTCTGGACTATTCTTGAATTCTCACATTTGAGCAAAAAATATAGCTGTTACTCTATGGTACTATCATTTTAG
Source organism: Emys orbicularis (assembly GCF_028017835.1). Classification (NCBI taxonomy): domain Eukaryota; kingdom Metazoa; phylum Chordata; order Testudines; family Emydidae; genus Emys; species Emys orbicularis. Next base: position 220,805,962 of record NC_088684.1, read on the forward strand.
ATGCAGTTGTGATAAAAAATAAATAGCTGAAATAGGCAGATCTTCCTTTTACAATTTCACCTTTAAAGTAGTACTGTCAGTGAATGCAATGAGTAATACTAAATGAGCAGTATGGTAATAATAATTAAAATAACTGCATTGACTTATTTTGTTTAGGAGAATCCATCCTCGACATACAGGATTCTGAAGACTATCCACCTTCAAGATCACCATCATTTTCTATAGTTTCAGAGTTATCTGCCAATGATAGTGTTTCAGTCACATCATGTATGTCACATAGCCACAGTATATCACCTATAGCAAAAAGAAAAAAGAAAAAATCAAATCTCCATTATCCAGAAAGACCCATAGATAAGTTTGTGATAAGAACCAGCAGATTACAAAAAGAGGTAACTGATGAAAAAATTGCCTGGTTGTTTATTCAACAAACTCTCCTTTCCGTTTCACTGAACCCACGCTTCATTAACATGGTTCAGTCATTAAGACCAGGATACAGTCCACCCAACAGAGCAGATGTCGTAGGCAAATTGCTGGATAAAGTGTACGAAAGAGAAATTTAGCAGTGTGCAAAAGGTCTAGAGGGTGAAATTGTTAACCTGAGTCTTGATGGGTGGAGCAATGTCCACAATCATCCTGTTGTATGTGCTTGTGTGACAACAGCAGAAGGGAATGTCTTCCTTACAGAAACAATTGATACATCAGGAAATGCACACACAGCAGAATACTTACAAGTAGCAGCATAAAAGCTATAACAAACTGGGGGGTGGGGGGGGGAGGATTCAAATGTCTAGTATTCAGCTTGGTCACAGACAATGCTGCAAATGTATCCAAGATGAGAAGAAATTATTTAGAAGAGAGTCCCAAGCTAATAACATACGTATGCAGTGCTCATTTGATGCACCTCCTAGCCAAAGACTTGGGTATACTCAGTGGGGTCTGCAGGGACCTGTGATGGGTCTGGGTCTATTCAATCTCTTCATAAAAGATCTGGATAATGGCACAGAGGGTTCTCTTATAAAGTTTGCAGATGATACCAAACAGGGAGGGGTTGCAAGCACTTTGGAGAGCAGGATTAGACATTTAAAATGATCTTGACAAACTCAAGAAATGGTCTGAAATCAATAGGATGAAATTCAATAAGAGCAAATGCAAAGTACTACACTTAGGAAGGAATAATCAATTGCACAAACACAAAATGGGAAATGACTGCTTCGTAAGGAGTACTGCAGAAAAGGATTTGGGGGTCATAGCAGATCACAAACTAAATATGAGTCAACAATGGAATACTGTTGCAAAAAAGAGTGAACATCATTTGGGGGTGTATTAGCAGGAATGCTGTAAGGAAGACATGAGAAGTAATTCTTCTACTCTACACAGCACTGATAAAGGCCTTGACAGGAGTACTATGTCCAGTGCCAGACACCACACTTCAGGAAACACGTGGACAAATTGGAGAAAGTCCAGGGCAGAGCAGCAAAAATGATTAAAGGTCTAGAAAACATGACCTATAAGAAAAAAATGGGGAAAAAATGGGTTTGTGTAGTCTGGAGAAGAAAAGACTGAGGGGGGACACGATAACAGTCTAAGTACATAAAAGGTTGTTATAAAGAGGAGAGTGATAAACTATTCTCCTTAACCAGTGAGGATAGGACACGTAATGGGCTTAAACTGCAGAAAGAAAGCCTTAGATTAGACATTAGGAAAAACGTCCTGACTGTCAGGGTAGTTAAGCCCTGGAACAAATTATGTAGGGAGATTGTGAAATCTCCATCATTGGTGCTTTTTAAGAACAGGTTAGACAAATACCTGTCAGGGATGGTCTAGATACTTAGTCCGATCTCAGTACAGTGGACTGGACTAGATGACCTATCAAGGTTCCTTCTAGTCCTACATTTCTATGATTTTCTCCTTGAAACTGCAGAGGGTCTGACCTTGGGGAAGTAGAGCTATACAGTTTTTTTTACACTTGCCAGTAAGCTTCAATTTGTGGGTGAACATGTACATTTTTTAAGCCTATGTGAAGGTATTAGGGGTACTTTACAGCCACATAGTCCTTGCTCTTGACATATTCAGTCTCCAATTTCAGACTCTTGAGGGGGATTGGAAAGGTAATCTGAACCACGATTAGCAAGTCTCCTGTATATTCCATTTTACTACATTATTTCTCTCAGAAATAAACTAGTACCCTTGAGTAGTTTAAGGTAACCCTAATAACTTTAGCGCTCCCACAAGTGGTAAATTGGACAGGTTTGTTAGAACCCTTCCAAAATGCTGTCCTTGGCCAGCCAAATACAAACTCCAACTTCTGTGTGAACATGCAGATGTACACATGTTTAAGCTGGAATGACTAAATGAAACTGTCGTAACTTTCATCCCTCCCTCTCCCCTAATGTTTGTTTCTCTTATTTGTAGTATCACATCTAAAATTAGATTTTAAGCTCTTCAAGGCATGGTCCCTGCCTTTCTACTAGCATTGTAAAGTACATAGCACATTTTTGGTCACTATAAAAGTGAACAAATAATAACAAAAATAAATAAAACTGTAGTATAGATAGAACCTAACAATGTCCACATAACTGGATTTTACAGTGATGATATTAGGTCCTATCTACACAACTGTTAATATACTGTAATAGGGCTACGGGACTACCATGTTGTAACTATGTACCCTGATGCAATTTTAGATGTAATATAGATGGGCTATAAATTTAAGGTTACTAGTTTTAAACATATTTTAAATTAAATATCAAAAAGTGCAGCAAAATATTAAAGTGAAGAAGCAGAGCGGCTGTACAAGCAATCATAGTAATTGGATTTTTGTAGTGACATGAATTTCGATTGGTTTATAAGATGAGAATTTGTAAATTTAGCTACCTGATTAACATTTCCATTAATATATTGGAAAATATCAATACTCATTTTCTCTTGGCTAGCTTTCCAATTTTAGGTTTGATTTTATTCAACCCTGAAAGCTGCTCTTCCATGACATGGGGTGACACTGTAAGATGACTGGTTAACATCACTCACTGTAATCATCTGTTATATCAACGAGCTCTAGAATACTGCAGCACTTCTGTACCAAATTAAGTACTGCTGTATTTATAAGCAGACATCTTTGGCTTTGACAATAAGTACTAAGATTTGTACTTCCTTGACAAAAGCACTGTTTAAAATGAATACTTTAAAAGATATTTTGCTTACTCTTAGTAAAACATACATAAAAAAACAAAAACAGTTGGAGGACAGTAGTGCAACAACTTCATTTAGAGATTAACAACACTAGAGGTAGACAGAATTGATAGTTATAGAATGTATTTGACCTGTCCATTACAACTGATTACAAACAAGGCTTGAAAAAGTTACAATACTTCTTCTAGCCAGGCAACTAAACATAGATAAAAAAATATAGGGTGAAGGAAAGGGAGGCACATTAGCAATAACCAAATAAGAAGTCTAGTTCCCGTCATTAATAGCATGAAATGGATAAGATTCCAGACAATGTCATTAAGGTTCAGAGATGTGAATAGCAGCAGTGAAACCAATCAGAATCTTGTTAATTCCACTCTGCCCCTAAAACCTTTAGCACAGCAGGGGCACTAGGGCTTTATGCCTGCAGAGTCAAGAAAATTACCTATCATTTACACAGCTCATAATTACAATCCTTGCAATTATAAGAGCTAGATTTTTTTTTTAAAAGCAAATTTAGATTTTGCAGAATGGATTGTGTAAGGTGTCTCTTCAGGGCAAGCATGATATTAAGCCCTTGTCATAAAAATGCTCAGTTCCAAATTACTCCAAATGTGACTGGTATTATCTACTTGTATACAAATTGTTCAATGAAACGTTAATGATGAAATTTAATTACGAAGATCCAGATATTATAGATTCTACGAAATACAAACATAGCTACAATGTACATATGTAACATTCCATCTGAGTTAAAAGCGGTTAAATGTATGCTTGTATACATATCTTTAATGTGATACAGATGTGTTATCACTGAAACCTTACACCCTGAATTTGAATTTTGTATATTTAAAATAGCAACCCTATTACATCATCAGCATTTTGCATACTGAATTCTTTCCTTTTTACAAATGATTACAAACATGGCTTGAAAAAATTACAGTACTTTTTCTAGCTAGGGCACTAAACATAATATAGAAGTACAGTAGCTACAAAATACAGGGAGAAGAAAAGGGCAGCATACCAATCTCCTGGATCTAGCAAAGGGATAATAGTTTAAAGAGCATGCAGAACTAACTTCTTGATGTATTCATTTAGGTTCTGAAGGTCCAGAATTGGCCTGAGACCTCCGATTGTTTGGGGTATTAGGAAGCATTGGGAGTAGAACCTGCTGCCCCTATACTGAGGGGGCACTTCTATGGCTCCCAAAGAACATAGAATCTGCACTTATTACAGAACTGATTCGTGAGATAGGTCCCTGGGAAGAGGGTGGGGACAGGGAGGGAAGACAGGAACTGGAGGATATATACCAATTCCACCATTCCACCATCTTAAGCACCCACTTGCGGGAGGTAACGGACTGCCTCGTACTTAGGGAATGTGACAATTTCCTCCCACAACGAGGGGTAGAGAGATAGAAAGTCTAAGATCTGCTATAGTCCGTATGCCATTTTCGACAGGAATCAGATGGGCTGTTTAGAGGTGTGGGAATGTGTGGATGAGGAGGTAGCAGAGGTGGGAGGGGGAGGTCTCCTCCTCTGCTGCTTGTGCTTCCACTGGCATTGATCCAGCTGTGTAGGAAAAACAGATACCTATCTCTAATGTGACCCTCGCTCAAGCATTTCAGGCAAGAATTTGCACCACTCAAAGTAAAGTCTGAAGCCTAAGGACCTAGACGTGGGTTCCACCAGCACTAGGTGCACCAAGTACCACTAACAAAAACACACTGACTGCACATTCACAGCGGAAAAAATGACAGCACACTGTGACCACCAATGGTAAGATGGAACTGAAGGGGAGTGAACATCTCCACCCTTTATACCCTTGATTTGGAGTAACAGGGAGCTGGTGTGGTTACCCTCTGGGTCCTGCTAGGGAAAACCTTCTGAGATCAATGCACAGGATGCACACACCCCTAATGCAATGGACATCTGCAATCACTTGAAGAACAATGGAAGCACACTTGAAATAGAGTGTTTTAATTTTCCTCAGTTCATCCAAGAGCAACTTTCACAGTGGGAGCTGCAGCTATGGTGACAGGAGCAGCACAACCAGGGCCAGAAGCAATGGCAGAGTAAAGCCAGGAGATGGCCTCTGTATAAACCCAGTTTTCAGGGAGCTAGGCTGGTGGGTCTGAAACTGCCACCCAGACAGTGTCTCATTCTGAAACAACCAAGAGGCTCAGGTCTCCGCCTGCTGGGAACACAGGTGGGTTCTGTAACATTATTAATGAAGCTAACATTCTGTTTTCCTTGGTTTAGCTGAGCCCTCTTCAGATTCCTTTCCTCCCTGCCCCACATTATATCTGGGCACCTTGCTCTCCCCCCACTCTGTTAGTGTTTGCTGAAGTTTATGATACAAAAGATTCCATATGACTATCAGTGACTAACTTGTATTTCTATTTATGCTTCATTTTCACAAGAACTTGAGACACCTAAATGTAGAAGTGTAGCAGAGCAACTGATACTGAACTGAGATGGAAGGAGTAGAAATAAATATCTGATCAAAAATAAAGAGAAAAAGAAGGTAATTCATATTCAACTAGGCATCACATTTCCATACAATCTCCAGCTATCTGGATCTTCAGCCTTAACAGGTTTAAGAATGTGATTGCCTAGTTACTTAGGGTAGGTCTATACTACCCGCTGTATCGGTGGGTAGTGTTCGATGTATCAGGGATCAATTTATCGCGTCTCGTCTAGATGCGATAAATCGATCCCCGAATCAACGCCTGTATTCCACCTCGGCAGGAGGAGTAAGCGGAATCGACAGGGGAGCCGCGGCGGTCGACTCGCCGCCGTGAGGATGGCCAGGTTAGTTGAACTAAGATACTTAACTTCAGCTACGCAAATAGCGTAGCTGAAGTTGCGTATCTTAGTTTGAACCCCCCCACTAGTGTAGCCCAGGCCTAAGTCATACTTCTTGCTGGAATCTTATTCTCCAGAGTATGCAGTCCAGGCTTTCACCTTTTTCCTAGATGAAGTACACAAACACTATGATTTATCTATAAAGCTTATGATTTAGGTCTTGTATACGTTATACTCTCTTTCTCATGTTTTAATTCTGCAGTTGAGATCACCTGGGAAACAATCTTAAATTCTCTAGCTGTGTATGGTTGTTGTAGGAGGGCAGCACATTCTCAAAAATCCTTAACTCTGGAATGATCCATATTGCTAGGCATTTTTTTCTTTACTGGGTTGGGTGATCAGATTTGAAATTGATTAGAGGGTAGGTGAGAGGGGCTTGCGCTGGGGACTAAGTCTCTTGTGTTACCACTGAGTCAATTTGTACTTTGTATTGTACATGTGTATGAGCATTAGATAGGAACATTTTAAAAAAAATAAAGATCGCTACATATCTGCCTGTTGAGAGTCAAGACAGCTTAGCCTAAATTCCCTAAAAACAAAAAGCACAAAATGGATAGGATTATCCATTTACAATCATACAAGCATCTTCCAACACACGTACAAACCACTTTCAGAACTAATTTCTGTATAATTTCTGGTTATAAGAAGAGGATATACATCTATATATCCACATTTTTACAAATTTAAAAATATATTTATGACTTTATAAACCATTAAAATTCAAACTAGCTTTTACCATTCAATCCACTGAAAACCTGACTTTACATTATGAATTTAAAAAATGAACAGTAAAGCACAAATGAGAAGACACGTAACCTAACACTTCACTCTTTACACATGGGACTATAACTTTCGAAAACTGAAACCTAATAAAAATAAACCTCTGAAATCAATGATTTTTTGTTTTGTTTTTAAGTGTAAGGAGTAAAGAAGCAAAGAATAAAAGATTAAGGGGAAAGCTTCTGTCACATTTCTAAATATTTCTTATCTTGATTCTGATTTTCTTTTTAATTACTAATGCTATTGAAAATCTGATAAAGGATTTTTTTTGTAAGCCTTTGGATTTTCATCTAAAAAATTACTACTTTGAGGAAAAGTATCAGTCTTTCTTGAGCTATAAACATTATGTCACTGCAGTCTTTCCAAGAGAGTTCTGACAGTTATTAGTCATTGATTCAAAGATTAGTTTTGCCTCTAACATATAAAGTCATTCTGATTCCGGGCCTGAAGGCCAACAATCTGCTAGAAATTTCTTATTGCCAGCTGTTACTCAGAAGAGTCCTCACAGACCTACAATTTTTTTAAAAGATGGTGACACCTATTTAAAATATTTTTAATATAACCTTTTTAATAAACACACTGGGAACACTTAAGTACCACCATCAAAATGACTAAGTGCACCACTTTCAACTAAAATAAATTTTGCTTTTGTAGAAAAGGATGGAAGGCATAGTCAAAGTGACAGTAACATTTGACATAGGAAATTTATTCACTTGTGAAAAAGTTTGTTGAATTCCCTCCTCAACTCCAACACTGCTGGAATAATCAGCACACTAACATTATGCCACCAGTGACCAGGAAGAAAGAAGGCAAAGAACAGAACATATAAAACCTGACTCCACCTACTATAGGGTTTCTGCTTTTGAATTATCTTTAAGAAGAAAGAGGGCAGAAAGGGAGAGCAGCAGAATGGAAGAAGAAGGAACTCAGATCAGCTCTTCACGTTGTTAGTAAATTTACCTTGTTAATCATCCCCCCCTCTTCTTCAGTCCTGCAGGACATATCAGAATAGCTAGCAGAGATGCTAACCTTATTTACTTGGTACTAAGTCAAGTTAGCTGCCCTGCACTGGAGGAGGCCAATGTTTAAATTTGTGGGACAAGAGTGAGTAAGGGAAATGCAGAGATTAGATAAAAAAATCCCTCTTTCAAAATAACTAACATTTTCTATTGTTCTCAATGGGACTGAGGCCACAGGCTGAAAAAAGAGGCTCTCTGTCTCTTACTCCTGGGGGAATTCTGCGCCAACACACTAAAAATTCTGCATACAATATTTTAAAATTCTGCTTATTTTATTTGTCAAAGGAACACAATATAATCACACTGATTTCAATTATTTTGGTAATTTATTTCAAAATACCTGTCAGCAAGTATGCCTGTAACAATATAGACAAATAGAAAGATTCAGGCTTTGGGGTTGTTGTTTTTTTTTTGATAAATAGATTCCTTACTAGGCATACTAATACAGAACTGAGAGTAATAATTCATTTAAACTACAATACAGAAACGTATTTCCCGCATCCCTCAGAAATGGTGCAAAGGCTTGGGGGAGCCAGGGGTAATGGAGGAGCTGAGGGAGAGGGAAGGAGCCTGAGAGTGAATCTGAAGTGTTGTTGGGTGTGGGTGAAAAGTATGGAACAGTTTCTGGGGAGGGGGAGGGAGGATGGTTAGGCAGTTGGGAAGCCTCCCCCATACAGGCCCTAAACCTCTTCCATTCAGCCAGGCACATATGCCCCTGTCCCTGTGTGTCCCTGCAGCCCCTCCTACTGTCCATCCCCATGTGCCCCTGGAGCCCCCCTCCCACTCAGCCCTTGGCTCAATGCTATTACCCACTAGCTCCTGAGCCCGTGCTCCAGTCTGTCCCACCCACTAGCCCTTTGAACCCCCGTCTGTGACTCCCACCCCAGCAGCCCCACTTGGCCCATTCTGCCTCCAAACCTGGCTCCACAAGAGGCTGCTGTGACGAAAGCAGCCGGCTGCCAGCTGTTAATGCCAGTCAGCAAGCTGTTCTGGTGCCACAGCGGCCTCTGGTGGGAGAAAGGCAGAACTGCAGCACTTCTTCCGCAGAATGTGTTTTCTGTGGAGCAGAATTCCCTCAGGAGTGCTCTATGCACACATTTCATGTTTCCTGAAGTCCTTCTCAGACTGGTTCTCCCCAGGCTGGGTCCGTATTCCCAGTCTGTCTTTCTCTCAGTTGTCTGCCTGAGGGAGGGTGACTGGCCTTTTCCCAGGCCTGCCACAGGAATCTCCTTCCCTACTGACCTCTCCCTTTTGGAGAAGTCACAGAAGAAAACCCTCTCTCCTACAGCTGAGGGGTAGCTGATCCATCAAAGATAAGGCTGAACCCAACTCCCCTTAAAGGGCTAGCCAGCCTGTGACAGACATATAAAGAAGAATTTTCATTAAGAAGCGGTGCTGTCTATAAAAGTACTCTTGGGGGAATTCTGCATCACTGCATGTGCACAGAATTAATGTCCCCCACAGATTTCTTTGCTTCCTCACAGAAAAATGACTTCTGATAGAGAAGCAAAGGGAAGCCATAACAGCGGTCATGTACCCCTCCCTGGCAGCGCAGCCAGGTTGGTTCAGGCGCCCGGAACAGCCAGTTGAAATGTAACTCACCGTGGGGTGTGTGTGTGTGTTCAGTCATGCATGTGAGAAAGAGACACTGTCCCTCTTGCTCGTTATTGCGGCACACTCAGCATGGAGAGGCAGCGCTTTGGGGTGTTTCTGAGGAGGTAGGAGTGGACCAGGCTCTATCCCCTCAGACAGAGCAGAATGTATACTCCTGGGGGAATTCTGCACCACTGCGCAATGCAGAATTTTGCAGAAATTAACATGCATGCAGAATTTCCTTTCCCCCATAGTAACAGGCTGCAGTGCTGCTAGCTGCCACTGGACCTGACAGAGCCCAGCTCGCACATAGAAGACACTGCTGGGTGGAGGGAGAGGGAGCTAGAGGGTTCCTGGCAGCTGCAGTTCCCAGCATGCCCTGAGGGAAGGAGAGGGCGGTGTGCAGGAAACTCCATGCAAGCCTGGTACCAAGCATCAGGCTGTTTCTCCCTCTGGATCCCTGGGCTCGGGGGGGGGGGGGGGGGAGGGGAGAGACAGCGGGTGTCGGGGGGGGCTACAGCTGGGCTCTGCACAGGGGTGCAGGTATCTGGGCAATGGGGGGGGGAGGAGATGCGGGTATCTGGGCAAGGGGGTCCATGGCTGGAGTCCGGGGGGGAAAGGGGTTTGGGTGGATTGGCTAGGGGGCCCATGGCTGGGCTCGGGGGAGGGGGGGAAGTGTCTGGCCCCCCAGCTGGCCTGGGGGGGGGGGGTAAAGGGGGCAGAGACTCAGGAACCGGGTTGTCATAGGAGTTTCTTTAACTCTCTACTCCTGGGGGAAATTTTGTGTGTCTCTGTATTGTTACAGACATACTTGCTGATAGGTATTCTGAAATAAATTACCAAAATAATTGAAACTGGCATTATTATGTAGTGTTATTTTGACAAATAACATTTGCAGAATTTTAAAATGTGTGCAGAATTTTTAATTTTTTTGGTGCAGAATGCCCCTAGGAGTAATAAAAGGCAGTAGGGTCATAATACCTGAAGACATGCATTCTGAAATGCTAACCCATACCCAGTCAGTCCACATTGGTGCTGAAGTGTGTCTACATGAGGCCTGAGGGCATCCTGCATTGGCCAAAAGTGAGCAGTGAGGGCATAAACTCTGCGAGTACAATATTTGCAATGAGTTTCTAGCCAATCAACAAAAGGAACCAACTCATGATGCATGAAATATCTGATCAACCGGGAAGCAAGCTAGGTATGGACTTTTATATTTGATTTTCTATTCTAAATGGGATGGTTAATTTCTTACCCCAATTATTGGGCAACATTTCTTGCACAAAACAGCAGCCTGTGTCACTGAATGCTGTAAACGTCGGTTTGCCCAACATGGAATTCCAGAGATTATTACAGAAAATGGACCTCCGTTTGCATTTCAGAAAGAAACAGTTACTTACCTTTTGCAATATGAATCTGCAATCCACCTGTAGAATAAAGTTTCCTCTCAAATAAGTCTAGCTTCTGGTCTTCTTTATTTTGAGGGGTTGAGGCCTGATGCCCATCTTTCTTTTTCACTGGCTGCTGCCACTACAAGGGAGCCTAGAGGAGGATGGTTACATAGGTGTTTGAACCCCTGGGGGGGGACATAGTACCATTTCTCCTCTCCTTTTGAAGTCAGAGACAGGGAAGCTGGGGTCTGCCAAAGGACCTTGGTAGGCTCTACAATAGCCTCTTTTGTCAGTATAACTATTCTAGCTGGTGTCACAGAGGTCAGAGTGTCCACCAACTCATGGGATTTTTCCTGGACCTCCTCGGGGGGGGGGGGGGGGGGGAAGGGAGATATTTAGGGCCATAGCCATCCTTCTCAACAACTTAAAATCTTAAGTCTTAAAATCATCTGAAGGTGGAGAAATAGGCTCTGCTACAATTGCCTCATTCAGGGACGAGGAAGAGGATGCTAATGGCATCAGGGGCTAGTCCAGTTCTTGCTTCTCATGCAGCTGTTCACAAGAAGGATCCTGAGTTGGCTTGGTACTGGGCTCAGCACCGACGCTTTGGTTTTTATGGAGATGAAGTTCCTGGCAGCCAGTAGCTGCAACCAGCTGAGGTTGCTGTGGGGATGCTCTGGATTGGGGGAGGAAGCCCCCTGGGTTCCAAAAGGGCCACTGGTATGGCACTGATCCCCAACTATGCAAAGCCCAAGGCTCCATCCTATAAAGTTTGTGCTGGTACTGAGGCGGAAACTGGGGGAAGGTAACATATCCCTTCCTGATGGGACTGGCTAGGTTGGGATCCCACTTAGGATCCCACTTCAGAGTTTGATGAGGAAGAAGCTTCTTCTTGAGACCAAGGCAGTGCCATATCAGTCAGTAGCGGTGAAGAAGATTCAGACTCCGAAGAAAGGAAAGCCAGGTAAATCAACTGTGGTTCTTCCCTAGATGATACCAGCCTAACTGGTATCCTGATGGCCACATCCGTGGAGCTGTTCGGTGTGCAGGTGAAGGCACTGGAGGTGGTACCATGGGTCCCAGTGACAGTTGAGTCTCTTGAACTGATGATAATGAAGGCAGAATTTGGACTAGATATTTATTACTGGTGATAAGGCCCAATCCAGAAAGGCTGCTACTTAACTTTAAGAACACCGAGATTGAGTTTTCTTGGCTGGTACTTACAAAAAACCTATCCTTTATCAGATTTCTGCCCACCTCCTGCTTGTAGGAGTTACATATCACAAATCGTTCATCAAATACCATCCAATTTTTAAAAAACACTTAATTTCTTTATCCTCACAAAATAACTTTCATTAGATGAAATGCTGTACTCAGCCAATTCACAAGGTTTTATCTATGAAAGAATACATCTCATGAGCTATATTGCAGACCCGATTTTTTTTTAAATTTTTCATTAGCAAGCTTTCAACTAAAGATGGAAGATATTCCACTTGAAGACAAGTGACAAATAATTAAAGCAAGTTAAACACAGATTCCTGTTTCTGAACTATGGTAACTGAACACTTGATGGTGTGCAGTACATAAATATTCACATACCAGTCCACCTGTAAAAAAATAAAATAAAATAAAGTGTTAAATAATTTTCAAGGAACAACTAAAATATGAACTGGTAAATAATGGACCTCAGCACAATTTGGAGGGGAAAAAAAAGTTTATTCATCATTAACTTCAGTATTGCCACTTCATATTTACACTTTTGGGATGCACCTGCAGACTTCAGAAAATTATCAATGAGCAGTACTTGTTAGATGCCACATGAGTGCCCTTTTAAAAACCTTAATCATTCAAGGCCAATGTTATATAATAGGCCTGTGGCCACCAACTGCCTGTACCTTCCTTTCATGGTCAGATTTCAATAGAGCAGAACTCTGAGGAAGAGGGGGAAATTGGTTAGGTAGTATGAATAGGCTGAGACAACATCTGAACAAACTACAGTTATTGATAAGTAAATTCTGCTTGAAGGTAGCCTCTGAATATTCTCATATTTTGGAAGTTAGCTAGAAATACAACACCCCAGAAAGATGAGCTAAGGAGTTCTAGTTAGATAAAGACCGCGGAACAGCTCTGCTTAGGCCACCATTCACTCCGGATACCAATTACCTTTTTGGCCAGTGACAAAAGCTTAATAGCTCTCTTTGACAGGAGAGACTCAATAGCATTTCCTGCAGCATCTCCTTTTTTGGAGGTGGGGTGATCCACGGCAAGAGGGCTGTCTGGAAGCCAGTACTGAAGATTTTGTGACAGTCTTGCAGATGACCCCCAGATGACCACAAGACGTAGTGGTAACCAAAAATCACTGTTCTCTCTTCATTGAGCACTGCAGTATAAGATGGGGAATCAGGAGGCCTCAGTACATAGTTGCTTGAAGTCAGGTGCCTTCTCCTGGTGCCTGCTGCCTTGGTCTCTTGTACAGAGGCTTTCACCTCATGTGATACGCTGGAGTTCAGTACCACCAACTTCAAACAGCCAAAACCTGGCAGAGCTCTCAGCTCCAATGGTGGTGGGGGGCATCCAATAGGAAAGCAGACCCACTTGGTTTAATGGGGGTGGGGGAACCTAACAATAAGGCCCATTACAGGTTTCAGCATTACAAGTTTACTCTTCAAAGCATTCTGGGCATGGTCTCATATAGGAGTTTCCTTGTTGGGCTTGAAGGCTATGCCCACATTTTTTTTCAGTGCATGGGTGACGTGTACAGGCACCACTGGCACATCACAGTAAAATGTAAGGCAGAAGACAATACGGCCACGCACCCTATACAAAGTTTTGCTGAACTAACGTGTTTAAAGCTGATGTGCAGGACCTCTTTCTCTATCCAAGACATCCTTGAAAAAAACAGCAGATGGATGTGCACTGAAAAGTGCAAGCTGACACAAACAGTCTTCTGATCCCAAGAACATGGTGCAAGTGCTACTGAGCTGAGACACTCTGAGCATGGAGAACAATACTATGTTGAAGCACAGCGGCACTGGCATGTCATGGAAGCGTTCTAAAAAGGACATCCTAATGTAGACACAGCAAAGGTGCTGGAACAGGGCTAAAGCTGTTGGTATATGGCTTTCCATCAAAAGGAATGTTACAGAGAGTCCTCTGAGCAACAGCTAGAGCTCAGCCTTCTTTACAAAAAAACAACAATGAAAACTCAGTTTTATTGCTTTCAAATTGGACAACCAACTCAAAACCAAAAGAACACTGTCAGCCACTGAAGAGGTTTAGCTAGAGCAGAAAAGTGAGATTATCACAAAAGTTCTCAGAATAAGATGACCAAAAGTAAAATGAGACTGACCCCAACAGTCATCACAAATTAAGATGCTACAGTGCAAATGTTTAATGGAATTTCTTTACTGTCAAACTTAATTTTCACCGTGGCAACTGAAAGAATAAAAACTATTACAAGGTAAAATGGATCATGAAACATATGTAGCATCTTTTCAAATATTACTTCAAACATTAGACACAGATAAATCGTGCTAGTCACTTGCATAACATACAGTAGTCAAAGTACCCTAAGATGATTAATAAAACTTTTTGAACAGTTCATGAACTGCATTAGTTTTGACACTTGTTGTTCCACACTTTAGCAGACCAGATATCCACCCATTAGCTTCCAATCCTGACCAGCCCCCCCCCCCAATACCAACCCTCCTCCTCCCCCCCCAAAAAACAAACATAAAACTACAGATACAATTTCTTTTCACCCATTTCACTTTCTGAATGGGGAAAAAAATAGCTATAATATGAAGATAGTCCAATGTTGATTAAAAAAATTAAGTACTTTAAAATTCCTTAAATATATGAGAATTGTAAATATCTTTTATAAACATAACTATACTGTCAAGATAAAACATTCTTTTAAGATATTTTTTCCAAAATTATTTAAAAATAAATTCCAGTATGCATTGAATTGTATGTTGTAATATTACATTTTAGGACAGATTTGACATAAAGAAAGCAAGTTCAAGCCATACAGTAAGACTAAAGAAAGAAACCTGAAAGAGTAAAGGTAACTGTAACTGTATCAAGAGAGGTATTATTGACCATTTGTCCTAAATATTTCAATTCAACACCCTTCAGGTCAGGAAACATGAAATGTTATTTTTCCAACTGGTTGGTAAAGCTATATAGACATTCCATCTATTGTGGAGCTTCCCTAGTCAGTCATATGCATTCTTGAAGAAATACCCTTCTCAACATCTGGTTTTCCCCACTGTCTGCCAATCACTGGGAAGGGAAGATCAGAATTTGAAAAGCCTTCATAAACCCATGCCCACACAAAAACATACTTCTTGCAATGTAAAGCAACAGTTATTTACTGTTTATTGTGTGCCTACATTAAAAGTATGTAAAGGTTGCAAGTCAACCACTCAAAATTTAAGAAATGCCAGAATTAACGTTGCCTGTACAATATAATTACATAATCATCATAGTATTTTTTCCACAAGACCCCTTCCCCATTTATCATACAGCTTAAATCAGGTGTTCTCAACCTGGGAGTCGGGACCCCTCAGGGGGTCATGAGGCTATTACATGGGGGGTCACGAGCTGTCAGCCTCCACCCCAAACCCAGCTTTGCCTTCAGCATTTATAATGGTGTTAAATATATTAAAAAGTGTTTTTATCTTATGGGGGGGAGGGAGGGGTCACACTCAGAGGCTTGCTACATGAAAGGGGTCACCAGTACAAAAGTTTGAGAACCACTGGCTTAGCTGGCCCAATGCATGAAACAGGGATATAGTAAATAAGGCTGCTGTTCACATAGCCCCTGCCTCATGTATTACAGAAGGTGGAAGGTATATAGCTAACAAAGCAGAGAATAGCACTAAGAGAAAGGAAGCATGGGGTGGTATACTTTCCTCTTTTTTTTTTTTTAAGTGAAAATAAATAAATAAAATAAACGTTAGCATGTACAACAATCCCTGCCTGGGCTGTCAGCTGTGTACGAGCCCAGGAGCTTCAGCGGTGCAACATAAAACTCTATCACTTGAGCTAAAGGAGTAATTCCATTAGCTGACAACAACAGAAAGCTTTATCTTACACGGACCAATCACTATAGGGGAACATTACTGTATATACTCAATCATAAGGCGGTTCATTTATAAGCCGACCCCCCCCCAGGATGGATAAGTAAAAATCGAAAATTTTTATAACCTGTTCATAACTATAATTCAGGGGTCAGGAAACTTTGGCTCCCGGGCCATCGGGATAAGCCGCTGGTGGTCCGAGATGGTTTGTTTACCTTGAGCGTCCGCAGGCACGGAGGTAAACCTAAGTAAACAAAGTGTCCCGGCACGCCAGCTGCTTACCCTGACGGGCCGGGACAGCAACTGGTGGGGAAATTTGGGGGGCGGGGGGGGAGAAGCTGGGAGTCAGGGGAGTAACCCGTGACCACCCCCAACATGACCCCACCCCAGCCCGGGACCCCCACACTCTCCCCATCCCATCCCTTCCCACCTTATCTGGGGAGGGCCAGGGGAGGATGTCTCTGACCTGGCTGGAGCTGCTCTGGCAGGCTGGGCAGCGCGGCCGCAGCCTGCTCCGGTGGGCCAGAGCGGGCAGCGCGGCCGCAGCGTGCTCCGGCGCCCGGGCAGCGCGGCCGCAGCCTGCTCTGGGGGATGGGGCCGAGCAGCACGGCTGCAGCCTGCCAGCCCCGGAGCTGCAGCTGCTTTGGAGGCTGGGGAAAGAGCAGCGTGGCCAGATGTGGAGACTCTGGCCCCGCCTCCTCCCTTCTGTCTCTGCTGGCTGCGCTGCCTCTCCTTGCTTCTTCTGTTGGGAGGAGGAGCTGTGTCCCACTTCTCCCTCTCAATACCCGTTCATAAGCCGACCTCCTTCTCCGGTGCTTCCTTTTACTAAAAAAATTTGGCTTATGAACAAGCATATACGGTATATCACATGAAGAAGCAACCCCAGTTTTCAGCCAGCATACCCAAACATGTAGATTTGGCAGACTGACCGAGAAGCAGCATACTGGATAGAGATTTGGGTCTCCTATATTAAAGTCCTGGATTCTACTCACAGCTCTGCTATGACTGACCTGGAGCAAACACTCAGTTATCCTTTCTGTAAAATGGAGGACTAATACTTTCCTCTGTACCCAGGTATAGTTATGTAGCCTTGCTTAATAATAAGAGCTGTGAAGTGCACAGAATTCTTAATATTAGCCAGAAGAAGAGGGGAGACTAGAATTAATGGTCCTCTGACTCCCTGACTAGCGCACCTTTCCCTATGCCAAAGGATATTTTAACAGGAGGTGAAATAAAAAAGCAAATCTATTTTGTCCACATCCATGTCCTGAAGTTCAGTTCTGTGTGGCTGCTTCAGAAAGGTGCAGGAAGCGCAGGGCTTGTCTACACTAACGCACGGGGCCAATCTAAGATATGCAACTTCAGCTATGTGAATAGCGTAGCTGAAGTCAATGTACTTAGATCTACCTACTGTGGTGTTTTCACTCCGGTAAGTCGACAGCTGACGCTTTCCTGTCGACTCCGCTTGCGCTCCTCGTTCTGGTGGAGTACCAGAGTCGATGGGAGAGCACTCCGCGGTCGATTTATCACGTCTATACTAGACCCCACTGGATCGATTGCTGCCCACTGATCCGGCGGGTAGAGTAAACAAGCCCTCAGTGATGCTTGGAAGCATGTTCAGTGTGGCTGGAATTTAAGAAAATTCTGGAACAAGCCTTCAGCAGTTCTATATGTAAAACTGTGATTTTTACAGGATTGTAACTTGACCAGATCTGGACATATTTTCATGGGACAGCAAAAACATCTAACCCCAAAATTACCCATCTCCCCCAATTTCAAGCTCCTATTCCACACCCAGTAGACACTAGAGTATCTATCTATATTAAAAATAAAACCAAACAACAACGGGGGGAGGGGGGGAACTTACCAGAAAAGTACTAAGATTGACCAAACCACCTATTTTTCCTCACTAGCCTTGTTCTCAGAAACATTTTTGCTTACATTTCCAAAATGAATTCTTCCTGAGTCAGAGACTAACAACAGAAGATTTCAGACAATCTGGTTATAGTTTGCCAAAGATCTGTTACCTTCTCAAAGAAGGAGATCAAGTTGGTTTGGCATGATCTACCTTTTGTAAAACCATGTTGTATTTTGTTCCAA
The DNA here is from genome assembly GCF_028017835.1 of Emys orbicularis. Taxonomy (NCBI): domain Eukaryota; kingdom Metazoa; phylum Chordata; order Testudines; family Emydidae; genus Emys; species Emys orbicularis. The sequence continues at coordinate 220,823,982 of NC_088684.1, forward strand.
TTACCGTTGAGCTCAATGTCCTTAACTACTTTCTCCTTCAAAATTTTTTCCAAGACCTTGCATACTACAGATGTCAAACTAACAGGCCTGTAGTTACCGGGATCACTTTTTTTCCCTTTCTTAAAAATAGGAACTATGTTAGCAATTCTCCAGTCATGCGGTACAACCCCTGAGTTTACAGATTCATTAAAAATTCTTGCTAATAGGCTTGCAATTTCATGTGCCAGTTCCTTTAATATTCTTGGATGAAGATTATTTGGGCCCCCCGATTTAGTTCCATTAAGCTGTTCGAGTTTGGCTTCTACCTCGGACGTGGTAATATCTACCTCCATATCCTCATTCCCATTTGTCATCCTACCATTATCCCTAAACTCCTCTTTAGCCTCATTAAAGACTGAGGCGAAGTATTTGTTTAGATATTGGGCCATGCCTAGATTATCCTTAACCTCCACTCCATCCCATCCTCAGTGTTTAGCGGTCCCACGTCTTTCTTTGTTTTCTTATTAATATGGCTATAGAACCTTTTACTATTGGTTTTAATTCCCTTTGCAAGGTCCAACTCTACATGGCTTTTGGCCTTTCTCACTTTATCCCTACATGTTCTGACCTCAATAAGGTAGCTTTCTTTGCTGATCCCTCCCATCTTCCACTCCTTGTAGGCTTTCTGTTTTTTCTTAATCACCTCTCTGAGATGCTTGCTCATCCAGCTTGGTCTACAACTTCTGCCTATGAATTTTTTCCCCTTTCTTGGGATGCAGGCTTCTGATAGTTTCTGCAACTTTGACTTGAAGTAATTCCAGGCCTCCTCCACCTTTAGATCCACAAGTTCTTCAGTCCAATCCACTTCCCTAACTAATTTCCTTAATTCTTTAAAGTTAGCCCTTTTGAAATCAAAAACCCTAGTCACAGATCTATTTTTGTTTATCCTTCCATTTAGTTTGAACTGAATTAGCTCATGATTGCTCGAACTAAGGTTGTCTCCTACAACCATTTCTTCTATGAGGTCCTCACTACTCACCAAAACCAAATCTAAAATGGCATCCCCTCTTGTTGGTTCAGCAACTACTTGGTGAAGGAATCCATCAGCTATCACATCCAGGAAAATCTGAGCCCTATTATTATTACTAGCACTTATCCTCCAGTCTATATCTGGGAAGTTAAAGACTCCCATAATCACACAATTCCCATCACTATTTACTTCATTAAAAACATTAAAGAGGTCTCTTTCCATATCCAAATCGGATCCCGGAGGTCTATTGCACACCCCAAGCACTATCCTAGGGGAGGCTCTAGTAGCTTTCTTCCCCAATGTGATTTTTGCCCAGACAGACTCTGTCTTATCCATTCCATCCCTTCTTATTTCTTTACAGTCTACCTCATCATTGATATACAATGCTACTTCACCACCTTTGCCTTTGTTTCTGTCCTTCTTAAACAGCACATACCCTTCAATAGCTGTATTCCAGTCATAACTACTATTCCACCATGTTTCTGTTATCCCTATAATATCTGGTTTCACTTCCTGCACCAGTAACTCTAGTTCCTCCATTTTGTTACCTAGGCTCCTCGCATTGGTCTACAAACATCTTAATTTTTGCTGTTTGGCTTTGCTCACATTCTTTACCCGATTAGGCACAGACATTCTACCACCAGTATCACCTATAGACTGGTATCTACACTACCTTTCCTCCTTATGTCCATTCTCCTACCCATGGCTGTATCCTTTCTTACTTCGTTTTCTTCCCTCTCAATGTCAAAATCTGGCGTTGAGATTATCTGGACATCTCCCAACCATCTCCCCCAAATTCCTAGTTTAAAGCTCTCTTAATCAGTTGGGCCAGCCTCCATCCTAGAAGTCTATTTCCCTCCCTACTCAGGTAAAGTCCATTCCGAGAGAACAATCCTCTGTCCACGAATGCCTCCCAGTGGCCATACATCCCAAAGCCCTCCTTATAGCACCACTGCCTGCGCCATCTATTGATCATCATAATCTTGTCACACCTTTGTTACCCTTCTCTAGGAACAGGCAGAATCCCACTGAAGATCACCTGAGCCTCGATTTCCTTAAGCGTCTTCCCCAGCCTGGCATAGTCTCCCTTGATACGTTCCAGCGAGAATCTAGCCGTATCATTTGTTCCCACATGAAAGACAATCAGTGGATTCTTTCCCATTCCTGTTAGGATCCTCTTCAACCTCAGGTCCACATCCCGTATCTTAGCACCCGGCAGACAGCACACCCTTCTGTTCTCTGGATCAGCTCTGGTTACATGCCTGTCTATTCTTCTCAGTAAGGAGTCCTCAATCATGTAGACCTGCCTTTTCCTGGTGATGGTGTGATTCTCCAGTCTATCCCCTGTTCCCTCTGGCTGCAAGTCCTCTTGATTCCTATTCTCCCTTGCAATCCTCTGCAACCCATTCTGTATCCTCCTGGGGCTCATATTTGGTGTTATCTCCATTGACTCTTCCCCTCTTCCTACAGGACTAGCTGCTCTTCTCTTCTTCCTTGCCCTCTCACCTTCAGCGACCACCTGCTATGCCCCTTCTTCATTTTCCAACTCCACAAACCTGTTCCTGAGCTCTATTTCTCCTCCACTAGCCAGTCTTTTCCTCTGCCTGGTTCTCTTAGTCACATGCTTCCATTGTCCATTTTCCTCACCCAGAAGTCTCCCCTCAGAGTTCTTTGGTCCTGCTTCCATCTGCAAGTCTGAATTTTTCCCTTCAGCCTCCTTGTGTCTTTGCTCCATCATCTGCTCGAACCCCCTTCTAAACTCAACCAGAGTTTCCACCAATCTTCGGATCTTTTCTTCCATCAGCTCTATCAGGCGGCACTTCATGCAGACGAAACTCTTTTCAGGTACCCCTTCCAGGATCATGTAGATGCCGCAGCTTCCACATCCAGTCATCTTCATTGTATCTTCCACTGCTTGGGTCACTACCACTGCTGCCTCGGTATCTGTCATAGCCTTCCCACCTAAATCCTGTTAGTACGGGAAACACAAACCAAACCACCACCACCCACAGCAAAACAAACCCCCAAGGAGCACCAAAACACTGCCAGAATACCACACACTCCCTTCACTAGCCTGTCTGTTCCTCTGCTGCCTCTCTTAGTCTTCCCCAAACTCCTCCAACAGAACTCCCACTCAAACTCCCCTGTTTACAGCTCTGGCTCCTGTGCCATTGCAGCTGTCTAGGTTTCACTGCATTTGTTGTACTGCTAATAATTTGTTAGGGCACCTGGAGCTTTGGATAGGTGCTTATTTTAAATCTAAATAAATAAAAATATTGAAATATTAAAAGAAAACCACACATCTATAGAGGATCATAAAGCCATTAGCTATAAAATAGCATTAGTTTTAAAATATTACTTGGGAGACATTTTTTTTGTTTAACAGAAGTACAAAACTATTCTACAGTTGAAAGTTCAACTTTCGTGATAAAGAGATTGCACTACACTACTTGTATTAGGTGAATTGAAAAATACTATTTCTTTTGTTTTTTTACAGTGCAAATATTTGTCATCAAAAATAAATATAAAGTGAGCACTGTACACTTTGTATTCTGTGTTGTAGTTGAAATCAATATATTTGAAAAACGTGGAAAACATCTGAAAATATTTAAATAAATGGTATTCTACTGTTTAACAGAACAATTAATCGCGATTAACTTTTTTAACCGTGTGCTTAATCACGATTAATTTTTTTAATCGCTTGACAGCTCTAATTGTAACCAAGCTTGATACCACCCCTGAAATTCCTTGGGAATTTTGAAAGTCCCCTTCCTGTTTGCTCGGTGACGCATGCAGTGGTCTCAGTGCATCCTTCCAAGTGATCATGCCTGCTGCATGCACCAGGCAATCCCCCGCTTGGAGCAATGCCGAGGTGCTGGACCTCATCCGCATTTGGGGAGAGGAGGATGTCCAATCCCAGCTGCGCTCCAGCCGTAGGAATTATGATACCTACAGACAGATTTCAAGATGCATGACAGAAAGACATACTGCAGTGCAGGGTCAAAGTGAAGGAAGTGCACAAGGTGCGCGAGGCAAACCGGTGCTGTGCCCACAAGCTGCCGGTTCTACGAAGAGCTGGACGCGATACTCGGTGGAAACCCCACCTCCACTGCGAAGGCCACTGTGGATACTTCGGTGGCTCACGTGCCAATAGAGAGTGGACCGAGGCAGGAGGAGAAAATCTTGGATGGGGGGGGAGGGGGACCCAGAAGCAGAGGATGACTCGGAGGTCAGAGATGCATGCAGCTAGGAGCTCTTCTCTACCCTGGAGGAGGCTAGTCATTCACAGCTGTCAGAGCTTGGTGAAGCGCAAACAGGAGAGGAGGCCCCTGGTAAGTGGCTTTGATTTTGGGAATCGCTGAAGCCAGTTGTTGGGGGCAGGAGGGTTGCAGAAAGCAGGCTTGTGTCTGTATGATGCGTGTACTACCACATGCCTAGTCTGAGCGGCAGAACAGGGTGTTGATTGACTCCCTCACTTCACAGGAATCTGCCTCAGAGATCTTCACAAACTTTCATGGAGATACTGGTCAATCTGCTGCCGCAGGTTCTTTAGCAGAGCTGCTTTGTTTCTTGCCCCATTAAGGGTAACTTTCCCGCGCCACTCTGTCGTCACGGGGGAACCGACCATTGCTGCACACAGGTGAGCCGCATAAGGGCCAGGGCGGAAGCTGCAGTCTTGGAGAAGACCCTCCCTTGATTCCCAGCGAGATATCTTCCATAATGAACACAGCCTGTGGAAAATGTGGGGACAGGAATGATTATAAGCCCCCCCCCTACAGTGCTGGCTCTCCCCAAGAGCCATGTGCCCAGTACGGTCCTGGAACACTGATTTCCCCAGCACCTGTGGTTACTCACCATTTTTGGGGTCTTGTAGCTTGTGTCCTTGCCTGGGGTCAGCCAGTTAGTGACAGGTATGTGAAGAGTGGCTGTGTTTTAAATCACTGAATCAGTGGTCTGTGTGTTACAAACAATATTGCTTCTGTAAAATGTTGTATTTTGGCTTTACAGATATAACCTTCAGAGCCCAGCCTCCCTCTTTTTCATCGCCGGCTGAACAGCTGCGCAGAATTAGAAAGCGGCCATGAAGAACTAAAGAGGACTTTCTGCATGATGTCATAATGCACTCCACAGCCGAAAAAACAAGAATTGAAGGAGTGGCGGGACAGCGAGAAGAGGGACTGAAAGGAGAAAGCGGCGCACCAGAACAAAGCAGCTCTTAAATGTTATGGAGCGCCAAGCAGACACGCTGCAGGCGCTACTAGCACTGCAAACCGAGCAGCTCCGCACCTCGCCTCACCTCCCCTGCAGCCGCTGTCGCAAAACTCTTTCTCATGCACCCCCAGACACCACCAACACACTCTTATCAACCTCCTGGTTCCAGTCTGTACCCACTGCTTTCCACTCCTGCCCCATCACAGTCCAGCCCTGCGGACTTCCAGTACCCACTGCACTCAACACCCATCCCTCTACAGTTTAGCCCCGCTGAAGTACAGTACCCACTGCACTGTACTCCAAAGGACAAGGCTGCATATGATACCTGGACATACACAAATCTTTAACCATCCCAGGACCCCACCTCCTCCTTGGACCCTCCCTTCCCCCATCCCCCACAGTGCTGATGTGTGTGTTTGTCTCTCTCCTCTTGTTGAAATTTTTTAATAAAAGAATTGTTTTGGTTTGAAAGCAATCTTTATTCCATTAATTGAAAGCAAACAGAGCCCTGCAAAACAACAGGCAATTTTCTTAAACCTTCACGGTGCATAGTCTGCACCAATCACGATCACCTCCGAGCATTACAAGCACCGCACTCCCGAGCATAGCAACAAATATTAGTAGCTTTCAGATTCAAATTGCTGCCTCAAGGCATCCCTGATCCTTATGGCCCTGCGCTGCGCACCTCTAATAGCTCGGTCTCTGGCTGTTCAAATTCAGCCTCCAGGCGCTGAGCCTCAGTGGTCCAGCCCTGAGTGAAGCTTTCACTCTTCCCTTCCCAAATATTATGGAGCGTACAGCACGCAGCTATAAGCATAGGAATATTGTCATCGGCCAGGTCCAGCCTCCAATATAGGCAGCGCCAGCGGGCCTTTAAACGGCCAAAATCACACTCAACAGTCATGCTGCACTTGCTCAGCCTGTTGTTGAACCGCTCCTTGCGGCTGTCAAGGTTCCCCGTGTATGGCTTCATAAGCCACGGAGTTAAGGAGTAGACAGGGTCTCCCAGGATCACAATGGGCATTTCGACTTCCCCTACAGTGATCTTCTGGTCCGGGAAAAAAAAATCTCTGCTTGCAGCTTCCTGAACAGGCCAGTGTTCCGAAAGATGCATGCGTCATGCACCTTTCCGGACCAGCCTGCATTAATGTCCATGAAACGCCCACAGTAATTCACAAGCGCCTGGAGAACCATAGAGAAATACCCCTTCCAATTAATGTACTCGGTGGCTAGGTGGTCTTGTGCCAGAATTGGAATATGCGTGCCATCTATCGCCTCTCTGCAGTTAGGGAAGCTCATTTATGCAAGCCATCCACGTCACACACATTGCCCAGAGTCACGGTCTTTCAGAGCAGAATGTGATTAATGGCCCTGCACACTTCCGTCAACCCAACGGTCGACTTTCCCACTCCGAACTGGTTAGCGACCAATCGGCAGCAGTCTGGAGTAGCCAGCTTCCACAGTGCAATCGCCACATGCTTCTCCAACGACAAGTTAGCTCTCATTCTCGTGTCCTTGAGCCGCAGGGCTGGGGTGAGCTCATCACACAGTCCCATGAATGTGGCTTTCCTCATCTGAAAGTTCTGCAGCCACTGCTTGTCATCCCAGACATGCATCACGATGTGATCCCACCACTGAGCGCTTGTTTCCCGAGCTCAAAAGCCGCACTCCACTATGGTCAGCACCTGCGTGAATGCCACAAGCAATCTTGTGTCGTAGCTACTATGCATGGCGAGATCAATGTCACACTCCTCTTGCCTTTGTAGTTTAAGGAAAAACTACACTGCTACTCGTGACATGTTACTGAGAGTGAGCAGCATATTGGTCGACAGTGCGGGATCCATTCCTGCACACCGAAGAGGCAGAGCACGCAGTACACAAACGGTTGAAAGACGGCACCAAATGCGGATGGAAGCACAGAGATTGCTGGGATGCGAAGCAATGCATCACGGGGCATTGGGACAGAACCCAGGATGCCCCGCGACCCCCTCCTCCTTCCCACAACTCTTAGCAGCAGATGAGGAAGAGATGCTCTGTGGGATAGCTGCTCAGAGTGCATCACTCCGAATACTGATGCAAGTGCCGCAAGTGTGAACATGCTGTTGCGTAGGCAGCTGACAGTGTGAACACACAACAGAGGTTTCCCTTCAGCGCTCTCTGAGCGGCGCTGTAACTGTCAGCGATGTAACTCTGCCAGTGTAGACATACTCTAGGAAGGAGGCAGGTACTGAGATTTTTTACCTGGGCGTGGTTCCTGGACTCTGCTTATGGATTCTTTCTAACTGGACTTTGACTAGTAGGAGTATTATAAATTTGCAATTCTACTCCTATCTAACTGCTCAAATGGAGGAGCAGCTCTGTCTCCTCCTCCTGTCTCCTTGCACTAAGACAGCTGCAATGTAGAAGGGTCTCCTCTACTCCATCTTTCTTCCAGATCTTGCACAGTTTAGGTTCTCTTCCCCACTAAATAGCTCTACTGCCTACTGCTACACTTCTGGCATGTAACGTCATAACATTGACATGATTCTTGACATTTTCACTGCTGCTCCAAGACTTGCAGAATAACCACTGGGTTTTGTTAACTTTATTCTACAGATGATTGACAAAGCTACATGCAGCAGCAGATAGACCAAAGCTGTTTGTAGTCAGGAAGATGACTGCATCTAACATGCTGTTTACAAGTAGAATGTTACCTTTGCTGCCATAAGAGCTAGAAATTTAATTTTTGTTTTATCCCTTTTTTTTTTTTTTTTTTAATTTGATACTACATCACCTAACTCACGACAGCACAATTCCCATTCATCTGAGGAGAATGAACCTTGATAAAAAAGAATAACGGGAAGAAATTAGGGGAGAATTTAGACCCTATACCAGGAAAAACTTCCTGACTGCGAAAACTATTGCAGTTGGAAACTATTTCAAAGTGTAAATCCCTTTACCTACATTTAGAACAGAAAAGCATAAAAAAAAATTATATAGGCGACAATTCCTAAAGTATGCACCAAATTTAATAAATCCCTTAATCTCTAATTTATATTTAGATTTGCATTTCAATTTCACTTATTTACATTTACACAATAAAACACTCTTATAATGGGCCAATGCTTGAACTAAGTATCCTTTACTTTTGCTTTTTCAGTACTGAATTTGCATTAAAAGGATTTAACACAATGCTTAAGAACAAAGCCTTCATCATGTTCTTTACTTCTCTGGACACTACCTCTGCCCTCAAATACCATAATTTGCAAACTAAATAAAAGTTGCACCTAAACTGAATATTTAAGTGTGCAAATTGAAATGTACAATATCTATTTAGTAAAACATTACATTTTTTCTAGATTTTATAAAAACAATAAAATGTATACTCAGTATTTCAAAACAGAGCATGCCCTTCCCTCAAAATGATCAACCATAAGAGACCTCAGACCTAAAATTTTGGCTAGTTTAAAAAAAAAAAAAAAGAAAATCAAATGAATAATGCAAAAATATCTTACTTAAGGATCTAAATACGGGGCACCTTCCTAGAATGGTCTCAACTAACACAAGATACAATATTTCAATGCCATACTCTCCAAAAAATTTCCCCACACTCCTGCTGTATTCCTCTGAGCCACAAGGACTAGAACAGAAATTAGTGCAGCATTTCTTGATCTTTTGCATAACATGGTTCCATTCCCTCCAACGCACAAGAATCCAGTTTACATACAAATGAAAACAATCTTTAGAAAATAATGATATTTGAGAAACAGTAAGAAACCTTAGGTTAAAAAAAAAAACTGGGCACTTTGAAATATCTGGCAGTAAATCAGTGTCACCCGTTTTATTGTAATCCCACCAGTCACTTTTATGAAGATTTACTTCCTGAGGTGCATTCCTTACCCTCCTCCCTCCCTGGCCCTGGTCAAAAAGGAATCCAACGAAAGAATACTATGAAGTGCTACTGCACATCTGGAGACAACAATGTGACAGAAGGACTTCATATGAAATTCTAGTTCCTTTTTGGTTCATCTTCATTTAAAAAAGCACATATTGATTTCAATTTCTCCAGTGTAACTCTGCAGCCCACCTGCCTGCTGTTGCCACAACTTTCCCGATACCTCCCTTGCCACAAAACCTGTATTTTGTACCAACACTCCTAGCTGCAGCATGCAAATTTCAACTCAAAGGGGGCACACAGGAAGGAGATAGGCAAAGCAATAAGGCTGCTTCATTTTAACACCTTTCTTCCGATTACACCGATTAACCATGCTCCGCAAAGCCCACACACATTGGCTGCGTATTGCCGCTTCTGTGCCCTACCTTCGGGTCCCGCTCACGCTGCCTCCCAGCCCGACGCCTGCCTGCGCCTCCTCGCTCGGCCCACGGCCCCCTTCTCCTCGCGTGTCCCAACACCTGATGCCCCTTTGCTCCTAGCCCAGCCGCACCACGTCCTCTCGCGGCTCCCACCCGCCGGCAGTGGGAGGAACAGGCGCAGCTCAACTTGGCGAAATGGGCGAGCGGACCCGCGGGCCGGTGCCCGGCCGGATTGGGCCGTTCACCGGGGGCAGCGCCCCGCCTCCGGAGCTCGGGACACGGGGGGGCGGCGCGTTCATCGCCCAGCCCCAGGGCAGCACAGGGACCAGCCCCGACCCCTTACCCCCGCCCTCCCCACTACCCCCTACCCCAGGGCGGCGGCGGCGGCGGCGGCGACTCACCAGGGGTCGAACTCGTGGATGATGCTCTCGAAGCGGATGACGGCGAAGAGCCGCGAGCTGAAGCCGGCCAGCCAGGCCAGGAAAAGGATGGTGAAGGAGAGCAGCGACTGCCAGCCCGCCGGCTGCGACAGGCCCCCCGACAGGCCGCCTCCACCCGCCGGGGGGCCGCCGGCAGCCGCCGCGGAGGAGCCGCTGCCCGTCCCGGGCCGGCTATTCCCCAGCGCCAAGGAGCCGGCGGAGTTGGCGGGTTTGTGCCTGTGGTCGGGGGCCGAGTGCTCCGCCATGTTGTACCCCGGGCTCCTCGCAGTCTCTCCGCCTAGCGCACGGGCGGGAGGAAGGAGGGAGGGTCCGCCCGCTCTCTGAGCGCTACGGCGGGGGCTGTGGCTACCTCACTGGCTTCCCCCGGCCGCCGCCTCGCCGAGCCGGGATCTGCCTCCAGACGCAGCCGTCAACATCCCAGTGCGGCGCGAGGCAGAGAGCGCGACTGGGACAGCGCGCGCGAGCGGAGGGGCAAGGAGGAGCGAAAAGGAGGGGCCACAGACTGAGAGAGGAGGCGGGCGTAGGGGGAAGGAGGAGCCGGCGGGGGGCGGGGTGGGGCGCGAGGGAGGCAGAGAGGCTGCGCACGAGTGGGTGGGAGGCAGAGAGGTGGGAGACGGGGAAGGGCCGCGCGCGAGCCAAGAGGAAACCGTACAGGGAGATGACGTGGGAGACAGGGGGGCGAGGCTGGGGCATGAGACTACCAAGGCCTAAAGCCGCAGGCGATTCAGAAGAGGTGCGAGGATAAATGAATGGGAGTCTCTTCCCCCCGCCCATCTGAGAGAGGGCGGAGCTAGCAGAGGGGAGGGGGAATAGAGGAGGTGAAGGGGGAGGAGGAACCAATCTCCACCTTACCCTCTCAGTCAGGCCCTCCCTGTTAACCTGTCACAGAGCGACAGGTATTTCCATGGGGCAGGGACAGGCCCATGATCTCAGCCAATCAGAACAGGCGTGCAGGGGAAGAGGCGGCTTTACCAACAGCGACCAATGGAAAAGGGACAGTGCGAAGTGGAAGAATGTGATTGGCGGCTGTATCCACCAATTATATTAAGGCGGGGGGAACGTAGTTTAACGGTCACGTGAGATAAATGAGGTAGTTGGGGGTTAGGAAATCCTAGGGCTGCCGGCTTCCTGCTAGGGGGCTCGTGCAGCGCCTCTGGGGTGGGGACGCGGCGGGAAGTCGCAGCTCGCCCCGCTCCGAGGCCCGCAGCAAGGCGGAGCGCGGAATGCTGGGAGCTGTAATCTCGGCTTGGCTTCGCTTTGGGCCCCTTGCCTGGTCTGGCTGTGCTCGCCCTGCCTGGCCAGCTGTAGGGAGTAAGACTGTGAATGCTGAGGACGGGGGCGGGTGTAGGGTAAAGCTCATGCAGACTGGTGGGCACTAGCGTGGCAAGAGCAGCCAGGAGTTGTTTCCCCATCTGCTTGGGGTCAGGGCCTGGCCCCAAGAGTGAACTGTCTCTTCCCCCCCCCCCCCCCCCGCCTATTATACTGACGCTCAGCTCTGCCTGCCCCTCTCTGGCTGCAGGTGGGGAGGGTGAGGCAAAAGCTCATGTTCAGGCCATGTCTCTCTCCAGTTGGCTGGGGTGCTGAAACAAGTTTTATAGTGGGGGTGCTGAAAGCCATTGAACCAAACTGCAAATCCTGTATATAATGGAAACCCCTTCAAGCTAGGGGGTGTGGTAGCATACCCAGCATCCCTAGTTCCACCACAAATGGCAGCTGGGATATGCCTGATCTTCTCTGGCAGCAAGATTGGAGAGGGAGGCAACTCAAGGCCTGGTTTTGCCCCAGTCTCACCTGCCTCTGGAGCCTTGTTCTATTGTGTATAGGCTTTCAAACTCTGCTCTTCAACCTAGTATTGGGGTGCCTTCCAGCAGTGTCATTAAGCAACCTGATCACACCTCTGTCACATGTTTATCCTCTCCTGAGGAGGGGGTGGGGAGAAGAAGAGCAAGTGCATTGTCTCCAGTTGGGTTGGGGGGAATCTGCCTCCCAAACACTGTAAATTTTACTAGCTGTCGTGACTTGCTAGTCTTGCAATATTTAGTGTCTTTCTTAAAGTCCCATTTCTTGAAGCCGTATAACTGCATGATAAGTTGAGCATTCATTTTAAAAAGGTTTATAGCAGAAACAAGTTTGGAGGCAAATTTTAAAAGAAAACTTCTATTTTTAAATGTTCACTAACTTTGGGGGGCCTGACTTTTTGAGCATGTGGATTGCTAATACTGCTGCAAACTATATAGCCAGTCCTGCTGCTGTGATCCTAATCAAGGAAATGGAAACAGAGGGAGATCCTCCATTCTTTATATGAAACCTAGTGTGAGAGTAGGCGCTGCCCAGGAAAATGCATGGCGCTTCTGCACTGTTGAATGCTTGTACTGCTAACTCATTACGTGCCCTTCCCTTAGGTTTAATTTTCCAAACACTCAAGGTTTTGGTGCCTCAATTTTGGGCATTCAACTTGAGACACAAAAGGCCTGATTTTCAGAGGTAATGAGTACTTGCAGCTTCCCTTTCAGTTACTATTTATGCTCAGCACTTCTGAAAATAAGGCCCTAGCTGTCTCAAGTTGTATGTTCAAAATTAATTCTTGCCTTCTGTGTCTCTGTTCCCCAGCTGTTAAGAGAAGAATAATTTCCCTTGTAGGTAATTTGAGATCCTTAGCTGAAAGATCTTATATAAGTGGAAGGCAATATTGTTGTCCAGGAGGGACTTGATTACTTTTCCCTCAATATTTGAGTTATTTTACTGTGGTGCTTGGTAGCAGTAAAGAAGCTGAGCATATAGTAAGTAGCATCCAAATCTTGACACAACACCCATCCTCATCAGAGCATGAGAATTTGTAATTTGTATAACAAATCAAATAATTACTACTGTACAAGTACCACAAAAATATACAATCAATATTGTATATCAATAGATAAAGACCCCCTTCCTGCAGGCACAGGAGCCCACCCACATGGATCTTGCTACTCAGCCATAGTTATTTTACTCTTTGCTATAGGACGCTTTATGTATCATAACTAAGTATCAAACCTGTTTGTTAACCTCTTTGTCTCAGATGCACGGCTTGCTCCAGAATAGAGTGATTTTAAAAGCTATTTTAATATTAGTCTTAAATTGGGGGAGTTTCCACTTCAAATAGCCATTAAGTCTCTAAATTTAAGCTGTGTAATTTTTTTTTTTAAATTATCGCTTGGCCATGCTGTTGCTTCTAAAGTCTATATAGAGTGGGGGATTTTAGATTAAGGTCCAGGAAAACTTTGAGAAAACTACAAAATAGTGCTGCCAAATGTATGCATACTTTAAAAAAAATGTAGCTTTTTAATATAATAAATTTACTTTGCTAGTTGTGTTCTAATAGGCCAATAATATGTCTCAGGGAAATGAAATTAATGTTCCCTCCCAGATTATTTTAATAAACTGACCAACTGGCAATTCAAGTGAAGGATTTTTTTTAATTGGTTCATGAGCAAAGAGCAAATGTGTCTAAAAGTTTGCCAGTGTCGATCTTTTTCTGATGTGGACTGATTTTTATTTCTGAACCAGTCTCATTCCATTCTTCTGGAGAGATGATTTGCTATTAGCAGTTATGATCCAATCTTTTGGCAGCAACACTTCCTGGCAGTGATGCAGTAGAGATATTGCTTTAAAGGAATGATGGCGGTGTGTATAGGAAATGGTCACCAACCCGTCGATCGCGGTGGACTGGTCGATCCTGGAGCCTCTGCCAGTCAGTCGCAATCTCCGGGCCGCTAAAAGTCCAGCGGTGCAGTGGGGCGCTCAGGCAGGCTGCCTGCCTGCCGTGGCCCCACATCGCTCCCGGAAGCAGCTGGCTGCTGGCACATCTCTGTAGCTCATGGGAGGGAGGAGGCAGCTCTGCACACTGCCCCCAGCACCGTCCCCGCAGCTCCCATTGGCTGGGAACTGGGCAACGGGAGTTGCGGGGGTGGCGCTTGCGGGCACAGGCAGCACACGGAGGCCCTCTGCCCCCCACCCGGGGGCTGCAGAGATATGCCAGCAGCCAGCCGCTTCCGGGAGCGGCGTGGGGCCACGGCAAGCAGGCAGTCTGCCTGAGCCCCGCAGCGTGTGGTAAGCGCCTCCTGGCTGGAGCCTGCACCTTGCACCCCAACCCACTGCCTCAGCCCGGAGTCCCCTCCTGCACCCAAACTCCCTTCCAGACCCCTCACCCTCTCCTGTACCCCAATTCCCTGCACCTGCCCAGAGCTCCCTCCTGCACCCAAATTCCCTCCCAGAGCTTGCACCCCTCACTCCTGCACCCCAACCTCCTGCCCTAGGCTCAGCCAATGCACACCCCACAGTTGATGATGTTACACTGATTTGTGACAATCCCTGAAAGATTTTGGATCTATAAACCACAAATCACACTAATAAGTAAAATTCATGAAATGTCCAGTGGATTCTATGAGATTAGGTGCAGTGTGACCATATGACCCCTGCACCCAAACTCCCTCCCAGAGCTTGCACCCCTCACTCCTGCACCCTAACCCCGTGCCCCAGGCTCAGCCCGAAGCCCCCTCCTACACTGCAAACCTCTCAGCCCCAGCCCAGAGTCTGCCCCCCCTCCCCTACCCCAACCTCCTGCCCCAACCCTGTGAAAGTGAGTGAGGGTGGGGGAGAGTGAGCGACGGAGGGAGGGGGGATGGAGTGAGCGGGGTGGGACCACGGGGAAGAGGCAGGGTAGATCCTGGGTTAATCTTAAATTCAAAAAGTGATCTTATGTGTAAAAAGGTTGGAGACCACTGGTATAGGAGGTCTTTCCTATCTCATCCCCCCCTTTCCCTCTCCTTCCCCCCCCCACCTCCACCCCCACTGTGGAGAGTCCAGGAAAGGATTCCATAGATCGAAATCAGACTTGAAAAGTACACGGAGCATCAGAAACTTGGTTTACACAGTTCTTGTATTGATTTAATTATTTTGATTAGGCATATGATTTTTTTAAACTAAAACCATTAAATTGATACAAATCCTAATATGGACACAATTATACTACTATAACTTATCCCTTTAAGCCTATGGGAATAAGAATACCAGTAGCTGCATGTTGATATCTGTATTAACTGCAGCCACGCTAGTGGGGTTGTACTGCTTTAACTATACCATTATAGTTAAAGCTGTACAATTTTTGCATGTAGATAAGCCCAGAGAACTTGATTCATTTGAATGCTGACAAGGTAGAGTGTCTTCTGATCCCTGGTAATAAATTACTCTATTTCAAACCATTCAAAAGTCTGGACCTCTGAATATCTCAGAGCTCAATCAATGAATTTCAATGGTAATAAAAAGCATATTTCTATTTTTTTAAAAAAAAACCCTCTCATTAGTGTGTCTGTAGCTATATACTTGAATTGCTCCGTTCAAATTGGAGCATGAAATAAGGATATTAGTCTTCATAGTAAAACAGATCAAACAAATATAGAGATGGAAGACTCACAGGTCATAGTAGTTAGGAAAGGAAAATACCTATCCTCTGTCAGTGTAGTATACAGTTCTCCAAAAAAAAATAATAATAATAAATATAATTCTCCAGTAGGGGGTGTTTCTTGATTGGAGAGACTGATTTACTTCTGCGATTACTTAAGCACCAAAAATAGTACTTTCTGCTCCCCCCATCGCCTTCCAAATCCTTACCTTGGGTATTGCAGGGTTTCTTTCTTTCAAATGGAAGATCTGCACTAAGGATCGTGGACAACTGATTCTTTCTTTGCCTGATGACCATTTACAATTTCTCATGCAGAAGAGCAATTGTCTGTTCTGAGGATTCAGAGGAATACCCAAATACCCCCATTCCCTGAAGAAAAGTTCAATTTTAGTGTGTTTTTAAAATCTTCACATTTCCTTAAGGGTAGAGTTATAGTACTCGGATGGCTGGATTAGTTAATGAATGCTGCAATTGGGATCATGGCAGAGTTGTTAACATTGGAGAATATCAGAAGTTGTATTTCTGTAAACAGTCAGGAAAATGTAAAATCAGAACTCATTCTGTAGCTGATCTACAGTGCATCTTTTACACTGAGCTCACTGGTGACAGAATGGCAAACAAAATTCATCTTGGAGAAAGTGGACAAGCAGGTCTACCTTGCATTTTTAATTAATTTATCACAATCAAAAGAAAAAAAATCAAATTAGGCTGTTTGGAGTAGGAGAAGGTGCTGTAGTCTAGTAAACTATATAGTCAAAGAGCAGTTCTAGTTTGACCTGGATGAGCAGATCATTTTTAAACAGGTTTCAGAGTAGCAGCCGTGTTAGTCTGTATCCGCAAAAATAACAGGAGTACTTGTGGCACCTTAGAGACTAACAAATTTATTAGAGCATAAGCTTTCGTGGGCTACAACCCACTTCTTTGTTAGTCTCTAAGGTGCCACAAGTACTCCTGTCATTTTTAAACAGACTCCCAAATTCCTACTTGTCCTGTAAGAGACGATTTTAGTAGTCTTAACTTTATAATCTTACACTTCAAGACACTTCTTTTACAGGTGACTAGAGCAACTGATGTAACACTTTGTATGCAGAAAATTTTTTAGTGTGCTGAATATTATGTGCTGTATAAATGAATTTAGCAAAAAGGGATTTGTGCCATGGTGAAGAGCTCAGTTAAGTAACTAGATATTTGTTTTTAGAAAATGTATAGCATCATTTAAACCACAAAAAATGTAAAACTTGAAATTCCCAGAGAAAGTTATCTGCAATAGTAGCATGCTTTTATAAAAAGAAACTCGTGTATTATGCTTTGTCTACGTACACACACACACACACACACACACTGCATTGTGTTAACTAAATTTGATTTTCAAATATATTTCATCTCATGCCAATTTATGCAGATACAGTTAAATCCAAACTAAATTGATATAAGCCATTTGTAAACTGATATAACATTGTCAACAAAGGAATATGCACCAATTTAACTATAATCAGTTTTTTAATTTGTTTTAGTTAAACTGGTGCAATTTTTGTCTTTAGACAAGGCGTTAATCTACCATTATGTCTAACAGCAACATTTTGACTCAAATCTCATTGCCAGTAACTTTCTACCATAGCTTCCCTTTTCCCATCTCTAGAATTGAGTTGTAAAATGTAGAAAATAAGTTGTCAAAACAGGAAATTTCAAAACCCTAACCACTGCTGTCTTCTTCCCTGTTAAATGTCCCAGTTCTTTATTTCTTGCTTTCCTCTTTCTGTCTGCATTTTTCCTCTCCAAAGTTTTCTTTTCTTCATCTCTCCTTTTTATACTTTTTCTCCTGCTGTCTTTTACTTTAACTGAAAATTTAACTTTTTTAACAACCTTGAAGAGAACTACATTTTGTGTATCCTCCCTTTCCCTTTGATACTTGTCTCTCTACTTCATTTCTTTTGCTACCATTCCATTGTTCCTCTCCTGCTCCTTCTTTTTCCCCTTTGTTACTCCTGGGGGACTTCTGCCCCACTGCGCAATGCATAATTTTGCAGAAATTAATGTTTTTTGCACAGAATTTCCTTTCCCTCACAGAAATGGGCTGCAGTGCTGCTGGCTGCCATTAGGGGCCACTGGACATGGCAGAGCCCACCTCACACATAGAAGACACTGCCAGAGGGATTCCTGGCAGCTGCAGTTCCCAGCACGCACTGGGGGAAGTAGGCGGCGGCAGCGCGCAGGTAATTCCACACAAGCCTGGGACTGAGCATCAGGCTGTTTCTTCCTCTGGATCCCTGGGCTCTGAGGGGCAGGGGGGTGGGTGTCTGGGTGGGGGGCCTGCAGCTGGGTTCTGGGTAGGGTGACCAGACAGCAAATGTGAAAAATCGGGACGGGGTGGGGGGTAATAGGAGCCTATATAAGAAAAAGACCCCAAAATCGGGACTGTCCCTATAAAATCGGGACATCTGGTCACCCTAGTTCTGGGAGGCAGGGGTGCAGCTGATCTCTGTGGGGTAGGGGATTCGGGTTTATTGATGGGGGGGTCCCATGGATGGGCTCAGGGGGGGGAGGGGTTGTGGGTGTCTGGTCCCCTGACTGGGCTTGGGGGGGCAAGGGGTCAGAGAAACGAACTAGGTTGTTATGGGAGGGTTTTTAACTCTCTATTCCTGGGAGAATTTTGGGGGGGTATCTGTATTGTTACAGACATACTTGCTGATGGGTATTTTGAAATAAATTTCCAAAATAATTAAAACTGATGTGATTATGTAGTGTTATTTTTGGCCACACCCTCTCCTGTCTCCAGCTAGCCCCTGAGTCAGGCTAACCAGAAAATAAGGATTCAATTTCCTGAAAGATTGAGGTTTTGGAATTTTTGTTGTGATAGAGAATGAACCTGAGACCTTCTGAAACTGAGAGAGAGAATCTGTAAATGGCTAATAGCCCAGTTTGGGTGCTCATCTAAGATGTAGGAGATCCCTGTTCAAGTCCTTGTTCTACCTCATGAGTGCCCTAGTCACTGGGCTATTCCAGGGTGTATCTGGTTTGGACCAGAAATTCCATCTTGAACCTCAGAAATCTTTACAAGAAGTTTTGTTGAAATTGATAAGTTTCTGTGAGAGGTTTTGGGTTAGATGAATCAGCAATATCTAACAAAAAACATTTAGTCAAAAAATTCCTGACCAGTTCTATCTCTGACATGGCCCATGTGCTGCCGGGTGCTTCTGTGGCATTCATCCAGGTGTGGGCCTTATATTTGCCCTATGACTCCTTTGTGCTAGCTCTGCCAAGGCAAAGGTGTTCTCCCTTAGTATTCAGTCTTCTTGCTTTTTCCAACCCTGTCTCTGCCTTGGTTTCTCTCTCTTTGCAGTGGTCCCTTTTCCTGCCAGAATGACCACTAGGCAGATTAAAAAAAAAAAAAATACCCTCCTCAGCATGTATATGCACTGGGGCCCCTCAGACTTGCAGATGTAACACCGACAGATCCCAGTCATCAGCGGGCAGGATCAAACAGGGGACCTCTAGAGCAGGGGTGGGCAAACTTTTTGGCCTGCGGGCCACATTGGGGAATAGAAATTGTATGGCGGGTCATGAATGGTCACAAAATTGGGGTTGGAGTGCAGGAGGGGGTGAGGGCTCTGGTTGGGGGTGCAGGCTCTGGGGTGGGGTTGGGGATGAGGAGTTTGGGGTGTAGTAGGTTACTCTGGGCTGGGACCGAGGGGTTTGGAGGGCAGGAGGGGGATCAGGGCTGAGGCAGGGGGCTGGGGCATGGGGTGAGACTCAGGGCTGCAGGCTCTGAGCGGCGCTTAATCAAGTGGCTCCTGGAAGCAGTGGCATGTCCCTTCTCCGGCTCCCATGCGTGGAGTGGCCCCTGACCCACGGGGCCATGAGGCTGCTTCCAGGAGCTGCGTGGTGCGGACCCCGACCCTGTGCCCCAGAGCAGGGCTATGCCGCAGCTTCCGGGAGCTGCGTGGTGCGGCGCCCCGGCTGGAGCACCGGAAGCAGTGTGATGTGGCCCTGGGCTCGGCGCCCTGGCTGGAGCGGGGCAAGCCCTAGACCCCGCTCCCCAGCAGGAGCTCACAGGCTGGCTTAAAACGGCTGACGGGCCGGATCCTGCTCTATTGCTTAGTGCATGAGCCAAAAGCCAATGGCTGTTAGCTAAGGCTGTAGAACAGACTCATTTTCTCTCTCTCTTTAAGTGGTTTCAGTGCCACTAGATGGGACAGAACACCACACCCAGAAAGTGTGTGGGTTACACAGACCTCTGGGATACCTGTCTTGAAGAGTTGTGGTAGCTTGTCATCAGCATTGATAGTAAGTGCCTCAATCATAACTTGGTTATCATTGATAGAGTCTTTAGAAAAGTGTTATTGCAAAATGTTAATATTAATAATTGTTTAATGTTGTTAAGGAAGGGCTTCAATGTGACTAGCACATAAAACCGTGTGTGACGGGGTCAAGACTCACCACTGCTGGCGCCTCCTGCTGGTTGCTCCAGGAATTAGCTCTGTCCACTGCAGAGCACCCTCAGTGCATGGTGTCTTGTCCGCTGTCCATTCTGCTCTGTGACCCGCATTGCTCCCCACTTGGCTGCGTCCTCTTCAGGACACTGCCTTCCGGCAATGCCCCTACTCCAGACTCACCCCCTTCCGGGGGGGGGGGGGGGGGGAGGGTTAACAGCAGTCTTTGGGACTCGCACCTGCCTCAGTGCAGTCAGCCAGTGCAGCCAACTGCAACCCACAGTCTAGCCCCTTAGCTCAGGGGCAAGTTGCAGTCTGTATTGGCCACTGTCTTCTGTGGCCAGATGCAGTATAAGGAGAAAGGGGGGGGACCCAAGCCCACCCGTTTCTCTGGGTCCCAGCCCAGGGACCATCTAGCGGCAGCCTCCTTCTGCCCTCCTTCATTCCCCTCCTGTCCGCTTTCCTTTCCTGGGCCACTTCCCCTTTGGCCCTGTACACCTCCTCGACCCTTTGTAGCAGGGCCCGCAGCCTAACAGGTAAAGGGGCTGGAGCTCTCTCTTGCTCCCCCGAGCCTGACCAGCATTGCTCTGTCCGAGGTGCTAGCTCCTTCCTCAGGAGCCAGTCTGTCTTCCTTGCCAGCCAGGGAGAGACTGCCTCTGTCTCCTCCTGCTAGGCAGCCTTTATATAGGGCCTCGCCCAGCCCTGATTGGCTGCCTCTGCCCTGTCCTGATTGGCTCCCTATTGGCCTTTGTTGATTGACTGCCGGCCTGAACAGCCTCAAAGGCCTGTTCCAACCCTTTTTTCACCACAACATGTAAATACCTCTTGCTTTAGTGATATCTACTAAATATTCCTATCAAGCAGGTGAATAGTAATATTTAGCATATAAATAAATTCTTATCGGTTGTATTTATTTTAGGTCCTTTGAAGTCATGGGTCCTGGGCTCCCATTCATGCACCATGCTATGACATCAAAGCTGCCAAGTACTTCTCCTAGAGGATTAAGATAGCCTATGGGTGAATGGAGTAAGATAATTTTTTAAAAATATAGGGTTCTGAGATTGCTCAGTTGAAATTAATAAGCGTTTTGCCACAAATTCCAATGAGAGCAGGATCAGGCCCTTGGTGTAGGAGCTAAACCATGTACCAGTGTTTTTTTGTGGTAGCTGTGACATCATAGCAAAGTGCATGCTGGGATACCAGAAGAACAGTGCCTAGCAACTTTTGTGTTCTTGAAAAGGGGGAAAAAATTGAATGCATGATCCAAAGCTTGTTGAAGTCTTTTCATTGACTTCAGTGGGCTGTTTAAGGAGTGAATGTGCTTTCTACACCCGAAGCCTAATTAATGGGTACATTCCTCACAATTGTTGAAGTAAATGTTTTTTTTTTTATTTGCAGGTCACCTTTAAAATATGGACATATTTGATCAAAGTCCAACAATTCTGAATTTATCTTGGCAGGTTGTTTAGCTCAGGAAAGTACTACCATAGTAATAAAGATATTGTCTTTGGTCCATTAACTAATTCATGTGGAAAAATTCTGAAGATCATATAGTGTAATGTCAGCAAAGAATTCCCCATGCTTGAAAAATTACCTTTCCAAGCTCTGTGCAGCTTTGTCCTCAGAATTTGTCCTATTGTCTTCAGAATATTTCTGTTACTAGTATCTCAGACTGTATAATGTCATCTTTCTTTGCATTTTCTAAGTTCCTTTCTGATAAGTTAGTAAGTTCCTTACTAAGCAACTGCTGCATCAGAATTGCAAAAGAATGTATGTGATTTTGTTATGGAGTGAATAAGAACCACAATGCAATACAAAGCAAGAGTTGACGGGCACTTGGAGGATGGTATAATTTCATCCTGTTGTCACAAATAGATCTGAAGTGTTATTCTTGAATTCAGCAATGACTTGAAGTTGTTGATGTGAATTTTCTGGACACTGCAACTGCATCAGCTGATTTTAAGGGCTCATAACACAAAGACTGAGTTACATCACGACAGTTACTAAGGACTGTGTAGTGACTTCAGTCTGCTCACGGAGTGAAGGCAGTATATGGCTCTAAAATATTCTGTAATGCCTGATAGATTTATACCTCAGGGAATCCCTTATATGAAGAATGTTGTTCATTTTAGACCCCAAAATTACAGCTATTCTACATGAACGTGCTGGTATTGCAGCTTTTATTGTTGTAAATTATTTATCTCAGATAAGTTGAATCTTTATTATAAAAAGTTTTGCTCTGAGGAAATTAATCCCACAATGTTTAAAGCTTGTTGCTGTATCTGTCATTTTGTCCTTTTTGGGGCAGGAGGAAGGGTTCTGTACTTGAGCCTTGGGAGATTGAGGTACATACCAATAAATGCCAGTTACTTTTTTGAAACTGTTTTTGAAAACTCATCTAATACCTCACATTATCTTACCAAACAGTCTCATTCCCAAAAGAAAACAGCCACACAATTTGGAGAGAGAGAAAAGATTACGGTTTTTCTGGCGTGGCTTATAATTATAACTAAATTCAGAGACACGTTGCACAAATGAGAACATGGCCAGAGGACAGATTCTAAAGCCAAGGCAGTTAAGCCGCTATACAAGCACAAGAGACAGACAGACATCAGTTGTGTGATGTGACTGGGGTAGTTTATTTGCCACTTCAGGGAAGGAAATCAGCCAATGAGAGGTAGATGTTCACAAACCCAAAGAGTCACGTAACAAACAATCTTGTAACTCAAGCCACCCTTTCTGATGAATTTGACTGTGCATTATACACTAGAGAACTTGTCTTATCTATTATTTACTCCTTTTATGGCATTTACACTTCTACATTTAATAATTTTATATGAGTGTCTTTCATCTGAGGATTTCTAAGTGCTTTACAAACACTAATTATTCCTCACAGATAGGCTGTTGTTATTCTCATTTTACTCATAAGGAACCTGAAGCACAAAGTTCTGCAAGGTCATTCAAAGCTTCTCAGATGTGTGCTCTAACACTAGACCCTACTGCCTTCCATGACACGGAGTGGTATAATGGATTGATCAGCACTCATTGCGGATATATGTATTTAGAGTGTTTGTGTATATTTAATTGCTTTTCCAGGTACAGTATATGATATGAAATTAGCATGGCGTTTTTCCTTCCTTATATGTGTAATGAGATGAGTTATGCCAGCCGAGTTCTAAGAATGTTTATTAGTAGTGGTTGCTGCTGGAACAGAGGAGAAAGCTCAGACATTTTTGTTACCTTTATGATTTAAAAAATATTCACTGTCATGGTGACTAAATTGTAAAAAAGAAATCTTTAGTATCCAGACGATATTGCCCAACATATGTCATTTTAAAGTGGGTGAAATTTTGGGCCCATATTACTTGCTAATTTTATGGTGTTCAGGGTCTTTAGCTTACTTCTGATGCTTACTCAATAAAGACCTGATCCTGCAAGGTACTGAGGACTTCTTGTGACTTTTCTGTGAGTTGAGGGTTCTCAGAACTACCCAGGAAGTGCTCCGTATTGTGCAGGATTCAGCCTGAAGAGCAGAGGCATGTTTTGCCAGAACATTTGTACCATCTGTGACATCGGAGGTTTTTATAACTTTTCAGGAAAAAGGCGTGTACTCGACAGAGCTTCAAATTGTGTTGAGAACAACACCCAGAAAAGGTATTGAGAGTCACGGTGAGCAAAATATAGACACAAGGGCTAATTTAACTCTTCATGGACTCTTGATTGAAAAAAATTACAGCTCCATATTTAACTGCAATAGTATGAGAGAGACATATATCAAGGGTCTGATTTCCATTACTCATTTACTTTAACTTCCAAGTCAACAACTAGTCTGTTGAGATGCCTGGACTGGGGCATTAGCATTGTGATATCTTTTTGCTGACTAGCAGAAGTGTTTTACTTCACTTAATCATTTTGGCTTACACACACTAGTCTTATTTATACAACATTTAGAGTGTGCTAAGTGCTGTACAGACTGATCAGACTCTGTTCCTGCCCCAAAAGAGCTTACAGTCTATAAACTTACAGTCATGCTACTGTCTTTTCCTAGATTATGCAGTTTATTAATGTCAAGAATAAATTCAGGAATTGGTAGGTTAATGGATCCCTTTTCTTCTGAGAATACTCTAACAGTCTTGATGTATAAGGTTCCAAACAATTAGTCAATGGTACTAATAAAAGCATTAGCAACTTTGCCATTACTCTTAATTTGCTGAGTCTGTTCCCTTTGCATCTCCTTGGTGTGACTTCCATTTTAAGCTAAGACACACACTATGGTTTTTACTGCAGACAACAAATATGATTTGTGTGAAAATCTTAAACCGTTTTTTAATCTGGGCTGTTAATTACTGATATTTGAATTATTATGCATGCCAGTCTTTTCCTGTTTGTGAGATGAGTATCTGAGACTGGTAAGGACTAATGAACATTATTAGACGATGAATTTTTGCTCTCCTTTAATTCAGACTGTGTCAGGGCACACCTTGGCATGTGAGAAGAAAGTGTTCAAACACTGTCGTAACAGTATTCAGAGAATTTGTCAAGCTGGGGAGAATGCAGTAATGTCCCAGTTTTCTACCTCCTGCCTACCCCAAACTCTCATATAGAGGTTTAATCTGGTTTCTTTTAATTAGAGGTGGGGGGGGAGAGAATGTTTCCCTGCATAATCACGGATGAACGGCATGTGTCTGATGCATTCACTACTGGTCCTCACACCCAGATATCATGAAAGCTGTGAATACCGAATGTGAGAACTGTAAGGTCTTTCATTTAATTCTTTATTTTAGCTGAGGTAGAGTATGCTATAGTAGATCAGCCAGATTCTCTAGAGTATTATAAGCACTTGCTGCCAGCATAATACGACTATGTTCTGGAATATGATAGAGAGTGCTAAAAATTCTGAACCACAAGGTCAAACCCTGAATGCTTCCAGATATGCAGTGCAGAATCATATTATTTTATGATTTCAGGGAATTTTCTCTGTCTCTGTCACAGATTAGAGTTTTAGGGAAATGCAGATCCCCAATAGGTTTAAAAATGTAATTTCACTATTTTAGTTTCTCTGCCACCGTATTCTCTAATTACCCTTTCGTTTGTGCCGCCAATTTTGTGATACCTAATCTCTTGACAGAAAAGCAGACCTACTCAGCTTCCTAGGAGCAGATACCAAAACTCCCCAGAAGTCTTAGAGTTGTATCTACTAAGCTTACTTCCTCCACGGAATAGAAGTGTATGAAATCCATAACATACTTGGTCCCTACTGGCTTGGAAAGTGAATGAACTATTAGAACATAGAAGTGAGGCATTTGCCTATTTTCATTGGGTTGAGCAGTCTCTATTCTCCCTGAAGATTTGAGAAGTGTTCTTGAGTTATAAATGAGACACTAATAATGGTGGTTGGTGTATTGGCTATTCAAAACTAGTGTACAGTGTATATATCACAAGGAAATATGCACCACATATCTAGTTAGCCATCTATGAATGTTTGAAAAATATCCTTTCTTAGTCCTAAAACACTGTACACTTTTAGTTGACAGAATTCTCTCTCACAGTGGCAAGGGAGCCACAGATGCTAGTTGTTCCGAGCAGCTTCATTGTCCACATGCATGCAAAATCCCTTGGTTTAGCTCAGGATCTTCTAGCTACCATGACATCCATAGAACTGTCCCAGGTCACAATCATGGGACTGTCCCTCTGGCTACACTATAGTGCTGGTATTTTTGCTGGGGTAAGAGATAAAACATAGTGGCGTTTATACTCATGCTATGAACTGATCTTTACCCCCTGCATGATGAGGCTGGAGTGCACCTTACCTTTGGGGCAGAGAGCTTGTTTTATTGTCTGACTTGGAAGCTAATGGAATCTGTTGGGTTTCAAAGGGCTTTGAAGAGGAATGCTTTCTTACTGACAGATCACTGGTTTGATGGGAGATTATAATGAACTTCTGTCCCTGACCATCAATACCAAGTGGCTCCCAAATGCCCTCTATCTCAGGTGCGTCCTTGTAGATCCTCATGGTATTGTGATAACCTGCGGCAAGCGAAGCAGTAAGGAATACAACTATAATGGAAATCTTGCTTAAATCTGATTAAGAGAAGCATAGAATGTTTGAAATCTTATACTGTGGCTGTGGAGGAATTGAAGAAAAATGTCTTTGACTCTACCATAGAATACATTAATTCCTATTGCTGGTGCTTAACCACCTGGTCAATCTAGGCTATTTGCATTCAGTAACATAGTTAAGCATTTCTTGCTGTGAGGCATTTTCAAATTCTTTTGTGGATAAGATTGCTTGGATTCAGAATGAGCTGTCACCTGAAGATAGACAAGATAAAAACATCCATCTACCATCTGCAGACTTATAGCTTGGTGGAACATTTAAACAAGACTCAAGGGGAGGTTGAAGATCTGGGAGGGGGTCAGGGCTGGGGCAGAGTTTTGGGGTGCAGGAGGGGGTCAGAGCTGGGGCTTGGGGTGCAGGAGGGGGCTTGAGGTGCTGGCTCTGGGAGGGGGCTCAGGGCTGTGGGTTGGGGTGCAAGAGGGGGTAAGGGGTGCTGGCTCCAGGAGGGGCCTCAGGGCTGGGTGTTGGGGTGCGGCCTCCCGCCAGGCAGTACTTACCTCCGGCGGCTCCCGGTTAACAGCGCAGCATGGCTGCTGCTAAGGCAGGCTCCCTGCCTACCCTGGCCCCACGCCACTCCTGGAAGGGGCCAATGTGCCCCTGTGGCCCCTGGGGTGGGGGCAGGGGGCATGTGGCTCCGCGCACTGCCCCTCTTGGCAAGCACTGCCCCCGCAGCTCCCATTGGTCACAGCTCCCCGTTCCTGGCCAATGGGAGCTGCAGGGGCAGTGTTTTCAGGCTGGAGTAGTGCATGGAGGAGACCCCTTCCCCCTGCAGCTGCAGGGCTGCGCTGGCCACTTTCGGGAGCAGTGTGGGGCCAAGGCAGGCAGGGAGCCTGTCTTAGCGGCAGCAGATCACAATCAACTGGGAGATCCTCTAGGATCAACCAGTCGATCGTGATCGACCGGTTGGTGACCACTGCTCTAATAGTTGTACTGTTTCAAACCTCCTGTTTTTCAGGAATATTACAAAAGAGTTGGCAGGGGCTGCAGTAACATGGAGTTTCACCCCAGATCTGTTTCACCCCACACAGTTTGGTTTTAGGCCTGGATATAATACAAGAACTGGACCTAGGATCAGTTTTTGGTAATGGATGAAGATAGAGCATCCATAGTGAACCTGAGTTTTGGGATGGAGTTTGTTTGGGAGTTAGGAATGTTTTGTGGGACCTACTTTTCTAAGATCTATTTTGGCATATTTTGCTTAAAGTTTGTGTTTTTTCATTGTTTTAATGCATCCAGGCTCTGATACAGCATAGCACTTAAACATGTGAGTAGTCCCACTACAGTTCTTAAAATTAAGCTCATGCTGAATGTTCTGGTGGGTCAGGACCATAAGGAATTGTATGGGCACAAAGGAAAATGTGTCTGAATGTTGAGTATTCATATGTCTAAGTGAATATACAGTGATACTATCTATTCATATCATGCTTAGTGCAAACTGATACGTCTTTTAAGACAATTCTACTCTTTAGTTATTCATGTATTCAAAGACTGTAAAGGGCATGTCCTGGAACAGAGACATTTCTTGTAGTTCCATTAGATAATATATCCTTGCCAAAGATACATTCTTATTTTATTTAGCATTTATATAGTGCTAAGCATTTACAAGGGCCTTTGTAGTTCCCTCAGTCTAAAGGCCAGATTGTGCACTGCTCTGTACAGATATGTAAGCAGGGAGAGAGTGCAAGGAGCTTCCTGGGCTCCCCTTGCATCCCAGTACAGGGACTGGGCACAGTGCCAGTCATTGTGCTCAGGGGCCTTTTCTCTCTGCAAAATAAGATTAATTCCCATTGCTGCCCATAGGAGTTATGTGTAGCTTACAGTGGGAAGAATCTACCCTGCAAGCACAAGGAATTCACAAGTCCAGTGGTGGTGCTTGATTACCTAAGATGGTTGAATGGGGTAAGGTTGAGGCTCTGGCTCACCCCAGTACTGCACTCGTTTGTGGGTGTGGGGAGTACATACTGCGCCCTTTCAAAAGGTGTCAAAATGGCCACAATACACTTTCATTCCTGGAGACATTGTGCCCTGTCTTGAGCACAATGTTTCTTAGAGCTCTCCATGGGACAGTGCACCTATGTATCCCCCTCAACCTGGCTGGAAGCTTTGCAGCCACATTTTGGACCTAAATTTACATTGTATATACTTAGTTTATATGTATAACTTTGTTATTTCATATTACTTTGAGCATACAACAGGCTGTGTTGGATTAGAGTCCAAATGTAAATGTCATAGAGCATACTATTTAAAAGTATATGTATGAAACCATTTGTGAAATGGTATTTAAATCTGAATCACTGATTTTATTTTGTTGCAATTTAAAAACCATTAGTCGACTTGTCAGATTACTCAGCCTTATCACCTAGTATAATGAAGCAAAGAGTTTTCTAAAGATGCTGCTGTCAAGGAATGCTTGTTTTATTATAAAAAAGTCATTGGTTTCCATTGTGTACTTCATGACTCATAGAATTTAGAGATGGAAAAAGACCTGTTAGGTCATCTCGTCCATCTCCCTGCCACTGCAGAATAGTTTCCTACAGTATATTTTACAGTCCTTTAGCTAATCTAGTTTTAAACATCTCCTCAAGTAATGGGAATTTGACCACTTCCCTCAGGAAACTATTGAACAGTGCAGTAAAAATGATCTTTGTGATGTTTTCCCTGATATTCAGCATAAATTTACTTTTTTTTTTGTTTGTAAAAAGGACACCACCAACTTGAAACCTAGTCTATTTTTTTAAAAAATGGGTTAAATGTATTTGCAAATGCTACATCTGTCCAAGTCCCTTGGCCAATTTTTGTGGTTTTACAATCACATTTCCATATATTTAAAAAAATGTTTTGTTCTTCCCTGTTAAAGGCCCACACAAGGAACAGGCAGTACCAGGGCTAGCCCATTGGAGGCCCTAAGGAGGAATATTTTTGCCCCCCAATACTAAAACAGGCACGTTCTTATAATAAAAAGTAAATAGGGGGCCCCCTTGAACTGCTTGGGACCCTAAGCAATTGCTTAGACTGCTTATGCCTAGTGCAGGCTCTGGGAACGGGGAAACTGACTATCCAGGGGGGAAAAGTGAAAATGACATTTGAAAAAGCACTATCAAATGCCCTGAGTATATAAATGGGAGAGAAGGAGAAGAGAATGGAGATTTTTCTCCCCCGTCTAATCTCTTTCTGTTATGGCATTTTAAATTTAACTTGTAGCAACAATAGGTAAACAAAACCTGATTTTTACGTTGGCAGCTTTAATTTCATCCTATTAGTCCTATTCCTACATACCCTTGTACTACTGTGACACTCTGTACCTCAAAGTAGCACCCTGGAACCCCCATATTCACCACTGTCCTATGATTATGTGTTTTGTACAAAGTATGCCTTGTGAAGTATCATTTAAGAAGTCTTGATTTGTTGAACGCTAATATCCTGTTGGATTGTATGTACTATCATTGTATGTGAAGTTATGAAGTATTGCTATATGTGCTACTGAAGTATGTTGTGAGATTGAGAGATGTCCACAACTGGCCCTTCAGTAGGGACAAAGGAGCAGCTATCACTGAACAGACAGGCATTAATGGCCCAGCAACAAGAATCCACTCTCTGAGAAGCTCCTCAGAGAGAGTACGTATGCAATGAAGACTGCCTGACCCCACATCACAGCAAGGATCTTTCTAGCAGCTGGAAGAAAGTATAAAAGAGGGACAATGACATCATCACTTGGCCTCTCTCCTCCCCTATCTCAACACCTGGAAGATTGTCTGGAAAACTTTGAACTAAGGAGATTGGTCCCAGGCTGGAAGGGAGTCCAGTATGAGTACTGAGGAACTGAGCTGCCTGTAACGTTTCAGGGTGAGAGACTGCTTGATTTAAATCTTGCTTAGTCTGTTAAAGTTAAAATTTAGACTGTTTCTATTTTTATTTCTTAGGTAACCAACTTTGATCTCTATGCCTGCTACTTATAGTCACTTAAAATCTGTCTTTCTGAAGTTAATACATCTGTTTTATATTTTACTTAAAGCAGTGTGTTTTTGGTTGAAGTGCTTGGGGAATTTTAGCTCAGGTTATAAAGGCTGGTGCATGTCCACTGTCCTTCGAAGAAGTGGCAAACTTATTAATGAGCGTGCACTGTCCAAGGGAATCTTGAGCAGTGTAAGATGGTGTATTTCTAGGGTGGAAGGCTGGGAGCTGGGAGGATTTGCTGGTGCCTCTCTCTGTATGATTCACGAATGGCCCAGGGAGTATTCATGCAATTTTGCTGGGTGTGTGGCTCCACATGTTGATGGCTGAGCAATCAGAGCACCTAAAGGAGTGTTGCTGCGTGTCACTGGCATAGGTTTGTGAGAGTTGAGGGGGCACAACGGTCCTGCAGTTCCAGGTTGTATCCCGGGGATCCCGTCACAACTACCGTAAACAGTTCTTCTCCCTCCATCGGATGGATACCATGGAAGTGCTTAGAGTCACTTCTGATGTACTTAGGGTGACCAAATAGCAAATGTGAAAAATCAGGACAAGGGGCTGGGGGGTAATAGGCGCCTATATAAGACAAAGCTCCAAAAATAGGGACTGTCCCTATAAAATTGGGACATCTGGTCACCCTAGATGTCCTAAAGGATTTGTCATTTAGACAAGCTGTAGATGTTATTTTAATCATTTTTTTATGTGAAAGCTCAAATATAAAGGAGTATACAAAAGTTGCAGGACTCTAACATCCTATTTCATTCTGCTTCTGGCTTTTATTAAACTGTTGTTGTTCCTGCTCAAAGATGCAACAGCAATCATTACTAGTGGCTCTAGAGTACATTTCAGCACATCTACTTGTCCATAGATACTATTATCCATCTCGCCTCAGTGGGAAAGTTATGGGATAATGATTTGCAGTATCCTCTAAGACTACATGCAGTAGAAAAATGATTACTGCGAATCTCTGAAACAAAACAAAAAAATCAGTTTAATTAAACAAGCACCAAAACAATAGAACAAATACGTATAGCAAAATTAAAGTAAAGTTTTATTTCCTCCTGTCCTCATCTTTTGTTGTTGTTTTGTTTTTTAAAGCAGACATTAAATGTATTGTCCTCTTTTTTTAACCTCCACACTCTGCCTAAAGTTTCACAAGATAAAGAATAATCTACAGGCCAAGATCTCAAAACTGGCTTTTAGGGGGCCTGAAAAGCTACTCTGTGCTTAAACAGTATGGTGGTGTAAGGATTTTTAGGGAGCCTATCTGACCAGAAGACTTCGGAGAGCCTTACAGTATACCTCCCGCTGGGTCCCCCCTTAAGCCCATCTATCAGAGCTGGAATAAAAGAAACCACCACACGGATATGAACTCACAACAACACTTTATTTACTAAAGGAGAAGGAAGGAAGGGGGGGGGATGGATTAAGGACACTGGAGATTTGGAATATAAGCACACACATGCACACACACACACTCAATAAAGCAAAGATGTTTTTTCTACCTCCTCCAGGTACTGCCGGTGGCAAGGCTGTAGAATCTGGACCGGTGAGATCAGTGATGGACACCAACGGTGGATCACAGGTGTCAAAGACAGGTAAGTAACCCTGTCTCAGACCCACCCTATCCCTTTTTGCATCGTCTATAGGTGAGTGTCAGATCTAACTAACTGGATCTAGTCCGAGAGTGCACATCTGCTTCCCAAAAGAAAATAACTAATAAACCCTAAGAGGACAACTTCATTCAGTGAGTGGCTACTGCAGGCCAGTAACCAATGTGGAAGGTGTATCACACCACAGAGAGAGAGAGAGAGCTTTAAACTCTAAGTCCCAGAGATTCCAGCACTCAAGAGCCCCTGGTCCCGCCCTTCATTTGTTTATATAGAAACCAGTTACTTAGCAACAACTGATTCCCGCTCTTTTCACTTTCCTGCCTTTTGCCTAGAATTAGGGCACAAGAAACTGTCACAACATGGAGGTCACTTTGTTCTTATCCAGACCAAGATGGCCACCTAATAAACAATGCCCTAAAATCCAACTGGGTGTGTTCCTTCCCCAAGAATTTGGCAGGGCTGTAATTAACAGTGGCAGGATGAAGGTTAAATAATTAATGATATAGGGTTTCACCAGCTGGGCATCCAACAGTATTTTATTTCTTTCCACAAGAGATTCATAAATGAACAAGGACCGTCAGAGCAATGGATTTAGACAAATCAAACTTAACAGAGAGTCTTCTGGCAGACAGAGAAATCAGCCCCATGATGGCCTGAAGCCATTTAGCAAAAAAACCAACAAGCAGACCCGTTTCAATTTTTTACAGCTCTCCCACCAGTCTGATTGTTTATCTGAGATTTATTTTCACAAATAGCCATCTTTATAGTATTATCCTCATCTAAAAACAAGAGACAATGGTTTCAAGTCAAGACATGGTAATACCCAAATCGGTTGCCCTTAATTCCAGCACTTCCAGTAGTAGTAATAAAAATAATACTTACTATTTGCATAGTACTTTATATCTTCCAAAACCCAACCAAACAAAACCTAACAGCTTTACAAACATTAACAAGCTATGCCCTCTGAGCTGTGTAAATTTTCTCCCTTAATTTATAGATGTATAAACTTGAGACAGAAGGCCGTTAAGGGCCAAATTTTCACAAGCAGCCTGTAATTGTAGTTTTCTCAGTTTTTGCCTGGCAAACCTTAGAAACTTTTAGGGCCTGATTTTTCAGAGCCTCTGAGCACACTTGCCTAGGGCTGGCCTTACCACGAGGTGAACTGAGGTGGCCGCAGACACAATTTTCTACGTTCTGGGTCCTACACTCTGAGTTTCTACACAGTCTGGCACCTGAGGTGGCTGCCTCAGTTCACCTCATGGTAAGGACAGCCCTGAACTCATCTAGATATTTGCCTAGTTTTACAACAGGCTACATAACAAACACTAGCATAGTCAGTACAAACTAAAATTTCATACAGACAATGACTTGTTTATACTGCTCTGTATACTGTACACTAAAATGTAAGTACAATATTATATTCCAATTGATTTATTTTATAATTATATGGTAAAAATAAGAAAGTCAGCAATTTTTCAGTAATCGTGTGCTGTGATACTTTTGTATTTTTAAGTCAGATTTTGTAAGCAAGTAGTTTTTAAGTGAGTTGAGACTTGGGATATGGAAGACAAATCAGACACCTGAAAGGGGTACAGTAGTCTGGAAAGGTTGAAAGCCACTGTAATAGAGCAATGTATAAAACATTCAATTTGTGAATACCTGGAGGATGAAGGGGTAATCACTAGCAGATTTACCAAGAACAAATCATGCCAAACCAGCTTGATTTCCTTCTTTGACAGGGTAACTGATTTGGTGGATAGAGGGAATGCAGTGGACATAATATACCTGGACTTCAGCAAGGCTTTTGACACAGTCTCACATGGCATTCTGATAAGTAAGCTGGAGAAATGTGGACTTGACAGAACTACCATTAAGTGGATACATAATTTGGTTAAATAACCACAAAGAGTAACAATTAATGGAATGATGTCAGATTGGAGGAAGGTCTCAAGTGGGGTTCCACAGGGATCTGTTCTGGGTCCGGTGTTGTTTAACATCTTAATTAATGACCTGGATGTAGAAATAGATAGCATACTGATTATGTTTGCAGATGACACAAAGCTGGGGGGTTGCCAATACTTTGGAGGATAGAGCTAAAATTCAGAGGGATCTTGATAAATTGGAGAACTGGGCTATAGACAACAAAATGAAATTCAACAAAGACAAATTTATGGTGCTACACTTAGTGAAGAAAAACCAAATGCACAAATACAGAATGGGGAGAAACTGGCTTGGCAGTAGCATTTCTGAGAAGTATCTGGGAGTCATGGTGGATCACAACCTCAGCATGAGTCAGCAATGTGATACTGTTGTAAAAAAAGCAAATGCAATTTTAGGTTGCATTAACAGAGGCATAGCTGGCAAGTTATGGGAGGTGATAGTACCGCTCCACTTGCTGCTGGTTAGGCCTCAGCTGGAGTACTGTGTCCAATTTTGGTCACCAATGTATAGGAAGGATGTAGAGAAACTGGAAAGGATCCAGAGACGAGCGACAAAGATGATCAAAGGGATGGAATGCAAGCCATATGAGCAAAGGCTGAAGGAACTGGGTATGTTTGGAAAAGAGGCGATTTAAGGGGGG
Source organism: Emys orbicularis (assembly GCF_028017835.1). Taxonomy (NCBI): domain Eukaryota; kingdom Metazoa; phylum Chordata; order Testudines; family Emydidae; genus Emys; species Emys orbicularis. The sequence goes on from NC_088684.1 coordinate 220,858,066, forward strand.
ATATGATAATGGTCTTTAGATACTTGAAAAGCTGCCATTAAAAAGATGGAGAAAAGTTGTTCTCTCTTGCCACAGAGGGCAGAACAAGAGACAGTGGGTTCAAACTACAGCATAGCAGATTTATATTAAATCTCAGGAAAAACTTCCTAACTGTAAGAACAGTAGGACAATGGAACAGACTGCCTAGGGAGGTTGTGGAAGCTTCTTCATTGGAGGTTTTCAAAAGGAGGCTGGATCGCCATCTGTCTTGGATGGCTTAGAGACAACAAATCCTGCATCTCGGCAGGGGGGGTTAGACTAGATGACCCTTGTGGTCCCTTCTAACCCTATGGTTCTGTGATCTTGTTCATTGTGCCTTTCCTTTGTGTTCATCATTCTTTCTGTGCACACACTCGCTCTCTTCCTCGTTTTCCTTCTCATTTCTCCCCCCCCCACTACTTCCTACTTACTTCCACAGTCCCTTCCCATAATTCCTCTTGTACACTTACACCACAATGAGTGTCTCCAAAAAACTCTATAAAGTTAGTTTTTGTCTGGGAAATTTGTTTTATTTAAATTTACAAAATACTTATGTGAAGATGAAGTTAAGGAGGAGATTACATATCACTCAGTTTTACCTGCTGCTTGTTCTCCTGTGTGCAAACACACACATCAGTTTCTCCCTCCCTCCTGTTCCTACATTACCCAGCACGCACTCCTGTTTTCCTTGCCCTTCTGAGTGGGTATAGAATCCCCTGCACAATCCTTTTCAGTGAATTTTCCCATCCTGCCCTCTCTAATGAGTAGATCTGGTGCAACGGATAGTTTTTAAAAAGAAATGTTTTGGGAAAATGGTCAATTTTTATTGCTGTTCTTCAGAGCTGAAAGTTATCTGTCAGAGGCTGTTACGGAAAATCTTCCAAGAGAAACTTACGAAGATGGGCTAGCTTTCCAACAGCTGCCACCTCCCATTGTTCTCAATAGGAGTGAAGCAACACTGTTTTCAGAGAAGATGATGGAGAGGAATACTGTGAGGTAATTAATGGAAGCAGTGGCCATCTTTACTAAGGGCAGCTGATTGCTTCATTCCTTTGAGATGTCTGCCATTTTGAAACTGGGCAATTTTTTGTGGACTTCTGTAAAGAGCAACATTATTCTTCAGCATCTAGTGATCCTATTTTTCTCCAAATGTTGCCTATGTATCAGATTTCAGCAATCTTTAGCTATTTGGAAAATTCTAAGAGTCTGTGTCCATTACTGAAACTATTCAGGACAAAAACAAAAAACTGAGCCAGGGAGCTAAATTTCTTAGACTCATTTTAAAATTAATTTTAATTAATAAATAATTAACCAGTTTACTTGTAAATTCTTAAAATCATTTAGTGCTCAGAGAGTAAGTGCTCTAATTTTTGGGTTGAGCATGCTGTATTCTTCATATATAGTAAAGTCATTGTGATGCACTAGACCTCAAAGTAGTACCCTGTAACGGCCATATTCATCATTTGTATATCACTGTGATATTTCATACAAAGCATGCCATGTAAGATACCATATGAAAGCTCATGATCTGCTGAAATTCATTGCTCTTCAAAATATGCATATCATTATTGTGTATGAAGTTATGAGATTTTGCTATATGGTTGTTATTGAAATATGTTATGAGTTTGGGAGACGCCCGCTGCTAGCTCTCTAGTGACAACAAAGGTGGTGACCCACTCCCAAACAAGTGTTAAGCAACCATCACAAGCCTTTGACCAGCAGGGGAATTGTAAAGAAGAGATTTACAATTCTGTAAGAGACAGTTGCGCAAGCACCACAAAATGGGGATTGCTCAACTCTGAGACTCAGCAAAGAGTATAAAATAAGGGACAGTGGCATCATGAGTCCACCTCTCTCCTCCTCCACCTACGCTGAAGGAAACAAGAACGCTGGGAAGACAAGGACTTCTAACTGAGGAGATTGGTCCCAGGCTGAGAAGGAAATTTAGCCTGAGTGTTAAGAACGATCACCTACCTGCAATATCCAGTGGGGTGAGAAAAGCTGTTAGATTCAAATCTTGCTTAGTCTAAAAGTTTAAGATTTAGAATGCATGTTTATTTTTTATTTTCTTAAAGTAACTACCTCTGACCTTTATGCCTACCACTTATAATCACTTAAAATCTTCCTGTAGTTAATAGACTTGTGCTGTTCAAGAGACGGTCTTGAGCAGTGTAAGACAGTATATTTCTGGGGTGCAAGGCTGGGGGCTTGGAAGATTTGCTGGTGTTTCCCTGTTCATAGTTCATGAGTGGCTTGGAGAACATTCATGCAATTTAGCTGGGTGTGCCTCTGCATGCTGGTGACTGAGTGACAGCAATGCCTGCAGGAGTTTGCTGCTTGTCACTGGCAAAACATTGTGAGAGACAGCCCAGGCTGGAGAGTTAAGGGGGCACAGCAGTCCCACAGTTCCAGGTTGTACCCTGGGAATCCCATCACAGCCATCTGCTATAGGTATGAGCTGCCAGGATTATATGTATTACTAAATAAATGAAAAAACAGTGTAAAGTGTGTGTTTGTGTATGACATTTAAATTTCCTGATTGATAGTACTGTCAGAGTTCTGTCCCTTAACCGGTTGAGGGTAAATTTTGAACATGAACCTGTCACTAAAATATTTACTTTCTGAAAGGGAAGGAGTAGCAGAGAATTTATATGACTGTATGACGCCCATATAGGCATTATTTTCTTGTGTGAGTCTCATTAATTTGGTGTGTGATATTTAACATGCTCTCTGACGTGCTGATATTCTTAGAATGTCAGTAGATGTTTCTTATTTATAAACTCACTACTTAAGTCAGAATAGTTTTGTTATCAGAGTTTTTAATCAAAACCCTGGGGGGAGTGGTTGGATAATCCTCTTTCCATGTATTTTTGGTATTAAATTTTAATAGTTCATCTCTCTCAATGTTAGTTTGAGCATAGAAGTTCTGATCTAAGGCAGGCTTTTGAATAAAGGTCCAATTTAAATATAGAAAAGAGCACTATATTTTACCTACAGATATTTAGCATAATCTAGCAAAATCTGCCAGTACTTTTTGATATTTATTTGCAGAAAAAGCCTGATAAATATCAATAATAATAAAAACGCTCTTGCAGAGTGTTTTAAGGATATTGTGAAGTCGCAATAGTGGTTCTACTGTTAAGGTTATAACTCACTGTCCATTAGAAGCTCAATATTGAACCTGTCTTTGATTTTCACAAAAAAAAGCTTCTTTCTTCCTAAAATTTGTTGTGTCATGTCTAGTGTAAGTAAAATGCTCAGTGAAAGATTGAGATTAATTGGACAGTGTGGTTTTTGAGTGGTTAGAAATTGCAGGGGAGGGAGTGTTTTCATATGTATGAAGGTCTTAATTTGTTTGAAAAGTGATATAAAAATGCCTTTGTCCAGACATTACACAATTGAGTCCTTAGTACTGGAAAGCACCTGGTAAATAGACCTTTTTATCAGATAAGATGCAATACATTGCAGTTACTACAAAAATGTGAATGACAGAATTCCATCAGGATCTGTGGTATTTAAAAAAGTTTTTGATCGGTCTTACAAAGCTTACCAGCTCTGCTAACACACCCAACATAATTATGCTCTTTAAACCTAATAGCTTTGGTTCAAGGAGCGTAGTAAGTCCACAGGGACTGTAACTTTTTTAAAAAGTGAAAATTATCGTAGATCCTTGTTTATGTTTGTTCAGTGACTTGGGGCTATAGGAAATACTTACGCATATGCTTTCCTTTATGTGCTTTAGTCCCAATAGCAAAGCACTTAAGCATGTGAGCAATCCCATCCCTATTTAGCAAAGCACATAGGTACATCCCATTTGCTTCAGTATTATTTGTATTATGGTAGCATGCAGGAGCCCGTCATGGACCAGAATCTCGTAATATTAGGCATGTACAAATACGTAACAAAAAGACAATCCCTACCCTGAAGATCTTGCAATCTAATGAATCAATAGGATTTAGATTGGAATGATGATAATCCTACAATTCAAGTATTCCTAAAGGAGAGCAATAGTATATTAGCTGAGTTTACTTCAGTATGTTGTTGAATACAGATGGCCATAAGCATGTGTTAAGTGTTTTTTTGAATCAGGACCTGTGAGAAGTGCCATTTGAGTTAAAAAAGAATATTCACAATGTGTAAAATTAAGTACAAGTCTAAGTCTTTACAAGTCAGGACATAAATCTTAAATAATTAAATTACATTTTCCAGTTGAAAATAAAATTGATATTGTCTGACAGCCAATAACATATCAAAATCTTAAAGCCCTGCCCTTTGAATGGCTGAAACTCCTAGCATCCCAGGATAATTGAGAAACATGCTTTCCTCATTTAAAACTCTACCTCCATGTTATGATTTTATAAATATTTGAAAAGTCAAGGTTAAATCATCGTACTCCTGGGTTTTACAACTGGCATGCTTTTTTCTCCTTTACCGCTCTCCTTTTATACCCTTGCACTTCCAAAAAAGTGCAGTGCTGGACTGAATTCAATATCTCGTTTATGAATGTAACCTCTATTTTTTTTAGTGAATTTGTTTTGTGCTATCAAGGAGACAAAGTACAATTCCTTTCCGTTGAGAATGCTGATAATATAATGAGTGAAACTTTGGGAATGAATAATCAAAATGCTGGTGTTTTGTTTCCCTAACAGAAAAAGATAAGGGGTCAAATTCATCACTGGTGTAACTCCATTGCAGCATGTCTGGTTCTTTTCCTCCCTTAATAATTATACTAGCATAAATGCTGTTACAGAAGCCCTGATTAAGGGCACTAATAAGACTTCATCATTATTCTCTGATAGAAGATTTCTCTTCCTTTTACTCTGCTAGGTAGGGGAAAATAAACATCTCAGTCTTCATCACCTTAATTTTTGATACATAATAGTTACTGAGTTTTTGACCTGGCCTGTAGCATTTTATTCCTGTAACTATATTAACACATCAGTAAAATATTATCTAAAAATAACAAAAAGATAATATCAAGGCTGCTAGGTCTAAAATTAGATGTAACATCTTTGTAGATGTGTCCGTCCAAGAGTAGAGTGATATTTCAATACCTACCTAACTACTTAATTTAGGTGCTGGTTTCCTTGGTAATTAGTGTCCTATCTGGTCACAAGAATGGAGCTGACAGGCAGAGGGGAAAGTAAGTCCCTATGTGTGATCATGACCATAAACCACACCAGCTTCAAAAATTAATGATACAAAAGCAGTTATTTGTACAAATATTGGTGGGAGAGGTGGAAGAAGAAAACTCTAGGGGCAACCTTGGAAGTGTCAGTTATTGAAATTCAAATCTCTATCAGATTAGCATGTTATTATTTGTATACCTAATAAATGAAAAGGCAGAGAAGGCTAGTATCAGAGAATAACAATGTGGTTGTGACGTTGCACCCCATAATACTTTATGGAAATATGCTTATGAAAGTAAATATGACATAACTGGAATATGTGTTATGCTAGATATGCCATGTAACATATCTCTGCAAAGGTTATGATCTCCTAGATATATTCATCCTATTTGTATGCATGTATCATTTTTGTATTAGAAGTTATGAATATTGGCTATGTACTTATTTAATTTTAAGTAGCCTCAGTGAAGCAGTTGGTCAGCCTCCTGAGAAAAGACTATTCTCAGTAAGTGCCCAATCAAGAAACACTTAAGCTAACAATTAACTCTGAGACGCCAATCCACATCTGAGCTTTCCCTGGGAATGTGGCCTGGCTGGTAAGGAACTGAGTCATGCATGGACATGTGACCTGCCCATGTGACTCCAAAACTCCATCTTGAAGCTGGATTCTGCATAGGGGGAGGGAGGGGTTTAGACCCACATGGAGAAACTATATAAAGCCTTGGGAGACTCCTCCATTTTGTCTTCAGCTGGCTCAAGAGGTAGCCTCTCCACCCCCAAAGGGTACCTGAAAGAAACTGGAACAAAGGACAGTAACTGCAGGGGTGTGAGTGATTGCTGGACCCAGACTAGAAGAAGGCTAGTCTGTAAAAGAAGCTTATTGGAACATCTCTGAGGGTGAGGTTTCATCTGTAATTACTTTCTTACTGTATTAGGCTTAGACTTGCGTGTTTTATTTTATTTTGCCTGGTAATTCACTTTGTTCTGTCTGTCATTACTTGGAACCACTTAAAGCATACTTTTTGTATTTAATAAAATCACTTTTACTTATTAATTAACCCAGAATATGTATTAATACCTGGGGGGGGGGGGGCAAAGAGCTGTGCATTTCTCTCTATCAGTGTTATAGAGGGCGAACAATTTATGAGTTTACCCTGTATAAGCTGTATACAGGGTAAATCGGATTTATTTAGGGTTTGGACCCCATTGGGAGCTGGGCATCTGAGTGTTGGAGACAGGAACACTTCTTAAGCTGTTTTCAGTTAAGCCTGCAGCTTTTAGGGGGCGTGGTTCAGACCTGGGTCTGTGTTTGTAGCAGGCTAGCGTGTCTGGCTCAAACCAGGCAGGGCACTGAAGTCCCAAGTTGCCAGGGAAAACGGGCTCAGAGGTAGTCTCAGCACATCAGGTGGCAGTTCCCAAGGGGTTTCTGTGAAGGGTTGGATCACAGTGGTATCATTAGTACCCCTAAACTGGGTATATGTAACAGCTATTTATGCTAGTATAATTGTTCAGAGAGTAAAAGAATGGAAGGAACTTTACACAAACAATGCAAGTCATGCTGGACCTCCATCTAGCTTGGAATGGTGATAATCCTACAATTCAAGAATTCCTAAAGGAGAGCAATAGTATATTAGCTGAGTTTGCAATAACTCCTCAACTATTTGGAGGCATAATTTAGCTCAAATGTCTGCTGCAATATAGATCCATACTTTCATCACCATTCCAGAAATTGACATGGGGTCTTGTGCCTCTTCCAAGGCAAAAAGATCACTAATGACCTCAACCCTCTGAGGGTCTCCCAGTACCTGGCAGAAAATAGGGTTGGTTGAAATTGTCATCCATAACTCTGTAACTGCTAAACCGCTAAATCAAAACTTTGGATTTAACATCTCCTGAAGTTGTCAGGATTTAATAAAATCTAAGGTATAAAACCAGTTGAACAATAATTACAGAATAAACTGTTTTCAGTCAAGAAGTGGAAAAGAAGCCTGTCACAGCTGTCTGTTTCCAATTCCTGTTTTTCAGAGTGCAGATCCAGAGCCACTGTGATCATGGCTAGTTGCTTTTTCAGGTAAAAAGGCTGTTTCAATTATTTAAAAAAAAATGCTTCACTGCCATTAATTTGCTGTTCACCTTCTTTATACAGTAAGTTGCATTGAAAATCTTAGTCCCACAGGTGTGTGTTAGCTCTGGAAAATTCTTTACACCTCTTCACAAGGGATGGAATAATTTAGATACTGTACATACCACCTTCTAATTTGGAAAACATCCAACTCCTAATCCCTACTGCAGCTTTTAAGATCTGGTTCTTGACTATTAAAGGTTTACAAACAGGGCAGTTCTATTGCTAACATTAGTAGGCTTTTTCCCCCTGTGAGTCAATTAGTCAATACTAATATAATCAGACCTCCATCTAACAACCAGGCTAGAAAGTTTTTAACCATTTTGCAAGGAATCTCTAGCTTCCTGCCTTCATACCTTCTCTGAGAGGTGACCTATTCTCAGGATCAAATTCACTGATGGGAGCAAACTTGCACCCCCTAAAATAGCATGATGTAATTGGGAAGGATGGGGAATTCAGATGTTTTTCTATGGGGAGCGAGTTTAAATTCCAGATTGGGCTTCACGGGAATCTGTCAACAGTGGCTGCTTGGGAGAGGTGTAGAATCAGCATATTTCCCAGCAGACCAGCTCTGTGCCTGGGTGCCATTGGACCTCATTCCAAGGGGACTTTCTACTTCCACTAGGGGGCCTACAGCTTGAGTTGAACTGGCAAAATGAACAAAGCCTTAGAGCTCTAATTCTCCTTTTGTTTTTGAGCTCAGTTGGATGAAAGAAAAATAAAGAGCTAGGAGTCAGCAGCATACTAAACATCAGAACTTAGGCTTTCCTACTAATCCTTTCAAAGCCCTTATATACACCTGAACAAAATACAATCTGGTGGAACTCCTTTTGTGAGTGCTATTAGGCTGATTAGCAGTTGCTCAAAAGGACCCTCTGGGAACATTAATAAAGGACGGAAGTGAGCGACTCAAAAACAGTCTTGTTGATGCCTGCTACTGTCCTCAGATGAGTCAAAAACACCACACGATCAACTGCTTCAGAGTCAGCTGATCGAAATAGCAATATCAGCATGGATTCCCAAACTTTATCTATCCATCAGGAGATCATCTATCCACACCACCAATGCTGTTTCTGTGGTGTACCTAGCTCTTAATCCAAATTGACAAAGATCTAGCACAGGGGTATCAAACTCAATTTACCTTAGGGCCAGTGCCAGTCCTCAAATCCTCCCAGCGGGCCAATAATGTCACTGAAGATGGTGTTCAGAAAAGAAAATGTTTATATTGTATTTTTTATTTAGAATTTCTTAGAAATAATAAAACTGTTATACAACTTTATAAAATTCTTCGCCTGCCAGAGAGTTTTTAGTGTTTGCCAGACACCTGGCAATCCCTCGGTTCTGTCAGTTTGTTGATGTTTGGCCTCAGTGACTGAGGAGTTGAAACCTTCAGGATTGCAGCAAGGTGTGCATCAGATAGTTGTGTTGGGTATTTTGACTTGTTTATATTCATTGTGGAGAAAAAAGTGATGCTGCCTCCATGGCTAACTTTGCCTGGCGACTAGTGATGGTATTTCTGTTCCTCTCCCCCAGCCAATGGGAGCTGCAGGGGGTGGTGCCTGCAGCAGACATTGCCGGCAGCATGTCTGCATGCGTCTCTCCTCTGCGGGCCACAGTGGGGAGGTTCTTGGGCTGCAGATGGCCCATGGCCTAGGACTTTGAGATCCCTGATCTAGCAGTTCTGAGGTTTTCTTACCACAACTTTCTCTATAACCTTAATTGGAAATGGAAGATTAGATACTAGGTGATAATTGGATGGATTGTTAAAAGCATTAGTCTCAAGACCCTTAAAGGGTGAACCATCAAAACATGTCCCAAAGCCTGACAAGGTAGGTGCATCCCAACCTCAAGGACACTGATTGATCCATGACAAAGGCAAAGTTTCTAATTGCTAAACCTCCTGTCTGAGCCTACACACTAGATCAAGAGTATGTACAGCTTTGTGAGCTGCGCCATTAACTTCCAGGGGTGGTCCCATGGTTGAAATAAAATCCTGAAATGATTCAGAGGATTTAAAAACAACAGAAACCACTGGTGACAACAATAGTTTAGGACCAAAAGTGAAGAACACCTTACTCATCTGAAACTCCATTTTGTCTAGCTAAAATTCACCCTCTAATTACCCAAGTGTAATACAAATTGAACACTGAGGACTGGACTGTTTAGAACAGCTTATGTCATTTTACCGTGTCTTAGTATAATGGGGCCTTTCTACTTGAGAGATATTAATAGATTCTACTACAATACAGATAAATAATAATTGAGGCTAACAATTCTTCCTCTTGTGGAAAGTACCATAAGCTTTTGAACAATCACAGATAGTTAGGATCTTGATTTTACATCCCATTCAAAAGAGGGCACCTCCACTGGCAAGGTATTTTCTTACCCCGTTCTGGGGAATTGGTACTGTACCGACCCAAAGAAAAGTGTACTATCATTAACACCACCTCCTGCAACACCTAGGTTTTCTTAAAAGGTCTCCTATCCTACTTAACAGGCCCTCAAATCGTCTTAGCTTATGAGATATGATGAGATCACCGCCTGAGGTGGCATGGATGGAAAATCAGAACCACTGAACAAAGAAAATGCTGAAATTTCATCCTCTGTAGGATTTCCAGTTTCATTAGCCTGATTGAAAGCAGCATTTCACTAAATGTAAAACTGCAGCAAAGCTCAGCACAGATAGTGCATTTAATGTATGCTCTGGGCAATGAAGCCGAAACTATTTTCAAGTAATTTTCTTCAATGTTGGATTCAGCCATCCTATAAGTCTTAATAACATAGGACTTTTCTTTCTTTGAACAGCAACTGGTGCCACTGCCAGTGCAGGCCTAAGTCCTCCATCACAAAGTTGTGCCATTATTTCATGTAGCATGATGTTACCTAGCATCATGTAGCAATATAATATCACAATGTGATGCTGTCATATCCACCTCAAATATGTTTTTTTCAGTTCTATAATTGTATGAAAGACTGTCAGTGCCTATCAGTGACTCTTAAGGGAATGCCTACTTTTGGAGCTGGAGCTGGCGGTGTGATTCCCAGCTTGAGGAAATATACTTGCGCTAGCTCTGATTTGAGGGAGCATGCTAAAAATAGAATATAACTGCAGCAGCATGGGCTGCAGGATGGGCTAGCCACCCTGAGTATTTACCCATCTGAGACCATTGGCATTTACTTGGATGACTAGCTAGTTGTGCCACCACAGCTGTGCTGTTTTTAGCATGGTAGCTTGATCAGAGCTAGCATGAGTGTGTCTCCTCAAGTCCTCCCCACCCCCATAGATCCAAGAGGTGCATTCAGAGGTGTGACTGCAGCATGTGTAAACGTATTCAAACTAGTTTTGATCTGGTTAGCTTCAATAACAATAGCAGTGAAGTTGCAGCAGAATGTGAAGCGGCCGGGGCTAGCCATTCAAATACAGACTGTGGGGGGGGGAGGGCACGAAGGCTTGTATAGCCTATGCTGCCACCGTTTCATGGCTATTGTTGGAGATAGCTAGATCAAAGATAGTGCATGTATGCCTACAAGTGTTGCAATCATACCTCTCATTGCAGTATAGACATATCAATTTTTTATCCATTTTCATCCTAACTATGCTCTAGTTAAGGACAGAATTATATTTACGGTCAACAAATACAGAAGTATTCTGCTCAGAAAGGGGAAGATGTGGGTGTTGTGTCTTTATATGTGGAGATAGACGTATGCAAAAGACAAAAAGTGAAAGTGGGAGATGCTGAAAAGAGCTTTGACAAAATTTTACCTGTTTTTTATTTCTAACCGTAGAAGCATGATGCTGTGTTACACTTTGTCATTGACACTGAGCAGCACCTTTTGCCTCAGTTTTGGTATGTCAGTGTTTCCAATTTTCTACCCATTTTAAATGCTCCCTGTGGTAGTTTGCAGCCAGGCTTAATCACATAATACACTTTATCTGTTTGGTATTTGGGGGTCCTAGGCCATGACTCGGGGTTCTAGGTGCTAATAAGTAATAATAATAATGACTTTATGTCTGCTCAGAGAAAATTCATTTTCAGAAATGTATTCTAGAAAAGTTTCTTCGGGATTAAACGACAGAGGTTGCTGGGATAAAAATAGCTCTCTTTAGAATAGCTGATTTTGGCTTCACTTCGTGTCTGTTTGCCGTCGCGATGTACAGTTGATATTTAAAAATTTAAACACGATGGACCTGATTCTCCACTGCCTAGCATCTTGTACTGTCATTTACACCTGTGCAAGTGGGTGTAAAATGCTGCCATTCTGACTGGGTAGCACTTTACATCCATTTTCCACTCACTTTGTGCAGGTGTAACTGATTACACTGCTCTACAGCCAAAATGCTTCTGAAATAAATGTAGTCAAACTTTACTAATTCTGGGTCACTGAGAACGAAAATGATGCTTAAAATTGTTGATTGGTTCTAGTTTTCAAGATATGCTATTGGGTCAGTATATACGACCCTTGACTTGGGAATGGCGGAGGATAAGTGAGTTATAAAGGGAAGGGATCTCAATTTAAACCAGAAATGACTAAAATACATCTTTGACTGGATCTATGAATAAATCTATGACTGGGTTTGGACAGTACTTGCTTTTTAGGCAAAACAATGAATGATGCAATCTGAAGCTGGTATTGCGTCATACATGATATGAATTGCATCATGTTATTCCTAGAAGTCATGGATGATGCAACCATAACGAAGCTTACATCACTCTGCTGAACAAATTGCCCTATATCAGCTCTAGAAATCATACAGTGTCGTGCTCTCTTATTTGTCAGTGTTTGATTTTGCAAAGGGACACATTTCTGTTTAGCCAAAGTGAGCAGAGATGCCTCGTACTTGTGTGAACAGTGCAGATAACTTCTGCTATGTTTGTGGTGAAGTGACTTTTGCATCACAAAAGCGCAGTATAACCACTATGGTTAAGAAAGCCTATCGCCTTTATTTTGGCCGCAAAATTGGAGATCAGGACAAGAGGTGGGCCCCACACATATGCTGCAACACTTGTGCAACAAATCTTCGCCAGTGGTTGAACAGGAAAAGGAAATCTATGCCTTTTGCAGTGCCAATGATTTGGAGAGAGCCAACAGATCATACCAGCAATTGTTACTTCTGCATGGTGCCTCCAGTTGGGAAAGGTGTGTCAAAGAAGAAAAAGTGGACTATGCATTATCCAAACATTCCATCAGCTATAAGCCCAGTACCCCACGGAGAAGGACTGCCGGTTCCTGATGCACCAGAATCATTCTCACTTGAGTCAGATGAGGAAGAGGAAGAGGATGAAACTTCTGGTCCTGAACCATCAATGTCACAGGACCCACATTTTCTCCCATCCTCCTCCTCTGAACCACACCTCATAACACAAGGTGAACTGAATGACCTTGTCAGGGATTTGGAACTACCCAAGAGTAAGGCAGAGCTGTTGGGCTCCAGACTACAGCAGTGGAATCTCCTGGCAGGTGATGTTAGGGTTTCCATGTTCCGTGACCGTCAAAAGGATCTTGTCCCATTCTTCTTCATGGAAGGTGATCTTGTAGCCTGCAACAACATCGATGGTGTGATGGCAGCCCTCAACATCGTTCACGATCCAGATGAGTGGAGACTGTTCATTGATTCATCGAAGACGAGTCTTAAAGCTGTTTTACTGCATAATGGCAATGTTTTGCCATCAATTCCAGTTGGTCATGCAGTCCATATGAAGGAAACCTATGACAACATGAAACAACTTTTGAGGTGCATAAACTATGACCAACATCAGTGGCAGCTTTGTGGCGATTTGAAGGTTGTTGCTCTCTTGCTTGGTCTGCAGACTGGACACACAAAGTACTGCTGTTTTCTCTGCGAATGGTATAGTCATGCACGAGATTCCCACTACATCAAGAAAGATTGGCCACTCCGACAGTCATTGGAGCCTGGGAGGAAAAGTGTTCAGCATCCACCACTTGTTGAATCAAGGAAGATTTTTTTACCACCCTTACACATCAAGCTGTGTCTGATGAAGAACTTTGTCAAGGCCATTGACAAAACACAAGCAGCTTTCAAGTACCTCCGTGGAAAATTTCCAAGCTTAAGTGAAGCTAAGATAAAGGAAGGTGTCTTTGTTGGTCCTCAGATTCGTGAACTTCTTCGAGATGATGCATTTGACCATGCACTGCGTGGCAAGGAAAAGACGGCATGGAAAGCCTTCCAGTTAGTGGCAATACATTTTCTCGGAAACAACAAGGCAGACAACTACAGGTTGTTGGTGGAAAACCTCCTCAAGGCATACAAAAGCCTTGGTTGCAACATGTCACTAAAGATACATTTTTGGCACTCTCATCTAGATTTTTTTCCACCGAACTGCGGAGCAGTGAGCGACGAGCACGGCGAGCGTTTTAACCAGGACATTGCAACAATGGAGAAACGCTATCAGGGCAAATGGAGCCCATCAATGCTTGCAGACTATTGCTGGACAGTGACAAGAGATGCTCCATTTAATGAATACAAGAGACAAGCCAAGAAGCGCCGAGTAGACACTGAATAGGACTAAACTATGTACATAATAGTTTTTTGCCTTTTGTTTCATAATAAATTTTATTTATATAACCCTTTTGCTGATTTTTAAAGTGTTACATAAACAGGACAGGTGAAATATTATCATGTAAAGCAACCATAAACACATGAAAAGACCTAGGTTTACAATTTATTATTAAAACTCTACTATCTACACAATATACATAGACATAAAATGTAAAAACTTAAATATCTTAGAAACAGTAGCCAATCAGTTGTTTTAATTGTCATATTTGAATTCAGCACATCAAAATACATAATAAATAGCACATTTTATCTCTGAAGCAGACGACTTCTCAAATTGTAGACCAGTGTTACACAAGGTGCAAGGTAGTGGAAAATCAGGCCTGGTGGGATTATATTCCCTATGAAAACAAACAAGCTTTGCTCATTGTTGATATGTTATATTTAACGTGAAAACATAAAGAGTGACAAAAACTTTGTGTCATGGAACTTTATTTCCCCAAGTATTTTCTAACACAGGAGTTCTTAGCCTGGGGGTTGGAACCCTCAAGATCGTTGTGTCAGGATATTGCAACCACTCTGCCTTTCCCACATTGCTAAATGGGAAGAGGGTCAGGGCAGTGTGGGGTCCCATTATGGGAAAGGCTGAAACCCCCTGATCTGTTATATGTGGTTTCCTTTCTAAGATGCAATGGGGCTTTCACATACGTTCTGTGGCTAGGAGTAAGAGTCTTAGAAATGAATCTGCTTTTTAGCATTGTAGGTCTTCAAACAGCAGGATTATCTGAAAATTATTACTAGCTTTTCAACTGGTTTGCTGATACAAAGGATATGGTAACCAAGGAATTCAATTATACTAGAAGGTCTGGCATAAAAAATATAATCATAAGAGCCTTTTGGGAGCCTATGGTCAAACCAGGCATCAGATGATACAAATGAGCATTGAATAATGGCTTCCTTTCTCATAAACTCTGGATACTTATGGTTTACAGAAATTCTGCTCCAAATTAGCAGCCAAACTTTTCCATGTTTATAATGATGGCTAATTTGGGAGGAGTGAAATTTTACAGGGTGGAATCTGACCCCAGGGATCTCAGAGTGCTAACTAACAGAGAGTAGATCTTCTGGGGTGACAGATGTAATCACTGTTTCCATGCAGCTTAATTGTTGAGGAGTGTGATTGTTCACTGCTGGGGTTGATTTGGATTTGTAAATTATTAAAGCTGTAGATTTAGTGGCTAAAACAGAATTTCTCAGATAATTGCTGGAGTTGAGTCAATGCAGTGTCTTGTATAAACTCCATATGGTGGATTATAGATTATATTAGCAAGGGATACCAAGCTAAGGTGCTCCTTAAAGTTCAGAACAAGAACTTGGCATTTTGATATAGTGAATAGCACAGCAGATAATTTTTCTTGAGTTCTTGGACCTCTTTGCAGAGAATAATGTCCCAAGGGAAGGGAACAAAGATCTGGATCCACAATAGCGACTTAGGCATTGTGATGCTGAGCGTTGCAGAACTTAACTTTTAGGCATCTAGAAAATCACAGGAACAACACTGCGATCCACAAAGCCTGAGTTAGTAGCCTAAGCCAGGGGTTCTCAACCTTTTTCTTTCTGAGGCTCCTCCAACATGCTACAGTAACTTTTCACTTAACGTTGTAGTTATGTTCCTGAAAAATGTGACTTTATGTGAAACGATCTTAAGCTAATCCAATTTCCCCATAAGAATTAATGTAAATAGGGGGCAGTTAGGTTCCAGGGGATTTTTTTTCACTAGACAAAAGACATTATATACATATACAGTATAAGTTTTAAACAATTTTAAACAAACAGTTTAATATTTTATACAGCAATGAATGATTGTGAAGCTTGGTTGAGGTTGTGGAGTAAGAGGGTGGAATATTTCCCAGGGAATACCTTGCTGCTAAATGATGAACTAGCACTCGGCTGAGCCCTCAAGGGTTAATACGCTGTTGTTAATGTAGCCGCACACTCTACAAGCAGCATGGACTGAGGCAGGAGGGAGGAAACACAATAGATGCAGGGCAGTAGCTGCAAACACTTCCCTGCAAAAACTGAACATGATGATGAGCCCATGCTATCCAGCTGGAGCACACCACTCCCTCCTCCTGACAGCACATGCACGGCTGCACAGGTGCTGACTTTCCAAAGTGCTGGGGGGTGCATGCATGAGTGAGAGAGAGAGAAACGTGCATTGCCCCTTTAAGTACGCTGACCACACTTCAAGTACGTTGCCCTTTTAAGCAGATCAGCCAGTTCAGACAGGAAGCAACAGCTTCCAGCAAGCTCCCTCCTTTCTGTCCCTGAGCCCTGTCCCCCTCCTCCGCTTTGTGAAGAGGGGGTACAGAGCGTGGGGCAGGAGCAGGGGGACATCCTGATATCAGCACCCCTCTGCCCCCCTCCCCCAGCAAGCAGGAAGCTCCCAGGAGCGGCTCCAAGGCAGAGGGCAGGGCAGGAGCAGCACAGCAGTGGGGGGAGGGACAGCTGAACTGTGGCTGGGCAGCTGCCGAGCCACATACCTTACAAAGAATTTAGTGGAGCTGATGGGGGGGGGGGCTGCTGGCTCCCCCACTTCTAATCCCCACAAGGAGGGGCTGCTCTTCCAGAGAATCCTGCAAACAGTGGACAAAGCAGGCAGCTGCCAAATGATGTTATAAAGGAGCATTGCGCAACTTTAAACGAGCTTGTTCCCTAATAGATCAGCAACGTAACAACGAAACAACGTTAACCAGGACAACGTTAAGTGAGGAGTTACTGTATAAAAATTCTACAGCCCACCTGTGCCTCAATAACTGTTTTTCTGTATATCCAGTAGATTAAAAGCCAGGGCCGGCGTTGGGGGGTAGCAAACAGTCAGGGCCAGATTAACTCTCCTGTGGGCCCAGGGCTATTAGATTTTGTGGGGCCCCAGTATACAAGACTTTTTCCTAATTTAAAACAAAATGATCACAATTATGGCATCGGGGCTATTAATGCTATACTAAACTTGCCTTTTAATTAACATAAAGCCATTCTGCAATTACATTTAGTCTTAAAACATGTAGAATATAGTTAAGTTAATTCAAAACAGCTGAAACAGATGTTATATTAATTTCTGGGAGGGAGTTTGGGTGCAGGAGGGGGCTCCAGGTTTGCGCAGTGTTGGGGTGCAGGAGAGCGTGAGGGGTGCTGGCTCTGGGAGGGAGTTTGGGTGCAGGAGGGGATTCTGACCTGGGGAGGGGGTGCGAGGTGCAGGCTCCAACCGGGAGGCGCTTACCACAGGTAGCTCCTGACCGGTGGCGCAGCAGGGCTCAGGCAGGCTGCCTGCCTGCATGCTGTGCCCCACGCCACTCCCGGAAGTGGCCGGTTGTTGGCACGTCTCTGTGTGCCCCTGGGGGGAAGGGGAACAGTGTATCTCTGTGTGCTGCCCGCCCCCACAAACACCAATGGGAGCTGCGGGGACAGTGCTGGGGGTGGAGGCAGTGCGTGGAGCTGCCTCTCCCCTCCCCCCCTCCCCCGCCAGGGGCTGCAGAGACGTGCCAGCAGCTGGCCACTTTCAGGAGCGGCGTGGGGCCATGGCATGCAGACAGCCTGCCTGAGCCCTGCTACACTCGGGCCCCCCTTAGCCCAGGGCCCTAGGCTGCAGCCCCTAAAGCCCCATGCATTAATCCGGCCCTGGAAGCAGGGCAATTGCCCAGGGCCCAACACCACAGGGGGACCCATGAAGCTAAGTTGCTCAGGCTTCAGCTTTCAGCCCCAGGCAGCCTGGCTTGGGCTTCAGCTTTCAGCCCTGGGCAGCAGGACTTGAGCTTTGGCTTTCAGCCCTGGGCCTCAGCAAGTCTAATGCCGGCCCTGCTCTCTGGTTATTTGGGCAGACCACCTGAAACCTGCTCGCGGCCCCCAGAGTATCCCGGACTCCTGGTTAAGAACTGCTGGCCTAAGCTACTATACGGTGAATGGGGGTAAGATAGGCTCCTTAGAATGTAGTCCACAAAGCCAGCATGATAGCTGTGGAGAGCTGCTTAAGCTAGCCAATGGGAGATGCCAAGAAAAGGGGTGTGTCCTAAGCCCTGCCCATCTCATATAGGTGCTTAAGTCTGGAAGACACCTATCTCTGCTAGAGATCAGTAAACTGGGGGGGAAGATAAGCGCTCCTCTGTCTAAGCTGCAATGGGGCTCAATCCGGTAGGTGTGCTCAGAGGCCATCCAACTCCACACAGATCAATTAGGGGAAATGGGGGAGGGGGATGAGGAGGAGGCAGCCCTTCTTTGTAACTTTTAGCCCAGTGATTAGAGAACTCATCCAGGAAGTGGGAGATCCCCAGTCCAAGTCCCCCTCTGCCTGTTGAGGAGAAGAGATATGAACAGGGGTCTACCACCTTTCAGGTGAGTGCCCCAACCACTGGGCTCTAGAGTCATTCTCACGCTTTCTCTGTTCCAATTAATAGTTAATTATTCAATTATTTAATTGAAGTTAAAAAACTTCAATAGGAGAGATTGAGGGAGACCTATATCTGAATATCCCAGTAATAAGAGCACTCACCTGAGATGGGAGACCCCTGTTCAGAAACTTCTCATCAGGCCCATGGGGGGACTTAAACATAGGGTCTTCCATATCTTGGGTGAATGCTATAAGAGCTAAAGGTTATAAGGGAGATGAGGGCCTTCCCCCCAGCTGATTGGCATGCAGTAGGTGGCCTCTGGGCACCCCTACTGGATTGGGCCCCACATGCGATTTAGGTGCGGGAGTGCCTGTTTTCTCCCCAGTTCATGGATTGCTCTGGGGCTTAGGTGGGAGATAGGTCTCTGGATGCCTAGAGTGGGGCAGCATTATGTATGCCCAGAGACAAAAAACTTAAGGAACTTTTACTGCAAAAACATAGGTGCTGAGTTAGTTTAGGCCCCTCCAGGGTTAGCTAGCAGCTGAATGGGGGTTTTTGTGGATCACAGTGGCACTTAAAAATGGGGCTTAGGTGCCTAAGTACCTTTGTGGATCCAGGTTAATCTGTTTAGTTCTTAACCTTTTCTATACTTAGATCCTCCTCTCATCTAGCTGGGATCTAGCCAAAAGCCCCCTCAATATCTGTAGTCATGACCCTCTGATACTGAGGCTGAGAAATCATGGGTGAAAGAATTACCTTCCGCCTACCTACATTTCCTTGATGTTTCAGTTGAATTCTTCTTCACTTCCTATCCTAGAACAATGTAGTGTAGTGTTGCTGTTCACTGTGAAACAGCTGCCACATTCCATACCAGGTGTGGCGGCATTTCAGTGTGGTGAAGCAAGCCTTATAATATTGTTGTGACTCTTCATAAGGTGTTTTGAGATCGATGAATGAAAGGCACTGTAGAAATGCAAAATGTAAATATCGTTACTTAGGGCACTTTGAGATCTAAGCACTGTATAACAGCTAGATTAAAAACAAAATTAGTGCTCTTTTTAAAATTCTGCCATGTAATACACTTGGCTGTGTTTGTCAATAATGGGGGCTGATATATTAATAGAACAAGAATAGAATAGAACAAGTTAAAAACTACTTGGACAAATTAGATGTGTTCAAGTCACCAGGGCCTGATGAAATGCATCCTAGAGTACTCAAGGCGCTAACTGAGGAGATATCTGAGTCATTAGCAATTATCTTTGAGAAGTCATGGAAGACGGGAGAGATTCCAGAAGACAGGAAAAGGGCAAATATAGTGCCCATCTATAAAAAGGGAAATAAGGACAGCCCAGGAAATTACAGACCAGTTAGCTTAACTTCTGTACCCGGAAAGATAATGGAGCAAATAATTAAGCAATCAATTTGGAAACATCTAGAAGATAATAAGGTGATAAGTAACCATCAGCATGGATTTGTCAAAAACAAATCCTGTCAAACCAACCGGATAGTTTTCTTTGACAGGGTAACAAGACCTTGTGGATGCAGGGGGGAGCAGTAGAGGTGATATATTTTGACTTTAGTAAAGCTTTTGATATCGTCTTGCATGACCTTCTCATAAACAAACTAGGGAAATGCAACCTAGATTGAGCTATTATAAGGTGGGTGCATAACTGGTTGGAAAACCATTCCCAGAGAATAGTTATCAGTGGTTCACAGTCATGCTGGAAGGGCATAATAAGTGGAGTCCTGCAGGGATCAGTTCTGGTCCGGTTCTGTTCAATATCTTCATCAATGATTTAGATAATGGCATAGAGAGTACACTTATAATGCTTGCGGACTATGCCAAGCTGGGAGGGGTTGCAAGTGCTTTGGAGGATAGGATTAAAATTCAAAATGATCTGGACAAACTGGAGAAATGGTCTGAAGTAAATAGGATGAAATTCAACAATGACAAATGCAAAGTACTCCATTTATGGAGGAACAAGCAGTTGCACACATACAAAATGGGAAATGACTGCCTAGGAAGGAGTACTGTGGAAAGGGATCTAGGGGTCATAGTAGACCACAAGCTAAATATGAGTCAACAGTGTAACGCTGTTGCAAAAAAAGTGAACATCATTCTGGGATATATTAGCAGGAATGTTGTAAGCAAGACATGAGAAGTCTCAGAGTAGCAGCCGTGTTAGTCTGTATCTGCAAAAAGAACAGGAGTACTTGTGGCACCGTAGAGACTAACAAATTTATTAGAGTATAAGCTTTCGTGGGCTACAACCCACTTCTTCGGATGCATATAGAGTGAAACATATATTGAGGAGATATATATACACACATACAGAGAGCATGAACAGGTGGGAGTTGTCTTACCAACTCTGAGAGGCCAATTAAGTAAGAGAAAAAAAACTTTTGAAGTGATAATCAAGATAGCTCAGTACAGACAGTTTGATAAGAAGCAAGTGTGAAAATACTTACAAGGGGAGATAGATTCAATGTTTGTAATGGCTCAGCCATTCCCAGTCCTTATTTAATCCTGAGTTGATTGTGTCTAGTTTTCATATCAATTCCAGCTCAGCAGTCTCTCGTTGGAGTCTGTTTTTGAAGTTTTTCTGTTTTAAGATAGCCACCCGCAGGTCTGTCATAGAATGGTCAGACAGGTTAAAGTGTTCTCCCACTGGTTTTTGAGTATTATGATTCCTGATGTCAGATTTGTGTCCATTAATTCTTTTGCGTAGAGACTGTCCGGTTTGGCCAATGTACATGGCAGAAGGGCATTGCTGGCACATGATGGCATATATCACATTGGTAGATGTGCAGGTGAACGAGCCCCTGATGGTATGGCTGATGTGATTAGGCCCTATGATGATGTCACTTGAATAGATATGTGGACAGAGTTGGCATCGGGCTTTGTTACAAGGATAGGTTCCTGGGTCAGTGTTTTTGTTCAGTGATGTGTGGTTGCTGGTGAGTATTTGCTTTAGGTTGGGGGGTTGTCAGACAAGGGACATGTCCCTTATGCTCTAATAAATTTGTTAGTCTCTAAGGTGCCACAAGTACTCCTGTTCTTTTTGAAGACATGAGAAGTAATTCTTCTGCTCTACTCCACTCTGAATAGGCCTCAACTGGAGTATTGTATCCAGTTCTGGGTGCCACATTCCAGGAAGGATGTGGACAAATTGGAGAGTCCAGAGAAGAGCAACAAAAATGATTAAAGGTCTAGAAAACATGACCTGAGAGAAGATTGAAAAAAATGGGTTTGTTTCGTCTGGAAAAGAGAAGACTGAGGGGGGACATGATAACAGTTTTCAAGTATGTAAAAGATTGTTACAAGGAGGAGGAAGAAAATTTGTTTTTCTTAACCTCCAAGGACAGGACAAGAAGCAATGGGCTTAAATTGCAGCAAGGGAGGTGTCAAGGCTGTATCCCCACTTTGAACTTTAGGGTACAAGTGTGGGGGCCTGCATGAGGACTTCTAAGCTTAACTACCAGCTTAGTTCTGGTCCGCTGCCACCATTCCCTTCCCTGGGAAGCTTTGAGAAATCTTTCACCAATTCCCTGGTGAATACAGATCCAAATCCCTGGGATCTTAAAACAAGGAGAAATTGACCCTTCCCCACTCCTTCCTTTCACCAACTCCTGGTGAATACAGATCCAAACCCCTTGGATCTTAAAACAAGGAGAAATTGACCCTTCCCCCCTCCTTCCTTTCACCAACTCCTGGTGAATACAGATCCAACTCCCTTGGATCTAAAAACAAGGAAAAATCAATCCGGTTCTTAAAAAGAAGGCTTTTAATTAAAGAAAAAGGTAAAAATCATCTCTGTAAAATCAGTATGGAAAATAACTTTACAGGGTAATCAAACTAAAAGAGCTCGGAGGACCCCCCTCTAGCCCAGGTTCAAAGTATAGCAAACAAAGATAAACACTCTAGTAAAAGGTACATTTACAAGTTGAGAAAACAAAGTAAAACTAAGAAGCCTTGCCTGGCTTTTTACTTACAAGTTTGAAATATGAGAGACTTGTTTAGAAAGATGGGGAGAACCTGGATTGATGTCTGGTCCCTCTCAGTCCCAAGAGCGAACAACCCCTTAAACAAAGAGCACACACAAAAAGCCTTTCCCCCCCCAAGATTTGAAAGTATCTTGTCCCCTTATTGGTCCTTCGGGTCAGGTGTCAGCCAGGTTACCCGAGCTTCTTAACCCTTTACAGGTAAAAGGATTTTGGAGTCTCTGGCCAGGAGGGATTTTATAGTACTGTACACAGGAGAGCTGTTACCCTTCCCTTTATAGTTACGACAGGAGGTTTAGGTTGGACATTAGGAAAAACTTACTAACTGTCAGGATGGTTAAGCACTGGAATAAATTGCCTAGGGAGGTGGTGGAATCTCCATCATTGGAGATTTTTAAGAGCAGATTAGACAAACACCTGTCAGGAATGGTCTAGATAATTAGTCCTACCACGAGTGCAGGGAACTGGACTAGAAGACCTCTTGAGGTCCCTTCCAGTTCTATGATTCTATGATCTTTCTTAGGTATTAGATTTAAATAGTGTTTTCTATCTTCCCCCCCTACCTGGAGTTGACTGTAAATTAATACATTTCCTTGTAATTGATGGCATTTTCCATTATTATTGTCTAGCGTCAGAACATGTCTATTACTAACCAAGATGCTGATAATATTGTGGCACCTTATTCCATTGCTGTCTTCAAACAGATACCCCCTGTTTGCTGTGCTAAGAAGAATATAGAAGGACTTTAACTTAGTGTGTCTCATAGGTTAAATGTTGACAAGAATAATTTTATTTCAAAGGCTTTTTTTTTTGGTTAAGCTTGCCCACATTCTGACTAAAACATTTGTATTTAAAAATAAAATCTGGTGATGATAATTGAGGAAATTCTGTATTAGTGTCTTGGCTACATAAAATTATTTCTAGAATACAGACAAGAAACAGAAAATGAGATTGGTGATGATTTGAAAAAAGATCTTCCCTGGTCTGGAATGTTAGCAGTACTGATTTCTTTGCCTCTATGTGTTGATCCTCTGTCTAAGAAGTCTCCTGAAGTGGAGATGTTACTCAGATGGGCAGTGAGCCTTTCCAGATACCTTACCATCTCCAAAGCTAACAGAGCAGGGAGCAGAGTAGGGGACAGAGCAAAATCATAGTACAGCGTGGGTAACTCCAACATATGCAGAGAGTTCGGACAAACATGCAGTAGAAACCCTTTGGAGCTTATGTGCAGGGAAAGCAACATTTTTTATTTTCGATATTATTGTTTGAATTGCAGTGGCGCCC
This sequence comes from Emys orbicularis, assembly GCF_028017835.1. Lineage (NCBI taxonomy): Eukaryota > Metazoa > Chordata > Testudines > Emydidae > Emys > Emys orbicularis. The sequence goes on from NC_088684.1 coordinate 220,881,523, forward strand.
AGAGATCCCAATATGTTGGATGATGTACAAACACATATTAGAAGATAGTCTCTGCCTCAAAGAGCTTCCAGGGCCTGCTCCTGCCATCAGCTCCACATAGGCAGACCTTTGTGCCCACCTGGAGCTCATTGAAGGATCAGAGCCAAAATGAAAAGAGACAGCTGGAGGGGATGAGGAAGGGAGGGCGAAGGTAACAGTGATTGAAACATGGTTACATATACTGGCTATGGAACAATTAGCTGGTTTCAAGGCCAAATACTTTTTAAAATATAAAGAAATCAGAAGTATTAATAATCTCAGTAAGTCCTACTGGCCTCATCTCGGCATTATCAATTGACTATATACTGCAGGCATCATGGTAGAAGTGTACAAAAACAACCACGCCAGCTTAATTGTCCTCATTCGTTTCTTAAGCATCTTGATTTCTTGGGCCTTTAATTTCTTCTGACATCCTGTTTTAGCTGCTCTGTTCTGTAATGTTATGGTTCTGTACTTTTTGCTCTTGCCCTTTTGTTTGGTCTAGCAGTGCTCAGCAAAACCCTCACCCTTGTGTTACTGTTTATGTTAGGCTTGGTCTACACTTGCCCCCCAAGTCGAAGTAAGGTACGCAAATTCAGCTACGTGAATAACGTAGCTGAATTCGACATACCTTACTTCGAACTTACCACGGTTCAGACGCGGTCCACACGCGGCAGGCAGGCTCCCCGTCGACTCCGCGGTACTCCTCTCGCCGAGCTGGAGTACCGCAGTCGACGGCGAGCACTTCCTGGTTCGATTTATCGCGTCCAGACCAGACGCGATAAATCGAACTAGGAACTTCGATCCCCAGCCGCCGAACTAGCGCGGCAGTGTAGACTAGCCCTTAGACAATTGACTTCTAAAAGCCCAATATGTTAAAAACCACTCAGTATATTCCAAATGAGCCCAACTCATTTATAATTTAGAAATCAATTTCCTGATATTATTATGAACATTACAGAAAAATAAGCTATATCTGTAGACTTGATGGATGTCAACATCAGTGGGAAATGAATTACTCTTCATAGAATATATGGATGTTGGTAATAATTACATAGCAAGCCAAACTTAAAACAAGTCATGATCCATCACTCATGACAAAATCATCATATTCAGATGGCACAGCAATGTTCTGAACAATTTGTCTTGGTTTTTTTAAAAATAGAACAATACAATTTTTTTGTTCTAATTGTATGAACAGCAAAATATCCTCATAAGCATAGTGTTAATATTATTTCTCTCCAATAATAATAATATTATAATATTATTTCTCTCCAAATTCTCACTGGATTTAATTCTGCAGTTTGTTATTCTCTGACTGTTTCTTTAAAGGTGAGTGGGGAGACATTTTTCTCCCTCTTCTTGCTCCACAGCCTGCCAAGAGCCAAATACAGTAGAAACATGATATTTCTTCTGTGCAGATGGGACAGGCCATTGAGAGTCTGTACAAGTGCATTTGTAGCAAGCCTCATGCCACAGAGTTAAACTCTTTGGTGGTCCAATCTGTGGGTGTGAGTAATGCAGGAGAGTGAGGTGGGAGTTTATGGGTTAGGTAAGAGAATAGCCAGTAGGTTCATTAACTGTACATTTCCACTGTCCTCAAACACTGTAAATTGGGGTTGGAGTAGAGGGGTATGGCTGCTACTAAAATCTATGGGCTGGGATAGCAGCTGCCGGCTAACTGTGCTGGTGCCACATGCCTTGCGTATTGGGTTTTGGGACGGTTCTCCGACATAGTTCCCCCATGCAAAATATGGGAGTTCTTCATAGGGACTGAGAACTTCACCCAGGCAAAACTACGTAGCACTTCAGAATGTGGTATAAGTAGAGATGTCCTGAAAATAGCTGATTACTGTTTCTTTAAAGAAAGGTAAAGTATGCCTCAAAGCTTTAAACTCTTTATTCAGTGTCCTAGTTGGTTCTTGCAAACTGAAATCTCATAAATTTTACCATTTAGGGAATTTATTTGGTTGGTTGCTATTAGATTTCCTTTGCTGAGATGGCTGACATTTATGTACTTCCTGGGTATTTATGAGTAAAATAAATCTAACATCTTTAAACTATCCTGAAGTGAGAGAGGTGGATCCACAGTTAGTTACAAGGAACACACATTCTGCCCTCCAAACTATATACAAGTTGTTGTACTTCAGCTATGCGGCTTTCTTTGTAGTAAGTATCTCTTTAATTGGATGAACTATTTTGGGCAGGGGAACTCATCTTGCAGAAGACACTGAGACATGAATAATTAACTTTACAAGAATGTTATCCTTGGAGCTTAAAAGCCTTTACAATGTGTCTATGATTGGTACCCGTGCAATGTGTATTTCCAGTGACCATTGTCTGACAAACTACAAAAACACTAACCCAGGAACCTATCCTTGCAACAAAGCCCGTTGCTAAATGTCCACATATCTATTCAAGGGACACCATCATAGGACCTAATCACATCAGCCACACCATCAGAGGCTCGTTCACCTGCACATCTACCAATGTGATATATGCCATCATGTGCCAGCAATGCCCTTCTGCCGTGTACATTGGCCAAACTGGACAGTCTCTATGGAAAAGAATAAATGGACACAAATCAGACGTCAAGAATTATAACATTCAAAAACCAGGTTTCAGAGCGGTAGCTGTGTTAGTCTGTATCAGCAAAAAGAATGAGGAGTACTTGTGGTACCTTAGAGACTAACAAATTTATTTGAGCATAAGCTTTCATGGACTAAAACCCACTTCATCGGATGCATGCAGTGGAAAATACAGTAGGAAGCTATATATACACACAGAGAACATGAAAAAATGGGTGTTGCCATACCAACTATAATGAGTAGTCAATTAAGGTGAGCTATTATTAGCAGGAAGAAAAAAAAACTTTTGTAGTGATAATCAGGATGGCCCATTTCCAACAGTTGACAAGAAGGTGTGAGTAACAGTCAAGCATTCTTACGACGACAATACTCACCTGCTGAAGTGAAGAAACAGATTGACAGAGCCAGAAGAGTACCCAGAAGTCACCTACTACAGGACAGGCCCAACAAAGAAAGTAACAGAACGCCACTAGCCGTCACCTTCAGCCTCCAACTAAAACCTCTCCAGCACATCATCAAGGATCTACAACCTATCCTGAAGGACAATCCCTCACTTTCACAGATCTTGGGAGACAGGCCAGTCCTTACTTACAGAAAAGCCCCCCGACCTAAAGCAAATACTCACCAGCAACCACACACCACACAACAAAAACACTAACCCAGGAACCTATCCTTGCAACAAAGCCTGTTGCCAACTCTGTCCACATATCTATTCAGGGGACACCAGCATAGGACCTATTCACATCAGCCACGCTATCAGAGGCTCGTTCACCTGCACATCTACCAATGTGATATATGCCATCATGTGCCAGCAATACTCCTCTGCCATGTACATTGGCCAAACCGGACAGTCTCTACGCAAAAGAACAAATGGACACAAATCAGACGTCAAGAATTATAACATTCAGAAACCAGTCGGAGAACACTTCAGCCTCCCTGGTCACTCGATTACAGACCTCAAAGTCGCAATACTCCAACAAAAAAACTTCAAAAACAGACTCCAACGAGAAACTGCAGAATAGGAATTAATTTGCAAACTGGACACCATTAAATCAGGCTTGAATAAAGACTGGGAGTGGATGGGTCATTACACAAACTAAAAACTATTTCCCCATGCTAATTTTTTCCCCTACTGTTACTCACCCCTTCTTGTCAACTGTTGGAAATAGGCCATCCTGATTATCACTAGAAAAGTTTTTTCTCCTGCTGATAATAGCCCACCTTAATTGATTATTCTCGTTATGGTTGGTATGGCAACACCCATTTTTTCATGTTCTCTGTGTAGATATATCTTCCTACTGTATTTTCCACTGCATGCATCCAATGAAGTGGGTTTTAGCCCATGAAAGCTTATGCTCAAATACATTTGTTAGTCTCTAAGGTGCAACAAGTACTCCTCATTCTTTTTACTATCATTAATGTTCTTCAGAAAAACACCGAGGAAAGTATTTTCCAGTAATCATTCTTGACTCAGAGTCTAAGAGTAGTTTTATGGAAATGGCTGTTCTGGCTGCTTCTAGCCAATAAATTAAAGTTCCAGAAAAATTTTGGAAAATAGAAACTGCAAGATGGAAGTTGTACTTAGTTATCTTTTCTTGTGGCTTCAGGTAATCTGACTGGATTTCAGTTCATGGGTATATAGGCAATGAGATTAATGAAAGGTCTGTTCTTGGAAGCTGTTATTCATCAATCAATTAACTCAGGAAATGTTTTACAATTTTAATCTTCCTGTTTCAGCTATATTGAATTAAAATGTGACACCCAAGCAGTTAAAATTTCACCCTGAAATATATACTATGATATAGTATGTGAACATCCATCTGCTTTCTGAGGTGAGCAGATGTGGCCACTTTTACTGCAGTGTAAAATAAGGAAACATATTGTACCTTCTTTCCATAGAAAACTGAAATATGCCAGTTATATATGTATTCATTTTTTAAAGTAAGACTTAGCACATTTGTCTGAATGAAAAGTATCTGAAATTAAAGAAGGTGAGAGAAATTTTGTTAAAGTGGGGTTAATCTTTATTTTGTAATTAGTCATACTCTTGGATTTATAGATATTTAATAATTTTTAAATATCAAAACAATGTTGCATCAAAAATACAGGACCTTTAGAATGAAGGTTGAAATGTCATTCTTTTCCCTCTCCAGGTTTGCCTCATTTATTAGAAGATATGTCTAAATTAATATAAAAGATTTGTTTTTAAAACTTATTAGCGAACATATTTCAACTAACATTTTAAAATCCTGATATAGTCAGGACAAGGTGTAGAGGTGAATTCTGAAGGACAGCATAGGGTTCATCTCTTCCAGCTATAATACAATTTGCCCTGTTTATGCTAGAGTTTTAAAATGTTACTTAAAATATTGTAAAACAGACCTTTCATTCTGATTTAGACAGGCCCATAGGGATCTTTGATCATAGGTGAATTTGCATCTACTAGGAGTTTCTCTGTGTGGGAACAACATGGTAGATTATTAGCCTCAGATCTTTCTGGGGTGAAATTTGGCTTCCAATATGGTTGATATTTTCTGACTGAGCTGAGAAGTACAAGACTATTTTAGGGTGCAAGAAAAGGTAATTATGTACTCAACACTGCTAATTACATTTGTATATGCCTGTTTTGTATGTACAGTGTAGGTCGGGAGTTTTGAAAATTTGGCCCTTATTTCTAAAGTTGGGAGGAGTCAAAATTTAAGACTCCCTTTTGATAAGATTTTTTTTTTTTAAACACAGATTGAGTCGTGTTTAAAAGGATACCCATATATAAAACCAAGCTGGAGAAAACAGATTTATTGAAAAAGCAGCTGCAACTAAAACTGATAAGCACTCAACAGCTGACTTCTCCAGCTGCTGCTAAATCAGGTACGATTCTCTGGTCTTGAAACATAAATAAGGATAACTCGATAAGAAAACTTTTGAAAAAGATCAGTCAGAAATGGAAAATTTAGAAGCCTCTAAGAATTTCTTGAAGAAGTTTGAGACTCTCGTGCTGAACAATTTGGAGGGACAGGTATAAGGTGCCAATATGGGACTGATCAGGGGAGGATGATAATACAGGGCTTTATTTAATTTGATTTCTACTAGAGTCTCTATATCCCAAGGTATTTTCCAGGTCCATGCTAAAATTGGAATTATTTAATATATTAGTGAGCTGGAAGATGAGGCATCAAAATTTGTGAATGATGCAAAATATTTAGGTCCTCAAGTTTTAGAGAAGAATATTAGCAGTTTCAGAAGGACCAAAGAAAACTATGCAAATGAGAAATGTGATGGCAGATGAAATACAGTTCAGCTAAATGCAAAATAATGCAGATTGGTTCCAATAATTGCATCCATTCATACACATTAAGGTACATCTACACTTTGAACTGGGGGTGTAATTTTGAGCTCAAGGAGATATCTATGCTAACTCTGATTGTGCGAGAAATAGAGTGTAGCTGTGGGGGGACAAGCGGTGGGAGGGGCTAGCTGCTCAAGTATATACTTAGCATCTCAGAGGGGCTGGTACAGGAATGGGCTGGGTTCTTATGTGAGAAGAGAGCCATAAAAACAACCCATTTCTCAAGTCAACACTGGCTGAACACTCAGCTGTTGAAGTGATGGGAGAATCCAACAACTACAAGAAAGGGATTGAGCACAGTACTGAAAATATTATGAATCTATTATATGAATTGATGGTATCTCTTCATCTTGAATACTATGTTCATTTCTAGGCATGCTATCTCAGTTAGGATATTGATGAAACGGAAAAGTCCAGAGAATGGCAATGAAAATGATTAGAGGCTTGGAAAGACTTCCATATGTGGAGAGATTAAAAAGACTAGGGTATTTATGGAAATTCAGAGATGAATAATAGGTGAAGTGAATGGTTTAGAGGAGGCCAGAAAGGTGCTCTGATTTAATTGTTTCTCAGAATATGAGAACAAGGGCACATACAATTAAATCAATCTCTCAGTTTAAAACCGATAACAGGAAATGCCTTTTTACAGAATGTGGCACTCACTGTTTCAAGACATTATTGAGGCAAAGAGTTTACAGGATTAAAAAGGCTAGACATTTCTATCTAAGGTAATTATTTATGGCCCCCATTACCAGAGGATCTGAATACCATTAATGTATTTATCCTCACAACACCCTTGTGAGGTAGGAAATTACTATTATCTCCATTTTACAGATGGAGAACGGAGGCACAGACAGCTAGGATTGTGTCTACAGATTTTTAGTGATCCTCCCACCCTGGGTCAACAGACTAAGGGTAGCAGGGCCCATGCTAGTGCTCTAAAAAGAGCTGTATACACAGCACTTTGAAGGTACAACTTGGGCTGGAGCCCTGGTTCTGAAGGCGAGGGTGGGGAGCCATGAATCCTTGCATGAGAACTTTCTAAAGATTATTTCCATTTCTCTGCCCTAATGTGACCAAGGCACATAAGTTTGCATCTGTTGATTTATGATAACAGAGTCTGCTTCTCTCCAATAATGCTTCTAACATAAGGATTCATTTTCTTTTCCATCCAGGAGATATGGAAAAGTCTTTGCCAGCACGCCATCTCAAAGGTGTCAACTTTCTTCTTGTCAGCAGCATTAATTTCCCATGATTTGCATCCATCGGTCACACTTGATAAAACTAAGCTTTCAGCGAGTCAAACTTCTGTACATTTTGAGATGCCACAGTTGTCATGGGGGTGGGGTTCAATCCAGACTAGAAAGGGGTTGTGTCACCATTTTTCCCTGCAAGCCTGGGTGCCTTAAATTGTTTTGCTGCTTTAGTTCCCAGCCTGGGGTCTTCACAGCCAGCCTACCAGAATGCAGGTCACACCTTTAGTGTCTATGTGCTAGAGATCCCTGGTTCAGCAGCTCTGATCCCAGCAGCCAGTCTACAGCCCCACTCTGGCTTCAGCCAACCTGGGTTACTACTTGCAGGGTCACCCCAACACACCCCCAGTCCCAAATTTTCTACAAACCATGTGCTCTCCACTGTCCAGCCTTCTACTGAACAGTTCAGAGAAATAATAAGGTTGGTTTGTTCCTTTAAAGAGACAAAAGCCACATCACAGCTTATTAACTTAACTGGGGTAAATAAACCTTTCCGTTCAAAGACAGCACTGAGTTGGTTTAGAGTGAAAAAACCCATCTACAAATTTATTAACAATAGGATATAGGTTAAGTGATGCCATGCAAAAAAAAAAAATAATAAGTTCAAAATGGTTACAAGCAAATAAAAGTGAAAACATTCACCTAAGCTGCAGGGAGGTTGCCAACACTTTGGAGGATAGAGCTAAAATTCACAGGGATCTTGATAAATTGGATAACTGGGCTAAAGACAACAAAGTGAAATTCAACAAAGGCAAATGTAAGGTGATACACTTAGAGAAGAAAAACCAAATGTACAAATATAGAATGTGAAATAACTGGCTTGGCAGCAGCATTGCTGAGAAGGATCTGGGAGTTGTGATGGATCACAACCTCAACATGAGTCAGCAGTGTGATGCTGTTGCAAAAAAAGCAAATGCAATTTTAGGTTGCATTAATAGAGGCATAGCATTCAAGTCATGTGAGGTGATAGTACCGCTCTACTCAGCGCTGGTTAGGCTTCATCTGGAGTACTGTGTCCAATTTTGGTCACCAGTGTATAGAAAGGATGTAGAGAAACTGGAAAGGATCCAGAGAGAAATTATGATCAAAGGGATGGAATTCAAGCCATATGAGTAAAGGTGAAGGAACTGGGTATGTTTGGAAAAGAGGAGATTAAGGGGGATATGATAAGTAATAAGAGGGACAGTAGACCAGATGTGGAAGATCCGTCAGGCAGTAAGGGGCTTCTTGGCCCACGCTTTCTTTCTTCTTTCTTCTCCTGGCCTCAATTTTATAAAGCCAGAAGTTTCCTCAGTGAGTACCAGTCCAAGTTTATCCTGGTGTTACTACTGAAGATAAATGTGCCTTCTACCATGGTGGTCAAGGACTCGACCTTTCTAATTGGGGAAATTTCTTACCTCAAAAAGTGGCCTCCTCACTATACAGACTCTTCACAGGCAGCCAAGTCTAGGCAGCAATAATCTCAGTCTACTCCTTCAGGCATGAAAACTAGCAAGGTCATCAGGCCAACATGCATAAATAAACAACAGAAAATTGTAATCTGGCAGAGTAAGTGGCCCTGCATACATTCACAAGCAATGCCAACATGGGTGGACAGGATATTGAATGATTAATTGGCACTCAAAGTTGTTGTTCATTGAATTCCATGCTCTTCAGAAAGATTTTCTATATAGTCTTAATTAGGGTGACCAGATGTCCCGATTTTATAGGGACACTCCTGATTTTTGGGTCTTTTTCTTATATAGGTTCCTATTATCCCTCACCCCCTGTCCCGATTTTTCACATTTGCTGTCTGGTCACCCTAGTCTTAATGTTTAATTTTCTTTAATGAGCTAAATAACTTCGTTTTTTCTAGGCTATGAGAGTGTCTCAACTGGCAGTTTCTTAGAGGTGGAACCAGACCTCCCTAACAGTTGTGCTGGTGTTTTCCCCCGCTTCATTTTCATAATAATACGCACCACTTCTCTCCCAGGACTGATGGCTCTAACTCCATATTGTCCTTTCTGTCATCCTGTATTGTGAGTGGCTCTGAGGCATATAGATTGACACAGTAATCTCTCCACCGGTGTCTGCTATCATCACCTTCAATAAGGATTTTGCCATCATGATCTTTTATTATGTTCAATTGCAGGGAAAATTTTCTGGTAACAAGTCTAACCACTGTGAATATACATTTTGTATTATTGCTCTTTCTGGCTTTCAAGTTCTCACATTTTGCTCTGATGTATTTACTCTTATCTTGTCTAATTTGCCTTTGGATCTGTCTTCTAAGTTCCTTGTACTCTCTCCTACATTCCTGAGTCTCCAATCCATTCTTTTTCACTCTTTGTAATAAAATTAAAACTTCCATGCTCAAAGCTGCCAAAGTATACATTTCAAAATGTCTACTGAAACCTATTCTGTACAGAAGTCACATAGCTTTTGTTGATTCTGGACAGATCCAAACGCAGTGGACCTGCCAAATGTCTTATTTTTTTAAATTTTATGTTTGAGGCTATCAGTTGATGGTCTGACCCTCTAATGGGGGTAGCACCCACCTCTCGCGAGCACCCCTTTGGCCGAATGCGTGTGCCTGCATTATCACTCTAATTGCAGTAGGTCTTCCGTGACTCAGCCCTCCAGCTGAGTCTCACACAGTCTGAACGTGAAATACAACCCTCTTCCAGGGTATATAGTCGAATAGGGGCCTATTCCAGTACTCAGTTGGCCTCTTCCTGTAGCCTTCTCTGGGCTCTGTCTTTAAGCAGTCCCAGCCCTGGTATCGAGACATTCCTCCCTGGAGGCAGTGTCTTTGCCCCTCTGGACTTTTCTGGTACAGCCCTCCAGCTGGGACACTAAACAGTTCAGGTCCCCTTTTGGGAGAGTATTACAGTTCAATATTCAAGCCACTTCCCCATTGGCTAATGGGGGGGACCTGGGCCCACCCACTTCTCTGGGTCCCAGTCCAGGGACCTTACGAATAGCAGCATCCCTTTAACTAATCTGCGTTGCTGCTACAATTCCCTAGGCCACTTTCCCTCGGCCCCGGCACCTTTATGAACACTTCACCCTCACCGTAGGGCTGAAGTCTTTGACCTTCTCTGCTCCTTTGGTCCCTGCTGGCAACTGCTTTGTTCACAGCCATGTAGCTTCCTCAGCCAGCCAGGAATACCATCCACACTCCTCCAGCAGCAGGCAACAACTGTTCTCTGCTCTGCACTGCAGCTCTTTTTATATGGACCTGCTGGGCCCAGATTCAACTAAATGTCTTCCTCTCTCATTGTATAAATCCAGACCATTGTTTCCCATTACTTCTTTATGAGAGCGTACACTTCCAACTTTCCCATTCAATTCCTCAGTTACAAGGGAGATATCTTTGCTTGATGTTTTAATGAGTGTCTCCTCAAGCTGTTCAAAGAACTCATCAGTCCCATAATTGTCAGCTGCAGTTGTAGGACTGTAAACCTGTATGATTGACATGTTGACTGGCTTGACTTGAAGATGAATTGTAATGATTCTATCACTGATTGGGTTATATCCACACCCACATTTTGAGGTCTCCTTGGATAAGACAAATGTGACCCCATTTTCACTCATTTTCTCAGATCCTTAGTAGCACTCCATCCATATCCATCCATTGTCATGAAATGGCCCCTGGCATTTCATCATAGCTCAGAGATTCTGCAGCTGTCTATCTTTTATCTTTCCAATTCTTTGGTCGCAATGGTGGGCTTCCCTTCCTACCTACTCCTCACGCTCCATGTTCCTACTCTGATAATTCATTTAAGAAGTTAAGAAGTTCAGATCACACTTTGCTTTGATGCAAACATCAGGCACTGTACTTTCTGACAGATTTCATACAGCACCATCATAACCACAACCAGTACTCTTACTCACCAGAACCTCCTCCCGAGTATAGTTTGTTGCACCTTCTAATCTGGGAGGGTCTCTGTCCACCTCTGCATGTGGATGAAAGGTTTGCCTTTGTTCTGCCATGAAAAATCTCATGGGAGAAATTACAGATAGTTGTTTCCCATTGTCGTTCCTCTAGTTTGTGACTGCCATTAGTTAATTCATTGATTTAACTCTTCCATCTTTTGATGGTACCTCCTCCATTGGGGTTCCCACTAACCTTCCCAGACACTCATCCCACTGAATCTGTTGGCATTTTCCTGAGGTTTGCTAAGTTACTTGAATGCTGCTCAGCACTTGGTTTTGGCCAGTTGCCATGTAGACTGCTTTTCGTCTGGTCCCTCCCCTTTGGCCTGTCTGGCCTGAGTGGCCCTACCAGGAGTTAAAGCTCCTACCAGCACAGCTCTCAGGGTCATTTGAACACACAAGCCTTCCCACCATGTCAAGATGCAGTCCCCAGTTACACTAGCTAAGATAAAAATGTTTAACAGATATCTATGCTCATGCTTCTGGACATAAGCCAACCTCTAACTTCCTGAAGTTAAGAAGAAGCTCTGCACATAAGCACATTGTTGCACAATTGTCTATTAGGGAGGTGAGTTTACATCTTTCCCTATAGGATAAGGTTGTGGCTACTGTAGGAGACAGGATACTAGATTGGATGGACTATTGGTTTGATATGGTATGACAATTCTTAGGTGAGAAATAAGGCTGTAAAGAATTTATCAGTGAGGAGTTGGAGGAGTCAATGAGCTTAGGTTTTAAACTTTGATCCTTGTGTTCAGACTATTTTTGATGATATTGGTTTTAAAAGAATGTTTTATTCAATGTACATTGCTTGCCTTAATGGTCAGAAATGTGAATTTCTTATTTATCTTGCATTTTTCTTTTTGCTTAAAGCTGGAAATTGTAGAATGTGGGGCTGTAAAACATCTTGGAAGGTATTACATTTCTGTAATACTTTAGTGTAAAAGAATCTTACTCTATGGGGTTATATTATGAGGTGGTGATGGATAATTACCTTGCAGGAAAACAATAAATATACTGCTATGCGCTTGAGTTACTGTCTCTTTCTTTAGGGTATAATACACTTTTCTAGACTGGCATGAATGATACTATGCATGAACATTTGTTCTTGTTTCCTCATTTAATTTTTCGTCTGAGTATCTCTGCATAATCTTGGATCTGCATAAAGTTGTAAATATGATTCTAATACTTTGCTGAGGAACCTGTTAAAATTTCAGAGCTATTTGGACTCTCTTTTTTTCTTTCTTCTATTTCAGAGGTGGCCAAATGTGGCCCACAGTTTGTGGAGGATAGGCATATGGAGATCCCAGAAGGAAGTGTTCCATACCAATTTGAACAGAAGGCTGTTTGGATCAAGATATAGCATTGCATGTCAGGATCTTTAGTTGCCTAAGAACACACATCTATGTTAAAGATGGCTGCAGTCTGCTCCTTTTAAGTAGATTAGCTTGGCCCTGGGGATCTGGGCAAGTTGCTAATGTAGCTCTCAGCTGGTTAAAATCTGGGCACCTAGTTCATGGCAAAAGAACTATAAAAAAAAGTAAATTTACATAAAATGAGAACTTTATTTCCTGGATTTTTTTCAGTTTATTCTGGGTTCATACATTTACTTTTTGGGTGTCAATTTAATTTCTCTAATGATTTGATCAGTGCAGGACTCTCACTCTTGTGTTTCATCCTGCAGTGCAAATCAGCTCATGAAACTCCCTGGTTCTTGAGATTTGTGACCCTCTGAGGATCTGCAGGCTGGCTTGAGGGCTTTGTCCTACTAAGCATGCTCTAACCTCAGGTATCGCAGGCCCAAGAACACTTCAGACAGCAACTTTTCAGCTGTGATCAGTGAGGAAGCTTACCCCAGGAGCTGCTGCCAATGGTTTTCACACAGCTCTAGCTCTTGTTGCTGCTGTCCTGCTTTTTGTCATTATTTCCTTGATTCCCAGTCAGCCTCATTAATCTGAGGCTTCCTCTTTCCTTCAGCTCTGGGTATCACTTGCATTGAAATATTAATTTAGTCCTTCTAAGGCTTGCCCGAGGTACCAGCTGTTTAGCAAGTGGGCTTTCTTCTTTGCGGCTACTGCCTAAGGCTTGGATGTTAGCTATTCCCATAGCTAGCACTCCTGGGAGCTTGTCTTGCTACCAGCTCCTGTCTCTGAATCAAAGTTTCCCCATGCTATTTTCAGTTATTCAGCATAAGCTTTCAGTGGCTGCTGATAATTTTTGTGTTGTGTTTTTCTGTTTTATTTCTCTTCTATCGGTTCTCTGATGGCTGAACTTGATGTGTTGATAACAGCTGCTTCTTGCACTGTGACAACGACTTAGCTGTGAGGCTCTGCTGGGCCAAGACTGGCTTATCAGGGTGGACTTTTGCCTTGATGAACCGGATCTAGTGCTTGGAGCACCAATGTCACTGTTGGAATACAGGCACTCCATTGCCTCAGCCCTTCAATGCAACCATGCATCTCCCCCCTTGGTGCCTTGAATAACTCTGCACAAATGCCTTGGCTCACTGGCACCTTGTGAGATGTGATGTACCCACACCTCCATTTTCTTGACACGCCGGTGCCTCCTCCACCTCCACACACAAACGCCCCAGCTCTAGTGGACAGACAACTCAGCTAACAAGCACCTTAAGTACTTCATGCACCAGCATCTTCATTGCCCTGGGACACCAATGCCACCTCTACCTCAGCATCCAGGTGCCTTAGCTCAACGGTACCTTGAGTAACTTGGGTGCACGAGCACCTCACCAGTCCCCACATACTTGCATCTTTACTGCCTCAGAGTGCAGGCTCCTTGCTGACCCCAGTGATGCATAGGCAACACCACTGGCTAATACACTGCTGCATAGGCAGCTGGACTGTTTCATCAGCCTCCACTGCCTTGGGTCCCTCAGTCTCCTCTGTAGAACTGTGAGAATAACTGATTTTTTTGGAACTGTAAAATTTTAGAAAAAATTGTTTTGGGACACCCAAAATGAATTTTATTTTTTGTCCTGGCGAACTGAATATGTCAAATATTTTTTGTTTCTGGTCAAATGAAACATTTTGTTTGACCTGAAACAAAATGTTTAGCTTCACTTTGGAGTTTTTCTTTATCTTTTAAAAAAAAAAAAAAAATTGAAGGAAAATTCAAAAAGAAAAGTCATTTTGAATCTAGAAGTCAAACATTTAGTTTTGAAAATGTCAAAAGAAAACATTTCAACTTTTTTTTGGCGAGGGGTGGGGTGGAGTGGCAGGGTTCCAACTGAAACAATTTGTTGAATTCAGCGTGAGTTCGCTAAATGTTTCAGTTGATCTGAATCTGCATTTTTCATCAAAAAGAAGCATTCTCCCAAAATGTTCACCCTGCTCTACTCCTCTGGAATCGTCAGTTCCTCAAGAGTTATGGCACTTCAACCCTCACAGTGCTTCAGCACATCTTCTGGCATATTGGTACCTCACATGATACAACAGGTCTATCAATGCACTGGCACCACCAGGGGATGTCAGGGTCCTCAGCTGCCAATTCCTGCTTCTGTAAGGACAAGGATGTAGTACATAGACTGTAAACTGTTTGGTCTTTATTATATGTGCATACAGTGCCCAGTGTATTGGGGACCCATTCCCTGACTAGGGCATCTAAGTGCGACCTACATACAAATATTTAATAATAATAATAATTAATAATGATAATTGGAGAATCATGTTTCCCTGAATTGATAATTAATTCCTGCTGTTTTATGATGCACTGTTGCCTTCATAGAAAAGATCAGACCTGAAATGCCTACATACATTTATAACATTTTTTAAAAACCCATTATTTGCCAACTAAAGTCAATATTAAGACACTTTTTTAAAAACAAAAATTTAATGTGGAACTGACTGATGGACTTATCTGGATGGACTTTTGCCTTGGTCTTGCCCCGATCTCATGCTTGGACCCCCAGTGACCCAGGAGCTCCGCTGTCTCAGCCCTTCAATGCAACCAGCATCTCCATTTTGGAGTTGGCTTTGTGTTTGCAGTAAATATGTACCTTGAAAAGTATGTTTAACTCAGCATCTCAAGTAAAATTCATAGTAAAATCCTTCAGAATATTTTCCAAAAAGTACTGACTGCAGCACACAAGCAAAGATAAAAATCTGTGCCACATTTCAGAGATTTCTTTTAAAATAGCCAATACCCTCACACCACAGTAATGACTAATCACTTGATACATTTCCTGTTTTTTCCACTGAAAACAATTTGGTGTTTACGTTTCATTTCAGAAGACCTTATTCTTTGTTTTATATGTGGAGGGGGAAAAAAGAAAAATTTGCCTTCAAGCTAAATCTTAATTTGTAAATTTTATTCTCAAACTAGGGTGCAGTCCTGGATCCTTAACTGAAGTGATAAATTAATGGGGGTACTTGTGCAAATAAGGATTCCACACACGAGTAAGTGGTGCAAGATTAGGGCATTACATTGTAAAGCTGAATGATAAACCCTGGAAATTGGGAATTTCTAATAATAACGATGACAGATTTTTAACTACAACACAGCTACCAGCTACCACAGAAGTAGATGGTAATATCGACATGTATTTATGTATGATGACTTAATATAATATATTATGGAAGAGGTGTTTGAGTCCAATTTTCAAGTTTAAAATTTTGACCTAGGATTGCATCAAGAGATCAGCCAAGACAGAATAAACTCTATAATTTTCTAAAAAATATATTCAATGTGACAGATCTTTGTAAGATATACTCCTAATGAAAACACACACTCCAGAGTAAGAGTATATTGTGCAGGAATTGAGAACCATGACTTTCAGTGACAAATTAGTAGCATAACTTTTTGGACAGTGAATATATATTTTTAATCTAGTTTACTTATAAATTTATTAGTATCCTACTGAGAGACAACACAAGAATGCATTAGGAGTCTCAGAAGCTGCTGTTCCATACAGAGTCGGATTTTTGATAGTATTCAACTACTCTCATTGAGATGGATGGGAATTTTATTATTGGCTAGACCAATGCTGAGAGCTTTTGAAAAGCTTACTCTTTACATTATAATAAGGATTACTGAAACTCAATATTTTTATTAGCGAGTATTCTAACATTCCAAAACTGTGACATTAAATTAGTGACCTTGGATTCCTTTTGTAACTTGCTCAAGATCAGACCTTCCCTAAGGTAACTGAAAATGCATTGATTTCTGTGAGATTTTAGGAAGTAAAATACCTGGTTAGTTCTTGTATTAGAGATCTCCTGTTTTAGTTCCCTCTCTGATACAAGAACGGTTTCCTATTTCCCTTTTTCTCATTTGACATTATTTTAGTAAATTCATTGTGTTTTTCAAGCCCCAGAAAATGTAAATTATTTTCCATTTGCAATGACTGACAACTTTATGGAGTATAGTATCTCCACTTCAACATTGTAGGCTGATAAAAAGGAAGACTGTGAAATCATGTTGCATCTTATATTTAAATCAACTCAGAAGATGGAAGAGACTTTGTCAAAAATGATGAACAACCTTTTGGACTCTTTTAATAAATTGGAATTGTGTGCAAACAATGCAGAAAATTACTGTTGCCTTGTGCAAATTCAGATTACTGAAATTACAGATGTCTTGTTGAGGTACATGAGAAAAACTTTTTGTTGTTACGAACAAAGGTTTGATATGGTTGTCCTTGATAATAATCAACTGAGAAGGAAAAATTAGAATTCAGAACTGTGTTAAAAATATCATATTCTGAGAATCCTTAGTTTCCATAAATACATTAGGGAACAGCTTCAATTTACTATACTTTTAAAAAACATCTAATCATAAGAACATAAGAACTGCCGTACTGGGTCAGACCAAAGGTCCATCTAGCCCAGTATCCTGTCTACCGACAGTGGCCAATGCCAGGTGCCCCAGAGGGAGTGAACCTAACAGGCAATGATCAAGTGATCTCTCTCCTGCCATCCTTCTCCATCCTCTGACAAACAGAGGCTAGGGACACCATTCCTTACCCATCCTGGCTAATAGCCATTAATGGATTTAATCACCATGAATTTATCCAGTTCTCTTTTAAATGCTGTTATAGTCCTAGCCTTCACAACCTCCTCAGGTAAGGAGTTCCACAAGTTGACTGTGCGCTGTATGAAGAAGAACTTCCTTGTATTTGTTTTAAACCTGCTGCCTATTAATTTCATTTGGTGACCCCTAGTTCTTGTATTATGGGAATAAGTAAATAACTTTTCCTTATCCACTTTCTCCACATCACTCATGATTTTATATAGCTCTATCATATCCCCCCTTAGTCTCCTCTTTTCCAAGCTGAAGAGTCCTAGCCTCTTTAATCTCTCCTCATATGGGACCCGTTCCAAACCCCTAATCATTTTAGTTGCCCTTTTCTGAACCTTTTCTAGTGCCAGTATATCTTTTTTGAGATGAGGAGACCACATCTGTACGCAGTATTCGAGATGTGGGCGTACCATTGATTTATATAAGGGCAATAATATATTCTCCGTCTTATTCTCTATCCGCTTTTTAATGATTCCTAACATCCTGTTTGCTTTTTTGACTGCCTCTGCACACTGCGTGGACATCTTCACAGAACTATTCACGATGACTCCAAGATCTTTTTCCTGATTTGTTATAGCTAAATTAGCCCCCATCATATTGTATGTATAGTTGGGGTTATTTTTTCCAATGTGCATTACTTTACATTTATCCACATTAAATTTAATTTGCCATTTTGTTGCCCAATCACTTAGTTTTGTGAGATCTTTTTGAAGTTCTTTACAGTCTGCTTTGGTCTTAACTATCTTGAGCAGTTTAGTATCATCTGCAAACTTTGCCACCTCACTGATTACCCCTTTCTCCAGATCATTTATGAATAAGATGAATAGGATTGGTCCGAGGACTTACCCTTGGGGAACACCACTAGTTACCCCTCTCCATTCTGAGAATTTACCATTAATTCCTACCCTTTGTTCCCTGTCCTTTAACCAGTTCTCTATCCATGAAAGGACCTTCGATATTGAGTTTCTCAGATGGAAATTTCCTCCTTTTATACAGGCATATTTTTTGAGAGATAAATGTAAGCAGTACTGCCTATAGCCTTATCGGAAGATCTTAAGGAACCCTTTCCATTTGCAAACTTTGGGTATGCTACTAAAGTTTATTTTGTTTTTGCAACTTTAGGAATTATGTATTAAAATTATTTCATCCATTTCATAATGAAATTGTCAGGTGGTACAAAAAATGTTGCCTCTGGATTTGGTGTGATCCATACAAGCTCAAGTGCAGTGTGGAGCCCTGACTCAGTGGGTGCTGTAGGCACAAGATGATAAATACATAATAAAATAATACATGGATCCTTTTGTACTCCATTTTCTGAATAAATCGGGTGCAGGGTGTGTGTGTGTGTGTGTGGGGAGGGAGTGTTGGAAGTCCTTATAAGTCCCACTGAAGTCCTCCGGCCATTGCTCTTTTTGGTCCAGCTACTCAGGCCAAAGCTGGGCACTGGATCTGAATCCAGTAGAATTTACATATTAATACAGACCTATAAAACCCTCCCTGGCTACAAGTAAGGAACTGGGACACTACTCAGGGGAAAACCATTCTGAAGGTCATCAAATCTGAACTCTGGCAAATCAAAGTGGGATGTAAGTTTCAGAGGCATGGACCCCTCAGTTTTGGATTGTCATTTTTGCAAAAATTTTAATTACAAAATCAAAACAAAAATAACTTGAAGCATTCTCAGTGGAGTCATTCTGATATTATTTATTTGGCTATAATTGCAGTGCCAGATAAATAGAGGTAGAAAGAACTATTTGTCGATTGTGAGTGACGGGGCATAATGCCTTCTCATCACCGAATGTGGACTGTTCTGGGACTGTTCAATCTCTAGTTTCTCCCATGCTTCTCATATCTTTTCTCATTATCGTGTAATGTGATTTGCACCACTTCTCCATTACGTGAAATTAGTATTCTTCCTCTTAGTTACTTAAAAATTACTTTTAAAAATCTTGGAAATATTGGGATTGTAAATTAATGATACTTACATGCAACTTTAACCTGAATAGCACTTCTTCAGCAATAGATCACTCCAACTCAGGCACCACAATAGGCTTAGAGGTCATATTTAAATGAGCTAAGAATTCTCCAACTGTTAAATTCTGTGTGCACAAACTGGATTTTAATCAACATTAGGCATGCATCTCCCCATATCGCCTGTTTTAGAGCTAGAGATTCCCTTGTGTCCTTTTTGCATCATCTCAGGATAATGCTAGAGTACTGCATTCGTTATTCTCCCCTTTTCTCTCCCCCCCCCACTCCCCCCCACCCGCCGCTGTCTAGAGGGGTCAGTCCCCTGTAAGACTCCAATGTTGATGAGCATGTGGTAATATTTCCCTGCAGTATATGTAGCCACAGTTTTTGCGTGGGATGTGGATGGGGGATAGAATCTGATGAGTATTACATATCAAGTGAGGAATTGCGTGTATTCTCTCCCACACTGCACAAATGGGTGCATGTAACAGTGTGTTTTCTTTCTACCACTTCATTATTAGTCACATTTCCCATCACTTTAATTTCTTTACAATTCAGGTAATTCTATTTTATGCTTCGTCTAATAATTTAATCTTTCCACACAGCCTTATTCCCATTTGTCTGTAATAATAGCTTGCAGAAAAGTGACCAAACACTGCTGGACCTTTGCTTTTCATTTTCACCATGTTGTACATTTGATCCTGATATTTAACTAGCATATTGGCTCTGCCAGATTTGTAATTTCTTTTTGTCTGACAGATTAAGGCATACAGTGTGTTCTTTTATTATGCTTCTGTTCAAAATAAGATCTAGGAAGTATGAACATGTCTTTAAAAAAATTCCCTATTTCATTTTTATGACAGAGGGAAAGGATGGACCTGTGGCTAAGCACAGGAGTTCTGCATTCTCTTCTTGGCTCTCCTGTGATCACCTGGGTGACCTTGGAGAAATTAGTTATTTTTCTCTAGGCCTTAGTTTCCCCATCTCTAAAATGAGGATGTTCCTGTTTTCTACTATGACGTTGCACCCAATATGCTTTATGAAAATATGTTTGGAATGTGAATATAATGTAACTGGAATATGCTTTATGCAAAAGGTCTCTTGTAAGGTATCATTACAAAGTTTATCATCTACTGAGTGTGTTCATCCTATTTGTATGCATGTATCATTCTTGTATCTAAAACTAGAAATATGAAGTTAACTCTGAGGTCCTATTGTAATTATGCAAAGTGTGGGCCATTAATGGTGGTTTAGAATCTTGATGGCACCCATTGACTAGGACAATTGGCAGTAGATGGTTTATTTACCTGCAAACCTTCTTGTGGATGTGGGGGCCAGCCTGTGGGTAATGAAGAATGAGGTCTTACAGTGACATGTGACCATGTCACCTGATACTGGAATCCATCTTAAATCTGGTGCTTTTCCATTTAGAAGGAAGGGTGGGAACCCAGAGAGACAAAGGCCTTGGGCCAAAGCTATAAAAGGGGGTGGAACTGAACAAAGGGGGGCAGTTATGAGAAATCCCCTAGTTACCACCTGAGCTGGAACTAACAAGAACTGTACCAGGGGAAAGGATGGGCCCAGACTAAGAAGGAGTCTAGTGTGTGAAAGAAGTTTATTGGAACATCTCTGAGGGTGAGATTTACTTGTATTCAGTTTCTTAAATGTATTAGGCTTAGACTTGCATGTTTTGTTTTATTTTGCTTGGTAACTTACTTTGTTCTGTCTGTTATTTCCTACTTTTTATTCTTAATAAAATCACTTTTGTTTATTATTGAACCCAGAGTAAGTGATTAATACCTGGGGGGGCAAACAGCTGTGCATATCTCTCTATCAGTGTTATAGAGGGCGGACAATTTATGACTTTACCCTGTATAAGTTTTATACAGAGTAAAATGGATTTATTTGGTGTTTGGATCCCACTGGGAGCTGGGTGTCTGGGTGCTGGAGACAGGAGTACCTGCTGAGTGGTTTTCAGTTAAAGCCTGCAGCTTTGGGGATGTGGTTCAGACCCTGGATCTGTGTTGCAGCAGGCTTGCGTGTCTGGCTCAACGAGACAGGGTTTTGGAGTCCCAAGCTGACAGGGAAAATGAGCTCAGAGGTAGTCACGACAGGTGACAGTCCCAAGGGGGTCTCTGTGACCAAACCTGTCACATCTACTTTCCAGAGAAAATGTGAATCTTAACTCAGTAATATAGGTACAGCTCTCCACAGTTTGTGAATAGAAGTTCACAGAAAAGTTCAAAGTATTATTACTAGTTTATTATAATATTCCACCTCTTAACTGTATAACAATATTAATATTTACCCTTTGTAAAGTAGATTTTACTTGAAGAAGATTTCATAATGGTCTCCTGTGACACTGCTGGTCTGGGAATTAGAATATTTAAGGTATTTTTTTCTAAGAAGGAATTTTAAAGTGCTTTTAGAAGGACTATTAAATGAGTGAGTTAGCAACAACATTTCAATATTTGAATCAGAAAAATTGTACCTAGGGAAAATGGCTATATATTTTGTGATGTTTTAGCTGAATGACTCCTATTTATCTGTATGGTTCCCATTGGCTCTAATTTTAGCCATTTTTCTAAGCCTTGCAAGCTGCTCTGGAAACAGAGGGGTTATTTTGTAGTTCCACTATTACAGTATCAGAAAATGGAAAAATATTCAGACTGCTTGTCAAACAATTTTAAATAATAAATTTAAATAAATTAATGGAGATATCCCATCTCCTAGAACTGGAAGGGACCTTGAAAGGTCATTGAGTCCAGCCCCCTGCCTTCACTAGCAGGACCAAGTACTGATTTTTGCCCCAGATCCCTAAGTGGCCCCCTCAAGGATTGAACTCACAACCCTGGGTTTAGCAGGCCAATGCTCAAACCACTGAGCTATCCCTCCCCCCGATTACATTTTATTAGTTAGTGTATAGGTGGTAACCCCACCTATAATATGCACTGATTAAATTTTATTTAATCAGTGCATATTATAGGTGGGGTTACCACCTATACACTAACCCAGGAACCTATCCTTGCAACAAAGCCTGTTGCCAACTCTGTCCACATATCTATTCAGGGGACACCATCATAGGAGCTAATCACATCAGCCACGCTATCAGAGGCTTGTTCACCTGCACACCTACCAATGTGATATATGCCATCATGTGCCAGCAATGCCCCTCTCCCATGTGCATTGGCCAAACTGGATAGTCTCTACGCAAAAGAATAAATGGACACAAATCAGACGTCAAGAATTATAACATTCAGAAACCAGTCGGAGAACACTTGAGCCTCCCTGGTCACTCGATTACAGAACTCAAAGTCGCAATACTCCAACAAAAAATCTTCAAAAACAGACTCCAACAAGAAACTGCAGAATAGGAATTAAAATAAATGAATTTTAGTCATTCATTCCTCTGGGCTTCCCAGTACATGCTGTCTATATTATGGGCAGATCCCAAGCTGGTGTAAATCAATGGAGTTATATCATTTTACACATTGGAAGATCTGACTCCCAAGTCTTGTTTAGATTGCATGCCTTCGAGGCATCAAGCATGTTGGCGAGTTAGCAAATAATAATGATAAATTAAAACAAAACTGGGAAAAGTGTGGTTTCTGACAAACCTAAACATATGAGGTTTAAAATATGCATTTAGGCTCAAAATGTCTTGAGACAGTATTTTATTTTACTTTATTTTACCGTACTACTCAGGGGTACATTTTCAGCATTGTATCGGAGGTTTCAGCAGCAAAGGTTTCCATTAATATACATGGGAGTAATGCTGAGAAATCTCAAATGTCACAGCGTAAATTTAGTTCTATATATGATATAGCAAGTATAATAAAAATGTTTCCCGACAATGTATGAGGTAAATATCAGAGTTTGATGCATTCTTGCATATATACTATGAGAATTCCACTATATAAACATTTTTGTAGAGAAGATAACACAAATGTGAAAATAATTGAAAACTGAAATACAAATGGCAAATACAAAACTGGTATAATTGGACCTTTATGCCCTTTTAAAATATTATGCTGAACTGTGACAAGACTGCAGTTATTAAGAAATGGACCACAGTGGAAATACTTCTGTAAGAAGAATGGACTTGACTTACAAGAAATATGAAATGAGAATCTCTAATGATAGGAATAGAATGAATTTGTAAAAGAACATTTGGACATCTGAGCACAGTTAAGCATAAATCTGTGGTTAATACTAGTAGAAGTATTCTCAAATTATTACGAAAGTAGAGCACACACAAAAAATCTAACATTGCTGATAACAGAATTTATTCCTAAGTACTCTTTGATGTATAATTAGGTAGATACAGTTATATTTTTTCCTTTGAAGGTTCTTAAGATATGTTATCTTGCACTTCATAATGATTATTATACTTAATGGAATTATGTAGCACAGAAAGGTTTTTACTGTGCTAAAATTGTGTTCTAAACTAAGCTCCATGCCATTCACAATTTTAAACTGACCAATTCTTACAAAATAAGTGAGAGAAATGTAAGAAAAAGAAGTTAATGTTCATGAAAGATGCCAAATTAAAATATTGGAAACTGAAATCCTCTATTTAGTCTCTCAGAAGGAGAAGTTAGAGCACAATCTTCCCCTGAAATGGGCATCAGCTATTACCTGGCAGGAGCATTGCTAGGGTTGAGAGAATAAATCAGTGTTTGTGCCCTTTCTCTCTGGTGTTGACTGTGGCATGGGGTCTGTTCACTAGGAAGACGCACCTACTCCAGGACAGGCCCAGCAAAGAAAGTAACAGAATGCCACTAGCCGTCACCTACAGCCCCCAACTAAAACCTCTCCAGCACATCATCAAGGATCTACAACCTATCCTGAAGGACAATCCCTCACTCTCACAGATCTTGGGAGACAGGCCAGTCCTTACTTACAGACAAGCCCCCCAACCTAAAGCAAATACTCACCAGCAACCACACACCACACAACAAAAACACTAACCCAGGAACCTATCCTTGCAACAAAGCCTGTTGCCAGCTCTGTCCACATATCTATTCAGTGGACACCATCATAGGAGCTAATCACATCAGCCACGCTATCAGAGGCTCGTTCACCTGCACACCTACCAATGTGATATATGCCATCATGTGCCAGCAATGCCCCTCTCCCATGTACATTGGCCAAACTGGATAGTCTTTACGCAAAAGAATAAATGGACACAAATCAGACGTCAAGAATTATAACATTCAGAAACCAGTCGGAGAACACTTCAGCCTCCCTGGTCACTCGATTACAGACCTCAAAGTCGCAATACTCCAACAAAAAATCTTCAAAAACAGACTCCAACAAGAAACTGCAGAATAGGAATTAATTTGCAAACTGGACACCATTAAATCAGGCTTGAATAAAGACTGGGAGTGGATGGGTCATTACACAAAGTAAAAACTATTTCCCCATGCTAATTTTTTTCCCCTACTGTTACTCACCCCTTCTTGTCAACTGTTGGAAATAGGCCATCCTGATTATCACTAGAAAAGTTTTTTCTCCTGCTGATAATAGCCCACCTTAATTGATTACTCTCGTTATGGTTGGTATGGCAGCACCCATTTTTTCATGTTCTCTGTGTATATATATCTTCCTACTGTATTTTCCACTGCATGCATCCGATGAAGTGAGTTTTAGCCCACGAAAGCTTATGCTCAAATAAATTTGTTAGTCTCTAAGGTGCCACAAGTACTCCTCATTCTTTTTGCTGATACAGACTAACACAGCTACCACTCTGAAACCTGTCACCAAGGGAACTGACTCACTTCCCACAGGTATCGGTTGGTACCAGCTTTCCAACCCTGGCTTGATTAGAAGCAGTGACCTAGAGATGAATAGCTTACCAGTCACCTCTCTTAGGAGCTTTTTCTGATTTTTAATGTAAGTAACATGCAGTGAATCCCTGTGCTGCTGAATGTGTATCTATCATGACTAATATGTGGAGGTGATATCTATGTAACACATTGGAAATTCATGGGATACATTCTATTTTCCACATACCTTTAACTGACTCACCAGCCCTCTACTCACTAATCCATCTCCCCTGGGACTTATTCTAACATTCTAATGTGGTGAGCTCCCAGCAGCTCTCATTGACTTCAGTGGAAGCTGTTCAGTGCTCAGCACTTTTGAAAATCAGGCCATTTGTTTCAGTGTCTAAATATGGATTTAGGAGGCTAACTCTAGACATCAATTTTTTTTTAAATCCTGGCCAATTTTTTCTAAGATCAGCACATTTAAGAAAATTAGAGTAAAACAGCTCCCTGAGAACCCAGGTTCATATTCTCTCTTCTTTTTTTACTTTTTAAAAGGTTTTAGACAATCACCATAGGCTTGGTTTGCTCTTCTGTTCAGCTTGTTCAGAGTGATTAAAGATGTGAGTTTTATCTTGGTATAAATTCCTGTCATAAAGTGTTCGTGTGGCTGACAGGCAATGTTTGATGTTTTCTTATGAATGGATTTGGATCAGTTTCAGTGGCAGAAATTGTAATATTTATAATTGCCTTGGACAGTGTACTGTATGGAACTAAATGTCCTAAGACATGAAAGTAAATCAAGTAAGCCTAGGGTTCGCATTCACTGCAACTTTTGCTGCTTTGATTTTGGTAGGCATTGTACTGTACGTTCTTTTGTTTGTTTTTGGTTTGACATTCACCTGCTTCTTTCTCCTTTCCTCTTCTCCCTCCCCTTTATTTTCCTTCCCACTCACTGATTGAATTCTTTCTTGATTTTTAGAATTCAGTGAAATGGGGGGATGAAGGCAGAAATGACTGACAGCAGGAAAAAAAGTGTTTGTCAACAGCCACATTTGTCAACAGCCACACCACAGAACCAGAACGTGAAACTATACAGAGACAAACCAGCCAAGAGCAAGGCCCGATTGCAGTAGACACAGTAGAGACAGATAGTAGATGATCCCCACCTCAAGAGCATACAGTCTAAATAGAGCAAAAAGACAAAGGCTGGGGGAAGGGGTTGAACACAAAAGTAGAGCAAACATTGTGATAGCAGAGCGAACATTGTAACATGCGTCTGACGAAGTGGGTATTCACCCACGAAAGCTTATGCTCCAATACATCTGTTAGTCTTAAAGGTGCCACAGGACTCTCTGTTGCTTTTTACAGATCCAGACTAACACGGCTACCCCTCTGATACCTGAATCAGCTAAATGGAAAGAAAAACGAAGGGGAGGGGAATAGGGCAGGGAAGATGAGGGCAAGCTGGGCTGGTGTGGACTGAGGCTGTGGTGAAGAGACAGGGAGGGAGGGGGACACGGAGCCGGAGGGTATCAACATTTGACATCAATCACTGATAGCCCTGCTAGTGTCATTATGCGTTAGAACCTGTGCCAACATTTAACATCAATTATCCTCCACAACAGCCAAGAAGAGCCTCTCTCAGCACCACCAACCAGTGCCACTAAATGAAACCATTACACCATCTACAACCCCATCAAGGTGGAGAAGGGGCCATGAAGGTGAGTTGGTAAGACCTTAACAAAAAATTGAGATTTGTAGGGAGCTGGCTGTGGAGGAAAAGAGCAGTGGGCAAGCCAGCCCACTGCAGAGTGAGGAGACAAAGAAAATCCTCTCGGCCCCTCCTAAGAAGCTGCCAGCAATTTAAAAACATTTAGGTCATATATTAAGCAGTCTCTATTTATTAGTAACACAGGTTAGGGCTTTTTTTTAAACATGTTTTTTAATCTGCCAGTGTCCCTTTTTAATAAAATAGTTATTTTTGAATGACCTTCCTTGTATTTTACAAGGATATATGGTATTAAAATTTAATAGCAGGAACAGGTAGAATAGAAAATAAAAAGGACATGCAGGTTTTTTTGGTGCAGCAGGAAGAATCACAGTTGATCTTGTTCTGTTAAAACTCCCTTCATATTTTGGCCCTGACTTTGCAAATGGCTCCATGTGAACATGTGTCCACATGGAGGCCCATTGACCTCATCTGGGCTCCATAGAGAGAAGCTTTAAGGGGCAGAGCCTTTGTCTCTGGCCTTTGCCCTGTCCACTCAATCAGCTGCTACACTGTCACTTTGGAACCAGTGGGTCAAGCTTTCTAGTAAGGGATGAATCTCAAAATATTTGGATTCTTATCTAAACTTCTTTGGTGTAGAAATCAGGTGGGACATCTTGTGAGAACATGAGCTTCTTGAAAGATTTACAGTACTTCCCAGTCAGTAACAGCCTGTCAGACTGAGTGTTTTGGCACTTCCAAACCAAAAGGAGGAAACCCCTTTTTCAGATATCGGTGCCTCTGCAACATCTCCAACAAGTACCTCAAATGTAGTTGGGGGTTAAGGTGTAACTATAAAGACATGTAAACCCCTCATACAGGTTTTTGTGATTCCATTAGTTTGCAGATTCATAGAGAACTGACTGACTTGCAAGGCTGGCTCCAGGCACCAGCGAAGAAAACAGGTGCTTGAGGCGGCCAATGGAAAGGGGCGGCACGTCCGGGTTTTCTGCGGCAGTTCGGCGGCGGGTCCCTCAGTCCCTCTCTTCCTCTTTGAGCTGCTGCCAAAGAGCAAGAGAGGGAGCGATGGACCCGCTGCCAAATTGCCACCGAAGAATGGAGCGGCACGATTGAGCTGCCGCCGAAGTGCCGCCATTTGGCTTTATCTTTTTTTTTTTTTTCTCTCTTGGTTCGCCGCTTGGGGCGGCAAAAAAGCTGGAGCTAGCCCTGCTGTCTTGAGTCACTTTTCCTTTCTGTTTGTTCTGCTTTATTGTTCTGAGTCAAACTAAACTAATTTAACCCTACTTCACGCTGGTGCAGCATGTCTATACAGTAACTCCTCGTTTAACTTTGTAGTTATGTTCTTGAAAAATGCGACTTTAAGCAAAACGATGTTAAGCGAATCCAATTTCCCCATAAGAATTAATGTAAATAGGGGGGTTAGGGTCAAGGGAAATTTTTTTTGCCAGACAAAAGACATTATATACATATACAGTATAAATTTTAAACAAAACAATTTAATACTGTTCTCAGCAATGATGATTGTGAAGTTTGGTGAGGTAGTGGAGTCAGAGGGTGAAAGAGGGTGGATCGTCCAGCTGTTCCTCTTGCTGTTCTTCCCAAAGTGCCAGGGGGTGCTCAAACTCCGGCTCTGCCCCAGGCCCACCCCCACTCCATCCCTTCCCCCAAGGTCCCGCCCCTGCCCCGCCTCTTCCCACCCCTGCTCCCCCCTCCCCCCGAGCATGCCGCATCCTCGCTCCTCCCCCCACCCCCTCAGCCTCCTGGACGCCACAAAACAGCTGATTGCTGTGGGTGGGAGGCACGGGGGAGTTGCTGATCTGTGGAGCCACTGGCGGGCGGGAGGCACTGTGGGGGTGGTGGAGGGAAGCTTATAGGGGCGCTGCTGGCCCACTTTGTTCCAAGTCCCCACGGCCAAACAACGTTATAAGCAAACATTGCGCAACTTTAAATAAGTATGTTCTCTAATAGATCAATGATGTAACAATGAAACAACGTTAACCAGGACGGCATTAAGTGAGGAGTTACTGTATTAGGGGCTTCACCAGTGTAACTAAATGGATTTTGTTACTGTTGCACTATAGACAAATACTTCAATAGTCAGTGGTCAGAGGGCAAGAGAGAGAATGACTGTAGTCCAGTGGTTAGAGCACTCACCTGGGAAGTGGTAGTCCTCCTTCTCCAACCACTTTCATTTTTTATCCACAGTGGAACAGCTTCAACAGCAAGGATTGGGGGAGCCCCATATCAGGCTATCCCAGTGGTTTGAGTATGCTCCTAAGAGGTGGGAGACCTCTGAAGCTGGGTCTCCCACATCCCAGGTGAGTACTCCAACCACCGAGCTCTGCCATCACCTGCTGTTTGTGGAGCAAGGCTGACACCTAACTCATTCCCACAAGAAACTACAGAGGTTCCTAAGCCACCTAACTCTAGAAGACAGTTCCCATTTGTGGATTGCTAGTAGAGATAGCCACATCCTTGCAGCATGGATTTAGGTGCCTATTCCAAAAGAAAAGAGGGGCTTAACACACACCACCCTTACTGGCACCTTCCATTGACTAGCGTAGGCAGCTCTCCACTGGCTTTTGTGGATTGCATTCTAAGGCACCTCTCACTCACCATGCATTGTATAGGGAGCCTAAGCATCTAACACAGGCTTTGTGGATCACAGTGTTGTTCCTGGGATTTTCTAAGTGTCTAAAAATTAGCCAACACAATGCCAAGTATTGGAATGCCTAAGTCCCTTTGTGGATCCGGCCCAATCTACCTAGTCTAGTGAGAGCTTAGAATTGTTCCTTCTGATCCTTATTTATGCTCTAGCTCTGCCTGCAAGGCTGCTGGTAATAATTAAATCATAATGAATACTTGTTAGATTAAAGCCGACTCTGCCATCATACTTCAACGCTTGACTGGTATGCTCTTGTGCTATTCCGCCACAATTGAGGTTAACAACTCACTGCCATTATTAAAGTGGATCCTGAGACACATCTCTGAGTATTTAAGTAAATAGCATGGTTCTCATGTTGTTTTCTTTCCTTCAGTACTTCCAAATATAAAACTCAGTCAACGTTTTAATTTTCTTGTATTATTTCCAGTCCTGAATGCTACAGATATGCAGACATGATGTTGGTTTCTCTAGCAGGCAGCCATACCAAGGCTAGAGTTGGACAAATAGCAGTGATGAGCAGCTGTTTGTTTGATCAGAACTGAGATATACCCTAAACCAGGGGTTATCACAACAAATTATTTGGTGGCCTCAGAGTGCGGCCACCAACTCTTGCTGGTGGCCACTCTGTCAAATTGTCCTAAAATACGTAATTAACTTTAGGAAAAACAAGTAAATATGCACATATACATGTCCAGATCATTGTAATTTATTCATGTAGGGTTTTTTGTTGTTGCAGACTCAATAATAAAAATAATGTATGGTTGTATTTTGGTGCTGCTGGCCCCCGCTGCCTCCCCAGCCCCTCACCCATCGCCTCTGGCCTCTGCTGCCTCCTCCAGCTACTCACTTACCCCCCTCCAGGCCCTGCTACCCTATATACAGAGGGTTAAACAGTTACAGGTCAAAGTGAGTGATAGCAGTTCTTGTTTGGCAGAGGGAGGGGGAGATGGCAATTTATTGTAAAACATTTTTTTCTCTGAAATTGCAAAAGACCATTAGTTAATTTGATATCCTGAGATGTATAAATAAAGTTCCATTTATTCCAAAAGCACCTTTTAGCATGTGATGAGGATTATTGTTCAGGCAGATGTAGAAAATACTTTATGCCCAAGGGAACGCTGCAATTTTACCTGTTTTTTAATAATAATGATTCCATAGCAAAAGATAACCTTGTTAGACTGATCCTGCAACTTGTCCTGTGTGTGGATGGAAATCTGCTGACTTCAGCACAGCCCTGTCCTGGCACAGGGGTTTTCCTAGGTGGAATAAGCTGCAAATCAGAGCTTTTTAAGTGATCCTAGCACTTGAAGCTGTTTGCCCTGCTGGTGATTCACTGTTCATTATAAAAAAGAAAAACCAAGACATTAATGGCTTGATTTTTTCAGAGGTGTTGATCATCTACAGTGGGAATGGCAGGTGCTCAGCACCTCTGAAAATCAGGCCTTGAATTGTTGGATCATACAAAAGTTTCACCCCTTGCTTGGGAGTTAGTGTAGATTTATGTACAGTGCCCAGGATTGGGGTTCAAGAGTGCTAGAATCTATTCCCAGCTCCACCACTGGCCTGCTGGGTGATGTCACATCAACACTCTGTGGCTGTTTCCCCACCTGTGAAATGGGGATAATGATACTTACCTCTGTTCTCTGCTTTGAGAGCTACTGACAAAAACCACTATATAAGACCTATGGGGAATTCTTTCCTCACAAAAGGCCTGATTCTGTCAGGTCATGAGTATTTCATGAAAGGCATTGAGCCTCCTTGACTCTCAATGGCTTCAACTGGATTTCACTGTGTGCTCACCCACTGGTAGGATTAGTATTCTCAAATGCAGTATTCTCCAGAACAGGGTGTTTTCCCCCCCATTATGCAAGTGTATTACATTTTCTATTTCCCTATTACTTGGGGATTGTATTTTGGGAGTCTTCAGACAGAATAACAATAGGGCATTTTGGATTAGCTCTGCACTGAGCTCGAAAGAATTAGAGTGCAGCTGAGCCAGTTACTAATGTTAAGTTGCTATGATGCCTTCTCATTGTTTTGGGGCTAAATTATCCTGAGTCCCATGCATAATAGTTAATTCTGACTGCAGCAGCCCTCACTAATGGGTGTGGAGCTGATGCACAGCAGGATTCCTTTCAGCTGCACTCTGCCAACAAGTGCTCATAGTTTCAGCAGCTGCTATTTCTGCTGCTCAGGCCATGGGGAATTTTATAGGCCAGTTTTCCCTTCACTTGCAGAAACAATCCAACATAGCTAAACTAACTCTGAGTCAAAGTGCTGACCCATCGGCAGGTGTTCAAGAGCCAAGCAAAGCAACTCATCAGTTTGCTGAGAGGACAGATATTAACATTTTACTGTCTCTAACACTCTCTCACAAACACACAGAAATCTGAGTATACGTGTGCAGTATAGCACTGTTATTTTAAGACTTGCTATGTTATTAACATTACCCATAATATAAGGCTACTGCTACAATAACCTTGCATTCCACTTACGCAAATCACATATACTCTTTCACCACATGAAATACTTTAATGAGCAACGCAACTAATTACTCAGTGACAACTCAGGTACTCAGCCAACAGAGTTTCTCAGGTAACAAAGGTAATTTGCTAATTATAGTATATAGAAGGTTGTTTCATTCCCTTGTATCCTAAGGTACAGAACACAGTTCATGAACAGAATTGTTTTATTAGTTACATTCAAAAATTGTTAGCTTGCTTTTTTTAAAGTGAGGCAAACTGACAAAATGTAAGAAATCCAGAGTACTCCTCCATAAACACACATTGTATAGTTGGGGAAGGGACAGCTGATTGAGAAAGGCAGCAATCTGATTAGTTAGCAATGTTATAATCTGTATTGATATAGGTCAGCAGTTGTGGAGAGAATCACAAAAGCCTGCTCCCTTTTGCTTTCTTTTGTCTTCTGTGGCAACAGATTTCATTAGTCACTCGGCCCTTCTTCCAAGGATTTTGGGGAATTTAACTTAATGATTATTTTGTATGGTTTCTTCAAGGGGGAGTGTTGTTCTAGGTATGCCAATTATATTTGCATAATGATCCCTCTACTTGACAGTCCAAATGCCTAAAGCCATTAATTCAAGTATCATTGCTGCCTGATGAAGCTGCATCCTCAGTTTTAGGGGGTTCTAATTTTATACACGAAGCAAGAGAGTTATTTCAGAAGGTTTCCAGAATGATTTCTCTAGGCAACAAATTAATGGCCAAATGTCATGGGAGTCTGCAGCAAGCAATAGAGGCAATCAGCAGGGCTGCACAGAGGTTTGTGGGGCCCCAGGGCAAAATCTGAAACTGAGGCCCATCCAAACACCCCCCCCCCAAAAAAAAACTACCATGGAGACAAAAGAGGCCCTGGAAACAGGGGGAGGGGGCGTCGGAGAGCAAGCCTGCCCCTCACTCACCCTGCGGAGGCAGCTCCTGTCCCAACGGTCTGGGCTTAGCTCTCCACTCCAGTTGTTGTGGCCTGGCGCAGGGGGTTGCAGCACCAGTCAAGTTTGGCCCGGCCACCCCTCTGTTCTGACAGAGTGGGGAGCACGGCCCAATCAAATTTGAGAGAGTGGCATTGTGACTCTGTGTGCCACGTCACAGCACCACTCAGTTCAATTCCATTAGTTTGGGGATCCACTCAAATGGGGGGGCCTGAAGCAAACTGCCCCTCTCCTCTCACCCTCAACCCTTCCTGGCAATCAGAGCAAACACTGAGCAATCTGAAATGCGTTAATGACATGGTAGTGGCCCTGGAGATGATGACTCTTGATTCCTATATCCTGATTTCATGTTTACAACAAATTGTACAATACAAAAAAATGTATACAGCAATGTATGTTTGGAAACAAACAACATAAAGTGGTAGCTTGAAACAACTCTACTTTTAATTAGGTGCCTGTAGCAGGAGATGTGTACTCCGTTGCATACAACGTATGTTCTGCTCCCTTAAATTTGATTACTGAGAACTTAAAATGAAACTGCTAGTTCATTGGACAGAAATAACTACATTACGTATGTATACACCTACTATAAATTATTCCCAAGAGTGATAATTCCTGATAATGTCTTGGAAATTATTTTAAATAACCTCACCCCATAGCTCAGATCATTAAGGCAAAGAGGAACCGTGATATTATATTGTCTGGAGTTGGCGTGTGGAGGCATTGCTTTAGAGGATGTATCCCATCCTCCTTTGGTTATACGCAGGTTTAACCTTAGTTTGATTTGTTAGCCCTGTCAGTTTTTGCTTGTGATGACTCTGAGCAAGAGGGAAAGTTCACATAGAGGCAAGTTCCTCTTGGAGCAGTGATTCTAGGATAGAGACTGTTACCGAGAAACCTTGTCTACACAAGGAAATTTTAAATTTCCCTTTGTTGCTAATATTGGGTCCCTGGAAGTTTTCTTAGCAATGCCAGAGCCCTGGTGTATTCAGGGCTTTGGCTACGGATGCTATTTCAGCACTGTGTTAATTAGACTTTCTGCCAACAGAGGTTAGATGACTGCCGAAAACTACGTCTGCAGCTGGCAGGTTGTCTACATGACAGCTCCTAAGAATGCTGAGAAATTTTTCAAATATTTCCCTATTACAGACAAGGCCAAAGCTGCTAATACAGCTCTGGGGTTTGGCTTTGGTAATTTTAGCAATGACAGCTGACCAATTTTAGTGCATGCCAGCAGGATCCACATGGGCCAGTTAGTGCGTGACACACTAGTGTGAACTAAAGCATTTTGTAGACAAGTCCTAAATCTCTGTGTATTGCCTGTGGTGACTAATTTGTCCCAAGCGTGATGAGGGCTGTGAGGGTGCTTGCGTTTAGGCATTTGTTGTTTTGGATAGATCTGCAACTTTCCTGTCTAAGAATAAAATGTGTGTGTTTAAGAAATTCCTTTGCAAAGCCTGTGTTCCTTATTGTAACTGCTCTGTGGTCGCCGAGGGGTTAAACTGCAAACCACAGGTAGGTGGGACTCTGGGAGAATATGCAAAGCAGTTGAAGAGGCTTCGGAGGTCTTAACACTGATCTTGGGGCCTAGGACAATTGGACTGTGGGATCCCATATCTCAAGGAAGGATTTTAGACAGGAAGTTGTCATGTGGGAGTGCCCGCCAGAGGCCCAGAGCAAGAAACAGTGTCTGGACTCTGCCCAGCTGGCTGGGAAGCACATGGGTTCCAAAGGGTGGCGCTAACTACAGTACACTGAAGACCGCTCACTAGGGGGCTCAGCCAGGACTGTGACTATTGTTTTTCATGAAAAAGTTCCAGAAGCTTTAATTGAAAAACATCTTCAGTGAAAATGTTTCATTTTTCAATGAAAAACTGAAGCCAAAAATTAAAACATTTCAGGTTTCATAAAAACAAAACAAATTTAGTTTACCTTACCCATGAAAATAAGCTTCACCGTTTATAAGTCAGTTCATTCCCAACTACAGGTTTTTTTCACTGAGCACATAGCATTGTAAGTTAGCCCTTAATGTGTGCTAGGAGCTAGTATTTGTGTAAGGGAGATCTATTCAATGGAGATGCTGGTAAGGCTGGTAAAGGAAGATTGTATTGTGGGTTTTTAAAGACTAGGCTCTTTATATGTGCTTATTCTGCATTTCCCCACCATTTCCTATTTTAAGTTTTCCTTATCACCTTGTTAGTTTAAATAAAGCCACTCTGAGTGGCTTGCCCACCTTCTGTGATTAGTTTGTGTTTTTGACTCCTTGCTCATATTAGTTTCAGTGGGTCACTCGTTTTCCCTATACAAATTTCCTGGTGTGAGTACTCAAATGGAAGCACTGTTTCATCTAAAATCTGGTAGTGGACTTCTCTTCCTAGAGAAAACATCATTGGAATTACTAAATACTATAGACGACAGTTTCCTAACTCAAACAGTATTGCATCCAACACTGGAGAATTCTATATTAGACCTTGTATTGACAGATAAAAAGGAATTGATCACAGAACTAAAAATTAGTGGCACCTTTGGTATAAGTGGTCATGAGTTGGTCACATTTGTTATGTGCAAACAGAATAAAGTCCAAACCAGTAAGATACACACACACACACACACACACACACAATGCTTGAAAAGTCCAGTTTCACAAAACAATTATAAGGCAAATCAGTTGGGAGAAAGAATTTAAACAGAAAAATGTGAATGCCAATTGGGAATTATTTAAGAACATTTGACTAGATGACCCTAAAACCACCTAGACTTATGTAAGGCATTTAATATGGTACTGCACAACATTTTGATTAAAAACTAGAATACAAAATTAGCATGGCACACATTAAATAGATTAAAAACTGGCTAACTGACAGGTCTCAAAATGTACTTGAAAATGGGGATCATCATTCTCGAGTGGGTATGTTTCTAATGGGACCCTGAAGGGATCGGTTCTTGGCCTTACACAACTTAACATTTTTATCAGTGACCTGGAAGAAAACATAAAATCATCACTGAGAAAGTTTGCAGATGTGGGAATGGAAAATAATGAAGAGTACAGATCACTGATACAGAGCGATCTGGATTGCTTGATAAGCTGGGTGCAAACAAATCATATATGTTTTTAATACCACCAAATGTAAAGGTATACACCTAGGCACAAAGAATGTAGGCCCTACTTACAGGATAGGGTACTCTATCTGGGGAAGCAGTAACTTCAAAAAAACGTGGGGGTCTTGGTGGATAATCAGCTGAACATGAGTTCCCAATGTGATGCGCGGCAAAAAGGTCTAATGTGAGCCTCGGATGTATAGACAAGGGAATTCGAGTAGGAGTTGGGACCTCTGTATTTGACAGTGGTGCAACTGCTGCTGGAATACTGTGTCCAGTTCTGGTGCCCACAGTTCAAGAAGGATGTTGCTAAATTGGAGAGGGTTCAGAGAAGAGGCATGAAAATGATCAGAGCATTAGAAAACCTGTCTCCTAGTGATAGACTCAAGGAGCTCAGTCTATTCAGCTTAACAAAGAGAAGGTTAAGGGGTGACTTGATCACAGTCTATAAGTACCTGCCTCGGGAACAAATATTTGATGATGGACTCTTCAATCTATCGGACAAAGGTATAACATGATCCAATGGCTGTAAATTGAAGCTAGCCAAATTCAGACTGGAAATAGGGCATACATTTGTAACTCTCAGGGCAATTAAGCATTGGAATAATTTACCAAGGGTCATGCCATCACTGGCAATTTTTAAATCAAGCTGGGATTTTTGTTTGTTTGTTTAAAGATGCTCTAATTCAAACAGGAATTCATTCAGTAAGGTTCTCTGGCCTGTGTTATGCAGGAGGTCAGTCTATGTGATGAAAGTGATCCCTCCTAGCCTTATAATCTGTGAAAGCTCCAGTAAACCCAGGTCTCCTGCTTAAAGCCTGTGGACTGCTGCCTATAAGATGGTGCCCTTGCCCAGTGCCAGTGAGTGGAGTTCCTGTGAGGGAGGCATTAAAATATGGCCCTTTATTGAATATGATGCATTCTACCACATTCAGAGTCTTCTATAATGAATATGACCAAAGTAGTAATATCTTGTACTAGTGATAAGTAACTATTGGGATCAGGGTTCTGTTATATGTTGTTAACTATTTGGCTATTGTCAAGTAAACCTGATTCCTAAATATTTTTTTCTCTTTAGAGCTCTGAGCCTAGACATCAGCCTCTTCGTACTGTCTGATGTACAGCAAAAAGAATTAGTTGTAAAATACATACTGAACAAGCAATAGGAAGGAAAAAGAAAATATATTTAATATTTTTAACCCAACACATCTTTGAGTTTCTCTGCATGTCTTATGTGTGCCAGTCTTTTTGATTGTAACCTTCCTGGGGCAGAGCATCTTTCAGTGTGTTCTGTACGGCACCATACACATCACTCGTGTGTAATATTTTTGGATTCTAATTCACATCTGCTGTGTAACGTCTATCTTTAGAAGCTAATTTATATGTTGTAACAGTGCTGCTGGTAAAAGTTGGTCCCTGAGCTCCTATAGTATTTTCAAGGCTTGTTTCTTTCTTTGCTTTTGTTTAATACTGATGACACATCCCTTAAGGATAAAGGCATTTTAATAAACCTCTTCTAGCAGCAAGGAATTTTGGCACCTGCTTCAATGTTGATAGCAGAGAGCATCTGTACCATTTGCTGTGATCGTGCAGAGAGAGAGAGTTGACTTCATTTCTACAGTAAAGTTATGACTATAATTTCCCTTGATTGCAGTCTAGGATCATTTAATTTGTGCTCAAGGGCCCTTCAAATAAAGTGATTTCTACTGGATGAAAGATCTTGCTACAGCCGAGAGGCCAAAATGTAACTTACTCTAGTGGTTCTAATGAATACCACATATCTGCTATATCCAGGATGTGCTAAGGAATCCATTTTAGATAGTAAAAAAAAAAAAGGCGAGAACTGGATAGCAACTTGAAAATGTATTTATGGAAATCTTCCCATCAGGCAAAAAAAAAGTCTCCTAGTACTTGGAACATGCAAACTCAAAGATTTTCCTTGTTATTTTCTAAGTCCTCATTTGAATAAAAATTCTTTTATT
This sequence comes from Emys orbicularis, assembly GCF_028017835.1. Lineage (NCBI taxonomy): Eukaryota > Metazoa > Chordata > Testudines > Emydidae > Emys > Emys orbicularis. Next base: position 220,919,344 of record NC_088684.1, read on the forward strand.
AGATTATGATCACCTGCAGATGTATATGCCCTGGTAGCCCTACTGAAGGACTGTAGTGTCTTGTTATAGATTGGGGAAAGATTAAGGCTGAAAAATAGTCCTATAGAGGGGAGAGGTATTTGTTGGCTCTTACACAAATGCAACTTTCTCAGCAGGAGATAGGTAAAAATAAACTAAAGGAAGAAAAGAAAAATTCACCAGCACCGACCCGAAAGATACAGAGCAGGAGAACAAGGACAAAGACTATTAATTCCCCTACCTCCTTCCTTAGTTTCCAGGGGCAATTTGAACACCTGTGGATTCCCTATACACACACTCAAAGGGCATCCACTCGCATATCATAATTTTTTCTCTCCCCCTAACCCTTTGTTTACTGCTTCTAATTAAAACTAGACTGTGTATGTATTTATGAAATAAATAAAATGACTCTGAATGCAAGGACAGGCTGTATGTAGGAAGTGGCATGCTTCTTGATGGGGAGGTAAGAGTACATTATAACTGTATACTTAAATTGTTCTCGGAGACAGCTTGACATCTGTTATGGGAGCTAGAGGCACTCTGTGGAGAAACACTGCTGGTCAATGACCTTGGATACAGAGAACAGCCGGCACCATGAATAAGGTTAATGCCACTCCTACTGAAGGTTCCAGACCCACTGAAATGCGGTCTAATGCCACCTAGTGAAACAGAGGCTATGCCCTTTTCCCTGAGTTAGTTTATTAAACTTAATAGGGATCCAATCATCATCGCTGTGTGTTAGTTTGATAAAGAACATATGTATATTATGTGTGAAAGTTCAATGTAATGTACATGACTTGAAAAGAAAATCTACCTACAAACAGACTGGGACAGATTTGCCCTCATGGTAAGCCAGTGCAACACCACTGATTTCAGAAGAGTAGCACACATTTAACCAAGGGCTGAATTTGTCCCCTTGGGAGGTAGGAACTGCTATACCACATCAGACCTGAGGTCTATCTAGTCCAGTATCTTGTTTCTTGATAGTGACCAGCACTGGTTGTTTTAGAGGAAGGTACAAGAACCCTACCATAGATGGAGATGGGATAATCTATGCCCCATATTAAATCTCTTCCTGATTTTTAAGTATGTCTACACAGCATTTTGGAGTGAGTCTCCTCCCAGCCTGGGTTGACAGACTTTGGCCAGCAGAGCTCACGCTACTGCTCTAAAAATAGTTGTATAGACAGCACTTGGAAGTTGTTGCTCAGGCTCTGAAGGCTAGGGAGTGGGGTGGGCTTCAGAGCCCGAGCTATAGCCCGAGGCACAACTTCAAAGTGCTGTCAGTACAGGTATTTTTAGAGCACTAGCATGAGCCCAGGTCTGTTGATGTGGGTTGGGAGCTTGCTCCAAATTGCTGTGTAGACATATCCTAACAGGGATTGGCTTAAGCCCTGAAGCATGTGGTTTAATAGCACTTCCAAAATGTTGTTGTTATACTGATAACAACAACTCTGGATATTCTTATCATCTGTAGAAGTGTCCTTTTTGAAAATATATTTTGTATATATCCTTGCACAAGATTGACTTGTAAGCCTTTTGGGAAGCCCATTATCATCAGCTTTGATATCAATAGGTCTCTTACTGTTTCCAAACTCCTTTCATCTCTGGCAAGGAAATAAGACTCTATATCTAAACAAGCCAGACTTCTAACACCAACCCTGTGATGAAATTAGGAGAGAATGTGGGTGACTCTTGGAGCTGTTATAATCCAGCATCTGGTATGGGGGGGGGGGGTAGAGTTTGCATTTATTTATTTAATGTTTTATAATAGGATGGTTAAAAATCCACTTCTAGCATTTATGAAACTTTAATCAGTTGTCAAGCTTATTTTCATGTTTATCTGCATTCATAAGAATTCACCTAGAATATTAAGTTTCAAAATGCATTTCCTTTTCTCTCTCGCATTTCCAAAACAGGAAAAATAGAATGATTGAAAAATTACCAACATGTACAAAATGCGGTTCTCAACCAGTGGTATGTGTACTCCTGGGGGTATGCAGAGGTCTTCCAGGGGGTACATCAACTACTCTAGATATTTGCCTAGTTTTACAACAGATTACATGAAAAGCACTAGTGAAGTCAGTACAAACTAAAATTTCATACAGACAATGACTTGTTTATACTGCTCTATATGCTATATCAGTGTTTCTCAACCTGGGGGTCATGATTTATTTTATAATTATAGGGTAAAAATTAGAAAGTAAGCAATTGTTCAGTACTAGTGTGCTGTGACACTTTTGTATTTTTATATCTGATTTTGTAAGCAAGTAGTTTTTAAGTGAGGTGAAACTTGGGGGTATGCAAGACAAATCAGATTCCTGACAGGGGTATAGTAGTCTGGAAAGGTTGAGAACCCACTGTGCTCTCTCTCTCTATTTATTTTTATATATATATATTTTTAAGTTTTCAGAGATGATCCACTAGAGCAGCAAAACTGATTTTTTTCTTCTCTTAAATTGGCATGTCAAGAATTAACAAGCTGTGTGTTTTGACGAAGTTTAAATTGCTCTTGTGAGGACTGTAGGCTGGCTTCTAGCACCAGCTGGGTCCTGTGGTTGATGTGACATCACTAGTAATACTGTGTGCTCCAAGTGCTGAGGCATCATTCAGAGCAAACCCAGGCCTCCACTGCAGGATTTGATGTCACAGAACATAGAACCTGATCTATGATCCATGGAAGTTAATGGAAAGACTCACATTGACTTCACTGGCTTTGGGTCAGGACTCTACTGGGATGAGAGGTTATTTACGGATTCTTATAATGCTTATCACTGGGGCAGCTAATAACAGTTTTAGTTATTAATGTCCTGATTGCCTTTTATTAGAAAAATTTTTAACAGTAGCAATAACAGGAAAGCCAAGCTTGATGTTCACTGCTTTGCTGGAGGACTGGTTGGGGCCTGTAGCCATCCCTGCTTACCAGCATGGCTCTGCTGAGGCCTGCCTCAGTTTACCCTTCACTTAGGTCCCCTTAAAAAGTCCTCACTATCCAGATAGTAAAAGCATAGCCCCTTCTGGGGGCCAATTTCTGTTCTGCACAAACTATTTCAAAAGAAACCTCAAGCTGCCCCTCCTTCCTGAGGGTCTGTCTTCCCCTCAGAGTTCAAACACTCTTCTGTTCCAGTTCCAAGCTGGGCCTAGGCTTGCCTCCCTGGGGGTCTGTCTTACAGCTCTCCCAGCATCTGTTGCCTGGACTGTGGCCTTCTCCACAGGCCTTCCCTGCTGGTGTCTCCTCTCTGCCAACTCAGGGCCCTGCAGAAGCTTTCGTGCTCCCTGCAATGTCTGCAGATATCTGACAATACCCTCACTCTGTCACCCACCTTATAAGACCCAGGTACCTTCCCTTAAGCCCTATTGGGCAGGATGTAATCAGTTCAGATGCACGGAACCCTGCTTCCTCTTAGTGGGGCCAATCAGTTTGACAGGATCTCAGAAGCTGTATATTGTTAGGACTAAACACAAAGTTACATAGATGTTTCCAGAGATCTGATTTTAAAATTGATTTAGTTAAACCAGTGCAGAAGGCTGTATGGAAACTTAAATGGAGATAAACCTAGTTTATATTGCTGTGGCTTAAAATGATTAGGAACAGGTTTGAACTAAACCAATATAAGCTGTTCTCAAACAAAAATAAGTGTCGAAAGAGGCTTTGTTCCAGTTCAGCTGAATTGGTTAGCTCTTGTACCTTACTTGAGGAAATAAGGGTGTTTTCACGAAGACATAATTTCTCCAATGAATCAAAATATTAATTAGACTGAAGTTGAAGAGATGTAAACAAAAACAAAGTTTTAAATAACCTGCTTAAAAGTCTCATCTACTTTCAGTTACCCAAGTTCAAACTCTGTAAGTGGATGCAGTTTCCATTACAGTCAGAGTGGCGCTTGCTTATTCTAAGGCTAAATTTTATCTCAATGGGCCAAAATTAACCAGGAGTAAACATAACTTATTCCAGTTGGAGGCTATGGAGATATAAAATAAAGTTAGTTGCTTTTCCTTCTACTCTTTCCTTTCTTTTCCCCAACTTCTTGTTCCATTGGCATATAATTGACTCATTTTGTATACCTATAGAAAGCCCAAAATGTGCTAGTTATACTACTTTACCATTTACACTTGTTTTCTTACACCAGACACAACGTACATCACTGCTGAATTTGGCAGCTAGGGGCAGTTTTTCCGTACAGATATACCCTTACATTCCCTACCAACCCAATGGGATTGTATGAGTGAAACTGAGTATAGAATTTGGCCCAAGGCTGCTGTATGTTAATTTTTATAAGACCATTAACTCCCCCCCCCCCCCCAATTTCCATTAAAAGAAAAAGCAGTTAACAAAAAGTGGCAGAAAACTCCCATAAGCTTGTGCCCTGGGACAACTTGGGCTAGATTGTCTAACCTCATCATATTCGTTGACAATGCAAAGGATTGAAAAAAATCACAAACGGATTCTGGGAAGTGCAAGTTTTAGAGGCTCCTGGCCTGAGTATATGTATGATGGATAACCATTCAGCCATGGGAGCTGGGTCACTAACTTCCAGACTTCAAGTGTTACATTGGCAGCGTCAGGCTGCCATCCAAGGTATGCAGTCCAAGAAAAGGAAAAGTGAGCCATTCCACATCATAAAGCAAAGAATAATACATCCAGTGGGTGGAAGGCTTGCTTTTGTAGCCATTGAGCACTGGCTTTAGAACACAGGAGGCCTGCCCAAAAGTAAAAGATTTTAAAGTGGCACTTAAATAGGAAACTTTTCGATTTAGGATGCATGTGTCAAAGAGGGGTGGGGATAGGGGAATAGCACCACCTATGAGTGGTTAGTGCATTTGGTTCATTTAAGTCTCTTCTTTAGTATAGAGTTCCCCTGCTGGTAGGGGAAGACAGGCCTACTACATGCTGATGAAAATCAGCAGTTTAAAAAATAAAAGCCCATGCTGGGGTTGGCATAAGAGAATCAAGTTTAGTCAGTTGATACACAGATGAATGACCCATCATGTGAAATCACAGTCTGGAAAAGGCCTATACTCCTTGGGGCATTCTGTGCCAAAAAAAAATAAAAATTCTGCACACAATATTTTAAAATTCTGCAAATTTTATTTGTCAAAATAACACTACATAATCATGCCAGTTTCGATTATTTTGGTAATTTATTTCAAAATACCTGTTAGCAAGTATGTCTGTAACAATATAGACACACACAAATTCCCCCAGGAGTAGAGAGTTAAAGAAACCCCTATAACAACCCAGTTCCTGTTTCTCTGCCCCTCTCACCCTGAGCCCAGCCGGGGAGGCCAGACACCCACAACCCCTCCCACCCTGAGCCGAGCCGGGGGGCCACCCTGTCCCAGATACCCACACCCCTTCCCCACCCCAGAGCCCAGCAGTGGCCCTGCCAGCCCAGACACCTGCTCCCTTCCCCCCACCCCAGAGATCCAGAGGGAGAAACAGCCTGATGCTGAGTCCCAGGCTTGCACTGCATGCCGCCCTCTCCTTCCCTCAGGGCATGCTCAGAACTACAGCTGCCAGGAACCCTCTAGCTGCCTCTCCCTCCCCCCAGGAGTGTCTTCTATATGAGAGCTGGGCTCTGCTGGGTCCAGTGGCCCCTAGTAGCAGCTAGCAGCACTGCAGACCATTTCTCTGGGGGGAAAGGAAATTCTGCATGCACGTTAATTTCTGCAAAATTCTCCATTGCACAGTGGTGCAGAATTCCCCCCAGAAGTATACATTCTGTTTTGCCTGAGGGGACAGAGCCTGTCCCACTCCTACCTCCTTAGACACACCCAGAAGCCCTGCCCCTCCTCCCCGAGCGTGCTGCAATAGCGAGCAAGAGGGGCCGAGTGTCATTCTCTCTCACACACATGACTGCCCATCCCCCCCGAAGTGATTTACATTTCTACCGACCTGTCTGCGCTGCCAGGGAGGAGCATGTGGCCGCTCTTGCGGCTTCCCTTTGCTCCCCTGTCAGAAGTCATTTTTCTGCAGGGAAGCAAAGAAATCTGTGGGGGACATGAATTCTGTGCATGTGCAGTGACACAGAATTCCCCCAGGAGTAAGCCTAGCAGCACAGGGAATCTGATACCTGAGTACACTGAAGACCTGAGTAACCAAAGTCTTTGAAGGAAGAAACCTCATGATAACTCACAAATAATGAAAAATAGTATTGAACTTTATCCACGGGCTAGCTGGCTGGGAGCCCTATCTCCAGCTAAGATGAGATGTGCCAAATTGAAGTTGGTCACAGAAATGAGCCTACCGCTGGAAAGCAGCCAGGAAGCAGATGGTCAGGTGGGAGCTGACTTGATATCTCATCTGACATTTCAGCACCATAGGGTGAAGCATTAAGGGACAACTAACCAAATAAAAAAAAAAGTTTCACCAGTATGCAGAAATGAGAGAGGAAATTTACTGCTGAATTAGATGCACCAGCACCATTAGCAGATTGGAGTCATAGCTTCAATTATGTCAATAGGGATATATAGAAATGTAGTGCTCATTTCCCCAAAAATACAATATTTCCTGCAAATACTTATATATTTTTTACTGTTTGGATTTGAGGTCTGTGGTGGGGTGGGGGGTTTGTAATGGAATCTTGAGAGGGTTTCAATTAATTGGTGTTTGTCCCAGCAAAAACTGTAGTCTTGGTAAATATCTGTTGTTGAAGACATTGAATTAAATGGCTCCCCTTTTATTCAGTGTTTGTATTGATAGCCATTATACAATACAGGAACTGACATATTGGGGGTTGAGGGTGGCATTAATGATTAATTTAAGACAAATTCAGTGGAACTTCTCTACTAATGAAAGAGAGCTGGATTTGATACTTAGTTAAGTATCCTGTCTCCACAGTTGCTGTTATCAGATGCTGCAGAAGATTACTAAACTGCAGATAGAAATTTCTTCCTGATACCAGTTTTATACCCTGGGTTAGTTTTATACTGTGACATAGGTAGATTGAGAACGTTTGTTATTCTTGATAGTGTAACTATATGCTGTGTTTGATGGGGTGTACAGACCCCACACAGATGAGAAAGGCACCAGAGAGGCCCCATGTGCGGGGCTAGCCCGGCCCCTCCAGCCCTGTCAATCACATATGGTAGGGAGGAGGCCTTTAAAAAGGAGGAAACAGTTTCCCCCTCAGTCATGGGGGAGAGCTTATCCGTAGCAGGAAACTGCTGGAGTGACTTCTGAAGCCACATGGGGTCTGTCTACACAGCAAAGAAAACCGCATGGTTATCTCAGGCTTGTGGAGCTCAGGCTGCGGGACTGTGTTGTTGCTGTGTAGACTGCCAGGCTCAGGCCAGAGCTTGAGCTCTGGGATCCTCCCACCTTACAGGGTCCTAGAGCCCAGGCTTCACCCTGAGGCCGGAAGTGTACCCAGCAATGAAACAGCCCCGCAGCTCAAGTTGACTGACACAGGCCATCCGCGGGTTTTTCTTTGCTGTGTAGATATACCTTTGGAGAACAACCATCCAGATCTCTACCCTGACCCTACTACCAGGGGAAGCCTGACAGAGTGAGCCCAATTCAGCAGCTCAGCCAGAGAGACTCCTTGAAAACCACTCCACAGACGCTGTACAACTAGAGGTACTGTTGTCTTTTTCCCCCCTACAGGGGCCCTGGGAGGAAGTTATGCTCAAGTGTGGTGGGTCATTTAACTTTCCTTTTGATCCCCCATCAGAAGGACTTAAAAAGGCCTGCAGAAGGCAGTAAGAAACTGGGGCCTGTGGATGAACCACCCAGTGTAAATAACTGGGCATGGCCAGGGTCCTCCACCACCTGCGAGAAAACCTAAGGGGACTCTTTTACACTATCCTTAGATCCACATAAATAACCCCTCATCTCTTCTCAGTCAGTCATCTAGGGCAGAGGTTCTCAACCCGGGGAGAGGTGGGGACTGGATGGGGACCATGTCAAACTTTCTAGGGGGATGCAGTGAGCCTTCTAATAATTCAGTAATTTGGCTGGGCCAAATCTGAGTGAGTGGTGTTGTGACCCAGTCCACGGGGTCACAACACCGCTCAAATTAGTCCATTTTGTGAACTAAACTTGAATCAAAACTCTTTGTGGCTATAAAATGTTCATATAAGGCTGTGTGTATGAGTTGGGGTGTTCCCCGACCCCCCTCACACACACACTCCATATTGTGGCCAGGATCTGAACCAGAAGATCCAAACTACTGTGAGAAAAACTGTCTCACAGGATACCTGGACAAACCAGAAGTAGAAGTGCTGTAAGAAACTATCTTCTCACACGATTCCCAGGTGAATTTTGCACTAGTGCGCACTCGCCATTGTAAGGGGTGAATGGACTCCAAGGGAAAAAAAAAAAAAAAGCTAAGGTCAGGAATGATTTAAAAAAGGTTGAGAAACTCTGATTTAGTGTGTGATTTTTTTTTCAAAACCACTGAAGTGTTTCTCCCACCTTAATTTTAATTGAATTACATAAATTATTGAAGACAAGAGTCTGTAAAGGTCAAATTCTTGAGAGCATTGACTCCACCGGGATGTGTGGGCACCCAAGAGAAGAATTTGGGCCTTTGTGAAGGATATGTCTACAACAGTGGCTCTCGACCTTTCCAGACTACTGTACCCCTTTCAGGAGTCTGATTTGTCTTGTGTACTCCCCGTTTCACTTCACTTAAAAACTACTTGCTTACAAAAATCAGACATAAAAATACAAAAGTATCACAGCACACTGTTACTGAAAAATTGCTGACTTTCTTTTTACCATATAATTACGGAATATAAATATTGTGCTTACATTTCAGTGTATAGTATTTAGAGCAGTATAAACAAGTCATAGTCTGTATGAATATTTGGTTTGTACTGACTTTGCTAGGGCTTTTTATGTACCTGTTGTTAAACTAGGTAACTATCTAGATGAGTTGATGTACCCCCTGGAAGACCTATGTTTACCTCCAGAGGTACACATACCCCTGATTGAGAACCACTGGTCTACAAAGTACTGTAGCAGGCTATAATCCTGAGCTGGCTTCTCCCAGATATCCATTTAAATTACTTCCACCCAGCTCACTTGGATTGGATACAAAAGCTATCTAATAAACAACATTTGAAACAAAAACTTTTACACCAAAATGTCCTTTCCTCTACAGGCATCTCTGCGGGGATGTTGTTTTCCCAGCTCTGCTCCACAGCTTGGAGGCAGAGTTAAAACAATTCAGGGTATGTCTTCACTGCAGAGTTAACTCAAGTTAACACCTCTCAAGTTATCCTGCCCCAAGTGACAGCAGCCACATTGCAAAATAACACTCAGGCTACATAGAATGGTTGTGTTAGCAGCTGTCAAGTTGTGCTAACTCGAAGTGTAGTCTATAGCTCCTTATGGGCCAGCCAATTTGAGTTAAAGCACTATCATGCTCAAGTTAAGAGTGAGTGTGTGTGGGAGGTGCGGGGGAGAGAGAGAGAGACTCAAAGTTAGGGGCAACACTGGAGTTATAACTTGAATTAACTGTAGTGAAGACACATCCTCAGTCTCATTTCCTTTAGCCTGGGAGAGGTTAGCCAGCAATCCTCTTCTTACCAGTGTCTTCCCTATTATGAGGGAAGATGTCCTGGTTAGCTGAGAGAGGTGAGCCCTGCCCCACTTTACACTACAAGGTCCCTGGTCCACATACAGAGAACACTAGCTCATGGTTTTTCCAGATACCAGCTGTTACTCTGGGAGCACTTCCTCCCTCTCAGTCTCTACCTCTGCTATTTTTTGGGTATCTGTCTGCCCCAGAACTCCTGGAATGGGTTAGTCTGGCCCTCAAGACTTCTCCTTCTAGCCTTAAAGGGTAAGTATACCATGTTAGAGTTTCCATGGAAAATCCAAACCATGTAACTTAATCTAACTAGTGTCAGACAGCTAATATTTTTAGATAGTCCATCATTAACATTTATTAGAGAACAAATGTAGATTGTTTTGTACTTATTCTTCCTCTATACTCCAGAAAAAATTATTTAACCACTTCCAAACCTCTGTCTGTACTTTAGGTTCGGACAGAAAATAATAGAAATGTAGAGATGGAAGGGACCACAAGAGGTTGTCTAATCCAGACCCCTGTGCTGAGGCAGGACCACAGAAACCTAGACCATCCTTGACAGGTGTTTGTCTAACTTGTTCTTAAAAACCTTCAATGACGGCGATTCCACAACCTCCCTTGAAAGCCTATTCCAGAATTTAACTATCCTTATAGTTAGAAAGTTTTTCCTCATATCTAATCCAGTGGTTTTCAAACTTTGGTATGCAAACTGTCTAAGGGGTCTGAAAAAGGTTGTCATTACTGTAGAATAGTGGTTTTCAACCTGTGGTCTACATACCCTTGGGAGTCCACAGACTATGTCTAAGATTTTCAAAGGGGTCCACACCTCCATTTGAAATTTTTTAGGAGTCTGCAAATGAAAAAAGGTTGAAAACTACTGTTCTAATCTAAATCTCCCTTGCTGCAGATTAAGCCCATTACTCCTTGTCCTATCTTCCGTGAGCATGGAGAACAATTGATCACCATCCTCTTTATAACCGTCCTTATCATATTTGAAAACTTATCAGGTTCTCCCCTCAGTCTTCATTTTTCCAAGACTAAACATGCCCAGTTTTTTTAACCTCTCTTTTTAGGTCAGGTTTTCTAAACTGTTTATCATTTTTGTAGCTCTCCTCTGGACTCTTTCCAGTTTGTCCACATCTTTCCTAAAGTATGGTGCCCAGAACTGGACACAGCTCTCCAGCTGAGGCCTCATGAGTGCTGAGTAGAGTAAGAAAATTACCTCTCATGTCCGACATACAATGCTCCTGTTAATACACCCAGAATACTAGCCTTTTTTGCAACTGCATCACATTGTTGATTCATATTCAATTTGTGATCCACTATTACCCCTAGGTCCTTTTCAGTAGTACTACTGCATAGCCAGTTATTCCCCATTTTGTAATTGTGCATTTAATTTTTCCTTCCTAAGTATAGCATTTTGCACTTATCTGTACTGAATTTCATCATGTTGATTTCAGACCAACTCTTCAATTTGTCAAGGTTGTTTTGAATTCTAATCCTGTCCTTCAAAGTGCTTGGTATCATCCACACATTTGTAAGCATACTTCCTGTCCATTATATAAATAATTATTGAAAATCTTGAATAGTACTTGACCCAGGAAGACCCCTGTGGTACCCCATTAGATACATTCCCTCAGTTTGACAGCAAACCATTGATAACTACTTTTTGAGTACAGTCTTTCAACCAGTTGTGCACCAACCTTATAATAATTTCCTTTAGACCACATGTTCCTAGTCTGCTTATGAGACTATTATGTGGGACTGTCAAAAGCTTTACAAAAATCAAGATATATCCTGTCTACAGCTTCCCCTCCCCCACAACTATTAGGCCAACAGCCCTGTCAAAAAAGGAAATTAGGTTGATTTGTTATGATTCGTTCTTGACAACTCCATGTTGGCTATTACTCATAACCCTATTATCTGCTAGGTATTTTCAAACTGATTGTTTAATACTTTGTTCCAGTGTCTTTCTAGGTATCAAAATTAGGTTGACTGGTCTATAATTTCCCCCAGTCCTCTTTGTCCCATTTTTAAAGATAGGTACTATGTTGGCCCTTCTCCAGTCTTCTGGAACCTCACCCATCCTGCATGAGTTCTCAAAGGTGATCCCTAATGGTTCTGAGATTGCTTCAGCTAGTTCCTTAAGCATCCAAGGGTGAATTTCATCAGGGCCTGCTGTCTTAAATATCTAAATATTTTTAATGTGTTCTTTCCCTATTTGGGCTTGTGTTCCTTCCCCCTTGTTGTTAATATTGATTGTGTTCACAAAAAGGTAAATTGGGACCAGATAGTTAAGACTGAAGCTAAATAGGCATTAAACGCCTCTGCCTTTTTGATGTTGTCCATTATTAGCTCTCCTTCCCTGCTAAGTAGAGGATCTACAATTTCTCTCATCTTTCTCGTTTCTAATCTATGTATAGCACCTCTTCTTATTGCCTCTTATTGCTTTTTATGTCACAGGCTAAGTTTAATTCATGTTGTGCTTTAGTCTTTTTGATTTTGTCACTACATGCTTGTGCCATTCTTTTGAACTCCTCTTTAGCAATTCATCCATGTTTCAACTTTTTGTAGGATTTCTTTTTGATTTTCAGGTCACTAAAGAGCTCTGGATGGAGCCATGTTGCTTCTTACGATTCTTCCTATCTTTTGTTTGCATCAGGATAGTGTTCAGTTGTGCCTTTAATATTGTCTCCTTGAGAAATCGCCAGCTCTTCTGAAACCCTTTTCCCCTTAGATATTTTCCCCATGGGATCTTGTCTACCTGATCTCTGAGTTTTAGTCTGCTTTTTTGAAGTCCATTCCCCCATCCTGCTATTCTCACTCCTTCCTTTTCCTCAGAATCATGAAATCTATCATTTCATCACCCAAATTGCCTTCAACTTTCAGATTGACAAACTATTCCTCCTTTTAGTCAGAATCAAAACTAAAATGGATGTCCTCTTGGTTTCTTCCTCCACCTTCTGAAATAAAAAGTTGTCCCCAGTACATTCCAATATCTTATTGGACATTTTGTGTTTTGCCATTTACTTTTTCCAAAAGACGTCTGAGTAGTAAAAGTCCCCCATTACTACCAGGTCTTGTATTTTAGATATTTCTGTTATTTGTTGTAGAAATGCCTAGTGCACCTCCTCCTCCTGAACTGGTGCTCTCTATTAGACCCCTACCATGGCATTTCCTGTCCCCCTCCCCCCCCCATTTATCTTCACCCAGAGACTTTCAACTAGTCTGCCACCCACCTCCTTCTGTACCTCAGAACAAGTATATATATTATTAATGTATAACATAATACAGGATTTAGCCCCAATCTTTGTCTTGCCAATTTAGATCGGCTATTGGTGTGTTCCTATATATGTATAGCAATGTCTGTTCCTGTGAAACTACAGGACGTGAATGGTAGTGAGTTAACAAGGGAGACTATGTGCATCCTTCAGTTTGAGCCCTGCATAGACTCCAGTACATTGCTATTATATGTTTAAAGTTAGTGAACGTAAATTACCATGAATTTCATGAGCTTACTAATGTGACTGTCACATTTTTTGCATGAAAATGATCATCACATTTCCCATTTAAGAACTTGATATTCTTTATGAACATATCTGAATTCTGTAAAGAGAGCTGACAGTTTGTAGGTATGAGGTTTTTTCTTCTTTTCTCTATTATTGTCTCACTTTAATAGAAATGCTAATGGAAAAACATGAAGGACAGCATAATCATCGTGCTGCTCTAGTGATTCTGTGGTTAAGTTTTCCTCAGAGCTTTAATTATAAAGCTTATACTTATTTCAGCAGTTTAACTTTATAAATTCTCAGACAAACACACTTGGGGATACATTCATTCCACTTGTAGGTGTAAACTGAGCCTCTGTTAGCCAGGGGACCAGACTGGAGCTGGGAGTTTACACCCTGGTATGGGAGGCTGCATGTGGTGGACTGGAGGAAATGAAAGAATGAGAAGAATTGACTTTATCTACTTAAGGAAAATAATTACAAAACTATCATTGTCCCTTTGAGAGGTAGATGCAATTAAATAAAATGCAGTGAGAGTGTGTTGGAGAGTGCTAAGCAAATGCAAACATACCGTACTTTGATTGAATAGAGGAATAATTGCTGAGTATGCAAACAAAGGTAAGAAAGTGTGTAGCTGGGGAATGTGAAGAATGTCCGTGGTAGTACAACTCCCAGTCAGCATGTATGAAGTCAATATCCCAGCGTGTGTGAGCTCAGGGTGGGAAAATGCCTAAGAAAGGACAAAACCTTGAAAGAGCACCAGCTAGGATACTCCTTTGTCAGGCATAGTTCTCCATATTCTGGAAACAGTTCCATGGTCATTACATGCATTCTAAGGCTCCAATTCAGGAAAGCATCCCTATTCAAGAAGGGTACATAAGCAAATTCTTAAATCCCACTGGAGTCAATGAAACTTAAGCACATGCTTAAGTGATTTCCTGAATAGAACTGGCATGCACTTATGTACTTTCCTGAAATGGGGGCTAGAGGAAGACAAAGATTTTTGTTAAGCGTAGGAACACCTTCAGCAACACCTGAACAGCACCCTGCAAACTTACCAAAATCGTAAAGCACAAATCCAATGATTAACAAAAGTCCTTTGTTCCAAGAACAGCACTTTGCAAGCTTGATCTGTAAAGCCTCAAAGACCTCATTACAAACCTTTGTTTATTTACAGCTAAAAGACTTCCTTTGACAGTTCTGCATCAGGGAGTACTGCTGCTTGTCCTTGGTAGGGGGAACATGAAGGACACTATTTCAATGCTTGTCACAGACTCAAAAGAGGGGGAATGAAATGCTTGGGCTTGGCGGAGGAAAGAAAATGTGTATCTTTTTACAGGAACATTTGTTTACAGCAGCTTGGAAGTAGGATTGACAACTGCTCTTTCTTTTCAACTCATCGTTTTAACCCCAGCCTCCCCTCACAATAAACAAAGAATTCTAGAAAGGGGAGGCCTTTCCTTAAGGGCCATGCTCTTTGTTCCCTAACCTAGAGTTCAGGAGCTAAAATTGGGTCCAAACCCAGAATCCTTGGTTTCCAACATTCCAGGGTGATTGGATCCATACCAGCCTTTGCAACCTAGGCCCATTTCTGCAGATAACACGGCAGCTGCTTTTGCTGGTCTCTTGCTGTGAAAAACTCAATACCATGTCTTGGAAACAGGGAAAAACAACAACTTTAAAACAATTCTAATGAAGATTTATGAGGCAAATTATTTTGTTTGTTAAAAAGGAAAATAGGAAATTCTGCACACACCGACTTGTTAGGATATTAGCCAAGTAGCTACAACTCAGACAAATAAAATGTCTTATGTGTTAATTTAAGATGAAATATTTACCTTTATGAATACTGCAGGAGCATCTTGTTTGTTCTCCTATTTTTGAAGTGTGCTTCTATGCTCTCAATATTTTTTCTTATTGCTTGCACTGGAAGTATATTGTATGCCATAACCTTGCTGCTCCCTGCTGCCTCTTGAAAAGAGTGAGAGTGCGGAAGGGGTGAAGTGGTGGTATGTTGTAATTCTAACCTTGCCTTTCCTTTTGAACACTGCTCGTGACACTCAGGGTATGCTAACATTGCAATAAGGAGGTGCTAATGTTCACATCCCTGACCCAACTTTGATCTAGCTAGACCAAAGGTAGCTCAAGTAACAAGAGCAGTATAGCCATAGTAGCATGGACCACGGCATGGGCTAGGCTCCTGAGTACAGCCCCGCTCAGGACTTTAGGTTCATACTTGCTCAGCTAGCTCATGCTTCTGCAGCTACACTGCTATTGTTACTCAAGCTACCTTTGATCTAGCTAGATCAAAGCTTGCTTGGGTATAGCTACACACGGTGCAATCCCACCTCCTGGCTGCAGTGTAGACATACCCTTAAACTAAAATTGACTTTCAATGGCACTTAAGCACACTTGAAAATGTTACCCTAAGTCTTTTGGCTCTTAACGTGTACCAAAAGTTTGTCCCTGTACAAACTCCAGCCATCTAGTGGCCTTGCCCTTTGAGGAGCTTGGGGGAGCTGCTAGGTGCCAAGCACCCTTCAGGCCATAGTAAGAGACATTCAGTCCCTCTCAGAATTGGGTCCATTGGGTCAGGGAGGCAGAAAGTTTAAAAAAACCAAACAAACCAACTCTTTCCAAATGTAGGGAGTTCTTTGTCCAGACTACTGGAGACGGTGGCTTTTACTGGCTATATTTCTCTGAGAGTTGCATATGAGGTGCCTAACAAGTGTAAAGTTGCCCACAAGTTTACAGTGTGTGGGCTGCAACTGAAAACCTGCTGCTGTACTTTATTACTGCTGTGCACAATGGGTCCTGGCCATGGTATTTACTTTTACCTAATCTTAGCTATTAATGACACTAGGCATCAGTTATCAGGACTTTTTTAGAAGGTTGAATGGAATAGCAATTGGTACAATGCTTATAGATCTTCTACATTGTTTTCACTCTCTCTTGTCCCCTTGGTAAATGTACTTTAATTTTTATCCCTTAACAGACTTTTCTTTTCCTGCAACCATGGTTTTTACCCTATCTTGTTGTACTCTGCTATTCTTTAAACCTTTACAATAATTGAACAGCTTAATTAGAATTGTAAAGAAATAAATTTAAGTCAAAAATTTCAAACCTGAGTGTCATGGTCCTTGGATAAGTTGCCATTTCTGAGACCTTTTTCCAGTCCCACAAGTGCACTCCTTTCAAGTGACAGGCCTGTGCCTCCATTTCTCTTTGAGAGGGGAATCCCCATGAAGCAGCCACTCCCTAAATCTCCAGAATATATCCCTCTGGATACCAACTGTGATATCTAACAAGCCCAATGAACATTGCACCTGGAATAGTTTCCCTGTGGGAGTCTGTGGACAGTAATAACATGCAGTGACACAGAAGTAGCATCTTCAAAACAAAGTATGATTTATTTGCCGAAAGGTTCACAGCACTTAGCAAAGTGGATTTAAAACAAAGAGACCTATATTCATACTGTCTTACCTACACTTTGCACTCCCTTCAAACCCTAGGAAGACAACTTATCCTTAGTGCCCTCATTCTGTTGTGGACTAAATTATAGGCTGCTTGCTGCAGACCCTGATTCTCTGTCAGACTTGGTGTCTTCTTGCGTACCTGTCAGCACTCACTGACACTCCCTAGCAGCCTCTCAATGCACTCAAACATTATGCCTTTTCTAGGCCCAGAGTCATGTAATGGTTTAGTATTTTCCTTTGATCTGAGGCTTAGCCTTGGGAAGAGCAAACCATTTTAGCCTTGAGGAAGGCAGGTAGTGAGGATATTCCCCAACTTACAGCTGCCCCATTGTTTCCTCAAGCTCTAACAACCCCCTTTTGAGCTAAACACATTGCAAATAATCCATCATACACAAACACACAGAGCTACAGATAATATTTGTAAAAAATAATACAAGTATTTTCCTGTTTGTCAACAATCTGTTCCACCTTGGATTTAGCTGTGATGCTGGGAGTACCTTTCCCAGACCCGAAGAAAGCTCTGTTGGCTCAAAAGTTTGTCTCTCTCACCAATAGAAGTTGGGCCAATAAAAGATATTACCGTACCCACAATGAGTATCTAACATTAGGCACCCAAATCCATATTTAGGCACTTAACTAAAAATGGCTTGATCTTCAGAGATACTAAGCACCCATAATTCATAGTGGGCTAGATCCTCAGCTGCTGTAAATCAGCAAAAATCAATGGAGCTTCATCTGCTTACACCAGTTGAAGATCTGACTCCATTGTTTTTAGTGGGAGTTGCAGATGCTCGGAACTTCTGAAAATCAGATCCCTTTCAGTTGGAATGCATAGCTTTAGGCACCCAAGTTTGAAGAGTTAGGCCTTATTGTGTACCTGATTTTAATCAGCCATTGTCTACAAAACTTTTGTGGCAACTAGAGTGATGTGGCCTTAGAAGGGATGGCTGGGAGTGTTCTGCCTTACCAGCTGAAGGCAAAAAGTTGCAATAATTGCTGCTAACAGGGACAGTAGTAGAGAAAAATGCAGCACTTGAGATAGGAAAGAAAGGCATTCAAAGAAAAAACAAAAACATCCAGTAACACATATTCAGTGGAGCTTTTTAATGGTGCACTTATGGCCCAGTCTATTTAACATTGTAGTCAATGGAAACAGTCTCATTGACTTAAACAGGAGTTGATCAAGCACTGAGCTTTCAGGAATAATCATATCCAATATGTTAAAGTTCCTGGTACTTCTATCCAGAATGATAATTGCTACCTCCATTATGTGCAATGACTTAACAGAAGGGTTTTTTCCCCCTTATCTTTAAGGCACTGGAGGGAATAGTCCTTAGAACAAAATGGAGGGCTAGGAAACAGCTATCACTGATGGCTTGAGAGACCCTAGGCTGGAGAGACCAAGAGTAAAGGTAGCACTCTTTTTCCACCACCAACTGAATGTTGCTGATGCACGTTGCTGATGCTCTATGAACTCTCTTGGCTCCTGCAAACTAGATTTTTAACCACTGTCCCAAGGCCACTGGGCCCAGAGATCAGGTAAACTACATTTGCTAATATTTAACTTTTATACCAGTGGTTCTCAAACCTTTGTACTGGTGACCCCTTTCACATAGCAAGCCTCTGAGTGCGACCCCCCCCTTATAAATTAAAAACACTTTTTTATATATTTAACACCATTATAAATGCTGAATGCAAAGCGGGGCTTGGGGTTGAGGCTGACAGCTCACGACCCCCCATGTAATAACCTCACGACCCCCTGAGGGGTCCTGACCCCCAGTTTGAGAACCCCTGTTTTATACTAACCCTGCTGAGGGTGAAAGAAACCCAGTATAACCTGTACTATGTTAATGCAAGCTCTAGTATTATTGCACTTACCACTTTTCTAGTTATTTTCACTAAGCAAGTTGGAGCATAGTTTTGGTCTTAGAATCATAGAATCATAGGACTGGAGGGGACCTTGAGAGGTCATCTAGTCCAATCCCCTGCACTCATGGCAGGACTAAGTATTTCTAGACCATCCCTGACAGGTATTTGTCTAACCTGCTCTTAAAAATCTCCAATGATGGAGATTCCACAACCTCCTTAAGCAATTTATTCCAGTGCTTGACTATCCTGACAGTTAGGAAGTTTTTCCTAATATCCAACCTAAACCGCTCTTGCTGTAATTTAAGCCCATTGCTTCTTGTTTTATCCTGAGAAGTTAAGGAGAACAATTTTTCTCCTTCCTCCTTATATCAACCTTTTATATACTTGAAAACTGAAATCAGGTACCTTCTCAGTCTTCTCTTCTCCAGACTAAACAAATCCAATTTTGTCAACCTTCCCTCATAGGTCCTGTTTTCTAGACCTTTAATCATTTTTTGTTTTCTTCTCTAGACTTTCTCCAATTTATCCATGTTTTCTGAAATGTGGCACCCAGAACTGGACACAATATTCCAGTTGAGGCTTAATCAGCGCAGAGTGGAGCAGAAGAATTACTTCTCTTGGCTTGCTGACAACACTCCTGCTAATACATGTCAATCAATTGTTATCACAACATACCTGAAAATATTTTTACAGTTATTGCTAGTTAATTAAGTTTTTATCTTAAAATATGAATGTATTTGTTTCTTTTTTAAAGGTCACAATAGTGTTTCAGTTTAATTTCATGCAAGAAAGCATTAGGAAGAACATCAAAGCAAGCTCTCTTAAAATAGGAAGATGTACTAATTATTAGCCTAAGAAGAACTCAGCATATCTCAGAAGGGAAAAGTGGGGAGAGATGCACAGAAGTGGCCTTAAACCACTTGTACAATTCATTGCCCTGATCCTACTAGAGCTGTGCATGCTATAGATGTGTTAGGCGCCTGAAGACCTGAAATAGACATCATGGCTAGAGATGAAAGATGGCATGGGGGCAGAGGCATGAGACAATGCAGAGAGGGCATTGTGGCTATCGACAGCGGCACAGCAAGAGATGATTCAGAGGCAGTGGCAAGGTGTCTCTTCACAGAAGCCACTCAGCACTTATCCCTAAGGGCTGGGGCTGGAGCTGCCCAAGTGCACTCCTGGGCTCTGAAACTTCACTAACCACTGACAAACTAAGTGGGGTGCACCAAAGGGGAAGGGAGGGGAGTGAGGTATAGCAGGAACAATTGTCCATTGGATGTTCACATTAACAGGTGGGGAAATTGAGGCAAAGGACTACTGCCTAAGATATTGTGGGGGTGAGTGTTTTACATACTCTCTGTATGTAAATCAACATACAGTTGATTTATTGGTGGTGTGTTTTCCCAGATTAATGCTGTGGTTCTTTTCCCCTTAATAAAGTTTTCTTTGTTTTCTCACAAGTGCTGAGTCTGTGTAGAGGGTAAGTATTGCCCCAGGGAAGGTATTTCATTTTTTTCAAGTTTCTGGGTTGGGACTCAAGCCAGTCGTGTTTGTTAATTTTAAGAGGAATCCCTTGATATTTGAACCCACCCCTTTTTGCTCCTGACAACACCTGGCGGAAGGGTTACAACTGCCAACTTTTCTGCATAATACAGCAAAATGGCATGTCTGGAGGGACACCCCAGAATAAGGAAAATGTTTGCAGTCTGGAACTGGGTTACCACACCCAAAGGGGAGAAGGGAAGAAAGCCAGCTGCAGATACTGAGCAGAAACGGTAAGCCTATAAACCCTGGAAACACTCTTAGAAGTAAAATGGATTCAGTCTACTGGGCTCAATACTATTTACACATTCAAATGCATTATTAGTTAAGCATTTGTCTCATTGCTTCCACAATGAATTCAGCTAGTGTCAGTGTCAGGAATGAATGAGCGCACAGCAATTTTAGAGAGAATCCTTAGTTTTCAAGTCAACAAAATTGCAGTGGTTCTACTTAATCCATCAAAAAGGGAAGAGAGAAGAGTCTGGCAGCCAGGCGGGAAGAAATAAAAGTCAAGAGGGTAATGTTCCAGCTATTTTAGGAACCATTTACACTATGAAATTGACTGCATTTAAGAACAGTTGTTGAACACGTTTGGGGAACAGCTCTGTTATTGCAAAACATAAGGGTCTAGGATGTGTCTAGCCCTGTGTGGCTGCACTAGGGTGGGCGGTGGGGCAAAGGAGGATTTCCCTTCCCTCTCCCTTAAAGCCACAGTCCCAGTCCTTGAGCAAAGTCTGGGAAAGTCTAATTCTGGAGTCAGCACTAGAAACCCTGAAGTACAGAAGGAAGTACCAGTCTGTGAGCTGAGCTGTGAGCTGCAACCTGTTTAAAATGTGTGCTGTAGCAGTTGCCACAGATGTGTGCAACCCTCCTCCAGTACTCCGGGAGGCATTATGCCTGCCTGAGGCAAAATGCTCTGGGGAGCTGCCATGAGTGCCAAGTATCACCTCGCTTCCCTGTGGCTCAAAAGCCACAAAATATTAATATTAATGGCAATGTTTTCATAACCTTTATTTAACTCTCCATGAAAAGTCTCTTTATTTAACAGAAAACTGCAAAAATTAGGTATAATCCCTTAGATAGCTAGATCAATCTTTGCTAAATAAGACTACGTAATATGGATCATAAACATGAATTTATGCCAGTTATTAGAAATACCTGCCATTGTTTAAGTATCTGTACTCAGGGACTGGAGCTGTGGTGCTCTCTCTCTGCGGGGGCTGCCATTTTGCTGATGCTGCAGATGGGACCTCCTGCTGAGAAGTAAATGGAGAATAAGGAAATGCAGCTCATCATGGGATGATATGAGAAAGAGACCATCAAAGTCACTGTAAGGTATGTTTTATTCCTTTAAAAAAGAGCTTGCTCACATCTCTAGCTCACCTCTCAAAACCTTCATGTCAAACCTGACCAGTATAAAATATTTCATTGTCTGTCAGTCTTTGTGTGATGAATCTAAACAATCTTTGTTATTCCTCATAATTCTGTGTCTTTTATTTGTAATACAGCTACTGTCCCTCTTCTAGTGTCACACGTGGAACACAATTAATCATATCGTTGACAATTTCTGAAAATACTTGTTAAAAATAATTTGGTTAGCTTAATACTATAGGAAGGTTAAAATATAGAATTGACCTTAATTTGAGAGTGGTTTTCATAATCAGCGCTTCTTTTGTGTTTATAGTTACTGCAATTGCTTGCACTAGTTGTGCCTTTGCACATGAAAGTTATCTACTCACTTCTGTGCGCAGAGGTCCAGTTTGTCTGGGCAGTTTTGACACTAATGCGTGCAAAAGGGCATTCAAAAATGCACAGAATTCTGACCTTAGTTTATGAAACTTGTGGACTGAAAATCTGCTCTACAGGAAATGCATTTCATCTTTGTATCAATCTATAAGATGAGACTGTTGAAATGGCATCTTCCAATTTGTCTTGGAATTATTCTTTATTGTATTTAAGATTATAAATACTGGTTCACTCTTTTATTGTATTAGTTATAGTGACTAGAACATCTTTAGATCAGAGATTTAATTTCAATATTTCCTTACAATGCTGAAATCCAAAACACACAAAACACTATGCTAGCTTAGGAGAACCAGCAAGTGGAAGAAGAGAGATAGATAAGAAACAGACAGACCAGAGCAGTCTAGTTTTGCTGTCCAAGGTCAGTGAAATGAAGGAAATAAACAGCATAAGTGTTGAAAAATGAAATAGATTTTAAAAATCCTTTCATTTTTTAATAATGAGGTGTTAGCACAGGTACGGATTTAAATAGGATTATTATGACACTATTCCTTTAAATTAAGTGTTCTGCAGATTTCTTGTAGCATGGCTCTTTCTGGGTGAATAATGGGATGAAGAAAGCACCTGGAGTCTTAATAGCAACGAGGCTAGGTTTAGATAACATGGGATTGCTTGCTATGTGTTGAACTATTTGTGGCATTCATTTTTGTATCTCACATATCTATTTGTCCATAATGGTCTTGGGAGGAACATGGGGAGTAAAATTCCCTGGATATGGTAGTCCTCTCAATTTCACAAGCTAAAAACTATCTAGTTTATGTAAATGTTTGGTTTTGTAAGAATTCCAGACATAGGCGTACGTTACCACTTTCTTTTGCTAGCAGCCCCACAGATGCCTGTTCCTGTGTAGGAATAAATTCTGCCCTATCCTACAATGGTATACATTTGGAATAACTCCATTGAAATCGGTGGAATAACTCTGAATTTATACCAGCGTACCTGAGAGCAGAATTTTGGCGCTTAAATTTTGTCTACACTAGGATAACTACCTATTCCTTGGTAGTCCATCGAATCCAATGATGACAAATCTGTGCAGATCATCAGTTGTTGGTCTTACGGTGTGCCCTCTGGTGACTATACAAGCCAATTCTAGAGGTGCATATTTTGCTGCAGATGGTGCATGGGAAGTTCGCGGTCAGTGGGTTGTGCGCTGCTGATGCTCTGTGACATCATTCGCGTGCCTCTTGTAGACGCCGGCAGCGGTCTTCCTCAAAGGCGATGCAGGTATTTCTGACTGTTGCACGCCACTGTGTTCTGTCGCTGGCAGCATCCTCAAGGTCCCTAGGTTTGATACTGCTGTAGTGCAGATTGGCTTTGATGGTGTCCTTGTAACGTTTCCGTGGATGACCTATATGCCGGATGCCCTGGGAGAGCTCACCATACAGAAGCTGGCGGGGGATTCTGTTGACATCCATGTGGCTGACATGACCGGTCCAACGTAGCTGTGACTTCATGATCATCATTTCGATGCTTGTCATCTGGTCTCTCTCGAGGACCTCGAGATTGGGCACTTTGTCTTGCCAGTGGATCTTCATGATGTTGCGGAGGCAGCGCATGTGAAATGCTTCGAGCTGCTTGATGTGACGCCTATATAGTGTCCATGTTTCGCACCCGTACAAAAGAGATGAAAGAACAACAGCTCTGTACACAAGCAGTTTTGTTGACATCCGGATGTTGTGGTGATTTAAAACTTTGACACGCAGACAGCCAAGTGCCTGGCTTGCTTTGGATATTCGTGCATTGATCTCATTATCCAGTGATCCATCACTGGATATGACACTACCCAGATATTTAAAGTTCTCCACTACTTTCAACTGAGTGCCGTCAATGGAGATACTCGGGACAGAAGCATTTGATCCTGGTGCAGGTTGATGGAGAACTTCTGTCTTTCCGAGGCTGATAGTTAGTCCGAAAAGTTGCGAGGCCTCAGCAAACTTGTTGACAATGTGCTGAAGATCATTTTCAGTGTGAGCCATGAGGGCACAGTCATCAGCAAAGAGTGCCTCAAGAAGGAGTTTCTGCACTGTCTTAGTCTTTGCATTCAGGCGACGGAGGTCAAAAAGTGAACCATCGTGCCAGTATTTCAAGTATATACCTCGGTCCAGATCTTTCAGTGCATGGTTAAGGACACATGCAAAGAACAGATTAAATAGGACAGGAGCGAGCACACATCCTTGTTTCACGCTGTTGGTGATGTTAAAGGGGGCTGATGTGGCTCCATCAGACAATACTTCGCCTGTCATGCTGTCATGAAAAAGGCGTATAATCTGGACAAATTTTCTTGGGCAGCCAAGTCGTGTTAGAATGGTCCAAAGGGCTTCCCTGTTGACGGTATCAAATGCCTTTGTCAGATCTATGAAGACAGCGTACAGGTGCATGTTCTGTTCAATGCACTTCTCTTGTATTTGTCTGACAGCAACACCATGTCGACTGTGCTCCGGCCAGGTCGAAAACCACACTGACTTTCAGGTAGATTTGCCTCGGAAATACTGGCTATTAGGCGGTTCAAGATGATGTGGGCGATGATCTTCCCTCCAACAGAGAGGAGGGATATGCCTCTATAGTTTCCACATTCTGCTTTGCTGCCTTTGTTCTTGAAAAGAGAGACAATAGTAGCATCGCGAAGGTCCTGTGGTATGTTTTCATCCTCCCAGTTGTTGATGATCACGCTGTGGAACGCTGCTAGTGCTGCTGGACCTGCTGCTTTATATATCTCTGCTGGTATCCCATCTTTTCCAGGAACTTTCCCTGAACTCATCTGGCTAACAGCTTTCTTAATCTCATCTATAGTGGGCGGAAAGTCAAGATCTGTCAGAGCAGGTTGTTGTGGAATTTCATTAAGGACATTATTATTCACGGTTGATGGTCTATTGAGAAGGTTGCTAAAGTGTTCTCGCCATCTTTCGTTGATGCCTTCTTTATCTTTAATCAGCATTGTGTTGTCTAATGAGAGCAATGGGGTGGTCCTTGGTTTAAAGGGTCCATAGACAGTCTTAATAGCATTAAAGAACATCTTTAAGTTGAGGGTCTCAGCATAGTGCTCAATTTCTTTGGCTTTGCTCTCCCACCAGTTGTCTTGTATCTGACGGAGGTCTTTCTGTGTTTTGCTCTGAAGGTACTTGAAATGGTCCCGTTTAGAGACTGAGGAGGGGTCATTCTGCCATTCGATAAAGGCTTTTCTCTTTACTTCCAATGCTGAGAATATTTCTTCTTGGTTCTCATCAAACCAGTCCTGATGTGTTCTTTTCTTTGGTCCAAGAGATGTTATTGCTGTGTCAGTCATTATCTGCTTGAACTGGTCCCACTTTTCGGTTACAGTACCGATCAGTTGTCCGTGGGATGTCAGTTTGTCATCAAGACTCTTCTGGAATTTGTTGAAACATTGAGCATCCTTCAGTTTGGCTATATTGAAAGCAGGTCGCACATGCTTAGGGCGTTTGTGCCGAGAAGGAACGATGTAGAGTTGAAGAGACGTCCTGACTAATCTGTGATCTGTCCAGCACTCTGCGCCTCACATTACTCTGGTAATCAGTACGTCTCGGATGTCTCGCCTTCTAACAGTGGCATAATCTATCAGATGCCACTGTTTGGACCTAGGGTGCATCCACGTTGTTTTGTATTTGTCCGCTTGTTGGAACAGAGTGTTGGTAATGGTCAGGTCATTTTCAGAACAAAGACTCAAAAGAAGTAGTCCATTACTGTTCATTTTGCCTATACCATGTGGCCCGATTACTCCTTTCCAGTTCTCGCTGTCAGCCCCAACTCGGGCATTGAAATCTCCAAGTAGGAGTAGTTTATCTGTTACAGGTGTGGCCTTGATCAGTCTGTCGAGATCTTCATAGAATTGTTCCTTTGAGTTGTCAGAGCATGTTAAAGTGAGTGCATATGCACTGATGATGGTGACATGACGTTTGGCATTTAGTGGGAAGCGCAGCTTCAGCAATCTTTCATTGATACCCAGTGGAAGGTCTGGGAGTTGATGCATCAATAATGTTTTTATTGCCAGACCAACTTCATGTATTCTATCCTCTGTCTCAGTCTTACCCTTCCAGAAGAAGGTGTAACCACCTCCTGGTTCACTCAAGAAACCTTCCCTAGGCAATCTTGTTTCACTTAATGCCGCTATATCGATGTTATAATGGACTAGTTCTCGAGCAATGAGGGCTGTCCTTCTCTCAGGTCTTGCAACAGCTTCTCGATCCATGAGGGTACGAACATTCCATACACCAATGGTAAGTTTTCTCAAATTTTTCTTTTGGTTTCGGCCAGAGATTGGGTTGAACTGCCAGCCGCGGCTTGCTGGCCAGTTGTTGTAGGGCAGGCAATTTTTAGGCCACCTTTTCTAGGCCCCTCCCTTACTAGGGTGAGCAGTGCTGTCCTGAAGAGGGCTGCTCAGACGCCTGGGATGCTGCCGGGCAACTCTGCTGCCCGAAGTACAGAGCTGGACGACCACCTATCCACAGGCTGCCTGCATGCAGGATTGGGACTATGACTCCCAGTGGTAACCTCCACCTGTCGCTTTGCCCCTCCCCCATCACCGCAGGACTTGGGTAGTATGATGATGATGATGTTTGATCATTTGCACAGGACCTGTGCGTGAAAGCTTTTGAGTGGTAGAGCTGTTGCACGGGAGCAATCCCACTCTCTCGACCTTAGAAGCCAGACACCAATGGTACGAAAAATCGTCACGACTGGTAACTTCTTTGGTTGCAGTGGATGGCCTTGACGTCTTTCGTGCCTCGTCAAGTCCTTCGCTTTCCACAAAGCTTTGCAGAACCGCCTTCTTGGCCGTTGGAGCTTAGTGATCTCTTTCGCCCAGTCCGCCGGAGCTGACGTCGCATGCGGGGGAGGCATATCCCAAATTCACTGAGGGTTTGAGTCCCATCAGTTACACCCCCCTGGTTTGGCCGGCCTGTCGAAGCCGTTGCCCGGGGTGTGGCTGCTGCGCATGCTGCAGCTACTTGGAGCCACAGGTGAGAGCTGAGTGACAGGTGGGGACCAAAGTGGATGGACTACCCCCAAAGGGTACGACAAGTCCCCCCATCAGAGGTACTACCCCTCCCTGGCCACCCCATACACCCCTATTATTGTAGTAATAGTAACTACCTATTATTGACATCCATTGCCAACAACTAATAGTTTTCATAGGATAGCTCAGAATAGAGCTGGTTGAATATTTATATTTAATTTCTTTTCCAGAAGTGGTCAAATTTCTGTGAAAGATAAAAAGTGGAAACATTTCAGCCAAAAATAGAAATATTTTCATTTGGAAATGCCACTGTGATTGCCTCATAGAAATTGTAATTCAGGTACCTCATTCTTCTCTGTAGGCTGGGCTCCCTGGTTGGACTAGATCTGTGATACACCACTCTCCCATCTTGGAGAGGAGCACCACTAAGGGTATGTCTACACTGCAGTAGGGACTGTGCTTCCAAGCTCAGGTAGATAGACACACACTAGCTCTGCTTGAGCTAGCACACCAAAATTAGCAGTGTAGCGAGGGGTAGCCTGGTGGCAGCTCGGGCCAGCTGCCCAAGTATGTACCCTGGGGTTTGGGTGGGTTGTGCACAGGTGGTTAGCCCAAGCTGCTGTGCCTGCTACCCCTGGCTACACTGCTATTTTTAGTGCGTTAGCTTGAGCAGAGCTAGGATGTGTCTGTCTACGCAAACCAGGGAGCACACTCCCAGCTGCAGTGTAGATATACCAATAGAGGAGGATAGTGACAAAAGGCAACAGAACTACAACTCCCACTGCACTGTAGTAGCATATCCATATTGAAATATTTTGATTTTCAGCCAAAAACTGACAACGTTTTAGTTTTTCAAGTGGTTGACTGCTATAGCTGGGCATTGATAATGATTTCAGGGTGAGCATATGACATTTTGGGGCATGGCCATCATCTTCATGATACAAATGTTGTGATAGCTATGTTGATTGTTTACTTATCTCCACTAACGGTGAATCGACTGTATTGTCTGTTGTTGGCCACTCGATTATTCACTTTGTTATACATTTGGTCTAGTTGATTTGTAATCCTGAACATTACAAATCCTGTAATCTTCAGGATTACAAATCAACTAAATGGGAATTATTATCTGTACCTACTCATTTTTTTCTTTTCTTTTCCACTTTTAAGCAGGTGAGCATGACTGGAGAACAAGTGAGCATTCCTGAATTAGGTGGAAGAAGGACCCAGCTTGCACCGAGGAAGGAGCTAGAAGGGGGCTGCTCTCCATTCAGGAAGGTTTATGAAATAAACATGTATGGTAGCTGAGGAGAGGAAAAGAAGGAGTTAACAGCAAGAACACTGATCCAGAAGTCTGAGGAAAAAGTAATGTGACAATACCAATTGACAGAGACTGGAATTTTCTTTTTCCCCCCCAATTTTTTTCTAATTTGTTTTAGTTTTGAGCTTTTTGGTAATACAAACATCCTTCTCCTTGAAAGGGTCTGCTTAACTTTGCTGAGAACTTCTACCAGCTTGCAAACTTTCTGACAAACTTCCAGAATAGCATACAGCAAGATCTCTAGTCTTCACTATTGTCCCCCTAAAGAACACAGCATCTTCTCTTCAGACCGGCACTCAGTCAGGATTTCAAAAACTTTGTGCGACAGCGTCTCTGTGGACATTGAGAAATTGTTTATTTCTGGACTTGTTATCTATAGCTATCGAGACAGTATAAAATCATTAAAACCATATGAAGATTACAATTTATCTGCAATCCAGCCATTTGTAGAAACTCACCTGACCAAAGGCATCCAATTAATAAAGATACTTGAGGGAATCAGAATATAAACTTAAATGAAAATAATTTACTCTCTAATCTTTCCCATTAAGTTCCTTTGTTCATACAATAAAGTTAAATGACTCAAACACAATTTTAAATTCAGATATTTTTTCTTTGCAATGGCTACTTCAATCTTTCCTTCTACCCACCCCATCTCTCAGACTCTGACATTTCTAACAACACTTTCAATAACTCCTAAAACTGTAAGCATAGATTTATGTGATGATTCAAAGGGGACTTGTGAAGGGAAAACCTCTTTGCCAATGCTGCCTAGTGGTCAGGTGGGGGCATGGCAAGTTTTTTCTTTCTTTCTGGGCACTCCCCTTTTTACAGCTATTCCTGACTTGCAAAGATCTGTGTATTCAATCATTCAGCTCTCTGGCCAGGTCACGTGTTTGAGGCCACCCCTTTTGGGGTATATATAAAGAGTCCAACAACAGGGTAGCCTTCTGGGTTAGATAAGGGATCCCCAGGCTTCCCCTTGGGTCGGGGTCTCATTGTCTGGACTCTTCTGACTTTAGGGCCTTCCTTCAACTAGATTCCCTGCACCAGGAATAGGCTTTTGTAGTTGGCCCCTCATTAGGGGTTGGTCGGGGAACCCAGGGCCACCCTCTCCACCAGGTTCCAATCCAGGGCTCAGTTGTAAGCAGCTAAATCCTGCACCCTAGAGTGCTATGCAGGTAGTACCATGGATCAGTTCCTACCAGTCTGATCTCTTCACAACAGGTAAAGCTCACAAATAATTGGACACAAAGGTAAAGTCTTTAAAGTCTTCAGAGAATCAAAGGTCCCTTCTTTGTTGGCTTGGTAAGGTCACCACAGCTGGGCTTCAGGCAGCAAGATCTCCTGCAGTGCTCCTTCCTAGGAGTTCAGAATATAGGTCAGTTCACTGGCACTATCTGCCAGCTACTGCCTCTGCTCCACTTTTAAGCTCCTCCTCCAGCCTGTGCCAGCTTGGCAGGGTAGAGCTGCCTGGCTGCAGAGCAACTCTTTAACCCCTTCTTTTCCAGTGTGTATTTCCATTCTGGAAAATATCCGTATGCTATTAGTGAAGTTGCTAACATATTTGGTAGACAACAGTGACCCACTGCCTACAGTTCTGATGCAGATAGATATTCTTCTTTTTTTACTTGAGAAATCTGAACAGATCATGTATTCAGATTTCTTCCTGTTCTTGCAGCTGACTTGCCTTAAACATCCCATCTGTGGCTTCTACTAGGTGAGCACAGAAGCACTCACTTCTTTGATAAAATAGATGTTGCAGTGATTTGACATAAATGAATTTTTCATGCAGGCTGTTTCTGTGGGAATGCGGGTGCTAAATTCACCTGAAAAGCATATGCCTGGCAAAATTGCCACGATCCAAGGAAACCATGATTGTGGCTGACAATGAATGCCACAGAATGAATAACAATACATTGTTTAAGGTAGGCTTCAATC
This sequence comes from Emys orbicularis, assembly GCF_028017835.1. NCBI lineage: Eukaryota > Metazoa > Chordata > Testudines > Emydidae > Emys > Emys orbicularis. The sequence goes on from NC_088684.1 coordinate 220,949,331, forward strand.
CAAGCGTTCTGAGCGTTTAGGCTCGATCCTTGCACAACAGCTGCAGTGTATGAGATACACCCAAATTACAGCAGTAACTGGCTAGTTCCAAAGGGAATCACACTACACGTACGTGTGGGTGTTTCAGCATTACGCAATGTAAATCAGGAAAGTGTGTTGCAAATTAGACCCACCAGCTCTACAATAACGTGCTCCCCAGCCTCTCCCCCTCTCCAGTTTATTTACAGTAGACAATACAGTACGCTGAAGTATTCATCACTAATTGGGATGCTGAGAGCAAAGGGCATTTCTCACTGTTGAAATGAAGCAAAAGGTTTCAGCATTCATCCTGATTAAAGAAGAAATAGAAGGGTACGTTGTGTAAGAAATGCAAAAGGAGACTGCAACATCTGTTAGGGTTCTCTTATTTCCTCTTCTAAAACCAAGGATGTGAGAAAAAGACAGGCAGTGAGTATGAAAAGCCATTGGGTTAGATTCACCTCTGCCACTGGTGCAGAGTAGGGCAGCTTGCATCTCCTTGTGCTAGTGAGGGTTACTATGCTGCTTCAGGGAGGTATTGCTGCTTGCCTTCTCCAGGGTTTCCGTCATGAAACAGCAGCTTTAGTCTAGCTCAGGGGTCCAGGAGAGGCCTGTTGACTGACACTACTGAAGAGATCCATGGAATTAGTACATCACCTTGCTGCTGATTTACTCCTAACACCCTCCTAAGCCAGCACCACCCAATGCTCGGGTTGCACTATCTGATTATTGGTCCCCAGTATTGGAGCCACTTCTTCCTCTAGCATCTATGTCAGCAGAAGCTGCTGTAGACCCTGGATAAATTTGGCCTTCTAACTCCTTCTAGCCTCTTTCTCTTTGAAAGAATACATATGAACAACAGTGTTCAGTCAGCAATACTGATCATAATTGCCACTCGCTCATTGTACTCGTTACAGAGTAGCAGCCGTGTTAGTCTGTATCCGCAAAAATAACAGGAGTACTTGTGGCACCTTAGAGACTAACAAATTTATTAGAGCATAAGCTTTCGTGGGCTACAACCCACTTCTTCGGATGCATATAGAGTGAACCATATATTGAGGAGATATATATACACACACATACAGAGAGCATGAACAGGTGGGAGTTGTCTTACCAACTCTGAGAGGCCAATTAAGTAAGAGAAAAAAAACTTTTGAAGTGATAATCACTTCTGAACCTCGTTAGGTTCTAAGTTCATGAGAGCATGTATTTTATTATGTTCATTTAGCATATGAAGTGGTCTGTACGGTTATGGGGTTATCTAAAGAAAGCATAACTTTACTGTTATACAGACAAAAGTTCACAAAACATTTAAAACGTGTGATTTATAAATTGTTTTAGCCACTTGAAATGTGCAATAATCATTCAGGAATGTGCTGCTTTCAGTGTCTTATTGCTATTATGAACTAGAAATTTACATACAATTAAAAAAAAAAAAGCCTTAGTGAATTTAGTGATCTGTTGAGAAGGGTTTGACATTGATGGAAACAAATTGCCCTCTGATTAGCACTAAGTTCAGTTGCATATTGAAAACTGTATTAAAAATTGTAAGCTATTATTTTCATGCTCAAGAGGTTTTCTGGGGCCTGCTTGTGATCTGGGTCTAGCAGCCATCCGTCTGCAGGCAGTCAGCCTAGAGTAAGGTGGGGGAGAGCTGGGCTTTAGAGAGCAGTCTGCTTTGTCTCTCTCTTTTTTGGGGGGTTCGTGTGTGTTATCATTCCGAATGCTAAGAAATAAAGTACTCTTATGTTGTAACCTTTCAGCAAGAGTATTGCATGTTTTTAAGCTAACTTCTCTGTGTGTATGTTGTGAACATGACAGAAAACTGGCAATGAGGATGGTATTAGAGAGCGTAAAGATAAAGTGGCTACCTATGGCAATATGGACAGTTTTTCTAATTTAATGAAAAAGAGGAAGATTTTGCAACATATACTCAGACTTGAGCAGTATTTGTAAGCAAATGCTATAGAAGATACTGATGAACAAAGGGCTGTTTTTCTAACATTGGTGGGAAAAAACACATTTACAGTGCTTAAAGATTTGGGTTTTTCACAAAAACCTTGTGAGCAGGAGTGTAAGCACACAATAGAGATTCTAAAGAACATTATGTACCTATCAAAAATTTTTTAAACAAGGATATAAATTAAATCTAAGAAATCAAACAGAAAGGGAATGTATCTCTGAATTTTTGGCAAGCCTTTAAAAAAACCTGTCTGCTACTTGTTGTGTTGATCATTTTCTGAAAGAGGATCTCAGAGATCAATTTGTTTTTGGAGTAAAACACCTTGAAATTAAAGAGAGGCACAACTCACTCAACCTTACTGGTTGTCTACAGACTGGCTATTGCTAGACCGGGATTGCACGCTTACCTCCAGATCCCTGTAGGCTACAAGCAGGACCAGAAACCTCCATGAGCAATTAAAGTGGTGGCTTTCAGTTTTCAATATACCATGAGTTCTGGAGCCATTTTAGATTGATAGTTTGGACCCTCATCCTGCTTAACTTGAATTAAACAGGTGTCACTGACCTCCTTGAAGTTAAGCGTGTGTACAAATATTTGCAATATTAGGTTCTTATCTTGTAAGACCTCCGTGGAAGAGTTATTTTCTTTTTGTCTGTGTGATGCTTTGGGGTTTCACCTACACCAGTAATGGGTTGTGTCATTATCTGCCCTGGGACTCTGGTGCTTCTGTGCTGTGCAGCTTTACCTTAGATCCCTGGCACCAGCCAGCAGCCTGCTCACAGCACAATGGCCTCACCCTGGCTGCCACCAGCCTGGTTACTCTTTGCAGGGTGACACCAACAGCCACTCCAGTCCTGAGTCTCCCCCAAACCATCTCCCCTGCAGTGCCCAGACCCCCACAGAAGTTAAGTTTGCAGCCTCCAAAGAGACAGAACACATACCAGCCTGGTAGTGTGCCTGAGGATTTTACCCTTCAGTTTAATGCACTGCACTGATGATTTTGTAATAAAACAAGAATAAGTTTATTAACAAGGAACAGAGATTTAAGTGATAATATGTAAGACTAGCAGAGACAGGCTTGGTGATAAGTCAAACAAAACCCAACCTGTTTTCTAGTGACAACAATTTAATTTCAGCAGGTTACAAGCTTTGTCTAAGCAGGTTTCTCACCAGGTATTCTTGGCTTTCCAGTTAGGAGGATCCACTTTTCATGAACTCAAAGGGTGCTCCTTCCCTTTGTCCCTGTAGGCTGTGTCTACACTGCACACCGTACAATGGCGCAGTTCTCCTGGCAACAAAATAAAATCACCTCCAACGAGGGGCGGTAGCTTCGTTACCAGGAGCATGGCTCCTGCCAACAAAAGTGCTGTCCACATAGGTGCTTTTCGGCGTTAAAACTTTTTTCACACCCTTGAGCGACCAGTTTTAACAACAAAAGTGCCAGTGTAGACAAAGCCTAAGTGATGGATGCCTCAAAGACTTTTAACAGTTCCTTATACCCTCAAAGTTTATCTTTGTTTTCAAAGTCAAGACGCTCTCCTGGGGACTCAGCTGACACCATGTTAATTTTTGCAGTCTCCTGTGATTTTACAATGCAAATGATCTTCCTGCAATTCCGGATGCAAATGAATAGTCACACCTGGCTTGATTTGCAATTGAGCCCAAGAGATCTTGGCCATTCTGCAGCCTGGGTCTGTTTACAAACTCCAAAACATAACATCAGAGAGTATCCATAATTTCACATAAAGCGTTATGTACATTTCAGGGTGATATGAGTGACTGTGTATTATTAGTTTTCAGATGATATATTAGAAGACACCCTTTCAATAAATACCATGATGACAGTGTGTGAGGTCTATTGAGCTGGTCAGACCAACTGAGTTTTACTGTTACATACTAGGAGGCCTCTTGCCATCTGGCACTGGGTACTCTTAGGGTTACAGTCTGTACATTGCCCAGCACAATGTGATCCTATTCCTGCCCAGGGCCTTTGCACACGACTAAAAATGTTTATTAAATAATAACATTGCATAGGATCAGGTTGCTTAGGCTATTCATTGCCATTTTAATTTTTTTCCCCAAATGTAACAGTAATTTCATTGGGATAGAGTACCTTTGGCTAGCACGGCAGGGCATCCCAGGTTTTCTGCTGTCGTGGGATGAACACTCAGAAAGAAAGCTGTGCTGATTCTATACAGCCATTTGTGCCTGTGGGGTAGAATATCCTGGCTCCATCTAATTAAGCAATAAGTCATCACAGGCAGCAGTGCCTTTCTGAGGGATTATTGCCCTCCTCGGTGGTATTATTGAAAGGCACAAGGCTGCAGGCCAAGCAGCGGGAAGAGCAGTAATCCTCCAGAAATGCATTGCCTGGAATGTTTTCCTAATATGAAGTAAATATTTTCTCCCTTTCTTAAATTACGTACTGTCTGCTTGTATAGACCACCTGTTGGCTGTTGTGGAGAGTAATAAGGGCTGAGTTCAGATGACACATAAATATCCCCTTGCTAACACTTCGATTGGGCAGCACTGAAAGAGCTGAGAGCAGCCAGTCACTTCTGGCTCTACACTAGGAGTGTTTGTGCAGCGGGGGTTTGACTGACTGAGATATACTAGCCATGCTTAAACTGCTGGCGGGGCCCACAGCACTTATCTTTGTTGACTCACTCAGGAAACCTGTACAGCAGTGATCAGGGTCTCATTGTCTCTCCCTGCCCTATGCCCATGATTATAATTAAATCTGAATGGTAGGTTGACTCTATCCTCTTAAAACAAATAGAGACCAAAATTATTGGTTTGGAATCAGGCTGAATGGAGAATGGCAGCAGAATCAGGCTGTGGGGAGAGGTGGGAAAGGCCTCTCTTGAACAGACTGTGAGAAGGAATGGAAAGGACTGGGGACAGGAAAGACCAGAGGGAGAGGGTTAAGGGACAGGAAGTAGCTGGTAGCATTAAGTGGCAGGGAATGAAGAAGGGTGCCTTGGTAGGAAGGTAACAGTGCTGCCCGGATGCAAGAGGCCAGAGGGATAGGGGACTGAGAACACCAGGAGCCACCACCATGAAAAGGGGGCCACAGGAAGTCCTGAGGGCAGCAGGTATCAAGAGGGCTGGGAAAGGAGAGGGTCGGGGAAGCCCTAGTCAGGAGTAGCAATGAGGACAGAAAATGAAGGAAGTCCCAACCAATGGTAGTGGAGTTGCAGTCCTCTGCCGGGCTCAGAGGAAACCCTAGTCAGGGCAGGAAGCAGCCTAGTGGGAGTCGAGCCCGGAGGATGCCCTAGTTGGGAGTGCAGGGTTGCAACTTTGTGGGAGGTTGGGGGAAAGGTCTTTCAAAGGCTTCACTCAGCAACTGTGTAGCGAGGTAGGCTTACTAAAAGGTCTTGTTAGAGTAGGAACACTGCTAGAAGAGAGGTAGGAAATTAATAAAGACCCACTCCATGTAGCCCCAGGAACATCAGGTAAGTAGTAGTAGGAAAGTATTTTGATCCCTCTTAGATATCCTCTTGCACTTATGTCCCATCAGTTGTGTTTATGGGTTCACAGCATTGGGAGGTTGCAAATTCTTGGCTGGCCTAGGAGGCTTTGGTTCATGAAATAAGGAGACAGGCTCTGAGTAGCTTGCTCTCCCATTCTCTCCTTATATAGTATATGAAGAAGTGAGGAACTTGAGCAGAATTCTCTTTCTTTGCCTTTCTTGGGGCCCCTCACATTTTGGAGCTCCCTGCAATCACAGGCTCTGCGGTCTGTCAGAACCAGCACAGAGGGGAGCGGAAAAAGAACAAGTTAATAGTCTTTTCTCTGCATTTTAAATGCGTAGTCTATTAAAGTCTGTGAAAAGCTGTAGCTTCTAAGTTGCCTAACACAACCATTTCCTCTCGCTTTCTCTCTCTCTCCTCTCTCTTTCTCTCTTTTCCAAAGCCAGTTTCATAAAACTTTGTATGAATTCCCACATTGTGCTGAATTGTCTGGAAGTATCTCATGTATAAATCATTTGAAAGCACGCACAAATGGCTATCACTGAGGAGAAGTGAATGGTGAATTGTCTATCAACTACAATGACAGCTTCAAAAGATGGTTTTTTCCCTTCTCTCACTCTCCTGGAGAAGTTAAATATATGAAAGCCTGAGTGGGTAAGATTTTATTCAGCAAATGTCATTAATCATTGATTTCTCCCTCCACCGAAAAACAGACTGAGTGGGGGGGGGGGGGAATTCCAGTGTTGATATAATCAACACTTACAAGAAAAATATATGCTACTCTATGTTGCACTTCTAGACTTCTGTTACTATTTTTGCTGACAGTTTTATCTGACATTCAGATAATATTATGATTAATAAAAGATTTTATTTCTAAATCGATCATGGAGTTTGACTTTGACAGTCATAAAATTCTGTACACGCTGTGTGTGAGATTTTTCTTTTGTTGTCTTTATGTCCGGCTAGTGAAAAAATTTGAATCTGTTTTTAAAACAATAAAAATTAAGCAAGGAAAACTTGTGGGTGGGGGAGACATCAATGTTGACCGTCAAAATTCCTTAAAACTAAAAAAGAGAATACTTCCAAGACTAAGTACGTGTTTCAATCTATTGTGGCTGTTCTATAGGCTTGGCTATCTTGGATAAAGTTATGAGAAATGTTCACACAAAAAAGAACCAAAGCCAAACTCTTGTGGTTTTTGGTTGTGTTACAAACTAGGGGACTGATCTTGCTGCCAGGGCCGGCTCTAGCGTTTTTGCTGCCCCAAGCAGAAAGTCTACGACGGCAATTTGGTGGCAGGTCCTTCGCTCCGAGAGGGACTGACGGCCCCGCTGCCCAATGGCCGGACGTGCCGCCCCCCTCTTCATTGGCCGCCCCAGGCACCTGCTTGCTAGGCTGGTGCCTGGAGCTGGTCCTGCTTGCTGCCATTATTCATGCAAGTAGTCTTATTGGAAATCCCATTGAAGTCAAAGAGACTACTAACCTAAGTAAAGGCAGTATGCTCTGCCCCATAGCATTGGTGCCATGTTGATCTACAGGTTTGCTGAGGCAAACATACCTTTCTAGTGAACCTGGATTGGTTGATGCTGCTGCACTTAGAATCAGGACAAATCAGTGGTGACACTGGGTGGCTTCAACAGTGTTTTGCTCAGTGGTTTGGAGTACACGTGAACCTGAAACTCACAAGCTGTGATCCCACGTGGGGCAATGCCCAAGGAAAATGTTTGTCTGAGCTGCTGCAAAGTGAAATGGTGGCATTTCATACAGTTTTATGTTGTGCATTGTGGAAAAGGGACTATATTAACTTGAAATTGTATGATGGGAGATGTTATATGATATGCATTACGTGAAATTGTATGATGGGGTATGTTGTGGGATGAAGACCAAAAGAACATGTTGCTGTGGGCATAGAGATGCATGGCCTTGGATCCTGAATGGAAGCACTACCCAGACTGCTTGTTTGGAGCTTTGGGGGATTTGGATTGGAAGGGCATTGGCTGGCTTCTTTGGTGTGAGGGAGCAGGCTCAGAGGGGGTCAGGCAGCTAGACTGTAATTGGGAAAGGATGCTCAGCCAGATTCTCATAAGATTAGGTTTTCCCTCTGGGAGTAAGAAGAAGGGTTACTGAATGCTATTGTTAGGTTGGTTCCATTTTTTTTGGTGAAATAAAAGTTTCAAACCCAGAAGTTAGAGGCACAGTCACTCAATGGGTTTTGAAGGGATCTGCAAGGCCCTCAAAATAAAGTTAGGAAAAGCAACCAAGATCACCAGATATTCACAGGCAAGTGTGTCCTGCAAGGAAGCTTAAAGGGGTAAAAGGGCTATAATAAAGACCCAGTGACACTGGTGTTGAATGAGGTGTATATCCATGAAGGGGCAGGTCATGACACTAACACAATGTATTCTACATCAAAACAGTGCAGGTTTGATTATAATCCATAGTTTGTATGTTTATACCTTGGGAGCCTAGGAGCTGGGGAACACAGGAATTTAATCTTGACAAAAAAACTAGAGACAGCATTAGTGTAGGGACAAGCAAGTTGAAACAGCAGAGTTCTTACTGTTCTAGGATCAACGGTTCTATAAAACTGTTATGATCTTCATGTAATCTGATTCTCCACTATTTAAGGTTAGCAGGTGAGTTGTACCCTCAGCCCTGCTGAGTGACTGGGAAAGTTTTGGAGCTTCACTGTGCTGTGTAGCTCGCCTTTGAAGTGGTGGCCCGTGCAGTGAATATACCTGGCTGGCGAAATCATCGTGTGTGCCCAGCGAAAGGATTTATTTGTAAAGATGGCAGAACAGATCTCCTACAGTGTCACTGTATGGAATGTGTCTCTTTCTCTTTTTGCTGATCTGAATAAAAGTTACTCTATTTTATAACTTAAAGGAGTGTTTTGCCCTATCTATGGCTATGTCTTCACAGTCAAAAAGGTTTGTTTTTATAACACAGTAATTAACCCAAGTATAATCATACTGGAGAGAGGGCACAGGTGGTTTTTACTTTGATGTAGCTCAGGGATGGGCAAACTATGGCCTGGGGGCCACATCTGGCCCTCTAGCCGTTTTAATCTGGCCCTCAAGCTCCCGCCAGGAAGTAGGGTCCGGGGCTTGCCCCACTCCAGCACTCCTGTTGGGGAGTGGGGTTGGGGTCTTTCCCCACTCCGCACAGCTCCCAGAAGCAGCGGCATGTCCCCCCTCCAGCTCCTACACGTAGGGGCAGCCAGGGGGCTCTGCACGCTGCTCCGACCCCAAGCGCTGCCCCCGTAGCTCCCATTCGCCGGGAACTGCAGCCAATGGGAGCTGCAGGGTTGGTGCCTGCGGACATGGCAGCGCGCAGAGCCACCTGGTTGCACCTCTGCATAGGAGCCGGAGGAGGGACATGCCGCTGTTTCTGGGAGCTTCTTGAGGTAAGAGCCACCTGGAGCCTGCCCCCCTGCCCCCCTCCCACACCCTCAACCCCCTGCCCCAGCCCTGATCCCCCTCCTGCCCTCCGAACCCCTCAGTCCCAGCCCGGAGCACCTTCCTGAACTCCCAACCCCTCATCCTCAGCCCCACCCCAGAGCCTGCACCCCCAGCTGGAGCCCTCCTGCCCCCCAACCCCCAATTTTGTGAGCATTCATGGCCCACCATACCATTTCCATACCCAGATGTGGCCCTCAGGCCAAAAAGTTTGCCCACCCCTGATGTAGTTAGTTTGTCAACACTATATCCCACACCTTGAGTTGATCTCAACTAGTTTAATCAAGATGCCTTGTCTCCTCTAGGATTTTACAGTGAGAGAGCTATCGTGAGTTAATCTCTCTGTAAACAAGCCACACACCAACTTTGACAGTGAAGACATGAAACTCTGTCTTCCCTAATTGATAGGGTGCATAGTACTGGAGACCTTATGGTTTTGTGGCCCTGCTTATTGTACTCTTTTTGGAAAACATTTCTGTCTATGTATGATGCAAGTTTACCAACTAAAATTTGTTACTGAAAAAATCTCATAATAGTACCCCGTAATAGAGAGAAAAGGGTTTTCTCTCTCAATGAAGAGGTGTTTGCCCCCACTTCAGTCTCCTGCATATGAGCCTGCAAATTAAGGCCCCAGTCCTTCATGAGGGCAGACTGCTGTATCTCTGTGGACCCCTATTGACTTTGGTAGGGCTGTGTGTGGGCTGCCTCTGTGTGGTGCCAGTTCCAAGACTGGAGTCTAAAAGCCATATGACTTTTAATTGATTTCAGTGGGACTTGTCCTGTGAGTAAGGTGTGGATCAGGCCCTAAGCGAAAAGCTCCTGAGAGAAGTTTGAGTCTCATTAGCTGGATTGTGATGCACATTTAAATATCCGTTAGATCTCTACCAAGCTATTTCACAAAGGCATCTTTAAACTGTCTTATCAATATAAAACTATAAAGGTATCCCCAGCACTGAAAACAGGGTACCTTTGGATTTCAGAAGAAGGTAGTTCTGTTTATTAGAGAGGGTAAGAGAGATGTATTTTTCACTCTTGAGTATTTACTCAAGGGGGGGAGGGATAGCTCAAGTGGTTTGAGCATTGGCCTGCTAAACCCAGGGTTATGAGTTCAATCCTTGAGGGGGCCACTTAGTGATCTGGGGCAAAATCAGTACTTGGTCCTGCTAGTGAAGGCAGGGGGCTGGACTCAATGACCTTTCAAGGTCCCTTCCAGTTCTAGGAGATGGGATATCTCCATTAATTAATAAATAATTAATTAATTTACCCTGCCTTTTTAAAATGAGAAGAAGCAGCTCTTACTGCCCAAAGCTTGTTGTTGGACTTGCCAATAAATACAGATTGCTTTCCCCGGATAGCTGATTTTAAACCAATTACTGAAATTGGAAACATAAGAAACTTTAATATTCCCAAGGAGAATAATACTAACTTTGCATCCAAATGAAGTTATAGTATAAGCACATCAGAACATTCTACACATATAGAACCTGCCTCAAATTAGGCCTCCTTTTTTCAGGAATAATTTTGTAACTACAATGAATTGCCAGGAAGAAACATGGATGAATTGTGTGTCCCATTCATTGTAGGGTCAAAATTGCTTGAAAATGGAGGGCCTGTTTGAAAATCAAGGTCTTTAAAGAATAGTTAAATATCAAGCAAGATCATTCTAGATCCTTCTGTATCTACCCAAAGTAGAGCTGGTCGAAATATTTCACAAGTGCTTTTCCCCAAAAAGATAGGGTTTTATTTTTTGAGTGGCTAATCCAACATAGGGAGGAAATACACATATGCATTTACTTTCCCAAGAACATACATCTGTAAAAGTCCAACTCCAGGTCTTCAGGCTATCCCAGGAGCTCTTCTATACCTGCTGAAATAAAGATATTGTCTAAGTAAATATGCATTTATACTCAGAGAAACATCATGAGATGGGTTACTGGTCTCATTACCATGATAAAGTCCCTTGTGAAAATGTACAGGCCAAATCCCCAATGGCCTCTATTGTTAGAGATCTGCATTTCTGGTGAACAAGAGGCATTTCTTATAACTTGGATGCATGGGGATACTGAGAGCCTTTGTTCTGATCTGCTTTTGCTAGACTCTCCTCTGTAAATGGTAACATTAAGTCTCTGAGAATCTTCATATGGAATGTTTGGTTAATCACAATAGATGTGATCCATTAAGTTACTTAGGCACTTAAGTTCTGTTTCTATGCACCACTGTGATCCATAAAACTCCCGGTCAGCAGCCGCCTAACCCTGTAGGTGCCTAAACTCACTTGGTGCCTAAGTTTTTGCCTGTGGGCATGTGCATTGCAGCCTCACTCTAGGAGTCTGGGTGCCTATCTCCTGCCTGAGCATGTGTACTGCTATCTCATTATCGGCGTCCAGATCCTATTTCCCACCAAAGCTGCAGAGACATTCACAACCTGGGAAAGAGAGACCTTCCGTGGTGGTGGCCCAATCCAGTTGGCTGCCTACAGAACAGGTGTGGGGAGGACTTCCCTTATAACTTTTAACCTAGTGGACAAGGCACTCACCGAGCCCGTAGGAGACCCCTGGATGAAGTCTGCTATCCTCAGGGAAGATGTGATTTGAACAGGGATTAGCCACCTCTCAGGTGAGTGCTCTAGCCACAGGACTATGGAATCTCTCCTATTGAAGTTGTTCCACTTTAATTAAATCATTGGATAGTTAAATATTAATTAGGCCAATGAAAGCTAGAATGACTCTATGGCCTAGTGATTAGAATACTCACCTGAGAGCTAGCTAATTCCTGTTCAAATCCCCTGCCCCTTGGGAGATGGGGGGACTTGAACCAGGTATCTCCCATGTTGTGAGTGAGTACCCTACCCAAAAGGTTATAAAGGAGGATTTCCTCCTCCCCAGCCATTTTGTGTGAATTCACTCAAAGGGCCTGATCCAGTAGGTGGCCTCTGAGCACACCTACCAGATTGGGTCCCGCACCTATCTTCCCCAGGTTGGTGGATCTCTAGCAGACTTAGGCACCTACCTCTGTGAGAAGTGCAGGCTTTTGAACACACCCCTCTCTCTGCATCTCTGATTGGCTAGCTTAGATGGCTCCCCGCCTTGTCCACTGGCTTTATGGATCACGTTCTAAGGCACGTATCTTCCCCCTACATTGTATAGAAGCCTGGGTGCCTCACTCAGAATTTGTGGATCGCAGCGTCATTCCTGTGATTTTTCTAGACACCTAAAAGTTAGGTGTCATGATGCTCAGTGTTGCAATGCCTAAGTCTCTTTGTGGATCTGGGCCTAATTGTTTTTTGACTGAAATTAGGGTAATAACCTGCTGCCCTGGGCTCTGGAACATAAAATTGAGTGTAGTGATGTGGGTGCTGCCCCTAAAAGGGGAGAGATTATTTTGCTGCAGTAGTGGTGAATCAGATCTGCGGGACAGCTGTCTAGAGGAGCAGAGGTGGTCTGAGCCTGCAGCCTTTGCAGAGCCTCATTGAGACCCTGTATCTGCAGCTGGACAGAGTCAGGGTCATATACAAATCAGTTTGATAGACTTATCCTCTATGTGCTTGGGGAAATGTATGAGGTAGTAGACTAATATGAGAACACAGCACCAGCCAGGGGGAGGAAGGGAGCCACTCCTCCTCCACAGAGCCATTTTGTGGATCCTAGGTGCTAAAGTCAGCTATGAGGAGAAAGTAATCATAGTTTAGAAGCAGGTGGGTTAGCTAGCTACGGTTTCTCTAACTGGATGACTGGAAACCTTTGCTCCAAGTTAAAAAAAATCATACAAAGTGACCATGGGACTAAGTGATGGGGTGTGCCAACCCCCTCTGGGCCTGAAAGTGTTAATGAGATGCTGTGAGTGCAATGAGCCTCGCCTTGCTACACCTGCAGTAGTCGTCAAGCCTGGTGTTAAAAGGGTTGAACCTAGCTCAATTAGGGCCTGACCAGGAAGAAAAGAAGAGCTCTGGCTCTCACTTAATGATCACAGCCTGGCTAGAGTTAGGGTGCTCAGGTAGCAGATAGTACCTCCTTGAAGGAAGGTATCTCTATAACAGTGAGCCCAAGGCAGCTGGGATGGAGCACCAGGAAGTGAGACTGCCCAGGAAGCTCTGTGCTAGTAGAGGGGCCTGCAGAGCAGGGTCGGTGCTACCATTTAGGCAAACTAGGCGGTTGCCTAGGGTGCCAAGATTTGGGGGCACCAAAAAGCGGTGCCCCCAATTTTTTTTTTTTAACAGAGTTCCTATGCCCCCTACCCGAGCGCGCGGTCGCCGCTCCACTTCTCCCGCCTCCCAGGCTTGCTCGGGGAGAAGGCAGAGCAGAGGTGAGCTGGGGAGGTGAGTTGCTGTGGGGGGGTGCCTCAGGGCAGGGGGGGAGCTGCTGTGGTGGGGGGGGTGCCTCAGGGCGGAGGGGGGGCGGGGAGCTGCCGCAGGGCTGGGGGGGGGGCACAAGGCGGAAGTTTCGCCTAGGACGCGAAACTTCCTTGCACCGGCCCTGCTGCAGAGAGCAGGCAGGCTCCAGCTGCATCAGGGACTTCCCTGTGAGGGGAGTGGAGAAAATGCTCCTGTAGCAGAACCAACTGGAGAGCAGAAAGTGCTGTGAAGCTCTGTAGTGAGTGGGTGGAAGAGGCTTAGAGAGTGGTGCTGATGTACTCAGGGTCTGGGAAGAGGCTGAAGCAAAGGCCTAAGATAGGGCAAGATAGGAATTGGTCCAGGGAGGCAGCAAAGCCTGTGTGTAGTAATCAGGCCTTGTTTGCCCACTCAAGGGTTCCTGGATCCATAAAACATGTAGTGAGGGAGGACCTGGGCTCCCCTACCAGCCCACTGAGGAAAGTGTAGTGGAAATGCCCTTGACAAGGGGTAAGGACTATGAACCCCCATACTAGGGGTAAGGACTAATGTGAAGTTGAAAGAGTCAGGGCTTACCCTGGAGGGGGTGGGACCCTGTGACCTGGCCAGAGGGCTAGGAAATTGGTCGTAGTCTGGTATTTCTGTGATGCAGTTTTGTTCCTTTACAAAAGCGTGCACAGTCCCATTTTCCTGGATGCAGCAGGAAATAAATGTCCATCAACAGTTCCTTTTCTTAGCTGTTCCAAGCCTCTTTCCAGCCAGCACTCTGTACCCAAAAAACTTTCACTTACCTTTCTCTCAGGGCCACATTACTAGCCTTATGTTTTAGCCTGCTTGGCTTTCTGTCTCCTGTGGTGCTTCATCAGCTTGTGCTGTGAATGTGTCTGCCTGCCTCTCACACCAATCAAAGTCCTAGCCCCTGCATTTGAAACCCGTTGGGCCATGTGAATCAACCTTTCCCTATGCCTGTGTTTGGGGTGCTAGGCTATTGTTTAAGCCTATTTCTCTCAACCTTTCCAGATTCCTGTACCCCTTTCAGGAGTCTGATTTGTCTTGCGAACCCCCAAGTTTCACCTCACTTAAAAACCATGTGCTTACAAAATCAGAAATAAAAATACAAAAGTGTCACAGCCACTGTTACTGAAAAATTACTTACTTTGATTTTTACCATATAATTACAAAATAAATCAATTGGAATATAAATATTGTACTTACATTTTAGTGTATAGCATATAAAGAGCAGTATAAACAAGTCACTGTATGAAATTTTAGTTTGTACGGACTTTGCTAGTGCTTTTAGGTAGTCTGTAAAACTAGACAAATATCTAGATGAGTTGATGTACCTGCCTGTACCCCAAGGGGTATGCGTGCCACTGTTTTAAGCTATCTGATTACAATGGCTTCTTCACATTTATCCTGAATGTAAAGTTGTGGCTATGCCCAACCTACAACAAGGTATAACTCTGTTATATTCTCAATGTAGGAAGTAAGTTCTTTGGGGCAGGGCTGGGGCCTTCTTCTTCTTTATAACAAGAGCCCTTTGTACCACTCTAGCAATGTAAAGTGGCTATACATGTAATTTATGCCACTTAATTCACACTGCCAGTGGTGTAAAAGAGCCTGGGTGTAAAAGAAATTCTGGCCCCGAGTGAGTAAAACACCTCTCACTCTTTGTGCTTAAACAGAAATTGTTGTGATTATTTCTTATTTAAGGACAGTCCAACAACAAGCTATTGTCTTATAGATCTGTCCTTCCTCATCTGATGTCACTTGAAAGGTCAAGGTGAACATCCAAATGTGAAGAGTAATGTGGCTTTCTTCCCTGGTTGATTTAAAAATCATTTTTGTGCTGAGGGAAATTGCCGTTAGCAATATAAATGTTGAGCACTGGGCAGTCTTACTTCAAATGACTAGTTGATTTGATCTGCTCTGTCCCTAAATCCCAACACTTCTGTAATGCAACAAGCTCACAATCTTTGATTATATCTGATACTAGCAGAGGAGTATTGATCAGAAATATTGACTTTGATTGTCTTTGGGTAGAGCATAAGATTCATCAGCTAAAAGGGAAGGAGTTGAGTAGCACACGAAGTGTGCATCTTTTCCTACTAACACTTGCCTTAGAATTTTAGACCACATAATCAATTTTTTAAGGAGACTTTCAGTACCTGCAAAACAATCTGAGCCTTCTACACTGACACTCTGTTTTGGGTGCACCTACCACTCCAAGGGGAGTACTGGTGCTTGATTTTCCACTACCTTGCTCCTTGTGCAGTCATTTAGACTGTGCAAAGGAGATAGAAAGGGCTAACAAATTAGAATGCTAACAACAGACACTCACTGGTAGAAAAATGACTGTACAAGTCTGTGCAGAATCAGGCCTGTTGTATTTGAATCAATGCAATGCCCTACAGGGAGTGCAGTTACTTCCAGACCTTTTGAAGAGGATGTGGTGTCCACTCCCTTCTATGCATGGCCATATCTGGTGCAACAGGGTTGTGGCCATGACCCCACCCATTCCCTGATTCTCCTTGACATTCCTCAGAAAAGGCAGAACCAGCAGAAGCCCTCTTCTTATGTCTCCATTGCCCTTAGGGGAATGCAAGGGCCACATTGTGCAGCCAGTTATCTTGTGGCCAGAATAAGTATGTAGATATGGAATAGGTATAAGTTAAGTAATGCAAAAGCCTACAGCTTTTAAGCCTGTAAGACAGTAGCTTAGCCAAACTAACTGAGGCCTAAGGCCAAAGCATAAGTAACTAACCCATAAATGAACTTGTACAACAAGCTAGTGATGCTATTAATGTTGCTAAACTGCTGACAGGTTTCCACAAGATGCCAGTTTGTACCAGCTTCAGATATTTTTAAATTAAGAATATCAGCAGATCTTCAACTATAAGAATGTCATAGAAACCAATTGACATATGCTAACAGGTTTGAGGTAATGGATTTAGGGACCTATGGAAGAAGGGCACCCAACATTCGTAGGGCTGGGAAATACAAATAACAGGGAAAAAGGATGAAATCCTACTGAATAGGCAACAGGTATGGTAGGTGTTAGCTAACTTATGCTAAAGTTGGTACTTCTCCCATATGCTCCAGGGAGACTTTGTGGAACCCAAAGGACCACTTGTGGGATATTTTACTGACTAGGAGAGTTCCCTGCAAAGGATGATGTGAGTGTTCAAATTATAGTGCTGGACACATTGTATTACCTCAGTCTACTATGCTGGTTTGTAGTGTTTGTGATCTTGCTAATTGTGCTAACAAAACTAAAACATATTACAGATTCCGAAGGTCTTTCCTCAGTGTGAGTGTCTATGGTGTACACCGAAGCTCTCATCATAGTTTTATTCTGTGTCTGATCTAGAGGCAGTTGGAACCTGCCAAACCACAGAATGTTAAACTGGAAACTCTGAATAACACCTAATCGATAGATCAGGCAACAGCTGTGTCTGCTGCTAAATTGGGACAGGGAGAGAAGGCTTTATGCATTCCCACCCGTTGCATACCTATGCAGGGCTATGCATGCTCTTGCCCTATGAATGTTTTCAGGGCAATGCAAAGTAATTGTGTATTCTTCTGAGCAACATTTTTGGTACAAGCATTTTCTTGAGTTATGGATATGAGCTACAATTTTTCATTTTGACTTCCATATCCACACCATTCCTGTGGCTAGGATAAGTGATGATTAGAGCTTTGCTAAGGTAACTGGTTTTATAGCTCTAGCAGGGCTGAAGTGAGAAAGGACAGGCACATTAATTATAAAGCACTCTTCATCTGTGCTGCCAGCTCTGGACAGAAACTTCATTGGGCACTCACGAGCAGCTGATTCTGCCCCTGCCTTTCTGGGAGTGGAAGCCAAGCTTACTGTTAATTTTAAAAAATGAAGTATGGAACTACAGTTCTTTTGTGAAAGCTACTCATGCCAAATGCACTACCACATATGGAATACTTAATTACAGAAGAAAGTTATGTTTCAATTGTTGGTTAGCTAACCTATATTGCTTAACCTCATTTACTTGTTTTACAACTCTGTACATTTGAGATTGTTTTTGGTTTTTTTTTTCTTCTAGTAGATAGGTTAGTAGATAACTGAGTATGCATTATCTCTGGGACCTTGCCTTGAGTTTGATCTGTGTACCTCAGTCTAATAGAGTGATTTGAGGTTTCCAGACTCATTTGACAGTGTCCATGATATCATCATAGCAGACATAGCTGAGTGGAGCTAGTAATGTAACACTATTCCAGTGACTTACTCCCAGGTCTTGAAAGATGATGTCCCAGCTGGATGATGAAGTGAACTGTGATTGGATGTTAAACCCTAAAAGTCAGGAGGTATATAACCGCTTATCTGTTTCAAGTTACACTGGGTACAAATTACACTGGCTCTGGGGCTGGAGAAGCCATGAGGAAAAATTAGTGGGTGCTCTGCACCCACCGGCAGCCAAGCTCCCCACCCCACCTCACCTCGCCTTGCCTCCACCTCCACCCCTGAGCGCGCTTGCCAGGAGAAGCTCCAGGAGGGAGGGGGGAGGAGCGGGAACGCAGTGCACTCAGGGGAGGAGGCAGGGCCGGGGCGGGGATTTGGGGAAGGGGTTGGAATAGGGGCGGAGTTGGGGCGGGGACCTTGGGGAAGAGGTTGGAATGGGGACAGGGCAGGGGTGGGTAGGGCCAGGGGAAGAGGGGGGTCGAGCACCCACCGGTGCCACCAGAAGTCAGCGCCTATGGTTACAGTGAACAACAACAACAAAAAAGTTGGAATTGTCGTCTTCAGAAGAAGGCAGACACCACTATAGTGTACATAACTACCCCACAATGCAATTCCCTGGGTAAGGTGCCCTGCTGTCTATGTGCTCATACTTGAAGCATGAGGACTGATACACTAGCTGGGTTAAATATCACAAAGGCAGATGGAATTCTAGGCCCTGCTTGTTTTTTTCCAGAAGTTCTGAGCATCTGCTCCTGCTCACGTCAATGGAAGTTGTGGGCGCTCAGCTCTTCTGAAAGCTCAGTTCTTTATTCATGTGTCCTACCCTTTTTGTCTGGTCAGGTAATTTGCATTTTTATGTCAGTAAATCCCCAGGCTTATTAATTTTGCACTTAATTATTTATTTTCATTAGCCTTAAATTTTGCTCAGTTCCACAAGGAACAAAGGGATTACCATAACTCATGAGAACTGAAGTCCAGCATTCCATCTCCAGCAATAGCCAATACTCATAACCTATAATAGACAATTTTGCAATAAGATACCCAAAGGAGAAGCTTATTTCCAGCCCCAAGCAAATAGCTATTAGTTTATGTACTGGAGCAAGAGGGTTGATGTCCCTTGTAAATGTTCTTTGATTTGAATTTTGTCTGCAGTTACACTTCCTGTTGACCCAAAAGTCTAGCCCCTCTTCAATTCTACTAGGCTCTTTGCCTCTATAATATCTTCTGGCAGTGAGTTCCATAGGTTATGCATGTATTTCTTTTATCAGTATTAAAATGTATTGCCTTTTAATTTAAGTGGGGAGTTCCCTTGTAAATGGAGCACTCCCAGGAGAGTCTCTATGCCATTCTTTATTTTACATACGTCTACCCTGTCCCCTATTTGTCTCCTCTCTAAACTAAATACCGTGACAGTTCTTAGGGCACCCAGGAGTGAGAGTCATCTTGTTACCCCCTGCCTCTAGCATGAAGGAATCTTTCTTGTGGCAGCTCCCCGACATCACCAGCCCTTCCTTTGCTGTACAGGTTAACAATGTATGCACCTGAATCCCTTTGAATTGCTCCCCTGTAATATCCAGCCCCTGACGCTGGCTAATCACAGATTTTCCAGAGCCTCTGCCCCCGAAGGTGCAGTGTACCCCAATTTACCAGTTTTACCTTAAACCCCCACTCCAGCAAACCACCCGGAATATGTGAGCACTTATAATAAAAAAATATATAATAGTTCTTTCTGATCCCATCAGTCACTGAGGACTTTAAATTATTAATTTCAAAGCCATTCACGCTGAAAGAATCTACATTGAAATTCACCTACTATTATGTTGAACAATCACCCAATTTTATTCCTCCTTCAGTTCCTCCTCCTCTTCCTTCCTCAGTCAGCATGATTCTGTCCCAGCTGTGAGGATTAGACAAGGTAACATTTATTCCCTCCCTACAACAGCTGTGCATTTGCTTTTCCCCACTCAATCAGCAGGCACAAAGAGTTGGGTAGCTTCTTTCACACTAGTGCTGTATGGTTCGCCTTTGATATTGCCTAGTAGAAAAGAAAAATCCCCCCCCCCCCCCCCCTGAGCAGGGCAGATCCTTGGAGAAACCTGGTAAATCAAACCCCCTGGGGATATTCACAGTGTAGGGAGGAATCCCCAGCCATGAGTGTGACTGTGCCATTGCTAAAAGGGGGTGTGGCTGGAGTACTGCTGTAATCTGTCAATCCCCAGTTCCCAGAATGCCCCCTGGGGACAGCCGTAAGGCACAAGAGTCCACCAAGCCTGCTGGAATGAGCTAATGGTGAAATGTGAGGCTGCACCAAATTGCACCAGCGGCTGAATTAGTTGTAATATGAGGCTGCCAGTATTGGGGACCCCACCATGATAAACATTTAGTGCTATTTTTTCCACACATGCCCCCAGCCAAGCAAAGCTAGCTGTAGCAGAGGATCTAACCCATTGAGTTACAGCATGTGATCCTGCAACCTCAGCTGGATACCTAAGAACTCAGTTTTGGGGGTGGGGCTTTTGCATGCCCTTGATTCTTGATTTAGTTTAAACTTCCTTTCGTTCTAGGCAGACTAGTAACTATCTTGTTTATGCATGCTAGGATGCTGGCATTTTCATACGGTTGTTGCTTTTGCCTCCCTTAGTTTCCCTCATTCAAATTAACTTTATGAGGTATGCTTCAGTCATCCATATCACTGCTGAAAGAAAGACAGTTCATCTGTGTGTGCATTGATTTCACGGGTTCCCTCAGCAACCATCATCCTGACAGATGCTCTGCTAATAGAGACCTTGCAGTGAGACTGAGACTGAGACATGAACACAAGTCTTGTTCCAACCCTGTATGCTTCCTTAAATGGATGGAGAGTGATCCTTTCCCAATCTAGGACTGACCATTCTTGACCTCACGTTCAAAGAGTGAGTTTAATAAGAAAGTAAACACCATAAGTATTTGTCTAGTCAAAGCTAGCCCTACTGCTCCTCTTTCACCAAATGAGGGTCAATCCATCCTCCTCATCATATCTACTCATTATACTCCACACCCGAACGCAACCACTCTATGAACTTCATACCCTCATATCTCAATGTCTGTACTTTGACCCATCAACCTTTTACCCCCAATCGGGGATATTGCAGATTATGTATTCCTCATGCCACCTGATCTTAAACCAAACTTTGCACCCTCGATAATCTGTATGTTATTCCCTGATAACCAGAAACTTCTATGCTCAAACTCTGTTCACTATTTTTTTATCATCTTAATAAAATTTTTAAATCTGTAAAAAGAAAGTAAACACCGTAAGTATTTGTCTAGTCAAAGCTAGCCCTACTGCTCCTCTTTCACTCCTCAGCGCCACAAATTAGTTCTAGCAGCAAGCTGATAGAATTTTTTTTTTAAAAATGGTGTGCTCACCACCATCTAGCTTTGGGAAGGGCTACACTAAAAGTGCTGCTGTGGTGCAGCAACAGTGCTACAGTGGCATTAGAGACACTACTGTAACTAAAGGGGGGTTTCTGTTGCTGCAGTAAATCCACCCCCTCGACAGGTGGTAGTTATTGATAGAAGTCTTCTGTTGGCCTAGCTGCATCTACAGTGGGGATTAGGTTGCACAGGGCATGATATTTTTCACATACTTTAGCAATGTTGCTAGGTGGGCGTAATTTTTAGGTGCAGGCTACTCCTTACGGTATCTCTCTCATGATTCAGTGAGTCTAAAATTGTGCTCTGTGGACCTGTTGCTGTCAAGACAGTGAAGTATCTTCAGGTCATGATGGTGTCTATTAATTGTAGCCACATCAGTAGTCTTTTAGGATTTTTTTTTTTTTTTTTTTTTGATGAGCTAAACTAAAAAAAAGTAAGGCTCTCTTTGCACCCTGCATGTCTGCTTTCTTGTTTTTCTTTATCAGCTCTCTTTTTGGTATGAATTCAGCTGTGAACAAATAACATCAAAATTGGAGGAGTGACCAACACCCAAAAGGATGGAATTGAGCAGCAAAGTGACCTGGAGGGAGCAGGGACTGCAGATAGCAGTAACTGATTTGGAACTAATAAATGTACAGTTCTACCCCCAGGGTGAGGAAATAGACAGCATAGCTCTCAGATGGGGAGGTGTAGCCAAGCAGACACAGCAACTGCAGTAAAGTCAGTTTACTTTATTGTCTCTTTAGTGCTGTCCTAATGTTATATTTACATGAAAACAAGCCTCTTACAGTAATTGCCAGATGGAAAGCTATGCAGTAACATTGCCTCATCAAGCCCTTCTCAGACTGGATGTATGTGGATATGCAAAACAGGTATGTATCTGATCAGAGTGGGCCACTCTAAGGCTTAAACATTTTAACTTTGATTTTTATTTATAATACTATATCTGTGCAACTGTGGCACTACAGATGTGGATCAAAGAAAGATTTGGAAAAAATAAATATTAAAAAATGGACATGATCACTGATTCTTAATTACATAATCTTTTTTTTTTTTTTTTTTTTTTTCCCCCCCCCTTAAGAGTCTGTTAGGGTCTAGACCCTAACTTGGTAGTGCAAAATCCAGGGTGTGTTTGTTCTGAAAACACATGTCTTAGTAGTCTTGAATCTCTGACACCTTGCGTGGAGATTGTCAAGGCTGACAGGCCCAATACATAACAGAGGCGCCGACTTCCCGGGGGGGCTCAACAGCTCCTGCAGCCTGAGCATAATTCCTTTCCCCTCTCCCCACTAATGCATCTCTGTATCCGCTACTTTGGGCAGAGAATGTGCAGTATAGTATATGTGAGCAGATCTACCTGCTGTATTCCACCCACTCCCACCTTTGTATTTACACAGAAATAAAGGTGAAAAATTGATTTAAAATGTGCCACTGGTGCATTAACTATGGTTTGCTTGGCTCCTTTATGGAAAGTACAGCAAGTTTCTATGTGCAGCATACAGATTGTCGCCTCACTTTTCTCCTGTCTCTCCTTTCACAGAAATCCTGTCCACATCACTTTGTTTCTCTCTTGCTTCTCAAACCTTAGTTTCCTAATAACGTCTGGCTATAAATCCATCTACTAAGCCTGACACCTTTGATGGCATTTTGCCTCACCTGTCACAACCCTCCATACTCTAATAAATTAGCTGTACCGGGCAGCTGCTTTAGAGACCCAAGATGGAAACATGCAGAGAGTAGCAAGTTATTCTACTAGCCTCTTTTTCTTGGACACTGATTGCTAGTCTGGTATCTACAGTTTGAATGTAGTGACCCACGCATCCTGTGTTGCTAGATGTAGCTATGCATTTTATGGACTTGGGGCAAGCTTAGAACTCAGTGTCTGGCCTCAATAACCAGGCCAAATACTTGGGCAGAAGTGGGGGTAGGAGGAAAGAGATCAATGAAATAACTTCTGCAACCCCTTCTCTTTGCAAAGTGGAAGATAGAAGGATCCAGGCATCAGCAGCTCCTCCTGTGACTTATCCATGCTCCCTACTTTCCTCTCATGTATGGGTGCACAAAGGGCTGCAAAAAAGGTGAGGCCTATGCAGGGGAATGTACCCCAGAGTGGCTGCTTGTGCAGCGGAACAACTCTGGTTCTATTGCGCAAGGAGCCTCCATGCCTGCAGAGGTGGAGGGGCTGTGTCCACTGGCTCCCTGGATGCCTTAGGCTTTGAGGAACAGTGGGCACTGTCTGTGGTTCTCTGCTCTGTGTCCCCCTCTGGATCCCTGATTTTAACCTTATGACCTCACTCCTATCCCTGTTTTATCATTTGCCCCCCAAATCTAGTTGAGACCTGGGTCCAGTAGCTCCTCCCCTTAGGTTGTGGGGAGGGACCTTTAGATGTGGGTGGGCTTGTGCCCGCCCATCACCAGACACTCCATATGTGCAGAGGAGGCTGGATTAGAGTCCTTGGGATAGCAACGATGTTTTTCAGAGGTGCCATAAGCCATAACTCTTGACCTGCTGCTTACAAACAGGGAAGAATTGGTAGGGGAAGTAGAAGTGGATGGCAACCTGGGCAGCAGTGACCGTGAGATGGTTGAATTCAGGATCCTCACAAAAGGAAGAAAGGAGAGTAGCAAAATACGGACACTGGACTTCAGAAAAGCAGACTTTTTGACTCCCTTAGGGAACTGATGGTCAGGATCCCCTGGGAGGCTAATATGAGGGGGAAAGGAGTCCAGGAGAGCCGGCTGTATTTTAAAGAAGCCTTATTGAGGGTGCAGGAACGAACCATCCCAATGTGCAGAAAGAATAGCAAATATGGCAGGTGACCAGCTTGGCTTAACAGTGAAATCGTCGGTGAGCTTAAACACAAAAAGGAAGCTTACAAGAAGTGGAAACTTGGACAGAAGAGTAGGGAGGAGTATAAAAATATAGCTTGAGTATGCAGGGGTATAATTAGGAAGGCCAAAACGCAACTGGAGTTGCAGCTAGCAAGGGATGTGAAGGGTAACAAGAAGAGTTTCTACAGGTATGTTAGCAACAAGAAAAAGGTCAGGGAAAGTGTGGGACCCTTAATGAATGGGGGAGGCAACCTAGTGACAGATGATGTGGAAAAAGCTGAAGTATTCAATGCTTTTTTTGCCTCAGTCTTCACAGACAAGGTCAGCTCCCACACTGCTGTCCTGGGCAACACAGTATGGGGAGGAGGTGAGCAGCCCTCAGTGGTGAAAGAACAGGTTACGGACTATTTAGAAAAGCTGAACATGCACCAGTCCATGGGTCCAGATCTAATGCATCCGAGGGTGCTGAGGGAATTGGCTGACGTGATTGCAGAGCCATTGGCTGTTATCTTTGAAAACGTGTGGCGATTGGGGGAGGTCCCGGATGATTGGAAAAAGGCAAATATAGTGCCCATCTTTAAAAAAGGGAAGAAGGAGAACCCGGGGAACTACAGACCAGTCAGCCTCACCTCAGTCCCTGGAAAAATCATGGAGCAGTTCCTCAAGGAAACCATTTTGAAGCACTTTGAGGAGAGGAAGGTGATCAGGAACAGTCAACATGGATTCAGTAAGGGCAAGTCATGCCTGACCAACCTGATTGCCTTCTATGATAACTGGCTCTGTGGATATGGGGAAAGCGGTGGATATGATATATCTTGACTTTAGCAAATTAGTTTAAAAAGTATGGATTGGATGAATGGACTATAAGGTGGATAGAAAGCTGGCTAGATTGTTGGGCTCAACAGGTAGTGATCAACGGCTCGATGTCTAGTTGGCAGCTGGTATCAAGCGGAGTGCCCCAGGGGTCCGTCCTGGGGCCAATTTTGTTCAACATCTTTATTAATGATCTGGATGATGGGATGGATTGCACCCTCAGCAAGTTCGCAGACACTAAGCTGGGGGGAGAGGTAGATATGCTGGAGGGTAGGGATAGGGTCCAAAGTGACCTAGACAAATTGGAGGATTGGGCCAAAAGAAATTTGATGAAATTTGATGCGGACAAATGCAGAGTCCTGCACTTAGGATGGAAGAATCCCATGCACTGCTACAGGCTGGGGACCGACTGGCTAAGCAGCAGTTCTGCAGAAAAAGACCTGGGAATTACAGTGGATGAGAAGCTGGATATGAGTCAGCAGTGTGTCCTTGTTGCCAAGAAGGCTAATGGCATATTGGGCTGCATTAGTAGGAGCATTGCCAACAGATAGAGGGAAGTGATTATTCCCCTCTATTTGGCACTGGTGAGGCCACATCTGGAGTACTGTGTCCAGTTTTGGGCCCCCCACTACAGAAAGGATGTGGACAAATTGGAGAGAGTCCAGCAGAGGGCAATAAAAATGATCAGGGGGCTGGGGCACATGACTTATGAGGAGAGGCTGAGGGAACTGGGCTTGTTTAGTCTGCAGAAGAGAAGAGTGAGGGGGGATTTGATAGCAGCCTTCAACTATCTGAAGGGGGGTTCCAAAGAGGATGGAGCTCAGCTGTTCTCAGTGGTGGCAGATGACAAAACAAGGAGCACAGCCTCAAGTTGCAGTGGGGGAGGTCTAGGTTGGATATTAGGAAACACTATTTCACTAGGAGGGTGGTGAAGCACTGGAATGCATTACTTCAGGATGCAATGGAACCTCCAGCCTTAGAGGTTTTTAAAGCCCGGCTTGACAAAGCCCTGGCTGGGATGATTTAGTTGGTGTTGGTCCTGCTTTTGAGCAGGGGGTTGGACTAGATGACCTCCTGAGGTCTCTTCCAACCCTAATATTCTGTGATTCTATCATCTAATCAAAAAGCAATGAGGAAAAATTGTGGCTGACTGTGGGAGAAAGGAGAGAGCTGGCATTGCACTGGCATGAACCTGCCACTGAATCAAAAATGGACAGTAACAACAAATCCTGGACACACGAGAGCAAATCCCAAACAGAGCATGTAGCCCTCAACCAGAGTGGCTCTTACCTACCTGACAGATACCAGAAGATCTCTCCCTGTTTTACACTTTGGCAACGCTTGTACAATTTGTCATGCCGGAGTTTCATTGAATTCAATTAAAATTACTCTTGCTGATCCACTCCATTAATCCAAATCCCCCCAAAATATTATCTAGTGGAGTTTCCCTGTCCACGTTCTGTCAGAGGCCAATAGCTTGTCCTCTTTCTCTGTATATTCACACACATTTTCTTCCATCTGCCCACAAACACCTCTTTCCGTGCTACAGATGCAGGCTTTGCTCCTTCCACATACTGATAGCCTTAACATGTTAATGACGCGGTATGGCCTGATTTTTGCCTCATTTTATAAATAGCACATTTGTCTAGCTTTCCTTGAAAATTAAATTGACGAGTGCATGAAAGAAAAATGACAACAGATCAGTATGAGCTCTTGTATATTTGAAAAAGGTATTGAGACAGCGGAGGTGCCACTTCTAACTGTGCTGACTGTGGCAGAATTAGATCAGAAATATTAAACACCCACTAAATGTCCTGTAGGGCCATGTTGGTCTAGCAATGTGGCACCTTGCATGGTCATTGGCTCTCTTGTAGAGAGATGACTTCCAGATAACCACTGGAACTTCATTTAACTTCAACCAACTTTACTTAAATAGGATGCTATGGAGAAATTGTGGAATACCAGAAGAAAGGGGCATTTAGACGCTAGGTAAGTGTGCTAGTGAGGTTATTAATTTTCTTTATAACTTGGGGGTAGGAGAAGGCAGGCCTCCGAAGCTCCCAAAGTCAAATTTAATATAATACTTTTTGGACTAAAAAAAAAAAATCAGCTCTATACAGAGTGTTAGAAATCGGTACCTGTGAGATAAATGAGCACAACATCCTGCTGTGTTCCTGTGGATGGTGTCTAGCTTCAGTGGGTGAGTCTTCAGTTCAAAAGGAATAGTCTCTGTATTAATCTTCTTTGCCTGAACTCAGAGCTTTATGTTCAGTTCCTCAAAACATTCGTGAAACAAGGCATATACAAGTGCCTTTACAGAGGAGCCAAAGGTCAAAAGCCTGAACAAAAGAGGAAAGAATTTCATTGCTTTAAAGTACTGTACAACTTGTCTAGAGTACATCACCCCAGGACTAGCCTGGGAAGGAGAAAGGACAACCAGAGATTTCAATAGGTTCATTGTCCTTATAGTGTAATCAGCACTGCCATTAAAGAGAAACTGGAGATGATAGTCTTTAAAGAACAAAAACAAAAAAATCCCAAAACAAAACCCCTAACTCACACTCAGTAAGAATTCAGAGGAAACAGCAGTATAGATCAGAAACTGAGAGTACACCAAGAAAAAAAATACAGTTCTTGTACTTTTATGCAAGTTTAATAGAAACCAAATTAGTGCATAGAAGCATAGAATATCAGGTTTGGGAGGGACCTCAGGAGGTCATCTAGTCTAACCCCCTGCTCAAAGCAGGACCAATCCCCAGACAGATTTTTACCTCAGTTCCCTAAATGGCCCCCTCAAGGATTGAACTCACAACCCTGGGTTTAGCAGGCCAATGCTCAAACCACTGAGCTATCTCCCCCCCCCCACATAGGAGGTCCCACTGAGATATGAACTCAGATCTCAGGATTCAGAGTCCTGAATACTGACCATTACACCATGGGACCTGCTAAAGCAGGGATAAAGTTTTTATTTATTATGATTTGCTTTTAACAAAGGTGGAAGACATCCCTGACTAGTGTGGGAAGAGAAGAGTGCATGCAGCAAATTTATTCCCCCGGTGTTGTAATGTTTAAAAACTCTCTTCCTAAGAAGTTGCTCCCAAAAGTGAATGTATGGGACCACAGTGTATTATGAGAGAAAACAGTGAATCAGTTGATATAGTAAGACGACAAACTGAAGAAATAGTCACCTCCAAGTCAGAGGACAAACACACACAGTGACTTGAATATTTAGCACAATAAGATTACTTTCTCTGTATACTGTGTGTTTCTGTTTGCTTTTCGCTTGTGTCTTTATCATTGTATCTATTAATTTGTCAAAATATTTCAAACAAAAATAGGAAAAGGAGCATATGACAGTGAAAAGAACAGCTTTGTAGCTGAGCCACAAACAGATGGTCACAGTGAATGCGGCCTGGAATGAAACATCTAAAAGAAAAAACAAATGTCATAGGCTGGTTTGACAAACTAGTGGCCAAAGCAATGCCAGTTGCTTTTGTTCTTTTGGAACTTGAAAACGCTTTCTGTACAGTTCATAAACAGAACATGCAGAACTCTCCTTGTCTTTCCCTTTTAGACATTTAACAATGAAAGGAAGGTATGAACTATTTAGATGAGATGTAGCACCATTTGGTTCAAACAGTCTCTATATCCAGGCCATATAATCTCTGGGTTCTTTAGAAATAGATTCACACCAGCCCACTAGCTCTGATCTATTTGAAGTATTTCTGAGATGCCTACCCCTGCATTTTGGTGGATGGTGCTGATCAGAAGCTAATCCAAATTTAGCTTTGAATTTTGTAACTGGCCCTGTCTTTGTAATTAAGCAAACTAATCCCAGAGATTGAACCCTCCCACCACTACAAAAAAAGGAGGGTAGGACTTTTAAAATCCACTTCTAAATTTTGTCTTTGGACCAGAAGTGGCATAATTGGCAAGTGAGGATGGTGTCCGTCACTCATCATGTAACCAAAGTACAGCGGTTCTTAAATCTTGTAGCACTTTGGTCTTTTACCCTGCTGGCTGGACTCATTCCAGCCAGCATGCATCTCTGGCTCCTCCCAATTCCTCTGCAGAGGGAGACATTTCTTCCACAACTCCCTAAAGCCCCGATCCCCAGGATATATTAGGCAACAGGCAACATTTTAGGGGTTGTCTTGCCTCTGCCTCCAGCAATCATCTGCTGAGCTAGCAGGCAGCTGCACAAAGGAAGGCTACCTCTGCTTGGCATAGCCAGGGAACTGTCCCTCTCCTGCTCCACACAGTCCAGCAACACCCCCTCTCTTATAAATTCAAAGTACAGCACTAAGGCAGATAATGGGGACCCTTGAGTTGGGGAGACAGCACTGGGGGGAGTCAGAGTGGAGAGAGAAATGGGGGAAGAAACTTAGGAAGAGGACCTTGCTTGTTGCAGAGAATTGGAAGGGACAGAAGACTAAGGGTATGTGAGACTCGGGGGGGGGGGGGGAGAGAGGGTTTGGAGATAGAGGGGAGAAGTATGCATGTAAATAATTGGTTTGCTTTCAAGGCATGGAGGTGCCAACATCAGATCAGCTTTATCCCAGTCTTGAGGCAGGAGAAAGGGAAGATGCTTGAGCAAGGAAGCAAGTTCAAGGGAACTTTAAAGACATGTAGAACGACAGGTCTCTTCTCCAAAGAGATTAGTTTCAATATACAAAATAGACATATGTGACCTGATTCTCTCTTGTCTTGCACCTTGCATACTCATGTGCATCTGTGCAGCGTGAGTGCAAAATGCTATCAACACAGGGAGGGGAGAGATCTGGTTTGCTAAGCTTTTACATCCAATTTGCAAGGTGCTAGTGTCTAATTGAGATGCAAGGAAATGCATAATAAAACCCAATATTTGGAGGTGGGAGAAAGGGGATGAAACATAATTTAACTGTGCAATTGCTTTGTTTTCAACACACAATTTCATGAGCACAAGGGTATTTTTTAAATTTTCTGTTTGCTCCATGTGTGAGCGCAGTTAAAGAATGATGAGGTGAGGAAAGACATGGGGTAGGTGGTTAGTGGTGCAAGGCTAGGTGGAAGAAGTGAATTTGTAAGAGGGACCTGGGGGAACAGAGTAAGGTTGGTTGGTGTAATGGCGAGAAGCCATTCCAGGCATAGGGAGCAGAATGAAAATAGCGCCGAGATTGAGGGTTGGCAGAAGCAGACAGAGTTAAGAGTATAATGTGCCCATAGCTGCAGATGGGTGCATTGTACTTAAATAAATTCCCCAGGGCAGTGTGGTGAGAACTAAGCTGTAGGGAGGGAGAGCACCCTGTTGAGTATTGAACCTGCTGTGGAATGAGATGTGAAGTCAGGGGAGGGATCCTCTGAGACATCCTCAGAAGGGAGGGAAAAGAAGATAACTTTTGCTGCAGCAGGGTGAATAGACCAGAGCATGGAAATAAGAAGTGTGGAGGCTGGAGAAGAGGAACCATTAGTTCCGTGGCAGATGTCTCATAACCCCCTAGTGAGAGTGGCTATTCATTGCTCCACTGGGCCTTTATTCTTAAATCTGCCCCTTGCTTGGGTCTAATTCTATAGTATTAGTATCAGATTTGTGTGTGGTCTGTCTCATCTATGGGGGAATGTAGAAACTAGTCTCTTTTAGGGTTATGTTCCTTTTGGGTGAGCTTCCAGAGAATACCCACAGAGCCACCCCCCTCCTTTGTTCTATAGATTGTCAATCTCGCAATCTCATATCTCACATGGTGTTACTTGGTACATCTAACCAAACTACAGTATTGCTTCCTCTTTATACGTCTGAAAATCTATGATAAGCTAGATTAGTAATAACTGAAACACTTCACTGCTGATAAAACTTGACTCTGTGTCTTTTAGCAACTTCCTCTGAAATGGCCATTTAGATTAAACAAACAACACTAGTTTATACCAAGGTAAACTATCTTTCTCTAATGGAGACATTCATTGCTAAGCATGCTTGGGACATCATCCACTAGCAAAGTGATTAACAATACAGCTTGAAACTTTGTCTGTCAAAACCCATTTCACAACACAGCAATTTGAATGCTGTCTGAGGTACAACAATGCGTTAATATTGTGTTTTCTTAATACTGGAATTAAAGCCTGTTTTCCTGGCCAAAATTACTGTCTCAATCTGCACTTCATAACACTGACTTTGGCAACAGTAGCCTGATAAACTGCTCTAAACAATTTATAACCAGTCAGAGCAGATGATTTCTTTAGCTTGGACTAATAACAAATCTGTTCAGAACCCAATTCAATTGCTTTATCATGCCAGATATTACTTGATAATACAATGTCACTTTGTAGTGACAGACCACAGTTTTGCACATATTCCAAAAGATGCATTTTATAGGATGTGAACTTGGCACTTTAACATTGAACTGTCACTCAAAACTTGTAATCTGGAATGTTATTGGTAGGCTTTCCAGAATTAGATTTTATTATCCTTCAAAATTAAAAAAGAAATTATCTATTTTTAAGCATCTTAAAATGTTTATTGATTTAAACTTTCAGCTGTGCAAAATTATGGATTTTAAGACAATGTTTTATTTTTCAATTTTCAAAATTTCACAGTTGTGGGAAATCACGGGGGGATCAGACAATAATAGTTGACAGTAGATGTTCAGATTCAAAATTAAAAGCTTTAAAACAAAAATTGTATATTTTTGCCATGTGACAATGTAAATGTCCTTAAATCATACTCTAATAAATTCTCAAACACAATTTTTCTTATTTTGCCTATCTGTAAATTTTGATCATGAATGGAAATAATTTTTCATGTTTGTGTGTGTATCGTTGTTTACTGACATTTACCGATTTAATCTAATCCTTCCAAGCCTAAATATCAGAGGCTGAGATTGCACATAACATTCTACAGTTAGAAGTGGTTAGTTAAGGAATTGTTTCAAGAAATATGCATGTTGACAACATGCTTTTTAGATCCAAATTTGCAGCTTCAATAAATGATAATGAAATAGTCAAACAAAGACAAAAGTTGACATTGTAGAAATTGACTGACAAAAGGTTCATGTTTCACTATCAATAGGCAGTAATTTACAAAACGAAAGACATCTGTAAAGCATAATTCAATATAGTTAGTTATAGATGTCTGAATCTAAATTGACACATTAAAAATCTAAACCTAAAAGCTAATAAATAAGAATGCATACCAGGCCTGATCCCAAGATGCATGATACACATGGAACTCCTGTTTATTTTGATGGGTGTTATGCTTCTGGAATCCATTGTAGGAGTAGTGTAATAAACTATACAGGATTTTTTCTCTTTTGTTTTGGATGCAAATATTTTCCAGACCCTCATGAGTTCATGCTGGTGACAAGAGTATGTCTGTACAGACAATCTTCTGAGAACTCACAAAATATAGATAAAATTTATATTTGATCATCTGACTTTTTCAAGAGATGAATGGGAGTTAGTCATGCAGTTTCCATAGGAAGAAAATGGAAAAGGAGATGAGTGGTACACACAATATGCTGATGTTTTAAATATCCATTCTTTCTTTTAAATGAGATACTGTGCCTTGTTAATTTCCTATTCTACAGACAGGAGTAAAATGGCGGTGCAGTATCTCAGATACACAGCTCTATGGTGATGGTTGGCAAATGTTTACTATTTAATGGTGACTGTTAAAAAGACTTTGACATCGCT
Organism: Emys orbicularis; assembly: GCF_028017835.1. Lineage (NCBI taxonomy): Eukaryota > Metazoa > Chordata > Testudines > Emydidae > Emys > Emys orbicularis. The sequence continues at coordinate 220,981,510 of NC_088684.1, forward strand.
CAAGAGAGTACAGGGTAGTTGTGCTTGAGAGAGAGAATCGGGAGGGAATCTTCCCCCCTTTCCCCTCAAGTTGCCTGTAACCAATGGGAGCATCATACCATCATGTATATTTGGCATATTGCTGGAAAACCACATAATCCAGCTTCACAGAGTGGTCACCACTCTAAAAAGTCAGCATTTGCCGTTACTACACAATGGTACATTAGCTACAACAATTTCCCATTGTTTGTAGTTTAGGAAGTAACCTTTTTAAATGTGTGGTATTTGCTAGCAAAAATTGATCTTAAATAGTGACCAAATGTGTGTTTTATGGACACAGCTTTTTATTTGCTTTTTATTTCAAGGACAGAAAACTATTTGGATGAAGAATTTATGTTAACAAGGGAAAAGGAACAGCTTAAAGAATGGTTAAGTCAGATGTATTCAGGCTGGCAGAGCCTGATGAAATTCATCCTGGAGAACTGAAGGTACTAGCTGAAGCAACCTCAGAACTGTTAGTGATTTATCTTTTTGAGAGCTCGTGGAGGACGGGTGAGGTCCCAGAGAACTGGAAAAGGGCAAACATAGTACTATCTTGTAAAAAGGCAGCAAAGAGGACCAGGGGAATTATAGACCAGTCAGCTTAACTTCAATACTTGGAAAGATTCTGGAACCAAATTATTAAACAATCCGTTTGTAAGCACCTAGAGGATAATAGGTTTATAAGTAATAGCCAACATGGATTTGTCAGGGGCATATCATGCCAAACCAACCTAATTTCCTTCCTTCACAGGGTCACTGACTTAGTGGATAAGGGGGAATTAGTAGATGCGATTATATCTTGATTTTTAGTAAGGTTTTTGACACTGTTCCACATCACTTTCTCATAAGCAAACTAGGGAAATGTAGTCTAGATGAAATTACTGTAAGGTGGATGCAAAAATGATTGAAAGACTGTACTAAAAGAGCAGTTATCAATGGCTAGCTGTTAAACTGGAAGGACATATCTAGTGGGGTTCTGCAGGGGTCTGTTCTGAGTACAGTCCTAGTCAATATTTTCTCTAATGACTTGGATAATGGAGTGGAAAATATGCTTGTAAAACTTGTAGATAACACCTCGCCGGGAGGGGTTGCAAGTGCTTTGAAGGACAAGATTAGAATTCAAAATGACCTCAACAAATTGGTGAATTGGCCTGAAATCAACAAGATGACATTCAATAAAGATAAGTGCAAAGTACTACACTTCAGAAAGAAAAATTAAATGCACAACTACAAAACGGGGAATAACTAGCTAGAGAATAGTACTGCTGAAAAGGTTCTTGGGGTTATAGTAGATTAAAACTGAATATGAATCAGCAGCCACAAAAACAGCTAATATCATTCTGGGGTGTATTAACAGGAATGCTGTATATAAGACATGGAGGGTAATTCTCCCACTCTGTCACTCATTAGACCTCAGCTGGAGTACTGTGTCCAGTTCTGGCTGCCACACTTTAGGAAAGATGTAGACAAACTGGAGAAAGTCCAGAGGAGAGCAACAAAAATGGTAAAATGGTTTAGAAAACCTGACCTACAAGGAAAGGTTAAAAAAACTGGGCATGTTTAGTCTTGAGAAAAGAAGACTGAGGCCTTGTCTACACTACAGGGGAAATTCGATATAAGCTATGCAATTTGAGTTACGTGAATAGCATAACTCAAATTGACATAGCTTAGATCTACTTACTGCAGGGTCCACACTATGCGATGTTGATGGGAGATGCTCTCCCGTCAACTCCCCCTACTCTTCTCAATCTGGTGGAGTACAGGAGTCGACGGGAAAGCAATCTGCGGTCGATTTAGCGGATCTTCACTAGACCTGCTAAATTGACCACCGATGCATTGATCGCTGCTCATTGATCTCCCAGTAAGTGTAGATAAGCCGTATGAGGGGACCTGATAAAGCTTCAAATATGGTAAGGGCTGTTATAAAGAGGATGACAACTGATTGGTCTCCATGTCTACTGAAAGTAGGACAAGAAGCCATGGGCTAAAACCGCAGCAATAGAGATTTAGATTAGATATGAGGAAAAACTTTCTAACTATACAGATAGTTAAGCACTGGAACAACCTTCCTAGAGAGATTGTGGAATCCCCATTATTTGAGGTTTTTAAGAACTGGTTAGACAAACACCTGTCAGGGATGGCCTAGGTATATTTGGTCCTTCCTCAATGCGGAGGGTTGGACTAGATGACCTGTTGAGGTCCCTTTCAACCCTACATTTCTATGATTATTATGGCTAATTTGTATTGCGGTTAGCATCTCAGTATCAGAGCTCCATTGTGTTAAGGGCTGCACAGACACAAGGTAAGAGAGTCTTGCCCCAGACAGCTTTGAATCTGAAGAGACAAAGGGTGGGAGAACTGAAATATTATCCCCATTTAGAGATGAAGTGGGTCACAGAGAAATTTATTGACTAGCCGAAGATCACACAGGAAATGTGGCAGAGCTGAAAAAGTAACCCAGGTCTCATGAATGCCACTAAATGTCAGTTCAGTGCTTTCACCATAAGACTATCCTCCTTATGTGTTAAAAATCTGAGCAAGAATACTTTGTAGGAACTCTTGTTATTCAGTACCACCACTGCCCCTACTTCTCCATGTACTACTCTTAATTTTTAACCCTTTAAAAATACCCATAAAGCTTTACACTTACATTCTTTCTTTCTTTCTTTCTTTTCTTTCAAGAATGTAGCTATAGGTGGGTTATACAACAGTTTAAAATACTCTTGAGAGCTACGTCAGTTTTATTGCATTTAGTCTGCTCAGCTAGATAATATAGATCTAGTTCCAAGTACTTGCTTTTTGTCTCAATTTGTACAGTATTGGGATGAAATTGGCACCATAATTTTCTCTACAACCGGGAGTGATATAGATCTCTAAGTAAAACAATTTTTTCAAGCTCACAGGAATTGAGAAAATGCTACTTAATTTTCCCTTTGATTTTCTATGATGTTGAAAGATAGTCCCCAGATATTTGCTGACTGACCTTGCAACCTTAAATGCTGCAGTATGGTGTTATTTCTTGCAGACTATTTGACACACTAAGCTCAGGCTGTGTTTAAAAACTAGAGAACACCATCCGTGTATATAGTGGTACTACTGTGTAGTCATTTTCCTCCAGTGCAAAGTCTTAAATCCCTTGGTTATTTCTGCTGTTGTTTAAGGCCTTGATAACCAAAGCAAACTGCTAAGGAAAGAGGGAATAACTCTGCCTTTTCCCCTGAAATGATCTGTCAACACACCATTTAGCGAGAGTTTTGCTGCAGAGGAGAGATTCAGGGCAACTATATGTTCTCTCAGGGTATCATCAAACTCCTACATCTCCAGATTCTGAAATGGAATATCTCACTTTATCCAATAAACCTTCTATGGTACCCAAGGAGAGAAAGTATAGCTTTATCCTACCAGACTCGACAGGACATAATTCAATGTTCACTATAATTTTTCCCATGCATGTGTGGAATGAATTTTGTTATGTGCACCAATATGGAGGTGATGTGTGGTAGGGGTGGGGCTGAGGGGTTCAGAGTGTGGGAAGCAGCTCAGGGCTGGGGCAGAGGGTTGGAGTGCGGGGGTGGGTGGGTGAGGGCTCCGGCTGGGGGTGCGGGCTCTGAGGTGGGGCCAGGGATGAGGGGTTCAGGGTGCAGAAGGGGGCTCTGGGAAGGGACAGAGGGTTGTGGTGCAGTGGGGTGGGGGCTCCGGCTGGGGGTGCAGGCTCTGGGGTGGGGATGAGGGATTTGGGGTACAGGCTGCCCTGGGGCCACGGCAGGGAGAGAGGACTCCCACCAGGCCTCTCTCCCCGTAGCAGCACCTGGACTGTGGGGGAAAGTTGCCTTTCCCCAGCCGCAGCAGCTCCAGGGCTGGGGGTGGAGGAGAGGCACCTCTTCCCGGCTGCTGCTGCTCTGGGGCTGGAGCCGGGGGAGAGGCGCTACACCCCATATTCTTCATAGAAATATTGTTGTGATATGAATATAGGATAACTAATATATATTTTATGCAAGATGGGTCATGTAAGGTGTCATTGGAAAGGTTATGATTTGCTGAATGTGATTATCCAATTTGTATGCATGTATCATTTATATATCTGAAGTTAGGAGTATAGACTATGTGACAATTACAACTCTATGTGTACTTGGGGGAACGCCCACCAGTCAGTAGGCAATCAGTCTGAATGGGCCATTTAAAAAGGACAATAGAACTTTGAAGATACTAATCTCCCACCTTCCTGAGAAGTTTCCTGGGATGTTGCTTTGACACTGTCGGGTCATGAGATGATGTCACCTGGTACGGAGTACCACCTTGGACACTGCTGGTAATTTTCCACTGAAAACAAAGGATTCCCACCTTATGTAAATCCTACTTAAGGCTGGGAAGTGAGTCAATCAGGGCTCTTCTCCACTGCCACCCCGCGCAAGAAGGAAGACTGCTGTCAACACCTGAAGAAAAAAAGGAACTAAGCTGGGGAAAGGCAAGGGCTGAGTCCAGGCTGAGACAGGGGTCTAGCCTGTGAAGGGAAATAACTGGAACTCTGAGCTGCAGAAACTCTGCAACCTGCCTAAAACAACATTTAGGGTGAGAAATTACTATTTGTAACCTGGTTCTTTAGTGTATTGAGCTTAGTTTGCATGTTTTGTTTTATTTTCTGAGTAATCTGCTTTGTTCATTTGCTATCCTTTATAATCACTTTGTAGTTAATAAACTTATTGTTTGTTTATTCCAAAACCCAGTTTGTGCAAATCATAACTGGGGGGGAGGGCAAAGAGCTGTGCATATCTCCCTCCACAGTGAGGGAGGGGGAGATTTTTTTTATGAGCTTACGCTAGATAGATCTCTATACAGCACAAGACAATATAATTTTGAGTTTACACTCCAGAGGGTGTGTGCACAGGAGAGCTGGTCATTCCCCTAGCTGAGCCCTCCCATAGAGAGCTAATCACAGACTCTATGTGATTCTACAGCTGGGGGTGTCCCTACCTGTGTGTGTGCTGGAAGGGGGCTTGAGAGCCTGTCACAGCAGCACAGAGTAAGGGAAATCCAGGCTGGTGGGACAGGTGGGCTCAGTGGCACCCATCACAAGGGGAGAGGTGCCTCCCTCCAGCCATGGCAGCTCCGGGGCTGGGGGGGGAGCATCGCTCCCCGCCTCTCCCCACCGCTGCAGGTCCAGGGTTGGGGCCGGGGGAGAAGCACCTCTCCCCCTCGCAGCCCTGAGCAACTGCACGACCCTTGATAGGCTGTTGCACGGCCGAGCAGCTTAGGGGGAATTTAGGTCATAATTAAGAATTATCATCAGATTGTCTGTGGCACTGCCCCCACAGCTCCCATTGGCCACTATTCCTGGCCAATGGGAGCTGCAAAGCCAGCGCTCTCGGTGGAGGTAGCCCGCCGAGCTGGCTGCCTAGCAGCTGAGTGAGGGGGATGTCACCACTTTCGGGGAGCCCCCCAGGTAAGCGCTGCCCAGAGCCAGCCTCACCCTGTCCTGTGTCCCAACCCCCTGTTCCCTCCTACACCCAAACTCTGCTGCTGGGGAAAGTGGGGATGTGGTGGCCCGAGACTGCCCCAGTAGCAGCCGGTGCAATTGTTGGCGCAAGGGATGCTTGAGCTGCAGAAGTCACGGAGGTCACAGAATCCGTGACTTCCATGACCTCCATGACAAACTCGCAGCCTTAATTATCATCAGATTTTCTGTGGAATTTCACAGCTAAGTCAGTTGAATATGGAGCATCACTGTCTCTGCTGTCTGGAACTACTTTTGATCATAGGCAGTCTTAGTCACATTGTGCTTTTGTGACATACACAAATGTCTGTTAGGAACTAAATCGAAACTCTGATATTTTACCACCTGGCTGAAGCTCAGGCTTGAATCCAGGAGCCAAATTATTTGTAGCTTCTGAAAGAGGACACAACTATTTACTTGAATGGAGTGAACCTACTCGTGCCACAAGCGAATATAGCCCCATGATTGCCTTGGTAATTTGCTAGTGCTTTCATTAAGTTATTACTAGGCTTAAAATCAAACGTCAGTGTTCAGTTCTATTTTATCCAGGTTCCTATAGCACGCTGATTACTGTGATAGCTCATCACCTAATTATTTATGAAAGGCGTAGTAGCAGTTAAAACACAATGCTATCTGAGGAAAAATTGCAATTTTCCCTGATTAAAATGGGAAATAATGGTAGTACCTGTGTGTTAATATAGGCTCATGTTGATTTTTAATGGCATTCACCAAAGCTCCCATAGAATGACATGTTTGAGATATGCACTGGTCTTAGAACAAGCAGGCTATTTTTTAACCTTGTGTAAATGCGCTTCGTAAGATGCTCAGATCTGTCTTGATGCATTATGTATATATATTTTTAATATAAAAATAAAATGTATTAATGGTTTTCAAGAGTCAATGTCACAGCTATGATGCCTATTTTACGCACTTTATAAAGAAATTTCCCTTTTGGGAGATGATGCATTTTTTCTTAAATAATCGGTAAACTTTCACAGGACTCTCCTGAATTTCTCCCTCACCCATTTGTGCATGCTAACCCCCCTCATCTGCACGCACCAGTTTATACCAATATTCATAATTACTTGGGTTCTTAGACTGGGATTTGGAAAGGAGCCTAAAGCAGTTAGGCATCCAACTCTTATTGAAATTCAGTAGGCACTGGCACCTAACTTTCTTAGGCATCCAGTCTGGGATTTTCAGAGGCTGTTTTCAATGTTGTGTTTGAATTTTGCAACTGCTATTTAGGAAGCTTCTATGACAACTTGTCTGGAAATAACATAGAAATATTTAAATGAATTTGGATCACAGATACCAGAATCATGTCTGTCCAGGAGATTTCTCTCAGAAGATTGAAGATCAGGAAAGCAGAGACTTTCTTCTTTTGTTTGGACCCACTGTTCACCTTTGCTTTCTTTTTGTACTCTGCAAGAATATGCTAGAAACATTTTCCCTCTTCCAATAGCAAAATATACCAAAATACTAAATAATCTCCCAAACATCTGAGCGCTCTCTCTTTTATAATGTGTTGGGATTGAGCAGCCTATTTGTACATCAATTTTCCTCCAGTCCTGCTAAATATTTCATAAATAATTCTAGCAGTGTAGCAGCATGATAGGCCTTCACATCACTAATTTTCTACCCAGCCAAAAAGTGTCAGGTATTTAATGATGACAATATCTTTGCAAACCAACTTTAATATAATATAATAGGTATCCTGGTTTACAATTGATTTTACTGAGCTAACCATTTCCTGGGCATCATTATTTTATACAATGGGAATAGGGATAGCTATTTCCTTAGAATAAAACAATTTGAGGCCTGTCATAAAAGGCTGAAAGAATATCTTCTCTGCTTCACTTCCCTTTTAACTGCCTCCATAAAACTTAAGGAATTGCAATATAACTTCTGAAACCACTTTCACCGGGGCAAGCCAGAAAATACTATTTGACAGTATTTAGGAGATTATGTTGTGCTCCATATCAGTGGATTGTTTCAAATTGTTTCTTTTCTGGCCTTTTTGGCTTATATCCAAAAATTCCATTTTTGAACACCAAGATCCTTAAACAGTTCTCTGCCGCCTCAGCATTTCTTCATTCAGCTTTTCATTTCATGTGAATTCTCCTGGGCTCTGACCAGTTCACAAAGTAACTTTGTAGTTCTCAGTGACTCTCTGACTGCCAGTATCAAAAATATTGTTCTTTGTCTGACAGACAACTACATTCATATTGCTAAGCATTTGTCCTGAACTTTTAATGTAACTTTGCCAACTCTCTCCATCTTTCAGGGTCATCTGTATTGTATTTCTGCGGTATCTCACACAAGTCTTCTGAGACAATTGTATTGTGCTCATGTTCCTCTATACAGCTTTGTCTTGATGCAATTTGGATTCTGATAATGATGTATTTTGTGTGCGTGCAGTTGCTTTGGCTTTTAAAAGGGAACTGGAGGGCTCCATATAACAATCTCCTGAGCCATTCACCTGAAAGGCATCTGCTAAAACTTGGCTCAGGTTAGTAATGATGGAAACTTGTTACCATTTGATAAGTATTATGTGGCTTATGTGGTCTCAGTCCATTTCCTAGTGGGACAGGGATCCATAGATATTTTTTATTTTTATTTATTTATTTATTGCTACCAGAACGATCACATTTGCTGACAGTTTGAGCAAAACAGCTAAGGAATGAATAAGGGGGTAGCCTGAACAACCCTCTCGTACAAGTAGTCTCTCCAGTTCAAAGTTGGGGCATATTGATGAGGCACTTTGAGAAGCTGGCAGTGTGTTGCACCTACTTTTTATGCTTAACAGTTTAACAAAGCACTTGAGCATGTGATTAATCCTCATTGCTTCACATGCTTAAAATTAAACATGTGGTTTGTTGGAGCAAGGCCTAGCTAAATACACAAGGCTCTTGACTATAAAATATAGAGGACGTCACTAGCCCCTTATGTGAATAATATTGTCATTCTGACGCCTTTTCATAAATATTTGTTTCACTGAAAATAATTAGGGAGGGGGAAGGGGGAAGTGCTTTAAATGATCAGAACTGAGGGAATTCTTGCATATGCAGGTATCATATTTGAAATTGCATAGATGTTATGAATTTTGTATCTCACACACAGAACATGAGACTATCAATGTTTCCAGTGTAAAAATTTGTGGCATTTGAAGCAATTATAATCTGTCAGCCCTCTGTCTGTTTTCTATGGTACTAGTTACCGAAGCCTTTAAGTATTAGAATCTTAAACATTGTATTATATATTTGTACCTTATCTGTGTATCTTGCAATGGATATATAGCTCTTTGATTAATGTTACACCGTATTTCTCAAATGTTATGAACAGGGAGCTAAAGTAGAAATTTATTCAAACAATAGGTCCATGGCTTGCTGTGAAACCAGAGATCTACTAATACAGTGGAACTTCACATTTAAATACAGTCACAGTTCACATGTCTCTAACATAAAAGCAAAATGGCACAATGCCCCATCAAAAAAATCAGCCTTAACTCTGCCCCTAGATCCTTGCCTACTCTCAACCTGTAGATGACAAAATCTCTTACATCCACCCAAACTACATCATATACATTTCCTGCATGGGCCACAAGCTCCCATAAACAACACCATAGAATATCCCCCAATATATCTATCTATTGTAAACTAAGAGACACCATAAACTTGATCATCCCCCCATCTTAACATTCCACTATAGTGAAAAGACTACAACATATCCCTTCTTATTCTCCCTACACAGTCCATCTACAAAACCATTCCCATCAGAAAGCTTAGTTTACCTCACCAACCCTCTCTCTATACAGACTGGAAACCCAACTATACCTTTCATATCTACCTCCCTAATACAGGTCCTCTGGTTTGTCCAAGCTGTGAGAGGGTTAAGGTTGGCTTAAAACCCTGATCCTGAGGCTGTTATTTAGAACAGCCATAGGGGGCTGGCCTCCAAGGAGACCAGAATGGCCCAAAGGGGACACCAGAGTAGCTGTCCCCAGTAATCTGCCATTATCCAGTAGACACTACTAACAGATTTCAGAGTAGCAGCCGTGTTAGTCTGTATCCACAAAAAGAACAGGAGTACTTGTGGCACCTTAGTCTCTATGGTGCCACAAGTACTCCTGTTCTTACTACTAACAGAGTGCATCTTTTGCTCTTTATACAATATAAGGGAACCACCCAGGCACAGTGGGGTCCAAATAACCATATTTACTAACTATATATAAACAATCAAGGCCTGGCTTCCTATATACACTGTTGCTATGGCTGGGGTTCTGGTGGCTTCTAGCACAGAGAAGACAGTGAGGGCCACTACATGGCACATAAAATATTTAAAGGGATATTGGCCAATTTTAGCACATTAACTACTGTAGAGACCACAGACCTCAGAGTACCTTATTACAAAATTACTTATTTACTATGAGTGAGAGGAGTATACATGCTTGTATACATTTTTTTTTTTTTTAATTTATAGGTTACTGGGTTTCTTTTGAAAGAGTAATGTAAAACTTCACAGTTCTCTTTAAGGGTTTCTCAGACCTTTCTTCCTTCCTTTAATTGTTAATTTCCATACATTTAAATGCATAAATAGGTGTTTTATTTAAAAAAATCTAAAATTCCTTTTGTATATTTTTTGTTTTAAACTACAGTTTAAAAAGTTTTATCATAGAGAATTCCCATATTTTTTTTCAAATAATAGCATGAATTATGTCTTTGTTTTCTAAGAATTGTGTTGTGTTTATAAGGACTTGTGCTGTGATGTTCACCCCACACCAGTCCTGAAAGGGTTAAGGAAGCTGAGAAAGGGCCAGTTAGTGATATAGGCCACACATGAGGTTGGAAGATGGAGCTCAGCTGAGCAGGTGGTGGCTGGGCTAGTATAAACCAGGAAGCTGGCAACAGAAATGGCTGCACTGAGGAAGTCTGCAGCCACTCTCTGTGCATTAGAGAGGGAAGGAGGGAACCAAGGGAAAGTGTGGGACCCTGGCCCTGAGGAAAGGGTGTACCCAGAAGAGAGAAGGGTGAAGAAAGCTTCTAGGAAACAAGTAGAAGCAGCCCAGGGAGAGAGCAGCAAGGTTGGGGACTGAGTTGTTGTAGGGTGCCTGAGCTGGAACCTGGAGTAGTGGGCAGGTCCAGGTTCCCCTATCAGCTACTGACAGAGTGGCAATGCATGGACATCCTGTCCAGTGAGACTCTATACCCCGGAAGGGGAAACCACGTAGTGACCTGGGTGGAGGGCTGAGTCACAAAGAGGAAGCTGTAGTCCCTAGAGTGAGAGAGAGACCACAGAGTGAGAGATAAGACAGCAGGTGCAGAGACTGAAAGGGGAGATGTTGGACCTGAAAGAGAGCTGATTCCTAGAACAGCCAGGAGGAGGCACTTCCCCTCCCCCCTGATAGGATTACAGGAGCTTCTGCGGATCTCACGTCCATAGGAATAATGCCCAGGATGAATATTTTTTAAAGGGTGCAGTTTCTATGGCTTTTCAAAGGTCTGTAGGAACGCTAATTTATTAGGAGGAGAAAGAATAAAACAGAGAAGAGTAGAGGCCAGGGGATGGATGGGGAGCACAGGAGACCTGAGCTGTGGAGGGCTTCTTGAGAGCTATGGAACAAAGGAACCTGCAGATTTTAGGAGTTGTACTTGGTCATCAGCTTCCTACTTGTGTCCCCCCACAACTTCTACTGTCTTCTCTCTATGGCTCCTCAACTTCCCTCTGCTTCTTTAGGTTCTCTTGTTTCATTTCATGGCCCCATACAGTGGCCCCTATGGTCTTTAAAAGGTCAGCAGGTATGCTGACTTTTAGATAAAGTGGGGAGGCGGGACTTTATGTAACGGGGAGTGTGACGATGTATCCCATAATGCTTTATGGGAATATGACATAACTGGAATATGTTTTATGCTACATGTGCCATGTAACATATCTCTGTAAAGGTTATGGTCTACTGAATCTATTCATCCTATTTGTACACATATATCATTTTTGTACTTGAAGTTATGAATATTAGCTGTATACTTGCTTGATTTCTAAGTAAACTTTGTAAGGCATTTGGTCAGCTTCTTTAGAAAGGAATTTGCAAAGTTAAGTGCCCAATCAAGAAGCACTTAAGGAACAATGGATCTTGGAATGCTCCAATCCACAAAAGAAGTCTACTTGAGGACATTCAAGGTAGCACGTGAACAATAGCTGCTGCCTGTAGTTCTGAGTCATGCATGGACATGTGGCTTGCCCATGTGACTCCAAAACTCCATCTTGGAGCTGGACTTTGATAGGAGAGAGGAGGGGGTCTCCACCCACAAGAAAACGTCTATTTAAGCCCGTGGGAGACCCCTCCATTTTGTCTTCAGCTGGCTAAAGAGAAAGCCTCTCCACCCCAAGGATATCTGAAAGAAACTGGAACAAAGGACAATAACCACAGGGGGTGTGAGTGATTGCCGAACCCAGACTAGAAGGAGACTAGTCTGTAAAAGGAAGCTTACTGGTGAGGTTTTTATCTCTACTCAGTTGTATTACTGTATTAGACTTAGATTTGCGTGTTTTATTTTATTTTACTTGGTAATTCACTTGGTTCTGTCTGTTACTACTTGGAATCACTTAAATCCTACGGGGGAGGGAAACAGCTGTGCATATCTCTCTATCAGAGTTCTAGAGGGCAAACGATTTATGAGTTTACCCTGTATAAGCGTTATACAGGGTAAAAGGGATTTATTTGGGTTTAGACCCCACTGGGAATTGGGCATCTGAGTGTTAAAGATAAGAACACTTCTGTAAGCTGCTTTCAGTCAAGCCTACAGCTGTTAAGGGGCATGGTTCAGACCTGGGTCTGGCTTTGCAGCAGGCTAGCGAGTCTGGCTCAAGCCAGGCAGGGCACTGAAGTCCTAAGCTGACAGGGCAGGAGAGCAGGGGCTGAAGTAGTCTTGACACATCAGGTGGCAGCTCCCAAGGGGGGTTCTGTGATCTAACCCATCACAGGGAGACTAGGGAGTGACTGGGTATCTTAACTCGGGAAGACTGCCTGGGAATAAGGGAGCAAGGAATAAGAGAGATCCTGCAGAGTCCCTGTTCTCAATGTCCCCTCCCGAAATCTAGTCTGTTCTCAACAGTTTTCCATCAAGTGGAACCTGTCCAATCTGTCGTATGTTCAGTTCTGGTGTGTTGTGTAAGATGATGTCACTGATGTTTATCCAACAACACATATGCTGTTCAACAATGTGAACAATTTCTCCTCAAACTTCTGCTCCCTCCATCCAGCATATGGATCCAAGTGTTATTTAATATTTTTATGTCTTACCTGGTTGCTGGGCTAAGTGGCTGCTGTTTGCCCCCCTTGTGGTAATTTGATTGATGTAACCTTGCTGTTTTGGTGGTTGACTTTAACTCCTAAGAATAATTTTGGACTACAAGTTCCAGTGTGCCATGCTGCCATGGTTAAAGGCTCAGTACACTCTATTACAGGTAGCATATTCATTTGTGTGCCAGCTTCAACTTGTTCCTTTCAGTGTTTTCATAAGAGATTGTCATTGCAAATTGAATCTAGTGCCATGTTTGTCTTTCTCCGTTAGCTTCCGTAACAGTGCCCCTTGCTTTTGTATCTTATTATTTGCTTGAAAAATAGCCAAGTTTATGATGGAAATTATTTAACAAAGGAGCTGCGAAAGATCATTTCACTCCATTTTGAATATATAGGAAGACACTTGCTCTTTAATTTTATTTCTCCTATAATGGGATGGAGTGAGAATAAATGGAAATCCGTGAATTGCTTTTGGAATTTGCAAGGTGATCATACTCTATCCTGACAAGAGCAGTATAAATCCCTCTATAATGTAGAAATATATACCTCACAAAAATTTAAAAAGCAATTTCAAAAACTATATTAATGCCACATTATTTCTAATATAAATGAATACTGGAGAAAGTTTTCTAATGTCCCACCAACTTATATCTTTCTACCATTACACTGATTTTAATTGATTCCATTTTAAGAATTATGGTTCCTAATTATGTATTCATAGTATGTAGACTTCTTTATTAATGATGATATTTTATGGTTCACTGGTACTGGGGAGGGCAATCTTATTGGATTTTCTTTTCCTTTTTAGGTTTTCTTAATAATATAAATAATGGGTTTCATTGCACAAAACTTTGATCTTTGAAGGGTTCCAATTCTCCTTTGATGCCAACCTCCCATTCCTCTATCCAGGTGAAAATGATTCTGGGGTCTCATCTGCACCCCTTCTTGGCAAAGTCAGTCTACTCTACATGGTGTGTCTAAACAGCCAGCCCAGTCATGAGTCTCTGAGAAACACCAACTTTAGTTCTCTGTGGAAGTGTGTAGATTCAGCAGTGATTATTGCTGGGGAAGTCAGTGACAGCAGACCAGGAGGATCAAACGACATGCAACCTGTGAAATTTTTGTGTGTACAGTATTACATGCGTATTGCATATCTGTATACACTGGAGTCTTTTATTGTATAAATTGCACTCTCATCATATGGGGTGAATTATTTTACACACATCTTTATGTGTGGAACACCGAATGAAGCTACAAAGTATGTGAGTGCAACAAACAATGCACTAAAAACGTCATGGGTAGAAGGGTGCATGGTGTTTCTGTCCTCCCAAATGGCACAGGAGTGATTACCTAAAAGTAAATCAGAGATTCCAGGTCTGCGCTCTCCCACATGCTATAGTCACCGGCTGAATTTCCTTCTCAGCCTGGGACCAGTCTCCTCAGTTCAAAGTCTTTGTCTTCCCAGTGTTCTTGTTGCCTTCAGCATAGATGAGGAAGGAGAGAGGTGATCTCATGATGCCACTGTCCATTATTTTATATTCTGAATTTATGTCCTAGGGAAGGTACTGTCCCAGGCATGTCCTGGTGGGCCTTGCTGAGTCACGTGTGCAACTGTCTCTTACAGAATTGTAAATCTTTTATTTACAATTCCCCTGCTGGTCAATGGCTCGTGATTGTCGCTTAACATCCATCTGGATGTGGGCCACCTCCTTTGTTGCCACTGGAGAACTAGGAGTGGGTGACTCTCAGACTCACAACATATTATACAATAAGAACCATATAACAAAAATCTCATAACTCTGTATGCAATGATGATATAAGTATTTTGACAGAACAATGAGTTTCAGCAGATCGTGACCTTTCATATGATACCTTGCAAGGCATGCCTTGTATGAAATGTCACAACTATAAACCAATGATGAATATGGGGGCTACAGGGTGCTACTTTGAGGTACAGGTTGTCACAGAGACTGAGGAGTGTTTGAGCCTATACTGTTGACTGTGATGAAATCCAGCATTTGCAGGAGTCAATTCACCTAAAAAGGTTTCTCTGCTCAGATCTTCTGGCATCCAAATATTTTCCTGTGAAAAGGCTCCAGTTTAAAGATTCCTCTTTCTAACCGGCTCTCGCACACAAAATACTCATGCAGGGTTTGAAGATGAAAATATTTTCCATCGGCTTGTTTTTGCTCCGTCAGTTTGAATGACAACCACTCTTGTGTCACTTCTGAAAAATGACAATTAGCAGTAATATTGCTTTCTGTTGCTTATTGTAACTCACCACATACAAAGTAGAATTATTCTACCTGGCTTTCTACTAATTCTATGTTTGTCTAGGTGCATTTGGCTTTCTCTTGCATTCATATTTCTATTGGCTTGTTTCAGCTGATCGAAATATGTTTTTCAAAAGCCACAGATGTTTGTTATGAATTGTGCCTCCCAGCGCTACCTCTGTTACCACAGCTCTGAACCATCCCCAGTGCAGGGCTGTGTATAAATTGCAGTCTAGCCCAAAGCAAGAAGAGTGACTTTCTACTGTATAAAAAAACTCATCTAATCTTTAAAAGTCAGAAAAATATTTGGAGATGTATCCATATGGATGTGGTGTGTTTTTTGTTTTTGCTCCATTTAGGAAACTGAAAGGGACTACATTTATATTTGGGGTAAGGGCATCTGGTAAATATAAATGCATCATCCATGCTTTAGTCCATTTTTCTCTTGGGAGAAGGTTTTAGAAGGAGTTGAAAAGAGCAGAGCAGCCAAAGAAAGGGATTTTTATCACTCTCTCATACTCTGCACGTAACACCATTTTTCCAGCAGTAAGAAATTTGTTTTCAAAAGAAGGCTGTCGGGCTCACTAAGATTCATCAACTCCTACTCCTAATGTAAGCTTGAGCCAATAGTGACAAGTTTTCTCCCAGGACACGGCATATCACACAATATAAGCTTCCTTCCGCTGGAATGATTATTGAGCTACAGTAACACCACGACAATCAACATTTATTGGGATCAGCTAAGCAGGGTTAATGTTGTATTTCTGATCAGTATTATGCTGATGATACTCCCTCCGTCAGTATCTTTGGAGGAATTCAGAAGCTGAACTTATCCTGCTCCCTTCCCCATTTAGGCTTCCCATGAATAAAATAAGAAACCAAAATGCTAAAGTAGATATTAAGGCAACCATTTCCTAAATGGCCTCAATTTGGCCGCCAATTTTGCACTCGCAAATAATTGAAGTTGCAATTTTGTGGCTGGAGATGATTGTGGGTATATTTTTATAGCTGACTGGAAGGTGCAATTGGATAGTTAGCTCACCAAGTGATATAAAACACATGCTCATTTGCATTTTTTTCTAGGATCAGTTTCTACAAACAGGCGTTTTCATAGGACTTTATAAGCACTGTACTAACACTAACTAGGTGATCTTGCAACACAAAGCATTGGTGAAATTGGTGAAACAAGTGAAAGGTTTATACCACATCAGCAACTGGAAGTACACGGATCATGAGGGCATAATGTCTGTATCTTCTCCCTCTCTCAACTTTTGACCTGCAGGGCCCAGGCCAGTTACCTCTTCCTGATCACTTCTGTGTTTCATCCTGTAGCAAATAATCCTAACAAAAACTGTTATGGATGGTGTGAGACAGAGGCCCATTGTTACCAGCTGGCGAAGGGTTCACTGTTCTGTAAGAGAAATTCACTGCATATAGCATAGAAATGATGTCATGTGAGGTCTCTAATAAAAGCTTTTGTCATACTGATCCTCAGAATCGTTGTGATCCTCATAATCATTGTGAGGATGTATGTATGGATGGATATTTAAGGAGCTATGTATATGTACTGAAAATATGTTTTAAAGTCTGTGTCTGTGGCAGAGCTGACAAATAGGTTTCATCCAGACAGGAGATAAGACGTGTATCTTGTTGTCAAATATAAATTAGGCATTGTAATCCAATACAATGGAAGACCCATTTGCATACAAAGTCAACAGGGGGATGGGAAGACTAAGCCTGTCTGTGGGGCAAAAATGAACTTTGAAGAATATAAAAAATGCAAGGAGACATGTTGTTATCCATTCACTGAGGAAACCCCCTGGCAGATGGGGGTGCTTCATTAATGCTTGTATCCTGGTTTGTCTGAAATCGGCTCGCTCTGCAAAAGACTGAGCTTTGGGGGGGAAATCTACTTTATTATATAGGCAAAATAACCATTGATAAGTGTAGACCCAGGTTTGCATTTTATGATTTTGTTTCATATGTAGCCATTTCAGTTTCCATTATCCTTACTATCTCTTAAATCTTAGCTTTTGATAATAAACTTATGTTTGTTTTCACTATAATATCTCAATGCTGTGGTGTTATAGGAACTGATTCTCAATTGAATCAAACAAACTTTGTGTGTAATTGTCCCCAAGGGTTTAGTGAACCCTGGTAATTTTTGTGAGTGTCCGGTGGTTAAGGGCTGGACGCTACAGGGGAATGGTTCAAAGAGTCCCTGGGATTGGGATGCACCTACTGTTAACCTACAAGGCAAACTAAGGATGGGCATAGCCCTGAGGACATTGCTTGGGTGGCTAACAGACCGGTGGTGTCAGGAAGCTGACACCCTGTTTAGCACCAGCAAGTCTCTCTTGCACGGAGGCAGGGGGTAACAAGGTGGCTCTCAGTCCCGGGCATCCTGAGAAAGCATCACAGATAGAATGGAACTTGCTGAACTTTATAACAGTGCAATGAAGTTCAACTTCATGGGTTTGTTGTACCTACCCAGTGATTTCCTGACTTGATCTCAGCCTGCAGGGAGAGTATTCAGTGGTTAGTTTTCCAAGTTTCCTTCCCCTTCCCCCCCATCTCTCTGCTGCTTCTTCCGGTGTGCAGCTGAGATTAGAAATACTTTATGTGCTTCTCCATGGACACTCTGAGTTACAATCATTATCAAACTGGAGGCTCCAAAGCATATTAATAAATTATACACCAAGCAGATGTACTTTGCATAGATTTGATATCTTAATGAGAAGTTGCAATATATGGTACAGTAAAGTAATCAAGGGATGTTGTGTGAATAAAACTAAACTGCTAAATTCTAATGTATACAGGAACATTTAGACAAATTGAGAGAGAGGGCAACGTGACTACCTCATCATTATGACAAATGATATTCGTGTTTTCTGCAATTAAGACTATATTAAGCTCATTATGCAGATCAGATTGATGAGAGATTAATTGGTGAGATGAATTCTTAAGCCTTATAACTTACTCCTGATTGAAGAGGAAACACTAAAATGAGGCTTTGGCAGAAGTTGGATGATGGTTTTCCTGGAATGAAAAATAGGTATATTGAACTGTTTAAACTGATAACAATATGGGTAGTTTTGTTTATTTTTGGCTGCAAAGGGATCCTTTTAGCTAGGAGAAGGGAACTGGAAGAATAAGAGATATTCCTTTACTCTCAGCAGAGTCCTACATTGTTTTCAGCCTTCTCTTATTTGACTAAACCTTAGGGCATGTCTAAATTGGGGAAGTTGCACCATCTTAAGTTAAGAGATGCATTTAAACGGATATAGTTAAACTGGTGTGAAAAGCTGTACTCTGATTTCTATGAAGAAAGGATTATTTCAGTTTAGCTTAAGTCACTTAGGAGCAGGTTTAATTAAACCACAATAAGCTATTCTTATACTGAAATCAGTGTCCAAACAACTTTTTGAAACAGTTTAACTACATCAGTTTAAAAGTCGATTCAAGTTATACCAGTACAACTTTCTTGTACAGTATATAGACCTCCAGTAGAATTCCTATATAAACTAGATTAATTTGATATGAAAGCAGCTCAGCTCTTAAAGTAAAAACAATCAAGATTCTAAAGGAATTTGTTTACAATGAATTCCTTTTTAAAGAGGAATAGATTGTTTCCTTTCCCACTCAGTGTTGCTCTCTGGCATTCACTAATAATGATAATTCTTCATGGCGTAAAGTAGATCCCAGCACCTAGAACAGAACTTGACAAACTGTGATCTGTGCATCACTTGCAGCTGGTTGCCTTCTCCTCCCCATTTCCAGCTGCTAAATTATATTAGAAGCCAGTTAAAGTGCATTAAATACTTTCTTAATGTTACTTATCCAAGTAAGTGATTGAGCTGACACAGGAAAGCTATGGGATCATGATAGCAAGGAGATTTGGTCCATGTATTAACATGTCATCCACAATGTGGGCAGCTCTGGCTTAGATACTCTTCCAATTGGCCGTCTGGCTAAATAAGATAGAACTTATGCTGTTCCTTTAAAGCTATAAGTCATACATATCCCACCAGCCTGAGCTGAGTGAGTCCATGGTTTGTAAGTGGATGAAGAAGATAATAGAATAGATACACAGAAGGAAAAATAAAGTCTGCTGCATTTGGGATAGTGAAGGTAGTGGTCCCCCAACCTTTTCATTTGGAGAGCACCTTGGAAGGGAGATATCCTTTCATGGCCTCAGCCACTTCTGCACTGCCAAAGCCACCTCAGTGCAAGGAGGGGAGTGCGCAGTATTACGGAAGGGATTGCACTCCATTTGCCTGCTGGTGTGATCTGGGTGGTATTTTGCTTCCTGGGACACAGTCCCACCCAGATCTATGTCAGGGTGGTGGGTCTCCACAGTAACACGAGCCAATGGCTAAGACAATAGTTGGCTCTTAATATGTAACAATAATACACCAAAACATCGCACGGATAGGTATGTGTTTCTGTTGTACAGGAAAAACACCAGTGCATTAAACTTTCAGGTTTTGTTAGGCTTCCCCAATCTACATACTTTATCATTTGACCCTCACTTCTGTTCTAATAACAAATTGCACCTATATGAAGAACTTCATATGGGTCTGATCCCAAATTCTTTGTGTGCCCCAAATTCACACTGATATCAACCAGAGCTGTGGGAGGTCAATCAATGCAAAATCTGGCTATTTATAGGTTTAAGGCAAAATTGGGGTTTTTATGTTAATGGCTAAGGTAGTTGTGATTTCGCCTATATTTTCAAAGTAAACATACATAGAGGATAAAATTTTGGTCATCAGTCTTAGCTGTTTCACTGCTCCCACACGTACCAAGTGCCACCTAATATCCTGCCACAGCACAGATGGTATAGTGGAGGTCCAGCAATGAAACAGTTAAAGAAATATGGTTATTCACTAAGGCTGTGGCTCATAGGTTCCAGAAGGTCAAGGGTTTCTAATAAGAGTGTAGCTAGAATATGATCTGATCTGAGAAGCAGATGCCCCTGAAAAATAAGTACAGAAAAAAGAAAAAAACGGAAGAGGTAGCCAAAAAATAAATGGAGTTATCTAATTGCAATATTTCAAGTAAATGCAATAAAAATTGTCTGACTACGGGTGGACCGAAGGCCAGAATGTTCTGTTCTGTACAGCTCTGTTTTATTTGCTGTGGATACGGAAGTTATTTCTGGATGGCAGTATACACTATATGTTAATTTGCCTTGATATGGTATAGTCCTAAAGTATTAGTGGGAGCAGCAGTTTATAAAGGTTGTATCCAAATAACTAACTATGTGCAATTAATGTGTTAAGATATTCCCTCACCCATGTTGCCACTCTGTGTGCAGTTAACACAGATATTAAATTGTACGCTGCTGCTATTATAAATGAGTGCTTTGCTGTCTTTCTCAGCCACGTGGTGGCATTCATCCTCTCAGGAAGAATAAGATGACCATCTGCATTTTTGCAGAACGATGGCTACCCACAGCGAGGTCAATAAAAGAAAATTATGGCTTTGTGCTTTGCAACACCAATAAATCAGCAGCGGGTCCTGCATGGAGGCAAAAACATGAAAAATAACATCTTGTGGAAAGACTTCTTTTATAATGCCATCCGAATGGACAATTGAATGGTAAAACCCTTAGAATGAAACTCCTATCAAGGTTATGGCTAATATTCTCTTCTGGAGGTGATCATGCTTACCAGAGCTGCTAGTGGCAATAGTGTATGCACATTAAGAGAATATCTGCATGCTGGTGGTCTATCATACTGGCTTGTGCATCAAAGAGCACTCTCAGCCCCAAGATTTCAGTTCCTTTTGTTCAGGGCTTCCGTTTTATTTCTTAAAAATAAAGCTATTTAACACAAGTTTAACATATCAATCCTGTCCTTTTCCCCCCACTGCAGCTCTCCTGCAGGAGTTTATCTACTTCCTACAGGATTACTTTCTGCAGGGTGTCTGCCTGGGAGCCAAGGCAAGTATCTCTGCTTCTTTCTTCCTAGCCTGCTCCCTGCAGGATTATATTCCACAGGCCATCTACCCAGGAGTTAGTTACATATTAACTAGTGTGAGAGAGTCCCTGCAGTTCAACCTGGACTGTGGGAGTGCTGAGCCCTCTGAACCCACCAAGCTGGGCTGTCCCTCACGCTGTGATGCTAATGTCAAGCTACAAGCCTCTGGCTGCACTGCACTTACACAGCCATCCACAGGCAGGGACACACCCAACTGAGTTACATGAATGATCTCCCAGCTACTCATGAACCATCAATAGAGAGGCTCCAGCCAATTCCCCCCAGTTCCCTAGTCTTGCACCCCAGAACTATACCATCTTGCACTGGTCAGAAGCTTGGCCAGTGTAATTCATTACCTAGTCCACCACTTCGTCATAGGAAAGTGGACATTCATAAGCCGTTGTGATCTGAGCTGAGATTTCCCAAGCACTTCAACCAAAACACACTGTTTTAGGTAAAATATAAAACAGATTTATGAGCTACAGAAAGATCGATTTTAAGTGACTATAAGTAGCAGGCATAGAGATCAAAGTTGGTTTCTCAAGAAATAAAAATAAATTCTACAAATTAAGCAGGATTTGAATCAAGCAGTGTCTCATGCTGACAGATGGTATAAGCAAGTTATAGTTCTTCAATACAGAGGCTGGACTATCTTCCATCCTGGGACCAAACTTCCCCAGTTCAAAGTCTTTGTCTTCCAGATGTGCTTCCAGGTGTTGAGATGGCCGGGGAGAGAGGCCAAGTGATGATGTCACTGTCTCTCTTTTTGTACCATCTACCAGTGGCTAAAAAGATGCTTGCTGTGACATGGGGGTCAGGCAGGCCCCACTGATCAAGCAGACTCCATTGTATACGCGCCCTTTCTGAGGAGTATCTAGGATAGTGAATTATTTTCTTGACAGGCCAGCAATGTCTGTCTGGCCCTTCTTTGTTGTAACTGAAAGGTTGGTTGTAGGTGTTCCCAATCTCACAACATATTTCAGTAACACACATAGCAATACCTCATAACTTCACATACAATGATAGTACATACAATCAAACAGGATATTAATGTTCAGCAGATCAAGACTTTTAAAATGACACCTCACAAGGCATGCATCGTACAAAACATAGCATAATCCGATCACGATGGTGTTTCCAGGGTGTTACTATGAGGTACAGAGTGTCAAAACTAGGCTCTTACTCTTGCTTCAGGGGCTCTTGGAGAAGCCTTCCTACTATCTTCAAAGCTGCCAGCATGTAACCTGAGCAATGACCAAAATGTGAGAGACCGCACCAGTGTTAGGTGGAGCATCAGTTGCATGAATTAAATCAATAAGATTTTAAAAGAGAAATCTAGAAAAGCAAATGTCATCTTGTGCAGCCATAGGGATCCTTTGCATGGTTAGTCAGCAAGGCTTGAATCCTGTGGGATTTTCAGACTCCTAGGACAGACTGCTACCGCTTGAGCTAAAAGAGTAACTACTATATTCTGTGTGAAATAACTATTAGAGAGGGGCCAGTAGGTTGCACTGCTGTTTGCCAGACAGCAGTGGATTGCTCGTGATTAGGAATCCAGGTTCGATTCCTGGTTCTGGGAGGACAGCCAAGTCCATGGTCCAATCATTCTGAGCGGCAGTGTGTCTGTATATAAGACTCCGGTCTGCTATATTAGAGACCTGGGCTTTACTACCAGACATGACCTTGTATAATCTGTTATGTGATTTGTAAAATGGAGGCATGATACTTGGCTGCCTTCTAGGCCTTTCTCAACAATAAGGGTTTTAAAATCCACAGAAATGAAACAGCAGTCGATAGCTGTGAGACAAGAACTCTTGGTTTCCTGGCTTAGTGCATTTTCCCTAGGCTATTTTGTGTGTGTAGGGAGATGTTTCTTTCTTTCCCCAGGATCTACCCCAGAGGATAAAACGAGAACTTACCTACCCTGTCACCCCCCGACCCACACACATGCAACCATAATTATCCTGTGCATAGATGGATCATGCACATGACCTTGCTCAAAAATAGAAATATGTGCTAATTAGCGATTCAGTAAATCTGTCTGCCATGTTCAAAGAGATTCATCAGAGTCTATATGACTATTTTACGTTTTAAATAAATACAATACCAAATGGGCCAAATTCATATAATTCAATGACTGAAGACATTTTCCTCCAATTACATTAATTCTGATTTATTTGCCTTATATTTTCAGTGACTATTTCTGTAATTTTCCTATGTCTATAGAAAAATAGCAGTTCAAGGGCCACATTCTAATTTATATTAGAGATGAGTAAATCCACAGTAACTCTATTGGAGTCAAAGTTACAGGTGTAATGCAGATCAGAACTCTACTCTTATGTACCTCTGTTGCAATTTTTATATTCAGTGCTTAGATACCATGGTTACTGCTAGTCTATAAATACCTAAGGATGGATTTTACCAAAGGGCTCGGAATGTCTTCAGTGGAAGCTGCGCTTTTGAAAATCCCAGCTTAAAGAAATATTGAAAAGAGCAATTATCACTAGAATTTTCTTAAACCTACAGATGATACAATGTAATATAAACAAATGGGGAGGGAGGGGGAATCTCCCTTTCATCAATCTGTTTCTATTATTCCATTTGTGTTATTTACTACTAAATAGTTGGGCTAAATCTTCTTAGGCATATTAAATACCTTATTCACCCAAATGACCACTAGATGTCAGCACACTTCTACACCCGTGCAGTTGGAGCAGCAACCATCTGGTAGTAAAAAACCTGCCCCCTAATTGAGGATTTGATATTATACAGTATATAGTTGAAATTATTTTGTTTTCAGGTGGTGTTATAAGACACTCGTGTACAGATATGACATCATTTGTTTTAATCATCAAGGCAGGCGAGAACTTCAGGAACGGTAAGGCTGTGTTTTATGTCTGTCCCAACCACGTTTACTCTCAGCTGTGTTCTGTCCGTTGTCTTTCAAGAAGTATTATTCAGTCCAGTTAGGGCCTGATCCTGCCCCGGGGATGTTAGCTAGAGTTTTGCCTGTGTAAGCACTGCAGGATCAAACCTATTATAAATGTTAATGTGGCAGTAAAGTAAATTCATCTTATAGTAGGAAAGTGCAGGGGGAAAAAAGAAATCCATAGATTGTTTCAAGTATCATATTAATGGCATAGCACAACTTACAGATATTTAGTGGGATCAGGCAAGAAATAATTTTATTTAACTCATCTGTGTTGACCCCATTCTGGATGGGCACATTAGAAATACCTAGAAAAATGATGTGGCCATTATGTATTCAGCCTATGTATACTGCATACATACAGGTTATTGTTTGCATTAGTTTTAAACTGTTAGATGAAAAGCATTCTTAAAAGCATGGTCTTTGCACCACATTAGCCAGTATTATGATCAGGCCCTATATGTTCAATGCTGTACCAACTTTACTTAATACCTCAAGATGTAATCTCAGATCAAATGATAAGGGATTCAGTGCCTTTGACTAGGAGCCTGTTTTACCAAAACCATTGGAAAAACTGAAAGGTAACATGAAAGTTCAGAGAATTGGAAATATAAAGCTAAAAGTTATTTTGTTGTTTGTACAGCGCCTAGCACAATAGGATCCTTGACTATGACCAGGGCTCCTACGCCTCCTCTTTATTGTTAAGATTCCCTTTACTGACACATAAAGTATGGGGCACATTTGTCCTTTCTTGCCATCTCTTTCAGCAGTGGCGTAATACAAATCCTGATAAATACTAGGCTCTAGCTCTTATTACTTGTTCAAAGCTGACTTTGCCCAGGAATGTCTCAGAGCTGTTTGGTATCCTATGTGAAATGAGGCAGTGATCTTAGTCCATTTCATAGAGGAGAGATTCTGTTCACAAAAACCACCATTGCAGCTGGATCCTTGACTGCCACTTTCAGCCAAGCTGACTGGGGATGTCACCGCTGAAAGAGACTGTAAGGAAGGACAAATGCAGGTTTCCTTAGGTAGGCTGGGCTTTCCACTAACCATGAACATGTTTGTCACTAGGGATTTGATAAAATAATTTAGGGCCTGATCCTGCAGGTGCTGAATTGAAAATGTACAATCCAAAAATTTGGCAGAGATCAAGGGATGAATTCTGTAAAACACCAAGTGCCTTCAACTCCCACTGAAATCAATAGGAGAGAGTTTGAGGGTGTTCAGTGTTTCACAGAAGTCATCCCTTAATCTCTGCCAAGTGCTTGGATTGTATGTTTTCAATCCACTGACAAGGGGACGCAGGTAAACTGGCCCCAAATGCATTGCAATAATCAACCTGTCCCCAGAGGGCTGCTGTATTGGTATGAAGGTCACAGCATGAGCCTGGGGAAGGGAGCACTTTACCCTGGCAATATTTCAAAGCTGATAAATAGCTGACCAAGGGCTGGGAGAGAGTAAGGGGGAAACTCAGAGTCAGGAATAAGACTGAGACTGTTGCCATGTTTTGCTGACATAAAATGTATCCCACTGAAGTACAAACCTAAGCAGCTCACTTTCTTCACTCTGTGCCTGGGACAGGTTGCCTAGCAGCAGCTGTCTTAGCAGGATTTAGGCACAAACAATTTTTCACTGTCCAGGTCTGACCTGTTGGTAAGTATTTAGACAGCACAGAGACTTCCATGCCAGGGAATGAAGAAAGCTATGTATGGTGGGTCTGGGGCTAACATGAACACAGCAGTGAAAGCTCAAATAGGCTCATTTAAAAGGAAGAACTTGCCTACCTTAATGCGTAGTCTTTTGCTAAGGGCTAGAAAGGGGCTGATCTGTTTAAACAAACAAATCTGGGTATTTGAGCCGAATAAATAGTGGTAGTGGGGAAAGTAACTGTTGGATTTTAAAATAAATTTCAGTGTTAGCGACCCTCTTGTGTTCCCTTGCTGTGAACACTGGAGATACGTGAGGGAAGTCAGTAGAAAAAAAGAGAACATTGATGTGTCCCTTAGAAATATTATGGCTGCCTGAAAGGAAAACAAGATGCAATCTGATGCTAATAATTACAAAGGGGCCTAATCAAGTTATTTGTGCCCAATGTTTCTTCCAGCACAGCACATCTCCTGCCCACCCCTGATCCGCAGCATCTCCTGACTTTCAGCAGCATTCCTGGAGGTGTGACAGTATCTGCCTTCCTGCCAGCTGCTCTGAGGAGGATCAGCAGTGGGACAGGGAGTCTGGCTGGCCTCTGTATTCTGTGTGGTTGTGCTCGCTGATTCCAGCTATAGTCACTTCAGCCCCGAAGAAAGGAATAAATGGCTGCCTGTGTGGCTCAGTCTCGCTCTCATTCTCCTTCCATGGCAGCGTCTCAGCCACAGGAAAACCTTTCTGGATCTCCAGTCTAAACCTGGACAGGTGGATAAGAGGCAAAAGTCTTAGGTGGAAAATACTTGTACAAAGTACAGTAATGACCTTCAGCATTATATGGTACCTTAGGAAGTTGCATTTTCAATATGTGCTCTCGCAGCAAGATAATGGGCCAAATCCTCTGCTGGTGGAAGTGGCACATCACTCCAACAGAAGCTCATGGAGTTGTGTGACTTGACCCCAGCAGAGAATCTGGCTCAATGGTTTTGTAAACTAATCTGATGAAATACAGAATGTACACACGCATCATTCCTTAATGAAGGGTTTCATCCTGTAAGGAACTGTGCATCCTCAAAACCCATCAAAATCCCCATCCCTTGCTGGATCAAGCTTTTTCTCCATTCTGTTCTCTGCAGGTATTTGTATAGCACCCATTACCATGGTATCAGAACGCCTTTGATAGTTCAGCTTTGTTCTGTGTCAATGAATAGTTGTCAGTAAAAAAAAAAAAACACACTGTGTTTTGTCAGTCTTTTTTTTTCTGCTTGGGGCAGCAAGTCATCTTCCTTTCTTTCTGAATACAAGAAGATCCTAGACTGATTTCCAGTCGTGTCTCTAATTAAATAAAGCCTTTTGTTCCAAATTCCTCCATTGGACCTCATTGTCAGTAGAAGTTACACTTACTCACCATTGTGGACGCTGTGGGAGTTGATTTTATCTGACTCCTACTGTTGGTTGCTTTTTCTGATATAACCCACTCGTGGGCTGGTGGAAACAATCAGCCAGAATACCTCATTAATCCATTGCTAGGAAAAAGCAATCCATCAATGGGACTAACATATACAGTCCTTATCTCACTGCGAGGCATCAATGAGAACTGGGGTTTATGATTTGAGCTACAATGTTTAGTCACATATTATTTTTCTGAAGTGAGGAAATGTCTCTG
Organism: Emys orbicularis; assembly: GCF_028017835.1. Taxonomy (NCBI): domain Eukaryota; kingdom Metazoa; phylum Chordata; order Testudines; family Emydidae; genus Emys; species Emys orbicularis. Next base: position 221,008,818 of record NC_088684.1, read on the forward strand.
TCGAGCTTGCTCACTTTGTCTTCTTACAACATTTCAGTTGTCTTCAATTTGCAGAAAGCATGGTTTGCTATATGAAAAGAATATTCTGCCAGTTTGCCTTCATCATCTTAAATACCCACCATCGTTCTGGGTTAGGTGCCACATCTTTCAGCACAAGTCCATTTAATTCAGTGATAACCAGTGTATCTGCAGACCCTACAGCAGCATGTGCCTTAAAGGCTTTAAAGTGGGTTAATGTGGCAAATAACCATTGGAATACCAGGAGTTAAATATATGTAGCAATGAATCCCTACTTATTCATGCTGGAGAAGTGCACGTATCTTTAAATGATGAATCAAATAGAATGAAGCGGGCCATTAGAGTGCACTTCATGTTAATTGGAGCCATGACTCATTCATTTGCATTTTTTTCTTCCCCCAGAGAAAGTCTAAGTAAAACCCTTTGCTCCTTACCCTGAAACCTGTGCCTACTTGCGTATCAGAGAAGCTACTGATCATGGCAGACAGTCAGCAAGCATTGTATCTGATAGTAAAAGCCCAGATTCTTTCCTTTTCAGGTTAAAATTAACCAGCCCTTTTTCTTCATTAAAAAAGTCTGGCTCGGGTCACAGGAGAAGAGCAGTTCGGTCCCTAAGTGTTCAGTTGTTGAAAGTGCAAGACACCAAACCCCTGAACAGTTCAATATTCTATACTAGGGCTTGTCTTTGCTCTGGAAAGGGTCAAGACTGGGATGGCAGGATTATTGCAGGGCAGGACTGAGATTCATTTGCTGAGCTATGTATAGGAAGTGCCCCCTTACACTATGCCTGACTGACCAAATTCTCACCTCTGTGCAGGTATGTTTTTGAAGGAAATGGGAGTCAGCCAGTATTAGTACCTTCCTTTCACAACTGATCCATTCCTCTCCCCACCAGAAAATTATTACTTGTGTTATAGTCATACATAGTAGCCCCAACCAAGATCAGGGCCCCACTGTACTAGGTGCTGCATATATACATAGTAAGAGACAATTACTGCCCTAAGGATCTTACAATCTAAATAGGCAAAGAAGATGAAGGGTGGGACAGGAAACAAAGTCAATGAGAAATGAAGTGACTTGCCCAAGATTACTCAGAGGTCAGTGGCCAAACTGGGAACAGAACTCAGTTTCCCTGATTCCCAATCCAGTGTCCATCTAATTGGCCACATTGTCTGTAATATTGGGCCAAACTGACTTGTGTTGAACTCCCCTTATGTAAAAGTCCTACAAAAGTTAATAGGTGTTAAACCAATAGGGTTCTATACAAATTACTTTGTACATCTATAGAATTAAACAAATCTTTTCTCTACCATTTTTTTGAAAAACATTCTATACAATTCTATAGTAGGGATCTAATTTTCTATTAAATTCTCTAGTTTAATAAAAAAAAAAAACCAAGCCTTTACAAATCTATCATTTTCTATTAAATTTTAATAGACTATACAAGCCACATATGAACCTATCCTATTAGGTATTGAAAAAATTAACACATTTCTCAAATGGTAAAAGTACATTATGTTGCTGTAATGCAATAGTTCTATTTTATTTTACTTTACTTTTTTCATGTAATTTTCTACCAGCGTTAGTTTCTTCCTTGTGCACCATTCAACTGGGGACACATCTCGCTGCAGTCCATTATCTGACTGGTAGAGCCTGCAGCAATTGGACTCTTGCTTAATTGGAAAGATGCAATGATGCAGAAAAGGTACACGTAGCTACTTCTTGCACTTGCTATACCTTTTAAAAAGAGTCATTACAGAGATGACAAACTGTCCTGTATCCTTTGATAGGAAAGATTTCCAGCAACTGCCAGGTTGGGAAAATGGACAGAATTGAAACCTAAAATTCCTTCAGTGTCATGTTGTGGAATAGATGTGTAAAGAGTGACTCTAAGGAAGCACCAGCGGAGAATTCTGAGAAGCTTTTCACAGCAATCAGTGAAGTCTGATTTAAGAATACGGTACAATTTTCTTTTACACTTAGCATCTTCCAGATAAACTGTATCTCAAAATGCTTCACAAAGTTAAGTAATACAGTTACAGAGTTAAATAACAGCAGAAGGAGACGGACATTGCAAGGTGTAGGCAAGAATGAACAGCTGTTTTCAGCTGAGATTTAAAATGAGATGGCATAATTTCAATACATTATTCGGTACTGCAGTGACCAGAGGCTTTCCAGCCAACTCCACTACACCTGAAAGCTGTCAAATAAGCAAAGTTAACCAGACAAAGAGAGACGAGGCAGGGGAGGTAATATCTTTTACGGGACCAACTTCTGTTGGTGAGTGAGACAAGCTTTGGAGCCTTACAGAGCTCTTCTTCAGGTCTGGGAAAGGTACTCCGAGTCTCACAGCTAAATGCAAAGTGGAACAGATTGTTTTGCATAAGTAGTTAGCACATATTCTAAGGGACCCTTCAAGGTAGAATGGCTAGTTAACACCTCTGCAGTCATGGACAAAAAGAGGAGGTTAGTGGGTTACAGATTGTTGTAATAAGCCATAATTCCAGTGCCTCTGTTCAGTCTACGGTTTTTAGTGTCTAGCAGAGTAATGAATTTAAACTCCCAGGCTCATCTTTTGAAAGTGTTGTGCAGGTTTCCTTTGAGGACGAGGATTGATAGGTCAGATATAGAATGATCACTTTGTGAAAAGTGTTCATGGACTGAACAAGGACACTGGATTTATGGCTCCAGGGAGCCCATCCCTGGAGCATGGGCAGAAATTTGGCTGAGCTTGCAGAGGTCAGTAGCAGAACTTTAGCTGCTTCAGTGTCACACACCCCAATACCAGTGCAGCTGTGCGGATCATCATTTCATTTGACAGCTATAGAGAAGGGAGAGTTACCGTTTCCTTAGGAAAGCAAATCTTTGGCTGGTGTAAATCACCCTAGCTCCGGCGACTACAATGGAGCTGTGTCAATTTACACCCAGTTGAGAAACTGGCCAAAGCAAATTGTAATTCATCAGTCTAGAAATGAGCATAAATGGACAAGTTCAGATTTAAATCACAGCCAAATCTGGTCAATCTTGAAATATCATAATGGGTGTGTGTGTGTGTGTGTGTGTGTGTGTGTGTGTGACAACAACAGCTGAGAAGTCTGATTCCCAGCACAAACATACATGCACTACTCAAGCTAGCATGCTCATAATAGCAATATAGCTGTGGCAGCATGGGCTAGAAACCTGGGTACAATCCTGCCCTACTCACAGGGTACTTCCTTCGGTGGTTAGTCCGAACCTCTGCTTGTACTGGCACAGCGACACTGCTATTTTTAGGTGATAGTTCAAGCAGAGTTAGTGGGTGTCTGTCTAACCATGCTGGGAATCTCACCTTTCACACTGCAAGTGAAGCATGGATAGGCATACCCGTGTTAGCTTTTATCCAGTGAGGGGACAATAGTGGGGTAGACATGGTAGCATAAGACTTCAGCACTGGCTAGCAACTGGAGTACAAGCCATCCAGGGGCCATGGGCACTCAGGTAACTACTCTAGTTGGAAGCCCATGCCACCATATCTACACTGTTGAGTACATACCCAGGGTCCCTGGAAGGCTTGTACTCCAGTTGCTTGCCTGTGCTGAAGTCTGAGCCACCCCATCTACACTGCTATTGTTACCCGTGCTAGCTACATTAAACATAACACGAGTGTGCCCACCCATGGTACCATCATACTTTTCATTTGCAGTATAGACATACCCAGGGAGAGAGAGAATCCTTGCCTTAACTTTTCATCTGTAAAGGATTTGTAGGCATAATGTCTAGATGCTTACATATTTCAAATACATTCTAAATGTTCAGTTTCTTAAGACTTTTCTGCATAATCTGCATGCTTTGGATTTAATACATTATAGACACAGATGCGATATCACTCCAACACCACATTCCCAGCCTGTAGATACAAACTTATTGTCATGTAAATGGCACACCCTTTACGCCATCACAATTTATTACTGCAGAAATGTTGGTTATCTCCTTAATTTTTTTCCTATGGAGCCCTCTGCATCCCAGTAATGGGGATCCACCTGTTTTCCCCACCCTTTATTAAACACACATACTTGAGGAATTACGCTGTGTCCAGCATTCTTCTGGCTTGGGAGGAGTGGATGGGACTTTTGTTAAAACCACATTTTAGTGCTTGTTCTAAAGCCCATTGAAAGCAATGGAAAGACTCATTTTGATTTTAGTGGGCTATGGAACAGGGCCTTAATCATCTAGAGAGGTCTGTTTCTCTATCCCATACCCAGAGACAACATGTACCTCTAGATGGTGGGGGGCGGGCACAATTTAAAGGTGGCGGGGTGTGTGACTGCCCCATGCATTGCCTCTGGGGGGCGGGGTAGGAGACATGGGGAAAGTTGAAACTTGCCTGCTAACTTTGGCTGGACTTTTGCTGGCAGCCAGAGCAGAGTCATTCACAGGTGAGAAGCCCCTTCCCGTGGGGTGTCTGGCCAGTATGTTGGCTGGGGAAGGTGGGCCAGGCTGTAGTTGTAAGCTGTTTTGCCCACAGGTGCGCGCCTGGGAGCAGCAGTGGAAGAGACGCAGGCCCATGGAGGGTGGAGGAGGGGAGCTCAGTGGGGACTGCAGTCCTGTTAGACCATCTGTTTTGAGACCTGGTGGAAAACGCAGAGAGGGTTAGGTGCTGAGTTGTCAGGAGTCAAGTGAGACTGAGCCCACCCAGCCCGCTGCACCTAGAGGCGGCGGGGAATTGGGTGGACTCTGCCCTGCTGCATCAGCACTTCAGGGATCAGGGCCAAATGGAAGCCAGAAATCTGGGGGGGGGGGGGGGGACATGATCCCATGTGTATCCCCCCCATTTGTCGCCTCTGCCCATACCTCTTTTCTGATGAGAATCATGAACCAGAAATTTGTGACAGGAGCCCACCAAAAGTATGACCTGCTGTATATGAGTGTTGGTTGAATAATTAAAAAACAAAACTAATTTGTGAATATTTTGTGAATAAAATGCAGAGTTTGATTAATTATGATAGGTGGGGCCATCTTATTCCTTATTTGCAAATAATTAGACAATCACAGTTGTTTGAGAATCAGAACTATTGATGGTGTTCTGGGAATTAGAATTTGTGAAAAAGAAAATAGTCTTCCACGTTATGTTATGAATCTCTGTAAATCTACCATCAAACAACACATTTTATGTTTGATACTGTACTTTTGTAGTCAAGGATGTTGTTATGGAAGGAATACAGTCTTACTAAATGTATTGGGACAAACTCATCCTACATTTAATTCCAGGTAAATCAGGGAAGACATGCCTGGGATGAATTTGGCTCCGTATCTCTTTCACTTGTACCACACACAGGTTTTAGTACCCAAAGCAAGAAATCAATGTTGTACACAGAGGACAAGAATGGATTGAGAGAGAGAAAATGACCACTTTCTAGAGAGAAAATACTATATATTTCCCTCTCTCTCTCTCTCTTTTTTTTACTAGTATACTGAAATGGGTGACCATTTTCCAGGAACTCATTTGAAATGGTTATAAAGCAAATCCTCCCCCCCTCAGGGGCATGACAGAATGCAGTGGGAAATTAAGAGGATAATTGAAGGAAAAAACTCAGTTGTAATGCTAAATGAAAACATTCTGAATAGATTTACAAGGAAGGACATTAACAATGTGCTGTCTGACACTGCTTATGAGTAGCCAGCATCTCAGAGTATAGCCAGCGTGAGAGGCAGAGCTATCAAGAAGTGAAGGAGGCTCAAAACCCATAAATTGTGAAGAGCAGATGGTAATAAGGTAATAAAGAGATGAGAGAGGAATATAACAAGTCAAAGACAAACACTCTGGAGACTTGGCTAGGTGAAATTGAGATTTCAGGAAACTTTTTGCAGGCAAGCATGACCAATATATAATGGTAACTATCTAGGAATCTGTATGCCTCTGAGTTTGCAGCGCTTCTACTTTACTGTAAACTAATGGAAATAATTCTGGCTGACATGTGAGAAGAGTAGTCATTCGACCATCCATATAATCAGCCACTAGAAAGAGAGAGCCAGCATAGGAAAAGGGTTCTGGCATGGCTAATGTTTGTCTTATGTCCCTCTATGATGGGGCTTCTGCTCCACACTGTCCAGCAAGGGGTTAATGGAGCCCTGGGGAGGCTGGGCAGAAAGCAGCCAATAGGAGAGGGGGCTGCAAGAAACAGCCAATCAGGGCAGGGCAGGGCTATATAAGAAGAGCTGCAGGGCAGAACAGAGGCAGTTGCTCCCTGGAGCTCAAGGAGGGGTAACTGGTTGCATTGCAGGAGGAGGATAGCTAGCACCTTGGACAGAGCAGTGCTGGACAGGATCAAGGGAATGAGAGTGAGCTCCTGGCTGACTACTAAGACATGCTGAGGCCCTGAGATAAGGGCAGAGAAGGTGCTGGGGCAGTGGGAAAGCAGCCCAGGGAAGTAGACTGAGAGGTTGGAGGGGACGCAGCACATGGTTGCCATCTACAGGGTCCCTGGGCTGGGACCCAGAGTAGTGGGCAGGCCTGGCTGCCCCCCTCTCACCGCTGAGGAAGTGGCTGGACTGTCAGACTATGGTACTGTCCCCTGGAAGCACAGAGTATGGCACAGCAGGAGGGCTGTGTCCTGAAGAGGACACTGTGGTCCTTGGAGCAACATCGGTCCAGGAGTAAAAGTGATGGCAGGCGAGACACCACCAAGAGTTGGCGTACCAACCTATGGAGCTGATCTGCAAGGTGACCAGCAGGAGGTGCTAGTATAGTGAGTCCCACCCCATCACACCCTCCCACCATGAACTTACTAGATGATAGGCGACAAAATCATTAACTATGATATAGTGCATTAGGGTTTCAGCAAAGCCTTTGTCAAAATCCAGTATGACAACACTTAAGTAAAAAGAAGCAAGGATTTGGGATAAAGCTTGAAAGCATCAGAAATGTGATAAGCACAAAATCTAAGTTACTTTGAGAGAGAATTTCTCAAACTGGTGTGCACTTTGAGGTCGCTGTTTGGAACCTGGGACAGACTCCTCTCAGTTTCCCTGGTGAAACCTGTTTGTCAGTGAAATTTTAGCAATGTAACTGAGAGGTGAAATTGGCCCTATCTGTGTATTCAAATTGATGAAAATATGAGAGGGTAAATTTTTAAAATACTGTCTGGAGAACTGTGCCTTTGTAGCAGCTGGAAATGAGTAAGGCGCTCCTGCCAGTATAATTAAATCACCCCCAACAAGCGGCGATAGCTATGTCGGCAAGAAAGCATCTCCCACTGACATAGTGCTGTCCACACCAGTGCTTTTGTCAGTGTAACTTATGTCAGTCGGGGGTGTGACCAACAACAGTTTTGCCAACAAAAGTACCAGTGTAGACAAAGCCTTAGACACTGCCACTGTAAATGTAGCCTAGACTCCAGCAATACTTTGAAGATGTTAGGTTCACTGATGACAAAATTAAAAGGACACAGAGAACGTGGCAGTGAAAATTCAGAAAGATCTGTATTTTTAGTAAATGGACAGATATATTTTGGTAATAGTTTGCCATCTAGTACATTTCTCACTTTTTACTCTACTGACATGGTTGATCATATTCTTTAAACAACTGTAGTGTGAAATGGCTAAAATGAGTTGGAGAGGAAGCTTTGTCTGATGGTTAAAGCACAAGACTCTGAGACAGGAGATGTGGGTTCTAGTCCTGGCCTTGCCACAAACTTACTGTATGTTTTAAATCACCTCATTTTCAGAGGTAGTGAGCTCCTGCTTCTCCACTGACTTTTCATTGGCAACCGTGACAATACTTTGCTCTTCTATAGTGCTGTCCAGCTGAGGAATACAACGCACTTTGTAATAGTTTAGGAATCAAGCCTTTCAACTCATCTCCATATTATAGGTGGGGAAACTGAGGCACAGTTTACTTGTCTGATTTTATGACCCTCCTCCCCCACAGACTGGAAGAAAACTAACGTTGTGCCAATATTTTAAAAGGATAAACTGGATGCCCTGGATAATTATAGGTCGAACCCATGCAAGATAATGGAGCAGCTGAGATGGGACTTGATTAATAAAGAATTAAAGGAGGGTAATATAATAATGGACTTATGGAAAATTAGATCCTGTCAAACTAATTGATTATCTTTTTTAAGGAGATTACAGGTTTGATAATTCTATAGGGTGATTGAGCGGGTACTGCATGAAATTTTGATTAAAAAACTAGAATGATATAAAATTAACATGGCACACTGGGACCCTAAGAACCCCTAAATGCCAACTGGCAAAGAGTTCATTGTTCTATAACAGCAACTCCTATCAAGCTGGACAAACTCATTACACCTAATACACTACTTTCATGCATGTGGTGTAATTGTAGCCGTGTTGGTCCCAGGATATTAGAGAGACAAGATAGGGGAGGTAAAATCTAGTCTCTCTCACCAACAGAGGTTGGTCCAATAAAATATATTACCTCACCCACCTTGTCATACTATTTACATAGTATTTACCCAAAAAGGTTTGTGTGAGGTGAGGTGTCTAATAGAAGCTTACATCATACTGATCCTCCTAATTATTGTGTGATGTATGGATGATACTTAAGAAGTTGCATGTATGTACTGAAAATATGTTTAGAATCTGGGTCCCAGGCAAGCTTGACAAGCAGGTTTTGCCAGACAAAGGGATGTAGAATCATCTATCCATGTAGGTCTCTCATGTAAAATAAGGATTGTGAAGCCAAACACAAAGGAAGCCCCATTTACATGTCAAAATCAACCAGAAAAACAGGTTGATGTGAAACAAACAGGAGTATGGGAGACTCCTTGGAGGCCATACACCAGGAAGGAAATTACATGGAGTCATCCTGACTGGGGACTGACACAATGGACTTTGGGGTATAAGAGGATGGCACTAGGACCCCTCTTTTATCCTGCACTTGAGGAGATAACCAGGTGGTGAGGTTATGCACACAAAAACAAGATCTCAACCAATCTTGGTTGAAACACAGCAAGAAAGGACTTAGGTGAAAAATTGCTTTAGACAAAGTTAGCTTGTTAAATTCTGTTTTAGTCTCCATAAAGCGTTATACTTTTGTATTTATTTGTAACCTATTGTTCTTATTATCCTTGCTAACTATCTCTTAAATATTAGCCTTTAATAAATTTATATTTGTTTTCACTATAAATAGATTAGTGCTGTGTTATATTGGAGCTGATACTCCACATGTATGTGTACAGCAGGGGTGGCCAAACTGTGGCTTGGCTCTTTCACTGTTGAAAGAGCCAAGTTTGGCTTGGCCAAACTGAGGCTCTTTCACTGTTGAAGTGTGGCTTGCGGAGCCACCCCATTTCCCCCCACATTCTCCACCTACCAAACTGGAGAGGAGCTTGGGACCTCTTCCTTGCAGCAGGGTGGTGGGGTAGGGCTTCTGCCAAGCAGGGAGGGGGGGTCTCTGAGCTTCAGCCCCACAAGGCATGCCTGCTGGGGCTTGGGGCTTCAGCAGAAGCAGGGCTGAAGCCCTGAGTCCTGTCAGGCACTTCCCACAGGGCTGAAGTCTTGAGCCCTGGCAGGTGCGCCCCAGCTCTCAAACTGCTGAAGATTGTCGTACGTGGCTCAAGGGTCAGTAAGTTTGTCCACCCCAGTGTATGCTATTCCCTTGGGAATAGTGAACTTGGTAATTATGGTGAGTGTCCAGTGACAGGGGCTGGACATGACAGGAGGATGCTGCTGAGGTGTTTGGAAGCTGGGATACAACAAATGTTAACCTGCAAGGAGTTTGTTTGGGTGACTGACTCTGAGCGTCAGGGAGATGAGACACAGCTTAGCACCAGCAAGTCTCTCTCACTGAGGTGGGGGGATGTCATACGGTGGCCCACAGCCCTGGACAGACATAAGAAGTGTCATACACACACACACACATTAAATGAATTGAAAGCTGGCTAACTGATAAGTCTCAATACGTAATTGTAAGTGGGGAATATTTACTGAGCGGGTGTGGTTTTTAGTGAGGGTCAGTTCTTAGCTCTACACTATCTAGCATTTTTATCAATGACCCAGAAGAAATAATCATCACTGATAAAGTTTGCAGAAAATTGGGGAAGTAGTAAAAAAATGAAGAGGGCAGGTCACTGATACAGAGCGATCTGGATCACTTGGTAAACTGGGCACTAGCAAACAACATGCATTTTAAATGTATACATCTAGGAACAAAGAACGTAGGCCATACTTACAGGATGGGGGACTCTATCATGGGAAGCAGTGATTCTGAAAAAGATTTGGAGGTCATGATGGATAATCAGTGCAACGCTGTGGCCAAAAGAGCTAAGGCTTTTGGATGCATAACAGGGTAATCTCAAGTAGGAGTAGAGAGGTTATTTTACCTTTGTATTTGGCACTGGTGCAACTGCTGCTGGAATATTGTGTCCAGTTCTCATGTCCACAATTCAAGAAGGATGTTCAAAAATTGGAGAGAGTTCAGAGAAGAGCCATGAGAATGCTTAAAGGATTAGAAAACCTGCCTTCTAGTGATAGACTCCACGAGCTCAATCTATTTAGCTTAACAGAGAGAAGGTTAAGGGATGACTTAATTATAGTCTATAAGTACCTACATGGGGAACAAATATTTAATAATGGACTCTTCAATCTAGCCAGAAGGTATAACATGATCCAATGGCTGGCATCTGAAGCTAGACAAACTGAGCCAGGAAATAAGATGTACATTTCTAACTGAGCAGAATTAACCATTGGAACAATTTACCAAGGATCACAGTGGATTCTCCACCGCTGACAATTTTGAAATCAAGATTGAACCTTTTCCTAAAAGTTGTTTTCTAGGCATTATTTTGGGGCAGTTCTATGGCCTGTGATACAGGGGGTCAGACTAGATGATCACAATGGTCCCTTCTGGCCTTAGAATCTATGATTTTTGCAATGCTTCTAGTACCCTCAATTCCTGCAGCTCTGACTGTCATCTTTCTTCTTGTGTCAGATAATGTGAAGGTAAGATTGTGAAGAAGGGGAGGCGGGAGGGAGGCAAAAATCCACCTTTTAAACCAACGAAATCCTAACCTTCAGAACTGGATCAGCTGCAGAATGAGTGTGTGCTTTGGCAGAGATTGTACTGTATCACTGTTAGATCCCAACAAGAAGACTGCTGTATTAATTTCCAGCCGCCACAAAGAAAAAAGGAAAAAAACCCTCCCATTTGGAGGTCTTGAAAAGGTGCCTATAATCAATTTTATTTTTAAAAGACAGGAATAACTTAGTGGTTTAATATTGAATGTGCAGTCTAGAAAAAAGATGCTTCAAGAGCTTATTGATGTATCCAAAATGTTAATTGGTATATGCATTGCCAAGGCGAGCCTGATTTTTCATAATACCATTATAGAGAAGAGACAGAGGCAGGAAGGAGAAGAAGCTCCAAAAAATCAAAACGACTGCATTAAGTATCCTGCTGTATCAAGAAAAACTGTTGAGGCGAAGGGACTGGAAATATATGCTAGCTGCTGCCATTGCAGCATTCCAGAGTGAGCTGGAAAGTGTCAGGTGGCAGAATATGAATGGGTTCTGGCAGGATGGATGGCCTTTTCCTTCAAATATTTCTTCAGCTCTTCTGTTACCTCTCAGCAATAATGCTTACCTTTTTATAGAACTCTGTCTGATTCGTCGGCAACCTTTGGGTAGTTTATTGATTTAACACTTCTTCAGAGACACTGTGAAATATATGGTCCATAGAGAATCCTATGCTTTGAAAGATGAGTCCGGTGGCACTGCTGTGCTTGCTGGCTCCTGATCTGTAGTCTCTGGGTTCACATTACATTGTCTTAAATACAGTTTCTACTCTGTTTCTTAACTAAATTTTCTTTCTCGCAATTGGCAGTGGTACTGTATTGCACTATCTTTGGTGTATATCTCTAATGCTTGCTGAACTGAGCCATTTCACGGTGAAGTAACCCGAATATAATAGAAATCTGCCTTGGTGGGACACTGTAGTTTAGTACATCAAAGCAATAAAGAGCAAGGAATAGGCTGGCAGAACTTTCAAAATCCATTTTATTTATTACTTAAAAGTAATGAAGCAAAATGCATTTATGAGACTGTGCTGTGTGAATTTTAATCTTCCCAGCTGTTGAACACTATAAGTTGATAACTGGTTCATTAAGAATTGCTTGTAGTTCATCTAAAACTAGAGTTAACCAGTCATTTGGCTATGTTTTGGAGAATAGTGTACAAAAGACCCTGGGGCTGGGATCTGGAACACAATAAAGATGGGATCATAAATCCAGATTTCAAAAATTAGAGGTTAAAGTTAGGCTTCTTATTTGATATTTAGGCACCTTAATATGTGGCTAATTTTTGAAAAGTGCTGAATGCCCATCAGCAATCACTGACCACTTTATTTAGGTGCCTAAATATGGTTTTAAGACTTTAACTTTAGGCTCCTGCGTTTGAAAATCTTGGCCATAGTCTGTAGGGTGTTGTGGTTTTTGCACAGCAATTAACAAAATCTGTGCGGTTAAATACATCTCTGGTGCAACCTAATTCATCGTCAGGGGAATGAATTTGACCCTATCGGGTTTTGGAGTGCAAACCATTCATAGCAAATTCTAGAACCATGAAGGGCGGGAATTTTCAAAAGCACTCAGCACTGGCCTAGCTCTGCTCCTATTGGTCAACCTCCCACTGATTTCAATGAGAGCAGAGTTAGGCCAAAGCTGAGAGCTTTAGAAATTCCACCCATAATTTCCCCCCTCTAACTGGTTCCCGCAAGTTTCATTTCTTGGCTTTGGTGGGGTCTCCCCCCCCCCCCCCCGTTTCATCTTTCTCTGTCATCTTATCTCTGCCCTTTCTGTTAACTAATATGCTCATGCTAGTGCTGACGATCTGATCTGTATGTATCTACTGACAGTGACGTACTACAGGATAAGAGCTCCAGGGAGGGTAGAGATGCTGCACTTCCTGTACACTCTAGATGCAATCTTTGTTTTTCAGTGTGATGATGCCTTCTGGGGCAGAAACAAAGAAGCCCGGGACAGAGCAGTCACAGGCTGCAGCTACACCGAATAGTAGAAAGTTTGTTACCTTCGAGTCTGTCCATAGTTCTGGTCACAATAAAGGGTTTATCCTGACACCAGTCTGCTCATCCAGAAAGTACTACAAATGACTCCTGTTAGAGCTGAGTGAATTTTTCTGGACAAAACATTTTTTATTTTTATTTTTTTTGGTGAAAATGCAGGTTCAGGTGAGCCAAAATGTTTTTCAAATTTATGTTTTTGTCAAATTGTTAGGGTGAAAAATAAAAAAAGCCCCCCCAGAATCTTTCACCTTGACGTTTTCTATATAAAATATTTCAATTCAAAATGACTTTGTTTCAAATTTTACCGCAATTTTATTAAAAAAGATAAACCCCCTCACAAATGAAACATGTTTAGTTCAACCCAAAACAATATGTTTATCTCACCAAATCCATTTCCTGTCACTGCAGGGGTTTTGGGCATTGGTGCAGCTCAGTCTCTCCTATTCTCTGCCTGTGGCACATGATGATTGAGTCTTGGGAGGACTGTAATACTTCAGTCTAATCCTAGTTAGTGGGCTCAGTATAGGGGTAACAGGATGCAATTAGTAGCCTGTGATATACAAGCGGTCAGGCTAGTGAGCCCCTTCTGGCCTTAAATTCTATTTCTCTTTGTTTGACCTGAAACTTTTTACTTTTTCAGGTTGCTGGAAAATTCAGCCCCTCCCTCAGAGCTGCAGGGAGTGGGCTGGGGGGAGAACTAAACTAAAAAAATCAGCTATTCACACAGCTCTACTCCTGTCTGTCCATTCTCCCTGCCTATTTTAGTCAAATAAATGTATGTTTATCTCTCCTTCCTTCAGCTAAATGTCTCAAGGACAGAAGTGCTTCTCAGATACAAGCCACCCCCCTGGCCTCCCATCTAGAACCACATCTCACGTTTGCCGCTTTGTGTGTAACCTTTTCTCTCCTGCATATGCAAATCTTCCTGTTGCCATCTCCTCAACTCCCCATGCAACTCCCCTGCCTCAGCTCTTCAATTGATTCTTTAAAGGACATTGATACAGTGTGTCTGAAAGAACTAGGTGCTCAGTTACTATGGAGATGGTATGGTGATGGGGGCCATATGCAGTGTTCCCTCTAAATTTTTCCCACCCATGTGCAGAATGAATTTTGTTATGTGCACCAATATGGAGGTGATGCATGACAAATCACCTCCACATTGGTGCACATAACAAAATTCATGGGGTGGGGCTGAGGGGTTCAGACTGTGGGAAGGGGCTCAGGCGAGCGTTGTGATGCGGGGGGGGGGCTCCAGCTGGGGGTGTGGGCTCTGGGGTGGGGCCGGGTATGAGGAGACAGGCTGCCCCGGGGCTGGGGCCAGAGGACTCCTCCCAGCCCTCTCCCCACTGGCAGCACAGAGCTCCCGGGGAGGGGCCCCTCTCTCCCCGCTGGCAGCAGCGAGCGAACTCCCCAGGCCGGGGGAGAGGCCTGTGGCAGCCCTGCACGCCTGAACTTGCTCCCGTCCCCAGTCCCTGCCCACCCCCCTACCTCTTTCCTCTCCAGGCCCCTGCTGCATGGCCCTGTATAGCCTGCTGCACGGCCTCGCAGCTTAGAGGGAACTTGGCACAGATACCTAACAAAAGTGGAAATGTAGCAGTGTGGTCTAGCAGATGTGGCACAGGTCTGGGACTAGTCCCAGCTCTATGAATGACCTGCTGGATGTCTTCAGGCAAGCTACCTGGCCTTTGTTTTTTTTGTTTTGTTTTTGTTTTGTTTTTCTCCATAAGTAAAATAGGAATAATGGGAATACTCACCTTCCTTTGTAAAGGACTTTGTGATGCATGGATGTGAATCTGCATCCCTATCATCTCCTGTTCTCTTCATGTCTCTGTGTTAGAATCAAATGGGGGGAGAGGGGGTAGAATTGAAGGGGAGAATGGAAGGGGCACCTGACCTACTCTCATTGCTCTTTCTGTACTGGTAGATCCATACTCTTCATGTTGCATTTAGGGGTCACAATTGCTACTCTTTGGCTTGTTTTGTTGCACAGCCCCAGCTCTATGCTCTACTCTCCTGTTCAGAAACCTGAGTGCAGGTTCAAGAGCAGAGGTGGAACAGGAAGAAGCTTTGTCCACTAAAAATCACCCCCAGTCCAATGAAAATCTGCTTTGATAGGCTACTGGACTTTTCCCACACAGCAGCACAAACAGTGCAGGAGACACCTCAGCAAACAGTGTTAATGACTCAGATATTTACAGGCCTAAGGTGGAGTCACCACGCTTGATTTGGTGGCTGAGGCCATAGCTTTTCCTGCAGGAAACAAACACTCAAGAGACAGGGTGTGAAAATAGTTTGCTAGAGCATTAATGTGAATACAATGCTCTGTCAACTACTAAGGCATTGACGTACTGGGGCAGAGAGCAGTGTAAAATAAAACAGAAAGCCGCAGGTCGCTTAGTCAGCTGGCTTTTTTTAGTTCCAGTATAAAATACAAATATACATCCAATATGAAAGTGGATCTAGTACATCACATAGACTCTAAAATAAACATGCTTACTCCTTAAGGTCTCTAAATATTTTGGGCCTGATTAACCTTTATCACTCTACTCCAGTTTTACGGTGGCACTCCACAGAGCTACACCACTGTAAAACTGGAGTGACGGAGCAGCAAAGCCCACCTTCCAGCTGGAACTTAAGTATTAATGATTTTTATTTGTTTTGTTAAAGCCAGATGACAGGTGGTCCTGAGCAGGTGCACGAGGAAGGGTGAGTGTGTGTGAAAAGGTTCCCTTCTGCTCCTCTTCACTCCCAGAGCAGAGGTCAGCTTCACCCGGTGGTGGGGAGTGCGGCCCTGCGCTAGTCTAAAGCTGTCAATGCTGCTAGACTCCCCAAAAGGCAGTATGGTGAGACCAAAGCTGTGGTGAGACCAAAGCCATGGCTCCACTACTCCCACCTGCATGAGTCAGCAAAGCTAGACTAGGTTGGGAGACAGCGGTTACTACAGCCTGTCAAAGGTGTCTGAGTTGGCCAGAATTCTTCTGAGGGCGCCTGCCATGACATGACCCCTGTGCACCCCCGTCCAACACCGCCAACATCTTCAAGTCAGAAGCCTGGGTTTTAATCTTTAATATGTTAAGCAATAAGATCTATGAAAGTTTAATCAACAGCAGTCTTGCTCTACCAAACAAATGGGTAATTTTGCTGTTAATTTCATAGTTCATTCTGGATTGTTTTTCCTCTAGATTTGCCTTCTCATATTTTCTACCCAATCAATTCCAGCTTTTTTGAATTATGTTTCTCAGTAAATAAGACGTTCCTTTTGGAAATGCCAAACATGTTTTCAATTATTGTGTTCATTCCAGCTTTCCTTGCAAAGAGCCCAAAGGTTTATTAAGACAATAAGTGCCACTGTGCAGGTCTGCCCAATCCCAGCTCTGTTCTAAGAGGCAATGGATATTGGCCAGTTCAGACCCTGGGGAATTTTGGTTAGAGGGTCAGCTTCCTCTATGGCAGCACTATCCTGAGGTCTCAAGAAGTGTGGGGTTCCATGTTTGAAATTCTGTTTAGAATTCATTCGTTGGAAATGTTTGTTGGAAACATTTATTCACCCAGTCCTAGTCACTCAGGATGAAATTCACCTGTGTTCACAGGGCCAATACAACGATTATACACCATCTAAATCCAAATTTTTAGTTCCAAGTGGTCCATAGATTATGTGCTAGGTCCTGTGCCCGGAGATGAATTTTGATTTTATGTAGCATAGCTGGAAAGAAAGTGGGTGTCGGTTTGTATGGATGAAAGACAATGTGAAGGCAAGCAGCAATAAGCCAGCAGGTTTCAAAGTTCATGGTTGAAGGATGAAAATCTAGAAAGTGTAAAGTTAGATATAAATACTTAATTTAGTGAATTGAATGCTTGTTTAAAGTGCTAAATTAAATGCTCTGTAGACTATATTTCCCTGTTTGTCCACAGAACAAATATAGTATACAGCATGAACAATGACCATGCAAACTTTCCCATATGTGCCCTATTGTTGTTCAAACTTTAAGTGAAGGGACAACCTTTAGGAATGAGAGGGTGGTTTAGTCTCTCTGCCTATTTAGTCCATAGTCTCAACTGTAAGACCAAATCATAAAGGCAAGGATGCAATTACAGCTGGTCTGGATTTTTTTTTATAAAACTTTTTTGTCGTAAAATGCTCATTTTGTCAAAACTGAAATGGTTTGCCAAAAAGGGTCAGTAATGACAAATTTATCCTTTCAAAATTTATTTTTGAACTGTCAATGTCCCATTTTAACTTTCTCGAATCACTAACATTCTGTTTTTCAGGTCAAAACAAGTTTTTGTTTAGAAATTTAATTTTATAGTAAAAAATGTAACAATCAACTTTTAAAAGTCAATATAAACATGGAACATTTCAACATTATTGAAATGAAGCATTTCTATTGACCTGATCTGGAAAAAAAAATTAGAATTTCAGTTCATGAACATTTTTGAGACTTTGACTTTTTGTTCTGATTCAGGATGGGAAATTTTTCTCAAATTCGCAGGGGACACAAAACCCATTTTCTGCCAAGCTCTAGTGCCATTTAAGGTCAACATTGGTGGTGGTTTTGTGAGGTCTACTCCTGTCCACTAGGAAATAGAGATGAGATTCCACTAAAAAGTCATCAGATGGCAATAATTATCAGTTGCTACCAACCTGGGCTGCAACTGAAATGGCAGAAAACAATTTAAAATTCATGTTTAGTTTCTGTAAAATATTTGATTAAAACCTCAAAATTAACTTCACATGGAAACAAATCTACCACACTTTTGGATACTCTCGAAGTGGTACAAAGTATTATTTGATAATCTGCAAATGAAATTAATACTGTAGGGTGCTAACCTACTCCAAACAATTTCTCCTCACCATTTCATAGAATATCAGGGTTGGAAGGGACCTCAGGAGGTCATCTAGTCCAACCCCCCTGCTCAAAGCAGGACCTAATCCCCAACTAAATCATTCCAGCCAGGACTTTGTCAAGCCTGACCTTAAAAACCTCTAAGGGAGGAGATTCCATCACCTCCCTAGGTAACCCATTCCAGTGCTTCACCACCCTCCTAGTGAAAAAGTTTTTCCTAATATCCAACCTAAACCTCCCCCACTGCAACTTGAGACTATTACTCCTTGTTCTGTCATCTGGTACTACTGATAACAGTCTAGATCCATCCTCTTTGGAACCCCCTTTCAGGTAGTTGAAAGCAGCTATCAAATCCCCCCTCATTCTTCTCTTCTGCAGACTAAATAATCCCAGTTCTCTCAGCCTCTCCTCATAAATCATGTGCTCCAGCCCCCTAATCATTTTTGTTGCTCTCCACTGGACTCTTTCCAATTTTTCCACATCCTTCTTGTAGTGTGGGGCTCAAAACTAGATACAGTACTCCAGATGAAGCCTCACCAATGCCGAATAGAGGGGAATGATCACGTCCCTCGATCTGCTGGTAATGTTCCTATTAATACAGCCCAAAATGCCATTAGCCTTCTGGCAACAAGGGCACACTGACCCTTATCCAGCTTCTCGTCCACTGTAACCCCTAGCTCCTTTTCTGCAGAACTTCTGCCTAGCCACTCGGTCTCTAGTCTGTAGCAGTGCATGGGATTCTTCCTTCCTAAGTGCAGGACTTTGCACTTGTCCTTGTTGAACCTCATCAGATTTCTTTTTGCCCAATCCTCTAATTTGTCTAGGTCCCTCTGTATCCTATCCCTACCCTCCAGCATATCTACTACTCCTCCCAGTTTAGTGTCATCTGCAAACTTGCTGAGGGTGCAATCCACGCCATCTTCTAGATCATTAATGAAGATATTGAACAAAAGCGGCCCCAGGACCGACCCTTGGGGCACTCCGCTTGATACTGGCTGCCAACTAGACATGGAGCCATTGATCACTACCCATTGAGCCCGACGATCTAGCCAGCTTTTTATCCACCTTATAGTCCATTCATCCAGCCCATACTTCAACTTGCTGGCAAGAATAGTGTGGGAGACCATATCAAAAGCTTTGCTAAAGTCAAGGAATAACACGTCCACAGAGCCAGTTATCTCATTATAGAAGGCAATTAGGTTAGTCAGGCATGACTTGCCCTTGGTGAATCCATGCTGACTGTTCCTGATCACTTTCCTATCCTCTAAGTGCTTCAGAATTGATTCCTTGAGGACCTGCTCCATGATTTTTCCAGGGACTGAGGTGAGGCTGACTGGCCTGTAGTTCCCTGGATCCTCCTCCTTCCCTTTTTTAAAGATGGGCACTACATTAGCCTTTTTCCAGTCATCCATGACCTCCCCTAATCACTATGAGTTTTCAAAGATAATGGCCAATGGCTCTGCAATCACAATTTCTCTCTCTCCTTTTCTATTTTCTGCTGTAGAAATGCCCTTCACTTGTGAAATATTTTCTGAAGCTATCAGGGGTGTCATTTGATGGCTTGTGAGATTTAATTTTAAGGTATGTTCAGGACAAAGAGGCCAAAGTATATGTTATGTACACTGTTCAAAATCCTTACAGGTGGAAATCTAAATCTGCTTTTGACACGGCTACCACTCTGAAACAAATGGGAAAGTTTTCTAAACAGACTGCCCCCAACTCATTAAAGACCAGCAACAACTTACAAGTTATTTGATCATCTTAGCCATGCTTCCCCCCCCCCCCCAGAAGTGGCTAGTGATTTGGGGTGCCTCATTTTTTTGGAGCATCCAACATGAGGCACCTAGATCTGATTTTCAGAAAGCGGGCACTTGCCATTTTCAGAAACCCAGCCCCCTTTAAGGTGTTTCAAACTGAGCACCCCAAAATGGAGAACTCAAAATCACTAGTCAGTTTTGAAAATGTTGGCAATTTAACTGCATGCGATGATCATGTGTGCTGCCAGCTGACACTGCAGTCTTCTATGTCCTATGGCACTTCTGCCAGATGTGCTCTGTAAACCATTGCCCACACGCTGTCAGACAGGATCCAGGCTGGGACATGTGTGTTGCACCTGCTGTCTTCTTTGTGTGCCTTCCACTGGCTGTCTACCGGTCTGGAACTGAATATCCTCTAAATGTCATAAACAAACTGGCTCCAGTGCCAGTGGGGAGTGAGAATGTCCCATCTTATTTGCGTTCACCATAATAGCCTGCTTTTCACCTTGCTTTTGTATCTTAGTGAACTCCTGGTCTTCACACACTCTGCTCTACCAGAGTTACTTATGGTTGGGGTTTCCCCTCAACTTACTGCTGGATTTTAAACAGTATGGGATGAAATCTTGGCACCATTGAAGTCAATGGCAAAACTCCCATAAGGACTCCCACTAGTACTAGGATTTCAGTCCACGTTCCTTATTCAAGTGGGCAGAGTCAAACAAGGAACAATCCTGCCCTCCCTTCCCCCCCTGCCCACTCACATTTCCCTTGCAAGTTTTTTTTCTGTATTATCACACAAACAACTTTATATACATTGGCATCGTGCCATGGTATTGCACTGGGTATGCTGTGATACAGTACAGTACACACTACATTCACGTATATTTGGCCTGCAAATGGAATGCACTATTTCAGAGAGGCAGAAAAGGTTGGATATCCCTACACACAGAGTTCTGTAACTTTCTTGCCAGTAGAATGGAAGACCTATGCTTCTACATTGCCTTCCTACAAAGGGAACCTGGAAAAACGTAGTTTGAGTAAGTTTCCCTTTGCTTCAAAAGCCACTGCCAGATACATATGAACCAAAGAAATAAACAGGTGGGGTTTGTTTTGGGAGTTAAACACGTTAAGAATGGGTTAAATTTCATTGTGACATTACTAATGTTGATAGCAGTCTTGTAATCTTAACAGAAAACAGAGGCGAGGAAAAAAAGGATATATTTTCTTATTCTTTTAAAACCATTACGGTAACGGTCCTAATTTTGGGTACTGAGACCCCTCCACTTAGCCCCTTGAGGGAAGCATCCAGGACCTTTCAGGATTGGGCTCTTATACATTGTGTACATATTACTGTGTAAATAATACTCCATGTTGCATTTGAACCATGACAATTATTTTCACATTGAAATCCTTGAAAAATCTGCCTAAAGGGAAGCTGGCAAGATTGTTACACGAAAAAATCATATCTAGTTTTAAAAATTCTGTGAATCCTTTACTACTATCCTGCTGAAAGTATCAGTAATATTTTTCTTTGTTAAATAAAAATGCCAGCAATGCTAACTTACCTGATTAAAGCATATTACAAATCTTTTTTTTAACACCACGTATTTCATATGACATGAGCACCCTTGTGCACATAATACCTTTTTTTTCTTGCTATGTGTCTGCTCTTTTCTTGCACCTAGTGGTCAAATGGAATTGAAAAAAAAAATTCTTCAGAGCAAGTACAAAACCTATACATTACTTGCTAGCTGTGCATACAAAACAGCAAAAAGGCACAGCATGGAATACTTTTACCAGAATATGTCTCATACTCCAAGAGCACTTCTGCCAATAAAGCCACAACAGGCACACTCAAGAGGAATGTTCAACATCCTTTTATTTCAAAGATGTCTTTATTACTACAAATGATGTTCTGCCTACCCACGTTCTCCCTGCAGTTTCAGATGGGTATCACAGCCTCTTCTAATCTCCTGGAGCAAAGTTCATTCCTGTGCATGGGCCAGCAAAAGGCCTAGGCACCACTTGAGTGCCGCTGAAGCCCTATTTTAAGGGTTTGTGCCAGCTGTCTCCACAGGGTGAATTTCATCCTCAGGCAGTGTTGAATGTGCTATTTAAACATGATGCATTGCACTGCAGCAATGGCTTCATTTCATGGTCTTTATGTATCCCTTAGCTGTCTCACAGGTGTGGCATGAGGTTTAGCTAATGTTCGTATTGTTTGAAATACTGGACGGGAAAGGTCTAACACATTGTTATTATTAATCCTACTGTACACTATAAATGCATTTGTAGAAAGGCATTATATCAATAGAGCATGTCATGCAAGCATACACATTTTCCCCATTTAATTCAAATGCAGACGGTAAGTCTGACTTGTATCCATTCTAGGAAAGTAAATTAACTGGCCGTAGTTCACTTGCCTGTGGGGTGGAGATTGGAATTGGCCAAATCACAACTTTCATGAATCACATTCCAGCTTTCAAACAATCTGAATGTATTACATGAGATCCATTTGGGGTAACCAATCAAAGAATAAATCATTAAGCAAGGAATGAGACTATTAAAATAATTAAGAAAACCCAAATACAGCACATCACATTCCCTTCATCAGCAGGTACAGTTAAAACTATATTTAAACAGTAGGGAGAGCCATTAAATTCCTATATAATCTGTCATCTTCTGATGCAGCTGCAGCTCCCAGTGTAGCATACGGTAATAATAGAGCATGTTTGTAAAACATAGCTGTAGAGGATAATTATCCAAATCTAGATCTGTTATTTCCATGGTTAAATTCTTGGCATTCAGAAGCTTTTCTGCAGATTCAGGGTTCCCAGACACATTTCCCTTGATACATACCCTTTAACTTTGCTGGATACTGATCAATACCTAGGAAAGCCTGCTGACATGGAAGAAAGGCACAACTTTTTATTTCTTGTTGGGGTGAGCAGGGAACGTATTCTGGAAAATACTCTGGTGCTTAACCTGAACAACTGAACCAGCCATCTTTCAGATTTCTGAATACTATCTCCCTCCTTTCCCTCTATCATCCCCAGGAAACAACATTGGGGGCTTTTGTTTGAACTGTGAACATTTCCACTGGGTTCTTAATCACCCTACCAGTGCCTGTTTTTTCTTCTCCCCTCACTTTGGGGAGAGGGATAGCTCAGTGGTTTGAGCATTAGCCTGCTAAACCCAGGGTTGTGAGTTCAACCCTTAAGGGGGCCATTTAGGGATCTGGGGCAAAATCAGTACTTGGTCCTGCTAGTGAAGGCAAGGGGCTGGACTTGATGACCTTTCAGGGTCCCTTCCAGTTCTATGAGATAGGTATATCTCCATACATTTATTATTATATTATTTCTTCCCTGCATACTGCCCTATTTGTGATATGTCAGGAACTCAGCTGGCACCGGGCATGGTTGCCTAGTAACCCAATGAGCTTGGCTGGGCCCAGTGAACCCTCACTAAGTGACTGTGCTCCCTCATTGGACAGAAGGGCCAACAGATCCCTATTTAAGCCTAGTAGCAGCAGCAGCAGCAGCACACCTGTGTTCCATGCCTGCACCTGTGCCAGACCTGCTTCCTAACCAGCCCTTGCGCCACCCCTAGCCTGCGCCGCTCCAGCTCTGTCTCTGCCTACCTCTGAACCCCTGACTCTGACCATTGGCTTGTCCCCTGATCACAACTCCCTCTCTGCCCTTTGGTTCTGTTCTGGTTCCTGGCTCCAACCATTGGCTTGTCTCCTGACCATGACTCTGGTTCTGCCCCCTAAGTCTGCTCCGACCACTGGGCTGCACTGCCTGCATCTCAGTGTGAGACACTTCTGCCTCATCAGTGCATTGTTTTTTTTAGATTATTGTATCTAATTTCCATCTACATGGTACCATGGCCTCATTGATACCATGCAGTTTCTCATTAATCTCTTCCAGCGTGGCTCAGTTTTTCAGCTGTCTCCAGAGTTACTATCTCTGGAGAGAGGAACCTGCTGCTTCCATCACTTGTCACATGGAATGGCATGGTTATTGCTGACCCCTTGACCTGAATAATTTTTAAAAAAAAATTAGGAATGAGTATATCCCTCTAGCTGCATAAAGCAGTGTCTTAACTCCCATGCAAGGAAGTTCACCAAATGAAACATCAGTACCAGCTGAAAAATAAACAGAGGAGCAGATCTGAAGTGTGTCCTGCTACTATTCCTCAGTGTTTCTTTTAACAATATTTGTGGAAGTGGAGCAATCTTGAATTTCAACATGTGCCTTAGAATAGAAATCCAGAGGGCTGTATCCTGAGCTTGCTTACTTAGGTAAAACTCCAATTGATGTAAATGGAAATTTGAGGGCTTCAGGATTTGACCTACTGTAGTCATGCAAAATGAAAACATGCTTACATTCTCAGGGTGAACAGATTAATGAAAACTGCAACCCAAAGGAAGAAAAAAGGTAAATTTAAAGGAGTGTCCTTTTAATCCTATATCAGACCTCAGACCCCCATCAATTGCTGCCACTTCAACCCAGCAGGATGAGTCTTAAGTTACAATCATATCCACATCCTTTAGGAGAAAGATCTTGCACTTAATCCGCATGATCAGTCCCCTCTGTTATGATAGGCCTGCAGTTGCATCACCGAGACTCGTAATTTTGTCATTTCATAGACTAAGAATTGTAGCCAAGTGCAGTAGCACCAGCTGGATAAAAGACTACAAAGAAAAACTTAGGTGCTGTAAGAATCAGTGTGGCTGGCTCAAAAGGTGGCACTCTTCCTTTTGTGTCAGTACCGAACAATGCCCTACCAAGGTATTAAGGAGCACTAGGTTGGTAGAGGAAATGTCTTTTGAATTAACACAACTTGACACTCTCACCATTAAATATTCTATGACTTTTTTAATTTGATTTATCTTTGAGTGAGAAGGGGTTTCATCTATTCTACAATATCCTGGTCAAATTATCCTGCAGTTTCAGCTGGATAAGGTATCTATTTTTTGTCCTGTAATGTTGCTGTACTCTATTTAATGGTCTTCCATACTGGAGGTGACTGCGTTTCAGTGATGAGTGAAGTGATCGCTCTACACAGGTTACAAAGTTTGTCAAGAGCCTCGGGATCTTTAATACAGCACATTTCATCTAAAGGCAGTCATCGTCGTCCTCATCATTATTAAAGACGTGGCCTTTGTTAATATGTTTCCCATAATGAACAGCAAGATGACTTTGAAAAAGACCATGGTGCTTGATGCTGCTGACACCTATTGACTTGCTTCATTTTATATGGTACATCACAGAAGATCTCTTCCATGAAATGGTTATTTATAGCTTCCTTTTAGTATGGAGTGCTTCCCCCAACCACCCCTGCACATTGTAACAATGTTTAAGAACCATTTAACTTTCTCTGTCATGAAGTGGGGCGGTTAGCTTAGCTATCAAGATGATAAGCGCTTTAGAATTACTATAGATAGAGAGATTAGACTGACGAGGAAGGATTAAGACATACATATTTGGTCTTTTGAAATGGTAAATACTAAATATTGCCATTTTAGAAACAAAGATTGCAATGAGGAAAGCTCAGGCTAAAATGCTTCTTCATATAGCGGCAGAGGCAAAAATATCAGAGGGTAAGAGTCAAAACTAAAGAAAATCAGTCAAGCTTTTCATTTAAATTATGCACCAATTAAATTTCTGCCTCTTGCGGATCAGTCTAATCCTCCTAATGAGACTAGGTAAGCAAAAAGGTAGCAGTAATGATGATGATGACGACTCAGGGATTTCTGCCTCTGAGAGAAAACAAGCAGAAGCCGGTTAGTCTAAACAACCCACAGTTCAGTGATTCTGGCGTTGCTCTTCCCATCTGAGTGGCAGTTGCTGGAAGGATGTGTGGCAAGCTAATAGTGTGCAGGGAGCCTTGTCTTCTGGGTGTGCACCTACTGTGACAATATATATGTATATATTTTACAAGTGTGGTCATGTGCCAGTCACTCTCAAACAGGTGGGATGTGAATTGTGTATATCTAAATTATGTATTTGCATTGCAAGTTGCAATATAATAATGATAATATGAAACCGAAGGGTGTGGTTTTTTTTTCTTTTCTTTAAAACATTGAAAGGTTATCTTGCAAGCTGGTATTCTAACAATAAAATAATGGCAAGGCCTAGTTAAGTAGGGACTTTTGCACTGGTGTAGCTACACTGATACAAACCTCTGGTGTCGATATGCTGCACTGTTCTAAAGTAGAGCATATATTAGTGCAATTTACCCTGGTTTGGTGGTATCTATTCTGATTCAAAATTCCCTAATGCAAATAGCCCTGAGGGACTTTACCACTCACAAATAATGTGGCCATCCCAAACTCATGCCAATAAAACCTTTCAACCACACCATTCTATATTCTGTGGAAGCTGCATATGTAACGGGAAAAACTATTTTGGGGAAAGTATTAGGGAGTTCTTAAGATTTCTATTGAGATTTATTTTGTTAATCCCTTCACCTGTAAAGGCATATGGCTTAGGCCTGGTCTACACTACGCCTTTAATTCGGATTTAGTGGCTTTAATTCGAATTAACTCTGGAACCGTCCACACAACGAAGCCATTTAATTCGAATTAAAGAGCCCCTTAATTCGATTTCTGTACTCCTCCTCGACGAGAGGAGTAGCGTCAAAATCGGTATTGTTAATCTGAATTAAGGTTAGTGTGGCCGCAATTCGATGTTATTGGCCTCCAGGAGCTATCCCACAGTGCACCATTGTGACCGCTCTGGACAGCAATCTGAACTCGCATGCACTGGCCAGGTGGACAGGAAAAGCCCCGGGAACATTTGAATTTCATTTCCTGTTTGCACAGCGTGGAGAGCACAGGTGACCACAGAGAGCTCATCAGCACAGGTAACCATGCAGGCTGATAATCGAAAAAGAGCACCAGCATGGACCGTATAGGAGGTACTGGATTTGATCTCTATATGGGGAGAGGATTCAGTGCTAGCAGAACTGCGTTCGAAAAGACGAAATGCCAAAACTTTTGAAAAAATTTCCAAGGGCATGATGGAGAGAGGCCACAATAGGGACTCAGAGCAGTGCCGCGTGAAAGTCAAGGAGCTCAGACAAGCCTATCAAAAAGCAAAGGAGGCAAACGGTCGCTCCGGGTCAGAGCCGCGGACATGCCGCTTCTACGCTGAGCTAAATGCATTTCTAGGGGGGGCCGCCACCACTACCCCACCTCTGACTGTGGATTCCGAGATGGGGATAATCTCATCAGGTACACCTGATGATTCCGTGGAAGGGGAAGAGGAGGAGGACGAACTGGCAGAGAGCACCCAGCTCTCCGTTCTCCCCAACAGCCAGGATCTGTTTCTCACCCTGACTGAAGTACCCTCCCAAGCCTCCCAAGCCAGCACCCAAGACCATGACCCCATGGAAGGGACCTCAGGTGAGTTTACCTTTTAAAATATAAAACATGTTTTAAAAGCAAGCATTTTTAATGATTAATTTGCCCTGAGCACTTGGGATGCATTCGCAGCCAGTACAGCTACTGGAAAAGTCTGTTAACATGTCTGGGGATGGAGCGGAAATCCTCCAGGGACATCTCCATGAAGCTCTCCTGGAGGTACTCCAAAAGCCTTGCCACAAGGTTTCTGGGCAGTGCAGCCTTATTCCGTCCTCCATGGTAGGACACTTGACCACGCCATGCTAGTAGCAAGTAATCTGGTATCATTGCCTGACAGAGCCTGGCAGCGTATGGTCCCGGTGTTTGCTGGCATTCAAGCAACATCCGTTCTTTATCTTGCTGTGTAATCCTCAGGAGAGTGATATCGCTTAGGGTAACCTGGTTGAAATAAGGGAATTTAATTAAGGGGACAGAGGTGGCCGTTCCTACTGGGCTGTTTGCCTGTGGCTGAAAAGAAATCCTTCCCTGCATTTAGCCAAGTGCAAAGGGGGGGGGGGAGGATTGGCCCAGAGCTTTTCGCGTTTTGCTAGCAGGGATCTTCCCTGATACCAGCCATGCGGTGGGGGGAGGGAGAAAGCACTCATCCCAGAGAATTCATGGCGGGTGGGGGGGGGGGGTGGTTATTAGTTTGGTTCCTGCAGGGATCTTGCCTGATACCAGCCTCGCGGTGGGGGGAGGGAGAAAGCACTCATCCCAGAGAATTCATGGCGGGTGGGGGGGGGTGTTAGTTTGGTTCCTGCAGGGATCTTGCCTGATACCAGCCTCGCGGTGGGGGGAGGGAGAAAGCACTCCTCCCAGAGAATTCATGGCGGGGGGGGGGGGGTGTTAGTTTGGTTCCTGCAGGGATCTTGCCTGATACCAGCCTCGCGGTGGGGGGAGGGAGAAAGCACTCATCCCAGAGAATTGGATGGTGGGGGGGTGTTAACCTTCAGCAGCAGAAAACAAGCTAACAGGAAAACTGCAGCACAACGGGCTTTGCTTGGTATGTGGGAAAGCAGGGCGCAGAAACCTAAAGACAGTGGCTTACCATGGCAGCATGCAAGGTGAATTCTGTTGCCCGGACCTGCGTCTGTGATCTCTAGCAGCAAAGCCACAGGCACTCAATATTAAGAGGCAAAATGCGACCTTGCACAGAAATCACATGTGCTATGTAATGTGAATAGTATACACCGTGAAAGAGTATAAGCATTGTTCTGAAAAATGTATCTTTTAAAAAAATTCTCTCCTTTTTTCACTCCCTCCAGCAGGTGCAAATGTTTCAAGCCTCCCTCCTCCTTCCCGAAGGCTATCCCAGATAAGGCGTCGTAAAAAAAAGACGAGAGAAGAGATGTTTGCCGAAATCATGCAATCCACCAGGAGTGAAAGAGCTCATCTGAATGAGTGGAAGGAGACGGTTTGCAAGTATAGGAAAGAAGCCAGTGACCGTGAGGACAGGAGGGACCAACGTGAGGACATGAGGGACCAACGTGAGGAGAGGAGAGACGCTCGAGATGAGAGGCGGCGGCAGGAAGATCAGAGGAGTCGGGAAGCAACGCTGGGGCTGCTGCGTGAGCAAACAGACATGCTCCGGCGTCTGGTGGAGCTTCAGGAACGGCTGCTGGAGAACAGAGTGCCGCTACAGCCCCTGTATAACCCCCCTACCTCCTCACCATGTTCCATAGCCTCCTCACCCAGACGTGTAAGAACACGGGGGGGGGGGGGGGGGAGGCTCCGTACACCCTCCCATTCCACCCCAGTGGACAGCCCAAGCAAAAGGCTGCCATTTTTTTAACCTTTTTTTACTGGGATTTTCCTTCCCGCTGATCCTCCTCCCAAACCCCACTCAGGTTCTCTCCCTCTTTTTATAATCAATTAATAAAGAATAAATGATTTTTAAACAATGGTGACTTTATTTCCTTTGAAAGCAAGCTGGGGGAAGGGGGAGGGTGGGTTCCTTACAAAGAATGAGTCAATAAAGGGGGCGGGTTTTCAGGAAGGATAAACAAACATAAATTTCACACTGTAGCCTGGCCAGTCATGAAACTGGTTTTCAAAGCTTCCCTAATGCGCAGCGCTTCATCGTGTGCTCTTCTAATCGCCCTGGTGTCTGGCTGCGAGTAATCAGCAGCCAGGCGATTTGCCTCAGCCTCCCACCCTGCCATAAAGGTCTCCCCCTTGCTCTCACAGAGATTGTGAAGCACACAGCAAGCAGTAATAACAATGGGGATATTGGTTTGGCTGAGGTCTGAGCGAGTCAGTAAGGATCGCCAGCGACCTTTTAAACGGCCAAATGCACATTCTACCACCATTCTGCACTTGCTCAGCCTGTAGTTGAACAACTCCTGACTCCTGTCCAGGCTGCCTGTGTATGGCTTCATGAGCCATGGCATTAAGGGGTAGGCTGGGTCCCCAAGAATAACAACTGGCATTTCAACATCCCCCACGGTTATTTTCTGGTCCGGAAAGTAAGTCCCTTGCTGCAGCCGTTTAAACAGATTGATGTTCCTGAAGACGCGAGCGTCATGAACCCTTCCCGGCCAGCCCACATGGATGTTGGTGAAACGTCCCTTGTGATCCACAAGTGCTTGCAGCACCATTGAAAAGTACCCCTTGCGGTTTATGTACTGGGTACCCTGGTGCTCCGGTGCCAAGATAGGAATATGGGTTCCATCTATCGCCCCACCACAGTTAGGGAATCCCATTGCAGCAAAGCCATCCACTATGACCTGCACATTTCCCAGAGTCACTACCTTTCGTAGCAGCACCTCAGTGATTGCTTTGGCTACTTGCATCACAGCAGCCCCCACAGTAGATTTGCCCACTCCAAATTGATTCCCGACTGACCGGTAGCTGTCTGGCGTTGCAAGCTTCCACAGGGCTATCGCCACTCGCTTCTCAACTGTGAGGGCTGCTCTCATCTTGGTATTCTGGCGCTTCAGGGCAGGGGAAAGCAAGTCACAAAGTTCCATGAAAGTGCCCTTACGCATGCGAAAGTTTCTCAGCCACTGGGAATCGTCCCACACCTGCAGCACTATGCGGTCCCACCAGTCTGTGCTTGTTTCCCGGGCCCAGAATCGGCGTTCCAAGCCTATAACCTGGCCCATTAACATCATAATCTCCAAAGCACCGGGGCCCGCGGTCTCAGAGAATTCTGTGTCCGTGTCCATGTCCTCATCACGCTTGTCGCTGCGCTGCAATCGCCGCCTCCTCCTCCTCGCCTCTTTTTTCTGGTCCTGGGTAAGCATAAACTCCACGAGAACGCGCGAGGTGTTTACAATGTTCAAGACTGCGTTCTGGAGCACAACGGGATCCATGCTTGCTGCGGAATGGAGTCTGCAGAGTTCACTCAGGAAAAAAGGCGCGAAATGGTTGTCTGCCGTTGCTTTCAGGGAGGGAGGGGGAGGCTGTACCCAGAACCACCTGCGACAATGTTTTTTGCCCCATCATGCACTGGGGTCTCAACCCAGAATTCCAAGGGGGGTGGAGACTGCGGGAACTATGGGATAGCTATGGGAAAGCTACCCACAATGCAACGCTCTGGAAATCGATGCTACTACGGTAGCTTGAATGCACACCACCGAATTAATGGTGCCTAGTGTGGCCGAATACATTCGAATTTATAAAATCG
Organism: Emys orbicularis; assembly: GCF_028017835.1. Taxonomy (NCBI): domain Eukaryota; kingdom Metazoa; phylum Chordata; order Testudines; family Emydidae; genus Emys; species Emys orbicularis. The sequence goes on from NC_088684.1 coordinate 221,039,494, forward strand.
GTTTCCTAAATTCGAATTATATAAATTCGGATTAATCCTGTAGTGTAGACATACCCTTAGTTACCATAGCTCCATCATGAGCCCAACTGTCAGGGGTCTGTGGAAGAACATGTATTGGAATACAGTAAAAATGTTTTATATAGATGCTTTCATACTCAAAAGAATTCTAAAGCAACTTACAAAGCAACGAGTTAGATTTTTGGTACTACATCAGTGTTGTTGAAAACCACAGCAGCAGTTATGCATCAGCAATAGCTTGCGCACACAGCTTTGGACACTAGAATCTATTTTGTTGAAAGCTAGAACTTGACTTATTTTTCTCATATAATATTATGATGGATTTATTGTTGTTAGTCACAGTATAAATGTAACTGAACTTTGCTGAAATCCTGGATGGCAATCACAGGCTTTTTTTTTTTTTTTTTAGACAATGTTCAGATATACAGGATAGAAGAGCATGTCATGTGCAATACAGGACCTAACTCCTGGCACACTATGCAAATGAAAGCTGAACAGCCCCCAACATGTTCTGCAATGCTAAGGTTTAGTTCTGAATATGGTAGGGTTTCTGGTTAGGGTTAGGTTAACACTGGGGGAAAAAAAACAGTAAAGAGAATTTTTAGCATATAGTCTTCTAAAGTATAAACTGAGAGTACTCCAAATGTGTACGTTTTGCAGATTTGAAAACAGTAAGATCTCCCTATGCTTGTTGGGAGTCCATGCCCAGGAACGTGGGCTTCAGCAGAAACTGTTTAAAAATAACCCCCACAAATATTGTTTGAAACACGATAAGTCCTATATTTCCTCCTAAAAGTGAGCCTTTAAGGCCACAATTTTGAAACCCAGGTAGAAAGCATCTCATTCTCTTTTCCCTGACTTGTTCATGCACTCACTACTAGAAACAAGTCAAAGCATTAAGGCATTTCAGCACCAAGGAGAAAGTAAACCCGGGTCTTAAACTTTTATTAAACCACCTTTGCTTCCTATCAGCTTGTCTCCCTCCTTAGCTGGACACCAGAAAACAGTTTCCTTTCAAGGGTGGCTTCATAGTGCTCTCTGCTGCTAGCTTATCATTTTGTATGTGTCAGACTCTGAGTTGGCTATCAGACCCTCCCTTTTTCTGTCTTGGCTCCCAGTTCTGACCTACTCCCAGGTCCTGAGTTCTTGTATTCTGCACTCCTAGGTGCTGTTTCTCTCTGGCTTCTTGATTATGTGATGTTTATTAAAAGGTGTTTAGTCCAAGGGGGTCTGATAGTTTTAAAGTATATACTTATAACCTTGACAGGATGAGTCATGAAAGTCGTGTATAGAATGCTATTGATACTAGAGAAATGGATCAGATATTTTCTGTCAGCTATGCTGCTTGGTCTCCTATTTTGCTTGTATCCCTCATTCTGGGCCTGTCCTATATTGTGTACCACATGTGAGTCATGGCAAGTTGACTGGGATATGGAGAATCCGCCCGCACAGAACACACCCACAAACACTGATGGGTGATTGGTGGCCTGCAAGGCGAGTGTGGGTGACACACAGTGGTTCTCTGTTCTGCCACCTGCACTCCTGTCCCTGCAGTGACTACTGCCATTTCCTCCTTGTTACTCCATATTAAATCAGGACCTAGCAGTGCCTGAGCTAGACCCAGATATAGAGCTGTGACCAGGGTCCCAGGGGGGCCACACTGTGATTGTTCAATCAGGGCAAACCCCAAAGAATGGGGCAGATGATCCCCAGAACTGGAGGTTATTTCTAATCATTAGATTCACCAAGCCAGCAACAAAACAGCTTCTACAATACCTTAGTGGTGACCCAGAAACCAAAACCATTGCTCCCTTAAAGCAACCCAGCCTTGGGCTCCCACCCAGACAGCCAAGTCAAATATGATGAGGATTACTGAAAAGTGTATTCATCATATAAAAAGTTCTACCAATCCCAAAGGGTCGGATACATTACCCACCAGGTCACTTAATGTTTCAGATCTTCCCCAAATACACATTTACAGCCAATTCTTATTAACTAAACTAAAATTTATTAAAAATAAAAGAGAGAGAGTATAGCTTAAAAGATCATTATACATACAGACGTGAATAGAGTTCTTAGGTCAGTTTCATAGTAGATATGGTGAGCTGTAGAGTTACTAAAAGTTCTTTCAGAATTAGTTCCATAGGTTATAGTCCAATGTCCAATATCAGGGTGACCCAGACTGGAGCTGGGGACCTCAGTCTTGTGACTCAAACTTCCCCTGATGAAGCTTAAGCAGATCTGAGATAGAGTCTCAGGGCCCATGAGTTCTTTTTATAGCTCTCTGGGGGCCTCTTGACAGCAGGCATTCCTTGCGGGCAGCATTGTAGCTTTGAAGTAGAACCTCCTATTCCCTATGTATACACAGGTAACTAGTTGCATTCATCAGCATGGGGTAATTCTCCATTAAGCAGTTCATAGACAGTTTATTACAAACTTCAAAGAGAAATATAGACAATGATATCATTACACCCCAAGTTTCATCTAAATGTTAATATTCTCTTTTGATCTCTGAATCAATAGATATAGTAACAGACAGGAACCGTCTGTTTACATGGTTAACATCTAACAAGATATAAGGAAACACATACAATTAGCATTACCTCTAATTCTCTAACAATACAGGTTTGCATTTCAAAGCTCTAGTCTATCTAACATGGAAATGTTAGCTATTTATAAGGAATAGCTCTAATTATCATTTATATACTTTTCTAATATGTCTCTAAAGGCTGAATTTGGGTCATGTAGCCTGCTAGTTGCTTAACCCTTTTTGGCTCAATGTCACAAAAGCCACGTTGAACTGTTGGTCTAGTGTGTAAAAGAGTCTGGGAAAATCCAGGTCCAGAAGTCTTTGAACGTAGTGGTGGCCAGCCTGAGGCCACAGGCTGTACACAGAGAAGCTGCACAAGCAATGAGGTAAGGCGAGCAGGCAGGGAGCCAGCCAGAACTTTGTTCCAGAGTTGTTTGTCTATTGGAGAGGCGGTATACACACTGGGTTCTCTCATGGAGACATTAATTTTGTTCTTTCCTCTTCCTGATTTAAAATAACAGGCATTTTAGTCTAGAAGTATGTGTGTTGCCCTTTTGTGAGAGGGGACTTGGGGCTCTTGACCCTAAGAATGAAGGAGAATGTTGACAGCTTGGAGGGTCAAGAAAGGCATGTTTGCCACTGGTGGAAGTTAATGAAATTTGATAGGGAGCTCTTATTAGCCAGGGCTGCCTGGCAAATAAAATCCTTCCTCCTTTGGCCATGCCACCCCTTGTTCCAGTGAGTATGCATCAGAATGGTTGCTGTGTCTGCAGACAAGCAGAATCTTCAGGAGTTTACTGGTGTGGTACACAGAAAACACAGGCTTAGCAGTTTCAAGTACATATATGCAGCCCTCAAGAATGTTACAAAGCAGGCACTTGTCCTCTGTGCTGATCCTTACTCTAGAGAATCTAATCTTTGGCCCCTTCTGAAGATTGATCCTCTGGTTCTAGGGGGTTTTTCCTTCTCCTTTTCCAAATACAAATCCCCAAATGGTGTTTTTAGTTTGTTTTTGTTTTGATATTTCACATCTGTTTACATTTATTCACCTCACAGCTTTGCAACTTCCTGATGACTCTTTTTAAACCAATTTAATGTGCTCTGCAGATCCGTAATTCAATTGTAACATGGTAACAATTCAATTGTAACATCAATATTAGGGTACGTTTCCTGTACAATATTTTCAAGAAATCAGAAACAATATGTATGTGCTGTTTTGTTCTTATAGAAACAAAATGATCAAGTTCCATTGTGTTTAGGATAAGGACTGTGCCATCCGAAAGTTTCCATGTTAGATTAGACCAGCAGTTCTCAAACTATGGGTTGGGACCCCAAAGTCGGTCGCAACCCCATTTTAATGGGATCACCAGGGCTGGTGTTAGACTTGCTGAGGTCTGGGGCCAAAGCTGAAGCCTGAGCCCCAGCAACCGGGGCTAAAGTCTGGGTTGGCAGTGTTGACCGAAACAGGAGCTAGAATTGACAGTGGCCAGGAGTCTTGGTCTCAGGTTCACCTCACTTCCCATATCTATCACCGGGGGTTTGTGTTCCCAGATATGACTCAGACAGGATATAGGTACAACAAGATTTATTAATGGGGTGGCAAGTGTTGCCCGGGGTTCTTTTAACTCAAAGCTCTCGGTAACTTTTACTCTGTGCGAGGTGGTATTAGGAAATAAATCAAGGAAGACACGGCCGTCCGACCAATAGATGGCTGGCACAAACAGGACAGCACAGGAGTGCTTTCACTTAAAGCTAAACTTTACTTAGTTTTAAGCACTTACACGCGTCCGCAACAGGTTAGTGAAACACCCCAACCCTCGATAATTAGCTGAGCGTGGCTCTCGAGTGGCACTGTGACAGGCTTCAGCTGGCCAGGCTTCCATCTGCCGGTGGGGACCTGAAGATGCGTCCAGAGGGAGCGTCCCTGAAGAGCCCCTCCTGAGAAGTCCAATTACCTCAAACTTTCCCCCCTTATTTATACATTAGTAATACAATGACATATCCCTTAAAGAAAACTTGCTAAGCAAGCAGGATTAAAAGGTCAGACACCTTATTAACAAATTAACCAGAGATTTTTTTTTTTTTTTCAGAGTGTCCATGCCTTTGGGCCCTGATAAACATTCCCGGGGGCACACATAAACAGACTTCTTGTTTTTCTACAATACATGCATCAACAATTTTAACACTCTTAGCAGGAAGGGTGTGGGGTCAAGCTGTCCTGTCTGTGGCACCCGAAACCCCCGCCCCTCCTGTCTGGTTACACTGAGGCCACTGCATGACCAATTTACGACCTGCTGACTTAGCTATTTTTGTTAGCAATAAGCAAGAATGGTTCAGTATGGCCTGTTAACTTGACAACTGTTAGTAATACACAATAGTGGTTTAGGCACTTTACTGGTTTGCCAAAATCTCCCCGAACAGCAAGGACGCTCCAGGTAACAAGGTGAGACAGATAATAAAACAAGGCAGGCTGTATCAATAGGGATCTATACACGAGGTTCAAAATGACAATGACTCTAGCAGCTTGATTTGATAGTGTCTTCTTCTCTTCAGGATAGATGCAGCATGACAGGATGGCCGGATCGCTCAGATGGAGACAGGACCTCAAGGCAGGACCAGATGAGCGTCTTCTCAGGTAAGATGAGAGTACTTAGCTAATTAAATCCCTCCACCTCCCTTTACCTGCATCATAGTGCGTGGGGCAAGCGATCACTATAAAAGATGGATTAGATGTGTGTAGGTAAGTATATTCCCTGCTTAAGATGACCCTTGTGGGGTGAATGGCCTACCCTATTAACCCTCAGCTACTTGCTCTGCCTCAGACAGACAACAACAAGACTCTGCCACTCGGGCGGGCAGCCCCAATTTAATCTGAGCACCGCCTTATATACACATTGGGTTGCTAGGCAGATTAGCTGATTGACAATAACTATCTTTTCCCGCCTAAACATAAAAAGGCACCAAACTCAGAGTGAGGAGGGGACAAAAAGGGCTTACAAAATGGATGCCTAGTTGTCCTTTAGAGGATCCAAGATGGCCTTAGGATTTTTACCTCTACAGCAGGGCTTGGGTGGGCTCAGGCTTCAGTCCCCCCTCCTGGGGGGGGTCACGTAGTAATTTTTATTGTCAGAAGGGGGTCACAGTGCAATGAAGTTTGAGAACTGTGGGATTAGACAATGTGGGGAAAACTGCCTTAAGTAACTGATTACTTAAAAATTACAATAATTCATCTTCATCTTAAAGATTCTGTCATGTAGAGCAGCTTCAGTTCCCTTTGAGGTGATCTCATCTCAATAAGTAGAAGTTACACTGATTTCCTGAGCAAATAAGAGATTCAGTGCCTCTTGTATGTGCCTCTCATACTAAGAAACCTCTTAAGATATAACACACCTAAAACATATCTCTATTTCCCGTTCATAAAGTTATTTTTAAAATAACTGTTCTTGTTGAGGATTGCTATAGTTAAATCCTATTTTGTCCACTTTTTTGCCCTACAGTCAAATAAAAAACATCAGAGGAAGGATGGTCTTGTGGTTAGCATACTAGGCTGGACCCCACATAATCTGGTTTCAATTCCTACCTCTTCCTGTGTGATCTTAGGCAAATCACTTAATCTTTCTGTTCTCCATCTGTTCATTATAGTAATAATCACTGTCGGGCTGTGTCTACACTGGTGCATGTATTCAATTACTTTACTGTATACATGTTTATGCATGTTCCCTATAGCCACGCTGAGTGTCCACATATGCGGTGCTGGACATGGGTATAACACTACATGTACTCACGTCCACACTACCACTGTTGTTATGCAACATTAGCACTACCATTTCAGGGGCAGTATCCCAGGGTTCTGTGTGCCACAGGGAGACACTCTAGGAACTGTTTTCCTATGTGTTGGTGGTACTTCAGTGTGCTGCGCCTTCACACATTTGATGATGGCAGATCCTGCTCATATGCCAAAGTGGGTGAAAGACATGGATGATGATGATGTGGTTCAGCTCCTGGTCTAGGAAACCAGTATGGTGTGGTGGAAACCTGGGTTGACCAGCAGTGGCTTCAGAAATTCCAAATGAGGAAACAGACCTTTGTGGAGCTGTGTGAGGAGCTTGCACCAAACTTCCAGAGCCAGAACATTCAATGCAGGGAAGCCACATTGGTGCAGAAGTGGGGGGCTATTTCCCTGTGGAAGCTGGCTACATCCATTGCAAAACACTTTGGAGTTGGCAAGCCTGCTGACAGGATTGGGCTTGGGCAGGTTTGCAAGGCAATTAACACTGTGACGTACACACAGGTGGTTGTCTTAAGAAAAGTTCCAGAAATAATAACTGGATCTGAGAGGATGGGGTTTCCAAACTGTTCAGGGGCCACCAATGGCACTCATATCTGAATACTTTGCCCACCATAACGGGCAAGTGAGTATGTGAACACAAAAGGCTACTATTCAGTCATTCTGCAATGCTCAGTGGACTACAGAGGTAGATTCATGAGAAACACTGGAAAGATTCATGACACCAGAATGCTAAGGAGATCAGGATTGTACTTGGAGGAAAAAGGGACTTTAGCCCCCAGAAATGATACTATTCTGTACGGTATGTCTGTGCCAACTGTTATTTTGGGAGACCCCAACCTTACTCTTCCTAACTTAGCTTGTGAAACCATACCCCAACACCTTAGTAAAAGGGAATTCAGTTACAAGCTCAGTAGCTGCAGAATGGTCAGGGATTGCACCTTTGGTAGGCTGAAATCTTGCTGCCTATGCACATGTTTGCCAATGTGGCTAATGCGGTTCAGATAATCATTGCCTGCTGTGTACTCCATGACATTTGTGAAGGTAAAGGGGAGTGCTTCCATCCCCAGGGAAAACAGGACAAGTCTGGTTTACAGACTCTGTACATATGCAGTGTTGTTGTAGCCGTGTTGGTCCCAGGATATTAGAAAGACAAGGTGTGACGAACTGGGACTGTTCTTAATGTGGTCTTTGAATGCTGACAGGGGAGTGTGGCTAGGATAGTCTGCATTGGGGGATGGGAGACTGACTGACGGAGAATACCTGAGCATGTAACATGAGAACCCATGAAGGGGTTAAAGGCCAGGTGACACCTTTGCCCGGGGAACTGAACAAAGGCTGTGGGAGGGGTCGCTGAAGGGGGAGTTTCAGGAGCGGGCTGGTGATGTGGCTGGGAGGCAGACAGGGCTCTGACCTCCCAAGGGGGCTGGGGTGCCCTGGGACCCTAAGATGGACCTAACTGAGGGGGGTCCTGTTGTCTGTGCCTGCAAGACCTGTCTTGGACTGTATTCCTGTCATCTAAATAAACCTTCTGCTTTACTGGCTGGCTGAGAGTCACGGTGAATCGCAGGAAGCCGGGGTTGCAGGGCCCTGAGTCCCCCACACTCCGTGACAACTGGTGGCAGTGGCGGGATCTACTGCACCCCGTGGACGGCGCTTCCTGCAGTAAGTGACTGGGGAGCAGTAAAACGAAGGGGGATTGATGGGGACCAGGCATGCTGAAGAGTCAGAGAGAGACGGTTATCACCCCTGGAAGTGTGTGACCAGCGAGAAGGACTTTTGCAGTAACAGGGTCCCCCAGGGGGATCGCAGCGAGTGGTCCCAGGGGTGGAGGAGTCTGCAGCTCGACCCTGGCAGAGAGGTGGTGACCTCGAGAAGGGCTGGCACACTAGGGGGTCTCCCTGGAAACTGTGGGGAGCGGTGAGCACCCAGGCTGTGAGTGGCCAGCAGGAAGATGTATGCCAAGCGGTTTAAGAGTGACCTGGTGGAGCTGTGCAAGCAGAGGGGGCTGCGCAGTGGGAGGCTCACCAAAGAACAGCTCATTGCCCAGCTGGAGGAGGGAGATCGCTCGAATGAACTGATCCCTGTCTCTGAGGGAAGCAGCCTGGCAGATGCAGTGCAGGCACCAGTGTCTGTCCCAGCTGGGAGTGGTCAGCCGGCTGCTGAGGGCTTCCCGAGACCCCTCCTTCCTATGCCTAGGGGAAGGGTGGGGAGGAGCCCAGCAAATACCGAGGGCGCCGTGACCCCCCCGGCCAGCAGGGGATCCTCCCGACGAAGCTCGCCGGCCAGCAGAGGATCCTCCCGGCGACGCGCGGCATCCGTGGAGCGGAACTGGCTGGAATGGGAGAAAGAGCTAAAACTGAGAGAGCTGGATGATCGTGAACAACAGAGACAGCATGAACGGGAGGAGAAAGAAAAACAAAGGCAGCATGAAGAGAGACAGCATCAGCATGAACTGGAGCTGGCAAGGCTGAGGGGCCGCGAGACCCCGGCTGCGGTGAGTGAGGGGGGACCCAGGACTGCATGGAGCTTTGATAAGTGCATCCTGGCCCCACGTAAGGAGGGGGAGGACATGGATGACTTCCTGGATGCCTTTGAGACGGCCTGCGAGCTGCACCAGGTTGATCCTGCGGACAGACTCCGGGTTCTCACCCCCTTACTGGACCCCAAAGCCGTGGCATTGTACCGCCAACTGGAAGAGGCGGAGAAAGGGGACTACGAACTATTCAAAAAGGCCCTGCTACGTGAGTTTGGGCTGACTCCGGAGATGTACCGGGAAAGGTTCCGGAGTCAGGATAAAACCCCTGAGATCTCATATCTGCAACTAGCCTTCCGCATGGAGGGATACGCCAGCAAGTGGGCAGATGGGGCCCAGACGAAGGAGGACCTGGTTAAACTGCTGGTACTGGAGCAACTGTATGAGCGGTGCCCATCCGACCTGAGGCTGTGGTTGAGGGACAAAAAACCAGAGAACCCGTGACATGCAGGCCGGCTGGCCGATGAGTTTGTAAAGAGCCGGTCAGGGCATAACAGGGAGGAGTCCCAAAGGACAGTCCCACCACAACGCAGAGAGAGAGTCACCATGGGACCTCCCAGTGGGAAAATACGGAAAACCCCCATCAGAGGGGAATATCCGGCGTCAGGGCCATCCGACCCACTCGAGGGGACCCATGGGACATGGGCTGCTATCACTGTGGCCAGAGAGGCCACATACGGGCCCAGTGCCCCAGGCTCAGGGACAGACTGAGCAGACCGAACCCACAGAGGGTTGACTGGGTAGAGACCCAGCCGGGCGAGAGGCAGCACTCCCAGGGAAGGGGGGCTGGCAGAGTACCACCTGCTAAGGAGGGAGGAGAGCTCCAGGCCAGCTCCTCTGGGGGGCTGGATGCTCCAGACTCAGGGTTTTTGGTTTATACGGTGGGCGCGGGGCTGTCCCTCCGGAGAGAGTACCTTGTTCCCCTGGAGGTGGATGGGAGGAAGGTCAATGGATACTGGGATACGGGCGCAGAGGTGACGCTGGCCCGGCCCGAGGTCGTGGCCCCAGATCAGGTGGTGCCCAACACCTACCTGACCCTGACGGGGGTGGGCGGGACACCAGTCAAAGTGCCCGTGGCGAGGGTACACCTGAAGTGGGGGGCCAAGGAGGGCCCCAAGGATGTGGGGGTACACGCGTATTTGCCCACTGAGGTGTTGATCGGGGGGGGACCTGGAGGACTGGCCAAGCAACCCCCAGGGTGCACTGGTTGTGACCCGCAGTCAGAGCCGGCGAGGGGCACTGCGCCCTGACCTTGGGGAGGGTGCCTTGCCTGAGGCGCAGGACCCTAACCTGGTGGGGAGGGAACACCCAGGGACACGGCTCAGGGAGGCTGCGGCTTCAGACCCAGCCGGCGAGAGAGAGCAGGTGGCCATCCCTGTCCCAGCTGCTGAGTTCCAGGCCGAGGTGCAGAAAGATCCCTCCTTGCGGAAGATAAGGGACCTGGCCAACCTCAGTGCGGTACAGACCAGGGGGAGAGGTGGCCGGAAAAGGTTCCTGTGGGAGAAGGGGTTCCTGTACCGAGAATGGGCTCCCACAGGGAAAATGGAGTCGGGGGGATCAGGAGGCAGCTGGTGGTACCCCAGAAGTATCGCCGCCAGCTGCTGTACCGGGCCCATGACATTCCCCTCTCAGGGCACCAGGGAACCTGACGTACCCAGCAGAGGCTGCTACGGAGCTTTTACTGGCCTGGGGTCTTTGTTACTGTCCAACAGTACTGCCGATCCTGTGACCCCTGTCAGAGGGGAAGGAAGGCCCGGGACAAGGGGAAAACGGCTTTAGGACCCTTGCCCAGCATAGAGGAGCCTTTCCGGAGGGTGGCCAAGGTTAAAAGGGGGGCTCTGAACCAAGAGAGCCCGAAGCACAGACCTCCAGACTGGAGCGCTGGGAGAAGACCACAGCCCAGTTGGAACCCCAGGGGTATTGGGGTGGGAAAAGGGCACAGGCCGCATAAACCTTCCCACATGCGAACTGCGAGTGCCATCGAGCACACCCGACCTAAGGGGGGGGCGTGAAACTGGAGGGGCCTGGTGTAATTCTCACCAAGGAATGGGAGGGATGCTGGGGCATCCATGGGAACGGGGGTAGGTTCGAACTTCCCCGGGTCACTGGTTAAAGTGACCCCGCTCAGTTCGGTCTCGAAGGGGGGAGAGATGTGACGAACTGGGACTGTTCTTAATGTGGTCTTTGAATGCTGACAGGGGAGTGTGGCTAGGATAGTCTGCATTGGGGGATGGGAGACTGACCGACGGAGAATACCTGAGCATGTAACATGAGAACCCATGAAGGGGTTAAAGGCCAGGTGACACCTTTGCCTGGGGAACTGAACAAAGGCTGTGGGAGGGGTCGCTGAAGGGGGAGTTTCAGGAGCGGGCTGGTGATGTGGCTGGGAGGCAGACAGGGCTCTGACCTCCCAAGGGGGCTGGGGTGCCCTGGGACCCCAAGATGGACCTAACTGAGGGGGGTCCTGTTGTCTGTGCCTGCAAGACCTGTCTTGGACTGTATTCCTGTCGTCTAAATAAACCTTCTGCTTTACTGGCTGGCTGAGAGTCACGGTGAATCGCAGGAAGCCGGGGGTGCAGGGCCCTGAGTCCCCCACACTCCGTGACACAAGGTGAGTGAGGTAATATCTTTTGTTGGACCAACTTCTATTGGTGAGAGAGACAAGCTTTTGAGCTTGCACAGAGCCCACACCCGAAGAAGAGCTCTGTGTAAGCTCAAAAGCTTGTCTCTCTCACTAATAAAAGTTGGTCCAATAAAAGAGATTACCTCACCTACCTTGTCTCTATAAAGGCAGCCAGACCCCACCCATGTGCACACTGGTCCTGGTTCCCAGTGGGCAAGGGAAATCAGGGATGCCATATGTGTGCATATCTTGGCACAGAAGAGAGGCAGAGAATGGCATCTGTCTGTGCTGTGAGACTCCTTCACACCCTGTGCAGATGCTGGAAAAGCACATGAGGGAGTATCTATGGGGCTATATAGCTTTGTCAGGGTTTTGTTCCCCTGCAGCGGAAGGTCATTAGCTATTCATTCCTGTGACAAAAACAACGAGTCTGGTGGCACCTTAAAGACTAACAGATTTATTTGGGCATAAGCTTTCGTGGGTAAAAACCTCACTTCTTCGGATGTTTTTGTAGATACAGACTAACACGGCTACCCCCTGATACTTGATTCCTGTGACAAGTTACACATTACAGACAATTATAACAGGGCACCTCCTGTGGGGTTAACACCTTTTGGGTTGGGTTTGTACTATGGAGTTGCACTGCTGTACTATGCTGAGTTGTAATGGGGTCATTGGGCAATGCTTTTGTCTTAACTCTCACACGCGTTTAAAAACCTCTGTTATTGGGAGCACACAATCTCTCAACAACCTTATCAACATTTGCTTTGGGCGGGGTGGAGGGTGCACCTATTTTTTTTTAATAGTTCTTTGTCACTGGTGCTAACTGCACTTAGGAGCTGTTATGGCACACTAATTGCTACTAAAGTTGAAAATGGTCAGGATTGGAGTGGGTGGGAAAGAAGTGCTTTTTAAATACTGGTTAATGGCAGATGTCTGTATTGTTAGTTGAACTGTGTTTTGTTTTCCTGCATGTGAACCAAGCCATAAAGATGCTTGTCCACCCATTTTCTGTGTTGTGAGTTCTGCTGCATTTAGAACTAGCACTGCTTTCTATTAACACCTAACACCAGCTGCACTTTCCCCATCCCTCCCCTGTGTCTTGAGGAGTTTGGATCTTTCTGAACCTGCAGGGAGGGGGCTGTTGGTGTGGGATAAACAGAAAAGTGTTTGTAGTATGATGGCACCAGACAGATGCACCATTCCAGTTCATGTGCTGTGAATCATGAGGCCCAATCCTGAACCTGAAAACATCTTACATTCATCATGCTTAGGAAGGAGGGTCCACATACAAGTCAAGGAAATGATAACATTGATTAAAAGAATTACATGAAATGTGTAAGTAAAATATTTTTCAAGAGAGATGGAAACCCAACAAAATATAATGAGACTGAATCTGTGAACAACAACCACATGTTAATGTCTCTGCATCCATCTCCTTGCCTTCTCCCTGACAAGGGGGGGAATGATGGAAGGAAACTGTTCTTGGGGGTGTGTCCTGCTTGGGCACTTGGTGGGGTTCAGGGATTCCTGCAGGCTCATTGTTCCCCTCCTGGATGCTTGGGGGAGGATGCCCCGATGAGGGGTTTCATGTGCTGCTGGATGGTGTGGTTCTGGGAGTCCTGTAGGCTCCTCCCAGTCATTCTGGGGGAAAGAGGATTGGGTCCTCCACTTCAGCAGGACCCTGGGCAGCAGCCAGAGAAGGAGGAGATGGCAGCAGTTCATGGACAGGATCAGTGGCCATGGCAGCAAGTGGACCTTAAACTCATTCGGCTACAAGTTCTATGAGCCTCTCCATTAGGGAATGCTCCTTCTTTTGTAATGTGTACTCCTGCACCATGAACTGGTTCATCAGTGTCTCTTCCTGTGGAAGAGCCTAATCCTCCCATGCCCTGAGGAACTCAAGCTGCTCCTGGTTCCTCCTGTACATACCAATGAGAAGATCCTCCAGGGCCCTTCTGTGTCTGCTTTTGTTGTCTTTGGGATGTTGCTCCTGCCCTCCCAGTAGAATGGTTTCCCTCTTGGGAGTCAAAGGTCCTGACAGTTCAAAGACAAGAGTAGCATTATATACATTTTTTCCCCCCCGCTTTGGAAGAATCCGAGAAATCCTCCAGATAACATAACTTTATTAAGGAAGGCCACAATATTGATACTTTCCAGCACTCCAGGAATGCGATAGTCTAACAATCTTTGATTCTCAGGCCACTTTTGCAGCCCATGAGGAATGAGCAGAAGTTACTAATCGTAAAATTTAATGTATTTATGCTTTTAAAAATGTAAAAAGTCTATAGTGTCTCAAAGGGGTGACAGGTGGCAGTTCTTCCAGAGGCTATATTACCAGTATGCAATTTCTTCTTTAAAGGCTGGGCAACTTCTGGAGAACACAGCAATTTTCATGGTACCAGAATGGAAAAGAGAGGTGACTTTCCAATCCTGTGAAGGAGACCCAGCAATCTACACCAGAGAGATGTTTCTGCTAACGGACACCCCACTACATATTGTGAATGGAGGGGTTTGGTCAGCTATGAAGGTGACCAAGCAGATTTGTGCTGCTGTTGAACATCAAGACCCAGCTGAAGTTTCTGCTACACCAGAAGTTTGCTGAAATATGTTTACAGGACTGGGAGACAATTCAACTGGAAATTGACTATATTCTCAGCTAAGATCTGGAGTTTCCATGCAAAGGTAGATGCAAACCAGGAACACCATCTACCCCATCGGCATCACTAGAAAATCCAGCCCCTGTGCCTGCCTCACAATGGTGAAATGGACAGGGAAAGAAAGACATCACAACTTTATTTTATTTCCCAGAGTCTCAGATGGGCACCACAAGCCCCTCACCTCTCCACCACAAAGGGACATCATACTGTGTTTGACTTCTATATCTTCCAGGGCATTCACTGAGGTCCCTGCTGTCGCCTCACCCTGGCTCTTTTTGGCATCCTGTCAGACAATGAGGCTGCTAGGCTTAACGAGGGGGTTGTGAGCCACTTGAGACTCTGTACTGGGAGCCCTGACAGCACCTGGTCCAGCTCATCGTAAAAGGGGTATGTATGATGAGCCCTCACGGAGCAACTGTTGAAGTCTTTTGCCCTCTGTTCAGGAGTCTCAAGTGCTTGATGCATTCCCAGTACTGGGCTGGAGTCTACTCAATGCCCACCCACTCCAGCCTCCATGAAATTTTCTGGTAGAGGTGTATTTTCTTGCCACGCTGGGCAAAGTCATGGAGGATGGTGTATTCCAACCAAACAGTGATCAGCACACAGGTGTGGCCGGCTAGCCAGATGTCTGCTCTCGGAGGAGGATCCATGTTCACCTGTCCTGATCTGCAAAGAGTGCAGTGGAAAGCAGTTCTGATGTGGTCAACTCAGCTCTCTACTACCAGTGGCAGTGTGTGTATGTGGGGGGACAGGGACCTTTATAGATTGGGTAAGGGCAGGGCCGGCTCCAGGCACCAGCTTAGCAAGCAGGTGCTTGGGGCGGCCACTCCGGAGGGGGGCGGCACGTCCAGCTATTCGGCGGCGGGTCCCTCACTCCCACTCGGAGTGAAGGACCTCCCGCCGAATTGCCACCAAAGTGCCGCAGATCGCGATCGCGGCTTTTTGGGGGGGGCTGCAAAAACCCTGGAGCCGGCCCTGGGTAAGGGTCAGGAAGACAAGAGTTCAGTGCATTGTAGGAGGAGGACTATTGAAACTTGACACCTGGTACACACCCCTTACTCCATGCAAACTGGCATGGGTACAGAACTATGCCACAGCCTGAAGTGTATACATGCCCCCACCCCTCAGGCATGTTAGTTTACTCACCCTCTCTTTGCCTTCAGACATGTGCTTCTGGGGTTTAGATGTGGAAAATGGGGGGTTATAGCCCAATCATGTGTACAGACATGTGTACAGTAGCTAGTGTATACGTCACCTCAGATTGGAAGATTATAAACATGGGATTATCAGGATTTCACTACAGAAGCAGAAGGAAAAGTTGAGCAGCAAGGGAAGAACACACACACCTTGACTAATAGTAAAGGAAACTGAGGGGGGGAAATTGGCCAAAATTTGTTTGTATAAACATTCTCCCTTTACTTTTGCTCCTTTAGCAAAGTCCCCTTGAACTGGTTTCCCTTTGTATTTTTCTCTGTGTGGCTCCCCTTTTTCCTTCTGGAAAACATAGTTTACCTAGCCCAGCAGCCATAGCGTTCTACTGATCATGTCTAATTTCAAATCTCAGATTAACGATCTGCTAAATGTAACACCACCCATTGGTTTAAAGGTCAGTGCAGTTCAACAGCAACTGTCAAGGAAGTTAAACTTTGTCCATTTTTTGCAGTCACAAGAGAAGAGGCAGTAGTTCAATATGCGGAGCTTCAGAGCTGGTTGGAGAAATACAGGCCTGATCAGCTTTCACAAAGTGACCATCCAGGTAATTTTCTATTTCTCATCATGATAGGAGTATTTTGGCTGGTTTCTGAACTGGAAATCACATAGGTCATCTGGATCAAGATTTTTTTTCCCACCCGGGTCTTGACTGGTTCGAAAATGTTCTTTTTGCAATTCTGGTTTTGGGAGTAATAATCACAATTTATTCATGTTAATACACAAAGGCATGCATTACAACATCAGAGGGAATGCTAGAGCATATATTAAGGTATGCTATTAATTAAAAATATTTAAACTAAAAGGTTTTCTGGAATAGCTGCAGTTCCTAATATTAAACATTTTAATGTGTTAGCAATGTTTGATGGTTTCAAGGGGAATGTATTTACTGAGAGAGCATGAGGAGAGAGCATTCTACATGGGCAGAGCTTTGCAACTGATGGATATCTCTATCTGCACAGAGCCCCGTTGAAGTAAATATTGGCTCATGTGTGTGCAGTTGCAGGATTGGGGTCTATGTCTCTACATTATGCCATTCTGGATGTATGGGTGTGCTCATTTGATGAGTTTACTGCCTATATAGATAAAGTCACGATTTGTCCAGAAGCACAGATGTCTTATACCACAACTTTTGTACTGTTAAAGTGAAATGAATTATATTAAAGAAATAGAATGAATTAAAAAATGCTGTATGTGCCTTTAAGTAGAAATGAGAAATGCTGCAAGCCAGGGGGCAGGAAAGCAGACATTAACTGCTTAATGAATTGCTCCACTTAAGGGCAATTGGTGAAGCATTAGCCTTAGATCGATAAGAGTTAATAAGGAAGCAGGATATGCATATTGTGCCCTATGCAAATTTTACAATTTTGCTCTCTCTGTCCCTTTGTTTAGTTCGCACCCTTTTATCTGTATAAATAAGACTGTTTGAAGCTTGCATGGGGGCTCACATTATCTGAATGTATTAGCAGAGCGCTGTGCTAATAAAACAGAGTGGTCTGACAAACTATGAGTCCTGAGTCTAACTTTGACAATTTGGAGGTCCCACTGAGATGGCAACCATCTTCACTGGGGCCGTGTGATTCCTGACCATTTTTGTAGGATGACCGTGGCAGCCGGCACCTGGGCATTTGGCCCGAGCGGTGGTCCTCCTGAACGGAAGGGCGCACGACCACAGTGAGGTCTACGCCATCGAACCTGTTGGTTCCCACTCTGTTCTGGTAGGGATCCCGGGATCTGACATCAGGAATCTGGTCAGGTAATTATTTCTGTGTTTTGTCCGGACTGAGGACTGTCCTGTCTCTGTGTCTATCCGTCCTCCTGTGGAGTGTTTGAGTCTGGGTGCCATCTCCGTCCGGGGATCGGCCGACCAAGGGGTTCCTGTCCCCGCGGTCTGAGTGAGTGAAATCTGCACAATCGCAGCCGCACCGCACCTTGGGTAAAACCCTTGGTGTGAAAGCAAGGGCGATTGAGGCAGTAGCCTGTGGGCTCCTTTTGTGTGTTGCACCGGGCATCGCTCTGACGAACCCGAATTTCCTTCTTGTGTGATTGGTGTGTGTAAAATCCTCCTGTATGGGTAACCAGACATCTAAGTCGGGACAGTTCCCTAAAGGAACGCCGGCTCAGTTTTAGGAAGGGTCCGGACTCCTGTAAATTTCTGGAAAAATGGTCTAGGCTAACTCAGGGAGATCCCAAAACTCAGTGGCCACTGTTAAAATCTTGGAACAAGGACCCAGTGGACATCTTAAAAGACAAACTCAGCCAATCTAAAACTAAATTGGAAAAGGAGAGGTTAATTGTTTCATGCAGTGGTGGGAAGAGGCAAATCGTAGGTGGACAAAATCAAAACTCGCCTCTCTCAAATATTCAAATAATAAGTTAAAAGCTTTATTAAAAGCCTCCTCTCCCACCACCAGACCAAGTGCCCCCCCTTTACCCCGTTCTCCGGAAAAAAAAAAAAACAACAACCCCGGATCGATCCCAAACCCCTCCATACTCCCATCTCATTGTAAAAAGGACAAAAAGCCCCTTGTTCTGTTCCCCTTCATGGTCTGCCTCAGAAACTGATTCTTTAGTGTTCCACTACCAATTCAGCAAGGAGGGTGGGCTCCTCAACTAGCCCTCACCCTTCCTGGTCCCTTTCCTTAAACATTTCTTTCAAAATAGTGAAATGACCACAATATCACTCACAAAAACGGTTCATTGGAAAAAGCAGGATCGGGCCCAGACAAGCAGGCAAGTAACAGATAAAGAAACTGAAAAACAGGTTGGAAGCCCTAAGGGCATAGTGTCAGGAGTAAGTGCAAGCATGAATCCCTGGAACAATACTTAAAATGGTGAAATCTGAGTTGATAAAGGTGTCATTTTGGGAAATAAACAAGTGATTTAAGGAAAGAGTGAAAAGTTAACTCTACAGAGGCTGAAAAGAATTAAGCAGTTAAACCTTGTAAAAATGTTTAAAAGGACCTCGTTAAAAGAATTCTTGGTTTCTTTGCAGCCATTCTGAAGGAAAAATGGGCCCTTTTCCAAAAGAATGTCTGTAAATAATCCAGGTAAAGAGACTATCTAATTAAAATCATTTGACTATGGACAATTGAGTCAAATTTGCTAAAAGAACATAGTGGGGGTTCTATTGGAACTTAACTGCCCCAAATGTATAAAATTAATGTAATCTACGTACAGTTATGTAAAAACAAAGCAGTGTAAAAGGGATGTTAAGTAAAAGAAAATGTGTATGTATCTGTCTGTCTGGGGCAATATGTGAGGTTTGTAAAACTCCTGTTTTGTAGGTTTAAGATAAATTGGTTTTGTTTTGTTTATAATGCCACTAAAAATCCATTTGACTCTTTAATTCAAAGTTGCAAAACTGACAGACCTTTTTGCCAGACATAGATAATCAGTGTTGGTTGGCTTTGGGATTTGGTAGTTAACCCTTAAGGGGTAACTTGATTCTGTTAGGTAAAAAGCAAGTCCTTACTCACCTCTCCAGCACCTGAGTTCGTGCGGAGTTGGTATGGGGCTCACAATCTGTCAGAGACCAGACACCAATTCGTTGATCAACGGGCTCACACTATCCTTAGCTTAAAAGGCTTCGGAGTAAGTGTGGCGAGTTTATTAGGGGTGAGCATCAATATTTATACACAGAAGTAAACAAAGTGATTAACAGATCATAATGGTCATGCATAATCAATCAAGATTCTACAGGATAAAACAGGTTAAAATGTAAACTTAAAAAGACAAAAGGGGAGGTGACTACTTAAGGGGAGGGGGGGGGTGTCATGAGTAGTTAGCAGGTCAGAGCTTTGATTAAAACTTTCAGACAGAGACATCAAGTCTGGGTTAAGTTTAAGCTCATCAAAAGTTCAGACTCAACATTCCTCCATTTGTAGCTTTGGGATAACTATTTACCAAAAGCTACACCTCATTTTAAGGAGCCAAGGGCCGCTTGGCAATTTCAGCCTGGGCCAACTCGAAGAGAGTAAGGCCTTTGGCTGAAGTAGGAAAAGAATAAACTGACCCACATGAGTCTATGAGGGAGGGGACACACTGAATACAGCAACACAGTATTATAAGGATTACTATGGCCCCAACAATACCCACCAAGAGTTTTTTAACCCACCCAAATCCAGGCAGCCAATTTCATAAGGCTCCCCACCAATCATAAGGTGGCTGGCCAGAGGAGTAGTTCTTAGCCATTTCCCTTAGATGTTTGGTACGCTGAAAAGTGTCAGGGTAGGTGTCATTTACAAAAACACAACATTCTTCATTTATGAGGGCGCAAGTTCCTCCCTGGGCTGCTAACATTATGTCTAAAGCCATTCGGTTTTGCAAAGCTAACTGGCGCAGCTGGGACATTTCCCCGGCCTGATTCTTAAATAGGGTCACAGTTTTATTGGTTAAAGATTCTAGTAGTTCCTGTAGACGGATGACACCACCCCTTAAGCTAATGAGACCAGCCCACCGCTGCCACGACAAACCATCACGGATATTAATATCTCTGAAGGTTTCACGGATGTTACGAACGTGGGGAAAATGAGGGGGAGTGAGGGAGATGCGAGAAGGCAGTGTTAGCCACGCTAAATAACATGACCCTGCCCAATCAGGGGAGAGAAAGTAATAAGCTTTGGGCCCGCACACCCAGTATGTTCCATACAGTGCGTTTCGGGTATTCCATTTCTCAAAGTAGGAGGTAACCCACCACCCATTGGACCACTGTTCCCCTGGTAATGCAGAGGGGTCATTGTGCGAACTGCAGAGGCACAATTTGTTAGTGGTGTTTTCAAAGTGCAGTGTAGTACTGCTTGAGCAGTTGTAGAAGGCAATCGTGTATCCCTTAACAATTAGTTGGACACCCTCGTGATCTGAGCAGGGCTTCTTAAAAGCTGACTCTGAAGGCTTGCCCACCCATGAAAAAGTTGGATCGGGGTGAGGGATCCACATATGGGATAAGTGGGATGCGCAAGGCTTGAAGCCAAGATTTTTACTAAAGGCGGTGCCATTAAAATACATGTTGCATTTACTTGTTCCCACAAAAGTTGACCCCTTTTCTTTAACAAAACAGTGATCCTGTCTGATTGGTTACCCTGAGATATCTGTTAATTGGCACTCCTGTTTTGTCCCATGTAAGATTGTGTTGGACTGGATCTTTTACTCTAGCCGGTGGCATCCAAGTCATATTAGCAGTGGTCAGAGGAATGGGTGTGAAGGGGAGTCCCTGTTCTGCATTTACTGGAAATTGAGTACATACCCAGCAATTACTTCTATTTCCTAAAATACGAGTTTTAACCTCGTGGGAATATCTAATAAAAGCATTATCTTCATAAGCAGAAAATAAACTAAAAAGGCATAATAAAAAACACAGTTGTCAGAATAAAAGGTCCTCTCATTTTTTCCGAGTCAATTTAAGTCTGATGTCTGAAAGAGGTAAGCTGGTCCACTGGTCAGAGGCAGTGTCCTCAGTGGTGGCAAGAGCTGCTGGTCCGTCACTGTGGTCCACTACGGCTGGCTTGATGTGGGAGTGGTGGATCCAGGATTTGCGTCCTTCCAGGAACACTGCAGTCTGGGTTGTTAAAAGAACCTGGTGGGGTCCAGTAAACCTCGGCTGGAGGGTGTCGCCATGAACGAACTTTTTGGCCCAGACGAAGTCCCCTGGTTGGAACGGGTGGATCTGTTCTTCCAGTGGCACGGTCTGGGAAAACTGCGAGGCTTTCCAAAGGGTACGGAGGCGAGCCTGTAGGGAGAGAAACTGGCACGCGGTCATATGATCCCCTCCCAATAGTGAAACATCAGCACGTGGTAGCGCCCCACCTTTGAAAAGGGGGGTGTCAATCCCAATACACAGTTTGGGCGAGTACGAAGGTGAAACAGGACCAAGGGAAGTACCTGAGGCCACTTTAACCCTGTTTCCTGACAGTATTTAGCCAATGTAAGCTTAAGCTCCCTATTCATACGCTCAACTTTCCCGCTAGACTGGGGGTGGTAGGGTGTATGAAAGGAGTGTGAAATGCCCAGTCCTTGTTCTAAACGGCCAAGGACATGACCAGTAAAGTGGGGTCCGCAATCTGAGTCAAGCACGAGAGGGATGCCAAAACGGGGTACAATGTCTCTAAGGAGAATCTTCGCCACTGTGGCAGCAGTACAATTAGCAGTAGGAAAAGCTTCGACCCATGAAGTCAGAGGGCAAACCAAAACAAGGAGGTGCTTTTTCCCAAAAGCCATTGGCATATCTGCAAAGTCAATTTGAAGATGTTGAAATGGAGCAGCAGGCGGAGGTCTTCCACCCTTAATTTTGTTAAGAGGCGGAGCAGGTCCATTACGCTGACATGTGCTGCATGCTTTCACTATTGACAGGCAGTAGGGTTGAATGCCTGGAGCATACCAAAAGCGAGCAATGGTGTCCACAAGGGCGTGCGTGCCGTAGTGACCCCCCTTATCATGCTGCCAGCGAACTGCCACGGGGTATGTGGAGCGAGGGAGGCAGGCTCGGCCATCCGGCATAAGCCAGGTCCCTTTGACCAGAGTGGCTCCGAGGCTCTCCCACAACTGTAGTTCAGCAGCGGGTACTGGTACGGGGTGCGGTGGAGTAAAGGAGGAGGTTACAATAGCCAACGTGGGCATGGCTAAGGGTAAGACGGCAGCCGTCTTGGCGGAGGCGTCAGCCAGGGCATTCCCACGGGTGACGGGGCTATCATCTTTAGTATGGGCCCGGCAGTGAACTACAGCCAGGACCGAGGGTTCTTGGAGGGCGTCCAAAAGCTTGTGGATGAGGGGGAGGTGCTGAATGGGTTTACCGGCAGCTGTCTGGAAACCTCGAAACTTCCAGAGGTGGATGTGACAATGCACAACTCCAAAAGCATACTTGCTATCAGTAAAAATGGTAACGGTCTTACCAGCGGCCAACTGGCAAGCTCGGGCCAGGGCATAGAGTTCGGCGGCTTGGGCTCCCCAGTTGCCTGGTAGTGAGGCGGCCTCTTGAATGTCCCATTCAGAGGTGACTGCATAACCGGTGAAACGCTTGCCATCAACATAGAAGGAGCTTCCGTCTGAGAAGAGGATGCAATCAGGGTTGTCCAGTGGCACGTCAAACAGGTTGTTCCTTATCTGTAAGATGCTATGAACTACTTCCACACAGTCGTGCTGATCCTGGAGGACTGGCAGGTCAGGAAGCAAGGTAGCTGGATTAAGGGGCCCACACCTTTCAAAAATTAGGTTAGTGTCTTCTAAGAGTTCGGCCTCTAGCTGTTGCTGATGATGGGCCGAAAAGACTTGGGTTGTGCCCCTACGCAGAAGGGCTGACAAGGCATGAGAGGTCCAAACCGTGGTAAAATGACCCAGGGTCAGGCTCTTTGCCTTTGTGATCAGCAGGGCAGCTGCTGCCAGAGTCTGGGTGCAGGATGGGGTTCCCTGAGCGACAGGGTCGATCTGCTGAGAGTAAAAAGCAAGCGGGAAATGGTGGGGCCCGCTCAGCTGGGTAAGGACGCCACTAGCAATTCCGACCCTCTCGTGGACAAAAAGGTGAAAGGGTTTGCTGTAATTGGGGGGGGTGGAGAGTCATGGAGGAGGCCACACTGTCCTTGAGTAACTGAAAGGCTTGGATCGTGTCTGGGGACCACTGCAGAGGGTCAGGAGCAAGGTTAGCAGTGAGTCGGTGGAGCGGTTTGCTTAACTCCCCGCAGGACGGCAACCAGGGGCGACAGAAGCCAATTAATCCTAAGAAACCTCGAAGTTGTTTCTTGGTGTTTGGCAGAGGGCAGTTTTGGATAGTCTTTATGCGGACTGGGTCCATTTGTCTCCCCTCTGGGGTTAACAGGAAGCCCAGATATCGGACCTTCTGTGAGACCCACTGAATCTTGTTAGGGTCTACCTTGTGGCCTCTGGTGTGTAGGTATAATAAAAGTGCCTTACCATTGATGCGGAGGGCAGCTTCTTCGCGGTTACCTAATAGGATGTCATCTACGTATAGGACTAACGTGGATCCCTGCGGACTGGTGAAGCCTTCCAAGTCGTGGCGGAGGCATTGGCTGAAAATCGTGGGGCTGTCTCTGTATCCTTGAGGAAGTCGTTGCCAGTCATAACTTTGTCCCTCCCAGGTGAAACCAAAGAGATACTGAGAGTCTGGGTGCACAGGCATGCTGAAAAAGGCTGATTTTAAGTCAATAACAGTGAACCACTCAGCATCCCAGGGGATTTGGCTGATGATAGTAGCTGGATCAGGAACTACTGCATGAAGAGGGACCACATACTGATTAACAACCCGTAGATCCTGTACAAAGCGCCAACGAATAGGGTCTCCGTCCTTTTTAGGAGGCTTTTTGACAGGCAGTATAGGGGTGTTACAGGGAGTGCGCTGAGGGCAGACTAGCTTTTGTGCAATGAATCCCTTGATAATGGGGCGGATGCCCTCCCGGGCTTCCAGCGACAGGGGGTATTGAGGGACTGACGGGGGGGTTAAGGAGGGCTTCACTTGAATCCTTACTGGCTCTGCCGAAAGGAGCAGGCCAACATCAGTGTCAGAAATTCCCCAGAGGGTTAAAGGCAAGTCAGTGAGGTCAGGGGAGAGAGGGGGGGGGGTTCCCAATTACCCTGAGTTGGGGCCGAATCTCCTAACACTGTCATCAATAATCCTACCCCTTCAGGAGTGCAGGTTAAAGTAGCCTCAAGCTTACAGAGTAAATCCCGGCCCATCAAAGGGATCGGACAAGCTGGGGAAAAAAGAAAACGGTGAGAAAAACATTTATCAGCATAAATAACATTTAGAGGCAAAGTGAGTCCCAGAGACTGCCCTCCACCCCAGTTGCAGTTTTAACCTCAGAGGATAGCCAGGGAGAGGGGGCATGATTTAAAAGAGAGAAAGTAGCTCCAGTATCAATGAGGAAAGAGACAGGCAGTCCTTGGACTGAAAGGGTTAGAAGAGGCTCTTTGCTGGGAGGGGAGAAAGTGAGGAAGGAGCCGGCTAAAGACATTAAGGAAATAAGACCATCACATTGTTTGCCTTCGCCCCCGGGGTACTGTCATTGAGGAGGCTGAGTTTGCTGCAGCTGCTGCTGTTGCCCGTAGTTGATCCAGGCCTGGGGAACGGGCTGGGCTGGTGGTGCAGGGGCGTATTTGTCCCTGGTGTAAGTATCTGCGGATGCGACCGGACCCTCTGGGCGTCCCCAGGGGAGGGATATGCATCCTGCTGCATTTGCTTGATCTTTTGCCTAGTAATTACTCCTCCCGAGGTGTGCCCTTCCATTTCCCCCTTATCCCTCTGCAGAGATTCCGATCTGGAGTCCTGCAGATTCCCCTCTGCACTCTGGAGAGAGTCCCCCTGCGGAGGACTAGGGGCAGGCGCAGTGGGGACCAACTGACGAGTCAAAACACGCCGTGGTTTACACCCTTCATTGAAATAACATGGAGGGGATTCACTCTCGGGAGAATACCTGACTGCCATAATTTTTAAAGATTTCCACAGCTCTGCTGCTGTGTCCCAACAAAACCAGTAACATAACTGTCCCGGATGGTCTTTTTCGATCTGGCTCCTTACTCCTCTTAAGGCAGCCTGTTCGAAAGAGCCATACGAAGGCCACCTCATCTCCGGGTCGGCCAATACCGCGGTATACCCAGTCCAATTCCTTACACACAGTGTGTACAACTTCCTCCTAGACATTCCTGTCTGTACTGGGAGTTTCCCTTCGTTCCATAATTTATTTACAATCCCCAGCGGACTCTCAAGAGGCACGCTAGTCCCTTAACCCATGGTGTCTGACAGGAGCCCTCCAACTGGCGTTTATCCTGCTGTCCAGTACACGACCCCTCAATATTGAATTGGCTGGGAGAAATCTCCCGTGGCACCTGCCAATTCATATATGAGTGGTCCGACCACTGGACAGAGGCACCGCACCAGAAGGAAATCCCGGACAAGCCCCCAAATTGTTAGGTAAAAAGCAAGTCCTTACTCACCTCTCCAGCACCCGAGTTCGTGCGGAGTTGGTATGGGGCTCACAATCTGTCAGAGACCAGACACCAATTCGTTGATCAAGGGGCTCACACTATCCTTAGCTTAAAAGGCTTGGGAGTAAGTGTGGCGAGTTTATTAGGGGTGAGCATCAATATTTATACACAGAAGTAAACAAAGTGATTAACAGATCATAATGGTCATGCATAATCAATCAAGATTCTACAGGATAAAACAGGTTAAAATGTAAACTTAAAAAGACAAAAGGGGAGGTGACTACTTAAGGGGAGGGGGGGTGTCATGAGTAGTTAGCAGGTCAGAGCTTTGATTAAAACTTTCAGACAGAGACATCAAGTCTGGGTTAAGTTTAAGCTCATCAAAAGTTCAGACTCAACAATTCTTTACAAAATTTAAAATGTTTTCAAATAAAGACCAAGTCATGGCTGCAGCAAGGCAGTCAAAATCAGAAGAATAGGAAGAGATTCTGGATTCTTTGTTTGTTTGTTTTTATAACAAAATAGCAAATGAGAGCTGTAGTAAAAGAATAAAGACAGTGCCCCTCTGAAGCAACAGCAGGGGTGAGGTGCACAAAACAAAAAGAGTATCAGAGGGGTAGCCGTGTTAGTCTGAGTTGTAAAAAGAAGAAGTGAGGTTCTTACCCACGAAAGCTTATGCTCCCAATACTTCTGTTAATCTCAAAGGTACCACAGGACCCTCTGTTGCTTAAAACAAAAAGAAGCAATGTTAGAAACACCAAGCCTTAAAATGGCTCTGTGTAATCAGACTGTCACTTTGATAAGGGTACATAAAACTCTGAGAACAAAAGAAACAGTTACACCTTATGTAAAAATTAATATGGCTAATGTTTTAAAAGTTAAAGTATAGAAGGAATGTGCAGACATTTGCAGTGTATATTATAGAGGGGGGTAAAAGAAATGCAAACAAAACATGCTACTTAATTAAAATCCTATTAGGGCTCCAAAGGAGCCACAATAGACTGTTTTCTTTTTCAGCTCCGTGTGTGTTTTGGAAGCAAGAGTTAAAAGTAATCAACACTCTGGTAAAAGTTAATTGTGTTCCTTTTAAGACAGAGTCTCTGAGCTCTGCTGATGGCTTTGAATCCAAAAGCCAAGCCTGTGTTGATGCAAATTACCTAACTGATAAAGGAAGTGAGAGAACTGCCAGCACAAAGAAGTTGCAGATAAAGAACATACCTGGTCAGCAAACAAATTGTCTAAATAAAAGGCACGGTATAACAAGATACCTTTAATTAAGATAAATTTAATGTTAATAAGTACCCCTGTAACAATGTATAGTGTGTATGATTTTTGGAAAAATCCTTTATGGTAATGATGCTTTTCAGCTGTTACCTGTGAACAAACTTAAAGCTTAACACAGCAGGAAAGACATTGTAAACTTGGTCTGCTGTAAAGGAAAAACTGAGGTACACCACCTCATGGATTTAATGACTGAACAGTGGGATAATTTCCCCATAACTCTTAAAAGATAGAAGCCATTGAAACCTGGCCTGCCTATAGAACAAAAACACAGGAAAATATGGAGGTAATTCCTCTTGTTTTGCCTGCAATCAGCAAGGGTATTTGTGAAAGAAAGGAATATTTTAAGCAATAATGAATGCCACCCCAAAAGGGGTAGAAAAATGTTATTTTTGTTTTTCAGAAAAAGCTAATACCAGCTACAGGACAACCTAATACAGAAACAAATAAAAGTGGGTATGTTTATCCATGCCTGTTGCTCCAAAGCCCTGTAGTAAAGACATCTCACTAGGATCCTGTATGTGGGATAAAATGAATAATGAGACCAAAGTATGGTTTCAGAGTAGCAGCCGTGTTAGTCTGTATCCGCAAAAAGAACAGGAGTACTTGTGGCACCTTAGAGACTAACAAATTTATTAGAGCATAAGCTTTCGTGGGCTACAACCCACTTCTTCGGATGCATATAGAGTGAAACATGTATTGAGGAGATATATATACACACATACAGAGAGCATGAACAGGTGGGAGTTGTCTTACCAACTCTGAGAGGCCAATTAAGTAAGAGAAAAAAAACTTTTGAAGTGATAATCAAGATAGCTCAGTACAGACCAAAGTACTGTATAATGGGGTATGTGTATGTGTTAATTCTTGGGGAAAAGTGTTTTAAAAGAATGGAAGTGTTAGCAACCTTCCAATAGACAAATGTAAATGTAATGTAAGTACTGTGTTTACAAAAGGTAACATAGTTCCTAAAACAAACAAAAAGGCAATGTGGGAAACCGAACCATTCATATTAAACATGCAAATGGCAACATGTTAAGAATTGCCACTGCAGAAAGACATAACAGCTTACCATTGGTATAACATTTTCTGAATGGTCTCCCACAACTAATGGCATACTAATGTTACTAACCCTAATTGTTTTTGGTTTTAAATTGTATGTGGGTTTAATTGGAATGTTTGAAATGTGCTGTTGGATAAAACAAATGTATGCAAAGCTAGAGCCACAGGCCCAAATCACCTCCCAGTATTTTCTATTACATGGACTAAATAAGAAGTGACACTGGCGATTAATAATCTTAGTGTCAAAAGGGGGATATGTAGGAGCAAGATTTTATAATGTCCCATAAGAATTAATGTATGATTTGATTTCATCCTGTCAGCCACCCTTTTTGAATAGCAGAAAGGAATGACAGACCAGAACAATCCTTATGACTGATTATGGTCACCCTTTTGTTTTAGAATAAGTTATAATGTATACTATGGTTTCCTATATGTATTACAAAGTAGGCACTCTAGTTATATATACATTTCTTTGTTTTAAGGTTTAGTAAGTAAGAAACAGGATTCTCTATTGTGTCTATGTTAAGTAGATTAGAGGAACATTAAAGGCCTGGGTCTCAATGTAAATTGTCTTGGTTATTGATTGTAAAACTTAGCAAGGTTTAATTTGCAATGCCTTTTTGCTCGATATAAAATACTACTGTTTGTATTCTCAATCTGTTTGTGTGAATGAGGAATGTATGCATCAGAAAAAGATAAGGTGTGAAGGCCATTGTTATAGCCAGAGTCAAGGAAAAAGAAGTAAAGAGACTTAAAGGACATCAAAGAATCATCAGGTACTGCTTACTATCCAGACGGCTGTTAAACTGTCTGGCATCACAGCGTGGATACATGCTTCGCAGTGTAAGAAGGCACCACCTCCAGCAAACCAATCACCTCAGGACCACACAGAGTTAATTTTGACTCCAGAAGAAGACGTAGAGGAACAGCCTGCAATACCTTACCATCTACGCTCTCGTAAGGGTTGCCAGAAGCAGACGACGACCTAAAGCAAGGCCCAAAAAGAAGCAGTAGTGAGCCTAGCGCCTGCTGCCTGGTGGATGTAAAACCGTGACTGCGGTTCCCTCAGTTGAGGTTGTCAGAACCAGAAGGGCCTTGCCTCCAACATGTGCCTCTGGTGGCGCCTGTTCCTCGGCTGCTGGTGTCTTAAGGTCTGGGGAGTCCACAATGACAATTCTTTTATCCAGCAGCAAGTGTGGATAGCTCAGACCCTTAATATCTCTAATTGCTGGGTCTGCAGCCACATCCCAGCCCACTCTCAAGCTGGTGTTCCTGTCCTGGCAAACCCACTCAGTTCCCCAGACCTCACTGGAGGACCTCATCCGTTTAACAAAACATGGAACAGCAATGACACTTGGGAGGCGGTGGGAATAAATGTATCTAAATGGATAAGTGTGTTGGAGGGAAAAGGTCATTGGTATTGGGTGTGTAATGGGACAGGGCTGGATCTGGGAAAAAGCCGTTGCCTTCAGCATATTGTGGCCAATGGTGTATGGGATTATTCGAACTAAAAAGTGGCGGGCTGGGTATGGGAATATGAATTTTTTCTTGACCTGAGGATCAAACAGAAAAATCAATTTCATGTTCCCCCTACAGTAACCTTAGTGAAAACAATACAATCTTTCAACACCATGCAAAAAGGCTCCTAAGGTTACAAGCAGTAGTTGAAATAATGGCAAATGAAACCAGAGAAAGTTTAAGAGCCCTAGCCAAAGAAACAGGGGCGATCCGACAGATGGCCCTCCAAAACCGTCAGGCATTGGACATAGTGCTGGCGGCCAAAGGAGGGACCTGTGCTCTCATTGGAAAAGAATGTTGTGTGTTCATACCTGACACCAATGAGGTAATAGATCGCGCTAGTCACTTAGAACAAATCGCATATCTTCCCCATGAAAAGCCGAGTTCTTTATGGAAGTGGCTAAGTAACCTGTTCAATTTCTCTGGCATAGAAAACTGGTTGTTTCAGGGAGCCCTGACTATCCTGTTTGGAATCCTAATGATTTTTGTATGTTTTCAGTTAATCTCCTGTTGTATCCAGAATTGTGTAAGGTATGCCACCCAGGTGACTGCCCCAAAACAGAGTGCTAATATGATGATTTTAAAATATCACTGATGAACAAAGAGATAAAGAATGATTAATATGTGGAACCCAGTAATTGTTGGTCTTTGCGTAAGCTTGATCAAAAGGAGGGATTGTGAAAGTGAAATGAATTATATTAAAGAAATAGAATGAATTAAAAAATGCTGTATGTGCCTTTCTTTAAGTAGAAAGGAGAAATGCTGCAAGCCAGGGGGCAGGAAAGCAGACATTAACTGCTTAATGAATTGCCCCACTTAAGGGCAATTGGTGAAGCATTAGCCTTAGATGGATAAGAGTTAATAAGGAAACAGGATATGCACATTGTGCCCCATGGAAATTTTACAATTTTGCTCTCTCTGTCCCTTTGTTTACTTCGGGCCCTTTTATCTGTATAAATAAGACTGTTTGAATCTTGCAGGGGGGCCTCACATTATCTGAATGTGATAGCAGAGCGCTGTGCTAATAAAACAGATTGGTCTGACAAACTATGAGTCCTGAGTCTAACTTTGACAGTACCAACACTCTTGATTTTTGTTTTGTCCAAGAGACCCTTTTATTTAAAAACTTCAAATGTTAATCCACCATATAATTTGGAGAAAAAAAAACCTCTATTGCCTTTGTGCACATTACTGCAGCAGTGATTATTATTCCTAATTAGAGATGGATCAGAGCCACAAAATATGGAACCAGATTTACATTTTCCCAAAACTCTGGGGACATCTGATTTTGGTTGAGCCCATCACTGCGAAAGGGGCCAGCTACAAAATGTTGGCCTCGTCAAATTTGCACCAGTTTAACTTAAATTGGTTTTTAAACTGATTTAGTTAAACAGGTGCAAAACCCCTTATTTTGGATGCTCTTATTTCAGCTTAAAATTGGCTTATTTCAGTTTAGTTTAAACCAATTCCTTACTGACTTAAGATAAACTGAAATCAGAGTATCCACACAGCTTTTTGTACCTATTTAACGCAATGGGTTCAAAATCAGAGCTTTAGTTAAACTAGTGTAACTTTCTCATGTAGACAAAGCCTCACTTCAGCTCTGAACTTCCTCAAGCGTGGGTTGGTTCCGATCTGCAGCTATGGTTTGGGCCCCACTCTGTTTCGAATGGAAATAACAGTTTTTGGTACTCGACCATTACAAATGTGTATTACTTGTATCTTCATTGCACTAGATCACATGCTTTTATGCAAACTGTGAAAATTAAATCCAAGATATTGCCTTCATTAAGGTATAAATGAAACCATTTGCTGTGCTCATGAAGACATTCTCCGCCTGCTTTTGGCATAAAAATGTGTGTTTTACATCCCATCTTGGCACATACATCTCCTGCCTTCCAATTATGAATGCCTTGGGGTGACCAAATAAGCAATCATTCTAGCTGCTCCTGGAAGAAGACACTGCTGCACTGCATTATTTTTTCTGATGGATGTATATTCCCAATAAGCATAAATAGACTTTACGTCAGCAGCATCTGCATCAGCAGGGATTTAAAAATTGGGTCAGGCACTTTGCTGGATTGAGGGAGGGAAGGGGGTGAGGAACTTGTGTGTGTATGAATGTGTGACCGTCTATACTTCATTTCCCCCCTCAAATTCCCCACTGTTGCTACCTCTGGTACAGCTCCATTAGTTCTAGCAGCTGAGGGAGACTTAAATGTAAAGTGACTACCCACATTTTAATCACCTTCATTGAAATTTTGGCTCTATGGAAGTCAGTGGAAAAACATCTATTGATGTGAATGCAGCCAGGATTTCACCTTACATTGTTTAACCCTGCGCTAGCTAACTTTGTCTAGTTACACAGTGTGAGAAAGCTCTGTCCTTGTCTCCGTGGGTCCTGCGTTTTCTGGTGGATTTCGCTAGCCTCAGAGGCTCACTGTGACCCTCCACTTAACCCTTCTCTCTCTAGAGACTAGGGTCACAGTCTGAGCCATTTTCATCATAAGCCAGCGAGGGAGGTGAGGAGAAGCTATCCTCCCTTGCACAGTTTCTGTTGTCTCCCAGTCTCTGTGATTAATCAGGGGAGCAAAGGGGGGGAGCCTGGGCCCACCCTCTACTCCAGGCTCCAGTCCAGGGACCCTAATAGTATCAGCTATGGTAGCTGACCTTTTAGGAACAGGACACGTACAATTCCCTGGGCTATTTCCCCACAGCAGCCCCCACTTCCTCAAGCTCTACTTCACCCTTACCTCAGGGCCTCCTTCCTTGCACCTGATATGGTGTGTACAGCTCAGTCTCTCCAACAGCACAACTTCTCACAGCTCCTGATGTGCATGCCCACCTGACTAACTGGGAGGCTTTTAACTAGTTTCAGCCAGCCACTGATTGGCTTCAGGTTTCCCAATCAACCTAGCATCCTCCCTGCCTTCTGGAAAGCTCTTAATTGGCCCCAGGTGTCTTAATTGACCTGGAGCAGCTGCCATTTACTTATCCTGGTACCAGGGATTTGTTTAACCTGGGGCTAATATATCTATCTCCCACTACTTTTCTATAACCATCTGGCCTTGCCCCGTCATAACAGGCACTGATCCACAAAGGGACTTAGCGCTGTGATGCTCCGTGTTGTAAGGCCTAACTTTTAGGTGCCTAGAAATTCACAGGAACAACACTGTGATCCACAAAACCTGAGTTAGGACACTAGGCTCCCCAGGGCCGGCTTTAAGCCGATTTCGCCGATTCCCCGGAATGGGGCCCCACGCCTAAGAGGGCCCCGCAACGTCCAGGGCTGCCGGCGGAGCGGGGAAAAAAAAAAAAGCGTTCTGCTTCTCCCCCCTCCCTCCAGCGCTTGCGCCGCCATACAGCTGATCAGCACAAGCCTGGGAGGGAGGGGGGAGGAGGAGGAGGAATGCGGCGTGCTTGGGGAAGAGGCGGGACCAGGGATCCAATGGGGCAGTGAGGGGGCGGGGCTGGGGGTGGGGCCAGGGCAGGGATTTGGGGAGGAATCCAATGGGGCAGGGAGGGGGCGGAGTCGGGGCGGAGCGGACGCGAGACAATTCGCGTCCCGGTGTGGGGCCCCGCACCTGCTAAAGCCGGCCCTGAGGCTCCCTACACAATGCGTAGAGAAAGACAGGCACCTTACAATGCACTCTACAAAAGCCAGCATGCTCTGAGGGGAGCTGCCTACGCTAGCCAATACGAGATGCAAATGAGAGGGATGTGTGCTAAGCCCAGACGTATGGGAACTAAGGGTGTGGGGGGTGCTGCAGCACCCCTAGGTTTTGTGCGGGGTCCCAGTCGCCAGCCCCGTTTCCAGGATCCTGGTGCCTCTGGACCCCTGCCTGGGGTTTTGCTGCCGGACCACAACCCAAGGCTCTGCCGCCAGACCCGAATGCGGGGTCCCGGCTGCTGACCCCACACCTGGGGCTCTACTCACGCCCCCAGCTGGGATCACAGCCTCAGCCCCCTTACCTCTGTCTGCATCCCGCCCCCGCTCCCGGAGCTATGGCCCATTCTTGGCCCCAGCTCTGGGGAGAGGGGGCATGGACAGGAGTAAGGTGGGGTGCCAGGTAAAAAGTTTGGGGACCACTGGCTTTCAGTACCCCACTGTAAAAATTGTTCCAGTGCCACTGGCTAAGCCCCACCTCTCTCACAGAGATAGGGACCTAAGTCCGGGCTGCAGGGAGGCACCTTTATCGGCTTGCAATCCACAGCTGGGAACTCTTTACATTGAGTCAGACAACTTAGGTGCCTAGGTCATTTTGTGTGAGAAGACGACTGCCTCACGCCACACAAAAGACAGCCAAAGGCACCCACCCTATAGCTTCTGAGCCCAGTGGCTAGAGCACTGATCTGGGATGTGGGAGATCCAGCTTCAATTCTCCCCTCTGCATGAGAGGGGGGAAAGGATTTGAACAGGGGTCTTCCCCCACCTTTCAGGAATATGGTCCTACCACTGAGCTGTGGAATATGCTGAGGTGTGGGGTGTCTCAGCCTCTCCTGTTGAAGTTGTACCACTGTGAATTAAATAATTAAAAACCTGGTGGAGCCTGGACCCAAGGACTCTGACCTCCCAGAGGGATGCTTGAACCATCAGGTTTAAGATTCATTCTTGCTTTTGCTCTCTGGCCCAATTACTCTTTAAATATCCAAAGTGCAAGAGCTTCAACAGGAGAGACTGAGGTATCTCATAGCCCAGTGGCTAGCACACTCTCCTGTTCAAATCCTTTCTCCCATTCACGCAGAGGAGGGAATTGAATCTGGGTCACCAACATA
Source organism: Emys orbicularis (assembly GCF_028017835.1). Classification (NCBI taxonomy): domain Eukaryota; kingdom Metazoa; phylum Chordata; order Testudines; family Emydidae; genus Emys; species Emys orbicularis. The sequence goes on from NC_088684.1 coordinate 221,073,424, forward strand.
CCAGGTCACAGAGTAGCAGCCGTGTTAGTCTGTATCCGCAAAAAGCCTCTCAGAGTTGGTAAGACAACTCCCACCTGTTCATGCTCTCTGTATGTGTGTATATATATCTCCTCAATATATGTTTCACTCTATATGCATCCGAAGAAGTGGGTTGTAGCCCACGAAAGCTTATGCTCTAATAAATTTGTTAGTCTCTAAGGTGCCACAAGTACTCCTGTTCTTTATACCAGGTCAGTGCTCAAACCCTGAGGCTCAAAATTATAAGGTGAACACCACTGCCACCTTCTCCAACAGCTGAATTTTGAATGGGGCCTATCTGGCAGGCAGCCTCTCAGCGCAGTCTACTGGATCAGGCCCCAGGGGTGAGAGAGGAGCTCTTCTCCTATTCATGGATGGTTCTGGGGCTTAGGTGGAAGATGGACATCTGGGCGCCTAGAAGGAGTCAGCAGGTCTCATGCCCAGAGGCAGAAACATAGGCGGCAAGGGACCTTTTTAGATCAAAGAGTTAGGTGCTAAGTGATGTTAGGTGTCTACAGGGTTTGGCAACAGCTGAGAAGATGTTTTGTGGATTGCAGTGAAGGCTAAAAATTTGATTTAGGTGCCTACATCCAGGGTTTAGGTACCTAAGTACCTGTGTGGAACTGGGCCACAGTGATTACAACACCAGCAGCTGTCACCAGCTTGTCATTATCAGCGTTGCTACTGCCAGTGAAATTGCACTAATAGCAGCACTACTGAGATGACAGAGGTACAGCTAGCTCTGAACACTGACACGTGACATCAGTCCTAGGCACAATAATGAAAAAGCTGAAATAGAATTCAACTGATTAAAAAATCAAAAGATAGGAATATCATTAATGCCCTTGTGGTTTTATGGAAAATAGGTCTTCTCAAACAAATCTGATTTCATTCTTTGATGAAATTGCAACTTTTGACTCAATACCACACAAACGTCTGATTAAAAAGTTAGCATTATAAAATATCAATAGAGCTGGATTAAGAACTGGCTAACTGACAGATCTCAAAGTAGTTGCCCAGAGGGAATTATCATTGAATGGGGGGTATTTCTAGTCAGGTTCCCCAGGGACTGGTACTAGGCCTTATGCCACTATGCAACATTTTCACTAATGAGCTGGAAATAAACATAAAATCACTGCTGATAAAATGTGTGGATGACAAAGATTGGCAGGGTGGTAAATAATGATGAGGACAGGGCAGTCAGACAGAGCGATTTGAAGCACTTGGTAAGATGGGCCCGTTCAAACAAAATGCGTTTGAATATAGCCATATGCAAAGTTATACATCTAAAAGCCAGGAATGCGGATCTTACCTACAGACCGGGAGACCGTGTACTGGAAAGCAATGACTCTGAATAGGAGCGAGGGGTTATAAAGGACAAGCAACTTAACCTGAGTTGCTATAGCAAAAAGAGCTAATGTGATTCTTGAATATATAAACAGGGGAATAGTGAGTAGAAGCAGGGAGATGATTTTACTTCTGTGTATGGCGTGGCCAATAACAGAATACTGCGTCCAGCTCTGATGTGAACATTTTTTAAGGATGTTGAAAAATTGGAGAGGGTGCAGGAAAGAGTCACAAAAATTATTTCAGTGATTGAGAAGATGCCTTAGAGAGACATAAAGAGCTCTGTTTAGCTTATCAGAAGAAAGATAGAGAGGTGATTTCATTCTTCACAGGGAGAAAATACTGGGAACTAAAGGGCTCTTTACTCTACTGGAGGTAGGCATAACAAGAACCAATGGCTGGAAGCTGAAGCCAAACAAATTCAAATTAGAAATTAGGCACAAATTTTTAACAGTGAGGCTGATTAACCGTTAGAAAAAGGGAAGTGATGGATTCTCCTTCTCTTGCTTTCTGCAAATCAAGGCTGGATGCCTTTCTGGGAGATGTGCTTTAGTCAAACTCAGGTTACCGAGTTCAATGCAGAGGTAACTGGATGAAATTTAATGGCCTGTGACGTACAGGAGGTCAGACTAGATGATCCAGTGTTTCCTTCTGGCCTTAAACTCAATGAATCTATTATATGTAAGGTTAAAAATACATAGTATAGATGACAGCTGGTGTGTGCGTGAAGGTATGTAGGAAGCCACAAACTGAATTCACAGCAAAAATTAAAAGTATTCAAGACAGTGTCTTTTTAAAGAAAACACTCGTGAGCTAGGCCTTTATTGGAATCAGTCTCCTCTGTGACTAGTCTAGGGGTCAGATGATGAGAATATGTGACTCAGAACTAGGCCTGCTGAGGAGAGAGCAGGGTGGAGCTGACTCTTTAGTGCACCAAGGCAGAGGAAGTGGAAGCGTGCAGGGAGGAGGAGCCAGCCAGTTGGTGGGGGAGGAAGCTAGCTGAGAGGGGAACTTAACTTCAGTAGAGCCAAGACACAACCCACCAAGGGTTGTGGCCCGCAGGAGGCCAGGTGGCAGATTTGTGTTGTTTTTAACTTGATGTTAGTAAATCAGACTCCTAGACAGGGAGGGTTATTATGAAAATATCTGCAGTGTGAATTTTGATTCTCTGGGGGAAAGAGGAAACCAAGGCAGTAGAGGCATCTGAAGGGGGATCATACAAGTTCTGCTACAGTTGTTTATCTTAAAACAGAAATGATGTGAGTTGTGCTAGATTGATGGCTCTGGAGACTTTATTCCTTTCTTTCCACAGGCCAGGCACAGGATATGCAGAACAATCTTCCTGGCACAGTCTGTCATTCTGCCTAAACCATAAACTAGAGGGACCTCCTCCTCCTGCGGGGGTTGGAAGGGTAGTTCACTTTCCATACCCGTTCACTCCTAGGTCCCTTCATTGCTGAGACTGCCAACAAGCTGTCAAGCATGGCTTTGTTTTTGGTGATATGGACACACATACTAGAAACTAACTAGACAGAGCCCACCACCAAACCTATTTCATATAAACATGTTCTATACCTTTACAGACATCTCCTCTAGAAAATAAGCAAACATGGTGTCTTTGATTTACATTAGACCTTGCTACAGCATGAAATAGAGGGAAACTTTGGTTTGATTCACTGCAAACAAACTGGCACAAGTGCTGTCTGTCCATTGTCATGCAGCATATACATCTGTCTTCTTTTTTCTGTTCCCCATACCATCAAGGATCAATTGGAAAAGCTGTCCTTTCCCACATACTGTCCTTTTCCACAGTTATAAATTAAGACCTTTGAGGTGGAACTGCTGTCAGAGTATGTTAACTTCTAGGCTCCACAACACTGACAGTGTCTTTTAAATTATCCCATGATATTTCCAGGCCACCGATGTCCATATGCTTCCAGCCCTTAAGCACACAGATGGAAGCAGATGGGCAGAGATTGTAGAGAAGAAGGTAGAGGAAACCTTCAATCCATCCCCCAACACTAAGAGCTGTACAGAGAATTCTGGAAAAGTGTGCAGCCTAGCAGAGGACATGGACAGTGGACTCTCTAATGGTCATTAAGAGCTATAACAGCCTTGAGCAGAAATTATGGCAACTTCTCCACACAACTTACCAGACACTTTCTATTGGACTCGGAGAGATAGGAGTTCCAGCTGCTCATCCACAAATTGTCTTTCAAAAACAGTTATTCGTGATAGGTATGAGTCAGTGGGCTTGATGTCATTTATTAAGTAAAAGCAAGTTCTTGATTGTTTTTGTTTTTTAGTAGATTCTGAACAGTCCCTGAATGCACCTCTATTTACAATTTCACTGTAACCTTCCAACTGAATTAACTTTTTTGACTGGGAAGGGAGAAAGAACTAATTAGCTCTTTCCTTTTTTGGCAGTCTACCTTATTATAAAACTAATTAGTACCTGGCTTTTTATTGTTGTGACAATTAGGATATTAAAAAAATAGGCCACGGAATAAAATTAAAAACTGTTACATTTTGTAGTGATTCTACACTGGGTCAGACACTCATAAATAAAAATATCTCTGCCTTTCTCAGCCCTTGGAATCCTCTCTGAAAGTCTAAGGAGTAATGGATTTTAGAGATATTACTTCAATTTCATCAAGTAACTAAGTATGGAAGATATTCAGGGCCAGGTTGAGACATTACTTGTCAATCAGAAATCCCCATTGATATCAAGAGGGGTTTCTGCTTGAAAAATGATGGTACAATATGGCCCTCAGGTTGGAACTGATTGTAATGGTGTTTGACATCTGGATGGATAGAATTGTTACTATTGCACTTATACAACTAGGCTGAATGGGAGGGGGAAACCCTTGATACCTTTCCTGTTGCTGTAAGTGGACTGGGTAACAAGAAATTAGAAAAATCATTAACAGACTTACGGAGAGGAGTCAACAAAACAATATGATCATCCTTTGATACTCAAATACTTTAGTAAGAGGCAAGTAGCCTTGAAATGTCATCTTGCAAAATACAGAAATAATTTTAAATGTTATTCTGCAACAAATTGGCTTACTGATACTCATAACAGGAGATCAGATCCATTATTTATATTTCAAGACATTTAAACTATAGGTTTGGCCTTTGTGGAGGAAGCGGTTAGTCATAACTATAGACTAATAAAAATAAGCTATACCGATTGTGACAGTGTACCCCATAAGGCTTTATGGGGGGGTGCTTATAAATGTATGTATGATATAACTGGAATAGGGTTTTGAAACTGTCACCGAAATATTGGGTCCACCTAGCTGAGAGCCAATAACAGCCAGACAGGGATAAGGAGTTGCTTTATTCTGCAGAAGGAAGGAGAGCTTTGCACCTTGGTACAAAAACTTTGTTTTATACACATTATACACATCCCGTCCCCTGTAGCGGTCAGTATTAGTAGAAATTCCTGTAATAGGATCCTATTAGGCCATAATTCCCTCTGTTCTCTGTGTAATTCTTTTTTAGAGTGTCAGCAGGCAGATGGGTGGGTCTCTGGTAAAACCCTCAAAGGATAGTCCTTTGGATTATATGTTAAGCAAATGGCCCTTACCCGGTGTTCAAAAAGGGATGTCAAGGAAGCGTTTTTTACAACTTTGCACCCAGGATTGGCCAGCCCTGGGGACTGCATGACCCGAGTATGGCTCCTTTGATATTCCTATCCATTTAACCCCCTTACGCCTGACATTGGATAACCAAGCGCCGGGACAAATGGACTATTGGTTTTTGTGGGACGATGAGGCTCATCGTCGCATGAAGAAGGTACAGATTCAGGCCCCTCTATTCCCGAAAGCTTCTGCCCCTCACGAGGCTGATTATTTGGAGGATATCCCCCCCCATGTATTGCTCTAGACCACGCCCACCCCCGGTGGCAGCATTATCAATTGCGGTGGACCCGGTACCCTCCTCAACGGAGCCCAGGACAGCAGGTCTACCGAGACAGATATTACCAACAAAGATTGAGGACGCCACAAAATGCAGATCCCAAGACCACGGACACAGTCCACGGTCAGTTTTATTTTTATTTCCCAGTCAGCCCCGGACATCAAGAAGTGGTTGCAGCAGCTCAAAAATGCAAAAAAAAAAAATCCCTAAAAAAACTGGTAAGCGTGGCCACCCGAGTATATCATACAAAAAAAAAAGTTCAAAAAACCAAACAGGTGAGGATGCTAGCAGCCCTTGTAAACACTGGAAATAAAAAACAGGGAGGGCGGCAGGAACCCCCCAGGTGGCAACCAAAATCGGATTATGGGGGAACCCCAAAACATGCCAATGACATATGTAACTACTGTAAGCAGCTTAGCCACTGAAAAAAAAAGTGTCCGAACCGACCTACCGGACGACAACCCCGTCGCCCAGACCAACCTCAACAACAAATGGCTGTAACAAAAACAGACGCTGTTAATAATAGAGGGTAAGGGTATTACCCGCAACTCGATGGCGCCAGGTCACCCATCTATCCCAGCGCCCAGAGTTACTCACTAGGCGGTCCTGGCACCTTCAATGGGAAACATTTAAGTCTCCTAGGGCATGGGTATTGTTTAAAATGGCCCCACAATACGTAACCCCAAATATGTTAGCTGTAAAACTTGCAAGTGATCCCATGGACTCCGGGCATCCAGACATCCATTTCAAGGGATGTGTGGAGCAACAGAATGCCAAAGTAAATATTCATATAATACATATGTGTCTTATTTATGGGGCCTAACAAAAAAAATAAGGAAAACCACTGCCCTTAATAACACTACATATGCCATGTAACATATCTATGTAAAGGTTATGATCTACTGGTTATGTTCATCCTAGTTGTATGCAGGCACCATTTCTGTGTTCAAAGTTATGAACATTGGCTGTATAATTGCTTGATTTCTAAGTAGCCTTAGTTAGAACATTTGGTCACTTCTTGGGAAAGGAATGTGCAAATTAGGTGCTTAATCAGGAAGCACTTAACAAACAAAAGAGCTTGGAAGACTCCAATCCACATAAGAAGTCTACCTGAGGACGTTCAAGGTAGCATGTGGGTAATGGCTGCTACCTGCAAGTCCTGAGTCATGCATGGGCATGTGACTGGCCCATGTGATTCCAAATCTCCATTTTCTGACTGGATTCTACACAGGGTGAGGGGGGGGGTCTCCACCCACAAGAGAAAGTCTATTTGAACCCCTGGGAGACCCCTCCATTTTGTCTTCAGCTGGCTAAAGAAGGAGCCTCTCCACCCCCCGAGGATACTTGAAGGAAACTGGAACAAAGGACAGTAACTACAGGAGGTGTGAGTGATTGCTGGACCCAGGCTAAAAGGAGATTAGCCTGTAAAAGGGAGCATTGTGGAACTGGTGAGGATCTTATCTGTATTTAGTTTGATTAGACATAGATTTGCGCATTTTATTTTGCTTGGTGACTTACTTTGTTCTGTCTGTTACTACTTGGAACCACTTAAATCCTACTTTCTGTATTTAATAAAATCACTTTTTACCTATTAATTAACTCAGAGTATGAATTAATACCTGGGGGAGCAAACAACTGTGCATATCTCTCTATCAGTGTTATAGAGGGCGAACAATTTATGAGTTTACCCTGCATAAGCTTTATACAGGGTAAAATGGATTTATTTGGGTTTAGACCCCATTGGGAGTTGGGCATCTGAGTGCTAAAGACAAGCACGCTTCTGTGAGCTGCTTTCAGGTAAACCTGCAGCTTTGGGGCAAGTAATTCAGACCTGTGTTGGAGCCAGGGCCGGCACTTCCATTTAGGCGACCTAGGCGGTCGCCTACGGCACCAGGATTTGGGGGGGCGGCAATTCGGCGGCGGGGGGTCCTTCCGCGCTCCAGGTCTTCGGCGGCAATTCTGCGGCGGGTCCTTCACTCACTCTGGGATCCGCCGCCAAAGTGCCCTGAAGACCGGGAGCATGGAAGGACCCTCCCCCCCGCAGAATTGCCGACGACGACCGGGAGCGCAGAAGGACCCCCGCCTAGGGCGCCAAAAACCCTGGTGCCGCTCCTGGCTGGGGCTCTCCCCGTGCAGGGTGTCAGGCCCGGGTCAGTGGACACCACATTTTGACAAGGGAGCCCCTGACACTGTTCCCTACCCACCCTGGTTGTCACCCGCGGTTCCGCCAGATAGCCACGTCTACCAAAGAACGTGTGCGGGAGGCTTTGGAGAAGAGAAGAATTTAATGCCCGTAGCTGCTGCTGCAAGGTGCTAGCAAGAAAATAGAAAGTGGGGTGTGTGACAGGTTCGACCTCCCCTTTCCAGGGTGCCACCTGATGTGCTGGGATCCCACTGAGCCTGCCTGTCCCACCAGCTTTTCTGCCACCCTAGGCGGCGGAAGGTCCGCCCCGAAATGCCGCCCCCCACAGAGGCGGCGGAAGGTCCCACCGCCGAAATACCGCCGTGGTTGCCGCCTCCCAAATTGTAGCGCCCTAGGCGACCGCCTAGGTCACCTGGTCCCACCAGCCTGGGTCCCCCACACCCTGTGCTGCTGTGTCAGGCTCTCAAGGCCCCTTCCAGCACACACACAGGTAGGGACACACCCAGCGGTAGAATCACACACAGTCTACACCGGTGGTGGGCAGCCTGCAGGCATGGCCGACCACAGCTCCCAGTGGCTGCGTTCGCCATTTCCGGCCAATGGCAACTGTGGGAAGTCGGGAATGGCAAACTGCAGCCACTGGAAGCTGCGGGTGCCCATGCCTGCGGACGGTCAATGTAAACAAACTGTCTCGCGGCCCACCAGTGGATTACCCTGACGGGCTGCAGGTTGCCCACCACTGGTCTACAGTCAGCTCTCTGTGGGAGGACTCCGCTAGGGGATTGCCAAGCACTCCTGTGCAAACACCCTCTGTAGTGTAAACCCAAAATTATACTGTCTTGCATGTGTGGAGATCTATATAGCATGAGCTAATTGAAATCACCCCCTTCCTCAATGTGGAGGAAGATATGCACAGCTTTTTGCCTCCCTCTCCCCAGTTATGAATTGCACAAACTGGGTTTTGGAATAAATATGAAACAAGTTTATTAACTACAAAAAGTAAATTTTAAGTGATTATAAGGGATAGCAAACAGAACAAAGCAGATTACTGAGCAAATAAAACAAAACATGCAAACTAAGCTTAATACACTAAGGAATGCTGGCTACAAATAATAAATTTCTCACCCTAATTGTTGTTTCAAGCAGGTTGCAGAGTTTCTTGAAGGTAAACTGCACTGCTTGCAGCTTAAATCTTCAGGTATTCCTTTTACAGGCTGTCCTTTCTCACCTGGACTCAGCCCCCGCCTCCCCAGCTCAGTTTCTTTGTTTCTTCAGGTGTTTGCAGCAGTCTTCCTTCTTGGGTGGGGAGGCAGTGGAGAAGAGCCCTGATTACCTCACTTCCCAGCCTTAAATAGGATTTACCTGTGGTGGGTATCTTTTGTTTCCTATCCTACCCCCTTCCAGTGGAAAAATACCAGCTCACGATGGGACCGTGTACCAGGTGACATGATCACATGACCTTGTAGTGTCAAAGCAGCATCCCATGAAGCTTCTCAGGAAGGTGGGAGATTAGTATCTTCAAAGTTCTATTGTCCTTCTTAATGGCCCATCCAGGCTGATTGCTTAATGTCTAGTGGGAGTTCCCCCAAGTACACACACAGTTGTAATTGTTACATAGTCAATATCCCTAACTTCAGATACAGAAATGGTACATGCATACAAATTGGATAATCACTTTCAGTAAATCATAACCTTTCCAATATCTCACATGACCCATCTTGCATAAAACATATCATAGTTATGCCATATTCATATCATAACAATATGTTTATGAAGAATACGGGGTGCGCATCACAGGGTGGGGGAAAGGAAGTATGTGTAGAAGATTTCAAACCTCATGAAGGGTGACATTGGGATTTATCTGGGTCTTCAAAACAATCAAGGGGCACCTGCTTACTTCCCCATATAGAAGATTCTGATGGGTTTGCAAGGGTATATACAAAGGCTATAAAAGTCAGACAGGGAAAGTTATCGGAGATGGAAAATGTTAGGTCATTAGGAGTCTATCTTCATGACAATACAGGACTGTTCCCTGCCATCCATTGTCTAGTGGTTGTCCAGTCCAGTTTTATGTCCCAATAATAATAAAATAATAATCATAAGAAGAAATAAAAATCCTATACAAGTCACTTAAGAGCTTCCTATGTTCAATGTCCTATTCAGAAAAAGAATCAGCAGGCATGTGTTACATAAGAACGGCCATACTGGGTCAGACCAAAGGTCCATCTAGCCAAGTATCCTGTCTTCCAACAGTGGCCAATGCCAGGTGCCCCAGAGGGAATGAACAGAACAGGTAAAATCATCAAGTGATCCATCCCCTGTCACCCATTCCCAGCTTCTGGCAAACAGAGGCTAGGGACACCATCACTGCCCATCCTGGCTAATAGCCATTGATGGACCTCTCCTCCATGAACGTATCTAGTTTTTTTGAATCCTGTTCTAGTCTTGGTCTTCACAACATCCTCTGGCAAAGAGTTCCACAGGCTGACTGTGCGTTGTGTGAAAAAAATATCTCCTTTTGTTTGTTTTTAACCTGGTGCCCATTAATTTCATTTGGTGACCCCTAGTTCTTGTGTTATGAGAAGGAGTAAATAACACTTCCTTATTATTCCATGTTATTTTATTTCCACTTTCAGGGATTCGCCCGTCATAGAAACATGTATAAATGGCAATTGCATTTAAAGGTTAAACACCCCCAGAAGTGTCTAACCCCCCCGGCCGCACATACCCAAATTTAAAAATGAATGTTAATGTTCTCTATAGAGCTGGTTGCCATTTTCCTTCCGCTGTTTACTGATGCTGTCCTACTAACTCATGAGAAAGCCAGTGGTTTGATTTTTCAGTATCATCTTTCAGTGAGGGGTTGAATTGAAAGGGAGGAAAAAAGGTGATGGTACTATTCTAAGCTTTCCCCACAATATAAGTTCTGCCCATGTGAGCAGAGCAGATGGTGGTGCTCACAGTAGATTGGGCTGATGTTTAAAATAGCATTATGTGCTACCATCTGAGCTCCTCTGGACTCCTAGAGCTTGGCTCCCCCTCCTGCAGGCTTCAATATGCCCATTGGCTTTGCTGGGTTCCTTTCTGATTGGAGGGGGGAAAAGTGGTGGCATCTACCAAATGCCACCCTTTGTGACAGTTAAAATGAGATGTCGCTCATAGTATATTGTGCAGATCTGTGATTCCTCCTCCTTTGTTACTGGAACAATGAAATAGTTAGCACTGTTGACATTTATATGATCATTTGGGCATCTGACTTAATATTTAACAGAGATGAACAGGGCAGTGCACACCTCTCACAGCTAATGTTGCAGGCTCTCTGTAGATTCATCTGTGTCATCTGCACTTTGTGAACATCTGAGCCCCTGGGGGGAACTTGGCTGTAGGAAGGTGGGGGCTGGACATCGGAGGGGGGGGCGCAAGGTGGAAGTTTTGCCTAGGACGCAAAATATCCTTGCACCGGCCCTGGTTGGAGCAGACGGGAGTGTCTGGCTCAGCAAGACAGGGTGCTGGAGCCCTGAGCTGGCAGGGAAAACAGGGATAGAAGTAGTCTTGGCACATCGGTTGGCAGCTCCCAGGGGGGTTTCTGTGATCCAAGCAAAATAAAATGCAATGCGCAAATCTATGTTTAATCAAACTAAATACAGATAAGATCCTCACCAGTTCCACAATGCTCCCTTTTACAGGCTAATCTCCTTTTAGCCTGGGTCCAGCAATCACTCACACCTCCTGTAGTTACTGTCCTTTGTTCCAGTTTCCTTCAAGTATCCTGGGGGGGGGGGTGTGGAGAGGCTCCTTCTTTAGCCAGCTGAAGACAAAATGGAGGGGTCTCCCAGGGGTTCAAATAGACTTTCTCTTGTGGGTGGAGACCCCCTACTCACCCTGTGTAGAATCACCCTGTGTAGACTGTAGTTGGTTGCACCACGCTGCGCCCCGGAAGTGGCAAGCAGGTCGGGCTCCTAGGTGGGGAGCCACGGGGCTCTGCTCGCTGTCTCCGCCCTGAGCACTGGCTGGCAGCCTGCCTTAGCCCCCCTGCTGCGCCACTGACCAGGAGTCACCCTAGGTAAGCCCATACCCGAACCCCGAGCTCCAACCCCGTCCCCCAGCCCTGAGCCCCCCCAAACCCAAAGCACCCTCCTGAACCCCAAACCTCTCATCCCTGGCCCCAGCTCAGAGCCCGCATCCCCAGCCCTCACCCCCCCTGTACCCAACCCCAGCCCAGAGCCCCCTCCCACGCCCGGAACCTCTCATCCCCGGCCCCACCCCAGAGCCTTCACCCCCTCCTGCACCCCAACCCCCTGCCCTAGCCCAGTGAAAGTGAGTGAGGGTCGGGGAGAGCAAGCCACCAAGGGAGGGGGAATATAGTGAGTGGGGGGCGGGGCCTTGGGGAAGGGGCAGGGCTAGGGTGTTCGGTTTTGAGCAACTAGAAAGTTGGCAAGCCTGAACACAACATTGTATTATTTTATGTGATTAAGTACTGAAGCAGTGTGTTAAAATTGTGCGTTTGATCTTTTTTTAATTTTCACTAATATGTATATTTGTACATTTTAAGATTATGCCCCTGTGACATCGTCCACACACTTCAATTTCTTTGTAAAATTGTACCAGTATCTTCTCTAAAACATGGGTAGATGTTCAGTCTGATGAATTTTTATTGCACTAGTGGCAGGCCCTGTATTTTGGGAATTAGCTTGTTTATGAAGTAACTGTTTGCAGCTGTATGTTACTTTGGTTCCTTCCCTTTCAAGAGTTGTTGTTATCCGTGTTGTACTATTTTGAATAAAACTGGCTCAATGAGTGATCTTACTGTACATTTCTTTACCTCTTAAATTCAGAGAACCCCCAAGAGCAGGGTGGTCTTAGAATGTGAAGAACTCTTTTAAGGGCTGAATGGAGGGTGTCCCAGGAGGGAAACGGTGCTGAATTGTTGAAGTAACTTCCAGCATTGATCAGTGGAAGCATATTCTTGGAGATAACAAATGCTTCTACTCTTCTCCTTCTTGCTCCAGCAGCCTTATCCCAATACGCCTAATCAAAAAGAGTCTACATAATTCATCTGAAGGCTCCAGTACTTTGAACTTTTGCTTTCAAGTTTTAATTGTTACTTTGCTATGGTTATAAGTTGTTTTCTAATTTTCTGCAGGAAGAGTTTTTAAAAATGTCGGGTGAATCTCTCTTTAGTAAGGAGCAATGTTAATGCCACTGTTACTAATGCTGCTTTTTCCAAATTGTTGGGGGGAGGGTAGAAGTATAGTAACATAGACTCTAGCTGTATTATACAGTTATTAATGTATTTAGCCAAAGTGAAAATGTGACCTGAAACAAAGAAAGGGCTCCGCTGGTTTAAACTTCCCTCAATTCTGTTACTTGGCCATGTCTACTTTGGAAAGTTTTACCAGTTACATTGATATAGTTACACCAGTATAACTCCCAGTGTGGAAACTCCTATAACAGAATAAGAATTTTTGCATCAGGAGTTTATCCCGGTGTAACTATATCCATTTAAATTCACACTTTAGATTATACAACATTTTTTTCCTGTGTAGACAAAGCCTAAAATTGCTTCCACCCCTAACAACAGATTCGGATGCTTTCTTTCACCATTTTCCTTGGCAAAAGCAGTCCTTATGGAGCAAAACTGGAAGTACTAGCCTTGCTTCTGCTTACACTCGGGTTGAAACCAAGCCAGTCCCTCCCCAACAGAGAAGAAATGTGTTTTTCCCTCTTTATATTCTTGGGACTTCCATTTTGCTGCATGCATGATTTTGGATTGACTCATAGCCATGGTATAATCTATTATGAATCTGAGAAGCTTTTGTGGGTCATGCATAGAGCAGCTGTTCCTTTATCTTCATTGTAGATATTTTGGGCCATAATGAGAATTGGCATAATTGGGTGCAACTCTTACTGATTTGAATGGAGCGGCACCAGCTTATGTCAGGTTTGAAACTGGCCCTTTGGGTCAGATTTTCAGAGCTCAGTCCAGCCTACAATCTGTATACAAATTGGCATGTGTGAAACCAGTGTCACAGTCACAGTAAAACTGCCCCCCATGGGGGTCCCCTGGATAAGCACCAGCATTGTATGTTGCTAATGCTTTTAGACGCACTGAAAAGGATTTTGGGAAGGGTTGCAGATGTGAGTGTGAAGTAAAAGATTCCTTTGCAGATTGCAAGAGGCCAACTGAGGAGGAAGGGATAAAGGAACGGGTTAACTCAACAATGCAGCTAAACTCGAAAATAAGAAGCAAAACTGCCACTCAAGGTCAATGCACACATAAACAAGCTCCCTGCTGCCAAACAGCCAAAAGCTTGGGAAAAAGAAAAACGAAACCAAACAAACCTAAAAGGGGAGTGCAAAACAAAAAAAGATTGCGAAGGCCAGCGAGTTGAGCAACAACAGCCTCGTGACCCTAAAGCCGGTGTGTTTTGGAAACTTAGAGGACTGCAGAAGGCCGGTTCAAAGTGGTACAAAAAGCACAGAAAACGAAGGTCCCTGAACAAAAACACCCACAAAAAAACCCAGGGCTTAAAACCCTCCCGAGAGCTGAAGCAAGTCGAAGATCAACAGCGGACCCTGAACGGCCTGTGCACAAAACAAAACTCTCGTCCACCCTTCCCCCTCTTCTTCTTACGTTACACCCAGGCTTGGCCAGCCATGGGTTGTGCATGTGTAAGTATAAAAGTGGGTTAGGGCACAGGCGTTAACACTTGCTTTCTTCCTCTAAGTAATGTAAAAAGCACCCCGCACTCACCGCTGTTATTTTATTAATAAAGTTTTAAAATTAGTCACTTGGTGTGCTCCTTCATCTCCTCCCCTAATCACCTGATGCCTCAGGCAAATTAATAACAAAAATCTGTCACACAAGTACAATACTGCATTTGTGCCTGGCAGCGGATGTGGGTGCCATTTTAGCTGTGAATGTTAGAGACTACTTTATAAACAAATGAAAATGTGCTTTTTGTGTCATCCTGCAATTATCTCAACAATTTGGACTCTTTGGAATCTTCCATTATAGAGGCCAGGGCTCTGCTTTATAACTCTCCCCCACAAACTCTCCTCCCCCCCATACCCCCCCCCCCGCAAACACCTGAATTATCATTTAAAATCTGTTTTGATTCAAAGTGGTCTTAATCTCTCCTTTAATATTAACAGAAATAGGAACAGAAACTGGGAGTATATGTGGAGTATTCAAACTTGTTCATTCGCTCATCCTTCCTTAAAACAATTCTATGCAATAGAAGGAAATGTATAGGTTTTGTTTTATTCCATATAGATTCTGCAGTAGCTATATATACTTCTGACTGTTCTCGCAGTATTCCCTCTGATGGATGGAATGTTAGACCTGCTTAAGTGTGTTTGTGTGGAGTGGGGACGGGGGTAATGTCACCTTCTAGTGGCTGCAAATTTCAAAGGATATAAATTCTGATTCCACAAATAGCGTGTCTCACATGCTATGGCTAGTTTACATCCAGAATTGTGTTTTTTATGCTAAACATGGTTCAGAACAGGGACAATTGGCCTGGTCCTTATTCTTCTGGGCAGCCAATGGGGTCTTTCAGGGTATTTGATATAGAAAGGCAAGCAAGCAAACAAACCTTTCCTTGATGCTAAAATATGAATTACACTGAGAGTGGAAAGATTCCAGACACACCTAATTTCCCCCGATGGATTACAGTTTCTCCTCTAGAGAATATTTACAAAAGCCTGAATCAACAATCTCTACAAGATATATATATTTAATTGAGCCATTATAAGAGAGCCTAGTTATTGTTTTGTTGATGCTGATCTAGCTGACGCTTCGTGAATTTAACCTTATTTCTATTATTTGGATTTTCAGTTTTTGTAAAATGCATACATTAGCCTCTATTTTGGTTCTATTGCCTAGGCTGGAATGTAACCCCATGATTGATTTTGGTCTGCTGCTGTAGCATGTATAATTTCTAATGTTGCCCCATTTGTATGATTTTTTCTCTCTTAAATTTTCACAGTAAAGGCAACTTAAAAAATAGCAGCTACATTTATTTATTACAATAGCACCAGAGACCCCCCACTAGAGATGGAAGGCTGCTTGTGCTGGGCACTACACAGACACAAGGTAAATGACAGTCCCTGCCCTGAGGAGTTTACAAAGGGTAGGAGAAAAGAAGTGTTATCCTTGTTTTTCAAATGGGGAGCTGAGGCAGTGAAATATTAAGTGATCAGCCTAAAGCCATGCAGAAACCTTGTGGTATCCCTGGGAACTGAACTCAGATCTGCTGAGGTGACACCTAGTGCCTTAACCACAAGCCCATCCTCTCGCTTTAATGCTACCTTTGTAATGACTTCAGTTCTCCAGATGTAGTTGTCTTCAAACTATAACTGTAACTTCCTAAGTAATTTAAGAAAAGAGAGAGTTATAAAAGTAACAGTAGCTGGTGAAATATAAAGTTAGGGGTATATCTTCCCTATCATGAAACAGCCAGGTTGTAATACCAAAGTGGAGTCCTGATGACATGAAAAAATTAGAAGAGTTCAATATTGCCAATCCCAAATTTCCAAAATCATAAAAGGATTAAAATGAGTTATAATTTTGGGGTTCTTTTTATTTGCCTTCTGGGTTTTGAGTCTTCAGGGTACACTCAGGTCACGCTTTCAAGCTCTTCTCTGCATCCCTGGGAGCTAGAAACTTACTTTTTTTTTTCTTAGTGAAAAATGAGTCTCATGTAATCACTTGTCTCCAGGAGCTAAGGCTTTAAGTAAAACACCACGTAGTGTGAGACTCAATAAAACCATGAGAGCTGGCAAAACTGTTGGAATTCTCTATGACATGCATGTAAATTTTGAAGGAGTCCTATTCAGTAACGTACAAGACAAAACAATCTTCTCCCTCTCTCCTGTTTGTCTCCTCTCCCTTTCTCTGTGTGTGTCTCTTTGCCCACTCCAACCTCTCCCCTTTGTGTCTGGTTCTTCTGCCATACTCCCTTTGCACTGGAGAGTTTGAATTTTTTAATTATTTGAGTTCCAAAAGGCACATAAGCCTCTTTTACTCTTCTGGTGTCTTTTTTGTTTGTTTATTGTAACATCAAACACAGACACAATGCTAAAGATGCAAATATCTAGTTTTTATTAGCCATTTCCCCCCAGGCTTCTCTGTCTAGAACACAGTAAAACATGCAACTCTGAATTACGTGACTATCAAAGGGTTTTGGTAATGTCATAAACCATTAGATGAAGCTTGTAGGGTTGTGGGGGTTTTGTTTGTTTTTTTTAATCAATGAGCCTCTGAAATGAGATTATAGCCCTGTAATTCAAAATGTGCTTGTTTATTTAATATAATACATGGATTTGATTTTTCTGATTGCCTTTGCTCCCACTGTTGCTTTCCTTCCCTGGTTCGAACTGCAGCCCAGTTTACTTGGTTTATTCTCATAATTTTAATTTATGGACGTTCTCTAATCCCTGTGAATTACAAGGGGCCAGGGGCCATCATACTCCTGGATTATGGGATGTTCTTTTATCATGAGGTTCTTTGCCAGAGAGTAATTTCTATCCAAGAAGACTTCATTTAAATAAAAAAGACCAAATACTGTGCCTATTTCCAACAAAATCCTGCAAAGTGCTGAGTACCTCCTGTGAGGTTCTGTGCCGCTGTGATGCTGTATAATTGAAGTATGACCATTCATATCATTCATATTGCCACTGTTAAACAATTGCAACAAATCTTATACAAAGCATGTCATGTAAGGTGTCAATGGAAAAGTTATGATTTGCTAAATCTGATTATCCTGTTTATATGCATGTATACTTTTTGCTTCTGACGTTATGAATATTGGCTATACATTGGTATATGTGTACACTAGTACATGTACTATAGTCCTGGGCAACACACACCAGGTAGGATTTACATCAAGGCCAGACAGCTTTGTGTCGATGGCCCATTAAAGACACTGAGCTCTCACAATGGGCCATAGAGGAAACTCATTCCACCCAGACAGCTCTTCCTGCAGATGCTTCAGATACCAAGGGGCCAGTGGCTGCCCCTGTGAGTCATCAAGCCCTGTAAGGACATGGGATATGCTCATGTGACCCTGGACTCCATCTTGTGCCAGTAACTTTCCACAAACTGGAGCCATGATACATTACAGCAAGCACAGAAACAGAATAGAAAATTGGAAACAGCTGTAAAGAATCTTCAAAAAAGAGACGTGCCATCCTCTGTTATAAATATTGATGGACAACAGCAGGCTTCAGGTAGCTACCCTGTGCCTGAAAAGTGGGGACAGAAATGGAAAATGATGGCCCAAGCAGAATTAAAAGATGGAACATGGAATGATTGGAATGAGTGTTGTAATGGGGACATATGGAATGACCCGGACCAGCCACCTCATAACCCATGGGCAGGGGCCACCGTATTGCAACCACTACCATATGATAAAAGCCAGGTTCCAGTAAAACCTAAACAAAGACTTAGACTGGTGCCCGTCAAAATGGGAGAAGTAAGTGCACAGGAGAGAGAAGTAGACACTGGATTGGTAAATCAGAGGAAGGATTGAACAGTAGAGTTAACAGACCACCTTAAGAGACAGAAGCTGTGACTTGATCGCAGGGGAGTGAATATAAAAATAATTTCAAAGTAAAAACAGAGAGTAAGCGGTTTAACAGCTGGAATTGATGCATTAACACATGGAGTTGCCCAGAAACAGTTAACTGCCGCAGAGAAGGGCAACCCTGCAATCCATTTGGCATGCAGACAAAAGCAAGAAACACTGGGGAAACAAACTAGATTTTGCAAAAGCAGGTAACAACACCCACTCTCCTCTGAGAACCAGAATAAAAACCAAGAGTACAGGTTCCCAATCGCTTTAACCCATGGAGCCTCGCTCAGAGCTAATAATATAACCTTTCTCAAATATTTTTTACATAGTGGTAACGTTTTCCTTTATATCCTCTCTGTTTGCTAAACTTGCTGCTGCTAGCCTGTACTATAAAATGACTTCGCAGGGTTAACTAATCGCTTTTGGTTCAGGTCTCCCCCCTTCCTAGGTTACTCTTCGCCCTCCCTTCCCCCACCTTTCCTCACTTCTGCTCTCTCTTTGTTTTGAAAGTTATAGTTATTACTGAAACATTCATTGCTCAAAAAGATGAAGCAACTGAAAACAAAACAAAACAAAACAACAAACAAAGAGAAAACAAGGTAAACACTTTTGTGACACCCTGCACCCCATGTTCACTGCTTTTATATGGTTATATTTTGTACAAAGCAGGGGTGGCCAAACTTACTGACCCTCCGAGCCGCATACAATAATCTTCAAAAATTCAAGAGCCGCAAATCACGCACAACCTGCCCTGCGGGGCAGCGCCTGCCAGGGTGCGGGGCTTCTTCTCCGTCCGTCCCCCCGCTGGATTAAAGCCCTTAGACCCCCCCCCCCCTACAGGGCAAAAGCTCCTAGTCTCACCACCCCATCGCAGGCAAAAGCCCCTAGTCCCACCACCCAGCCACAGGGCAGAAGCCCCGAGCTCCCCCTGCCCAGTCTTGTAGGTGGAGAATGGGGGGCGGGGAGTACATGGGGGGCTCCAGGAGCTGCACTTTAATTGTAAAAGAGACTCATGTGGCTCACGAGCCACAGTTTGGCCATGCCTGGTATAAAGTATTCCTTGTGAGGTATCATTTGAAAACTCATAATCTACTAAATATTATTATTGTGTTGAAATTTGTACAGCTTGTGAAATTATGAGATTTTGATGTATGATTGTTACTGAAATATGCTGTTGTTCTGGGTAATGCCCACAAACTAGTTTTTAAGAGACAAAGACACACTGGCAATCCCAGACAGGTCTCAACAAAATCAAGTGGGCAATCACTTACTTAAACAGCCACTCTTCAGCAACAGGGAAGTGTAAACAAGAAATTTACATTTCCTCCCAGATATGGTATGAATCTCATGTACACTAGGCACTGTTTATCTACACCCCAGCTGGGGGTGGGGTGAGGAGGGTAAATCTCAAAGACAGGAGGTAGGTATAAAAATAAAGGATAGTGACCTCCACAGGCCCCTATCCTCTCCACCTTATATGTCTCTCCTCATAACATCAATGAATCCCAGGATGATAGGAAATGCAGCCTGTGAACTGAACTGTGAGCTGTCTGCAGCATCCAGTGTGTTAAGAAAAGTGTTTGCTTCAAATCCTGTTTAGCTTGATAATGTTTAGGAATTAACTTGTGGTTTTATCTTTTTATTTCTTTTGTAACCAATTCTGACTTTTATGCCTTGCCACTTTTAATCACTTAGAATCTATCATTCTCTAGTTAATAAACTAGTTTTATTGTTTTATCTAAACCAGTGTGTTTGATTGAAGTGTTTGGGAAATCTCCACTTGAGAAAACAAGACTGGTGTACAATCATTCCCATTGTTGGAATTATGGAGTATTTATGAGCTTGTATGGTCCAGTGGGCTACTGAACGATACAAGATGCACATTTCTGGAGGTCAAGGCTGGGACTGAGGGATATGTGGGTGTCACCCTGTATGTAATTCATGAATGACTGGGCATAACATTAATGTACTCAGCTGGGAGTGAGCAGAGCCTGGAGGTGTTTGCTGTTCACTAGCAAAGCAATGTAAAAGGCATTCCAGGCTGGAGAGGTACGGGGACACATCAGTTTAGGATGCACCCTGAGGAATGTCACAACTGTATTTTAAATAAGCCCAGTGAATTAATTATTGTAACCCTTCATGAATGCAACAGCTGGAAATACTCCTAACTTTCTTGAAGATGTGGTTGCTAAGCAACAGAAATGCAGACTCTGCTTCTAAGAGTTTTTAAAAATAAAGCAATAAAATGTAATGGAAAATGCCTTAAGTTACTAAATTAATACAAAGTGGGCAAACAATATGAATTTTTATCAATTGTTAAAAGTTTTAAATAAAAAGATAACTTGCTTATTTAGACATTTAATTATTTTATTTACCTGTTAGTTATTAAAGCAATGCATTTTAGAAAACAGAGTTCTTAAAGCCTTGACTGGTATAGTTATAAATATAATTTTGGCACCATTTGCTTTCAATTGTAAGTTTGTCCTGTATGTCATATATGTTGTCCTGTGTTGTATGTTGTGTGTCATGTGACTACTTTTTTGTTTTAATTTTGTTGCAACAAAAGTCAATTTTATACTTTTTTAAAATATAAGTGGTACCCCACTATTTTAATATTATGTTTGGGATATAACCTCATAATACCAATTAATTTTTTTTCAAAGCTCAAAAACAGTGCTGTTATAAATATATGTACATATACTTTTGCCTCAACAAATAATGCAATTGCAAACAAAAATAATTACTTTTTTTTTTTAATAAAAGAGAAGGGGAAACCTCAACATTAATGTAAAGGTTTTTTCTACTTCTAATCCTAACATACAAGTCTTGTAGTCCAATTATTACACTAGCAGAGTCTGGAGTTCCATCTCTTTAACATTGGTTCATACTGCTACCCCTTCTCCCAGTTCCTCCTTGAGTCTTCTATGACCCAGCCAAACTGAAATCTGGTCAGTTTAGTGTAGTGGAGAATGAAAACTGGTGACTAACATACTTGTATATTTTCACACCTGAGCGAGAAAGTTGCAGCGCTGTAAAGTGGCAGCGTAGACAAGGCCTAAGCCTCCGGGGCAAGGCAGCCAGCAAACACGCAGTCAATAGCTCTAACCCTTTGGGTGGGGCAGAGCAGGGAGCTATTGACTCCGTACTTGACGGGCATGGCCCAGGCTGCCTACTGGGGGCTCCGGGTCTTCCCCTGAGTTGCCCCATCCCCTCAGAAAAGAGCTGGAACAGGCCTTTGAGGCTGTGCAGGCCGGCAGACAATCAACAAAGGCCTGTGGATGGCCAATCAGGGGAAGGAAGAGGCAGCCAATCAAGGCTGGGAAAGGCCCTATATAAAGACTGCCTAGCAGAGGAGAAGATAGTCTCTCCCTGACTAGTGAGGGAGAAGGACTGTCTCCTGAGATAAGGAGCTAGCACTTTGGACAGAGCAGTGCTGAATAGGCGAGAGCTCCAGCTCTGTTACCTGCCAGGCTGTGGACCCTGCTACAAAGGGTCCACAGCCAAAGGGCCAAAGAGGTGCACAGGGCCAAAGGGGAAGTGGCCCAGGGAAGAAAGGCAGACAAGAGGGGAATGAAGGAGGGCAGAAAGAGGCTGCCACTAGAGGGTACCTGGGTTGGGATCCAGAGTAGTGGGTGGGCCTGGGTCCTCCCCCTTCCCTGCCCTTATACTGCACCTGGCCACAGAGGCCTGTGGCCAATACACACTGCAACTTGCCCCTGAGCTAAGGGGCTAGACCAGGGGTTGGCAACATTTGGCACGTGGCTCGCCAGGGTAAGCACCCTGGTGGGCTGGGCCAATTTATTTACCCGCTGATGCGGCAGGTTTGGCCGGTCGCGGCCCCCACTGGCTGCGGTTCGCCGTCCCGGGCCAATGGGGGCTGCGGGAAGCTGTGGCCAGCACATCCTGGGCTGCTTACCCTGGCGAGCCGCGTGCCAAACGTTGCCGACCCCTGAGCTAGACTTTGGGTTGTGGTTGGCCCCTGAGGCAGGTGCGAGTCCCAAAGACTGCTGTTAACTCTTTCCCCCCCCTCCCCCCCCGTGAAGAGGGTCAGAATGGAGTAGTGAGCACTGCTGGAGGGCAGAGTCCTGAAGAGGACGCCACCGAGTGGGGAGCAATGCGGGTCACAGAGCAGCAGAATGGACAACGGGCAAGACACCACATGCTGAGGACGCTCTGCAGCTGACAGAGCTAATTCCTGGAACAACCAGCAGGAGGCGTCAGCGGTGGTGAGTCTTGACCCCGTCACATGCCAGTATTCCAAGATTTATTAAAAATGATCAGTGGGCTAGACATCTCTCCAGACAGGTCTTTTAGGACTATTGTGTGCAAGTTATCTGGGCTTGCTGATTTTTAAAATGTTTATCCCTAGTAGATGTTGTTTAACATCCCTCTTAGTTACTAGTGGATAGGACAGTAATTCATTATCCTCATGTGATACAAGAACATCATCCTGTTGCTTTCCAAATACAGAACAGCAATATTCATTGAACAATTCTGCCTTTTCTGCATCATGAATAATTTTTTACTATGCACATCTAGTAATGGGCCTAGAGCACTGCTAGGATTTCTTTTGTTCCTAATATACTTAAACTCCTTATTTTCCTCAGCCCTGCCAGGCGTGGATTTTTTTCCTGGATGTCTTCAGCTTCCCTTATTATTTTTATACACTTTATAACTTTTAATTTAAATTGATTGCTATCTATTTCCTCTCTTTTTTTTCCATTTGTTATACATTGCTTTTTTTATTTCTAATTGCAACCTTCGCTTTGCTACCGAACCAGGATGGGCTTTTAGCCAAAGTCGTCCTCTTTCTTTCTTGTGGAATTGTGGCTTTTGGCCATTTAATAAACTCATTTAAAAATTCCCAGTTTCCATTCAAATTTTCCTATCTAAATTTTTTCCTCCCAATCCATGTTCACTCATAATTTTCCTCAGCTTTGGAAATTAAACCTTTTGAAGCACCAAGTATGTATATTACTGGTTGGGACTGTCATCTGTTTACCCAAATTGGATGTACTCAAATTATAATTACTGGTCTCTAAGCAACAACTTGCTTCCAGTCCAGTGATTAATTCATTTTTATCCAACATAGTAAGGTCCAAAATCATTACCTTGTGCTGGATACCTTTTGCGTTAGAAAATTATCATCTATAACTTTAAGGACATTTTACTACTGGGTACATTGAAACTAGGCAAGGGTGTTATATATATTTTTGAGCAATGCAAATTAGGATACTGTATATGAATAAATATGCAATTCACCTCTGGAGATCTAAAGAACATCTGAAAAATCTTTGCCAAAGTTTAATTCAGCCTGATTTTAGTGAAAACCATCAGCCAGGAGGGGATTTACCAGTTAAGTGTTTGGATACTGTTCCTGCCTCCTTACTACCACAGCTCTAATAGCCTGTACCAGACATAGCTTGTGCTTTTTTTTTTTTTTTTTTTTGGAAAGGTGGCATTATGGAATTAAAGGGATACGTTTAGGTCTTAGAACTGGGAATTCACACGTAGGGAAGAATGGGATCAGTGGCCTCAAAGGAACTAGAGTAATGAGGTCAGACACAATTCACTCAGCAAGGGCCTTAAAATAGCCCTAATGGCTGGGCAGAGTATGCCATGGCTTTTTTAGTCTGCTGTCCCCTGAACATATTGGCATTTATTTATCTCACTCCACTACAACTTCATGCAGAAGTGGCTTCATCTTTCCAGAAAATCACAAAGTGGAATCACTCCCCCATGCCATGCAATCTACACTCATTTAAATGGCAGAATTCTTCATTTTGGATCAATGTTAAAGGCATTAAAAAAACCTCTCTATTATGAGGAAAGCTTTTGCTCTGAGCATGGGTGCATCCTGGAGCCACTGAACAGCTCCCTCTGCAGTTTTTTAAAATCTCCTTGATGCATACTGTCACAGCTTGGGATAATGCCCTAATTGCCACATTCCCAATTTTCCACCCCAATATGGTGCCTGCTATTTATACCCACAGAGTCTGATTCTTCTCACTTCACACATCACTCCACTGATTTAAATGGAGTTACTCTAGCATTCCCCTGTGCAAGTCGCAGCAGATCTGACCCTGTAGTCCAACCAGCCCAGGCCTATTTATATTTTCCTACATACACCATCAAACGTAATCGTTTTCGCCTTCATTTAGGGAGCTCCACTCGTTTTGCAATATTATTTAGGTGGCTAAAGAACCACACACAAAACAACAACTCACAAATATACAAAACACAAACTCTCCTCCCACCCCGCTTGAGGTTGCAGGATTTTGCAGCACGCCTTTCCCTGTGGCCGTTAAAATCTCCCAGACAAGGAGGTAGCTCCCCTCCCTGGGGATTAATTTAAAGACAATCGCTCTCTTCCTCGAGAAAGGGCTTTGCGGTGTGTGTTTCCAGTGAGTAACTCCAATCTCCCTTATTCAAATTGTTCCTCCCCCGCTCCGCATCATGTGCTGCTCATCACGAACTGAGATGCAAAACCAAGGACTGTGCATGGAAATAATCTTCCCGTTGCGCTTGAGAGGGACCCCACCAAAGCCCGAGGAATGCAATCAAAGGTGTGGGGTGCTGCATGACCAGCTCTGCCCTTTCAACACTTCCCTTGCCCCAGCCCCAGCGCTAGTCACACCACGCCCACGCGGGTAGTTATTGCACTAGGGGACCGGGTCCCGCTACGTGCCCTGCGTCTCCTCGCGGCGCCAGCAGCTCCCTGGGTTGGACAAGTGGCGGGCAGGGAGCCAGCAGCGCCGAAGTTATTAATCAGGGGCCGGGCGGCGGCGGTTGAGGAGCGGCAGCAGCTGCTGGAGGGGCAGGTCAGGGCTGCGGAGACTGCGCTGTGGCTGCGCGACGGGAGACGCTCGCCTCGCTGCCTTCCACCTGCAGCCATTTGCCAAGGGCGGGCTTCGGCGCAGGGCGAGACACACCCGAGCAGCAGCAGCCGCCGCCTGGACAGCGCTTGGGTCGCGCTCTGCACGGGGGCCGTCCATGAACAGCAGCGCCGGCTCCGGAGGCGAGATGGAGGGTAAAGGCGACCTGGGCAGCGCCTGAGTTCTGGCTCTTCCCTTTCGCGGGAGCAGGGCCGCCCGCAGGGGCCGGCTTCTGCCTCTCCGCGGGAGCGCTGGGGGGTGTCGTGGCTGGGGTCCGCTCGCTGGCAACCCCCGCCCCCTTTCACACAGGTCCTCAGCTCGGTAGAGCTGGGGTTCCCCGCGTGGTGGGAAACCTGGCGGGTTGGGCTGCCTGCGGGGAGGGGGTGTAGCTGGGGGGGGGGGTATTGTTGCCACGCGACCTCTCTGCAGTGGGGAAGGGTTCTTGGGCTGGGACTTGCCCCTGCTCTCAGCACAGTGGCTTCCTTAGCCTGCCCTGAGCGCTAGAGTAGCCAAGGGCCAGGGCTCAAGCAATTTTTTTGCATTCATAACTGATGTGGCAAGCCCAGGGGTGCCGGGGCTATGCACTGCCAAGGCTAGAGGTGCCGGGGCTCAGGCCTGGGCACAAATTAAGCACTGGGTGACATGTAACTGTGGAGAGTGGCTGAGGAGGGGGATAATTGAAAGCTTCTGTGGGGGCATGCGACTGCCCCACCTGTTGCCTCTGCTTCCACACCCTGAAACTTAATATGTAGGTAGACAACATACACCAGTGGCTCTCAAACTATTGTACTGGTGACCCCTTTCACACAGCAAGCCTCTGAGCGTGACCCCCCCTATAAATTAAAAACACTTGTTTATGTATTTAACACCATTATAAATGCTGGCGGCAAAGCGGGGTTTGGGGTGGAGGCTGACAGCTTGCAACCCCCCATGTAATAACCTTGTAACCCCCCTAAGGGGTCCTGACCCCCAGTTTGAGAACTCCTGACATACACTAACAACTACCTCCTCCTCCTGGTCTCTGGCTGCCCAGCCCCTTGCAGAGCTTGCAGGCATTGCTCCCTGCCGGAACTATCCTCAGTCGATTTAGCAAGAGTTCAAAACAAGACCAAAAAAAGGAGCAACACAGCTGGGATGCACAGTCCCACCTCTGCCATCAGGGTGGGATGGCGCTTGGGGCTTGAGCGTCTCAGTTAGCAAGACTCTTCTTATTGGAGGTGGGAATATGATGCCCCCAAAACACCTTCTTGATAGGCACATTGGAGGCTGCAGGGTCCACCTCTCCCCTTTCCCACTCTTCTCCCCACCCCCACCCCCCAGCCAGCTCCCCTGGGGCTCTTGGGCTGGATGGGGCCCCACCTGAGCTGCCTGGCACTGAGCACCACGTAGCAGGTCCTCTTCCTGATCTAGAAGATGCTCCCATGACTTGCCTCAGCGGACCGTCTGCAAAGCAGGCAGTGGGAAGTGCTGGGACTCCAGCAGCAGAGAAGGAGAAGCAGCCCCATGTAGCAGGGGGAAGCTCAGCCCACAGCTAGCTGCCCTGCTGCTTCCTCCCTCCTTGTGCTGCACAGACACATGGTGAGTGCTGCCATCAGGGGGACCCACTGCCTCCTCACTGCTGGGGGTCCCAGAAATGGGGGGGTGGGAGAGGGGAGGGAGACAGACATGTGACCCCATGTGTCCCCCGCCACACTGTGTCCGGATTAATCTTTAATTAAAGATTGTCACATGATGAAACCTCCAGGAATATTTCCAACCAAAATTGGCAACCCTAGTGAGTGCACATGTCCCTGGGCGTGAGTGCACCTTTCCCTGCCTACCCACAATGAAAAATCATCTGCCTTTGGAGCTGGGGGGCAGTGCCTGGAGTGAAGGTGTCTTTGGGATGTCACGGGCGGAAAAGTGGGGGAGTTCTGAGGAATTTCCTTGGGATAATGGTGTGGAAGGGGGTTTGCTGGTCTCCTTGATGTATTCCTCCTATAGCAGGAACTTTCACATCAATTTATGGAGCCCATCAAAATGAATGGGTGTAGGATATAAATAACCTCCCTTTATAAAAGTGCTCCAGTAATGTACTGAAAACCCTTTAAGATGCTATAGTGTTTCGAACAAGTACTATAGAATACTGTAATGCAGCATTTTTGTTAAAATAAGTGCTCTTTAAAGAACAATACTTAGCCCCTCCACCCACCCCTTGTTCTGGACATAAGTATGCACAGAAACATAATGATGCTCTTTGAAGCATGTACCTTAGGAAAATAAAAATAAACCTATTTTATAAATGCATTAGTTATTACACCGGAAAGCTATAACAGTAGTACACTGAGCTATATTAAAAGGAAGAGAGCTGTTAAATGAACAGGTAATGGACAAAAAAAGCTTAAAACATAAGTTTATAGACGTTAGGGATGAGAGAGACCTATTTTTCATATAATTGTGGTATCTTTAATGAGGTTTGACAGGATAACTGTCAAGAGCATATAGTTTGGTGCATTTATACATTTAGGTTACTGCTATACCACTAACTTGCAAAAATTAGAAATGTGCAACTTACTGGTTTCTTGAGTGGAAAAAACTATTCATCATCCTCTTCTTTCTCCAGTGGTGAGCTTGGATAGGGCCAAGCTTATGAGCAGATTCCATCCACATCTGTTTTGAACCACCGTTTGAGCCTGATTGTTCTGAAAATCAGGTGCTGCCTGGATGGTTTTGAATACCATGTTATACCACTGTCTCCTTTGTGCCTAGCAATGTGGCCAAACCATTTTACTTGGTGCCTTTTGATGATTGCAATCATGCCCTGTACTTTCAGTCATCTATAGATGGCTAGAATGCCTAAGAAATGCTATGTCACATCTATGATATAGTGCAGACACCTCATTTCAGATGTTTACAGCTTTTGCTCCAGATGCTTTTGTCAGTACCCATGTTTCACAACCATAAAGTAATGTGGGTACAATGACCATTGTGTATAATCTGGTTTTATCTGTCGTGGACACTGATTTAAGGTTTGAAACTTTTTTATTCAGACACATGAACGTTCTGCTGACAGTAGCTATCTGCTTGTTCATGTCATCTTCATAGAGATTGTCCCATGTAATGATGGAACCCATGTAGTGGAAGTTATCTACTTGTTTGTCTACAACGTTAATGACTAGGCTAGTCTGTTTCTTGATTTTTGACATTACCATTAATTTGGTCTTTTGTTCATTCATTTTTAATCCCCATTGGCCCTGATTCTATTCTGTTCTATTCAATGAGCTATGTTTGCAAGAAATCGGATAGTGTAGAATAAAGTTGTTGTACATAAGTATGTTTATACTTCCTTAAAAAATAATGGGGGAAACTATTGCTAGTCTGGAAATTTAAAAAAAAAATGGTACTTAGGGATGGACCTTCCACCTCCCATAAGCTCAAGAAGAATATTCTAGATCAGTGCAATTTTTTCCATACCATGACCCCGTTACAACAGAAAAAAGGTTTTGGAGCCCCCTTCCTTCTAGTCATAAAGTAAGGGTTGCTGAGACCCCTGAGACCTGGTTGCAACCCACAGGGTGAGAGTTTGTGTCCTAGATTCCTACTTCCCAGGATCTCAACTTTTTTACATTGTTTTGGGGTTTAAATCTTGAGCGTTTTATTTGTGGGGAAAAATTGTAAATCAACAAAAATAACAATAAAATATACTTTTAAATGAAAGCTCCGGATTCTTATTATTTAAGAACCACGATCTTTTGTTTTGTTTTGTTTAGATTCCCATAAGTCAAATGAATGTCATATAGCTACGTGACATTTCTGGTGTGTTGTGAAATATGCTGTAGTATACACTGTAATTCCAGACATCCTACTGTGTGAGAGAGACTCACATGGGACTGAGCATCCTTGAAAATTACTGATCTCAAACAAATTTTAATTTTCTTTATCAAGACAAAACTAAAAATAAACTTTTAGTGGCCACTAATTTGTGTCAGACTCACTGAAATGCACAGCTAGCGGCCCCTGTGTTTCCTTCTGCTGTGCAATGGTGTTGGTGTTTATAAAAATTTAAATAAGGGACTCCCTCTAAAATGATGGGCCTAGTCAGCAGTGCACATGACATTCCTTGTGTAAGCTACTTCTGTACTCTCTCTCCTCACAAAAGCATCTGTAACGTTCATATTTTTCCTCTATACCCAAGAATCATTCCATCCCTCCACCACCTCGCATAGTACTTTTTGACCCGCTATGTGTCCCTCTGCCCATTACTTCACTGAAGGTCCTCCAAGTGGTTTCCCTATCTGGCAGGTGTTCTTCACAACAGCAGTGGTGGTGCAAGGTGGGTGGCTCTGTGACTTCTGCTGGTGGCAGTGGTTTGCAGGCATGTTGTCTTGCCAACTTAGGTAGTTGGGATAGGTCAGGTGGGGAGTGGGTCCCCCCAGTGATGGGCTGGGTAGTCCGTTGGGGAATGAGTCCTCTTCAGTTCTTGAGGTGGGCAGATCTCCCCTAACTGCTGGAGGTCTCCTGTAGCACGTGAGAGTTTTGAGAGCTGATCTTTGGGCTGATGCATGGGTAGTTCTCCTCTGGCTGGTAGGAAACGGCTCCATGTTCCTTTTCAGTACCAGCTCATAATGTTCCTAGTAGGACATGTGCAGGCATCAGTGGGAGGAGAGGTGGGGTGCAGTGACTACAGGACTCCCACTCAGTGCAGCAGTAGTATGGCTCTCATTTTGCACTACGGCAGTGCTTGGCAAGGTGGAAAGAGTTGCAGGAGTGACATTGGTTCATCCCTGGTATGTATCTAGAGCTCTCGCAGCAGCTACTACAGTCATAGCAATAGTGGGAGCTCTCAGAAGGGGCTGAAAATTTTAACAAGCAGAGCCAGCCTTAGCATTTTTTTGGATGGGGTTTGAAACAAGTTCAAACCACTTGCTGTCAGTTGTAGCCCAATTTTTCTCCATAAATTGTGACTCCATTATGAACAGGGCCAACTTAATCATTGTGGAGAGGATCCGCAAGATGATTCTTTAGGATACACCCCTACTTCAACTAACATGTTGTATGTAAAAACTAAATGTTTGTGTGTGCGTGCATGCACACATCAATTAACTTTTCCCAGTCTATCTTGGCAATGAAGAGGCCCAGAAACTTACGTATTTTTTAATAACATGAAAGCTGAGATCCTCCTTCATAGACTCAGCCTTTAGATCCCATTCAGAAGAGTCTCATACGAACCCCCTCTAGCCCATCAGATAGAGCAGAATAGAAGCAGTGCCAAAAATCACGGGGGACAGGAGCACAGATTATGCAATATGCTCCCTTTTAATTCTAAACTGCTGGATGCTCCTCTGTGTGAATAGTGCAGGATTGGGGAGCTACACTGTAGCTGCTGCTGGCAGAATGGAGAGATGAGCCAGAGAACATCTATTTCATGCAGGATGCTTCCACCCGAAATTGTGTGATGTGCAACCTAGCAAATGCAGCAGAAGTTAAGGTTGCCTGGTAGTTTGACCAGAGTAAGGACTGCAGGATAAATCCCTTTCTTTGTCTTAAAATCTCATTTGACAAGAGAGACATGCCATTGTATGTTAATATCAATTACTTGCAAGAAAAGAAACATATTTGTAAAAAATCAAGACAGCATAGAATAAAGCCATTATACATAAGTACATGCAAACTTCATTAAAATTATAGGTTTCAGAGTAGCAGCCGTGTTAGTCTGTATCCGCAAAAATAACAGGAGTACTTGTGGCACCTTAGAGACTAACAAATTTATTAGAGCATAAGCTTTCGTGGGCTACAACCCACTTCTTCGGATGCATCCGAAGAAGTGGGTTGTAGCCCACGAAAGCTTATGCTCTAATAAATTTGTTAGTCTCTAAGGTGCCACAAGTACTCCTGTTATTTTTATTAAAATTATAAAGATTTTTCTTGGCATTTAGAGAGTGTTTAGTAAGATAGCTTAACTTGACATTTGAGAAGCATGATAAATAATGTCTTATTTGATTAAGATATCTTGTCAATTACATAGCTAGAAATTGTCATATTATAATGCACTGGGAATCTTATTGCACATTAACTGTGTTCTTATTGCTTATTTGACAATTTATATTTCATATGCCTGAATTCCTTCCTACTTAATGTAAGCTGTCTTCTTATTTGAAGGGCATTTAGATTTCCATCAACATTTACAGTATGTTTAAACATGAAGCATGGAAAAATTGAAATACACAGACTTGCATTTCTGTGTTCCTTTTAATTATTCAAATGTAGGACAGTAACTTTTTAACATTTATCCAAAATATGCATAGAAAACATTTTTGCTTGCAACTTTGCAATAACAAAAAAAGTTAACTTTCCAGTTTTTTGTTTGATCGTTTGCAGTCACGGACTGCAGAGGTCGTTGGAGGCAATTGTTTGTAAAGCATCAGAATTGGCCATTTAAGAAGAATTGGCTGGACACAGTCAACTTGCGCCAATATTTCTGTTTGTTTGGGGTTTTTTTTTGCCCTCTGTGCACACGGGTGTCTCTTATTAGCAATAATGGGGGTTTATGTGTGTACATGGAGGGAATCTTGGAGGTCTATACACAAATGCAAGGAGAATGGAGAATAAACAGGAAGAACTGGAAGTATTAGTACATAAGCTAAATTATGACTTAATTGGTATCACAGAGACTTGAGATAAGTCTCATGACTGGAATATTGGTATAGAGGGGTTCAGGAAGCTTGTTCAAGAAGAACAGGCAAGATAAAAAGGGAGGAGGTGGTGGATTATGCGTTAAGAACATACACGCTTGTTCTCCAGTCCAGAAGGAGGTGAGAGGCAGACCAGATGAAAGTCTCTGGGTAAAGATAGAGAGGGCTTGGGGGTGGGAAGTAAGGGTGACATCATGGACCACCAGATCAGGAAGAGGAGGTGGATGAGGCATTTCTGGAACAAATAGCATAAATATCCAAAACACAAGTCCTGATGATAATGGGGGACTTTAACTACTTAGACATCTGTTGGAAAAGTAATATGGCAAAACACAACATTTCCAGTACATTTGTGGAATGTATTGGGGACAACTTTTTCTTTCAGAAGATGGAGGAAGTAACCAGGGTGACAGCCATTTTAGATTTGATTCTTACCAAGAGGGAGGAATTGGTAGTGAAGGTGGAAGGCAGTTGGAGGGAATGTGATCATAAAATGATAGATTTTGTGATTATAAGGAATCAAAGGGGTCTAATTCTACTTCGAATGCACGTGCATCACTGAGTTAAGTGTATGCGTGAAGAGAGGAATACACCTCTGAAAATGTAATGAGATACAAACAAGAAGTAAAATAGATACTTAAAGGCAGAGACAATTTTAGTGTCCCCAAATTTAAAAATATGCTTATAGAAAATTCAAATGAATCTTTTTTTTTTTTTTTTTTTTTTTTAAAGTAGGGAACCAGCTTATCAAACCTAGAGTAGGCACATTTTTTGCTAATTAGCTGTTTTTCGGTAAATCTTTCTGATTATTATTAAGGCTGTCAAGCAATTAAAAATAATTAATTGCGATTAATCGTGCGATTAAAAATGTATTGTGATTAATCTCGCCATTAATTGCACTGTTAAACAATAATAGAATACAATATAATTTAAATATTTTTAGATGTTTTCTACATTTTCAAATATATTGATTTCAGTTACAACACAGAATACAAAGTATACAGTCCTCACTTTGTGTGTTTTATTATAAATATTTTCACTGTAAAAACCACAAGAAATAGTATTGTTCAATTCACCTAATACAAATACTGTAGTGCAATCTCTTTATCATGAAAGTTGAATTGACAAATATAGAATTATGTTCAAAAAAACCTGCATTCAAAAGTAAAACAATGTAAGTAAAACTTTAGAGCCTACAAGTCCACTCAGTCCTATTTCTTGTTCAGCCAATCATTAAGACAAACAAGTTTGTTTATATTTGCAGGAGATAATGCTGCCCACTTCTTGTTTACAGTGTAACCTGAAAGTAAGAACAGGCATCTGCATGGCACTGTTGTAGCTGGCATCACAAGATATTTACATGCCAGATGCACTAAAGATTCATATGTTCCTTCATGCTTCAACCACCATTTCAGAGGACGTGTGTCCTTGCTGATGATGGGTTCTGCTTGATAACAACCCAAAGCAGTGTGGACTGACGCATGTTCACTTTCATCATCTGAGTCGGATGCCACCAGCAGAAGGATGATTTTCTCTTTTGGTGGTTCGGGTTCTGTAGTTTCTGCATCGGAGTGTTGCTCTTAAGACTTCTGAAAGCATGCTCCACACCTCATACCTTTCAGATTTTGGAAGGCACTTTAGATTCTTAAAACTTGGGTTGAGTGCTGTAGCTACCTTTAGAAATCTCACATTGGTACCTTGTTTGCGTTTTGTCAGATCTGTTCTTAAAATGAACATGTGCTGAGTCATCATCCGAGACTACTATAACGTGAAATATATGGCAGAATGTGGGTAAAACAGAGCCGGAGATGTACAGTTCTCCACCAAAGAGTTCAGTCAGAAATTATTTTTTTTAATGAGCATCATCAGCATGGAAGCATGTCCTCTGGAATGGTGGCCGAAGCATGAAGGGGCATATGAATGTTTAGCATATCTGGCACGTAAATACCCTGCAATGCCGGCTACAAAAGTCCCATGCAAATGCCTGTTCTCACTTTCTGATGACACTGTAAATAAGAAGTGGGCAGCATTATCTCCTGCAAATGTAAACAAACTTGTTTGTCTTAATGATTGGCTGAACAAGAAGTAGGACTGAGTGGACTTGTAGGCTCTAAAGTTTTGCATTGTTTTGTTTTTGAGTGCAGGTATGTAACAAAAAAAAATCTGCATTTGTAAATTGCACTTTCACGATAAAGAGACTGCACTACAGTATTTGTATGAGGTGAATTGAAAAATACTATTTTATCATTTTTACAATGCAAATATTTGTAATAAAAATAGTATCAAGTGAGCACTGTGCACATTGTAGTCTGTTGTAATTGAAATCAATATATTTGAAAATGTAGAAAAACATCCAAAAATGTTTAAATTTCAATTGATATTCTATTGGTTAATGGTGTGATTAAAACTAATTATTCACGATTAATTTTTTATCACAATTAATTTTTTTGAGTTAATCACGTGAGTTAACTGCAATAATTGACAGCCCAAATTATTATGAAAAAATTACTAAATATGGGCAAGCAACAATAAAACAGATTTGTTTTTTTAAAAAAATCAAAGGATCATATGTATATTTTGAACACCATCAAAATTACTAGGTATTGGTAGTCCTTGCTGAGCAAAAAATTATTTATTTATTGAGGTAGCAATAACTATATGGAGGGATCAGCTATCTCAGAATATCCCTCTGCTTGCCCTAGATTTGTGTGTGCTACCCTTATCTCAGCAGCCCAGTCTTATGCAATATTGGGCTTCCTCATAATGATTCCCCTCTACTGAAAAATGGCAGGGTCTTACCAGGCATGGTTCTCTCCTTTGATGCTTCTTCCCCGCCCTTAGCTATGTGAGCTGTCTTGCCAATATTTGTCTCAATGTGTCTTCCACATTGACACTGTCGGTCTTCTGAAACCTCTTTTTCTATCAAGCACTACTCAATCATACAGTATTGTTGCTGTCTTTGATGCGAACATATGGTGTTAGAGCTAGGAAACTTGGCAAAATGAGACACCGCAGGCAACAACACATCATATATAACTGATGTTCATGTAGTACAATGCAGAAGCTGACCTGAAATGACAAATTATGTAAGGGAAGCAATCAGAATGGTCAAGAAAAGCCTGCACTCACCCTGCCCATGGGCAGCTGGGAAAAATGTGAAAGGTAGGTCACAAGTACAGGAGAGTTGTGTACTACCTATAGCTGTGGTTCCCTTTTCAGCTGGCTTGAACCATGTGATCTCGGTCCAGCCAGCTGATGATTTTAGCATGCATGACACTCTTGGCACTAGTTTACTATGACCCCTGACTTAGGCTACTATG
The DNA here is from genome assembly GCF_028017835.1 of Emys orbicularis. NCBI lineage: Eukaryota > Metazoa > Chordata > Testudines > Emydidae > Emys > Emys orbicularis. Next base: position 221,108,299 of record NC_088684.1, read on the forward strand.
ACCCTAAATATCTCTCCCTTGAGGGTAGTCTGGGTCTGACTGGGAGCCATTCATGTGCACTGTCACTCATCAATCCTGTCTCTTGAAGTTCTGGGAGAGGTACTGCCAAAAACACACATGTATGCTAAATAACTTAAAAGCATAGTTGGCCCTATGCAGGGTAAGATCTATGGAGTCCAACTGGGGTCCCAACCCATGATTGTGCCCTGCTTGTCAGACCAGCAGTGTTATTAATGGTGCATGGAACTTGCCCTAGATGTGCCCAAAGCCGTATTTGACAAGAGTCTGGTGTAATGTGGCTGGAAGACTGAAGTTGTGAATTCTAATCCTGGCTCTGTTACTGACCTGCTTGTGTGACGTTGTTCCTATTTTTGGAAGTGGTAAGAGAGGCACAGAAAGGCAGCTACATTATGATTATTTGTATACAGTGGCCACAACTGAGATTTGGGCCCTAATTGTGGGTTAGGCCCTCTACATATACACAGTAAGAGATGGTCCCTGCCACCAAGAGTTTACAATCTATGTAGATATAGGTAAAGGTAAAAAAAGATATATATTATTATCACCATTTTACACGTGGGGTATTGACACGGAGAGATTAAGTCCTTTGCCCAAGGTCATGCAGGAAGTCTGTGGTAGAGCTGATATACTTACCTTTCCTAGAGGAGTTTTGTGAAGGTAATGTAGTTAGCGTAAGGACTAAGATCACCACTGTTAAGATGTACTTTGTTGAAGCAGAAATTTTGTAAAATGTACAGTATGAATTAAAAAAATAAGTCAGGAAACAGACTTATTTTGGCTGCAACTGAATTCATAAAAAATAACCACATAGAGAAGAAATTTGAAGTTTCCTTTTTAATTATATACTTCTACATTTTAACTTGTGTTGTTTTAGTAAATGACTGCTTCCTCAGCTGAATTTGCAAAGATTGGTGTTTAAATATGTTTTTAAATGACCAAAAAAAGAATACAACACTTGCATAAAATTAAAGGCTGTCATGCATTGCTTTTAAAATCATGTAGGAAGACCTCCATTTAAAAAGACCTATGTCCAGTTTTTCCCTTGATGTTCCAGTGAATAGCAGAGGAGTCAGAGGGCATTTCTGTAGTTGTTTTGGGACCAATGGATAGGAACAACCAATCAAATTTTAGCTATTTGAACTTGTTACGGACCCGAAAATATCATATGCAGTAAAATATTCATTATAATGTGACCACTTTTAATTTACATAAGAACCATTTTATGTCTGATATACTCGCTACATCATTTGCAGATATTAAACATTAGAACATATAAGCAAGCTGCAGCTCATTGGGGTCAGGGAGTTAGGATTTCTATTTCATACTCAGCACCTGCCATTTCTCAGTTTCAATTTAAGATGAATCCCAGTTTTCTTCAGCCTCTTTCCCTAATTGGGAAATATTACAGCATGAATCACTCTTTCAATTACTTGGCTGGGACATCAAAATGTCATTCTTAAATATTAACATCCACTCCTGAGCTGCAGTGTAGAACCCTGCTACTTTGTCTTTGGTTATTTTTGGTTGGTGGTTTTTGTTTCATTTTTAAGATGTCCTGCTTGATACTGTCATGCTTAGTAAGCACTCAGTGGGCAGGGTGTTTGGGCAGAGGCATAATGCTTTATAAGCACTCGCACTCAGACTGCATCTGTTCAGGATTCTGGAAACAACTAGGGGCAGGACGTGGCTCCTGATGAGGCTGCTTCGTGTCAGTCAGAGCCACTTTAGCTGCCTGACCACAGATTACCCAGCAGAGAGGAAACTTTGAGTGGCATATGGCTGGCATAGCCATGTCCATGCCATCTCCTCCTAACCCTTCCTGTCATACGGGGCAAATCACGTATGTGGGCTTGTTCAAAGCATAGTCGAACTTCAGTAATTTCCCATCTACTGGAACAGGGACCGTTGCAACGAGGCACAAGTTAGCGTAGCCCAGAGGCTACGCTATCCTACATCCAGGGCCAAGGTGGCTTCTTGCCAACTCTGGGATTTGTGTGTGGGTAAAAGAGGTCTACAGCACCTCAGGCTCTGCATCATAAGGTTCACCATTGCACTATTACAATCCTGGGGCTGTTGTGTACAGGGCCGGCCTCTAGATAGAAGTTAAAGCATTTCAAAGGCAAGCGCCCTGTCCATGCCCCCTTTCCTCAGGCCATGTCCCCTTCACCAGCAGCAGGGAGGAGACGTGGTGTAGGAGCCACTATGCCAACTCTACAACACTTGAGGATTTCCTTTGCAATGTTATGGGGCCGGAGTGGTGTGATACAGCTGCTTTGGTGCCCTGGGTGGATTACCCAAGTGCAACTTTAAGCATTGTATGATGGATTCTAACAAACTTTTCATCTGTAATCTTTAGCTGTTCCTTAGTAGCAGGCCTGAGAAATGGGTTTACCACAAAACAATATATTTTGCTGTATCACCAGACAAGCTTTACTTTAATCATGGACATTTACAAAGAAATTATTAAAAAAAAATCTATATCACGAGTGGCATACATAACAATGATCATATAGCACAGCACAGATTAAGTTTTGATATTATAATGTGCAGCATGACAATAACAAACCAGTGTACACTGGAGGGCGGACAGTTCAAAATTGAATTTGTCCAATTGTTTTTAATTCACTTCATACAAAAGATGCAGAATACTTTTGGAGGGAGTACTAGCAATTAGTATTTAATACAAGAAAGAATTTTTACAATTTTGAGAGGTTGAATCCATGATTTAAAATTAAAATCTATTTAGGATGAATGCAGATGAAGTTAGTGAAATGAATTTTTGTTACAATTTGTGATTTACTCTTTTGGGTCAAATCCCGCTCTCCTTACTCACTTAGTCACGAGACTATTTCATGAGCAATCTGAGCAGGATTTGGTGCTTTATATTTAGACACAAGCTGTGTCCCTCACAGTGCAACCTCTCACCCATCCCCCCTCTAGTTCTGTGCCTCCTGTAAGTAGTAAATCTCACCATGACATTTTATTCTACTCAAATAAATGCTGTTAGAATGTGTCAAGCACAAGGCTCCAGTTTTGTTTTGCAGAGTGAGAATATAGCAGCAAAGGTTTTTCTATTTTATGCAAACACATAATCACATATTTAACTGTTAATAAGGCTTGCATAGTGAAAAAGATGGTAACATCGAAGAGAGTATTGTTTTTGTGTGTATTGTTTCAACTTTAGGCGCTCATATTTTCTGCTTTCTTTTGAGGAAAATAATATTGATCATAAAAATGGAATGCTGGTTTGAAAATATTAAGCTTTTGAGGTAGAATATTATACTTTCAGAATGAAATGTCAGAATTATGTGCTTGATCCTTCTCCCACTGAAGCCAATGGCTAAATTCCCAGTTGCCTTGAATGGGAGCTGGATCAGTCCCTCTGTTTGTCACAGGCCATCTTGAACAGTCAGTAATCCTTAATCTCAGATTTAGAGCACTTCCATTTGCTAATGTTTTAGCATTGCTTCTAGCCTTGAGCCATTTACCTGAAACTGCACTTGCTGCTGGTGTACTTTCTGTGTGTGCCTTCTCTCTAACTCGGCTTAGAATGCTGCTTCCAGCTTTTAAAATGCAAAACAAAGAAGTGTGTCACTATCACACCATCTGTAGATCATGTGTTTATTATTACATAAGACACGTATGGGGGAAGATGCTGTTTTAGCATGTGGGCTACATGTGAAACACAAAGGGCTTTCTTAGACCCACTGTGTGTGTGTTTAAAACTCAGTTGTTTAGAAGGGGCTTTGAAAGCCCACTAGAAATAGACAATAATGTAATGCTATTTTGACCATGATGTTTGGAATAGTCTCTAAAAGGAAAAGTACAGTTAAAAGCTTTAGGTCTTCATACAGTTTAAAATGACATTGTTGGCTTTGAGGCTTGGAAAAACGGGTATTAAGAGCACACAATTTAAACCAGCTACCATGCCATTTAAAAGTGGAAAATTAAAGGTTGCTCCAAGTCCAGTATTGCCAGTTCAGAACATTTTAAAAAAAACCCATGAGTTGGGCCCCCAAAAGTCATAAGTAAGGTCCTTCTAAATTCACGGTCCATTTTGGTCAATTTCACAGTCATAGGATTTTAAAAATAGTAAATTTCATGATTTCAGCTATTTAAAGCTGAAATTTCATGGTGTTGTAATTGTAAGGGTTCTGACCAAAAAAAAAAAAAAAAAAAGGATTTGGGGCTGGGAGTCGCAAGGTTATTGTGTGTGGGGAGGGTTGGGGTACTGCTACCCTTACTTTTGCACTGCTGGTGGCAGCGCTGCCTTCAGAACTAGGCAGCTGGAGAGCAGCAGCTGCTGGCCGGGAGCCCAGCTCTGAAGGCAGAGCTGCCGCCAGCAGCAGCACAGAAGTAAGGGTGGCATGGTATGGTATTGCCACCCTTCCTTGTGCACTGCTGGTGGTGGGACGCTGCCTTCAGAAGTGGTCACCCGGCCAACAGCCGCCGGTCTCCGGCTGCCCAGCTCTGAAGTAATCACAGAAGTAAGGGTAGCAGTACCGCAACCCCCCTACAATAACCTTGTGACCCCCAATGATCCCTTTTGAGTCAGGACCTCCAAATTGAGAAACGCTGTTCTCTCTAGTGAAATCTGTGTAGTAGAGGGTAAAAGCACACAAAAGATTAGATTTCACAAGGGGGGACCAGATTTCACAGTCCGTGACACATTTTTCATGAATTTGGTAGGGCCCTAGTCATAAGCTTTGCTTAAAAATTGTGAGATTTAAAAAAAAAAAAATAGTTTTCCTGGCCTTTTGAACTTCTAGGGTACATTCTGGTCATGTTTTCACGCTTTGCTCTGTAACCATGAGGGATACAATTTACTATAAAAATATTAAAAATTGAAATCTCAGATTCTCATGTAAGAGTAGCGGCTGGGGCTTGAAGTAAAACATCAGTTTTACAGCAAGTCTTGAGATATTTGTAAGAGTCACAATACTTTAAGTCCACATTTTGGCCTGCAAAACTCAAACCCAGCCAACACAGAAAATGTGTATATTTAGGGCCAAATTCTGCTTTTGGGTGCAAAAATTTGTAGTTCCTATTAATTTCCATTGAAGCCACATCCATGTGGTATATTCCAGGCTAGAATTTGGCTCAGAGGCCAAAGTGGAAGTCTATAGCCAAAAGCTATTGAGAAATTGATTGAGTAAATGGAGAGCATGTTGTTCTCCAGACTAATTTAAGAATGTACTGAGGCCCAAGTCCTAACCTCCTTACTCAGTGCTTAAACAAGTAAACTCACATTTAAATGAATGGGAATTTACCTGAATAAGGACTGAATAAAAACTAACAGCCAGATGTCCCCTGCAATCTGCACGTAAGTCTAATCCTTTCTGTGGGGGTGGGGGGAGAAGCAGGAAGGAATCAGCTGTCTCCACAGCATTATCCTCTGTCCCAGGATCTGCAAATATCTGTCTGGGGACTCGTAACCTGTCAGTGCAGAAAGGCAAGGCTGGGAGAACACCTACTGTTACCCTACAACCAACCCCATGGGAAAGTTTAGTGCAGAACAAGGCGGCACTAACTTTTCTGCAGAGCCCCATGAGGGGTCGTTCTAAGAGCAATAGAAGATGAGGAAGTCCTGGCAGCATGTCTCCATTTGGGCTAGGAGATCTGAGGTGGGACTGATTCAGTGGCACAAGGGTAGCCTTGTGGCTTTGGCACAGCCTCTGTCATCCAGGCCTGTCGAGAGAAATTTTGGGCCACGATACATCACGTTTGCTGGGGCCCCAACTCCTCCCTTTTCACCCCAGTTACAGATTGTTTGAGGGGCCCCAGTACAATTGTCCCCCCCTTTCCCTACTGTTCATCAGCCCTGCTGACATTTGCAGGTTCTGGGAACAGAATAGGAACTGTCTCCCCTCCCCGCTCCATTTTTTCTGCATGGAGAAAATCCTGTTCTCCCAAAAGAGCAATCTGGGGGAAACTTTGCAACAGCTATACAGGTGGTGTGCCTCCCATTTGTAGCCTTCTCAGATCCTAGCCCCAGCCCCTGCTCTGTAGGTCTAAATGAATGGTGCTGCATGTGAAGCTCACAGCATCTGTAGAAGAGAGAGGGACAGTATTTTCCCATGTGTGTGTAAATTCTCTTAACATTTAAGGGGGTCAGACATACATCAAAGGGAGAACTGAATCTAAATTCAAAAATAATCCCTAATTCCCTGTTCAGTGTGCCCAAAGAGCAGGAAGCTGTCTTCCCATTCCTCACTAAACCCAGATCCTGCAAATCTTCTGAAATCTATCAACTTTGTTTTCATAGAGAAAAACCTCAGATTTTTAAAAGCTGGACATTGTGTACAATGCTCCTGCTGAGGTGTGCTCTAAGGCAAGATGGGAATTGACCTATGTGGTTTTCAGTTGAAGAAGGGATGGAATATTACTTGCCTGTTAGTGAGGTTCTATGTTGGATCTACAAGAGAATGTGTATCTTTTTAATTAAGATTAAAAAGCTTGGTACATTAAGCTTGGTACAAGAGGGCGTTTTATCAACCTAAATTTACCAATTAAGAGTCATATTTTTCCTTCAGACAATATTAAAAGTAAAAATAATACTTTAATGGAAGCTAGTATGTGCATCTATAAAAGTTGGCAAGTTCATAGGAGGACTGACTGGCCACTTCAGGTCAGAATTTGAACTTATTTGTCCTAATAATGAGAAGAAAATTGAGTAGCTACTTTGTGCCTTCAGAAAGTTAACGTCATGGGATTGAAAGGATTTCTTTATGGACCTACAAACTGCATCCATATTTCTAGGCTATATTTTGTATTTCTTTTGCTTCCTCCATGTGGGAATGTGAATTGTGACTGATATCCAAAGTGAATGTGCTTCATGCTGTCAGGCAGCATGCTGGAACTAGGCAGTCATTTATTTAGGTCAACATAAAGGGTCACATGTTTGCTTCTGCTAGGAAGTGCAGATAGGAGCAAAAAAGAATTAAAAATTGACAGGAGAGTTAAAAAGAATGTGAAGAGGGAGAGTGTTGCTGCCACAGTTTGCTTCCCCACTCCACAGAAGCCTAGACAAGCCCTTCTATGGCAATAATGCAGCGTCCTGGCTAGAAAGCTCTTGATCATGCCAGGGTGGGACCAGTGAACAGCCACCGCTTGTAACCCAGTGGATATTGGCACATAAGTTAATGTGGTCCCTTGCAGCGTTGACTTTTGTGCCATGCCTGTAGTTTCCTTGTCACTTTGGAGAGGACTTTTTGATTTTACAGGCATAAGCAAGAGAGCCAATGATAGCACTGCTCCGTAAGGAGCCGAACTGTTGATGGGATCATGGAGCAATGTGTAGGAGCAGCTCCTTTGTGGAGCCAGAGCTTTCTTTTCTAGAGATTCCTTCAGTAATAATATGTAATGATATAATACCTCGGAACAATGGGCTGAATTAATATCTCTGATGTTAAGCCAGTGTCTTTCCATTTACGTCACTGGAATTACTTACGATTGATATAGATTCAAGATCAAAATCAAGTCTAGATTGACAGACTTCACCTTGGATTTTCTTATTTTTTTGTTTTGTGTGATTGGAGACAAAATAATCATAAGGGATCTATAGAGTAATGATTTATCCTAATACATCATGGACAGGCTTGGAAGGATTGATTTTTATTGGTAAATGCTGGTAAACGTTGATTTCATTGTACACACACAAAATGATGAACAAAAATATTTGATAAAAATTTACAGATAGGCAAAATAAGAAAAATGCTGCTTGCAAACTTACTGGAGTTTGATTTAAGGATATTTACTTTGTACATTTTGACATGTGATGTCAGCCCATTTGTGTTTTAATGATGACAAAGCTTTAACTTTTTTAATCTTCTAGTTTACTTACAGTAAACACCCCTTAATTTCCCAAAATTGTGAATATTGAAATTAATAAAAATAGTGAAAAAATGTTTAAAAATAAAACATCAATATTATCTGTTGAAATTATGAAAAAAAATAAAAATTGAATTTTGTCAAGACTAATAATGGGATAGCTTTGCATAAATCAACTTCATGCCCTACCATTCCTTCTCATGGTAAAGTCAATGATGGAAGGGATAGCAAACTCAGAAAACCTGGCAGAGTTTTTCTCAATGCTTCCTACATGTGGAAGAGGGCTGGGTGCTGAGAGGTGAAGATGCTATACTTTGTCTGTCTGTCTCTCTGACTACCTCCTCCCCTCGTCCCTTTTTCCCCTTCACCTTCAAACTCATAGAATGTGCAGTCTACAATCTTTACCCCGAGTTCCTCTGCCCCAACTTCATCTTGGATCCCCCTCAAATCAGATTTCTGTCCTCTCTACTCCACCAAAACTGTTCTCATCAAGGTCTCTTATGACTTCTTCCTACTCAAATCTCAGGGTCTCCATTTCATTCTCATTTTCCTTGACCTCCCTGCTGCATTTTGATACTCCTGATCACTCCCTCCTGCTTGAGATGTTGTCCTTTCTTGCCCTATTGTAGTACCGGGTCGCCTGCCACGTCTCTGGCTGTACTTTGTGTCTCTTTTGGTTGATAGTCTTCCCCTCTGTCACTTTCCAATGGGAGTTCACACAGGGCTCTGTCCTAGACCCTCTCTTCACTCTGTACTCCCTATCTACGGGTAACCTTATCCACTCACATGGCTTTAACTACCACTTCTGCACCCATGAATAGTCGCAGAACTACCTCTCCACTTCTGGCCTGTCTTTGTCTGTTCAATCTCACAGCTCAGCCTATTTCTCTGACATCTCCTCCTGAATGTCTTACCCTCCACTTTATGCTCATCTCAGCCAAAATTGGACTCCTGGTCTTCTCTCATAAGATAAATAAGTGAAGTAGGTAAGTAGATGCCTTAGTCAGCTAGTTTCCTAATGATATAAAAGCAGTGTGGCTTCAGGAAAAATCTATATGAGGGGATGATGAGAAGGGCTTTGTGGATCACCTCAGGAAGTGCATCCAATGCATAGGGTGGTAGGGAAGAAAGCATTGAGATGGTTGTGGGAGAAGTGGACAAGCAAGATATGGCATCATTGGAGAGCAGATTGGATGTGGGGTGATATGATGAGATCAGGAGAGGAGTAGAGTTGGGAGGGGGCTTTGACAGCAATTGCGAGAAGCTTGAACTTGATGCAGTGGAGAAGGGGGAGCCGGTGGAAGAATTGAAGGAGAGGGACAAAGGTGGTGTGGTCAGAACAATCAGGCTAGATGTTGGGACGGAGGGAGGGAGTTAAGAGCATAAGGCCGCTGGGAATGATGCTGGGAATTGCTCCATGAGGAAAGAAAAAGAGCTGAATGGTGGAAGAAGGGTCAGAAGAGAGAGAAACCTAGTGTGCTTAATATGGATCTAATAAGCCAGCTGCTTGTCACCTCCCGCATCTTTTTTTACTTCAGGCTTTGTGCTCTTCAGGGCAGGGACTATGTCTTCCTCTGTATTTGGAAGGTCCCTAGCATGTTTTGGATGTTACCACTATCTAAATGCTCTGAAAAAGATTTGGGTGTTGTGAGGATAATCAGCTGAATGTGAGCTTCCAGCGTGACGCTGTGGCCAAAAGAACTAATGTGATCCTGAGATGAAAAACGGGTGAATCTTGAGTAGGGAGGTTATTTGGCACTGGTGTACTGTTGCTGTAATACTATGATCAATTCTGGTGCCCACAATTCAAGAAACATGTTGATTATTTGGAGAGGGTTCAGAGAAGAGCCGTGAGAATGATTAAAGGATTAGAAAACATGCCTTATAGTGACACACGCAAAGAGTTCAATCTATTTAGCTTCACAAAGAAAGAGTTAAGGGCTGACTTGATCAACTTATAAGTACCTATATGGGGAACAAATATTTAATAATGGGCTCTTCAATCAATGGGCTCTTCAATGGGCAGAAAAAATCCAATGGCTGAAATTTGAAGCTAGTCAAATTCAGACTTCAAATAAGGTGTAAATTTTCAATGGTGAGAGGACTTAATCATTGGACCAATTTACCAAAGTTTGTGATGGCTTCTACATCGCTGACCATTTTAAAATGAAGATTTGATGTGTTTCTAAAAGATCTGCTCTAGGAATTATTTTGGGGAAGTTCAATGGCCCGTGTTATACAGGAGGTCAGATCAGATGATCATAATGGTCCCTTCTGTCTGTCTTTCTAATCTAAAAATTAATGAAATTAGATCATTTCTATTTTTGAAGCTGTTCTCTTCCTATTCTAGGGTTGAATTTTGCATTCTTAATGCATGCAAAGATCCATGGCAATTGTTTCCCTAAGGACTTCATTAATTACACTGGGCTGTGTGTACAGAGTTTAATACATTGTCAGTAGTGAGAGAGTGCTTTTTTTCCAGCTTATGATTTAGCTCAGTGGCTCTCAACCTTTCTAGACTACTATACTCCTTTCAAGAGTCTGATTTGTCTTGTGTACCCCCACGTTTTCCTCACTTAAAAACTTACAAAATCAGACATAAAAATACAAAAGTGTCACAGCACACTAGTACTGAAAAATTGCTTACTTTCTCATTTTTACCATATAATTATAAAATAAATCTGTTAGAATATAAATATTGTACTTACATAGTATACAGAGCAGCATAAACAAATCATTGTCTAGGAAATTTTAGTTTGTACTGACTTCAGTAGTGCTTTTTATGTAGCCTAGGCAAATATCTGGATGAGTTGATGTACCCCCGGAAGGCATCTGCGTACCCCCACGAGTACATATACCCCTGGCTGAGAACCACTGATTTAGCTGGTCAGGCATCACTTTAACCAAGTCATATTTCTTTTACAGTTGATAGTAACAAACAGGAAATATTCCAGAGGAAGAGGAATGCTGTCTTGGTGAATGGTGTCATTCTGAATGGCCCAATAACAGATTCAAAAGCAGGAGAAAAATTTGTAGAAGATGCCTGTAAGATCATAATGGAGGAGGTCATACAGAAAGCTGCTGATGTAACAGAGAAGGTAAAGCCTTGGAATCAGTTTGAAAATATATTGTAATAGATATGAGTGATTAAAAACTTTAGCTTTCCAAGACAGCTGAGTTTTATAGCACATAAATGGCATTGAACTTGCTTTTAGTGTGTGGTTAGGTTTTGAAATAAAATATAGCTGTCTGGATTTCAAAATGTGGCATCATGAAACCTTTTAATAGCATAATTAAATTAAAATATACATTTGCAAGAAAATGTTTCCTACATTACTTTGAAATGCCAATTTTTATTTTTTTTTTTTTTTTTTTTTTGTCTTGGGGTCAAATTTACCCTTGAGTTTGCTGAGCCTGCAGGAGCATTTGTGTCAGAGGCGGATTCAACCCTGAGGAAGGGTGGCTATGGTACCACTGGAGGAGGGCAGCATTACAGACTTGTCTGGGTTCCATAGTGCCCTTATTTGCAGAGGCTATTTGAGAGAGGTGCTGGACAGGTAGGCCTTGCCCATTTGTGGGCTGCATGAGCCAGCTCCATGCCCCTGGCACAACAGCATTTGAAGATCCTGGGATTTCATGGGGGTTGCTGAAGGCAGAATTTGGTCTACAGGTTTATTACGCCTAATAAAGATATACAAAGCAGAAGCAACTCATCTTGGTTTCCAGATTCCAGGTTGAGTTTGCAGCTCCAGCAGTTAAAAGCAAAAAGATTATTTTTCTAACCAGAACAAGTTTGAGCCGGGAGTCCGGGAGTCCCTGAGACACAATAAAAATAGGATCCCATGAGGCCATTTTTATAGAGTTGCTGTTAAGTGCAATTTTCTTACTTTGGAAACCATTACATTACAGAATCCGTTGGTGAGTGAGGTTATATTACCATAACATTTGTCTTCACCTCAGCCAACATGTATTCATTGCTGGCATTTCCCCCATTATTAGGTTTGTGAATGGCAGCCTCCAGAAAAACTGAAAAAACTTCTCGATCTGGAAATGAGGGATACCGGAGAGCCCCATCAGAGACTCTTGCAACTTTGCCAGGACATTATTCGATACAGCGTCAAAACTAGTAGGAATTTGAGTTCTAATTGTGTTACCTTATTACCCTCAAAAACTCTGAAGTCAGGGTATTTTCTCCTAAACTTTGTTACCCTTCAGGAAACAAGGTGACGTTTTGCTATGTCAACATTTTCTGCGTGCCTGTAACCGTATGAAAGCATATTAATGCTTTCATTGGCTGTTCTATAGCTGTTTGAGTAAATGCTGGCATAAGTAATTCTTCTCTCCTTCATATCTAGTCCTTATTGTAAAATGAGAGTATCATACCTGCCAAGCCACCTGGATCCTCACAGTGATCAGATGGATTTCTGAGAGGGACTAAAATCTGTATGATGACATTAAAAAACCCTGCGAGGGATTACCATTGATGTTAATGGGAGACTCTGCTATTCTAAAGTCTCCTGAAAGACGCCTTTGGCCTCTAGACAGGTATGGAATATGATATAACAATTTACCAAATCAGGCAGGAGAAAGACCTTTATGAATCCCCAAGACCTTTGCATAGGACTTCCTGCTGTCTGGTTGGTGAGTAGTGATGTCATAGTCACTGCCATTTAATGCAAATAAGGCAAGGTTAAGTCAGCCTGTTGGTCAAGAATGGCACTGCGTTTACTGTTAACGTATAGCAAACAGTCTGTTTGCAAAAGGAAAGTCAAAACCTTAATGCATGCTTTAAATCACTTTTTAAATGTAATCAGGTGACTGAGTGAGGTATATACTGGCTTTTTTCACAAGTGGATACAAATTTCACCTGGAGCATAATCCTGCTACGTGCTGAGTATCCCCTTGTAAAATGCTGGTCAGCCATAATTCCTGCTCAAGACAATGGGGGATGAGTGCTCAGCATCTCAGAAAAGGCACCCAGCACCTTGCAGGATTGACCCCACGTAGGTAACCTTGATGAAAAGCATTCTGTATAACCAAATATCAACAGAAAGAAATGAGTAACATCTGTTTAGGAAATAGGGTGGTGTATCAAAAGCCTAGTTAGAATTTCAGAAGCATAGCTACATATCCTATACTCAGTGTATTTCAGAAGGTGTGAAGGACATTTGATATAAATTACTGGGTATGTTTCCTGCTAAAGATGCTGTTGCTACAGAATAAAAAAATAATTGAGAGTGAGCATATGTTTTTGAAGAACACAGAAATTAGCAGTGCTTATCTGAAGAGTCCCATGCAATATTAATATGCAGATGTCTTTACAATGTCAGTGGAATATATTATCTTCATTTTGTAATTTTTCTTTACATTTTCATTTGTTGCACTGTGCCACCTTAGAAAATGAATTAAATACAAAAGCAAGATGCACAAACAATGTTACCCTAACTATAAAAGCTAGCAAAAGCTTCAGATTTAAGGCTTCTAGTCTGTCATGAATTCACCCTGTTTTATAATACCTAGTTACAACGTGGTGAACTATAGTCCAGATGGTAGCAGACCCTGAACTGAATTGATTTTATGATGAAAACTTTTAGATTACTTTAACATAATTTCTCATTATTGTTATTTATTTAATAGTGCAGCACCCCCAAATGGTGCCACTTAAATTAAGGTAATAAGATAAAAGACGGTTTCTCTTTTTCTCTATATCTCAGAAATTCTGGTAAAAGAAAGAAACACAATTTTAAAATTTAGAAAAGTGTTTCCAGAGAGGTTGGCTCTTTAAAATAATTTAACAGGGAAATTAAAAAACACAAAACTTCCTCTCAGGTTGGCAGGGAGGGATGTGAAAGAAGAACACTGATGGGATAGATGAAAATTATCTATAATAACATTCCATTTGTGTCCAAATCCTGCTTGCAGTATTCACATGAATAATCCAACTCACACAGGTAGTCTCCCTGCAGTATGAGAAATGACCAAGGAGGATTGGTCGATCAGATCTTAAATAAGTAAAGTTGAGTGCAGGGTTAAAACGGAAAGTGAAATTTAGGAAGCCAAATGTAGAGTGCAGAGTCAGACTGCCCTCAACTCCTGCCTCGCAAGATGAGGCTGTATGTGTAAATTCTAGAACTGGTGATTTTTTTTTTCAGCAGAAAATATAAATGAAAATGAGAAAAATTGTTTTTGTTAAAATTTTCAGTGGAAATTTTTTTTTGGGGGGGGGGTTCAAAACTGAAAGCTGATTCCCCTCCCTCCCCCCCCCCCCCCACAAAATGCTTTCAGTTTTCCAATAAAAATTTGAAAATGTTTGAGGGGAAAAAACGGGTACTTTCTGTGAAAGTTTTTGTTTAAACCAAATTTTCCTTCAAAAGTTTCAGCAGGAAGTTTTCAAACAGCCTTAATAAATTCCCCCCTATGAAGAAGGCCAGCAGGAGGCATATGTGCTATTTAAGTCCCACTTACACCTTGTTTGAGCACAGTTACGAATTTCACCCTTTGTGAAAAGTTTGGCCAATCTGGGGAAAGAAGAGAGAGTCTCAGGGACACTAAAGGGATAATAAAGTAAAATGCTGCTGTTTGGCCATGTAATATGTTTCAATCTATATACCTGCATCCTGTAGTCATGCAGTAGAGATGCTGTTGTGTTTATTTTCACTTGTGAAGTATACTGGAGTACTTATGTTTCATTTTTAAATCTGCAGATCATCCAAGATTTTTCAATCAGTTGTATGCTGGTATTGATTATTACTCTTTAGTGGCTCGTTTCATTACAGAAGCATTAAACCCAAGTGTGTAAGTGTACCTTTTTTGTACTCATTGAGATGACCCTGGAACACTATTATAACATTCCAGATTTTTTAAAAATTATGAATACCCACTTCAGGTTTCTGTTTACGTTAATACAGAGGACTTTTAGCAGGAACCTGGGGATAACAACAGAGTTTGGTTCTGCATCACATAACCATATACTTCAACTTGGCTAAGCTGTTGGAGCCTTTTTCAGTCTGTGGGTCTTAATTTAGGAGTAAAGATCCTCCACTGAAGGGCTTTTGTTTGTCATCCCTTTTACCTGTAAATTTATTCTTATTTAGGGGATCTAGATATGCTATTTAGATATGCTTTTAAAAACAAACTTATTCAGATAAAGGCTGTCCTCTCAATGAGCAGGACTTTGATCTCACTTCCACCAATGTAAATCCAAGGTAACTTCAGTGGTGTTATTTGGGATTTATGCCATTATAATGGAGATCAAATTTGCTCCCGGGTGTTCAAGGTGCGGCTAGTACAAATTTTATTTTTTGTTTTCATTGTGTTTGGTATGACGTGTTAAATTGATCCATTTTTCTTTCTTGTCCATGGCATCCCACAGTTATATGCCCTTATATAAACTTTTCCCATTTTGGGACTGGCATTTTAAAGTTGATCCAAAGTTAGGACTGATATTAGCTGAACTGTTGTAAGCATGCCCAATGAAGTCCTTCAGCCACCTTCAGTATTTGCTCCACATAGTATTAAGTATGGGCACCACAATGAATTTGCAGAAATGTTGTATATGTGCAAGCAATACAGGGAAGATAGAACTGAAGTCTAGGGTCCAAGTACGATTGCTTCAGGTAGGGAGAGCCTTTAGTGTTTTGGGTGTCAAACTACAGAAGCAACAGGAGCTCATACAGTTCAGCACCCACAAAAATTTGTCTAGTTACATTCATGGATGTTATGTTTTCTATACACGTTTTCAATCTGAGTGACTTCTGTTTTTGATGACGAGAACAACACACTAAAAAAGCACAAAAGTAAAGTCTCCATGATACACACGCTGTGCTCTCTCTCCTCTGAAACAGTCTGCACTGAACTGAACACAAATGGCTTCCTGATTGGGCAGGCAGATGTAAAGGTGTAGTAAACAAAAGAATAACTTACATAAAATGGGTAATTTTCCCCAGTAGCGTATGGTTTTATTAGCTGTTGTTCACTTAATCTGAGTCACATGACTGAAATCCCTATGCATTGCTTTGAAAATGTAAAGGTCAGTGTTATGATGCTGTTAGGAACAGAGTAAATTGCCATACTGGATTAGACCTTTGGTGTATTGAAATCCAGCACCAGTTGCTTCAGAGGAAGGTGCAAGAAATCACACGGTAGATTGATGTGGGATAAACTGCCACGGAGGGAAGTTTCCTCCTAACCCCTAATAGTTAGAGATTAGTTTAAACCCAGAAGCATGAGATTTTATCTTCCTCCCAAATCTATTTTTATCATTAACATTATAAACTCTGGATATTCTTGTTATCCATATAACTCTCTAGTCCCTCTTTGAATCTTGCTAAATTCTTAGTCTCGATGATGTCCTGTGACCAGGAGTTCTGCAGTCTATTGCCAATAATGATACTTTTATATTTATTCAGATATACGTATGAGGTGTCCCCCGTGTTTTTGTTAGTGGAAGAAGCAGTCCTGAAGAGAATGATTGAATTCATAGGCTGGAAAGAAGGTGATGGTATATTTAATCCAGGTAAGAAAACAGCCTTCCATCTTCTGAATTTCAAACTAACCTATAGAAACTGCAGAGAGCTA
This sequence comes from Emys orbicularis, assembly GCF_028017835.1. NCBI lineage: Eukaryota > Metazoa > Chordata > Testudines > Emydidae > Emys > Emys orbicularis. The sequence continues at coordinate 221,124,727 of NC_088684.1, forward strand.
CAGATTAAGAATTTTGTGATTTATTTAACTTGTATCGTGTACTCCAAAAAGCATACAAAATCAGATGACGTAAAGACTTTTAGCTTTAATAAAGTTATTTTACCCAAGCTTCTAGACCACCATAATAAAAATTCTATGAATCTGTATAGTCACATGAAATGAAAGCAGCTGTAGGGCTCAATTAATAAAAAATTACACAGAACGAATTCTAGAGCCCCTGGAATTGGAGCCCACCCAGTTCTCATTAATATCAATGGTAAGATCACCTTCAGTGACCTGAGTGGGCAGCAGTCTCAGGCTCAGGTTCTATGTCAGTATGAGCTAATCAACTCAGACTGAATTTGGAGTGAGTCTGAGCCATTTAAAGTGGTCATAGTTTCAGAGGCCCACAAGTGCTTTACCAGATACATTGAGCAGGAAGTCTCCAAGTAATGTATTAGCTGTTATGGGCCGCATTGTATAGTTTACATAGAGCCCGGCGCTGAGATGTGGGGTGAAGTTGTACTACCTCAGAGGGTGACTGTGTCTCTGGAGCATGTAGGAGGGGTGCATATATGGCACCACCCTGCAGTGCTCCCTTCTGTACTGCTGGCCAGCTCCACTGACTGCTACGAAGGGGACAGCCTTTGAGCTGGTTGTCAGTCCCTAGCACAGGGCTGTGATTGTGCCTGTCCCTTGTGCAAGATGCCTGATCCAGGCACAATGCACCCCTGTATTTTACATCTTTGTATCAGTGTGTATTGTGTACAACTCGTGCTCATCCAGCACATTTCCTGAAGGCCATTCCTGGTTACTCTTCTCTTCTGCCAGCATCTTTGTAACTATCTGAATGAAAGCCAGTCAATGGTGTGACAGGGTACTTCTCTGTGTACACTGCCTACATTTGGGGTATCAATGTTTATCTTAGTAGGAGTGACTTGAGCAAGCTCCTTTTGGTGTGATACTGTTTTGAAATGATATGAGCAGGTAGACCATGAAATATTTCTGGTTAAATTTTTTTAAAGGCTACATTTTAATACTTTTTTTGTTTTGTTTAAAAAGTAGCAATATTGTCAATATATTTCAGCTACAGGTGCACGGGGAGAATGGAATGTAACAATTTATCCCCAAATCTTTCTGTACCGAATTATTAGCATCAAGATACCAAGCTGTAAGATTCTCCAACCTGCTTCCTGTGGAAAAAGAAGCAAATGTTAAAATATAGTTAGTGGAGGGGATGAGAAATAGTTAATGTATCCCACCAATAAGTGGTAGAAAAGTAAATTAACCATAATTAAAGACATTGGAAATTTGTGGGAAATTATACCAAATTTGTGGATTTTTTTTTTTTTGTCCTAGATTCTGTGCATAGTTTTAGAAAAACCTCTGGCATGTTCTGCAGATTTTTTTAAAGCAAATTTACTAAAAATATATCTGAGGACACTAAAAGGTTCTTTAGTACATTAACTGTATCTTTATTTTCTAGCTTCCATAAAACTGAATTTTTATATAAGCCAATCTTGCCTCAAAAAAATCCCATCTGTCTCCTTGAGCTCTTCCATTTCCCTTCCAGATCTTCTCCCAGAGATCTTCTTTTTCTTCCAGTTCCTCCTAATTGTCTCTTTCCCCTTTTTCCTTTCCAAATGGATTGAGACATGGTTGCCTGAGGGACCATCTCTCTCTCCGTGGTGTACTGCCACAATTGAGATCAGCAGAGGCCCGGGAGCTCCCACAATGTATACAAGAAGGAACTGGTGGCTGGGCATTCTCTGAGAACTTCTTGGTGTCCGGAATCATTCCCCTGCCATTTGGTCCACTACAGCCCAGGTCTGTTAACCTTCCAAGCAAGCAGCAAAGCCTCCTTTTCTTCTCTCATCTCTCAGGCTGTTGAGTAAGGACTGGGCTATGATGGATATATTTACAGGCTAGTTTTGTGGTTTTAATTTATGGGCTAGGCGCCCACAGCACAAGATGAGTGCCAAGAGTTACTTGTTAGTTTGAATTTCTAAAATATAATAAATGAATATGTTGCTTTGTGTTTTTTTGTTTGTTTTTTACAGGTGGCTCTGTTTCTAATATGTATGCTATGAACTTAGCTAGGTATAAATATTGTCCTGACATAAAGGAAAAGGGGCTTTCAGGGCTGCCAAGACTGGTCCTGTTTACATCAGAAGAGGTAACGAAATTGCACCCATCTTCATTATAGACTTTTTATTAATTAACTTTTTTTCTTTTGCATATGCTGTACATTTCCATTGTGTGTCTAATGCTGTTCCAAGCATAATAAAAGGGTTGTCATTATACAGTGGGAAACATGGTGTGTGGAGATGGCTGGTGGTGAATTCCCCCTGCACAGAGAAACTCTCCATCTCCTGCCAATCTCTGGTGTTGGGAAAAGGAGAGATTGTGGTGAAACAGAGCTCCTCTGTCTGATTTCCCACTGACATAAGGTCTAGCAGGAACATACCTCGGTAGTGTAAGTTAAAGCTGCTATCCTGCAGCTTCAGCTTACGCTGGGGCCAGGCAATCAATAGTCAGAAAGCTACAAATGGCTCTCTGCAGCCCCCCTTCTCCACTGGCTCTGAGCACAGCTTGACTGCAGTGGAGAATCAAATCCAACAAAGAGAATCCCGGCAAAACCTTTCACTGAAGCTCTCTAAACAACGCTGCTTTAATAACCTACTTCAAAGAATCCAAAAACGTCTTCCTGTTTTAAAGCTTTCAAACACAACATATGCAAAACTCAGATGGGAGACTGTAGTAGGAGGGATGCCCACTGGCACTAATTCTCCTTCAGAGTTTTAGCCTTTAATTAGAGCCTCTTTTCTCCCACCTACATCTCTGCCCCTTGGGCTTTGTGACATCCCTTTAAACAAACTAGGTTAGGTATAGTTGTGTTTGAGATTAGATTGGCACAGGTGGTATAATTATTATTATTATTATTATTACTTCTGTTACAATAGCAGCTAGAAGCCCCAGTGGAGATCTGGGCCCCATTTTGCTTGGAAATATATACAAATACAGTAATAGTACAGTGCCTGCCCTTAAGTGCTTACAGCCCCCAAAAGCTTACAATCTAAATGGACAAGGCAAAGGCTTATCCCAGTTTTTCAAATGGGAACCTGGACACAGGAAGCTCACATGGCTTGCCCAAGATAAGAGAAAAATTCTGTGGCAGTGCCAGGGACTGAACCCAGCTGCCCTGAGTCCCTGTTTATTACCTTAACCAGCAGGCCATCCTTCCTCTCTCTCTTTGGTACCTACATACGCAGTACTTCTACCTGTGCCCGTAGCATTTATTGTAATATCTTTAGTTATGTTAATTGGCATTGTACAGAAGTGCTAGAACATTGATCAGTTTAAGAGGGAGGAGACATCAATTTGTAGAGATCCTAATTTTTGGCCCATGTTTACCTCTGTTCCACCCAGATTTGGTATTATCTCACTTCTGTTTTTCAAAATAGTTTGCATCAGATATGATTGATTATTGAGGTTATATGAAAAACTGCTTAAACTCAAGAAGTTGATGCACTGTAATGCCAACTTTCTATTATTAATTATTTATTGTTTTGTTTATTTGTATTGAATAGTACCTAAAGGCCAGGGACCCGCTGTGATGGGCACTGTACAAACATACAAGAAAGAGATGGCCTCTGCCCTGCAGAGCTTACCATCTAAGTAGAGACAAGAAGTGGATAAGACAAACGGATGAGGGAGCACAGGGAGACAGTGAGCTGATACTGCTCAGTATCAGCAGTGATCAGAGCATACTGACTGCTATACGTCCCTCGTTTTAAGACTTAGTCTCAAAACCATGTCTTATATTTGAGCTTTAGCACTATAAGAGGTGGTCTGTTAGTGTTGCACAGCACTGGTGTTCTCAGGCAGGCACTCAGTGCCAATGTGGTACTGTTTTTCAGGAGGTGTTAGACTGAGGGCAGGTCTGTACTACCGTTTAAGTTGATCTAACTTACGTTGCTCAGGGGTGTGAGAAAAACACCCCCCCCCCCCGAGTGACGCAGGTTACAGTGACCTAAGCGCTGTCTCCTGCCAACATAGCTTCTGCCTCTTGCAGAGGTGGAGTAATTTTGTCTACGGGAGAGCGCTCTCCCATCAGCACAGAGCGTCTTTACCAGACTGCGCCGATGTAGCACTTCTAATATAGACCTGCTCTCAGACTTTAAGGCCAGAAGGGACCATCATGATCATCTAGTCTGACCTCCTGCACATTGCAGGGCACAGAACCTCACCCACCCACTCCTGTAATAGACCCCTAACCTCTAGCTGAGTTACTGAATTCCTCAAATCATGGTTTCAAGTTACAGAGAATTCACCATTTACACTAGTTTAAACCTGCAAGTGACCTGTGCTCCATGCTGCAGAGGAAGGCAAAAGCCCCCCAGGGTCTCTATCAATCTGACTCAGGGGGAAATTCCTTCCCAACCCCAAATATGGTAATCAGTTAGACCCTGAGCATGTGGGCAAGGCCCACCAGCCAGACACCTGGGAAAAAATTCTCTGTAGTAACTCAGAGCCCTCCCCCTCTAGTGTCCCATCCGTTGATGATATTTGCTGCTAGCAGTCACAGGTTGGCTACATGCCATTGTAGGCAGTCTCTGCTCTTTTGCTGTAAGGTAAAGTAAGTTTAGATAACATGCACTCTAACTCAAGGAGATAGAAAATCCTTAGCTACTTGAAATAATGGTGGTTTATGGAGGAAACTGCACGTACCTTTGCTGGACAGTTCCTCAGTGACACTTGAAATAGCAGCAGCAGAAAAATTATTAGTGTCCTGCCTTCCTGAGTTTTAGCTGGTGTTTCTGAACCTGTGATACATAACTGAGTACAACTCAAGCTACAGTCATTAACCACATTTTTATCATTTTTCCTTTTCATTATATTTGAGTCTTATCTGATTTTGTTCGGGAATAAGAACATTATAGTGGGCCAGAAAGATGAGAATGTAGTGAAATTGAGACTAAGAGAAGAAAAGAAATGCATGAGAAATTGCAATAAATAAATAAATAAATTAATGGAGATATCCCATCTCCTAGAACTGGAAGGGACCTTGAAAGGTCATCAAGTCCAGCCCCCTGCCTTCACTAGCAGGACCAAGTACTGATTTTGCCCCAGATCCCTAAGTGGTCCCCTCAAGGATTGAAGTCTCAACCCTGGGTTTAGCAGGCCAATGCTCAAACCAATGAGCTATCCCACCCCCCCAATGAATACTTTAATGCTGGTAGTTTTTTGTTGTGATGAAATGGAACCCCTCCGCAATGTGACTTGATCAGACCTGTAAACTAAGTATGAGAGTACAATATTAAGCATCCCCTCTGCTCTGCTACTGAGATTACAATAGACATAATGAGTAATAAAGCCATCTCATAACAACATAATTGCTTTATGTGCTCCGGTTTCCAGAAAACTTTTCAAAAAGAAGAAAATAGAATAAAAATTAATATCTTCATGTGTGCAGGACAAGGCTACATTGTGTTTGGAATTATAACAAAAAATACTAACTACTTCATTCCCTAGTCAAAATAATCCCATATACTCTCCCCCCACCCCATTTTAAATGTACTGGTATTCAGTTTGGTCTTGTGCTTTGAAAAGGTTTCTTTTTTCAACCTGAATTATTACAGATATTATATCTTCCTCAAAAGAAGATTGCAAAGAGCTTACTTAAAATAGGAACTCTAAGACGTGTTATAAATGGATCGACACTGTTGATTGACCGTAGTTTCTGTAAATACCTGTGCATCTTTTGCTAAAATGGTGCTATGTAACTTATTACATTAGTGTGTTTAGCAAATAATAAACAGTATATTTTGGAGCCAGTCTATTGGAGACTATTTTTTTCTTTTAGTCCAGTGATGGAAGCCCTCCAAAGCTATGCTTTAGCACAACTTTTATCCTCTTTACAATGATAGCTTCTGGCCATACACTTACGGCCTGTTTCTGCTCCCATTGAAATCCAAGGCACAACTCCTATTTCAGTGGGAGCAGACTGGACTCTTAAAAGTCCAGAAATGACACATCTACATGTTGTTTTCCTTAGGGATTCAGTCAGTTCCCATTTTTTTTTTGTTTCTCAGTATCTCAAATGCTGAAGCTGCACTTATGTTCTTGCCCCTGTCCACATTTCATAATAAGATCTACGATTTGGTGATCTGCTTTTATCTACCAACTTCTAGATTTTGCAGATCCATTGCTTTCTGGAGCAATTTGATTATTCCCAGTGACTCAGTGTCATGCTTTTCATTTGAACATAGTGGTAAAAGTCAGTGGTATAAACTAGCTTGTTTGTTTGTTTCATTGCAGCTATTAATTATTTATTTAATCATTCAGAAGTCATTTGAAACTCTCTGTTGCTGGAGTCCGAATCTCTCATGAACAAAAAAACATTGCAGCTCTATAATATATTACCAATTATTGATGTAATGTGATGTAACACAAGATTAATTATCCACCTATGTATACTATTATTCTTGCAATAGTCTAAATGAATGAGTCCTAAAGGTTTTGTGAATGTGTCATGTTAGAAAATTAAACAGTTTTAAGATTGACTGACTGATATTAGCTGTTAGTATTTTGTGTGCATTTAGTTGAAAGGAAAAAAATCTTCCTGTTTTAAAAAAAAGAAAAAGAAAAAGAAAAAGAAAAAAAAAAAGAAAGAAAGAAAAAGAAAACCCTTTGAGATGATCCATCTCATCAAAATAAGCGTGACAGGCTTGAATACCCTTAATATATTCATACCCACACATTAAAGTGCTGTACATTTTTCATAATTATGTTCCTCTGTAACTGCTTTTGTGTGAACCCTCTGGAAGAAAATGGAATTAATCACCTGGCTTCACCTCCTGTACGATGAGAAACAATTCTAGACATCTTCAGGGTTGTTGGAATGTATGTTATTTTAACCCCTAAAATAATAACATGAAGGATTTGCTTCTATTTTCCAACAAGAGCAATTTCAAAATACCCATTCAGATTTAGGGCAAGCTTAATCCTGCAAGGTGCTGAGAGCTCGTGTGAGATGCTAAGGGTGCATCAGGATCTACTAGCTCCTATGGGAGATGAATGCATTTAGCATCTTGCAGGTGCTTCTCAGTACCTTGCAGGATGGAATCCTAAAGGCTTGTCTAAACTTGAAAGTTAATTTGGATTAAGGCAGGGTGTGAATTTAAAGTGCAATAGCTAACTGTGACCATGAACGAAGATAAACCAGAACAAGGTATTCTTATTTTGGAGTAAGTGTCTTCACCTGGAGTTACTTCAGAATAACTCCATGAGTAGTGAAGCCCTAGGTCACAAAGATGAACTTTAGAAATATGGTAAAATGTGAAACTCTGAATCTTTGCATTAAACAGAAGAAAAACTACAATGCAGAGATTGTTGACTTGATTCTTATTCACACTAAAGCCACTTTCCACCACTCTCATAATGTAAACACCCACTTTAAGGCCCCTTCACCCTGCCAGAGTGATGTAAAGTGGACTAGTATATGTTTACTTCTACTTTTAAGGCCCCTCTGAGCTGTATACAGTGTCTTTAGTATAAATGAGAAGCAGGTTTTGTGTGTGCACACTTGTGTGAAGATATTGTTATGGTATCTTTTTATCAGTATCTTAAATGTGGACCACATTATTCTTTGCCTCATTATCTATTGTACTATTCAGTGCATGTCATTTGACTTTAGCTATCTTGTTTCTGCACAGCATTCACAATTTGTTGTTTGCATTCGGAAATCTAGTTAGTGATGTGACCATGGTCAAATATTGATGTCGTTATACGCCATGTCAAGTTTTTTTTTTAATTGCTTGTTTTACTTTTTTGATGTCTTTTTTTTCATTTACTCAGTGTCATTACTCCATGAACAAGGCAGCTTCTTTCCTGGGCATTGGCACGCAGAATGTTTACTTCATCACAACAGATGAAAGGTAAGGAAACAGAGCCACTGCCATGGTCTGATCCTTTTAAAATGCAGTAGTGCTGTAAGTAAATAACCTATTTGAACATAACTGAAAAAGTTTTAAATCTGTGTCCCTTAGAGGTAAGATGATACCTGAGGAACTGGAGAAACAAGTCCAGCGGGCCAGGAAAGAGGTGAGAGGGGGAGAGAGAGCGAGCATGCAGGCTGCGCGTTTGTGCATTTGAATGAAAGGGGAATAAGAGTGAGCGAAAGTTACAATAGGGCAGTTCATATACACATGTTCTTACATGTGCAACCTGCTTGCCACAAATTGTTCAGTAAGCCAGGAATTCCGGGGGATTTGCTGTACAAGGCCATTAACATTTCCCAAGGCCTTTGCTAGTGTTAATCATAGTTCAAGTGATGCTGCTCTGAAGGAATCTAGTACATCTTTTCCGCTCACAATATTCCATTTGCCCTCAAGCCTTCGTAAATTGACATGATAAATGTATTGCTTTAAACTATTGTTGCTTTCTTGATTATAATGTAACGATCTTAACTGTAGCAAAAGCTACCCACAAAAGCTATAAGAGAAGAATCCGCAAATGTTAGGAAGCATGTGGAATAAAGGCCTGTTGTCTTAGCTTTTAGTACCACATTCCACCCGGCCCATTGTTGTGACAGGGATCAGAGATTCCATCCAGTGTTTATGTTCCTCCAGGGATCCTGCCATCCGGGAATATGGGTGGGGATAGCATTTGCAGGGACTAGGGTATTGCACTGTGGGATATATTTTGCTGCCCCTTTGAGCAGCAGCAATGTGTGTGCCCACAGTCTGCCAGCTTGCACTTGTTACTGACAGTAGTTTATGAACTCGCTGGCTTGGGGACCAGAACATGACTCCTAAGATTCAGATAATCTCTCCTTGAGTTGTTTAGCTGGGCCTTCCTCTATGCACCCAACTTGTGCATCAAAGCAGCAAGGTCTGGGATTGAGCCCTTAGTCCTCAATCTGGGAATCGCATACAGACACCTAGTGTGCCATCTAGGATGTTAATGTGCTGGACCACACACAATGGGGCTTGACACTTACACCTACTTTCCCATCATTGGCAATGGAGTCAGAGGTGACAGTGCCATCCTGCCTTGCTCCAGGACAGCAGAAAAAGCTTTCAATAAGGGCTGACATACAGGTATATCCTTAACCAAAAACTGACAGTTATTTCCCCACCGTGTACCAAATCGAGTTGACTGACTACTGATTTATTGTGGGCCTAATTGCATAGCAAAACAAATTCCTCCTTCCCCCCTCCACTCCCCCAGACAGCTAAAGCAGAAGACCTACACTTCACTCATTTTGAGCAGGTAGGAGAGAGCAGAAGTGAAAATAAAACTGGGCATCTAAAAAGCAATAAATTAGCTGGGCTAATAGGGAAAAATTCCTTGCTCAGGTAAGAAAAGGGACTTTCCTTTCTTGGCCTGCGAATGAACTGTTGATAGATTTTTTTGGATGTTTTTAAAGAAAAGCACCTAAAAGAAGAGTGGGCTAGATCCATTTGTGTTGCACTGATTTTTATAGGAAAGAGAACTTTTTCCTTTATTAAAAATGTTCTGGTTACAGATTTGCTTTCTTTCATAATGTTTATTATTGTTTCATTTGCCTTGAAATGGGAACGACAAGCACCTTGAAAGGTTCTCTCATTTCAGTTTAGGTTCTGTAAGTACCTCTCTCCTTTATGAAACGCTATTTTACAATTTTTCCACAGCAATATGCCTCAGTGAATCACAGTAAATATTCTTATGACACCAGAGGACTATTTTTTCCTATTCTGCAGTGGTGGAAGTGCATGAGTGTTCTGTAAAGCATAACAAAGAGACAAAGTGGGTGAGGTAATATCTTCTCTTGGACCAACTTCTCTTGGTGAGAGAGACAAGCTTTCGAGCTTACATAGAGTTCAGACATGAAGAAGAGTGTTGTGTAAGCCTGAAAACTTCTCTCACCAACAGCAGTTGGTTCAATAAAAGATATGATCTTACCCACCATGTCTATCCAATATCCTGAGATCAACACTGCATAAGGCATAATAGACAAGAACCCCTAGGCCTCTTTACTAACAGGATACGACTAGACCTGGTACTTAGAGCAAAAAGGAAAAAACTCAGAAAAGAGGATTTGCTTAAATATAGCGGCAAGCAGAATAAAAACATGCTTCCTTTACTTACTAAAAATGTTATGGTCATTATCAAGAATTCATAGAGGACCCAATCCTGTTGGCCTAATTCAGGCAAACCCCTTGTTGGCTTCAGTGGGAGTTTTTTGCCTTTGCCTGTTCATTTACTGTGGGAGCAGACCAGCAGGGATTCTTCAATGAATTGTTGTTAAATGTAATGAATACATCGAGTTATTGCCATGGCGGAAGTGTTGCTTCACTTGGTACTTTAGTTTCAGGCTCTTTTGTTGTGTTTCAGATTAGTTGACTTGTTTTAGACTGTGAGAGGAATGAGACATTACAGGCTGGGATTTTTGTGAACATATGGGCCTGAGTCTCATTTACGCTAAGGCCTTTTACACTGCTCTGGAAGTGTAAGTAAAATTGACTCCCCCTGCAAGGCCCTTTGACATGGATAGGTGTAAAGTTGCCTTAGTGTAATTGTGAATGAGGCCTATATGTCTTCAATAGATGCTTAAAAGTAAGTGATAGTTATTTGAAGTTGGTCTGGATTTCATTTGAAATAAAACATTACATTGCCAGATTGTCAACTGCTATAAATTGAAATGAATGGAGCGACACTGATTTACATCAGCTGAGGATCTGGCCCTAAAAATAAATCAGAGAGCGGTCCCTCTTGTTCGCCTAAAATTAAGCATGTAGTTGATGAGAAATCCCAAATTTAACAGTTTAATACCAGGTTTAGTGCGTATGTAGTGATGATTTTATGTATATTACCATCCTTTGGCCATGACCTTGAGTGGTGCAGAGGACTGACCGCTCCCATTGACCTGAGAATTCCATCGCTCAGTGCTGCTTGGGATGAATTTAGCTTCTCTAAATAAATGTAAACCTGGTTGCATGTGCAACTCTCACTGACATCAGTAAGAGCTACAAGTTTGGCAGAATTCTGTCTACTATTGTAATTACCCTGCTAGGATCAACTAAACAGGAAAACTTTTGCTGCCGAGGCCAAAAGGGAAAGAGAGAATTGCCAGAGACCTCAAAGCTGCCAAAAGTTTCACTACTCAATCTATCTAATCTGTCTGAGAGAGAGATGGCAGAAGATCTCACTATATGTTTAACCACTGCCTATAATCCTTACTATTTTCAGAAGAGTAGGACAGACACAGTGACTTGCTGTGGGGCACTGACATTAGGGTTAGTGATAATTGTTCCAGCTTTAGAATATGCTGGCACTTTCTGCCAAGGCAGAAAGTGTTACCAAGCTTAGCCTTCCTCTGCATTAAGCAGGGTGAAGAATACAAGCACTGCAGAGGTAATGCAGGTGGGATCCCCTGAGAGATGAGGAGTCACTTCCTTGCCTGATAGTTGAACTAATGGTGCCATCAATATTAGGCAGAGCTGCAGCAAACACAGCAGTGAGAGGGAAAGGATTGTGAAATGACAATTAAAGTAAAAAAAGAGAGATGTCAACTATGCAACATACTTTCATCTTTACAGGGCTCAGAGCTGTCAAAATATAGTCTGCATCAAGTGGAGTCCAGCCCATGACAATATGTCATCCTGGTTTTCGAAAGTCAGCACTTTTAAATACAGTACCTCATACGTTAGCCTTTTACTGCTGAGAAACTAAAATGTAGACACTGTTATACCTGCCCTACTTTTCTAGACCTTGTTATATTTTAGCTCAGTATGCATATTAGAGAATGTGAACAGTGCAAATGACATTTCTTTGTTTTGGATCATTTCACAGGGGGCAGCACCGTTTCTTGTCTGTGCCACAGCTGGTACAACTGTGTTGGGAGCATTTGATCCTCTGGATAAAATAGCTGATATCTGTGAAAAACATGGTCTTTGGCTGCATGTGGATGTAAGTTAGTTTATATACCATGTAGTTTTAGTATTGCTTCAGCATTGTTGATGCTTTCTTCGGCTACTGTGATATTTCCATGTACTCAGAAATTAGACCGGCGTTTAATTCCATTTGCCATTCTTTGCATGGGTTTCTCTGCTAAGTTCCGCTTGCTGAAAACCAGCAAAGAAGTGGGTTTTGAAACCTGGTCAAAGTCTTTTTGCAGATTGCCAGATTGTACTTTTAAGAATGCTTCTAAACAGCTTCCCACTCCTTCCTCCCACCCAAAAGACAAAACCAAACCCCATGCAGTTTTGAAGAGGAGAACTGTATAGAAATATTCCTTCAAATTCCTTCAACTTCTTAATGTGGGCTGGATATAGCATAATTACTGTTAGCCGGGTCAAAGTCAAATGTTCCCAGTGAGACTAACAAGACTTGTAGTCCATTAATGAGTTTATAATGGTCCAAATGAGAGCATAATCTGCCTTGATCACAATAACTGATGGCTGTCTCACATTCGTGGATTTGGCTTTCCTGTTGACCCACTTAAATTTTCCTGGGCTGCTCAGAATAAAATGTTCTCTAACCCTTTTTTTCATTGTATGATAAGGTTTTAATCTTATACAAGTGAAAGGTTGGAAAGTTGAATTTATTATCTCTGTCTGGAGTAATCATTGAGTTACTAGTATGAAGAGTTAATTTTTTTAAAATTGTTTAATCTAAAATTAAATCTTGTAGGCCAGATTCTTCTTATTAAATTAATTACACTAGTATAAATCCAGAATAACTTGACTGAAGTCTATGGAATTACTCAGGATTTATACCAATGTAGTCAGAGGAAAATCTGGACCTGGGTCTATAGGTTAAGATTTAATGTTGTTTGTTTGTTTTTGATTTTGAACACTTTAAGATTTTTGTAACGGAAATGACCTGAGTTTTAAATAAAACTTTTTTTATATTTAACCTGATCACGCTTCCAATTGAGTCAGTGAGTTTTGCCATTGATTTGATGGATAGGCCCTATTCATTTTAATATAAGAGCTGGAGAAATAGCATGGTTAGGGCATTGCTTATCAAATCTAATATTTTTGATCTGATAATTGTCCTAGACCTGTGGTTCCTAAATTGCAGTCTGAGAAGTACTTGCTAGTGGCCTGCAGAGAGCTGGCTTTTCTTGTTTCCAGCTGCTAAATCGTACTAAGAAGCTAAAAAAAAAAAAAATTTAATATTAGGAAAATTCTACTTTTCCAAGTATGCAATTGCTGTAGTTGCCCCAGGGATCTTACTTGATTTCCAGAGGAAGGGGAGGTGTCCTGCACAATCCTGAATGGGATGATATGCGGTGAGCACGGCAACTTTGCTATTAAGATGTGGCCCACGTTATGAAAAAATTTGAGAATTCTTATCCTAAGCTGATAGTGGGTGGTAGGTATTTGTGTGTGCATGTAGACCCTGTAACCCTATATTTTATTAATTTGTATAGCCATACATATCTAGTCAAGCTCAGGAATGTGGAGTGAGTACTCTTGTAACTGCAGAAAAGAACTCCAGTGATATTCATAATATGATCAATGATGAATATAAGAAAAAGAAAACAAGTAAACACAGGAACTTGTAATTCAGAAATAAACTTCAGGAGTCATGGTGATCAGAGGCCATTCTGAAAAGAAACAGCAACCCCATGTACACTGAAAATAGTGTTTGAAAGCTAAAAGCCCAGTTCTGTGCTGATTTATGCGTTGTGCAGTCCAATGGTTATCAAGCCAACACCTAATATGGGCCTGTTTATAATTTTGAAAAAATAAAGAACAATTAAAATCAAATGACTTTGAGTAGATGTAAATGCTCTATACAGCAGGGCCATATTCGGATGTCAGTTACACTGGTGTGAATCAGAGTCAATCTGTTGGCTTCAGTCCCAAGAGCTATTCACCATGCTGTCTAAAATTGAAGTCAGCAGAGTTATTCCAGATTTACACAGGTGTAACTCAGTTCCAAAGCTTACCCTATGTCAAACAATACTAGGGAAACTACATTTTCATAAGATTTCCTTCTCCAAATATAAAAAAAATCACAACACTTTAAATTACAAGTTTGTGGATGCAGAACTTTTTGTGGGTTTTGTGTGTTACACTGTATTTCAAGAGTTAACTTGTTGATTATGAAATGCCGGGCCTAATGTGGTGATTTTGTCTTTATTGTCTAAAGAGAAACTCTGAATAAAAAGGAAAAGCTCTGTTTGTTATCACACACATAGTTAAAGTTGTATTGTCTTAGAACCTGATTCAACTTCCATTGAATTAAGGGGAGCTTTTCTGTTGACTTTAATGGGTGTTGGATCAATCCCGTAGCCAGTGAATGGGCATTTAGCATAAATGAAGTTTATTCGCAGCTCTTCCACAGAATTGCTGTGTGATCTTGGGAAAGTCACTGAACCTCCTTGTACTTCCTTTCCCATTTGTAAAATTGGAATAATAACTATTAATAGTTACAAGGAAGTTGTGGGACTTTGTGATTTACAGGTGGAGAGAAGTACTGAGTAGTACACCTCTACCTCGATATAACGCTGTCCTCGGGAGCCAAAAAATCTTACCGCGTTATAGGTGAAACCGCATTACATTGAACTTGCTTTGATCCACCGGAGTGCGCAGCCTCCCCCCCCCCCCCCCCCCCCCCCGGAGCACTGCTTTACTGCGTTATATCCGAATTGTGTTATATCGGGTCGCGTTATATCGAGGTAGCGGTGTATTATTAAAATTTTATTCCTTCCTGTATGAGAAAAAGGGTAGTCCAGTGGTGAGGGCACTAGCCTAGGACTTGGGAGACCTGCGTTTAATTCCCTATTTTGCTGCAGACTTACTGTATGATCTGAGAGGCAAGTCACTTATTCCCTAGGAGCCTTAGTTCCCCATCTGTAAAATGGGAATAATAGCACTTCCCTACTTCACAGGTTTTCTGGGGATAAATACATAAGACTGTATGGTACTCACACACGGCAGTAAAGTGAGCCATATAAGTGCCTGTAAGACATGATTTTAACCTTTCATTCCCTGGTGTGCCTTCACTGTTCCTATCTCCCAGTTATGGTAAATACCATTTCTAGCCTTTTGCCTCTGAAACAGATACTGATATAGATAACTTATAGACCAACTGATGCAGCTACCTCAGTGCAGCTGCTCCTCTGAATACTTGTATCCTGAAAACCCGGATCTGGTATTTCTACTTTATTACACTTATGTTAATAGAAATTGTGGATGCTCAGTACTACTCAGGATCCAGTCTTGGCATTTTCTTTTTGTGGACTTCAGTAAGAGGAAGGCACTGTGCAGGTGTGGGTTGTGCAGACATCAGAGCACAGTTGTGCCAGTGCACCTCAGCCAGGGGTGAAAGTAGTAATAGGGACTTACCGGCACGGGGCTGGGTTGGGGCCGGCTCTGGCCCCTGGAAGGGGCGGGGTCTCAGGCGGAAGGGGCGGGGATGCGTGGGGTCAGAGCCAGCCCCGGCCCGCCCTGTACCGGTAAGTGCCCTCCTCCTCCCCCGCCGGGGTAGCAGCGGCAGCTGGGGGCTCTGGCAGCAGTTTAAAGGGCCCAGGGCTCCGCCGCTGCTACCGCCCCAGGCCCTTTAAACCGCTGCCGGAGCCCCCAGCTACCGCTGCTACCCCAGGGCTCCGGCAGCAGGGCTCCGGGGGCTATTTAAAGGGCCTGGGGCTTCCCTGCCTCTACCGCCCTGGGCCCTTTAAATAGCCCCCGGAGCCCTGGGGTAGCGGTGGCGGGGCTCCGGCGGCTATTTAAAGGGCCCAGGGCAGTAGAGGCAGCGGGAGCCCCGGCCCTTTACATAACCCCCGGAGCCCCGCTGCTGCTACCCCAGGGCTCCAGCAGCGGGGCTCTGGCGGCAATTTAAAGGGCCTGGGGCTCCAGCCGCTGCTGGGAGCCCCAGGCCCTTTAAATTGCCACCTGGGGAAGCCGGGCCGCCCCGGTACGGCACACCGGCTCTTGCCAGTACGCTGTACCGGGGCGTACCGGCTTACTTTCACCTCTGACCTCAGCCCTAATTTAATAGTATTCCGGGACTGAGGCCTCTCTTAGGGCGAGGCTAAATACAGTGCGCCAGACTTGTGATGTCTGGGGACCAGAGTGAAACTACTACATCTAGGTCACTTGCTATGACCTAAAGTCATATTTTAAATCAGGTCTTCATAAGTCTACCACAATGTGTTAATCCTTTGAGTAATCTGATTTTATGAATTTGTGCATTTTTGGAGCTGAGCAAATGCCCATTGACTTGAATCGGGCCAAGATTTCACCCTTAGTGTGAAATTCACATTTCCTGAAAAAATTAGGCCAAGGTAGGATATAGGGGCCTCAGAATCTCCCCCTCCGCCAACACAAAGATATAGCACCTACAGCCATCCTTGGGCTCTAGTAGTCGCCATAGCTCAGTATGCCCCACCCCTGTATGGGATTCTTAGCTAATGAATCTAGGTTATTTGATGACCCACTGACCACACCCCTACCACTCTTCTAGTCCACCCACAATCCCCTGTGCATTCTTGTCAAGTGGAGAAACATTTCATTTGGCTCTTCAACATGAAGGGGGCCGTGGAATCCTTCTAAATGGCGTTTCTGCTTTCTAGCCTCGTACAGCAGAACAGCAGTGGTTCCACTTCTTTTGGTCATTCCACAGATGTGCAGGGATGGGAACCAAGATTTCACCCAATTCTATCACATGGCTTTTGGCCTAACTTCCAGTCAGTAACAGTATATACCACCATATACCAATTGCTTCATAAATATGTATACAAACATTTTATTTGCATTACCTATTCAGAAAAAATATTTATCTTTAATAGGACTCTTCTATGAGGCTTTCTGAAATTTTCCACAAAATTTTGTTAGTTTTTAGTTCCTGGAAAAATGTTTCCAACTTATGCAGAAATCCCTGCCAGGTACATTTTAACACAAACATTCTGCATATGCGTTTTTAAATTGCTTGGGTCCCAGTTCTGCATGGGTGGGTCCCTGTTACCTAGTCCCTGCTCTGCACAATCATGGGGTCTGCCTGCCTGGAGCTCTTTGCAGGATCAATGCCTTCAACATTTGAGCCCTTTTCTTTTTTACTACTAATAATTTCTTACAAAAGACTTTGAGCACATTATGTGACATGTGCCCCACAATCTCCCTTTCCATGCATAGCTGCATGGAAACTCTTCATTAATGTCTGAGACTTCTAGATTCATTGCAGCGGTTAGGTAGTTGGGGTCCAATCCTGCTCACATTGAATCCATGTTAAAAATTCCATTGATTTCAATGATGCCACATCAGACCCTAGTAGGGTGGCCAGATGTCCCGATTTTATAGGGACAGTCCTGATTTTTGGGTCTTTTTCTTATATAGGCTCCTAATCTCCCCCCCCCCCCCCCACCGTCCCGATTTTTCACATTTGCTGTCTGGTCACCCTAGACCCTGGGTGCTGCCGTCACATACTTGCAAATGTTATATTCCATAGTAAAAGTCAGTGGTCCAAATTCTGGGCCTGACTATGCAACTTACATAGAGTAGCCTTTACTTGAGAGAGTATTGTAATCGAGGTCAATGGGACTACTCCTGTAAGTGCTACAGAGAGTGAGTGAGTGAGATTTGCAGAATTGGGCGCTCTTTGACACCAGTGCAACCGACTTGATTTCAACATGGTTGCATTGATGTCACTGAGTGTACAATTAGGCACTATGAGCAAGGATCACACACATTTAAATCAGAGTATTGCTTTAGAATAAGATGGATTATTGAGGTTTTATAAAATAATGCAGTGGAAATACTTATAGAACCTTAGAATATACAAATAACATTGTCTTGGTTATGTAAATATCTCAACAGGCATCTTGGGGTGGCTCAGCTTTGATGTCAAGGAAGCATCGTAAGCTTCTGTGTGGCATTCACAGGTAAATAGTTTAATGGCTCATGGGAACACCCAGGAAGGGTGTTAATTGGGAAGGGCACTGCTTAAGAATCTCTTTGGAGTTTGTATATCCAAAGCATTCTTTTAATTGAAGAGACCACAGAATTTATAGGGAGGGAGGAGAGGAGGGGAATTCAGAAATCTGTTATAGGCATTTGTAATATACATGGGCATTTTTCGCTATCTACTACTGTGATTATAAGGTAATCATTTGTTTTTCCTCTTTCCTTAATTCCCCAGGGCTGATTCTGTTGCCTGGAATCCCCATAAAATGCTGATGGCAGGAATCCAGTGCTGTGCTCTTCTGGTGAAAGACAACTCTGTAAGTTATCTTTTAAATGCAACTTAAAATTAGGGTGTATCATTGCTGTACAGTATTATGGAAGTGGAAATAATTAGGACGCAATTGCAAGTTATTTTTACTACACTCTCTAATGCAAAGTATAGAGCTGTAAAAAACGTATACAATGTCACAAAGGACAAATAAATGATATGGCACCAAATTCACCCATGACACTAAACTCAACAGAGTTATACCAGGGTTGAATTTTGCACATGGTGTTCCTGTAACTTATTTGATTTAGATGATGAAGTAAGCTGCTCAGTCACACAGATGCAGGATGAAGTGGTCTCCAGCACTTGGAGCCTGATCTTGCTCCCATCAAAGTCCATGGCAAAACTCTCCCATCCATTTGGATGGGAGCAGTATTTAGTCTTTCGGTGGCATTCATTAAACAGTTAGGGCTAAATGTTTCCTTCCTTTGCACTAAATTTTAGGTCGACTTACAACCACTGCTCCTTTGCCTCTCCCCATTGTTCACTGCACTGTGCTGACATGTTTCTTTCATCCCTTCCATATGGTTTGGTTTCTTCTTTGTCTGCCTGTCCCGGTGATGTGCTATGCTGCATAAAAATCAGCTGGAGGACGACTTAGTTCGTGCTGTCACAAATTGACAGGAGGTGCTGTGTTCAGCAGAGTTACTTCAGCACATTGCACTAGTGCATCAGCAGGATAGGTAGATGAAAAAGAGATGGCTCACCGGTATTTCTGGGGAGGGATAGGTGGGCAATACCTCTCCTCTTTTTGCTTGCATACATGTAAGAGTGAAATAAGTTTCATTTTTCCCCCCCCATGAATTCATCACTCTCTTCTCCTGAGTAACCTTCCAGGGAATTAGCATTTACTCCAAGTAGATAGGACTACTTTTTAAACACCTGCTGTGGTTGCAGTCTGACATATTCAATTATGAAGCTGTTCAGTTCTGGTTATAGCAATATCTCAAGTGACCTTCCATGGCTTGCACTAACATTACACACCATGTTAGGTCTTTTTGTGATAGACATAATTATTTCCCATAGGAAAGAATGACACGAGGGGAACTAATATCCTCTGATGCTCTCTGTCAGAGAGCAGGATGTGGGTGATTGTGCCTGGTGGTTAGTGCAGGAGTGAGCCCTGGTGGCTACAGCAGGAGCCAGAAGTCAGTAATTGGAGCCATGGGCCAGAGCCAGGTTACATGGAGTGAGGCAAAGCAGGGGCAGAGCTGTTTCCAAGCCAGGAGCTATCGCAGTCATGGGCGAATGCTTTGAGCAGCCACCAAACTGCTGCTGCTGGGTTTAAGAGCTGGTCTGCTGACTCTTATTGCCAATGAGGCAGCCTACCACAGGCCAGCTCCGCTCCTCAGATTGCCTGGAGACTGGCTCTGCTGCAGGTTCTGATTCCTTACACCCGCTGCAATGCAGCTATGCTATATTTTGATAACTCCGTGTCCATCCCTGCCTCACCCTCACAACTGAAACACTATGCAGAATTGTGATGCGTAGTCCGTAGGAGCCAAACCAAACACTTTTTTTTTTTATTTGAATACCACTACTTCTTTTTCAAGCTGTAGCACTACCTATTCTGCTCGTTGACTTAGATGTCCACCTATGAAAGCAAGCTTTCTTTTCAAAACTGACTTAACGTGATGCAATGGCAGTGCAGGTAGATTACTGTAGCAGGTATGGGGCCACACAGAAGAACATAAGACCAGACTGTAAGAAACTTCAGGGATTGGAAAAGGCTCAGTGTTTGATTTGGGATTCCATCTTCTTGCCTTTGTCACCATGACTTCCAATCTCCTAAAAGGACAGAGGCTGCTTTCTTAAATCTTACAAATGTAGGGCCCAGTTGTGGTTTTCCAGCCACTGCTCCAACTTGTGGGTCTGGAAGAGGAGCATTACCATTCTGAGGAGTGCAAGGGGAGAGCAGCCATGGTACCACTCTTTCCAAGGTGATAGCATGAGCTTCCTCCCTACAAGGTCAATTTTGCTGGCCACTATGGAGGTGAGACAGGCTGGTGATTTGTTGGCCCCTCTGGGAAGCTAGTGGTATTGATAGTGTCCAGTCCCGCACACCCCTCCTTGAAATCTCTCCCTTTTGGTGCCCCTCAATCAAGTCCATAGCCCAATGTTCGAAGGGGAATTGAAGGAACAAGGAGAAAAGGAGGAAGACATAGTGACTTGAAGTGAGGAATGTTGTTCCCTTTTATTATTCCCTCATCCTAACAGATTTTATTCTACGTATGCCAGTAGGTAACTCGTATCACTTTTTATATCCCTTGGATTTTGTCTTGACATATTTTCTTCTATTTAATTACCAGTTCAAGAGAGTTATCTGTGATGCATTGGAATGCAGATTAAAACCTGTACATTCTGTTACAGAAATAACACTTTTCACAAAAGTCTCTGTCAGACACCTTGTACCATTTCGCAATCAAACTTGCAACAGATGTAGAGAAATGAAATATGAAATATACCTTCAGTCAGTCCACACTGAAATTTAAAAAATGGATTGTGTTCTCTCCATGAGATGATGTTCAGCAAGGTTTCATGTTTATAGGCTTCACGATCTATTTAGAACACGTGCAATGTGGCTGCCACTTAAACACACAGTTGCAAATCCAGATTAAATTCTGTAGCCAAACTTTTACTCTACATGCATTCTAATTGAATAGTTTCATTCAGCCAAAATCCTCAATTAGTTCCACCCTCCTCAATTATTGACCACTCCACTACCCTCCTTTGTCATGTAGGTGCACAACCTTAGGGCCATCTTCAACTTCTTTTCCATTTCCTGCTACATCCTGGCTCTTGCTTCTTCCTCCGCAGTATTTATCAAATCTGTCCATTCCTCACTCTCTCAAATGCTGCAACCTTCTCCTTTCTGTTTTATCCCTATCTCTGCTCTCTTTGGCCATCCAAACTTCTGCCTTTAAAATCATCATCTTCTCCTGTTGCTCTATGGCACCCCTTCCTCAAGACATTTCACTAGCGTCTTGTCTCATTGCACTTTAGTTTTAAACCCCTCGTCCAAATCTTCCAGGCTCTGCTCAGCTCTGTGCCTGCTGCATCACAGCTCTCCTTTCCTCCTACTTCCTACCTTGTGACCTACCTTCTTCCAACTCCCCTCTCCTTTAATGCTGCCTTTGTTTCCTTCCCCCCCCATTTGTAAGCTTGTGTCTTTTGCCATATTTTGTACCCCATAATCCTACAACAACCCACCCACCTCTTATGAATGATGTGGCTTCATTCTTTTTCTGATCCCTCTACAGAACTCATTTATTGTGGCTTCTTTTTCACCACTCATCTCTGTTTGGACAGTCTCTACTGAATTAGTCTTGAGAGTCAGAGCATGTGAATTTTTGCATAAAATGCTTTCATTTCAAAACTGGAATTATGATGCAATAAAATAATTTCCTGCATGCTACTTTTAAATGTGAAGAGTGGCAGAAATCTCTTAGGAGACTGAAAATGATGCTGTATTGATACTCTGCTTGGTGTATTTTTATTGTACCAAATGAATAATCTATGCTTAAATCATTAGAGGTTGTCCAGTGTTTTTTGGGGGGAAATCTGAAATTTGGGGTGAAATACACCCCACCTCATAAGCCCCAAGTAATTGGACTGTACATAAGGATCTCTGTTGGAGCAGGCCAGATTGGATTCAGCTACCCCTTTATCCACAGGCAGGCCACAGGGCTGCAAACATAGGTGCTGGAACTAGGGCTTCTGGAGGTGCTGCTGCATCCTCTGACTTGAAGTGGTTTCCATCCTATTCAGGGTTTACAGTTTGGATCAATGGCTCTCAGCACCCCCACTATACAAATTGTTCCAGCACTCCTGGCTGCAAAGCACCTCCTCTGTGACTGCTCTTCCAACCTATGGACTGCAACTATGGCAGCAGCAGGCCGACACTCTATATATTTGGGCAACTAGTTCAGTGTAAAAGCAGATCCAGTGGCTCTTCTTTTCACCTGCTCTCTTGGCCTCTTTGGGGCTGATACAGAAGACTCTTCCACAGCCCACAACTCATCATTGGCAATATGGGATGAAATCCTGGTCCCATTGGGATCAATGGCAAAACTCCCATTGGCTTCATAGGGGCCAGGGTTTCATCCAGTGTTCTTAAGCAATAAGGAGGGACTTGCATGGATTCTCCATGCTTGGGTTCATTCCATGTTGTTTGTTTGTTTGTTTGTTTGTTTGTTTGTTTGTTTGTTTTTCAGTAAAAGTTTGGCACAAAGAAAATAGTGCAAGTTAATTTCCAACTTATAATGTTGCTTATAAAACTCAAAGGGTTTTTTAAATGCACAGCAGCAGTCTAAACTTTTATTTTATTTTAAAATAGGACCTGCTTAAGAAATGCTACTCTGCCAAGGCCTCCTACCTTTTCCAGCAGGACAAGTTCTATGATGTCAGCTACGACACAGGAGACAAGTCTATCCAGTGTAGCCGACGACCGGATGCATTTAAATTCTGGATGACGTGGAAGGCATTGGGAACTACAGGACTTGAGGAACGAGTAAACAGAGCCCTTGCCTTAGCTAGGTACCTGATCTCTAATTTGAATGTTGCTTTTTTCTTTGTTTTAATTGACTGAAGCTTCCATAACAATGTCCACAGCACACTGTCTATCCTGAAACCAGTTAAACCTTTATAACTTTAAAATAATCTAATAATAATTCATAAATTAGGGATAAAATGAAGTTCAGGGTCCAATTTAAAGGGATACCATCAATCTGTATTAGGCCTAAAGGTGATCGTCTGGAAACTGATGTGGTCCAGTGAAGAACGCCCTTCTTATTTCAGATATCTAATTTAGAAACGACGCTGCTGTTTTTCATTAATACCAAAACACAATGGGCCAGATTCTGTGCTGTATCCAGCTGGAGGTGAATTTACCATTCCAGAGACTGTATGGTGGGGAAATTCCCTTGGGCCACTGCAGCCCCTTTATGGCTTTTATGTCACCAAATTGGTGGTAGTACCTGTAGGGAGAGTGGGTTTTCCTCCCCTTCCCCTAAAACTCCCTGGTGCAGGCAAAGTTTTAATGTGTAGAGTACCACCGTTTTTAAAGTATGTTAGCATCTGTGGCTTCTCTCCTTGCAGCAGCCAAGAAATCCCACCACTCTAGCATTTGCAAGTGCTTCCAAGAGGCATTTGAAATTAATGCTTTGTTTTTAAAATATGTTTGAGCATGAGCCATAATGTTCTTGAAAGTCAGGTGCAGAACCTGGATTTAGAATGAAGATTGGGATTACCATAATGGATCATACAAGTGCTCCATCAAGTCCATACTCCATTGGTAGCCTGTATCTTGTGCCTCAGGAGAATGTGCAGGAAACCCTACAGCAGGATTTTATAGAATACCTGGCCCACAGGGAATTTTTCTTCCTAAGCCCCATTAATTAGAGGTTGGCTTCTTCCCTGAAGCATCCCTTCAAAACCTCTCTAATAGTGAATCTTTGCATGTTCTTGTTATCCTTATAAATTTTCAATCCTTTTTATTTTTAAACCCTACTAAGTTCTTGAGTTCTGTCTTGTAGCAGTAAGTTCCACGAGCTCATTGTACACTTTGTAAAATTCTCCCTCAATGAGCACTTCCAAGATGGTGTTGCCAGAGGCTCTGGGAAGAGAATTATTTATATGGGTTATTTTGCATGGACACTGACCTTTTAAAATTAAACAAAATCTCCTTTTCTTTTTATACAGTGCCTAGCACAATAGGGTCCTGATCCATGACTGGGGCTCCTTGGCTTCAAAATACAAATAATAAATATTAATAACACTAACCAGCCCTATGTTAATAATTTATTTTTAATTTGATGCCAAATACCATGTCAGAGAGAGTAATACCCTAGCATTTACAATGGTGCAAGTTAAAGGGACCGTTCCTTTTCAACACTTCCATATAAAGAAAAAGCTAAAACATAAATTGCGTAAAAATATATGTATTCTAAAGAAAAAAAGTGGCGCTAGAGGGAATTCATTAAAAACCAAATCCACTGTCGTGATTCTGCTGCTTAAAAGTCCCTAGAGTCTTTTGAGTAAATTGCAGTCTTGTGTGCACTTCAGGGCCCTCTGTCGATATATATATACAGAGCGCGTCAGTTCCTTCTTGCTATCAGTAGAAGGATTCAGCCACGTCAAGGTCATTGGTGCAGGTCATCTGACTGAGAATGTACAGATTAATGGTGGGATCAATACCCTCTTTGATAGTTAGGATTTAGCTGGTGGTGTTTCTAAGTGACAGTGTGGGTTTTTATTTTTGTTTTGTTTTTTAATGAAATTGCCTTAATCAGATAACAGCTAGCAGTGATATTCTGTACAGTAGCTGCTTTGCTATCTTGACTTTGCATGGGAACAGGCACTTGGTAGCTGAGACATCAGTTTCCCTGGGCACTAAGCCAGATTTCTTAACTACATGACCAGCTGTGCAGCCTTTTTCTTGCTATGTTACAGTAGGGTTTACTTTGATGCTGCAGAGATGATATTTTAGTGTTCCTGAATATGACCTGGATTAATTCTGGAGCTAGTTCATTGACCTTACAATTTGAGGGCAAGAATTTTTCCACTGCCAGGCAGAGTTGCAAAGGTTTTTAATCTGATTGCAATTCTGTACTCCCTTTGCATCAAACTCTGGCCATTGCATTGATTTCTTCCTTTTTTTAGAGGTGAATCATGTTTTCATAGCATTAGCTTAGATCAGATCAGAGTGCTCCTGAGCTATTTACTTGAAAGGACTTACTTTTAAAATACTTATGATAGAGTGCTCAACTGATCACTTTGGAGATTATTTTCTTTACATTTAGTCCTGATGGCAAAGAATTAGATTTCCTTATTTCCTTATTGCTTTATGGAGTAAGCTGCATTTTAGAGTCACAAGATTGCGATCACATCTGGGTGTTGTGTTAGACCATCATCTCCACAGTTTGTGTCACCTCTGTCTGATTCCTTTTCTAAAGACACCCCTCCGCCTGAAACCTAGCTTCATTCACTACTGGCTCCCCCTCAGTCTCTGCGGTGTTAGTAATTTCAAATACTTCTTGTTTTTTCTGCTCTGTTATGAAGTTGTTGAACTAGGACTCCACCCTTTCTGTGATTCCACAGTCAGGGGATAATAATAATACAGTTCTACTGTCCACCATGGAAAGATGTAGGGAGAAAATTACACCACTGGTGCCAAATGGACCGGACATTAGAAATCGAGAATGATGGATTTTCTAGTGGCTGCCTTTTTTGGCCATGGACAGTGGTCAGAGAAACATCAGATGTCAATCAGTCACACTCCACTTTTAATCTTGTTTCAATGGGTGGTTAAAATAAACAAAAAACAAAAACAAAATGCTAGCCACGGGGGAGAGAGCTATTTTGCAGTGCTAACTATCTTGCTAATGCTATTTTAAAATTGCTAACATCTTTCAAAAACAAGGTGATCTCATTTTAGCTAATCCAAAAAAGGGAAGTGTTGTTGTGTTTTTGTGTGAAGTTTTGTTTTAAATGAATGAGGGAACATGGGCTATTCCAGTCTAGGTCCTCTCCTGAGCAGATTGTTTGTTGTGCTCGGTGCTGTAGTTTTATGATATGGACAAATGTCATATAGCCAGTAGTCAGGGTCACTAAACTTGTTTCACTTTAGTCCACAAAAATATCTCCTCCAAGGCATGGTGGGTCTTTGCCCAGTTTGCTAACTAGCCTCATAGCCATCCCATAATAAAATCAGTCTAATCCTTGGTGCAATAATGGTAAAGCATCTTTTTTATTCTTTGCTTAGCTTTGTCAACCTGAACGTTACTGTGGTTGATCACGGTGGCCAGGTGGCAAACTATAATGCTAACGGTAACTGCTGATCTAAATGGACATTGAAAAAGAGATTCAATGCTGGCTTCGTTTTGATAAGATAGGTGAAAGGATCTCAGCAGCATGCAGTTAGATACAGCATTGAGAGCTGGCATCAGCACTTTGTCATGGCAATCAGGTTATGTGGATATACACTAAGGGTAATGAGTCACATGCACAAGTCTTGTTAACCACAAACAACACGGCAACTCCCCATGCTCTGCTTTGAAAAAATGTATGCTCTCTAAGGTGTTCTTTATTGAGCCCCTGGATAAACAATCTCTGCAGGATCTCAGCTAAAGTGCCAGGCTGTGACAATGAAGCTGTGCTGGTGGTGCCCATATTGGGACTTTCCCCTGGCATGTACACAGGGCCCAAAGTTGGTGTTTTGACAGATTTCTTCCTCCCTCTATTTGTGCTCACGGTATATGGTGATAACCAGTAAAAGCAGTTACAAGCAGAAAAATGCCTAAGTATCACAACAAACGGACAGATTTATTGAAATATTCCCAGACCCTGGCCAGAATCCTGACAAAAGGACTTTCGTGGGGTCTGATCATGCTGACTGCACACACGGACTCATGCTGGCATTACTAATTTGCAGTTGCTGACCGAGCAAACAGGAGATAAAGTACATTCAATAAAGGCAGTAGGTAGCTAGATGTATGGAATATTGCTGTGTGTGGAATGGGACGCAGCGATTAACAATAACACAGTGCCGTGGGAACCGTGTTCTCTGAACTGCAGGCCAGTGCCCTGGAGCCAATGCAGTTAAACAAGACAGATAGGAGTATGCAACCACTCCATTCACAGCCAGGGCAGCACAATACCCCTTACCTAGTGCCTTTACTCAGGCTATCACTACACTAGAGAGCTTACACCGATGCAGCAGTGCCACTGTAAGCTCCCTCGTGTAGCTGCTCTAAGCTGATGGGAGAGCTCTCTTCCATCAGCTTCATTAATCCACCCCCAACGAGTGGCAGCATCTGTGTCAGCGGGAGAAGCTCTTCCGCGTCATAGCGCTGTCAATGCCGGCGCTTAAGTTGGTGTAGCTTATGTCGCTCGGGGGGTGGCTTATTCACACCCCTGAGCGACATAGGTTATGCCAACGTAAGTGATAGTGTAGACATAGCCTCAGAAGCAATTAAATAGGCCTGACAAGGATTTGGCTGCAACCTTTGCAGCTGGGGCTGTGCATGCAAATGTCACATGTAATTACTTTGTGAATGTGGCAACATATAATGACCATAGAACCCAGTTTATCCAAGCCTCCATTATGCGGCTCTTATTAACCGAACCACCCACGCGCACACAGGATCATAGGAAATTGACATCACCTCCATCGTAGTATTGGTATGCCGTGTTTTCAGTCTTGTAAAAGATTGACACTATTAAGCAAAAATGTGTAGTGCTGTTATTGGATGCAAAATTAGAGATTATTAATAAAATAAAAAAAAGGAGAGTCGCTAGCAAAAATAGCCCAAAATTATAGCATTGGATAAAGCACAGTATTGGACATCAAACACAATGCAGAGCAAATTCTTAAATATTGCATGAATAACTCAATATCTCTGCATACTGGAAGACCATGAAGCAACTGAACGATGCTGGTCTAGATGAAGCCCTTTAACTGTGGTTTATACAGGCGAGAGAGAAAGGCATTCCTATTAGTGGTCCTTCACTATGCGAGAAGGCTTAAGGCTTTCATCAAGGTTTAGAAGGGGACGCATGTTTCTCAACTAGTCAGGGATGGCTCGGTCAGTTTAAAAAGCGTCACGACATCCGACAGCTAACAGTCACCAGGGAAAAGCTGTCTGCTAATTCAGGAGTTATTTCTGACTATTTAAAAAAAAAAAAAAAAAAAGAAAAGAAAAGGGGCAAGTATCTTAGCTGAGCACAACTTGTCACTGGAACAAATTTATAACTGTGACGGGACTTGCTGCAGGAATGGAAAGATCTGTGCCTGGCTACAAACAGAGCAAAGAACGTTTGACAGCCCTGGCCTGTGCTAATGCTAGTGGCACATCCAAGCTCCCGTTAATTATCATTGGTAAAGCAATGAATCCGCATGCGCTTAAAAATGCAAAAATGGATGCTTTGCCCGTCCTCTACAAATCACAAGGAAAAACATGGATGGACAGTGTTTTGTTTCGTGATTGAGTTTTTAAAAACTTTTGTTCCAAGTATGCAAGCTCATCTGAACAAAAACAGCATCCCATTGAAAGCTATCTTACTGCTGGGCAACGCAGTCGCTCACTCTGATGACAGAGGGCTCACCTCCCAAGATGACCCTATTTTCTGGGTTTTTTTTCTCCCCTCCAAACGTAACATCTCTTGTGCAGCCTATGGACCAAGGCGTGCTGGAAAGTCTAAAACAACGCTATCAACAGGATCTTCTTAATCGACTATTGATGTCTGATGAAGCAACTGAGAACAAAGGCAATATGTTGCAGCGCTGGAAAAAAAATCAGTATCGAGGATGCTATATATGAGGTTGCAGAAGCATGGGAAGACATCTCCAGGTCAACCTTACAAAAACTGCGGAAAAATCTGTGGCCTGAAGTTATTGCTGACACTTAGAACAGTGACCGGGCAGCTGAAACAACAGCATTGGCAGCTGAAGAAGAGACCAGTGCGTTTGTGGATCTCCTCCCTAAGACTTCCTCGCTGCACAGAAGTCGATGAAGATGATGTTGCAGATTGGCTTGAAAATGATGCTAACTACCCTGGAAGATGCCAAAATCATTCAGACTGTACTAGACGCTGACAGTGACTATGCAGCTGAAGAGTCTGCTGAGGAAGAATTGATGGGAAAAAATTCTCACTGCGATGCTGCAATAGCAGGAAACCTCTTCCTTCAGTACTTGGAGCAACAGCCCGATACCGACCCCTCTGAACTGCTGTTGATGAAGCCACTCCATGATCGCACAATGAATACGAGAACCTCTCATCTAGAACAATGCAAACTGTCAGATTTTTTTCCAGGCATTCTAAATGTGAGTGCTGCTGTACCTACCATCATGCCTATGTACTGTACTTTCTGCATATTCCATATTGTTGTTACCATTAGTATTGCTGTTACAACTTAAAATGATCATTTCTGCATTTTAAAAAACTGGTACTCTTTATAGAAGTAATGGTTCATGTACGCTGTAAATAAGGAAGGGGGTTATGTTTTAATGCTTTGTAATTATCATTTTTGCATTTTTAAAAAAAAAATCGTACTCTTTGTGATGTTATGTGTACATAAGCTAAATAGAGATGGTAACTTGTGTAACATTAAACAGACTTTGTAGACCAGTGTTTATCAACCTAGTGTCAGAGAACAGATTTAGGAGGTCGCAAGTACAGAGCCAGCATTAGGGGGTGGCAAGCAAGGCAATTGCCCGGGACCTCACGTCACGGACCCCCTGGGAAGCTAAGTTACATGCTTCAGCCCCAGGCGCAGGGTTCCAGCTGTCAGCCACGGGCGGCAAGGCTCGGGCTGTCAGTTGTAATTTGAAATCTGATCCCCGCCTGTAATATTCCAATAGCTTAAATTTTCTAGCAGTGATGTCTCAGGCAAGGCCTGACTCAAGTGGCCTAAGGGGATAAAATGTTTTAAATGTCCTAAACATTCCCTAAACCTGCCAGGGTTGCTCCTTCTAACTTCAGAAACTGCTCCTACCCTTTCCTCCCGAAAATCAAATACTGGGTGACATGATCACACACTCCCGCTCCTTATTACAGTTATGCTGATCCAGTTAGGGCACAGAAACAGTTCCATGTGGCTAAGGTGACTACTTGCACAGCAGTAAGAGTGAATAACAAATACAGGCAGTGAACAACTTTCAAAGAGCTCATATGCAAAAAAAAATTTCAGCCTCAATAGTTTGAACAATTATGAATAACAATTGAAACTCTGTGAACAATTCACAAACAGGAAAAAGAAGCCAAAATGTGGACGAAGTGTTCACAATGAATAGTTTGACCATCTCTACTCTTGGTGCATTACTCCTAGAGCCAGTTGGAAAAACTTTGATGGAACCATATTGCACTGGAATATGCAGTTCTATTGAAATTCAAACATGTCGCAAAATCAGGTTGATTTTACCACTGTTTCATTTCAGAAGTAAAATGTGGAAAAAAGTTCAGACAATAGTGAGATGTCCCATTTCAACATTTTTGGAACAAAATGTTTAGATTTTTTTTTGTTTCGAAATTACCTTGTTTTAATTTTTTAAAAATGTTGTATTATAATACAAAACAGCCAATGTTGCAAAGTTTTGATTTCATCAAAATGAAATGTTTTGGTTGACCCAAAACAATTTTTTTTTCCTTTGTGGAGAATTTAAAATGTTCAGTTTTCATTATAATTTGGAACAAAGCCGAACTTTGAAATCCTTTGCAAAATGGAACTTGCATCTTCCCCACACAGCTCCAATTACTACTTTTATGACTAGAGATGAAACTGAACTGCGAACTTTGGATCCACACCCGAAGTCTTCTGACAATCAGATGGGGTGAAATCCACCCTTTTTCGGTTTAGAATTCTGTAGAGATCTGTGCCTGCTGTAATGTTTGGGTCAAGATCCAAATATTTCTGTAATTTGAGGGGGTTTTTTGGATCCAGGATTTTGGTTCAGATCTATTTTCGCTTATTACATTAGTGTGTTTCTGCTGGTGGTGAAAGAAGAAAATTTTCTTTTAGTGCACTGTTATTGGAGAATACCCAGGGATGATTATGCATCAGTGACATATATTGTTGTGTAAAAGTGGAACTGTGAAAATACTGGAGGTTGCTGAGAGAGAGGTCCAGTGCACCAGGGCATGATGCTAAAGAATAGGAGAGAGTAAGAGAATTGGGGGCAGTGGCAGGACTTAGAGAAATGTCAGAAGTAGGCAGTGAAGTGAAATGAGATGGCAGCACAGAGCTTTTAGCTGTGGAACAGAAAGTAAGTTATTGGTGGAGAACAACTCAGGCATGGTCTATACTAGCAACTTACGTTGATAGAACTACGTTGTTCCATACCCCTGTGGAAAATCCGTATCCCTGAGCGACGCAGTTATAGTGACCTAACTCCCAGTGTAGACAGCACTATGTTGATGGGAGAGCTTCTCCCATCGACACAACTACTGCCTCTCGGGGTGGTGGAGTACCTACATTGTCAATGTAGATAGTGTCTCCACTAAGCACTACAGCGGAACAACTACATCGCTGCAGCATTTTAAGTGTAAACAAGCCCTCAGTGTTGGAAAAGGGAGCTACGTTGGTGGATCCATGCAGCTCACAATTCTAATACAGGTAGGCCCAATTTCTGCTCCCAATGAAAGCGGGCAGCATTTGGTTTACACCATCACTCACTGCTTGGCTCCAGTCTTTACTTATTTTCGGGAGCTGGTTATCCCATTAACTGTTGTATTTTCACAGCAGGTAGAAACTATTTTAAAGCTCTGCTATTAAGAAATCTAGACATGTTCAAGACAATTTTTTGCTACCTGCATATCCTATATTTTTGTTACATCTTATAAACGTATGTTTACTTGCAGATACCTAGTAGATGAAATTAAGAAAAGAGAAGGATTCCAGCTTCTGTTGGAGGTAGGTGACTATAGAACTGAGTTTGTGTTTTTGTCAAATGCCAGTCTGTATTTTGGGTGCTTATTTAAATAAACTTGGTAAATTGCTGATGCACAGAAGTGTTAAACCACATCATATTGTCCATATTTCACATAATCAGTCTGTCCATTTCCCTTGCTTCTGGGGTTGTGTAGGCATTGGGACCTATGGCTTGAGTAATCCCCTTGTATGGCAATGGGTAGGGTTACAAAAGGACCACCCTTGCTAGAGCTATGGCTAAGAACTAGAGCTGGTTGGAGTTTTTCAGTTAAAACTTCTGTCCTGAAAGTGGACTCTTCTTCATTTAAAAATAATAATAATAAAACAATCGCCACCCCCTGCACTCCCAAAATTCCAGTGTAGAACAACTGGCACTTTTCAAACAGCTCTACTGATAACTTTTTTTTCCTTACAATTTACTCCATGGCAAAGTAAGTTGACGAAGTTCCTGTTTGCAGAGAATGCGCTGAGCAGCAGGGGTCTCAGCTCCTGCCCCTGCTCAGCTCTTTGGCCAATGAGATCAGCACCTGGCGACATCGAGGAGGGGAGTCTATTTAGAGGGGGGGTGTGGGTGGGTAGGTAGCAGCAATAGAAGGAGCAGAGTAGACCGGAAGACGGGGAGTAACAGGATGGCGGAGGCATAGGGGGAGAAAAAAGGGACAGGAGGAGGAAGGGGGGCAGTAGACACATGAAGAGCAACAGGGTGGAAAAAGAATTAAAAGAACAGAAGTGAATTTAAATTGAAATGTGGGTTTATACTTGTGCTTTAACTATCATGGTTGGAGTGGAAGCTGAAAGAAACTGAAAACATAAATTTTTCCCAGTAAATTTCTGCTAATTTGGAGAGAGCACACGGGGTGGGTGGGAATTATCCTGTGTAACAAGGGGTTCTGGGGAAGGTTTCATGGCTTGTCTCAAGCCTGTTTGAGTGGCAAGGTGTTCTGGAATTTGTAATCCAGAAGAACTGGTAGGAATTGTAAACAACTCAGCAGCAATATGTGCTGGGAAAGGGAAGGCAGGGATGTAAAATAGCTCAGGAAAGAGGTCAGATTTGATGTGGGGTCCTCTACAGAGTGAAAAACCTGGAGAGAGCAGCCATAGCTGCTGGTGAGCCCCTCCAGTGAGGGGATGCCAGGAGTATGGGTGGGAAGGAGGAGCAGATGGGAAGAGGCCTGCAGAAGAATAAGAACCCTAAGGAGGGGTAAGCTGCCCATTTGGGAAAAGGCTGCCAGTGGCCCAGAAGTGTCAGTCCTGCACTGAGCTGAAGGTTTAGGTTTGTGCAAGGAAGCCCATGAATGAAACTACCTGGGGCAAAAGAGCTTGATGGTGGGATTGGGCAGTTGCTTTATTGTTTAGAGGCCCCAGGCTGGGACTTCTAGAGAAGGTAGGAGAAAAGCTTTGCCTTTCACTTGCTGCATGAAGGGATAAGATTGTTCAGGCCCTGAGGGAGGGACTGGAAACTACACCTCTACCTCGATATAATGCTGTTCTCGGGAGCCAAAAAATCTTACGCATTATAGGTGAAACCGCGTTATATCGAACTTGCTTTGATCTGCCGGAGTGCGCAGCCCCGCTCCCCCAGAGCACTGCTTTACTGTGTTATATCAGGTCGTGTTATATTGAGGTAGAGGTGTATGTGAAAAATGGCTAAGTGGAGCCAGTTTTTCTTGGACTTCTGTTGACTCTGGAAAAGGTAGAGTTTTCCTCACATAGCCAGAGGGTTAACCTACCCAATGAATGAAGGGAAACTGAGGCATGGCTGCATCTGATGAAGGGAAGATAAGCCATTGACTGCATGCCCCCTCTGCCCTGAAACAAAACTGAGATTGAAACCCCATATTAGTCAGCTAGCGCTTCAGCTCATGAGGAAACTACTGTACATCCGGGGCTTGATCCATTCCTATTAGAGAAATATTCATTTCATTCTTTGGCAGCAGGTGGCAAGTCTGCTGATCTCTTCCTGCTGATAATGATATTCCCCTTGCTGATCAAAGAATGTATTAAATGCAGTTTAAAGTGAAGCAGTGAATATAAATAGTTGCCAGTGCCCTTTCATGAAAGAATTTGGCATGGTCTAGGTAGTCTCCACTCACTTGGGAGGAGGTCTGGGACTACCAGCAGTGTTTGCATTGGGGCAAAATGATGGTGTGATCTAGCTATCTTCCTCCCTATTTCAACATTTGTTCCTTGTTTTTCAGCCAGCATCAGTGAAAACTGTGGGTATAGTAGGGTTTAGTAGTGGGGAGGTATGTTCTAATCCTCTCCATCCTTTGCCCCCCTTAAGTAGAGCTCTGAATTGCAAAGACATGGCAGGTCACTGTTGAGGAGGTGGAGTGTTTTTAGGAAGTTTGAACAGGACTGGGATGCATTAACTGTTTCTCCAGATGGTGCTATGTGTCCTTCATTTGTCCCAAAAGAAACTGGGTAGAATCTGTAGGGGCCTATTAGGAAAATTTGTGAATCCTACACGCAGAATCCTCATAAGTATGAAGTGTCCTAATTTTAACCAACCGTGAATGGTCATTGCTGTTAGTCTCCCATCAACAACAAGTTCTGAATTGAGCATAAAACCTAAGAGAGATACTCAGGAGCCGGGTGGAGAAGCGGAGTCTTTGTTTGTTCCACAGTCATGTTCAGAAATTTTGAGAGAATATCTCCTGGACAGGACATGTATATCACCCCAAGGAGTTTTGGACTCTAATTAAATGCATGGAATCCTGGCATCAGGTCCATTGTTATACCATATGAGTACCAGGCGGTCAAAAAAAATTGCCATTATAAGGTTTTTTTATGAATAATAGGGTTTTCTGAAACCAAATTTTTTCGATTTTTTTTTTGTATTGATGAAATTTCAATTTTTTTCACTTGAAATGAAAAATTAAGGAAAAATCAAAATTTAAGTTTTAATTTTGAAGTTGTCCTAAAATGTCCACCTTCTCCCTGCTTCCCTTCTCTCTTCTTTTTTCCCACTGGAAAAGGAAGGTAGGGGTGTGTGTGTGTGTGTGTGTGTATGTATGTAAAAACTTGAAGACTACCCTTCCCATCCAGTGTGGGGGGTGGGGAAAGCAGGGGTGGCATAGGCATTGTAGAGGAGTAAAGGGGGTGAAAAAATATAAAAGTCAGCGTTTGGGGTTTTTTTTACTATGGCAACTAAACAAAAGCCCCTTCAATCTGATGAGGAGGAGGAGTTGTTTGTTTTTTGATGAAACGTTTCTAAAGCTCAAACGTTTTAGCTGAAAATTTTCACAGAAATATAATAAAACTTTTTGACCCGCAATCATTGATAAGCAATCCTTTTTTCTCTTACTCAGCCAGAGTATGCGAACATTTGCTTTTGGTACATTCCATCAAGCTTAAGAAAAATGGAGGAAGGACCTGAGTTCTGGGAAAAGCTCCATCAGGTGAGTAGTACATGTATGGCTTACTGGTTTATTATGATTATCCCTTCTGCCAGGGAAGAAGGAGAAATAGCTCCTGGATGTGCCCACCATTAACTCATCAATAGAATGTTATTTAATCCTTAGATAGATGTTACTAGGATTTCTAAGTTTAGCCTTGTCTAAATAGAGAGCATAATAATTAAGTTTCTTTCTTCTTAATGTAACAAAAGCAGACATTATGCAAGTATTTAGTTTACTATCAAAACTGTTAGCAGATGATGGAGCTGAGAGAAGAGGAACAGTATTGTCTGTATCTCTTGTCTAGACAGAGCATTCATTACCTATTTCATACACTTAATATTGTCCTTGGGACTTGTCTTGCATTATCAGTGGATAATGTAAGGGAAGAAGTGCTTAAGAATACATTTCTGATGTTAAGCAACCCATAAAAGGAAGTAGGACTAGAATGGAAAAAAAATAATGGTGAGCCTTTTGGTAACTTTTGTCACTCTTATGGAAAATTACTAACATTTTGAAAATGGACTAAATTCTTTGATCAGAGTAAATTAACTACAGAGGAGCCTACAGTTAAGATTAATTAGAAAAGTAATGGAAACTGTGATATTTGTGTATTGAATAAAAAACTCTGCAACAAAGTGAGCCAAGCTGATTGTTGGTGGGTGGCTTGTTCTGCTTTTCCTTTTAACATACGTTAACTAGGCAGTAGAAATGCAAGGTGGAGTGAGGATATGTAAATCCTATACACAGCTAGGAAATCTTTCCTGCAGAGCCCAGCTCTTCTCCCAGTGGTGCTCACAACACAAACAGACCCCCTTTGAATTAAAGCAGGATACTTCTGTCTTCGGGGATGAGATCTTCTCTCCCCCAAATATTTTATTGTTTAAAAAAAAAAAAAAAAGTATACTTAACATTTATACAAGCCCCATAAGCAAAAATGGGTCAGGTACTCAGCTGGTGTAAGTTAGCAGAGCTCCATTGACTGCAACAGAGCTATGCTGTTTTACATCAGCTGAGGATCCGGCCCATGGTCCCTGCTCCAAGAAGCTTATAAAGTACATTAGGTGCTCTATGGCCCCAAGCAGGGTGGGGGGAAAAAGAGAGGTTTCCATATTCCGTATCGCAAGACGCTACACATGTTGGGTTGGATCAGATCATGAGGACCCCTTATCGCAAGATGCTTCCTCTCCCCTCCATACAGAACTGTCAGTGGCCTCTCACTGTAACAGTGCCTGTGCCCCTCAGGGAGCAAGACTCTGAAAATGGGGCAGGGAGGAGCAAAGAAGAGGGGAGGTGATGGTCCCCCACTTTTTGCCCACTTGTGTAGAAGGGCTGGCGCACTAGGGAGGAGGGAAGGGGTAGAGATGGAATAGAGGGACACCTTAGAGAACCCGGAGAATGCCTTCCTGAGTCTCCCCAGTGCAGCCCCTGGAGCAGTGCAGCTCTACGCACCACCTATCAGGGCTGTGGTGTAAATACCACAACGTATCCCATTCTGTTAGCTTGGTTAAGTTAGCTTTTATAAGGTTGGCATGGGACTCTGCATCCCAATAGAAGGTAGGTTGTAAGAAAGGATTTGAAGGAAGAAAGGGAGTTTCTGTACAAAGGAAGGGAAGAGTGTTTTCCTTCGCCTTCCCAATAATCCAGGGGGCAGCTCTGCGGTTATTTTATTTCTCCATCCCCAACACTGGGAGGGGAGGAGGAGGGGCAAATGTGTCTCTGTGACACAAAGTGCAACAGAGACTCACTGAGAGAGAGAAGCAGAAAAGAATATAGCTGAAAGATTCAAACACCTGGGGGTTAATGTCTTTAACATCAGTATAATTAAGGTCCATGATTCAACATTGTTGATTTAAATAATTTACAATAATTAATCTAATAATTAATAATACACTAATTAATTAGTAAAAAGGTGGAAGAAAAGAGGTAGTAAGGAGTGCAATCCTTGCCAAGAGGCTTAAGACCTAGATAGCTGAAGATTTAAGAGGCTTGTTGCATCATGTCATCGTTATTCAGTGTGGGGATGTATACGATTTCCTTCTTAACTGCTGGCACTTAGTGAAATAATGAAGATATTCAGTAAAATGAACATTAAAAACAATTAATTTACAATATGTCTTTTCATACCATACTTAAACACAGTAATTATTCCATTTAGACAAAGATCAGTCATCTACTTTTTTGATGATCTGCAAGTCTGTGAATAATTAAGCGAGGGTGTATGTTAGAAATTCCTTGTGCTGTTCATTGATTTATTACGCTGCGTATTCAGCAATAGAACTCAGAATTATACACTGTTTTCTAAGGTTATTTATGTTTAGTGCTTGTGACAGATGCTAAGCTAACAGCACTGGGACCATATCCTCAGCCTTGCTAAGGTGACTTTGTGCCATTAGAGTGATGCAAAGTAACCTTAAAGCTTCCCTGCACTTTGGCTTTACTCCAGACTTCATGGCCCACGTGGTGCAGGGCATGTGTCAGGACTGGCTGAGGCCATCGCGGGATCTCATTATGATGTCACAGCTATTGTTGTCCTGCACAACCTGTTATCTCTCTCAAAGCATTTTTCCATTTAATGCTTACTGTACATTTGTACAGAATATAAAACTAGAATGCAGGCTCCTATTAAAGCAAAAATCTATGTGTGGGCTGGGAAGGAGGAGGAGGGGGAATGCACTTTCTATACCATTAGAAGCAGACGTGATACCGTCAACAGTAGATATTCATCAGAGTGTGTACTGGGGCATTTTAAAGAGCAGAAGACGATGGTGGAGGGGGAAAATAAGGTTGTCAGACATTAGTAATGTAGTGGAAATGGGCTTTATTTGGAGCATTCAGCACTGTACCATAAAAGACTAAAATATTTTCAAGATTACAGTAGCAGCTAGAGGTCCCACTGAAAACCAGGGCCCCATTGTGCTAGGATCTGTACACATGCACAATGAGAGAGAGTCCTTGCTCTAAAGAGCTTATATCACCTTAAATGCCTCTTTAGTGCCTGGCATGTAGCACAAACGTCAGAGCAAACTATGGATTCAAACCAAATGCTTTAAACAAAATTCTGAAAAAGTAAAGGAAGATGATGGGAGGGATTTCTTTCTTGGGCTTATAAAAAAAATAAGTGGAGCGTCCTGGTAAATGGGAAGCTTTTGTTACAATCAAATAGGAAATTACCGTGGATCTCGGTATGCGTCGCACTGCAAAATAAGGGAAATTGCTTCTAACCTGGAATTGATGCAACTCATTGGATAAAGTGACAAGCCTTGAATAGCTTTGTTAGTACTGTACATGCCCCCTGGTGGTTTTTTCCTGCTCATTCTTTTACGAATGCACTGTAAATAGGTACAATTTAAAACAAAGGGAGCCAATGGAATATAGAGCTAATTAAAGACACGATGAAGAAAGAAAACTGTGGTGCTCCCTACCATGTGGGGGGAAGGGGAAGGGAAAGGAAAGTGGAAATTTAAACCCAGCCCCCTCTACACTTCAAATGGTATCATTTCGTAACTACAGATATGCATGTGTATTTGTGTTCATAAAGGGGTCAGGTTCTGGCCCCCCCATGGCTCCGTTTGCAGGGCCCCAGCAGCACAGAGGAAGGAAACTGGCTCCATCACTGTAGCTGGGGATTCCTGCTGCATGAGAGAATCCCCACACGGCACTGAAATTGCATAGCTGGTTCCTGGTCATGCCACCCCTGCAGCCTCCTGTCCAGGGATGTGTTGGGGAGGAGCAGGGGTTTGTCAGGGGTGCAGCTGGAGCATGTTGCACTCCAGCTCTCCTCCAATGACATTGCCAGCTGGTATAGATTAGAGGAGATTGCAGGCTGCTCCAAACTCTGCTGGGCCTGGGACAAGCATAAAACCAGCACCAAGAAAAGGGAGAAGTAACTTTCTTCTGGTTGATTCCCTATTCTACTGGCCCGTTGGAATCTTTGCTCAGAAGAGGATATGGGCCATAATTTTATGTATTCATGTAGGATGAAATTTATCCCAGTGCAGGGAACCAATGGAACATACTAGATGCCATATAAGCCCATAAAACCAGATTTAAGTGATATAATTGACCTTGTCGTGGGTCCTTTGCACTGGGGTGAATTTCATCTATATTGTATTTCTAAACAATATGTGTTAGAGCATCATATTCCTGTCACGTCAGTATGGCTTCTATACAAAATTATTTTAGTTCTGATACTGGCCTTTCAGTCTGAACATTTATTTGGATTTTGCCTTTTTGTGTTTGGCTGCTGTCCTTTATAGGATTTTTTGGTCAAGTTTTACAAACATTAGTTTGATTATATTTCAATGACCAGAAGGCAAAGCATTTTAGGAGTGTAAGATACTTTTTCTGCATTCGTATGTAGCTGTGCTATAAAACCTGAACCTTGGTGTGTCATTTTCCCCCTTTATCCAGACTAACTCCTTCCCCACTCCTACCCACCTTTGGAGAAAAACATGTTTCTGATTAGGTTGGTAAAAGAGCCTGTCACACGAGCAGTGTTCTGATACATTTATAGACTGAAAAGCTGTCTATCAATGCAGAAATGTAAGGGGGTTGAAATAGAGTTGCCTTGGCAACTTCCAAGTCTTGTAGTACTAATCAAATACAAATCAAGGGCCCAATTCTGCACACCCAAAATATCCATTGACTGCAATAGGAGTTTTGAGTGGGCAAGAAATGCAGGACCTAGAATAATCTGGACGACTAGTATTTGCCCCTTCATTATTTATCTTAGGACAGCAACACATTAATGGCACAGTTAACAACTGCTACATTAAACAAGAGGGCACAGTCTTTGCACAGCCAAATGGCCCCTTGGTATCTCTGTGAGTTTTGTCTGCATATGGTATGCAGGATTTGGGCTCAGAGTTTTGTCTCTTTTACCCCATTACTCTCTTGTTATAATACTTTACATTTCCCTTTTCCTCATTAAGAAATTGACTTAAAAAATGTGTACTTTGGGAGAGTAGGTGTTGCAGTCCTGATTCTGTAAACCCTTGTTTACATGAGTAATTCTTAATCTCAGCAAAGCCTCATGGGCTGTAGAATCAGTCTGTGTGAGCCAATGAGTCCCCATATAAGGACTCATCCAACTCCCATTAAAATAAATGGAGAGATTTGCACTGAAATCCACGGGAGTTGGATTGGCCCGATAGTCATAGCTATGATGGATTGGGAGTTGCTCAGTAATAATTTATTAATATTGTTTGTCGGGGTGTTTTCTGTATGACTATAATAGTTTAATGCAACTGGAGAATGTCTGCAGAACAGGCAGGAAAGGAAAGAATGGCTCAACATAAGCCACCCCTTCTCTTGACACTTGTTAAGGGACAATGCCAGGACTCCTAGCTTTAAAGGGTATGTCTACACGGGCGGAGTTGCATCGCTGGCAGTTACATCACCGCTAAGAGAGCGCTGAAGGGAAACCGGTGTTGTGTGTTCACACTTGCGGCACTTGCAGTGGTATTCGGAGCGGTGCACTCTGGGCAGCTATCCCATAGAGCATCTCTTCCTCTTCTGCCGCTAAGAGTTGTGGGAAGGAGGAGGGGGTCGCGGGGCATCCTGTGTCCTGTCCCAATGATGCATTGCTTCGCATCCCAGCAATCCCTGTGCTTTTGTCTGCATTTGGCGCCATCTTTCAACAGTTTGTGTACTGCGCGCTCTGCCTCTTCGGTGTGCAGAAATGGATCCCGCACTGTTGACCAATATGCTGCTCGCTCTCACTAACCTGTCATGAGTGGCAGTGGAGTTATTCCTTAAACTACAAAGGCAAGAGCAGTTCGACATTGATCTTGCCACGCGTAGTAGCTATAACACGAGATTGCTTGTGGCATTCACGGAGGTGCTGACCACAGTGGAACGACAGTTTGGGGCTCGGGAAACAAGCAAGCACAGAGTGGTGGAATCACATTGTCATGGACATCTGGGATGATGAGCAGTGGCTGCAGAACTTTCGGATGAGGAAAGTCACATTCATGGGACTGTGTGATGAGCTTGCCCCAGCCCTGTGGTGCAAGGACACGAGAATGAGAGCTGCCCTGTCTTTGGAGAAGCGCTTGGTGATTGCACTGTGGAAGCTGGCTACTCCAGACTGGTACCGATCGGTCACTAACCAGTTCGGAATGGGAAAGTTGACCGTTGGACTCATGTTGATGGAAGTGTGCAGGGCCATTAATCGCATCCTGCTCCGAAAGACCGTGACTCTGGGCAATGTGCGTGACATTGTGGATAGCTTTGCATAAATGGGTTTCCCTGACTGGGGGGGGGGGGGCGCGATAAATGGCATGCATATTCCAATTCTGGCGCCAGACCACCTAGCCACCGAGTACATTAATCAGAAGGAGTATTTCTCTATGGTTCTCCAGGCACTTGTGGATCACCGTGGGCATTTCACGGACATTAAAGCAGGCTGGTCCAGAAAGGTGCACGACGCATGCATCTTTCGGAACATTGCCCTGTTCAGGAAGCTTCAAGCCCCTGGTGATCCTGGGAGACCCTGCCTACGCCTTAACGCCGTGGCTTATGAAGCCATACACGGGGAACCTTGACAGCAGCAAGGAGCGGTTCAACAGGCTGAGCAAGTGCAGAAAGACTGTTGAGTGTGATTTTGGCCGTTTGGCTGCCTATATGGGAGGCTGGACCTGGCCAATGACAATATTCCTATGCTTATAGCTGCGTGCTGTTCGCTCCATAATATTTGTGAAGGGAAGGGTGAAAACTTCACTCAGGGCTGGACCACTGAGGCTCAGCGCCTGGAGGCTGAATTTGAACAGCCAGAGACCAAGGCCATTAGAGGGGCGCAGCGCAGGGCCAGAAGGATCAGGGATGCCTTGAGGCAGCAATTTGAAGCTGAAAGCCGCTAATATTAGTTGCTATGCTCGGGAGTGCGGTGCTTGTAATGCTCGGAGGTGATTTTGATTGGTGCAGACGATGCACTGTGAAGGTTTAAGAAAATTGCCTGTTGCTTTGCAGGGCTCTGTTTGCTTTCAATTAATGGAATAAAGCTTGCTTTCAAACCAAAACAATACTTTTATTAAAAAACAACAACCAGAGGAGAGAGACAAACAAAAAAATCCACATCAGCACTGTGGGGGGTGGGTGAAGGGAGGGTCCCAGCAGGAGGTGGGGTCCCGGGATGGTTAAAGATTTGTGTATGTCCAGGTATCATATGCAGCCTTGTCCTTTGGAGTACAGTGCAGCAGGTATTGTGCTTCAGCCGGGCTAAACTGCAGAGGGGGATGGGTGTTGAGTGCAGTGGGTACTGGGAGTCCACAGGGCTGGACTGTGACGGGGCAGGAGTGGAATGCAGACTGGAGCCAGGAGGTTGATAAGAGCCACCGAAGTATCCACAGTGGCCTTTGCAGCGGAGGTGGGGTCGCCACCGAGTATCGCGTCCAGCTCTTTGTAGAACCGGCAGCTCGTGAGCGCAGCACCGGAGAGGCGGTTTGCCTCCCGTGCCTTGTGGTAGGCGTTCCGCAGCTCCTTCACTTTGACCCTGCGCTGCAATGTGTCCCGGTCATGGCAGTGTGTCCATAGTGGAGCGCAGCTGGGACTAGATATCCTCCTCTTCCCAAATGCTGATGAGGTCCAGCAGCTCGGCATTGCTCCAAGAGGGGGATCACCTGGTGCGTGGAGCAGGCATAGTCACCTAGAAAGATGCGCTGAGACCACTGCACACATCATCGAGCAAACAGGAAGGGGACTTTCAAAATTCCCAAGGAATTTAAGGGGTGAGGCTCACAGTTAGCCACCTGCGGGCAGGGCAGTAGAGGTCAAACCGATGACCAGAGAGGTGAAAACAGACATTGTGGGACACCTCCTGGAGGCCAGTTGCAGCGCTGTAATTGACCAGGGTGTCTACACTGGCACGGCAGCGCTGTAGCCCTGGTGCAGAAAGCTCTATGCCTCTCATCGGGGTGTTTTTTTTTTACAGTGCTGCAACTGCGCAGTTTCTGCGCACTAAGTGGCTTGGCAGTGTGTACACCTCGGAAGTTACAGCACAGAAAGCTGCTTTACTGCGCAGAAACTTGCCAGTGTAGAAAAGGCCAAAGATTTTTGCCTCCTCTCCAGCTAACCTACAAAACTGGTTTGAATCAGGAGATGAAAAGGCCTGTGAACACAGGAGATCAACAGACAGGTGGGTCTAAAAAGAAACACTCAAGAAAGTGGGGTAGTTTTTCAGGGTGTCTGAAGAAGTTAGACCTTCCGAGATCACATCATGGGATGAGAAGCCTTTAGGTAAGACGTGTACCTAGATTGTTGTTTGTTTTTTAAATCCTTTCTCTAAGCACATTCATCTTACTCTTAAAATAAACAGTACTTGGTTTAAGAAGGCTGTCTGGTCACTGTAGTTGCCACTGGTTACAGTCTCCCAAAAGGGAGACCTGCAGATGTCTACACTCAGTCATACCTGTTGGGTAAGCCCCAGAGTACTGTAGGCCAGGGCCCAGTCTAGGAGAGGGGGAATTGCAGAATTCCATCCTGTGATAGGCAAGGTACAAGCTCTGACACCTAAGGGGTACACTCAGAGACCAGGAATGGGACAGAGGTTCAGCTAGGCCTCTGACTCTGGCAATAGCCAATATTATGATAATAAGCAGGATTTGTGCTAAGGTAGGGGTGTGTGTGTGTGTGTGTGTGTGTGTGTGTGTGTTTCTAAACAAACTAGACTGCTATTTCGCTCAGCGATACAATAAGGACAGTATAATTTGGTATGTCAGTTGTTAAAGAAGGTACATTTTTTATTTTGTAATTAATAGTACATAGTTTACTAAGTAGATGAATAAACCTGTGCAATTTAGCCACATATAAATTACTGTTAAGGAACAGCACAATAGCATATATTAGAGGAAAATTATAGTAATGTTGTAGTATCTCACTAGATAGGGATCTGCACGCTTTCCTGGTTAACACACTTCTGAAAATAGATTTATTATGTAACTCGGCTGTAAAGGTTATTGGCTGTGAATTAAAAGACTTAGCAAGGATTTTTTTAAATATCAAAGAAATCTGGTCATTTGAGTGGTAAGATGTAAAAATGGCATATTAGTTTGGCTTCAGTAAATCAAAATTAACATTTTTTTTATTTACAACACAATTGTGCATATAACCAGGGAATTTAAAATTATAGGTCTTGGGCATTCTTTTGTGCACTAGTATGTAAAAAGCAGTGCTAGGCCAAAGAACAAGTCAGTTTTAAGGTCTGACTACTCTGGAACTACTAGAGCTAGGAACCAATGCTTTATATGTTGAAAACTTGAGTCTCACTTCACAAAAAGTATAATTTGTTAGGCCCTCATCCTGCAAATATTTAAATATATCCTTAATTTCAGTAGGCCTATGCATATGTTTAACTATGTGCATCTGCAAAAGTGTTTGCAAGATTAGTGCATTAATCTCTAATTCATGTTGCTCATGGGACAATGGTTGGCAGCATCCTGTTGGAATTGAGGAGAGTGGTGGGGAGAGGGAAG
Organism: Emys orbicularis; assembly: GCF_028017835.1. NCBI lineage: Eukaryota > Metazoa > Chordata > Testudines > Emydidae > Emys > Emys orbicularis. The sequence continues at coordinate 221,169,231 of NC_088684.1, forward strand.
CGAATTGCTAATCAGAATAATGTGTATGCATTTTTAAGGTGTAATAGAATGCCGTAGACCTGCACTAGAAACACTTTGGACCAGTGCAAATGCTTTCAGGACTGGCACACTCCTCTAAGAAATGATCCTGGACCTGTGATCAGAATGAGTGTGCAGTGAGGTCGGGGAGGGGAGGCATGGACATTTGGATATAATCCTCATGTGTTGGGCCTGATCTTGTTTTCACATTAGTCTTTGCTATTCACTTCAGTGGAGGCAGGTTCAAGCCATTTGCAGATATAGGGTGAAATTCATCTATGGCTGACTCCTGTCCCTGCATGCATGCTTTTACTGATTCATAATATTTGTTTCAAAATAGCTTAATAATAGCAACTCTTGGACATGTTTTGCCATATTCAGCAGCATTGCAGAATCTGTTCGCTATTGCTATAGAGATGAAATGGAACAAAAATTACATGTTTTGCCACAGAGATTCCAGGAGGCTTTCAGGAATTGCTCATCACACTTTTCAAATATAATGATTTTTATCAGACTTATCTAGAATAAACGTTACTGTTCTCAAAATGACGGTGATAGAACTAGGTTAGGAGTAATGGTGACTCTCTAGTGGCACTGAGTTAAAACTCATTTTTTGGAAAAAGATGTTGGATTATTACATCTCCTGCATTTGCCAGCTTCTCTCTGATAAGCATAGTCAACGTCTTACTACTTAATTTACTGTCAGCTACTTAAAAAAACCCCAGAAACTAGAGCTCCCAGGCAGCAGAGGATTTTATGTCTGCAGTATTATTTTGCAGAAAGTAATTTTTTTGTCATTCCTGCCCTATTTACAGTCAAATATCTTCCATTCTGAGGCTTACGTATTAGCCAGTGCATGGTGATACACTCTGCATAATCGGTCAGCTTCAGCTAGTGTGTCTGGATCCCTGACTCCACCCGGCCCCTTTGGACAAACAACATAATTTTTGCTCTGCTTAAACCTGACTACTTACTTTCTATTCCTTCATTGCCTTTTAAAGTTTTAAAATATCAGTTGGTATTTAATATGATCTTTCATGCCTGCTCTAGTGGGTTTTTCCCCCCCCTGGAAAGAGTGGATTCCAAGGCTCAACAAGAGGTTAATTTTGTATTACTTGGCTCTATTTACTTCTGTCCGGTGCTATGCACTTCTTTTATAAAGTGTCATTGTGTTCGTGCACCTCTGTGCACCTCTTCATTATGCAGTGGCTTTCTCCATGCTGTACACACATTAATAACCAATGATGGAAGGAAAAAAGTTTGAGTTGCATGCTGAACTCCAAACTACAGTTTTTTGAATGTGTCATAGATCATGTTTAATAGACTAGGGATCAAAATGAAATCCAATATGCATCACAGGGGAACTCAATAATTGAAGCATCCAAAGAATGTCTAAGTATTGGAATCTTGAGGTCGCTAGAAGCTTTATTCATTCAGTGCCCAGATTATACCTGACTAAAGGTCTTTTTTTTTTCTCTTTTAACAAATATAGATCAGATTTTAACACAGAGAATTAATGGCTACAGCTTGCATTGTCCCATCTCCAGGCATGCTCATCCCTGACAGCTCAGAGGAAGGAGACTAGATCCTCTGCCCCCAATATTTTGTTGACGGAGAAATCCCTTCCTGGTCGGCTGACGCCCTGAAGCATGAGCTTTTAGGAACATAAGACATAAACCAAAAGTGAGCCCCAGGGATGCTGAGCCCTACCCCTACTATCACAATGTAACCCCATCATATAATCACACCCATAAATTTGTCCAGCTCTCTTAAAACTAATTAAGTTGTTTGCCCCCATAACTTCTTTTGGGAGGCTGTTCCAGAGCACCCCCGATGGTTAGAAACCTTCTAATTTCCAGCCTGAATTTGTTCATGGCCAATTTATACCCATTTGTTCTTGTGCCAATGTTGTCCTTTAGCTTAAGTAGCTCTTCACTCTCACTGGTATTTAGTCCTCTCTGATGTATTTATAAAGAGCAATCATATCCCTCCTCAGCCTTCTTTTTGCCAGGCTAAATGAGACTTGGTGTTTTAGTCTGCTTTGACATGAGGCTCTCCATTCCCCTGATAATCCTAGTAGCTCTTCTCTGCACCTGTTCTAGTTCTGAATGTTTTTTTTTCTTGGACATGGGTGACTAGAATTGTTTGCAGTATTCATAAGGTCTTATCAGTACCTTGCACAAAGGCTTTATTACTTCTCTGGGTGCTGGGGATTTGAGAAGAGGCACATAGGAAACTGAATGTGTCCTTTGCTCAGCACTTCTGCATTGACTCCTCGAGAGAGGGAGTCTGGGGGGGATATCTGGGGCATGAAACTGGGTCTTCAGTTACATATGTCCAATAGTCACAGTCCTGGGTCTGTATAGGCAACATGGTCCCTTTCTCAGTCCAGGAAATCAAAGAGCAGTTACAGAGGGGTTGCAGAGATGCCCAGCTCTCTGCTTGTGGATTGGGGAGTGGATTCCGTTCCCCCAACTCTCCTGAAGTCCCCCCACAGAAATTCTGCCTACTGACAAACATGCATGTCTGGAGATGGGAGGGGAAGGGGGGTGAACTTCACTAAGGGAGTTTTTTAAAGAGAATAAGTGAAGAATAAATGTTATCTAGGAAGAGTTTGAATTAAAGAGGCGATTCATGGACAGAGGAGATAAATGCAGGAATTATGATAATTCTGGGTGAACAAATTTTTTGGGGTCAGTGTAGCCCTTATTTTCTGTTCTTGAATTATCTGCAAACAGACTGTGACTTGCCGATTTGTTCACTGTTCACAATTGCTCAACAGATATTTTTTGACAACCAAGCCTGTGGCTTTTTAACTGTTGGCTGTGATTATTCCTTCTAAAATTTAACATTCAGTATTTCAACTGTGAGGGGCTTAAATGTGACTTAAGTGATGCCTGGACCTTGTGTAGCCTCTCTGCACAGGGTAGATTTCATCCACTGTGAAAAAGCAAACATGGCTGAAGCAAAATTGTATTTAGCAGTCACTTAGCTGTTAGTGAATAATTTTCCTCACAAGGAACACAAAGTGTCTATGTAATACAGATTGCAATGGTCTTTGTTTACACAGTTTCAAGGCAGTTTCTCTTACTGCTGGTGTGTGGTAATAGGAGCATCTTTGGTTATTTAAAATATTTATGAAGTTACTTAAATGTCAGAAATAATAATTGTTGTAAATCACAATCTTATAAATGAGTAATGAACACTAGGTTGTCTATTGGTATTGGCTTTTTGAACAAACCTTTCTAAAAGAAGAGAGATGTTGTCTCTGGTTACAAACCTTTTCACCATATTAGTGTCGTCATTAATACTGCTCTGTAGCGTTCATTCCCATTTATACTAGGGATGTAAAATGTTAACTGGATAAGCAGTAGTCTTACCAGTTAACCGGCCTTAACTGTTAACCCCAGGCCAGCGGGCTGACCGGCCCCAGTGGGCCTGAGCCGGCCGCCCGGTCCGCCAACGCCAGCGGCCCCACGCCGCCTGCCTGGTCCACTGACCCCAGCCGCCCTGCACCGCCCGGCCAGAGTTCTGGAGCAGCACCTCCAGAGCAGCGCTGCCTGGCCGGGGGAAATGGGTTGTGGTGATAAATGGCTGAGTTGGCAGCGGTATTAGTATTTCTTGGGAGAAGAGGGAAGCAGCAGCAATTGCAGGGCTTTCCTGCAATCTGGCTGGATGTGTGGCATCTCAGCTGGGTTGTGGAAATTCATGGCCTCTGTCAACCCTGCAAGCAGGGCCTCTCTTTTATGAATCTAGTTCTTTTAATAAACACTAACCTTGAAATTTCTAAACCAAACCTTATGGAAAATTCCATATCTCTTGCTTGAGCTTTGAAGCATTCTCTCAGTTGCAATTCATTTTGCATGCCAATTAAAAGCTGGTAAAGGACTTAAACAGCTTTAGTGCTTGGGCATTCAATGTGTATCGAAATCTATGCTGAATCTTAACAGCTAGACTTGTTTTCAGAATGCAGCCATCCTGCTATATAAGCAGTACCGCTGTAATGCCACACATGCGTTTTGGGATGAATCCTGCAAAATTCTATTTTAACAAAATATCTGAAGCCATAGCTGGTAGTGAACTAGTAAGACCATTGGGGGGCACCAGAACAACAGGAATAGGTTTGAGCTACTAATTAGCATACACACTGTTAATGTCTGCTGGGTGCAGTCATGCAAAATCGACTTCTAAAAAGAAAAAATATATATTTTCAGTTTTTATATGAATATAATTTTCACTGATGTGTCCACTGTGTGCTGTGTTTTCTGAGGAGACAAGCTGCTGTTATGGAAGATCCTACAGTATGTGTGAATTTTCTCCGACCTTCCAAGGAGCAATTGCTGCTGTCTTTTTTTATAATATGTAATTTTGTGTAGAGTATTACTTAAAAGATTTAGAATAGAAAGTATATATTTACTTTGAATATAGTTATCACTGAGTGGTTGGTCTTCAATGAAATGTGAAAGCATGTTTGTAAAGATATACAATCCTATATTCACTTAGCATGTATATCCACTGAGAGAACTGAATCCACAAATGTTTGAGAAACCTAGTATACACTTTTAACTGAAGACATTTGAACTGTCCGTCATACAAGGAAGAAACTACTCAGCCTTTGTGAAGACTTAAAAGGATACATGGAGAGGTCCCTTATGCCCAATTGCTACATATGGCTTTCAGCCTGGGTAGATGTTTAGCGTCCTGAAAATCCGCGAATATCTGCTTTATATCCGCGGATATCTGCATCTGCAGACACGATTGCGGTTGTGTTGTTTAACATCTTTGCGGATTGCAGATTGGATGCGGATCCAAATTTTGGTATCCATGCAGGGCTCTATTAGTGAGGTAGGGTGCTGATGCGGATGCAGATGTGGATATATATAAAAGGTGGAGTGCAGATCATGGGTCGGATACAAGTTAATTATCACAGATGCGAATCCAAATTTTTGTATCCGCCCAGAGCTCTATAGATGTTCTGTAATTATTCCCTTTGTGGCCATGGGAAACTGACATGATATGGCATCTAATAGGGAGAAGGGAGATGAGTACTCCCTGACTTGGGGTATCTGTGGATCAGCAGCTCTGGAAGCTTCTTTTTTATATGGAAAGATATCCGTGTCCGTCTTTGAGCCATTCTTGGCTCACTGCAGGACTGAGGCCTTTTCTGCAACTTCTTGGGATATATCCCTTCTCGATTTCTGACCAAAGTTTTGGACTATTAAATTGCTATTTAACATTGGTATCTAGCACCATAATACTGTAGGCAAACTTTGTTCCAATTCTCTGTACAAAGCACCATCAGAAGAAGCTGTGCCTTGAAAGAATATACCCCAGTTTTCATGTTGAGCCCAGTACATCCCGAGACAGGACTTGAGAGTTTAGTGCATGCTGTGTGAACCCTCATTCAGAGCCGGCATGATCAAAGGAGCTCTTAGGTAATGATTTTGCCATTGAGTCTCAGTGCTTTGATTTAAGGAGTCCCTGGTAACATGTTTTCTGAAGGGAGTGGCCACTGGCCAGAACCTAGACCTCCTTAGCCAACACAGTCCAGGTTTAGCCAAGCTTGCCTGACTCACGTACATCACTGCTAAGCCTAAAGCTGCTAGGGACTGTCCCAGTGAAATTGCTCAGAGTTCCTTTATTAGGTTTGTTGTGTTACTGACCCATCAGCTGTGAGATAGTGTCTCCGATGCACAGATAAGCATTATAGATGATGTGACGCACAAAAAGGACACACATTTTTGATAGTAAAAACACCCAAAAGAATGGATTTTGTAAGTGAAAAATATCTCAAATAATATATATTTCCAATAGAATTTTGAGCAAACGTATAATGAGCAACGAATGTAGCAAAGAGATACCCAGAAAATAAGCTCATTGCAGAACATCTGGCTTTCATCAGACAACCGTGGCCATTTGGAAATTCCTGCTCTTTCAAGCTTACTCGGTCTTTTGTTGAGGGTTAATTTAAAACGATATAAAGAACAGCTAATTGTACTGTTGTTTAATTCCAAATCAGGAAGTCACTCCCTACATTCATGCAATTCCTTAATTCACTCACTAGATGGAGATCAAAAGCAATCCAAGTTGTGTTAGTCTCCTCTGCTTCCCTAAGCCACCACTGTCACAGCAGAAAATGAAAATACATGATATGTTCCCTGCCAAGCTTTTAAACTTCTTTTTTTCCTATCCCAGAATGATTAATCTTTTTTCCAGAGTCATCTTAGAGAGTAAAGAAGAAGCAAGGAGTTTGAAAGATGCTGTGGAATTGGTACATCATTACGTTATTGTTACTGCAATTATCAAGTTATTTGATAAAACCAAGAAAATGCTTCTGCCACTGTCATTACCAGATATCCATGAAATGTCTCATGACTTAAACTGGTATCAGATTAGTATCTTTGCCACAATCAAGGAATTCAAATATGCCAGTTCCCATTTAATTGCAAAAGCCTGAAACCCAGTCTCTGACCATAGAAATCTACTATCGTGATTAAAATATGTAGTGCTAGGTAATAAGAAGAAATGTGAAGTTCTGTTCAGAAAGTTTGGGAGTGGATTTTGGTAAGACTCAAATTGAACTGATGAGAAACATTTTATACTGTCAGATCCAAAATTATAAAAACTATCCCTATAATAACTCTCATCTTGAGAGCATTACTAGTTTCTAAGCGAAAAAATTTAAGATGAATTTTAGATTATATAACTGAAAAATGTGTTTATCACAGAGAATCAGCCAAAGATTTTCCTTTTGGTAAAAGCTGGAAAATAACTTTCAGGTTTAGAGCTTGTGGAAGGAGTTCTGTGGGATGAGGGGGAAAGACTAATAAATACTGTCAACAATTGAAAATATCTAGAAAACGTCAATGAATACTGTGCATATGTGATTACAGGAAAACACACAACATTCTGTACTGTAAGATCAAGAGGGCTACCTTATGGCCTCTGCTACGGTCCTGTTGTGCCTCTCGAGAGGAACAGAGGAACCATAAAATTCCGCTAAATGGGCAGCTGGGAATTCCCCTTGGAGTGGTTAAGAGTTGGTGTAAACAGGTCTACATAACTTTGATGTGCTGGATATGAGAGTGGGTGTGGCAGTGGCTGAAATGATCCCTGAGAGCATGTTAGTGTGTGCCATTGAACTGTGACTTTTCTGCGCAATTTTAGCAGAATTATTTTCCAGCCATTTTCATGGCAGTTCTTGGGACAGGTGTGCTGGATCATTTTATGTAACTTTGAGCAGTTCTGAGGCTGCTCTAAATTAGGTTGCGTTCTGGTACAGCTGAGGATCTAGTCCAGAAATTTACTGAATGGATGGCATTTACATCTTCAAAATAAACTGAATTATAGTCATAATCCCTGGAAAGGCCAGCAATTAAGACAAGATTTGTACAGGGAGATCAGTGACATAGGTGAATTGGCTGTGCAGTGTGATAGAGGCAACTGATAAGTATCCACTCACAGATGACTGTAGAATTTAAAAATAAATAAAAGGAAATTGGGATGTGTATGCAAAATATTTTAAAGTGGAGATCTATGTATAGGAAATAGTGTCAAGCAAGATTCCAGGCTGCTGAGCATGATATGATTAATACACTAGTTTTTTTTAATTTAATCTGGTTATAATGAAAATCATCTGGGGTTAAAATAACAGTTTAGAGTTTCTAGACTGTTAATAGGAGAGCCTTATTCTGTAGCCACTCTACATGCAGAGTGTCTGTGTAATTGCCCCATAGTACTTTGGGTATGGAGAGGTTATGCCATGTAGTAATTGGGTTTTTTAATTGGGAGTCCATCATGGGTCAGATTTACAAAGTTAGGTCTGCACTATTGCATGCTTACATTTGCACGTACAGAGTATATACATTCAAATAGTCTGTGTGCATACATACAGCAGGCACTTGCAGGTGGCCAGCTTGGCAACTGTAATGGATCATTTGTATGCCCCAAATTTTGTAAATCTGGCTGTGGAAATGGAAAGGGAAGTGGGCATGGGCTGCTTACATGTTCCCCTGAGCTGTTCTTCCTGCTAAGAGATGGCCCTCAGACTCAAGTTGACCTGTAAACCTGCTGTTGATTCACTTTGATTATTTTAAGTTAGTGACCTCTGACATGTGAGACTTCTAGAACACCTGAGTTACAGAGCAGCTCATCTGAAACTTCTTGTGTGCCTTTGGTTTTTTTCCCTTGTGCTCTGCACTTGTTTTGCATTAAGGCCTCTTGAGTTTGAAAGGCGCAGTTGTGTGGTGATATGTACGGGGCTACGTGCTCTCCTGCCACAGTCAAAGGCAGAGTGCATGTTACATAAAATGTTCCAAAGCATCAGTTCCAAAAACTGCAATGAAAAAGACCAGGAAATAACTTGCTGGCTAAAATACTACAGGAAAAGTATTGGAAACATCAGTTCATTGCACACATTGGCTGTGCTTCCATGATGCACCAAGTTCCCCCAATCTGTTTGCCCCCCATACCTGCTGGCATTGATTCAATGGATTAGTGACTTTGGCCCATGTAGTGTGTTCCATAGTCTACGAGCAGCAGGCTAATATGGGCAATAGCTGCACTGACTTGTGGAATTTCCATATCTTGCTTTCAGTTGTGGGGGAAGCACATAGAGTCTGGCTCTGTGAAGCTGACTTCTCCCACCTGGAGTCTTTGCTCAGCCTGTTTGAAGAGTCTTGAAGGTATAGTGCAGCATACATATTAATGGGAAAATGTTGCTACAAGTCAGTGTGGCCCAACAGATAAGGCATTGGCTTGGCAACTGGGTGCCCTAGGTTCTGTTCCCAGCTCTGACGCTGAATTGTATTTGACTGTGGGCAACTTAACCTCTATGTGCCTTAGTTTCCCAATCTGCATAAAATGGGGATTAAAAAGCACATTTGTAACATCTTTTGGGATCTACAAATGAAAAGCACTATAACGTGGCCCAAGTACTCAATTTTCACCTGTGCTAGGGACTTGCTGCCTTTTTTTGGGAAGCGGCTTCCTATCCATATGTCCACCCCCAACCCCTCCATAGTGCATAAAAAGTAGCATAATCTGGTTCCAAGAGTTTTAAGATTTAAGTCTTATTAGAGAGAGCTTGACAATGGTGTAAATGCATGGCTATGCTGCTACTGGGGTTTTGGGTGACCAGATGTCACGATTTTATAGGAACAGTCCTGATATTTGGGGCTTTTTCTTATATTGGCATCTATTATCCCCCACCCCCGTCCTAATTTTTCACACTTTCTATCTGATCACCCTACTGGGGTTTGAATGGAAGGGTCATCTGCAGTAGTACGAAGGGGGAACGCAAATCCGGGGACCCAATAAAATGTACAAATATAAAATTATAGTAGCAAAAATAAGTATCTTCATCTCCTAGCATTTAGATTAATTATCAGAAGCCTATGCAATAGTAATAAATATTGGCACAGAACTCATGAGTACACTGAATGTAATTAGTGTAATTAGGATGGATTTTTATAATACACGGATTAACATCTGTTAGTCAGATATCAAGATTCATTGTTGTTTGAATAAATATTGACCTTTTGCTCTCAGGTCAATAAATCTTCAGTTTGGCATTCATTTAATACGCAAAGTAGCACTTCTTTGTTCTCTGTCACCAACATTGGAGTGTGTGGAGTTTAAGGCCGTGGCTACACTCGAAACTTCAAAGCGCTGCTGTGGGAGCGCTCCCGCGGCAGCGCTTTGAAGTGTGAGTGTGGTCGTGCGCCAGCCCTGGGAGACAGCTCTCCCAGCGCTGCAGGTACTCCACCTCCACAAGGGGATTAGCTGGGGCACTGTTTACACTGGCGCTTTACAGCGCTGTAACTTGCTGCGCTCAGGGGGGTGTGTTTTTCACACCCCTGAGCGGGAGAGTGGCAGCTGCTGGCCAGAAGCCCAGCTCTGAAGGCAAAGGCAGAGCCGCCACCAGCAGCAGCGCGGAAGTAAGGATGGCAAAGTATGGCATTGCCACTCTTACTTCTACGCTGCTGCCTTCAGAGCTGGGCTCTTGGTCAGCAGCCACCACTCTCTGGCCACCCAGCTCTGAAGGCAGCAACGCAGAAGTAAGGGTGGCAATACTATGACCCCCTCCCCCCCCGCCCGCAACTCCCTTTTGGGTCAGGACCCCCAATTTGAGAAATGCTGGTCTTCGCCATGAAATCTGCATAGAATAGGGTAAAAGCACACAAAAGACCAGATTTCATGGCGGGAGACCAGATTTCATGGTCCATGATGCATTTTTAATGGCTGTGAATTTGGTAGGGCCTTTCCTATAATATTTAAGATGGTTATAACCAATAGGAATTCTTCTAAAACATATAGAAATCACTAGAGAATTCTATCCTTTCAGCAGAATATTTAAGCCATTCTACACAATTTAATAAAGAATTGTGGATGAAACTACCATTGCTTCAATGGGAGCATAGTTAGGCCAATGCAGATTCACTGTGAAAATCTCACCCTAAGTCACTGATAAATAGATTGGTTCAAAAACTTTACAGAAAGATTATTGTTCTCTATTAAATTGTACAGAGCTCTTCGATAAAGGAAGGGAAGTTTAGGAGACTATCAAAGGCAACGTCTCTAAACTAGGTCATAACTACTTAAAAAAATCATCAGATTGTTCAGGCAGTCCTGCTCACACAGAGTTTTTTTAATTAACATAGGTAGGTTTTCTGGAATTTGAAAGCTGGCTAATAAGGTAGGTTACTCAGCCAGAATAATGCATGGTGTTTCTATTAAGGTTTGCTTTTATCACGGTATTCAGTAAAAATACAACTTCAGTGCAGAAACTCACCAAAAGCAAGAGATTGAAACTATTTTACCTTTTCTCTCTTTGGTATCCCACTGCTGACAAGTAAAATCACAAAGGCCCTGATCTAGCAAAGCACTTCAGCATGTGCACCAGGGCCCAAAGCTAGACAGAATTGCTTGTAGGGAAATTTAGAAAATCATTGCATTGGTGATTTAACCGCCAAAGATGTTGGTAATAGAACTAATACTTTTGCTTGAAATTGGCAACTTTTAAGGTTAAACCCCACTTTGCTGAAGGGTTCAAGTCCTCGGTAAGGATGCGAAGGGAAGATTCCTTGTGTTGTGAGCTGGCCCTGTGGCACTGCCAATGGGAAAAAGCTAGACAACATTCAGTCCAGTATTTTCTGCCTCACTGAATGTGGACTGAAAACACTGGGTGGGGCTATTGGGGATTGGTGAGATGACACCTCTAGATCTCCCAAACAGTGCGATATTCAGGTGCAACAGCAAAATTTGAGCACAAGTTATACCGACCTGCAGGTGGAAAATCATCAAGAATGTGATTCCCAAAGTTTTTCCTGCTTGAGTTCTCACCCGCTCCTACCCCATAAAGCCAGCACAGATTGCTGCACCCTGGGTTTTTCCATCCTAACTATAGATCCTTCCCATCTCTTCCCACCAACCTCACTAGCCCGAAGTCTGACTTGGCTCCTGAGTCCCTGAAACTCAGCACCTCATCTTTGCTCATACTCCTGATGTGCAGCTGCACAGTGCTACTGATCTGTTCCATCACCTGTAAACACCTCTGTTTCCAGCCCTCCTGGTAGAAATATGGCTCTGTTCCTATCCTCTAAGAGTCCCTCCCATTTTCCCACTCCCTCCCCCATCATATGCCTATAAACCTGACTTTCTCCTGACAGAGCATCTTTCCATCACAGCCACCTGCCATCACCCAGCCCAGCCTGGCTTCCTTTCCCGTTTCAGGACCCTCCCCACTGTGCCGTGGGATGTGAGAGGAACCGTGACGATGACTGGAAGGGCTGTTTGGCTCTTTGTAGAGCTTCCACAATTTTAGCAACACTTCTGCATAGGCAAAAGTTGTGAGAGGGCAGAATACCTTACAAATTGTGTCTTGTGATCCACACTCATTTCTGGACATTTCATGGTCTTGGCCAGAGGAGCCCGAGAGTTTGCAAATACAATAGAGAAGTCACAGAAAATCTCAAACAAGATTGTTCCCTCTCATCCTCCAAACTTTACCCATCTCTTCAAAATAAGGTGATTTGCTATATATATTTTTAAAGAATGTTATATATAAATTTTAGTTCTGTTAATACAGCAGATACCAGAGCAGGTTTCAGAATTCCTTTGGACTTTCAATCCTGGGAGATGTGCAAGGAAAATGGGATTCTTGCCATCCTGTCTCCAGATTGAAGTGTTGCACTATGAACTTGAATGCTGCATTTTAAAAATATTCATTAATATTTATTTGCTCATATGGAGTACTAGAAATATGAAAGCTTAAAGCTTTTGCTTGCTTCATTAAAATATTCCTGTAACAATGCTCCACAAAACCTAAATTATTACTACTCCTATTTATAGTAAAGTGGTAAAGACTTTATATGATCAGTTATAATGTATTTAATGAGAAGCACATAACTGTGTTTAATAAAATTGCTTGAGAGCAATAACAATTATTCAGAAACCCATCTGGTGGCCAGTCTCTGCCTTTGCTACAAGAAATGAGCAAGATGCCCTTAGGGCCAATCCTGCAAACCCTTCTGTGAGTAACCTCAACTCACACAAATAGTTCTGTTGGCACCAAGGAGTAAAGATTACCAGGGGGGTTGCAAGTATGTCAAGGTAATTAAAGTCATGGGGCCAAATTCATACTTCATGTAACTCAAGTACAGGTGATGATATTACACCAGGGCTAAATGTTGCCCTTGCATAGTTGCCATAGATTGCTTGTCACAAGGAATCCTACAACAGATCTAGGATTTTGTTAGCTTTATTATCTTTCTGTTAATTGATCCATTTCCAGACAGCTATACAAAACGCAGTATAGGTTATTAATAAGTACACAGTTCTTTGTGAGTACAGCATTTGTTAGAACCATTTTTCAGCTGAAACTTTTGATTGCATTAGGGTTATTTTTCTGGTGGTACATTTCAGTTACATTGACTGTGGTGTAGATTGTAGCATTTACCTGCTGCCCATAGTAAAAATCTAGTTTGCAGTCTGGCCTTGGAGAAACAGAAAGGTTTCTGGAGTTCCCCCATTCCACACTCTTCCCTCCCCCCATTGCAACCTGCTAGGCCCCATTCTGGGATGCCCCTCACCCCCCACTTCTTGGCCAGCCAGGCCTGCTTCCTGCCTATTCTCCATGCATACTCACCCCCTTTCAGTGAGCTGCTTGCAGGGTGTGGGGAACATCTTGTTAGAAGTCCCTGGAGGGCAGGGGTTGCAGTTTTGGCCAAGGCCTTACACGGGCTATATAGGAAGGAATATGGGAAGTTCCTTCCTCCCTCTCCCCCTACCCACAACTCAGCTGTCTAAGGGCTGTCCACAATCTAGCCCCATATGATTAACACTATTGACCAGAATTTTCAGAAGGGCATCTTTCGCTTACTCAGTTTGTGAAAGGCTGCAGTTGTAAATTCTTATTTCAGCAATTCCTCTTATTCTCCCCCCCCCCCCACTAAACACACACACACACACATACACACATATCTACCGACTCATGCCATGAAATCTCATGCATTTGTGGGGTTGTTTATTGTTTCAAGCCCCTGATCGCGCATTGTTTTAAAGCATAGAGACTTGTAACATTTCTCATTTCAGTCATGAAGAAAAATGTGAGATACCACACACCACTGATAGCTGAATATAGACAGGAGATTAGGAGAAGAGGGAATGGTGTGACCCTAGCACGATCTCGATCCTGCAATGAGATGCATGTGGGCAGACCCTTCTGCCTTCTCGGAACCCTTTTGACTTCAGTGGAGGTCCATGGAGAAGGGAGGGGTCTGGCAGTGCCCATTTCATGTCCGGATCAGGGCTTGAAACATGAGTCTGAGGAAGGGAAAAAGAATTACAGGTGAGGGATAAAAACAGGGACAATTATTGGTTTTGGTTTTTGAGGGTGAGTAATGTGTTCTCTGTTAAATAGGGTGATCAGATCAGACAGTCTTGCCTATGGTAACAGTCCACTTTTTCCCTGCAGAGAAACTGCCAGCAACCTCCATGAAGGTCATTACTCTCCTTTACAAGATAGAAAAGGATACAAAGAACGCGGCTTTGTTTTAATGTTCATTTTGCCTTTAGATCCAGTTAAAAAAGATGAACAAAGGCTCATTGCAGCTCTCTGATCTTTACTGTAATGCAAATACAGAGTGTTGCTACATATGTACCTTATGCCAGAAGCTGGCTCATGCAAACGGCATAAGAGTTCTTAACAGTAGGGAACTATTCCAAATTTCTGAAGAGACATTTATTTTTCTACAGGAGAAGTGTGTTGGGTTTTTGAACTTATGTCACCAAATAACGTAAGTTGCTTACTGTAATATACACCCACCGCACACATTGCATTGTGATTTCCTTTTCCCAGTGGAGAAGGAAAACACAAGCTCATCCCTTTGCATACAAAGTAAAAAGGAATGCTTTTGTTGGTATCTTTCTTTCAAGATGACAAGCTGTTTCATTCCTGCATGAAAGAACCTTCCTTTGCCAGTATTGAAAGATAGGGAAACCTAATCACTAGGGCTGTCAAGCAATTAAAAAAAATTAATCATGATTAAAAAAAATTGTGATTAATCGCACTGTTAAACAATAATAGAATACCATTTATTTAAATATTTTTGGGTGTTTTCTACATTTTCAAATATATTGATTTCAATTACAACACAGAATACAAAGTGTACAGTGCTCACTTAACATTTGCAGGAAATAATGCTGCCCACTTCTTGTTTACAATCTCAACTGAAAGTGAGAACAGGCATTTTAATGGCACTGTTGTAGCCAGTGTTGCAAGATATTTACGTGTCAGGTGCGCAAAAGATTCATATGTCCCTTCATGCTTCAACCACCATTCCAGGGGACATGCGTCCATGTTGATTATGGGTTCTGTTTGATAACAAGCCAAAGCAGTGCAGACCAGCGCATGTTCATTTTCATTATGAGTCAGATGCCATCAGCAGAAGGTTGGTTTTCTTTTTTGGTGGTTTGGGTTCTGTAGTTTCTGCATCGGAGTGTTGCTCTTTTAAGATTTCTGAAAGCAAGCTCCACACCTTGTCCCTCTCAGATTTTGGAAGGCACTTCAGATGCTTAAACCTTGGGTTGAGTGCTGTAGCTATCTTTGAAATTCTCACCTTCTTTGTGTTTTGTGAAATCTGCAGTGAAAGTGTTCTTAAAATGAATAACGTGCTGGGTCATCATCCGAGACTGCTATAACATGAAATATATGGCAGAATGCGGGTAAAACAGAGCAGGGTATGTACAATTCTCCCCCAAGGAGTTCAGACACAAATGTAATTAATGCATTATTTTCTTTAACGAGCGTCATCAGCATGGAAGCATGTCGTCTGGAATGGTGGCCGAAGCATGAAGGGACACATGAATCCTTTGCGCACCTGACACGTAAATATCTTGCAACACTGGCTACAACAGTGCCATTAAAATGTTTAGCATATCTGGCACGTGAATACCTTGCAATGCCAGCTACAAAAGTGCCATGCAAATACCTGTTCTCACTTTCTGGTCACCTTGTAAATAAGAAGAGAACAGCATTATCTCCTATAAATGTAAACAAACTTGTTTGTCTTAGCGATTGACTGAACAAGAAGTAGGACTGAGTGGACTTGTAGGCTCTGAAGTTTGTGTTGTTTTTGAGTGCAGTTGTGTAACAACAACAAAAATCTGCATTTGTAAATTGCACTTCACGACAGAGATTGCACTACAGTACTGGTATGAGCTGAATTGGAAAAATACTATTTCTTTTGTTTATCATTTTTACAGTGCAAATATTTGTAATAAAAATAATATACACTTTGATTTCAATTACAACACAGAATACAGTGTATGTGAAAATGTAGAAAAACATCCAAAATATTTAATAAATTTCAGTTGGTGTTCTGTTGTTTAACAGTGTGATTTAAAACTGCGATTAATCACAATTAATTTTTATCGTGATTAATTTTTTTAGTTAATCGCGTGAGTTAACTGTGATAAATTGACAGTCCTACTAATCACTAAATGTTATCTTAACACCGAGCTCTATAGAAGAACCTCGTGTATGCTGTAAAAGCTTTTTTTTTAAATTATTTATAAAAGCCATAGGACAGAACTGTCTTGCTACTGTTTAAACAAATCAGAATGTTTTTGTCCCTCAACTATACGTTAGTGGCACTGCTAACCTGTAAGGTTTCACTCAGTGCCTAGACTTTACACATGGCTTGTTAAATGAGAGGATGATAAAGCAACACATACAGAGGACCAGGAATGTGTAAGAAAACAGTAAGGGATCTACACAAATTACCTTACAATGGAGAAAAGTGCACATAAGCATGACAAGAGTGGATGTGGGAGTGTCCCCCTGGGAAACGATATTGTTCACCAATGTTCATTTTAATAGTAGTGAAAACCATGCACCCATCTGTAAGTGCCGAGTCAGATGCACTGTCTCTTCTGCCTCATCCTTTTTAAAAATGAGTACCATAAATTTAAAGCATTTATCTGAAAATGTAAATTGAAACTAATCCCTTCACATTAAATCCCAGATCTCACCTTTGTAATGACTAGGGCCCTACCAAATTCATGGCCATGAAAAATGCGTCTCAGAGTGTGAAATCTGGTCTTTTGTGTGCTTTTACCCTCTATTATACAGATTTCATGGGGGAAACCAGTGTTTCTCAAATTGGGGTTCCTGACCCAAAAGGGGTCATGGGGGGGGTCACAAGGTTATTGTAGGGGGGTTGCGGTATTGCCACCCTTACTTCTGTGCTGACTTTACAGCTGGGCAGCCGGAGAGCGGCGGCTGTTGCCCGGACAACCACTTCTGAAGGCAGCGTCCCACCAGCAGCAGTGCAGAAATAAGGGTGGCAATACCATACCATGCCATCCTTACTTCTGTGCCTCTGCTGGAGGCAGCTGTGCCTTCAGAGCTGGGCTCTCTGCCAGCAGCTGCCTTTCTCCAGCTGCCCAGCTCTGAAGGTGATATAAGAAATGAGGTAGCAGTACCGCAACACCCCCCCCCCCATAACATTGTGACCCTCCCCATTCCTTTTTGGGTCAGGACCCCTACAATTACAACACCGTGAAATTTGAGATTTAAATATCTGAAATCATGAAATTTACAATTTTTAAAATCCTATGACTGTGAAATTGAACAAAACGGACTCTGAATTTGTTAGGGCCCTAGTAATGGGTTTGGTTGGTGGCCCTGTGTAAATATTGTGGTTTAATCAAGGATAAGTCAAATGCAATATTGGGTAAAGACACACAAAATAAAAAGGTGATGCATTAGGCAGCTATGATCATTGCATAAATGAATGGCTAAAACAATTGTTTGAAGCAAGATAAAGCTTAGCCAACCTGCCATAGATTATTGGTCAAGAAATTTTTATAATGAATTCATGTTCCTGGTCACAGAAAGTAACGAATGGGAGGAGCACACACAAATTGCTTTATGGAAGGTGTAGCACCACAGCCCCCAGATCAAAATGCACAGAGAACATCAGTGGCAGAGCAAAAATACAAAGGCATCTGTTTCTCACTTTGATTCTCTAGTAGCTCTGAAGAATGTGGAAGTGGTTTACTGTTACTTTGACAAATGTATTTATTTCTGTGTTTGTCGTATGGTATGACACAAGGGAAATGCTGGCGCACTCATGTTTTGTAATAATTTATTAGTGGGTTAGGGCTGTGGGCCCAGAACAAATTCTAGACAAAAGAAAAACATGTTTGGGTTTTTACAGAGCGCCTTGGCTACAGGAACAAAGTTGTGATTGGGAGTGCAAACATTTGGTATTTAGATTGTCCTACTTGGGGTGACAGCTGACAAATGGCTGGGGTTTGTTTTTAATTATCACCAAAAAGAAAAAGCTTTCACTTAAAGTCTGCAACCAATTTTGCTGCACAAAGACAAGAAGTTATTAAACAATGGAGAATATGCTTTCTTAGTTTTTAAAATATATCGAAGGAGCCATTGCTTCCATATATTTATGGTGAGGAATTAGGGTAGTGATTATAAGCAACCAAATAAAATAGTTTGCTTACTTGTATACAGTGGTCAATATATCAACAATTGTCAACGGTTAATACTCATTGGTAAATTTGGTTCCATAGTCGTCATCTGGATTTAGAATAGGAAAAAACTGGCAGATGTGTTGTGGCAACTGTTTGCAAGATCTGTTAGTAAATGTTGTGTGTTCTAGTAGCATCCAGAGAAACCATGTGATATTGGGGCCCACTGTGCGAGGTGCTGTATGAACATGTATTAAGAGAGAGTCCCTGCCGAGAAATCTTATAGACAAGACAGTCCAGCGATAAGGGTAAGGGAAGAGGAAAATATGTTGTTCCCACGTTACTGATAAGGAACTGAGCCATTGGGAGACAGAGGGTTTGTCTACACAGCAAAAAAAATACCCTGTGGCAGCAAGTCTCAGAGCCCAGATTAACAGACTTGAACTCGTGCTAAAAAATAGCCTTGTAGACATTCCAGCTTGAGCAGGAGCCCAGGCTCTGAAACCTGGCAAGGGTCTGAAAGCCCAGGTCCAACCCAAGCGTCTCCATGGCTATTGTTAGCCCCATAGCACAAGCCCCACACGCCGGATTCAGTTGACTCAGGCTCTGAGACTCGCTGCCATGTTTGTTTGTCTGTGTAGACATACCCAGAGAGATACAGAGAATCTGTGGCAGAGCAGGCAACCAAACCTAGTTGTCCTGAGTCTGTCCAGTGATTTAATCACAAGACCATCCTTCCTGTTGTGAACCTTGTTTCAACAAAATACTTGTGTGTATTTGAGCCCCATTGAAGTCAATGGCACTTACGCATGTGCTTAAAGTTAAGCGGGTGCTTAAATGCTTTCCTGAATTGAGGCCTCGTTAACTTTCTGAAGATGACTGCTGCATGTCAGTTATATAGTTGAGTTAGTAACTCATTCTGTTGTAAATATCTGTAAATTTTGGTCCAGCCAATTCTAGCAGCAAGCATTTTTTCATAACCAAAATGGCCAAATACTTAAGGCAAAATCATGAATTTACTCTGAATGAAAATATGCTTCCTTTGTAGCCAAAACAGATTTTTGTGGTCAAATGAGACTGTTTCATGTATAAACTTGTCTTCCGTTTTGCAAAATAGCTAAGGCAAGAATGGAAAATGGTTTACATTTTTGTGAAACCGTGAAAATGTGACCTTTCTCTAGTTTTATCAGCAGGGAGATTTTTTTTTTCTTCCTGCTACATGTCTACTGCCAAATTCTACTGCAGTGTCCCAAACTTTGGAAAGATTCATCAGAGTTGAATCTGATCAGCTGAAATCCTTAATACTGTAGTTGATCTGCCAGTATTCTGCAACCTTCCAGAAAGTGACTCTTTTTTGTGGATCCCTACAAAGTATATGGATTTCACTACAAGTGTTTTTTCCTAGTTAAAGCTAAAATCTTTTTGTAAGCTACCATCTAAATCGTGGATCCGGGGAAAATGTAGATAGCCAGATCCTGCTCCCATTGAAGTAAATGGGGAATTTTGCCACTGATTTCAGTGGGAGCAGAATCTGGTCCAGTGCATGTAGGTTACTACTGACATAAATAGGAATAGCTTTGGAGTGTAGCAGAAGCAGCAGATTCACATGGCTATGTTGTAGCCATGGTGGTGTGTAGAATGGCCTTCCATCTTGAATGGTCCCTGACAAGCTGTCTTCCTTTGGCAAGAGTCCGCATGGGAGGATTTAGGCTTCTTAAATCCCTCAAAATTGCATCTTCCAACTTCATCCTGCTCCCTTTTTAACCCCAGTGGAAAGGATCCTTGGTAGAATTGTTACAACAACCCTGTCATGTTCTGCAAATAGAACATCCAGAACAAGTGCTGGCAGAGCAGCAGCTGTGTTTTGTAAGTAGAAGGTCTGCTGTGTATTGTGATGTGCCATGCCCCCATCCCACTGACAGCAAGCCTAATGAGCGTCCCTGCACTCAGGCAGTGCCAATTAGGTGCACCTGCAGAGCATGCATTGCCTGGAAAAGGGGAGCTTAAAAAGGTGAAGCTGGCCATGGAGCAAAGTGGGGAAGTTTTGTCCCAAGTAGAGAAGTTACTAGGGAAGCCTGATAGCCAGGGGACCCAAGCTCAAGGCATTGATTAGCCTTCCCTTTCCTCCACCACCTTTTGTTTAGGGCAGACAGACACTGCAGCCCTGATAGGGTTTCTGGACGTCTGCTCTCCATCAGTGCCCTGTTGCTGGACCTGTAGAGCAGTGCGGTGGACTGGCAATAGACTCCGAAAGGGTCCTGGGAAAGAGCCCAACTACCCCAGGGAACAGTGAGCTTGCCCAGGCGTGGCAGGTCTTGAGAGGACACGGGGCAAGAGAGGTAAAGAGATGACAGCCGAGCCCAGGCTGAGAATGTGCCTGAAGGGAAGGCAACACTTCAAAATACATTGTGGGGCAGTCCTTCATTGGTGAATGAGCTTGCAGTAAATTGGGAACTGTCTGGTTTATCTGAAAGATTTGTAAAATATTATTCAACCAAGATACTAACGTTAACCTTAGTACTGGAGGACACTGTGTCTTTGTGAAATTCTTTAGATATTGCTTATTACAGTACCTGTGAGATTCCTGGTCAAACTTTGCAGACAGGACAAGTGCATCAGGAGTTTTCTGGTACTTTATGCTTTGATTTAGGGTGGAAATTCTACCAGAACAGTTTTTCATAAGCTATTTCAACATTTTTCTTCCCATTTATTCATCAGTTTATAAATGATCACTATTGCTTTAGCTCTGGAGTGCCTGACATTAATTACAAAATAAATATGAAAGTCACAAAATCTAGGTCTCCAAATACACTCTTTTAAAAACTCCCACTGTCTTGAATGAGAGCTGTGGAAGCTCAGCACGTAACAGGACTGGGCCCATAGCATGTAAGACTACAGCAGTTCAGAGCGCCTTTGGTTCTGAATGAGCAGAAATAGAGGGCATTCAGAGATGGGTGATGAGAGTGATTTGAGGCAGGAAAAGACATTGGAGAGAGAATAGATTTGAAAATATTGGACAGTGTTGTCTAGAGAGGAGTCCCATAAAAAGGATGGTCATAGAAGTATACAGAGTAAGGAATGGTGTAGAGAAACTAATCAGTCACTCCTCTTTACTATATAAGAACCAGGGAACAATCAATGAAAGAACATTCTTTTTTACACACATTTTGTCCAAGAGTTTATTAGGCTTAAAAACAGTTAGCCATATCAATAAGAACATCCAGAGTTATTTTAGAAAGTGTATCCTTTATCATTGGATATAAATCTTCATGTGTCAGAGCATAAGCTAGGGGTTAGAAAGAAACCTCCATTATAGGCAGGTTATTTTATAATTGTCCAATATGGGGCTGTCTGGTACTTGTCATTGTCTGAGACAGGATACTGCACCAGAAGGAACACTAATCTCATCCAGGCTGGCCGTTACTATGCTCTTGTATAGATGTAAGAGGTGTTACATGCCTGTTGGGGAAATTCTGACCTGTGAGGAGAATTTCTTTCACTTTTTACAGATATTCGCCCACAACCAAGGAACGTTAATGCAGTGGGGATATTCTGGACAGTAGCCTAGTGAATCTGTCTAATCAGAACAAGAGAGCCGGGTTACTGTTCTCTGTAGCCCAAACGTATCAAATATTTTGCAACCAATAAAATAACAGAATCACAGTCTGGTAATAGGGGGCCACTTCCTTACTACTTATTTATGAGTCAGTGTGATTTGGAATGATTAATACAGAACATTTGACCAAGCCCCGTTATCTTGATTTTATTTTTCATTGGAATAAACCTTCATTAAGTTTCCATATAGCAGAGTATGAGGCTGAGTGACTTAAGCAGGAGCCTAGCAATCCAGCATGAGTGCTGTGGTTAAAATATCAGGTGTTCTACCTAACAACTATTGCGATTTCCCATTGCAGAGAAACAAACGCCTGAGTCATTCCTCCGTGAGCTAGGAAGTTGTTCCAGGAGTTCAGGTGTGGCTCATATAGCATTGTCACTCTGAAGTGACACCTACTACACCTTGGTAGTTGGTGTAATAGTGGATGACTTTGAATGGACATTTCTTCAGCTTCTCTGGGAGGATCCTAGTGTCAAAACCCAGGGATTAATCCTCAGAGATGCTGAGCACCTGCATCGCTTACTGACGACTGCAGGATTTTGCAGTTGCTTGACTCTTCTGATGGCTAGGCCTTAACGCTGGAGGCTGAATAGATTTCATTTGTAAGTCACTGTACTTGAGCTCAGATGGGAGTTTTCACCATTCTGAAGAATATTAAATACCATCAAGTATGCCAGTTAAGGACTGGATTGTGTTTTTTAAGGCACAGCCCTGCATTGGGGTCATGCAGAGCTACCCCATGTCAGAGGAGAGCTTCAGGGGGAGACAGTCATTCCCAGAGCACCCTGGTGCACATGAGGAGTATGCAGACTGCACTGTCCTCGTAGGCCCAGCCTCCTTTCCTCACTGCGCTCTGTCCCCTGTGGGGTGCATAGAGGGAGCTGTCTTGCCAGCTGTGCTGGGCGGGATGATCCTTGCACCTGCTTCCTCACAGATGTGTGCAAGGGTCAGCCACCGTCTGGACTCTAATATGCAGGCAACGAAAACCTTAATGCTAAAACCCCCCCAACCTGAGTAACAGGGCTGGGTGCTGGAGAACTTTGCAGGAGAAGGTGAGTAGGAGGCTGTGGAGGAGGATCTGTACTACTCTGTGGCTGCTAACCCAACCTAATAACTGGATAGTCGCTATGAGTTAGGAGAAGAATACAGGTTGCAGCAGATCCTTCTTCGGTAGCTATCCCCCAGCCTAGACCCCCAAATTCCCCTGTGCAGCAGTGCTCTGGGAGGGTATGCAGAGCAGAGGATGTGCGCTCCTTGTAATAGCTTTCCTAGCACCTGCCTTGTCTTGCACAGCAGAACTGGAGCAATTCCACCACCAAAGGGCCCAAGTTGAGCTGTTGAGAGCGCTAAAGAATTTAGGGCTTAGGATGCCTTTCACTTACCATTCTGAGACTTCCTCTGAAGTGCAAAATAAAGAATTTGATTTATAATTTGAAATAAATCCGGTAGTAAAATAATTGGAAAGGTGAAGCAGTCTCACTCTGACTAAATTGCTTTCCTAGGGGTCTATTCTGTTAGGTGCTGAGCAGCTCCTGCCTGTAGTTTAGCACCCTCTGCTCCATTGACTTCACGTTGATTTCAGTGGAAGTTCAAGACACTGATTCTGTGAGGAATTCAAGTCTTATAAACTAAGGGTCTGATTTCCAGGCTGTTGAGCACCTGCAGCTCCGAATAGTTGTGGATGGTTGGCACCTCTGAAAATCAGGCCCTACATGCAAGCCAGCCTTTAATGGCTGTGTTCTGAGACTTGAGCTTAGAGTTTGTGCATATATTCTGCTCCTTTGTTCCCAAGTGGAAATGATTCTGGGTGAAATTGTTACAACAACCCAGCCATGTTCATTCAGATTACTTGATGGCAAACCAGCAGCTGTGCTTTATAAGTAGAAAGTGCTTGGCTTCATAGTGCACAAAGGGAAGGAGACACTTAAAAATATATTGTGGGGACAGGCCTTCATTCGCAGCGTGATAAACTAGATAATATAAGAGATTTTCTACCTCCAATTTCCATGAGACCAGCATTGCTGTAGCACAGTATATTTATCCCAATATTGCTGACGCTGATGCTCTCAATGTTTCTGCTTTCACAATCTCTATTTGTGCTATTGCACAGTTTGGGGTGGCGAGTTACAGAACGCACGCTGGAACAGCACTCATTGGGATGAAGGGAATCCATTTCAGGATACAAAAGAAGAAATAACGGATAGAACATCAATAAATACTAAAATTGCCCATGGCATTTGAACCTTAAAGGAGAGCCTGAGAAATTATAATAATAAAGATGCAGGTCTGCCACTTTTACACCTGTGTCCTATGAGTGTGTCCATTGGGACCATTTGTGTAGTACACAAGCAGTTGTCTCTCTTCTGTATTTGTGTGGCAACCAGCACACTGTAGCCCCTGTCTTGATTGGGGCTTTTGAACACTACCGGAGTACAAATAATTACTCATTCTGAGTGCAGTATAAAGTAGTAGTAAGAGCGAAAGAGTTGAACTGTTACTAACTTGATATAATGGTAAAAGGGACCTGGACATTCAAACTAACTTGGAGCATGAGAATTTCCATCATGCCAAACATATTCTGTGTCTGAGGGGACATGTTTGGAGTAAATAAACCTGTATGTACAAGCTTACAAAACCCTACCCTGTCCAACTCACATTTGAAAATTGTGCAAGGACAGTTCAAAGGTCCAAATTCTGCCCCGAGGTTCCCACTATGTGACAGTACTGAAATGACTTGTCAAGACAAAATTTGATCCCAAGCGTAGAGGCAGATTCTGCCACCATTATGCAGGGTAATACCTACCTGCAGTGTGACTAATTGCAGAGGAGAGTGAGTAAGGATGGCTCATGTGGCACAGCCATATCCAGCAGTCCTTCAGTGGAAGTTTTTTTGAGTATGGACTAAATGAGGTTATGTCTACACTAGGAGCTAGTGCTGAGATTCCGCTGCTTGTGAACACACATCTCACCCTTGCTCTCATTGAGTTAGCACAAGTATAAATAAATAGCAGTGTAGCTGTAGTAGCACTAGTCATAGGCGCTGACTTCCCCTCTTTCCTGAGGGTGCTTAACTCCCCCTCTGCCCTGGCCCCACCCCCACTCCACCCCTTCCATGAGACCCCACCCCTGCCCTGCCCCTTTCCACTCCTGCCCTGCCCCCATTCCAACTCCTTCCCCAAAGTCCCTGCCCCAACTCCGCCCCCTCCCTGCCCCATTCCAATTCTGTCCCCAAATCCCCGCCCCAGCCCTGCCTCTTCCCCGCCTTCTCCCCTGGAGCATGCTAATGCTGCCAAACAGCTGTTTGGCGGCGGCTGGGCGGGAAGCGCTGGGAGGTAGGTGGAGGAGCGGGGCTGCAGTGCGCTCAGGGGAGGGGGAGGAGGTGGGGCGGGGGGTGAGGGGAGCTTGGCTGCCAGTGGGTACAGAGCACCCACTAATTTTTCTGAGTCAGCGCCTATGGCACTAGGAGCTGCAGTGGAGGCATGGCTGAGCCATGCCAAATACGTACCCATCGGTTTCCAGGGTGGGTTTGTATTCAGTATGGCTCAGCCAAGAAGCAGCCACTGCTGCTCCTCTGCTACGGTGGTTATTTAACTGCTACACTGTTGTTTATACCTGCACTAGCTGAATGAGAGCATGAGTTATGTGTACACAAGCACGGGAATCAAAGCACTAGCTCGTAGCGTAGCCAGAGCCTGAGACGAGCATAATGTAGCTCATACTATAAAACAACCAAGGTCAGCGAGTCCTTGTGGTTTTTGTCACACAGATTAAAAACCCGGGTTGGGAGGATGGTGGTTTTGCACATATTGTATGGCAGAGCTATTTTTTATAACATTTGTTTCTAGGGACTTGTCTACATGATGTATTAGTCTGCACCAGAGGGGTATAAATTCTAGTGTTCACTAGCATGTTGCATGCTAGCTGGCCCCTGTGGCCCCTGCTAGCGTGCACTAGAAGTTCCCTAGTGCACGTTAATGTAATCCTGTTTGAAACAGATATAAGTTGATGTGCACTAGGGACCTTCCCATGCATGCCACCAGGGTCCACACAGGCCAGTTAGTGTGCAACACTCTAGTGCATGTGAGAATTTACACCTCTTTGGGGCAGACTAGTGCACCATGTAGACAAGCCCTAAATTACACACACATTGCAGCTACAAACTAGTATTGTGATCTCTCTACTCACATTGAGTAGTACCTAAACCATGAGTAGTCCCGTTGGCTTTTATGGGACATGATGCAAGGTTCTGTTCAGCATTAGTAAGGGGATCACAACCTGTCTCTAAAACTTTTGACGCTGTATTGAATTTTCAAATTCTCATTGTCAGATTTGTTGTGGTTATTGTCCTCTTTCCCCTAAATCTTTATTAATGCTGATTTCATTACTAGTCTCTTTCTCTCTTGTTTGTATTATTAGGCAAAAGGCAAACTTCTGGGAATACGTTGACTTCTGCATTGTTATTCATTATCATCATGTACTTCATTCATACTTATGTCATGCGGCGCACAGTGGGACTAAGGTGGGCTCCCTGGTCCCACGTTGCTCCTGGAAGTGGCCGGTACCACATCCCTGCGGCCCGTGGGGGGCGGTCTGCACGCTGCCCTTGCCTGTGGGTACCACTCCCAGAGCTTCCATTGGCCGTGGTTACCCGTTCCCAGCCAATGGGTGCTTCGGGGGAGGTACCTGCAGGCAAGGGCAGCGCACGGAGCCCTCTGCCCCCCCGGTGGCCGGTACCAGCCGCTTCCGGGAGCGGTGCAGGGCCAGGGCAGGCAGGGAGTCCGCCTTAGCCCCGCTGTGCCACAGGGGTGGCAATCCTGCGGGCCAGATCTGGCCCGCGGGCCATAATTTGCCCACTCCTGAGCTAGAGCCAAGAATATTCTTTCTTTAAATCCAAAATTGATTTTAAGGCAAGATCATTGTGAAGATCCACAGCTAAACTAGTGTGGAGATGCTAGAATGGTATCTTGTAAAATACATTGACTAACCATGAGGTGTTTATATCAAAACAAATTGCCTCAGAGTTACCTAGTGAAATGTGTGTGCATACGTGCTATGTAGAAATAATGCTATTAAATAAAGGTTGGCACCATCATTTGTCTTTTGTGGATCCAGTAACATTTTCTGCCACTGGCTTTTAGAGCTGAAATAAATTACTGCAGGAACTGAAGCTGGATCTATAGCTCTATTTGCTCAGCTTAAAGCCAAAATCTCACCAAAAAGGGTGAGGGAAGGGGCTGTTCTGAAGATATGGTTGAATGTAAAAAATGTTCAAAAAAATTTAAAAACCCCTAAAATATGAATCATAGAAGATTAGTGTTAGAAGAGACCTCAGGAGGTCATCTAGTCCAACTCCCTGCTCAAACAGGACCAAACCCAACTAAATCATCCCAGCCACGGCTTTGTCAAGCCGGGCCTTAAAAACCTCTAAGGATGGAGATTCTACCACCTCCCTAGGTAACCCATTGCAGTGTTTCACCACCCTCCTAGTGAAATAGTTTTTCCTAATATCCAACGTAAACCTTCCCCACTGCAACTTGAGACCATTGTTTCTTGTTCTGTCATCTGCCACCACTGAGAACAGCCGAGCTCCATCCTCTTAGGAACCCCCCTTCAGGTAGTTGAAGGCTGCTATCAAATCCCCCCTCACTCTTCTCTTCTGCAGACTAAATAAGCCCAGTTCCCTCAGCCTCTCCTCATAAGTCATGTGCCCCACGCCCCTAATCATTTTCGTTGCCTGCTGCTGGACTCTCTCCAATTTGTTCACCTCCTTTCTGTATGTGGGGGGCCCAAAACTGGATGCAATACTCCAGATGTGGCCTTACCAGTGTCAAATAGAGGGGAATAATCACCTCCCTCGATCTGCTGGCAATGCTCCTAATGCAGCCCAATATGCCGTTAGCCTTCTTGGCAACGAGGGCAGACTGCTGACTCGTATCCAGCTTCTCGTCCACTGTAATCCCCAGGTCCTTTTCTGCTGAACTGCCGCTTAGCCAGCTGGTCCCCAGCCTGCAGAATCAGGCCAAGACTTTGTCATGTTCGTAAAGGGCTTGGTCATGCCAGGAGCGGATTGCTCTGGTCTCAATCCAGCACAGAATGTAAGCACATGCTTAACTTTAGGCATGTGAATAGCTCATTGGACTGAGTGGCAGTACTCACATGCCTGAAGATAAGAATGTGGTGAAATACTTTGCTGGTTCAGAAAACCAGGCCTTATTCAGCGAGTCTTATTCATGTTTACTTTGCAATGGGGTTACTTGCAGGGTAACATGCTACTCACGTGAACAAGTATGGCAACACTAGGCACTAAATAAACAATAAAGGCTAAGGGGTGAGATCCTGGCCCCATTTAAGTCCGGAGGAGTTTTGCCATTGACTTCAGTGGAGTCAGGATTTCAACCTGGATGCTTCACTTAGCTGCCTCTTATTCAGCTGTGCAGAGGGCGCACGCAGAGAGCAGTGCCTGCTCCTCAGATACTTCTCCTCCTAGTGAGTGGTTGGGGATGGGGCAGAATCTTAGCTCAGTTTCACTAATCACGGGCTAGGCACGTGTGGGAGCTCAACTGTGACCTTTTGAGGGCTGCAGTAACTTATTTCTCCTCATGCCCCACACCCTTCCCCCACACAGCACGAGGGGGCTGGTGTATTCATGTACCAATCCTTGCTAAGGCCTGAGCCTAAAGACACAGGCTAGCCCTAGAGATTGAATCTCAGGGCAGGTGCTGAGGGATTAATGACCAGCTTGGAGAAGTAACCAGACTGGTCATAAAGACCCCAGGAAACTGTGTGTCCGGAGGCTGAGTTATTGCTCTGATATAAGATGAAACAGGCATGGACTGAAACTGCAAGAGTGTGGGCCAGATTCTGCTCTTCATTCATACTCATTTAAACCCGGAGCGACTCCACTGACATCAAGGCCTGGTGGTAGTTCAGATCACTAATGAGATTAGCTAATGTGCAGGTGGCTTGAGTTATCTCTCAACATTTATTTCAGTTTATAATAAAATGCATTTACAAAAAGCAGTAGCCAGAGAGGGATAGGTTCTAGCCTTGATTTTGATGTATTACTCATTGCAACATTTCATACTGCTGATTGATAATGCATCTCTTAAGTAAGGCATTTGGTTTTGGTAACCATCATTCAGCTATTTAGGTCCAGAAGTGTAAAGATTAATTAGTCAGTGTTTGCACAGACCTTTGAAAATGTAAATTGTGTCTTAGATTCATGGAGGATAGGGCCATCAATGGCTATTGGCCAGAGTCCCTAGTTCCAGTTTGCTAGAAACTGGAATGGGTGACAGGGGATGGATCACTTGATGAATACCTGTTCTGTTCGTTCTCTCTGAAGCACCTGGCAACGGCCACTGTTGGAAGACCGGATACTGGGCTAGATAGACCTTTGGTCTGACCCAGTATGGCCGTTCATATGTAAATAGAGATATTTACAGGCCCAATCCTGATCTCCCTTATCCATGCAAAGAACTCTTATGTGGGTTGACCCACTGAAATCAGTGGGCCAATTCTTGTAAGTAGAGGGTGGCAAGATCTTGTCCTAGCTCAGTGGTTCTCAATCTGTTCCTAACTGGACCACATTTTCCATATTGGGGACCCTCCCTCCCATTTAGTGGCAAGGAAAAGTGGTTACAACTTCCAGGCTGAGAACCCCTGTCCTGGTGCTAAATATGATTAAAGATTACAACTTTAAACACCTGTTCTCTTTCCCCACTGTAGG
This sequence comes from Emys orbicularis, assembly GCF_028017835.1. Classification (NCBI taxonomy): domain Eukaryota; kingdom Metazoa; phylum Chordata; order Testudines; family Emydidae; genus Emys; species Emys orbicularis. The sequence continues at coordinate 221,198,585 of NC_088684.1, forward strand.
TTGCTCCTGTAATTAAAGAGAGAATGATGAAGAAAGGCAGCATGATGTTAGGGTACCAACCCCATCGTGGCAAAGTCAACTTCTTTCGCCAGGTAGTGATCAGTCCCCAGGTGAGCCGTGAGGACATGGACTTCCTGCTGGACGAGATTGACTTGCTTGGCAGAGACTTGTAGCTGTAGTTCAACAGCACCAGGCGCTGCTTATATGCATGATGTTTACAGATCAAGAATAGCAGCTGCGTAAATGGCACCATCACGACTGTTCTGAGAAGGTGATGTTTCTGAGAATGACCTCCTATATGCTAATAAGGCAGGTATTTGGCAGGTACCAGTGGACAGACTGGGCCAGATTGGCCGCTGACATAAGTGGGCATGACATCATTAACTTCAGTGGAGTCATGCCTGCTTATGTCAGCCATGAATTTAGCTCAGTGAGTATTAAAATCAAAGCACATCTCTAATACGTTAATATTTTAGCCTGGCATGCATTTAAGGATAAAGGCCCAGTTGGTGATTGAACTAGTGGGTCCTGTGGCTCTCTTAATGAAAGCCCCTAAACCAGAAAATTGCCCAGCACAAAATGGGCCCAATCAGCGTTTGCCCACCCATAAACCTACCATGATTTTAGCAGAGCTGAGAATGTTGGAATGGAGATAGTATCATTTTTTTAACTTTTTGTCAACAGGAGATATGAACAGGAGATGTTAAAGTGTAAACATTTCTTTAGCAGCTTTAGACGCACGATAAAATTTTAATCAAAAAGTTAGAAAAATATATTTATCTTAAAGGGGTGTGTTTTATATGCAGGGTAGCTATTCATTAAGAATTGATGTAACAAAGCATTGTATTTATCATGGTTCCTTATGATATTCCTACAGATTTTAAAACCGCTAGCTCTCGTGTGATCAGTGTGTAATTCTTTTTTGGCGTTAAACTTAAGCTGCTGTATAAGTTAAAATTTGTCTGTGATTTTAGCATATGAACATTGTTAAAAAATAATAAGTGAAATACCAAAATTAAATTCTAAACTTTATAGTTATTCAGAATTGCATTATATTTAGACAAATAATTTTGTGAGTGGTCTAGTTTAATTTTTAAATTAAGGTCTAGATAAGCCTATCTATAAAATGATTCTTTCAATCATAAAAACAGAAATCATAAATGTATCTTTCGGTGGGAGTTCTAGCAGTAAATTTAAGGAAATGGCCACATTTTTCACTTCTAACTTGTGACACTAACTTACTTTGATGTTTTATTCTTTGTTCCATAATCTGTCTTTGAGGAAGCACTGACCAATATGAACTTTTTTGTTGTAATGTATCTGTATTGTTGAAAGCTGTCTTTAAATGCAGTGCTGGATGTTTTCATTTCATGTATTGTGGTAGTATCCAGTATTGTAGAACATTCCCGTTTTCAGTCTCCAAGATACCACTGTGGAAAGTTCGCCAGTATCAGTCACACTATCAGAGCAGTAGATGGGAACAAGAGCTTGATAGACCTCTGCAGAGTATACTGGGAATGGATACTTTTGAGCCATGGTACACCATTAATATTATTGGGGAGTTCTTGATAAAAGTCATTGGCATAACATAACCCTTTGGTTTTGCCCTGTAATACTTACTGGTTCACATCATCAAACACTACCTATGATTAAGGCTCCATGTTTGTCACGGAGGTCACGTGACCTCCGTGACTTCTGCAGCAGCTGGTGTGCCTGGCCCGGGGGCTGCCCGAGATGCTCAGGCTGCCCCCGGGCCAGGCGCACTGACGGCTGCTGGGGCAGTCTTGGGCCTCCCCGCCCTCCAGCAGCAGGAGTTTGGCTGCTTACCTGGAGGGGGGAGGGCTGCCCTCCCTCAGCTCCTAGCTCCAGGTGTGCTGCCTCTGCCTGCAGGCACCACCCCCACAGCCCTCATTGGCCATGGTTCCCAGCCAATGGGAGCTGCAGAACCAGGTCTTGGGGCTGAGCGGAGGCAGCAGCATGTGGAGCTCAGGAGCTGGGTAGGGAGCCTGTCCCAGCCCTGCCAATCCTCCCCCATGGCGCCCCCCCCCCCTCGGGCCGCTACTCTCCTCCCCGAGCACCCAAGGCACCCCGCCTGGCTGCACCGCATCCTGAGCACCTTGGGGCTCCCCCTCCCCCAGGCCGTGCCTCCCGCATCACCCCTCGAGCTGCTCCCCCCCCCCCCAAGTTTTAGCCAGGGGTATATAGTAAAAGTCACGGACAGATCACGGGCTGTGAATTTTTGTTTACTGCCTGTGACCTGTCCATGACTTTTACTAAAAATACCCGTGACTAAAACGTAGCCTTACCTTTGACTTCTGGGTATACCAGCCATCATAACATAATTTAAAACCCTGATCCAGCAAAGGACTCAAGTACCTGCTTAAAGTTAAGCACTTGGCAGGTCAGGGCCCAATTGCTGTTCTAGACAGCCACCCTTTCTTGACTGGTGTGCAAAGAACCTAAAGAGCACTGAGTTATCAGAATTGCTTTGCTATTGCTTCTGTAGAGTAACCATTCTCTTTTTTGGCTTAGAAAGAAAAGTGTCAGCATTTTCTGATTCCGGCCCAGATTCTCAGCTGGTAAAAGCCAGCCTAGCTCCATTCACTTGAATAAAGCTGCCCCAGCTTACACCAGCTGACGATTTGGTCCTCTGTGTTTACTACTAGTGAAAAGTGTCACCATGCTATTACATTCATCTTAACAAATTACTGCTTTCCTTTATTTCTAGTGATTGAGACAGTCACAGTACACTTCTGGTTGTCTGTCTGAAATCCCATAGTTCTAATTCTATCATAGTAGTAGCTGTATTTTTAAACAAAAGCCAAACTGAACTTTTTTTGAATGTTTGCACAAAATATTTCTTGGATTTACACTTGCACTGTATTTGCTTTCTTGAAAGGTGAAGGTTAACCTTACAGTATGATGAAATTAACTTTTTGAGCTCTGTATTTTCTCTGTTGCTGTTGGCTCCCTGTAACACCTAAGGGATGTAAGAAGCGGGTCCTGCCTCAGGATTGTAACAGCATTTTCCTATAGTAGCTTATTTAGACGTAATAAATGCAAAATGTCTATTTTTTAGTCAATGATTTGAATAAAAAGTAAAGGAAATGACACTCTTCTAAAGGGAGGCTGTGCTTGTCATTTGTAAATCGAAAAACCAGGAATATAAATGTTGCCTTTAAAGAAGGGCAAAGGGTGAGTGCTCCAGATGGCAGAAGCAGCCTGGGTTTGAGAATGTCAGGTGCGCTCTACCCCTGCTGCAGGCAATGGGTTATTAATATGCGGCGACAAAAGAATACTGCCCAGATTATTTTTGAAAAACACCTGGGATAAGGAAGTATTACAGTTTTACTCCTCTTCTCAGTTAAACTGTCAAATGCAGAAGTTAAACTGTCTTTGCAGCAAGTGGGAGTGTTAATTTTCTGAAATATCCTGGTTGAAAATAAATGGATCACTCAACTCCTCCTCTTCTGGTCAGGGAATTACCATCATTCAGAGCACTGAGCCAGATTCTTCCAATGCACAGATAGAACTCAAGGCAGAATTTGACTCACTGTCTTTGGTTTCCTTTCTAATAATTACTGGTGTCTCAGTAACCAAACGGTTTTAGATGTGTGTCTTTATGATTCACATACGTGGATTTGGTATTATGGTGTTATCTGTCATAAAGGAAGTTCTTAGATTGAGAGTACAATGAGCCAAATTGTACCCTCCCCTATGTGTATGCAGAACATAAGAATGGCCGTACCAGGTCAGACCAAAGGTCCATCTAGCCCAGTATCCTGTCTACCGACAGTGGCCAATGCCAGGTGCCCCAGAGGGAGTGGACCAACAGGCAATGATCAAGTGATCTCTCTCCTGCCATCCCTCTCCATCCTCTGACAAACAGAGGCTAGGGACACCATTCCTTACCCATCCTGGCTAATAGCCATTAATGGACTTAACCACCATGAATTTATCCAGTTCTCTTTTAAACGCTGTTATAGTCCTAGCCTTCACAACCTCCTCAGGTAAGGAGTTCCACAAGTTGACTGTGCGCTGTGTGAAGAAGAACTTCCTTGTATTTGTTTTAAACCTGCTGCCTATTAATTTCATTTGGTGACCCCTAGTTCTTGTGTTATGGGAATAAGTAAATAACTTTTCCTTATCCACTTTCTCCACATCACTCATGATTTTATATACTTCTATCATATCCCCCCTTAGTCTCCTCTTTTCCAAGCTGAAGAGTCCTAGCCTCCTTAATCTCTCCTCATATGTGACCCATTCCAAACCCCTAATCATTTTAGTTGCCCTTTTCTGAACCTTTTCTAGTGCCAGTATATCTTTTTTGAGATGAGGAGACCACATCTGTACGCAGTATTCGAGATGTGGGCGTACCATCGATTTATATAAGGGCAATAATATATTCTCCGTCTTATTCTCTATCCCCTTTTTAATGATCCCTAACATCCTGTTTGCTTTTTTGACCGCCTCTGCACACTGTGCGGACATCTTCAGAGAACTATCCATGATTACTCCAAGATCTTTTTCCTGACTTGTTGTAGCTAAATTAGCCCCCATCATATTGTATGTATAGTTGGGGTTATTTTTTCCAGTGTGCATTACTTTACATTTATCCACATTAAATTTCATTTGCCATTTTGTTGCCCAATCACTTAGTTTTGTGAGATCTTTTTGAAGTTCATCACAGTCTGCTTTGGTCTTAACTATCTTGAGCAGTTTAGTATCATCTGCAAACTTTGCCACCTCACTGTTTACCCCTTTCTCCAGATCATTTATAAATAAGTTGAATAGGATTGGTCCGAGGACTGGCCCTTGGGGAACACCACTAGTTACCCCTCTCCATTCTGAGAATTTACCATTAATTCCTACCCTTTGTTCCCGGTCTTTTAACCAGTTCTCAATCCATGAAAGGACCTTTCCTTTTATCCCATGACAACTTACTTTACTTAAGAGCCTTTGGTGAGGGACCTTGTCAAAGGCTTTCTGGAAATCTAAGTACACGATGTCCACTGGATTCCCCTTGTCCACATGTTTGTTGACCCCTTCAAAGAACTCTAATAGATTAGTAAGACACGATTTCCCCTTACAGAAACCATGTTGACTATTGCTCAACAGTTCGTTTTTCTATGTGTCTGACAATTTTATTCTTAACTATTGTTTCGACTAATTTGCCCGGTACCGACGTTAGACTTACCGGTCTGTAATTGCCGGGCTCACCTCTAGAGCCCTTTTTAAATATTGGCGTTACATTAGCTAACTTCCAGTCATTGGGTACAGAAGCCGATTTAAAGGACAGGTTACAAACCGTAGTTAATAATTCCGCAACTTCACATTAGAGTTCTTTCAGAACTCTTGGGTGAATGCCATCTGGTCCCGGTGACTTGTTAATGTGAAGTTTATCAATTAATTCCAAAATCTCCTCTAGTAACACTTCAATCTGTAACAGTTCCTCAGATTTGTCACCTACAAAAGCCGGCTCAGGTTTGGGAATCTCCCTAACATCCTCAGCCGTGAAGACTGAAGCAAAGAATCCATTTAGTTTCTCCGCAATGACTTTATCGTCTTTAAGCGCTCCTTTTGTATCTCGATCATCAAGGGGCCCCACTGGTTGTTTAGCAGGCTTCCTGCTTCTGATATACTTAAAAAACATTTTGTTATTACCTTTGGAGTTTTTGGCTAGCCGTTTTTCAAACTCCTCTTTGGCTTTTCTTATTACATTCTTGCACTTAATTTGGCAGCGTTTATGCTCCTTTCTATTTGCCTCACTAGGATTTGACTTCCACTTTTTAAAGGAAGTCTTTTTATCTCTCACTGCTTCTTTTACATGGTTGTTAAGCCACGGTGGCTCTTTTTTAGTTCTTTTCTGAGTTTCTTAATTTGGGGTATACATTGAAGTTGGGCCTCTATTATGGTGTCTTTAAAAAGCGCCCATGCAGCTTGCAGGGATTTCACTTCATATTGCAGTAACGTGGAGCATAATTATTTCTTGGGAATTTTGCCTTTCTCTCCATCTGCAGTTTCACACACATCATGCAGTTACAGTGCATGCAGGAGAAATAATCTTGGACTATAGAGATCCTGCTAGTAAGAATTCCTCTATAGGATTGGCGTAGTGTCTGATCCTGCAAGATTTGTATGCATGAAACTCCTGTTTACTTCAGGATAAACGTTGTGTTTGGAGGGCTTGGTGGACTGGGCACTGAATGTCGTAGCCCAAATTTTGGATTTTTATACTACGAAGAAGTTTCTTTGATTTGTCAGTGCTGTAGTACGTGTCTGGATAGAATTTTACAAGCAAAGGATGCATATCCCCCATAAAGCAAAGAAGATTAACTCCGTCTAACCCTAAGAAATGTTATCATACCCTTTCTCATACTGGGTAGCACCATAGTCTACCCTTCCTTCAGTGGGTCTGCTCATGGTGTAATGAGAGTCAGTGGGAATCAGAATCTGGCCCCTAACGTTGCTGGTATATTTAAATGTGCATCTTGCAAATACACAGAAGCTAAACAATCTCCTTGGTCACAGGGTTAAATAATGATTCTTAAAGTATTCATTTAGAAATTTTTGTACTCTGTAAAATTGTTTAATCGCTTTAAGTCTAGCCTGGGTCTTGGTCCTGTCCTGGGGAGGTGATGGAGGTGAGAAAATGCAGATAATAAAGCTCCTTTGTGCTTCAGGAGAATGGATGTCTACTAAGTAGTGTACAGTGTCTAGACATGCCACCCCTTATTTCTGGGTTATTTTAGAAGGGGTTACCTTGGTGAGGACAGAATCTGTCGTGTTCTAGGAAATGGCCATTTTAGAGGCAAGGACTGCTTCTGCTCCTAAAGAAATCACCTGGGAGTGGTTTTGCATGCTATCAAAAACTCTCTTTGGCCTATCTAGGGTGTTTGCTGTGCCCTGTCTCAGTCACTAGCTGTGTACCAGTCAGACTAACTAGGTTTATCTGCCCTGAGTCTTCCTTAAACTTCTCTTTTGAAGGGATTGAGGTTTATCCTTATTGGCGTCACACACAACTGAAGTCTTCTCACTTATAGCCCTAAATGCTGCATGAACATGCTCTCCAAATAGCCTATGACCCTTAAAGGGCAGGGCTATCAGTCTCATTTTACTAATTCAGTAGATCCCCTGCTTCCAAGACGTAAGCCAGAGGGCTTGTCTGTCCAGAACATTAAATGGGATGCCCTGACAAAGAATGGTAAGCAGCTGTAGCCACAACATAAAAATAATCTGCAGCCTAAAGAGTTAGTTTTTCTTTATTTGTTTTTAATGCCGGAGTTTCTAGCCAAGTCTGTCTTGCGCCATGCTAACCTGAATCAAAACTGCTCCAGACAACAGAGGAGTGATGCCAAAATTAAATATTCTATTGTCCCATCTGCCATCATTGGAAATGGAACCTGGGTATCCATATTAGTGGGACTAGTGGAAAAAAATGGATTTGAGGCTCAGTTTGGGTTGCATTGTCACCATGTAGGACTATGTTTGCTGTATAGTACTGATGTTTTCTCAGCTCAGTCAGGAAGTCCCGAATCTACAGCTTCTTCTTTAATATACCCTACCTCCTCCTCCTGCTTCCTGGACTGAGAGGTGTGGTGGCTGGACCTGACAGCATCAGCCTGAGGAGAAGAGATATTGCATGGTGGAGTGGGATTTACTGCAGACAGAAATCTTCCCCTAGTTTCTAGCTTATATGTATTCTAATGATTCCTCCATCCATTTATACCATGTTCGTCCCTCTAATTTCTGAGAGCCTCCTTCCTACAGCCCCAAACCGGATATAGCCCTTTCTCCCCATTCCCTACCCCCATCGACTCAACAAGACACTGGGGTATGATCATTTTGTGAGATGCACAGTCACCTGGCTCCTGGAAATTAGCCTACCTCCAGATATCCTCCACCTGTGAACAGCCCAGTTTCCTATAGGTGAGTTGGTTGATGTTGGTAAAGCACTTTGAAAATATCAGCAATGTATGCAGTAAGGTAAATGCTAAATATTATTATTACAAGCTGAAATAATGCAATTGCACATATTCATTATGTCACAATTGCCCATGCTAATTGCAGGTTGGATGCAATCAAAACAGCTCTGTTGGGTAAATGCACTGTGCATGAGAGATCGTGGTGCAGGGTTTTGTTTTGTTTTTCTTTAAATTGAATCTAACCCTACACAATTATATGTTTTTGCTTCGGATATACAATTAGATGTTGTTACGCTAATTCTGTAACTACACAATAATCAACCAGAAATTACACTGAAAAGCAAAACAAAACAAGGACATTTTGCACAGCAAGAGGTACAATAAAAAGAATGTGAAAGGTTTTGTGACAAACCCGTGAATGGAAATAGTTTCAGGGTGACGGGTAAACCTTCATTTGATGTAATTTTCATTAATGAATTGTTGTGTGTTATGTGACTGTTCTAAAGCACCATTTGAACAATGGAGTTGTGAACTGATAAGTACGCAGCCAATCAAACTGTAAATATTTATGCACCTTGACAAAAAATATAATAGTCTGTTTACTCTGGATGAGCCCTTTGAAAGGAATAATTTTCCTTTGTATTATGGCAATGTTTTACACATATCTCAACATAAAGCTTGTTTTAAAGCATTCAAAGAAAACATGATCTTGGTAACTGGGACCTGATCATAAAATATTATTGAAAATGTGGTCTTGGAAAAAGTCTAATGCCAATAAAGATGTTAAAGCCTTTAATGGAAACCCTGTCACTTGAGTTGGTTGAAATTTTTCAAATATTTTTTCCATCAAAAATTGGCTTTTTTTTTTTTAAAATTGGAAACTCCCCTTTTTTTAACAGTGGTTTTCCCTATGCTTTGATCCTACAAGGATCTCTGTGAAAGGACTCCTGTATCCATAGAGATCCCGCAGTTGGTGAAAATGCAAATATTCCAGAACAGGATTGGATGATTGCTGAGGAGCAGCCAGCAGCAAAGGGAGGTAATTTCCTCTTTACCGCCATCAGAACTGATTCAGTAGTTTAGTTTGTTACATTAGCCATTATGATTACAGCGATTTAGCTTCCTTCAACGAGAGTTGTTTCCCAGGTGCTTCCCCCAGGCACTGGTCAGGTGGCCAGATGCCACTTGAGGGGGGTAACAGCTGCTCTCTTGGGAATTGTAGTCAAATAAATTCTCTTTGCATCCCCAAATTAATCTCTAGATATTCCAACAGGTTTATAACTGGACTAATACAGTATATTTACTACTGTATATTTAGTGCAGCTACAGTCAGGCCCACACCCAAGGGTAAAGGTTTGCAAACATTAGGCCCTAATTTTCTGTAGTACCATAAGTGAGAGTGGCAAAGGGTGAGAGATGTTGCCTGGAAGGTCCAGGGTCTCCTAGCAGTAAGCTCCAATGAGCACTCAGGTCTAGTACACAGCTCAATAGTTCTGTTAAAGTTACACTCTGTGTTTTGGTGAAGTAATTAATTGCCTCAGAGTGGCTTGAGAAGAAATAATTTCTTAGGAATTTGAAAGAAGAGCAGGTGATGACTTCCCAAACAGGGAGTGGGTATGAATTAGCGGTGGTACACAAAACAAAGGGCTTGGCTACACTAAAGAGCGCATTAAAGCAGCCCCAGGTGCCCTAACTCATGACCCGTCCACACTGGCAAGGCACTTAGAGTGCCTGGACTCTGCAGCTGGAGTGCTCCTGGTAATCCACCTCCACGAGAAGCATAACGCTTGCTGCACCTCGGCTGAAACGCCCCAGCGTCAGTGTGAACGAGGGGTTGCATTACTGCGCTGCGATCGGCCTCCAGAAACGTCCCATAATCCCCTTAAGTCAAGTGGCCACTCTTGCCATTGTTTTGGAATCGGCTGCAGCCATGCCGATATGCCCTTTTAAAGCTCCGTTTCTGACAGCTGCCTGCTTATCTGCTCTGGGACAAAGCAACCATTAGTGTGGAATGTTGCTGCTGTGAGTGAAAGAGAGAGAGGCAGGGGGGAGGAGGCACAGAGGTGGGACTTGGAGAATGAAAGGAAAAGGAGCTCAAGGCTGGCACAAAGATGGAGCAATTTTTTGCAGTTTTGCCACCTTGGTCTCTGTGATGTCATCTGTTAGCCTACTAGATTTATGACATATGTTCTGGCAGAGGTTTTAATATAGATAAATAACCAATTTTTAGGCAGAACCATGTAGCCACAAGTGCAGTACTGGAGTAAAGAGCACTGTTATTTACGGTGTCCTTATATTTAATATATTCCATATACAGTAGTTGGAACTGAAATCTTTGTATGAAATATTGTGTGTGTTTATAGGAGGTTTTTGCTTTTTATTTGTTTTATTGGGGGAAGGGTGGTTGACAATTTTTGCTAGTTCCTGATGGGTATAAGAGCTGTGCTAATCTGCACTTCTGTATTATTTTATATTAGTTGTTCTTATGAGAGAAATTAATCATATTGGCCGCAGGAAAAGTGGGCAATTAATTTTACAGCTGAGTGCTTGTGAAGAAAGTGGGTCAGGTGGCTGTGCCCATCTTTGTTTCCTTTCCTTTATGTGCTCCCTAATAGTGGCTTATCACATTCATAATTGGAATGGATTAATTTTATAATGGGCATGACTCCTCTAGCAATCCTAATTACCTTTCCTGATGGAGCCACAAACCTTGGTGAACAACCTGCAAACATTTGGGATTCTGTTTGTATATACTTTATAGTATGAATTGTCAGCCGGTGGCAATCACGATGAAATGACATCGCTTGGGGGTTGCGTGCAGTGCTGTGATCGAGCTGGCAATTTTTGGGGATTTTGTTTGCTCGTTTAACTTTTTGTACTCAGCTATATAGTGAACTGTCCTAACCTATATTAATTACCAGTTCTGGGGGTATTATCCACTACATCTTTAAATATCAGCATCTTCCAGTGACAAACAGATGCATCAAAATAAATACCGGTGGCACTTCTCGTCAGGGAAAGCTCTAGATAACAAAAGGCTGGATTCATACCGGCTTTAACCCCATTGACTTCAGGGGTGATATAGCAGGGATGAATTTGACCGAATACGTGGCACTCAAATAACAATATATGTCTGCTGCCATCTCAGAGCAGCGCTACTGCTTTCAGTCTAAACCCTTAATCCTGCAAGTTCAAGCAGAGCTGTGCAGGCAGAGTGCAGTCGCTGCTCTCCAGATACGCCTCCTCTTAGCGAGGGTTGGGTCCAGCAACACCCCTGGCCAGCCTTACGAGTGAGAGTTACTACCAGCGGCTTCCTCATTATGCAAACTTACTTACTGCAAGCAGCACCATAACGCAGCAAAGAAAGTTCAGGCAGGGTGCATACTAGACTAGTTTAACGTTGAATTTTCTTTATAAAACGAGATTACAGCTGAACAAATAATTTGTGACAGAATTAGTGGTAGCAACACAACCAGTTCTGCAGACAGTTGTACTTAGTTACATGTTGCCTGTTTATCTACTTGTGAACTGAGTAAGCTTTTCTCAAATGTCTTTGTGATACAGGAGGGTGGCGTGTGCTTTCTGGGCATGAGCCTGTGATGGGCCACACACAGCCTCGTCTCAGTCACTTATGCTGAACTTGACATGCGTGAGCAGTTCTGTTGAGCGCTATGGGGAAACTTCAGTTCTCACAGTTGAGCGGGGCCTTAAGCACTTCGTCCTCCCCACCCCCTTAGCTGTCCGTCATGCTAATGAAACTCGCTCACATAAACAAAGGGGCCAGAAAAGGGTCATGAACAAGGCCAAGTGCATTTAGGACCAATGTAGAATGTTTAGTACAGTACTTGTTGTGCTGTAATGCCACCTGCCAGGGAAGCATCCTTAATTATTCTTAAATATGCAGTGTTTTATCAAAACTGAAAGGTCAAAAAGAGGCATGGGGCCAGGACCTCCTTTGCCTGGTCAGTCCTGATGCTGGAACAAACCGCTGGGTCCAGGAGCAGGCTGCTCAGAGTTGTGTTAGGAGCCAGCTTTCTCCCAGGTCTTAGCCACCTTCCCAGCCTACCTCCTGAGCTGCATGAGTACAGCTCAGCTACTCCGTCAGGGGCTGGGCCAGGCATTATTATTTACTACTTGTTGTTTTCTACTAGCCAGAGGAGCCCTAAAAGAGGCTTAAGACCCCCACTGTGCTAGGCACTGTACAAACCAGTAACACAGATGACTGTGTTCAGCAATTGTTTACAACTCTGTATTCCTCAACAGCAAACCAAAGGAACGTGCTTTGGCCTCTAGAGGTGAATTCTGCATGCTTTGTATTTTGGCCTTAAACTGTGATTGCCTGGCTAATTAAGGTTACTAGCAGAAGGGTATTGATGCCAATTTTTAGGATAACACAAGTGTGTGGGAGTTAATTGGCACATATGAAAAGCATAGTGCTTTAGAGCTGAATGTTCCTTGGGGTTTTCCCTGCAAAGGTACTGGATGTGCTTTTTCACACTGGCTTCTGCCACAGGCTTTTTGACTTTAAGCCATTGTAACCAGATGTTACTGGCTGGGCAGCTCTGACACTACAACGCTGATTGGGAGGGGTTTCTAACTGTGACAGGAAGTAGTAATTGTAGGGTTAGAGCAGCCTCCCCGCAGCAGCCTATGACCACCTCTACAGCCCCAGCCACTCCGACAAGTTCCGGACGTCAAACCACTGAGGTGCCACAGCGGGGCTGGAACCGATCTCCTCCCCCCCAGGTACTTTTAATAACTCCTGCCGATCACAGAAAAACTGTGGCACTCGGTGCCATTTTTTCCAGGCTCAGGCCTGTCTTCTACACAAGGGCCATCATTCCTAACTGGGACCAGCAGGTGCTGCTCAAAGGCCTGACCAGTAGCTGCAATGGCATAGCCCAACCTCTAACCTGGTGCTCAGACTCACATCTTTCTAGGTTACTGCACTATCAGACCAAAACTTGACTGTTCTAATTAAGGCCTTGTTTGGACATGGGCTTCAGCCGTCAGTTTGAAACTGGGTTGATCCCACCCACACTGGCAGCAGTTGTGGCTGCGCTATTGGTGTGTGGAGAGGTTAGCAGCTGTGGGGCAGGTTTAAAATTTCCATAGGCTTCCCTCCACCCCCACAAGAGGCCACGACTGGGGCCTGGATTTGTTGGGAGTAGCCATGAGGCCAGCAAAGCAGCTGTGCTCTGAGCTTCACTCTCAGGCACCTGGAGAGAAGGGCTGACTATGAATGATGGCAGCAGAGTTTGTAGGATTGCTTTCTCTGAGGAAACACCTTTCCCCAGCAAGGTTACTTACTCATTCTGGAAAATTTGTCCGGATAAGAAAATCCCAATGAAAAAAAGTCTCTAGTAGTTTTATTTGCTCTAATAAACATTTGATTTATACAAAACAAACACTGTTTAAAATGAAAATAAGTGCATGAAACATTTGATAAAGAAGAGTATATATCCACATTCCTATTTCATACATGATGGACAGGTGAAATACTCCTTAGAAGAATAAAAAATTCCCTTTACATGTAGTAGTAAAAATGTCAGTAGTGTCAGGGACTACTGGCTGTTATTCCTTGGCCTCTACCCTGGAGTGAGGAAAAATACGCCATGATACAATCTTATGCTACTCTCCGGTTTGTGACAATGGCTTGCTTTTCCTCTCCAGGCAGTTACTGGAATGCATTCTCCAAACCCACCACTAGAGGTCAATGGGCCATAGCTCTGCATCGATGATACATCAACACACCAGACAGCATTTATAGTAACAATGTTATTGATGTTTGCAGCACAAAGTAGCTAAGCTGTATTCCTTTTTCCCGTAGCGCCACCATTCAAGCTAAAATAGTCCCCCTATAAAATCCGGCAAAGTATTTTCTGAATCCAGTTTTAGTTGTTGACTTTCTGCACCACTCTTTAAATATCTCTATGTAGTTTATTATAAAAGCAGATACAAAAACATTTTAAATAAAATATTTTCACCATAAATCTTAACTTCTATGTGAATAAACATGTTTCCTATTGATTTATAAAGCAGTCTCCTAGAAAAATATCAATGTCTGTCTGACAAAGGCTTTTATAATTGCACTGGACACACTTCTCTCTCTAGATATTTATTAATGGAGAATTGTTTTAATTTCAATGGCACATTTTATTCCTCTGTGAGAAGAGCACAGATCACAGAAGACACCTGAAGACAAAACTGGTAGGAAATACTGACCGCTGATAGCTTTACTTTAAAGTCCAATATGAGGCAACTTCAAATCTAAACCTCTTGGAGGGCTAAAAGAATGTAAGCAATGTCTGATGGGTGAATTTTGGAATGCACATTTTTTGCTAGTTATACTGAATAGCTGGGAGCAGCTCTAACTGTATATGTGCAGTATGTGACAATCTTATGTTAGAGTGTTCCCACTGCACCCAGATCTGCATAGGAATTCAGAAATGGAGGACACCGACGTTCTTTCCTAGCTTTTGCAAATAAGGCATGAAAGAGTCTGAACTAAGGAAAACTGAAAAAAGAACTGGATAAGTTCATGGAGGATAGGTCCATCAATGGCTATTAGCCAGGATGGGCAGGGATGGTGTCTCTAGCGTCTGTTTGCCAGAAGCTGGGAATGGGCGAGGGGATGGATCACTTGATGATTACCTGTTCTGTTCATTCCCTCTGGGGCACCTGGCATTGGCCACTGCTGGAAGACAGGATACTGGACTAGATGGACCTTTGGTCTGACCTCCCTATAGCTTTTCTTGTGTGTCAAGAAATTAGACATGCTATGTATAAAAAGAGTGTTTTTATATCAATACATGAAGAGTAAAAAAAAAAAAGTACTGCCTTTCATCAGAATGTACAGCAAATGCAAAACATCTGGATTATCATCGGTCTTGCCTGATTTCCTAGGGTCGGGGGAAGGAAACGTGTTCCTCTGATATTTTGCAGCCTGCTAGCATGAAGTGTAAATTCAAAGCAAACATATAAGGGAGAATGACTTTGTATGGAGACACATGTTAAGAGTCGAAAACACAACCCCTCTTTTTTGGAATATTTTGAGGAACATAGTTAAGCCTCTGAGTGCATTGGTGACCCACTGAACATTACATACTAAACCTTTTGAAACTAGCTGCAGAAATGATTGCATAGTTACTGCAGAACTGAAACAGACTCTGAGGCCAAAATCTGTCTATCTGCTGTGAATAAGCTCTCTAAAATACAGAGCAGCAAGGCAACAGCAGCATATGTACAGATATAAGATTTGAAAGCCACCTTTCTATTGCCTATTGTTCCTATGCATTTGGTGAGGTGCCTAGCACGTTGTTGCTGGTATCATGAGAGACTTCTCCCTTTGTTTCCTAAGGAGAACTCTGCCCATTTAGGTACTGGTAGTTTCCTGGAAGCACATTTTACTCTTTCCAGAGTATGGCTGTATATATAAGAATAGCTAATCTGTAGTTATATACAGGCATTAATAAAGTGCAAATATTATTGGCTATTGTCAAATCTTGTTTCCTGAGGAAGTGCTAACACAGCTTAGCCATGACAAGGTCTAAGGCAGCCACGGTATGACACCAACTCCCTATTTTTGGTTCACACAAATTCTTGTCCCTCTGTGGAGACACCACTTAAAAGGAGTGGCAAGATCCTCAGTACTTCAGGAAGCAAGTCCAGGCATTGATCAGGACCTCTTCTTTTTCCAAGCTGCATGAGTTCAGGAGCAACCTCCCTCCTTTATGCAAGCCTAAGCTGGTTGCTACTTGGTGGTGGTCACAGAGCCGTCTTCTGGGATTTTCTCCTCTGAACAACTTCTTCCCGAGAGTCTGTCCTGGTGCTCAAGCTCATTGAAACGCTCAGCCACGCACTGCGCAGTGAGCCGGGCTTCGGGGTCATGATCCCAACACTCAATAAGAGTCTCACACACCATCTGGATACCCTGCAATGGGCACAGAAACACAGCAATGAATTCCTCTACAGGATAGTTAGGTCTCGGGCAATGCAAATACTTGTGTGTGAGTAACTTTGTGCGACTTCTTGGGTGAGCAAAGTTATTGGCGGACGTAAGTGTTTACAGAATTGGTCTCAATCATCTGATGTGAACTATAGTGAGAACTCTATATAAAAATACTGCACTATTTACAGTAGATCACAGCAGAGTTACTACAGGTTTTGGACCATTACTGTAGAGTACAGTAGTATAAAATACAGTGGACCATTACTGCAGAATCCAGCAGTATGTTTTAGAAGTGTGATATGGTACATGAAACCCTCACTATTACTGGTCAGCTGATCATGAAGAGGGTAGTGGGAAATCCAAGTGAAATCTGGAGAAAAACTTAGGCTAGGTCTACACTACCCGCCTGAATCGGCGGGTAGAAATCGACCTCTCGGGGATCGATTTATGGGACGCGACAATCGATCCCCGAATCGATGGTCTTACTCCACCAGCGAAGGTGGGAGTAAGCGCCGTCGACAGGAAGCCGCAGAGGTCGATTTTGCCACCGTCCCTACAGCGGGGTAAGTCGGCTGCGATACGTCGAATTCAGCTACGCTATTCGCATAGCTGAATTTGCGTATCTTAAATCGACCCCCCCCCGTAGTGAAGACGTAGCCTAAGTATCAGGCCCCAGTTCAGGTCCTTGTAGTTTCTTGGATCTACGTAGAAACATTAGCCCTGATCTTGCAGGCACACATTACTCACAGGTATTTGGCTGTAATTGCAATGCTGCTGCACATGTTTATTGGAAATAAAAACAGCTGTGTCTTAGCAATATCTTTATAAACAAGAGATATTTGCCAGGAAATTGTGTGTTTTGCTTTCTGACACTAAAGGCCATTAAGCAGGATTTATATTAAACTTTTTATTGAAAAAATAACACTTCACAATACCACATTAATTATATAATTTCCCTAATTGGTGATGTTGACTGATGTCAATGTTAATAGCAGAACGTTACTGTCTGTATACAAATAACATTCATTTTCTGCTGGCATTGAAATTACAAGCAGTAAATTAAATAAAATATTAAACATTAACTTGGAATCAATAGTGCAACAAGTCTCATTAAGGGGGAAAACATTGCAATATGTAAATCTATTCCAGAATGTTATCACTATGAATAATGGGTTCATTACCAAAACACAACTGCAGAGGAAGAAAATGAATATGGAGGAGCCATTATAGTAAGAGCAACTTAGTACTAATTTTGAAATCAGTAGAACAAATTCTGGGGTAGATTCCCCACCTGGGATAAACTGTGATCACTCCATTGAAGTCAATGCCCTGTTGAATTTTAGGTGGCGCTGCATGAAAAGTTGAGGATTTATAGGGTGGGAACCAAATCTCCTTTTATTAAAGCTCCTTATCAGTGAGATCAAATCCAGTACTGTCAATTTCCCTAAATTATCCTTTTGATTAAACCTCACTTATGGCCAGATTGTGCACAGCCCCTGGAAGTACAGAGACTGTGCTCTTCCCAGTTTGCCATTCTAGGGGGCCTGTTGGGTAAGCACCATAATCTCTCCATAATGGTGTAGTTAGGGAGCAGCAACTATCCTGCCACCTGATTCCACAGGGCAGCAGCTAGTGAGAAGCACTCACCTGTTGCCAGACAAGGGGCAAAGTGTCCTAGGGTTCTCTAGCAATTGCTCTAAGGCTTACGGGGCACCTGTAGCTCATCTAGTAGCGCTGGCAGCAGAACTGGAGTGTTTCCCTGATCCTGTTTCTCTGAGACAATCAGGCTGGTTCCTGCCCTCATTTATTTGGCCCTACTTCGGTAGTGACTGGCGAGTGTGTTCTTCTGTGAGCAGCTGTCAATTTATTTCATTGATGTGATCGACAGGCTCCGGACTGGGTTGTCTGCTTTTGTGGTACCAGCCAGAGCAGGCATTGAGAAATACACAGCCTTGCCTGGTTTTCAGACAGTTTCACTCAGGACTTGTCTGCACAGTGCCACAGTCCCGTCTCCGGGGGGATGAACTGTACAGCGCTCTAACGTGTTGCACTCTCACTGCACTGTGTAGATTCCACTGGCTTAAACGACAAGGTACCTAGTTTGCATTGACATAGTCCAGTTTCAAACGGGACCACGTTAACACACGCTTGGCACCTCTGAGTCTGAGCCAGCAGGGTCTATACAAGGCGGTTGGAGCGCTGCACAATTCACACCCCTGTAGTTCAGACTGTGACAAGCCCCTAGTGAGGTTTTGACTGAGATTAGAGGGCTGTGACTAACCACATGTGAGACGAACCCATGTTCTTCAGGACCGGTTAAGGCCAATAGAGAGGTTCAGAGCCCACAACTGAAGAGGATTGTTAATGCTTCCCTTGCAAAGACCTTAACGAGCTGAAACTGCCCCTCCTCTGTTGCCTTAACCCATCAGATCAGCTGGCATGCTCTTGCTGATGGTCCCTAGGGAAAAATTCTGAGTCTGACAGCAGTTATTTCTCAGCTGAAGGGAGCCTCATATGGAATTTTCTCCCCTTTGACCCTTCAGAGCCTGAACTGGGAGTGCTTTAGGGGGCAATATATTTCACTGAGATTTGGCTGATTGATTTGGGTTTGGTTTCTAGTTAATGTGGATCATTTAGGGTAGAGATTGTGTCTTCTGAGGCCATGGGTGCAGTAGAACTTCATTGCCCTGCACTAATGGGGTGGGGTTGGAAGAGGAAACCCAGTGCAGAATGATGAGGTGTGTGATTTCCTAAGGATGTGAATGGGCAGGAGCACCAGCACCGCAAGCCAATTAAGAAACTCTAGCCCTTTTCTTAACAGATGGTGCAGTCTGTTCAGCCCTCTGCACCCCAGGGCACTGGATGAGGGACTGTGTCTGGACTGTATCACCCCTACTCAGGGCAGTGGCTGATGCTACAGTCTCTTGCACGGCATGTTCTTACCTGATGGTTGAGCCAGGAGCTAGGGATCTCTGGACGCCCTCTATCTCGCAAGACATTGTCCTTCATGCTTTCAACACAAGGGTGCTCTCGTACTTTAGAACCAAATGGGGGCTCGTAGTCTTTCACTTCTGCCAAGGGAATAAGTAAACACAGAGACTCAGATGGGTTTGCCTGTTATAGTGGTGCCAAGAGCCCTTTACAGAAGTAGGATCAGCTGCTTAACTGCCACAGCCCATGGTGTACCAGCTGACCAGCTTCAAATAAAGCCACTCCTGTGGCTTTTTCTAAAATGTAAGTATTTTTTTCCCCCTTTTCCTGGTGGGCTCATTCTATCCTCATTTGCATTATGTCCCAATACTTACTCACATTAACAGCAATCACCGCATCATAGTGACTCTCAACAATTTGGGAGTCTGATCCAGGAGCCCTCATTCAGGCAAGAGCTTTGCCTGAGCAGAAACTGCAGGACTGGCCCCTTTGGGCTGACCTAGTTTGCAAATCCAGGGAAAACACTTTGAGGGTGGACATCCAACTGAAATCTGTTCAGGGTTTACCTATGAATGTGACTGGTCTCTAAAGGAGAACAGTATCAGAGGGGTAGCCGTGTTAGTCTGAATCTGTCAAAAGCAACAGGACCCGCTGTTGCTTTTTAAAGGAGAACAGTTGCTTGAGAAATTCAAAGGTGCAGCTTATTAAGGCAAGAAGCAGTGCTAAAAGCGGGTGTATAGGCCTCCCAGGTCACTACAGAGAAATGATCACTGGAGACAAGAGTGTACTTCCCCCCCGCCCCCAAAAAATATTAATTTAAAAAGGCTGGGGGGGGGGGGGAGGGAAGATAGATTCTGACCTATTGGCACTATGTAGTGGGCCTGGATTCATGACAGGAGTCCTTCCACTCTAATTTTTGTTTGTGTTCTCCATATTTTTGTATGGGTGCACATGAGTGTGTGTGAGAAAAACTAAGCCATCTGGGACCTTTGGAGAAAACTCAAGAAATCTCTGGGAGCGGCAATATTACAGTAAATGCTGACACAATGTAGAAAATGCTGTGGTTTCTTTGGAAACAGATGGAGAAGTTACTCCCAGGGAAAGGCCTAATGACTTACTGGTACTGGATAAAGATTTATGAGGTTGGCCTGTTCTACTGCCTATTGTTTCATTCCAGGAATTAATTGAGGGCCCTTTGAAAATGTGACATATATAAGAAAAACTGAAATGTAATCGACAAGATATTCTAGTGACTGCATTTACATACCTAGAAGATGCACAAGAAGGAATGAGATGAAGGGCAATATTATAACGCTATAGGATAAATCAATGGTACAGCCTCAGCTGGAATACCGTGCAGCACATCTTGCAGGCTATTTCATAATTAAAAATTATTCAGAGAAAGATGACAAGAATGATCCAGGGCCTGGGGAAATTCTTGTATGAAGAGAGATTGAACACATTGGGAATGTTTACTTTAGAAAGGAGACGAATAAGAGGGGACATGATAAAAAGTGCTTCATATAATGAATGGTACAATAGAGAAGGTAGAACAGGAACTTGTGTTATAAGACAGGGAGAACAGAAGAATAGGGGACATTCAATTAAACTGAAGGGTGGCAAATTCACCGGATAAAGGAAATACTTTTTTATACAATGCATAATTAGTCTGTGGAACTCATTGTCACAGGCTGTTGCTGAGACCAGGAATTTAGCAAGATTCAAAGAGGAATTTGATATTTATATGGATACCAAAAATATCCAGAGTTACAACACTTACTGATCATGACAATTTATGAAAGGAATATTAAAGCTCATGCTTCTGAGCTTAAGCCAATCTCTAAATACTGGAGATCAAGATGAGATTGAATGTGGGGGCAGGTTATCCCACATATGCTTATGGTGCAGTGGGGTTCTTACACCTTCCTCTGAAGCGTCTGGTACTGTCCATTGTCTGAATACTAGATCAATTGGACCATAAGTCTGATCCAGTATAGCATCCCTAAATTCTTAGGACTACGTCACTGTCTTTAAGTCTTGAATATAATTAAACAAGCACTCAATTAAGGGCCAGAGTCTTCCAGTCTTGCTCCTG
Organism: Emys orbicularis; assembly: GCF_028017835.1. Taxonomy (NCBI): domain Eukaryota; kingdom Metazoa; phylum Chordata; order Testudines; family Emydidae; genus Emys; species Emys orbicularis. Next base: position 221,219,487 of record NC_088684.1, read on the forward strand.
CTGATTAGTACCTTGATCCACAGGTAGTTCCACCAGCAGAGTAAGACTGCTCAACAGGAGTATGGCTAGCAGAATCTAGCCCTTAAAACCAAATGGAAACTGCCATCTTGACAGTCTGATGCCCATGAGTACAATGCAATGCCTGCACAATGAAAAAGCAGATACATCCAGTTTCAAAGTTGTTGCAAGCTTTAACCATTAATAAGCAAATCTAATTAAAATCAATATCAGAACCATGCAATACCTTGGAAAGTGTTCTGTTTTGTCATGAATTCTAACAGGATCGGCGTTCCCTGACTCCTGAGCTATTTGTTACTACTATTGATCATTTGACAATGGCAGTGCCTATGCACCCTGGTCAAAGGATCACGGCCCTATTGCAGTATATACAAACAACAGAGAAGACAGTCCCTTTCCCAAGGAGCTTACAGTCCTAGTCAGTCAGGACATGATAGGAGGATAGAACAGACAAAGGCCGGGGGGAGGGAGGGAAGAGTAGGAGGATGAAACCATTTCCTGCTGGAAAGTATCAATAAAAAGGCAGCCACATTAAGAGACACCAGCACCATCCACTGTTATGGGGGATATAGTGACACAGTTATTTGCAGTGTTGCTGTAGTCATGTTGGTCCCAAGATAGGAGAGAAACAAGGTGGGTGAGGTAATATCTTTTATTGGACCAACTTCTGTTGGCGGAAGGGACAAGCTTTTGAGCTACACAGACGTGGATACTCATGGTTCAGTGCTGGATACTCTTAATTTTTATTATGTTAGAAAATGGCAAATGATGCATTTCTCAGCAGGTGATCAAGAATTTTTTACTTATGATTCAAGTCAAGCTCTATGTGAATGGAAATTCAAATTCAATTAAATATACAAAAACATTTTAACTGTGTTAAAATAAAACTCCCTTAAATGTGCTGGATACACAAGAAAAAAAGTTTCTCACAGACTATCAAAACATGTTTTGCATTTAAAACTAACTTATTTATTAAGCAAAGGAACTATAATAAAGAATTAAAGGAGAGTAATGCAAATCAACCTGGGTTTATGGAAAATACATACTGTCAAACTAACTTGATATCCTTTTTGATGAGATTACAAGTTTGGTTAATGTAATATACCTAGACTTCTGTAAAGTGTTTGACTTATTTCCGCATGACATTTTGATTAAAAACTAGAGCAATATAAAATTAACATGGCAGACATTAAATGGATTACAAAATGTCCAACTGATAGGTCTCAAAATGGGGAATTGTCATCAAGTGGGTGTGTTCCAGTGGGGTCCTGCAGGGATTGGTTCTTGGCCCTATGCTATTTAACATTTTTATCAGTGATTTGGAAGAAAACATGATATTGTCTCTGATAAAGTTTGCTGGTGACACAAATTGGGGGAGTGGTAAATAATGAAGGGGACAGGTCACAAAGAATGTAGGCCATACGTACAGAATGGGGGACTCTATCCTGGAAAACAGTGAGTCTTAAAAAGATTTGGGGGGCATGGTGGATCATCAGCTGACCATGAGCTCCCCATGTAAGTCTGTGATCAAAAGAGCTAATATGATCTTAGGATGCATAAACAGGAGAATCTCAAGTAGGAGCAGAGAGGTTATTTTACTTATATGTTTGGCACTGGTGTGACTGATGCTGCAATACTGTGTCCAGTTCTGGTGCCCACAATTCTAGAAGGATGTTGATAAATTGGAGAAAGTTCAGAGAAGAGCCACGAGAATGATTAAAGAATTAGAAAACATGCCGTATAGTGACAGAGTCTATCTATTGAGCTTAACAAAGAGGTTAAGGGGTGACTTGATTTCAGTCTATAAGTACCGACATGGGGGTACAAAAATTTAATAATGGGTGCTTCAATCCAGGAGAGAAAGATATAATGCAATCGAATGGCTGGAAGTTGAAGCTAGACAAATTCAGACTGTAAATAAGATGTAAATCTATAATAACCATTGGAACAATTTACCAGTGGTCGTGGTGGATTCTCCATGTTTAAATCAAGACTGGATGTTTTTCTAAAAGATCTGCCCTAGGCATTATTTTGGGGAAGTTCTATGGCCTGTGTTATACAGGTCGCCAGACTAAATGATCACAATGCTCCCTTCTGGCCTTCCACGCTATGAATCTGTAAAAGCTTGTCCCTTCCACCAACAGAAGTTGGTCCAATAAAAGATACTGCCTCACCCACCTTGTCTCACTAATAGTGAAACAGTGTCAGGTATTCCTAAAAGCTTGTTTGAATATGTACGTGTCCATCACCCTGCTCATTGTCTGTGCAGATCTCAGAGGAGTCTGGGGCAGGGAAGATGATGCAGTGGAGGTGGTTGATTCCCTCCCTCTTAGCCTGATCAAAAAGTCCATTGGAGTTAATGAAAAGACTCCCATTGGTCTCAATGGGTTTGGGATGAGGACGACTGGGAGTACAGGGTGAGATTGGGTGTGGGGAACCTCCCTGCTGCACAGTGGGATAAATGGGCCCTGTTTGTTTAACTGTCATTCCAGTGTTCTGTTATTAATCACTGCAGTTTTTCTTTAACACTTAAATAAATAAAGCACAGCTCTTACAAAACACTCTTCATCAGTAGATCTCAAAGCACTTTAGAAAGGAGGTCAGCATCATTACCCCCATTTTTCAGCTGTGGAAACCGAGGCACAGGTAGAGCTGGGAATAGAACCCAGATCTTCTGAGTCCAATATCAGTGCTCTATCCACTAGACAACACTGCCTTCTCACAGAGGCTGGCTAGGCTGGTGAGGGAAAAAGCTGATCTACATTCTTCTAATATTTCCCCTGACTGAAATTACTTCTCTAGTATACCCAAATCAAAAGGTTGAATAGACTTTTTTTTAAAGGGGGAAATTTAGGTAAGATGCCTGTTCTCATAACCAACGTTATAAGAACACACTTCTCTTTGTTAAGCTAAACAGCTTGAGCTCCTTGAGTCTATCACTATAAGGCAAGTTTTCTAAAATTCTTATGACTCTTCTCTGAGCCCTCTCCAATTTATCAACACCCATCTTGAATTGTAGACACCAGAACTGGACACAGTATTCCAGCAGTAATCACACCAGTGCCAAACATAGAGGATTGCATTAGCACTTTTGGCCACAGCATCATACTGGGAGCTCATGATAATCTACCCCGACCTGCAAATCTTTTTCAGAATCACTGCTTCTCAGAATAGAGTCCCCCCTCCTGTAAGTATGGCCTGCATGCTTTGTTCCCAGATGTATACATTGATATTTAGCCATACTACTACACATGTTGTTTGCTTGTGCCCAGCTTTCTAAGTGATCCAGATTGTTCTGCATCAGTTACCACGCAGCAGCCTTCTTAGCGCCACGCGGGCACTCAGGTAACCCGCCCGGGGACCTGCTGTGGCCGGGGGAGGGATGCCCCTCCCCCAGCCCCAACCTAGCCCGACCCCCAACCTGTTGCGGCCGGTGCAGCCGGCCAATGGGAGCTGGGGGTGGTGGTGCCTGCGGGCGAGAGCAACAGGACCCGAACCTGCTGGCTGCTTCTGGGGTGCAGCACGGTGCCAGGCAGGGAGGGAACCTGCCTTAGCCCTGCTGCATTGCTGACCAAGAGCCACTCAAGGTAAGCCCACACCCCAACCCCCTACCCCAGTCCTGAGCCACACTCCAAACCCGGAGCCCCCTCCTGCACTCCAAACCCCTCATCGCCAGCCTCACCCCAGAGCCCTCACCCCCTCCTGCATCCCAACCCCCTGCCTCAACCCACAGCCCCCTCCTGCACGCCGAATCCCTCAGCCCAATCCTCCCAGCCAGGACCCACCTCCTATACCCCAAACCCATCATCCCTGGCCCCAGCCCCGAGCCTGCACCCCCTCCTACACCCCAACCCACAGCCCTCTCCCACATTCCAAATCCCTCGGTCCCACCCCATGGCCTGGAGCCCCCTCCTGCACCACATGAATTTTGTTATGTGCACCAATCTGGTCAGATTGGTGCACATAATAAAATTCATTCCACATGGGTGGGAAAAATTAGAGGGAACACAGGTGACCTGTCCTCCTCATTATTTACCCCCTCTCCTCCAATTTTTGCATCATCTGCAATCTTTATCAGTGATGATTTTATATTTTCTTCCAGGTCATTAATAAAAATGTTAAATAGTGTGGTTACTGTAATACAAATAATAAGGATAATTAATATTAACTGAGCATTTCCATTGCTCCATTTTCACCTCATCATTCTGTGGGACATAGTTATGTCTCATGTGGAAGGCCAGTCCCTTTACTGGAACATTGCCTATTGTGTCGCATAGATATGTGAAAAAAGTTTGCCTGAAGATGACAGGCAAAAAAGTGGAGGGTGATGAATTTTCAGATTAACCAAAATAATGTTTGCACACATCTGTGATGATCATCCAGCGTACTAAAATATAATCTCTCTCTGATAGCACAGCTCATCAGAGGCTCTCAAGACACTTTACAAACATTGATGTGTAAACTGAAAGAGTACAAATGTTCAAAACTGGGTATTTCAGGCACCTAAGCTGCAGCTCCTGAGGTGGGGAGGGGAAGAAAGAGAAATCTTACTGAGCTCTAGCTGCTGAGCCATGAGCAACAGAGGCCTACTTGGCTCGACACCTTAGAGTCCTGGGGGTCGGGTTAGCCCCAAAGTGCATGTTAGACTTGTGGGCCCCCTTCCGAAGCCCAGGAAGTGGGGTTAAGATCCATCAAGAAAGAGCAGGGATGTTGGGCCAGGCAGATTCGATACAATGGAGGCTGCATTTCATTGTGTTAAAGCACACATTAGTATTAGTAACCAAAACCTATGGTTGTTTGACTCTTTCCAAAAGCAGCATAGGGTAAATCAGTGCCCTTGTTCACGTAACGTACACTCACCACACATAGTTATATTAAAACCAGGCCTCTGTTTCAACCGAAATTGTGATGCTGCTCCGTAGCCAACCTCCTCCCCAGGCAATGTAATATTTCTTGAGTACCCCAAGCAATGTCAGCCACGCGTTGGGGTCTCTCTCTCCTCCCCACTTCCCCATATTGTATTTGAGAAGAGTTGCACCTGAGCGCGCTCCCCCCCCCCCCCGACCGATGGCAGCTCCATTCCTAAACACAGATGCTTTCAATTTCTTTCAAGAAGGCTGGAAGAGAAACTGCACTTGCCGTTCTCGCGCCAAAGGCAAGTCTTTGGGAGGAAAATTATATTTTTTGCAACATGCAGCATCTGGTGCCCAGCTGTTGTGCTGATTGAAATACCAAGTTAACGGTGGAGTGGGGTACTTGGTTCTTCCAAAAGCAGTGTTGCTGGGTTTCTAAATATGCCCTCTAAGTTATACGCCAGTGAAAAAATCAGACAAACTTTATCTGCGTCTCTGCCTTCCCCCTCTCCCTCTTGTGCTTCTCCATATTTAGCACAACAAAAACAACAACACTGAATAGCATGGCCTTTGCATAAAGCTGAGACCCACCTGCACCACTCTTTACAGTGAGATGCTGCTGCAGCTTCCCAGTACGGACGAAACTGCTGGGTTTAAAAACAAACAAACAAACAAAAAAACAGAGGCTGCCTAGAAAGGATTCACATACTGCAGAGACTGCGTTTGACAAAACTTCTGCAGCGAAAGGCCCTGCCATACAGCACCTCCCACACTAAACAATCCTCCACACCCACAAACACATTCTCCAGAGAAATAGAGAGCTCCCTTTGATAAAGAAACTGCCATTCAACTGTGTCAAGGTACAATACCTATTAGGCCCACCTGCTTCCCCTGCAAGTTGTTAGTATTACTGTTGGGACCTTACACTGATTCCTCCTACTTTTGAAACTCCCACACTTTCCATAGGGATGGGATTACTGACATTGTAATCATGTCTTTGCTGGAGAGAGAGAGAAAGCACTATTTTGGATCTCTAAATTCCACAGGCTCCCCTGGACTTCCCAACTATATTCACCGGCATCAGTCACATCAACCTACCAAGGTCCAAGTGAGGGATACTTCCTCTCTTGTTGGATTGTATATCCCATATATGAGAAAGCGTGTATTCCTCATGCACCAGAGAAGTCATGCTGGTAAGAAAGGAACTAGTTGTGATGGTGGCAGAAGGTATCAGCGAGAGAGATGGGGGGATGATAATCATGAATGCTATCAGGTAATCTGCCAGTCGGGTGCCAGGGTGTCAGATCGCATGAGGCAAGAGATGATCTTTTAGAGACACATGAGAAAACCCAGTCACTATGCTACTGCTCTCTGTGAAGGGGGGCCAGGGAGGGCAGTGGGATAGGAAGGGGAGCGAGGGGAGCTACTGCAACTCAGCGAGTGTAGGGGAAGCCAGCTCCAGGCTGGGAAGGGGTATCCACCTAGGTCCTACTGCCAGTCCTAGGGCAGTTCCTCAGTGGCTGCTGTCCAGTGCCCCATGTTCCAGTCCCCTTGGCAGCTGGTGCAGTGTGTGCTGACAACCCCCTGCCCAGCTGCAGGTGACCTGTCCAGTCCCCCTCACTCCATCTCAGCGGCTGGCATATGTGCTTCTGCCCCTCCCTGGGACCAGATGTCTTTGCTGGGACCCATGGTGGCTGGTCATTAGTGTCATTAGGCCAGAGAGGAAAAGCAAGAATGACTCCACAGTTCAGTGGTTAGGGCCTGGGCGGTAGGAGATCCTGGGTCCAGGCCCCCTGCTCCAATGAGTCTTTCATTATTTATCCACAGTGGAACAGCTTCAATAGGAGAGACTGAGGGGGTCCTCTGCAGGCTATGCCATAGCCTAGTGGTTAGAGCATTCTCCTGAGAGGCAGGAGACCCTGCCCTGTTCCAATGCTTTCTCCTCTTTAGGCGGAGCAGGGAATTGAACCTGGGTCTCCCACATCCTAGGCAAATACTCTGTCCATTTACTAGAAGTAATAAGGTTGGCACCACCAGCAGCTGCTGCTGCCACCTTTGGCATTTTGTGTGGAGTGAGGCAGGCTCCTAACTCCTTGTCACAGGAGACAATTTAGGTGCCTAAGCCATCTGACTCCAAGAGAGGGGTTCCCCATCTCTTCAGCATCTCCTATTGGCTACTTTAGACGGCTCCCCACCTAGCGTGCACTGGTTGTTGTGGATCCCATTCTTAGGCACCTCTCTCCCCCCATGTGTTGGATAGGGACCCTAGGCCCCTAACTCAGGCTTTGTGGATCTCAGAGTGGTGCCAGTTTTCTAGTTGCCTGAAAGGGCTTGCAACAGTCAGTGTCCCAATGTTTAAGTCCCTTTGTGGCTCTGGGCCCAAGTTCTGGGAGTTATATTTCAATTATTAGGACAAAAGCTTAAGGCTTGGCTCTGTCCCTTGTGACTAAAAGGTCACCCCAGATCGGGAACAGTAAAATCTTTATGTCGTGCCATCATGTTGTGGAATTACACTTCCTGGGAAAATGACTGAAATCAGGAAATAAACAAGTTCAAGAAGTTTTTTTTTTTTTTTTTTTTTTTTTTTTTGGAGACAAGCAGTGATTGAGGGGTAGGATGAAAAAAGAAAACCAGGAAGTGGGGTTAAGATCCATCAAGAAAGAGCAGGGATGTTGGGCCAGATAAGCTTTTCCTTTTCCTAACATTTCTTATGTGCTTATTCTAAAGGTTATAATGGGTCACTCTCTTCTAGCTGACAAGCTGATGATTTTTCTTCCTTATGAAACTACACTCATATCCTCTTTTAAGCAGCTGCCTTGTGATCAGAGCTTCAATGAGGCTTGCTTTCACCACAAGCACCATTCCACTGTACTCAGCAAATATCAACAGGAAAGGACCTCAGGCATCAGCAAAAGGATGAAAGATTCCTGAACAAACAGCTCCCACATATATATATATATATATATATATATATATATATATATATATATATATATATATATATATATATATATATCTCAACAGTGAGCTGCTGAAACAAAGTGTTCAAGAGACAGAGCAACGATCCTGTATTTCCACTTTTAAATTTCATCATCGTTGTTTACTAAACACAAATTAAAAAGAGCAAGTGGCATCAATAAATGGCCTGTATTTATAAATGCACAGCACCATACGAGTTAAACTAGGATGGGCTTGTCTTTAAAGATGCAAGCTTGAGGTTAAATTATGGAACCACAAAATGTTTGTCAAGCTCTACTTCCTTGAAATATTTGAATAGTTTTGGGATTTTTTTTTTTTTAATGCTTGTAAATAGCTAGACCCATTGCATATTTGCTTTGCAGGTTTCCTCACACAGTTGTTCCAGGGGTGAATCCATTACCCAGAGCCCGGCCTGCATTGCAGAACTGACTGCTCAGCAGATATATGGAGAGGCTAGAGTGGAGGAATGCTCCTCCAACCACCTCCAACCATGCAGAGACCATTCCAGCTCAATAGTAGAGAAGTCTTCATGGACAAGAGGACCCATGAAGCAGCAGATCTGCAGCCTGATCATGTCTCCCTCCCATTCATTCATCTGCGCATTGCTGTGTAGGAATCCTCACATTGTGAAACTCTGCACCTTGCTAGGTTGCCCCCTCTCTGTGCAGCCCCTTGAAATACTACTGCTCTGGTTCTGCTGGGCAAGGAGACCCCATAGTTTTGGAAGAAGTGACAAAATTTGCTTCCTAATGCACATTTGCCATGATATCTGTCAAAGTTATCTGCAACACCTCTGTTACTCAGTCCTGCTGTGCAAACTGGGCGGTAGCTTTAGGATGGACACAAATGTCCCATAATGCTCTGCACTATGACGACACCAGCAAATTTTACTTGTACCTTGACCAGGAACTAAATTCAGAGGGGAGACAAAACCAAGGCCCTGTGTACGTCATAGCACATTGCATATAAATTCTGTGGCCAGTCTCCTGGTTTCTATACCATACATAGCTTCATACTGGAAATTTTGGGGCAGCTTTAGGCATAATCTCAGAAATGGAGATTTAGTTTTAATGAACTACATCTGAAAATGAGTAACACAGTATTCCTTGTGATATTTATTTTGATGTTACATTCAATTTATTTTACTCTGTCCCTACATCTTCAATATCCCACTGTTTGTTATACTTACAATGTGTTACTGGATTATAGAAGTTGTCAGGGGTGCAGTTGAGCTTTTGGCCCCCCTCTAAGGTATGGGAGAAAGATTAGGACTTAGGGATTTACCCCGGGATGTTTGTGCTAAAATGACCAGTCATAAATAGGTTTCAGAGTTAACACTGCAGGGAGGTAAACGGGGGGGGGGGCAGTTTACAGACCTATTGCTTCAGACTGTATTGTATATAGAATCAGCTCAGAAGAAAAACTATTAAAGAGGCATACAATGCCCAGGGGCTGCTGGATAATTCCTACAACAATTAAAGAGAAAAATTGTAACAGTCATTCAAGCATATTGAGCCAAAACATTCCTTTAATAATAAAACCCCATCGCACGTACCTCCAACACCATTACAACGAGACGTCATTTCCCACAGGACCAAAGCCATAGAATACACATCTGTTTGCTTGAAGGATTCAATGTTGTCCAAATTCATCCTGGATTCCAGGACTTCAGGGGCCATGTATCTCGCTGTGCCAACCTGTAGCCGGGTATAAAAGGAACAGCTCAAGCATGGAAATTGTAGTTCACGTTTTCCATTCTATTGCAGTTTTGCTTCCATTTCAACCACAGCTACGTTATTTGATTTTTAGTAAGGAATATGGACCAAGTTCTTTGTTGCTCAGAGAATTTGGCACTATATAGACCACCAATCTTCTTGCATCCCTGTGAATGAGTGATCTAAGGTTCTAAAAAAATCCCATAGTGGCTTTTCATTGTGAGATTTCACCAATGTCTTTTCCTTTTTGCTCTTTGAATGTTTACAGAGGTAAGCCCGACTACTCAAGAGTTAAAATTTTTTCCATACATCCAGTGCCTTTCTGTGGGTTTCAAATGAATATGAAATATATTACGTTCATTCTCACTGGATGTTATGACGCTAGCTGTTCCCTTTGCTGATGATGGCACAGTTTAAAAAGCAAAGTGTAAAAGTTATGCAAATATTTAATGTAGAATCAGGTATGTGAATCAAAAACAGAACCTGAGACTTTGTTTGAAAACCCCATATCATAAAGTTTATATATGTCTAACAATTTTCTGATTTCTTCAGCTTTGGTATAGCTTGGATTGTGGCCATGGTATGCAGATGGCAAAATATTGATTATAGCTTTTATCAGAGGGGAGGACTTTGGAGGTAATTCTTAGATATCTCAAGAGTTACTTGCAAATTACAAATTCTCCATTGACTAGATACTGTATCTAAAATCTACCCTGAAAAGCCCCGAACACATTAAGACCCTGATCTTGTAAAGACAATCTCCAGTGGGACTACTCACATGCTTAAGCATGCAGGTAAGTATGCAGGATTGGGACCTAAATTAGCTATCTGCAGACTGACATACAGCTATAACTGTACCGTTCAGAGGTGGTGACAGTTTTACATGATACAACCAATCATGAAAACTGTGAAGTGGGGCTGCTCACCATTATTTCAAACACTGATTTAATATAAAACTAGAGTGGACAGAGCATGAGACTGTAATATTGGAGGGCATTACCCCGCACACTGCAGACTTAATTCTCTGTTGCCCTTCAACGTGTGTAGCCATTTATACCACTGCTCTGTGCCATTCTGATCTGGCAGCACTTCACACCCACTTGTCACCGGTGCAAATGACTACACAAGGTTGCATGGCAGTGGAGAATCAGGCCCTATAAACTTAACTGTACCACCTAACATGTAGATGAAATAAAAAATCTTAACTGACATAAAACCAACCACATTTCCTTACTGTTTAACATTTATCCTCCACTCCCTTACCCCACTGTTTACTGTCCTTTGTCTAAATTTCAGTTCTAAGCAATTTGAGTCAGGGACTGTCTTTTTATGTCTGTGGAGCACCTAGTGCACCGTGAGAGCTACTGGAATACAAATAGTAACAAACTCAATCTATTTCCAACCTCTTTATGTAATCCTATATGCCAGTAATGTTTGTTAAAGAACACAAGGAAGGCATGTTGGCAGAGAAAGCAGAAGTGAAGGCAATGGTCGTTAACCAATCACTAAAACTCTCCCTCCTTTGAGGTTGCCTGCCTCCATGACATTCTCTGCCTCAGCCCCAGGAGCTGTGGGACTCTGAAGCTAGCAGCTAGTGGGGCCCTGGCAGGGTTCCAGCGACAGGGGCCCCTGCAAGGTTCCAGCGACAGGTGCCAAACTCCTGAGGGGACCCTCCTCGGGGTTCCAGCGACACACTGGCAGGGGGACGCCTCTGGCGAGCGGCTGGGGGTATCCCGTTTCCAATTTGGGAAATATGCTCACCCTGCAGCTTTCAGCTGCCATGGGCAGAGGGGGAACCCCACAGCTCCAAGCCACCACGGTGGCAGGAGAAACCATGGAGCTGCAGCGGCAAAAGTCATAGACAGGTCACGGCTTCTGGGAATTTTTGCTTACTGCCCGTGACCTGTCCGTGACTTTAACTAAAAATATCCCATGACAAAATCGTAGCCTTACATATAATGAATACACCTTTCTTTTGTGAAAACTGCTTTTCTTTTCAATTCTTTCCTATACCGAACTTCTAAGATGGTGCTGACATTAACACCAGAGGAAGGCTCAGAATCAAAAGAGGTTTACTGACCACACTTGTCTCCAAATATTGCCTACAGATAATAGGTGGACTGAAAACTGAACATAAAGACTACAAATGAGAAAGATGGTTTCTAAGGTCATTTGTATTATAAATATTCAATAATAGTTAAATGCATGCTATACAGCTGGTGGCTGGTTAGATGAGAATTAAATCTGCCGTAGGTTCACCACTCTTACAATGACTTTGCAAAGTACACTTCGCCTCAAACATTACATCCTAGAACTGGTCAGAAAATGGGAAATATTTTCCACAAGAAGTTTAGAAAGAAACAAAAAACTTTCCCTGAATGGAAAATTTTGGCCAACTCTATCACAAACCTTTAAAAATTGGACTTCCTGGTAGGAAAGGTCTGAGTCTATGGATTAAATTCAGAGGCGATATGTCCAGTGGTGTAGTGTCCTTACATTCACATTACCTTACTTTCACTGAGATTCCATTACACTTCCCATACATTGACATATAATGAATACACCTTTCTTTTGTGAAAACTGCTTTGCTTTTCAATTCTTTCCTATGCAGAACTTCTAAGGTGGTGCTGACATTAACACCAGAGGAAGGCTCAGAATCAAGTGTTGTCAGTAAACCACTTTAATATCCACTTTATTGCGGTATAAGGGAGTCTATGTCAAGGAGCAGGAAGAAGTAGGGTGGATCTACTCTATAGTATCTTATACCTTCTCCTCTCATCTCTTCTCAGTGTGTGAATGACACCAACTCAGAGTCCTTTACACATAGGCAGAGTGGAGGTAAGTAGGTCTAAGGGACACAAAGTGTAAGGGGCTCTGAGTCACACCACATTATACATCGCTTCCAAATCTGGCCCTATTGGGTAAATTCTGCTGTCAATTATGCCAGTGTAAAGAGGATATACCACCACTGAAATTCAGTAGACTTACTCTGGATTTACTCTAGTGTAAAAAGGAGTGGAATTTGATTGTGTGTGTAGATTTTTTTGTTTTGAGATCACTCCTCCTAGCTTTGAATAATAATCCCAGTCCTACTGATGAAAATGCTTAAATGACCATTGATATAAATAGGATCAGGACTGTTATACATTGACTTTAAGGGCCAGATCCTCAGCTGGTGTAAAGAAGCCAAACTCCCTTGACTTCTATGGAGCTATGCTGATTGACTCTGAATACTCTCTAGCCAAGAAAGAAAATGGTCCCATACAAAGTAAATTATAGTGTGAATGAGTACACTTGTCCTTTGCCCAAGCATACAACCTGTGGAGCATAAACTGTTGAAAGATACAATTATATGTAGGACCTACATTAGGACCTAATCTATTTGATACACAGAGTCCATTTACAATGAAGGAAAATTCACGATAACAACGGATATTTACAGAAGCACTTGTATAACCTCACCTTCAAAACACTCTACAAACATTAAGTAATCCTCCACCAACCCATGTGAAGTAAATAAGTATTATCCATGTTACACAGTCATAAATAACCATGGAATTATAGCACTTGGGCAATTTCATATTTGCCTGCATTTGGAAAAAGTATCATAATCCTAAAAAGGTTTCTCAACAGTGTTTTAAAGTTATAGCTATCGATTGATCTTTGGGACAGGTTCTGATCTTATTTACACTGGTGTAAATCATAAGTAACTTCACTGAAGTTTCACCACATAAAACTATTTTAAGATCAGAATCAGGAATTGTTGCACAAGATTTCAAGAATTTAAAACACACCTTCCTAATATTTTTTGCAGCAGCCCAAACAGTAGCCAAGTAACCCATATGCACTTCAGTGCAAGTTCACATAGGATGATTGTACTGTATATGCATAAGGTACTTGATCATAACAAAACTGCCATATAGCATTACTCACACTGCTTCCTTTATGTCCAGATTTGAGCCGAGCCTCTTTATTTATAGGTGCTGTCATTTATTTCTAATATTATTTAATAGCTATCATAGCAGTCGTTTTTCCTCCAGTCCCAGGAAGTGACTCAGACTGACACACCAACACACACAATATAAGCTTTTCTTTAACGTTTTAACTCACCTGCCCACTGTTAGCCAGATCATCCACAGACAGAGTAGGATCAAGCCTCAGGGATAACCCAAAGTCACAGAGGCAGCAGGTTAGATCATTTTTCACTAGGATATTGGAGCTCTTTAGGTCTCTGTGCACAATGGGTGTTTTGGGTCGACCACAAGGCGTGTGGTCACTATGCAGGTGGGCAATCCCTCGAGCCAAAGACCCACCTAGCTTCCATAGGTCCTCCCAGCTGATGATGTGCCGTGTGAGATATTCCTGCAAGTTCCCTCTAGCATGGAAGGCGGTGATCAACCAGTATTGTTTCCCTAGCTCTGTCTTACGCTCCTCTGCTGTCAGGAACTGGAGGATGTTCTCGTGCTTGAGGTTTATATCTGAAAAAATGTCTTTCTCCGTCTTCCAGGAGGCATACTCTTCATAGGGGAAGATCTTGACAGCCACGGTTTCAAACTGCTCAGATGTGTTTTGCTTCAGCTTGGCCTTGTACACTTCGGCAAATCGGCCTTTGCCCACGAGGGTGTCTAGCTCGATGGGCAGCAGTTCGGTGTTGTGGTTGATGTTGTTGGCACAGGTGGAGCTGATGTCTGAGCGGTCGTCGTCTATCATAATAGCACAAGCATCACTGCAGTCCTTATGTTTCCTGGGCTTTACATTCTTGTCCCATGCCATGTTGAGCTTCCTTCTCCTATGAATACGGTAGCCATAAAAGATAATGTTCACAGCAATGGTGATCACGAGTAATGGGATGAGACTTTTAAGCATCACTGTAACAGTGTCATCTGTGTCTGGGGGATCTGCTGGAAGAAAAAGAAAATCCTGGTTCAGATTTACATACTAGGAAATAATAGATATGGCACCCGGTAAAGTGCAATTTAAACATACTAAAATGAGAATTTTGTTTTGTTTTGTTTTTAAAAGAGGATAGGTGTGAGGAATTTCCCATTTTTAAATTTAAAATTTCCAAATTCAAAGTTTAGTTGAAATTCCACACTTCAAGAACCACACTTTCAACCAGCTCTAGTTAAAATAAACAATCATTATGGTTTCTGGTGCAAGTTTATGAGGGACCTACCATTTTATTTGTCTACAGAGTACAATGCATAACCTCCTGCACTGTGTAAATAAATAGCAAATTTACTATGTTGCTACACCACAATATTTTTTTTGTAAACAGGGCTCATTTATGAGGGTTCTTTTGTTTTATGAACCACTGTATTTTGGACTGGCACAAAGAAAATATAGTCATTAACAGATCTGTTTTTTAAGAGGTCATTTTTCTTATGCATTTTGGGTGAATCCTGGCCCTGTTGAAGTAAATGGTAAAATTCCCATTGAGGTCAATGAGGCAGAATCTCACCCTTTACCTTTTGGCACCATCTGGCACATTGGAAGCTTATTCTTAATACATCTATCCATTTAGCAAGTAATGACTTTAAAATATTTCTTGTCTTTTTTTAAAAGTGGACAGGCTCGGTCAATGACTGATTTCAGCACCTGTCACTGAAAGGTTGCAGTTCAAATCCAATGGCTATTGGTAGGGCCCTACCAAATTCACGGTCCATTTTGGTAAATTTCAGTCATGGGATTTAAAAAAACTGTAAATATCATGATTGCAACTATTTAAATCTGAAATTTCACGGTGTTGTAATTGTAGGGGTCCTGACCCAAAAAAGAGCTGTGTGTGTGTGTGGGGGGGGGGTGTCACAAGATTATTTGGGAGGGGGTGCGGTACTGCTACCCTTACTTCTACGCTGCTACTGGCAGCAGCACTGCCTTCGGAACTGGGCTACTGGAGAACGGTGGCTGTTGGCCGAGAGCCCAGATCTGAAAGCAGTGTCCCGCCAGCAGCAGCACAGAAGTGAAGGTGGCAATACCATACTATGCCACCCTTACTTTTGCACTGCTGCCTTCAAAGCTGGGCAGCCAGACAGTGATGGTACCATACCATGCCATCTGTGCTGCTGGTGGTGGCGGCTCTGCCTTCAGAGCTGGGCTCCTGGCCAGCAGCTGCTGCTCTCCAGCTGCCCAGCTCTGAAGGCAGTGCCGCTGCCAGCAGCAGCACAGATGACATGGTATGGTATTGCCACCCTTACTTCTGCGCTGCTGCCTGCAGAGCTGGGCCCTCATCAGCAGCCGTCACTGTCTGGCCGCCCAGCTCTGAAGGCAGCAGCGCAGAAGTAAGGGTGGCATGCTAAGCTCCCTGTAAGCTGTGCAGCCATGTGGCCACACAGCAAGCTATCAAGGGCTGCGCAGGTGGGGAGAGGTGCCCCTCCCCCAGCCTAGCCCAGGCCCGCCGGAGCTGCTGGGGAGAGGTACCCCTCCCCCGGGTTGGTCAAGCCCAGCCCTGCTGGAGCTGCCGCGGCTGGGGAGAAGCGCCTCCCACCCAGCCCCAAGCTGCTGCGGCGAGAGTGGGCTGGGGGGAATTCTCTCTCCCCCTGCTACAGCCCCAGGGCAGCCTGCACCCCAGACCCCTCATTCCAGGCCCCACCCCAGAACCCGAACCCCCGCTGCACTCCAACCCTCTGCTCCAGCCTTAAGACCCCTCCCACACCCCTAACCCCTCATCCCCAGCTCCACCCCAGAGCCTTCGCCCCTGGCTGGAGCCCTCACCTCCTGCACCTAACCCTCTGCCCTAGCCCTGAACTCCATCCCATACCCCAAACCACTCATCCCCAGCCCCACCCCAGAGCCCGCATCCCCAGCCAGAGCCATCATCCCCCACACCCCAACCCTCTGCCCTAGCCCTGAGCCTCCTCCCACAGTCCAAACCCTCAGCCCCACCCCACCACACATCACCTCCATATTGATGCACATAACAAAATTAATTGAACGTAAAAAATTAGAGGGAACACTGGATGGTATGGTATTGCCACCGTGACTGAAATTTACCAAAATGGACCGTGAATTTGGTAGGGCCCTACCAATAGCCATTGGATTTGAACTGCAACCTTTCAGTGACAGGTGCTGAAATCAGTCATTGACCGAGCCTACTTCTGTGCTGCTGCTGGGCACCTGGCCAACTCTCTCCAACCGCCCAGCTCTTAAATCATCACAGAAGTAAAGGTGGCAATACCGCAACCCCCCTAAAATAACCTTGGGGGCCCCCTGCTTGCAACTCCCTTTTGGGTCAGGACACCCAATTTGAAACGCTGGTCTCCCCCGTGAAATCTGTACAGTATAGGGTAAAAGTGCACAAAAGACCAGATTTCATGGTCCATGACACATTTTTCATGGCCAGGAATTTGGTAGGGCCCTAGCTATTGGTAGTGACTACATGGGATGGGTTTTTCAGCCAGGCTTCCTCTTGCATAGGCACAAAATTACACATGCATGAACACCCACTTGCGGATGCACATTCAGGTATTTGTTGCTGCATAGTGAGAGTTTATGAATTTCTGGGCACACACATGGAGGTTGGGATTGAAAATGTATTTCTAAATGTCATTACCATCTGCTGGTTGTACAGCAGCCTATATGGAATGAGTGGTGGGGGACTCAGTCCAAATTCCTCAGCTGGTCTAGCCCACATCACAATAACTACCACCACACAACTGGTGCTAATTGATTAGCTTTTTAGCAGTCTCAGCAGATGTGACGAGACTGAGCTGAGCTACCCAAACAGTTGATTTTTTAAATTTAAATTGGATTTCTATTTTATTTAAATTATAATATGTTCTTCTTTTTAAAATTAAACCTGTTTACAATGCAATCTGAATTTAATACAAAATATGTTCAGGCCTAAACATCTTATAATTTAGTTTGTAAATGTGAAACATGTTCTGATTAGAGAAGTTTATGTTTCCAAAACATTTAAGGTTTTGTTTATTAAAAATAAATTGTATATATTGTTTTGTATGTGTGTTTAAATTCCAGTTACCATTCTCATGCAGCTTGACAAAAATCGAGAGGAAAAAAGTTAATTATCTAGTAAATAAGCAATATATTATTCACTATTTTCTAACATACTAAAATGTACAATAAGAATCAAAATATTAAGCTATATAATTGTTTAAATAAATGTATATAGTTATAGTGTACCCTCTTAGGCAGCAAAAAGATATTCCAAATCTAGTATAAAGGCTCCATTTAGTTGTAAATCAACATGTTTTAATGGTTATATCAACCAGTGAGACTGCATTTTTCTTTAGAAAATAAATTAAGTACAAATGGAAAACTTGGGCTTTCCACTAGGTGATTTAAATAGTCTTGATTTAAATCAATCCACCTTGTCCTCTGCCCCCTAGAACTGAGCAGTCTGGTAAGAAAGGAAGCTTGCACAATCAAGCCGCCTGTTATGAATATACGAAAACCACGTCAGTCTCACACCTTTCACAAGCACGCAAAGCACTGTTGAAAAGACTTTAGGGAAGCAAGGCAGCCTTCGTTTTGTTGCATGCCATTGGATTTCTATGCCTGGTTTGGTGCATAGAAATATCTTCTCTTATCTCATTTCTTTCTTTGATAGAGCTCATATGACCGATGTTATCTCACTCACTGATTACAAGAGGCCCTGGGAATCCAATACAAGTGGATGAAGAGAACCCATGAGTGGCTTGCATTGGCAGTGCAACTACCTCAGGTTTTGTATACCACGGTAAATAAATCAGTATGAAAACAGAAACCAGCATAGGCTCTGAGAAAAAGATGTCACTAACTACACAAGATCTAGCTACCTTTTCTCCACTTTCTCCATACAGTGTGATTGATAGAAAAACCTCTCAAAATGACATCCAGCAAAGTGCAAAAAAAGGAGCTGTGTACAGTTAGAATGAGCAGCACATGCAACCCCAAAATCTGACCAAAATTCCCTCCTATATCATGGATATGTATTTAGTAATAAAGCAGACAGGAATCCTCAGCAGTTCACAAGGCAGCGTGTGACAGAAATAAGAGAAGACTTTTAAGAAGAAGAGTAAATTCTCCTGTATTTGGAAGACCTGAATATTAGGCATGGCTCTGTTTGAAAAGTTTATCAATCACGTGTAAACTGAGTAAATCAATCCTGGATTGTCTGACAGGGTTTCAAGTCAGAGGAAGCTTATTTCTGTCTAATATTGACATTCTCAGCTATCAAAAGTCACTAGTGCATTATTACAACATGTACATTTATTAAAAGATAAGAATCTCCTTTTGTATTTGCAATGGGTTCTTCTATCCCATGAGCAGGTCCAAGAAAAAATAAAGAAAAACTAACATAGGGACAACAGAATCAATTACTATGAAATTCATTCCCTCAACAAAAAATATTGTCAGTATGTCTCTATACTGAGAACGCATTGCACATTGCGTTCTTCTGCTTCTCAACATACTGCAGAGAAAACTGGAATTTGTTATGGAATTTATTGAAGAAGTACATGTAGACACTGCCATCCCACTGTCAGTAAACAGAATTTCCACATTGCCCATTCCCTTGTGTGTTCTGTGCTCTTAGAAAACCTACCATGTAAAGATTTAGGGTTTTGCTACACCCAGCCGCTAGTTCGGCGGCTGGCAATCGAAGTTCTGGGTTCGACTTATCGCGTCTTGTCTGGACGCGATAAGTCGAACCAGGAAGTGCTCGCCGTCGACTGCGGTACTCCAGCTAGACGAGAGGAGTACCGCGGAGTCGACGGGGGAGCCTGCCTGCCGCGTGTGGACCGAGGTAAGATCGAACTAAGGTACTTCGAACTTCAGCTACGTTATTAACGTAGCTGAAGTTGCGTACCTTAGTTCGATTTGGGGGGTGAGTGTAGACCAAGCCTTAGGGAAATCACTCAGTAGGGATAACTGAACTATTCATTGGAATGATTTACTTCTTGGATTTGGCCACAAACAGACCATGATTCTACAAATACTTTGTTATTTGTAATTATCAAATAGTTTTAATGAACAGATTTGGGCTTACATTTTTTTTTCCTGACTGTTGATAGTGAGTATTCACTATTTGGACTTTGCTATTTGAGCTGTGAGATGAGCCACTTAAGTAATATGCTATGGTTTCCATAGAGCCAGAAATATGCAGGCGGAGGACATTTTAGGAGACTAAACCTTTCCTGTCCACTTTTGAACAGGAAAAAGGATTACGCTGGGCTATAGCTGTAGTCCCTCGATGTTAAAATATGGGTTCCACCTTGGCTGAGGGAGTCAAGTCAGATTTATTGGCTGTCTATATTGCCAAATTTCTCACCATATCCATGAAAGTAACTGAGTACCCACACAGTTCTAGTTGTGAAGGCTGTGGCTTGATTTCTTCCCTGGCTCATCTAACTTCCTGAGTGTCAAAGGCTACCTATCTAAAGGGCTTGTATTGCTATCCATCACCATATCTCAATATTGCCATCTACATAAGTTAGACTGGCAATGGAGAAGTCTCTAGTAGATGTCACGGAGACCTTGGCTTTTCTCCATTTGGGGGTTGTAGAAAGTCCTATCCTGCAGTGGTTTATGGGTACATACATATATGGTGGCTAGCAATCATTTCCAGCATGCATACAGGTATTTGAAAAGCCCATTTGCTTGTGAATAATTATCTGTGAATCAAAACCCATATATAAACCCCACAAATAAAAGCCCCTTCTTCCCTATGAGTATGAATAAAACCCAGTCACACAAATGTTTGTGGAAGAGTGCAAGGATGGTTAGATAAAACAGCCATTCAGATTTCACTAACATGTTCTCAAATAATTTCCCCCAGTTGAACAATTTCACTCAGCACTATGACTCAGTGAGATCAGTATTTCTCAAGCATCAAAAGAGCCTATTCACATAACAGTAGAAAATGCTAGCTAAAAGGAAGCTTCCTGTATGTGGCTTAAGATAAGCATAAGCCATCACCACAGCTCTTGATACTACCTTAAACTTCAGGCTATTGCAAATGTCATTCTGGTGCCAGGGAAAATGGAAAAATTGCAGCAGCCTGTGTTAACAGTCAAGAATCTTCAAAAACCCTAATTTGTTTGACAGGGGCAAATTTTGTGTCTTTTACAGTGCACCACCAGCACTTAACTACTAAGGGACAAAGTAATACCATAACATTAGGATCTCTGCTTTAATGTACACAAGAGAAGAGATTCGCGGTAGTGGGGAAAGAACTGGCTCAACGCTGATATCTGTTCCCGATATTTATAAAGCTGCTCACATATTTTCTGATGGTGATGCCAATCCATGCAATAGGACAAGGGAATACTCTGGATTGTCACACCTCAAAGAATAATCAATCTAAAGCCCACTATTGCTGGAAAATGGAACTTGCCCATTTCTCAAAGGCATGTCTTCCAAAAAGAGGCCATTTGCAAAATACAGACCAGGTCCTTGGCCCTGCTCTAGCTGTCTTGCACTGCTCCAGCAACACAAAGCAGCATTAACCCATTTTAACTGGTCCCTCGAGGATTCCATATGCACAGGGGAATCCTCAGATGGTCTGGAGCTATTGTAGTGGCGCCTATAACATTTCCCTCACCACCTATTGGCATGGGGCACAAAGTCAGAGATATTTAAGGCCAGAGGGACCATTATGCTCATGTAGTCCAACCTCCACTATGAAGAAGTCCATAGGATTTAACTCAGTAATTCCGGCAATTGAGAGAATTATTCTTCCCTACTACTTAAGTGAAAGTGGTTGAGACCAATAATCTACAGTTGAACTACAGCATCTCTTTTTGTCTAGGGAAAGGTGGTGTTCCCAGGGCATCCCTATGCCTGGTAATCCCAGATACTGAAATGGCCCTTTGGGGGCTCTGGCAGCCAGCATAAGTTAGTGTGACTAACTGGTAGTCAGATGGCCCCAGGACTGGAAGGAGGGGCAAAATGATTACTTAAATCCACCTTTGCAACCTACCCCATAAACTGCCAAGCATTGCACCTTAAAATCTGGGCCCATATTAGGCTTGTCCAAGTGTGAGGAAACTCGCTCTCAACCTTTTGTTTATTTACCTGCCTAAATGCTTGTCTGTCCAAAATTTCATTATATAACTGATAAATTGTAGAATCATAGAATCAGAGGACTGGCAGGGACTAAGTATTATCTAGAACATCCCTGACAGGTGTTTGTCAAACCTGCTCTTAGAAATCTCCACTGATGGAGATTCCACAACCTCCCTAGGCAATTGATTCCAGTGCTTAACTACCCTGACAGTTAAGACTTTTCCTAATGTTCAACCTAAACCTCACTTGCTACAATTTAAGCCCATTGCTTCTTGTCCCATCTTCAAAGGTTAAGGAGAACAATTTTTCTCCATCCTCCTTGTAACAACCTTTTATGTACTTGAAAACTGTTATGTCCCCTCTCAGTCTTCTCTTCTCCAGACTCAACAAACCCAATTTTTTCAATCTTCCCTCATAGGTCATGTTTTCTAGACCTTTAATCATTTTTGTTGCTCTTCTCAGGACTTTCTCCAATTTGTCCACATATTTCCTGAAATGTAGCACCCAGAACTGGACACAATACTCCAGCTGAGGCCTAATCAGCATGGAGTAGAGGAGAAGAATTACTTTGTGTCCTGCTTATAACACTAATACATCCTAGAATGATGTTTGCTTTTTTTGCAACAGTGTTACACTATTGACTCATATTTAGTTTATGATCCAATATGACCCTCAGAATTCTGCTAGGGGGAAGTCAGGGGCGCAGGTGCAGAGACATGCCTGGGAAAGGCACCAGCAGTTAGCGATCCCGCTGATCCATACGAACTGGCACCTAGAGTGGGGAAGTGAGACTAGGCTGTCAGCCCAGCTCTCTGCCAGAGGGGATGTGGGGAAGCAGTTCTGTCCCGCAGCCACAATTACCTGCTCAGGTACACATCTGGGCTAGCCTGCCTGAGTGCCACTGCCTGGGGTGAGCAAAGGGAGCTTGGGGAGTCGGAGCAATGGGAACAGAGGAAGGGGGTCCCGAGGGTACTGGGGATGGGATGAGGGACTAAGGAAGGCAGCAGGGGCCAGGGGTGGGCAGCAGGGGCCAGAAGCCATGGGGATAGGTGGAGGGGCCAGGGGGCTTATGTGGGGAGCTGAGGGAGGCAGCAGGAGACATGGGGGGGATTATGTGGGGGGCCAGGGGAGGGTGTCTGGGGAAGGCAGCAGGGGCCAGGAGCCATGGGGATGGGTGGGGGGCTGAGGGAATCAATGGGAGCCGGCAAGGGGCAGAAGGGTGGGCCTCTCAGGAGGCAGCAGGGCCAGGGGGACATCTGGGGGAGGCAGTAGGAACATGGGTGGAAGGGTGGGGGACTGGGGGAGGCAGTGGAAGCCAGGGGAGATGGGAGGTAGGTGGGGAGCCACTGGGGCAATGGGGGACCAGAGGGATATGTTAGGGGCTGGGGAAGGCAGTGGGTGTCAGGAGTGGACATCTTGGGGAGGCAGTGGGGCCATGGGGTGGATGGGTGGGGTCCTAGGGAGGCAGCAGTGAGCCATAGGGGCAATGGGGGATGGGAGGAGGCAACGGGGGCCAGGGGCAATGGGGGATGGGCGGGGAGGCAGGGGGACCCGTCCCCTTAATAATTGTTCTCACGTGACTAACTTTTATAGTCAGCGTGGCATTTGCGAATGTGTTCATTAGGCCTAGGAATTTTATTATACTTTTTTCCTAGTTTTCCTGAAAAGTGGTTTGAGGACAATCTATATTTAAACTGATTTAATTTAATAATGTTCCCAGTATTAGCTTTGCAAAATGGCGAAAAGACAATTAAGTTTGGAATTTTTTTACGTGAAGAAAGCTAAAATCACCCCCCCCCCCCAAGTATATCAGGAACTGAACCTGACTCTTCTGGAGTTCAGAATTATGTTTACAGCAGTAACGAGTGTTACAATGAGACTCTGGATTCCAATTCAAATACTCAGAGACTAGTGCACCTTTCCATAAAAGAGACCCTTGCTTTGGAATGGATGCAGCTTTAGAATATATTGAAGAAGGCCCATATCAGCCTGTAATTGATTTTCCAGCCAGTGCCCGTGGGAACAAAACCAGAAAATTCAGAAAAGTGTGGTATAATGAATATAAACGGCTTGAATACAGTGTCCGTGATGACAAAGCTTTCTGCTTTTATTGTTGAACATTTGGCAATGGGCCAGAGTGTGAACCAGCTTTTCGAATTACTCGTTTTAAAACATGGGGGAAAAAAACAAATGAAAAATTTTGCAGACATTTAAAGTGTGAATCCCAGCTAGAAGCTGTTGCTAAATGGAAGGGTAGGCTGCAGTCCTGTAAAACAGGGTGTGTTGCATCCCAGCTTGACAATCAAAAAAACAGAAGTAGTGGAGGACAACTGAGCATATTTAGAAACTGTAATAGGGAGTACTTTATTTTGTGCTTGTCAGGGTATACCTTTGAGGGGTCAGGATGAGGGAATGGATTCCACAAATCAAGGCAATTTGTGAGAACTGATGAATCTGTGTAGTACAGACAATGAACTGATTCAATGATTTATGGTTAACTAACAGAAATACTTCACCTATCTACAAGACTTGCGACAGAATGAAATAATGGAGATTATGGCTTCACAAGTGCTAGATTCAATCGTAACTGAAGTCAAAGAAGTTGGAGTGTTTTCCATCATTGCAGATGAAACAATGGATCTGTCAAACATGAACAAGTTGTGCTCATAGTGTGTTACGTCAACCAGACATTTGAAATACAAGAGCAGTTTATTGGCTTCTACAAGACGCTGCAGACGGATGGTGCTTCACTTGCCACGCTGATCAAGAGTACCTTATCAGCTATGGGACTTGATATTTCAGCTCTAAGAGACCATGCTATGATGGAACTGCCAGCATGAGAGGATCCTATAAAGGTGTGGCCACCTTAGTAAGATACTTAGTAAGCTAGAGGATTTTCGCTATGTTCACTGCTATGCTCATATATTAAATCTGTGTGTAGTGGACATGGTTTCCTGCATTCCAGTTGTCCGAAATGCTTTCAGAATTCTCCAGGCTCTACGAACTTTCATTGAAGTAAGTGCAAAAATGATTTCAGAAAATATTTTTTAGAGTGGGGCCAACAACTCTTAAAATCACTCAGTGACACTCATTAGAACTGTCGAGTTGAGGCTATCAGAGCTGTTTTGGAAAATTTCGATTAAATAGTTCAAGCTCTGAACGAAATCGCACATGGGGGTTCAAAAGCTGAACTTGAAACTTATACATTTCTCAGAAATGTTCAAGACTTCAATTTTCTGTACTGCATGTTTTTTATGCAGACAGTTTGCTAATGCAAACAAACCACCTATCCAAACTTCTTCATTCAAAAGACTTTACATATACAGCTATAGTGATAGCTAAATCCACAGTGTCTGTACTCAGGGAAATGATAGGTGATGACTCTGCATCTCGAACCTTTAATCACATTAATGAACTGTGCCAGAAAAAAATGTTATCCTGGCCCCTATGTGCCTCACAAAGGGGTTATTCCCACAAAACTGGGAGGTGGTGAAAAGTTCTCTTTTGGGAAACCCCAGGACTATTCTAGGAGTGAAATATTGTACCAAACTCTGGATATCCTTATTAAGGAGGCAGAAGACTGCTTTTCTGAGAATGACTTGTTCATTTAAGTTCCTTGCAGACATTCTCTCTTCCGAGAGCCCCTCAGATGAAAGTGTAGGTGCTATTTCCACCACTTACAGTATTGATCAAGATGATCTGAACTCTGAAATCAATTTTTTTTCCCGGCTGCTCAAAGATGGCAATACTGACAAGAGTAATGAGGAAGAAGAGCCTACCCAGCTCAAAAAAGAGACTACGATTCTTTCGTGAAATGGCACTGTGTGACACCCTCCCAAATCTGTTGAAACTCTACGTTCCTTACTTAACTATCCCAGTGACTACAGCATCGGCTGAGAGAAGCTTTTCTTCCTTGCAGGAACTGAAAACTTACCTGAGGACTACAATGGTAGATGCTTGTGTTTTTAACTTGGCAATATTACAGATCAAAAGAGGACAAGTTATTAACGTGAATGACGGTACTACGAGGTTCGCAAGCAGAAAGGACCCACACCTACAATTCTTTTGACAAGATAAGGTCATTACTTTTTAAAGCATTTATATTTGTTATTGCTTAATGGTTAGTTGTCACAAAAGTCTGATCATGCATGGATATGCATGTATGATTCATACACGCATTAAAAAACTTAAGAAAGTTGTCCTAATATATGGTTAAGTATTAAGGCCTGGTGTGAAAAATAGCTGGATTTCGGTCCTGTTCGCTAACAATAATAATTAAAAAAAAACATTGTTTATGGTTTAAATTTCAGTCCTTTTTTGAGTACACCACTCACAAAAATAAAGATATAATAGGATTAGGGCACATTTTTGTTAAAGCATTCCATATTGGAAGTTGCAAGGTGGCATATATTTATTATGAATGTAAAGTTAGCACCTGACAACCCTGAAACAGGAAGTTGCTCTGTTTTCTTTTAGATTAAGAACACCAGTTAGTCGTCTCAACAATACTGTAGTGCAGTCATCGTAGTGTGTTATTTTTTGTAAAAGCTCGCTATGTTGTTAAACTACAATATTAATAATAAAACTGTTTCAACAATGTCTAAATTACACTTGCCAGCAATATGCGGTAACAACTGCATTTTTATATTTTATCTGAAGTCATTTATCTAATAATTTATACCCGAGAGATTCAGGTACTTAAAACCCAACGGGTACCTGTGCCAACCTCTACACAAAACATGTTGTATTTTTTTTTTGTTTAGTATGGGAAATAAATGCAATTCTGCAAACAGTTACTTCGCTCCAAACAATGTTTTTATTAAAATAAAGATGGATTATTTTTCGATCAAAACCTCACTTGGTTTGGTTGTAATAATAAAGCTGTATGCAGTTGTGTTGGGAATGATATTTATTCACTTTATTCAAAGGTAGCAGGTGGCACTTTATTCTAAGGTAGCAGTGAGCACACCAAAGAAGGAAATGACAGAATGCATAAGAATTTTTCTGAGTGCTCTTTTTAAAAAAAAAAAAAAAAAAAAGACTCTCAGTTTGCGTATGAATTGGCCTTAATACTTAACCATATATTAGGACAACTTTCTTAAGATTTTTAATGCGTGTATGAATCATACAAAAATCGTTTTCTTCATGTGTAATTCTGTTTTAGAACTGCTCCATCTGCTATTACACATCATAAAACATGACATCAAAAGTAGCTCTAGAAACCAAAACTCCTTTGTCTCTTGAGTACCTGCCTTGAACCCTGCTGCAAACCATAACCTTTAAATTGTGCCCCCCATTATCAGCAGTTACCAGTTGCCTGTTTGTCCTTATTGAACTTCATCCTATTTACTTCAGATCATTTCTCCAGTTTGTCCAGATCATTTTGAATTTTAATCCTATCCTCCAAAGCACTTGCCACCTCTCCCGGCTTGGTATCGTCTGCAAACTTTATGAGTGTACTCTCTATGCCATTATCTAAATCACTGATGAAGATACTGAACAAAACCGGACCCAGAACTGATCCCTATGGGATCCCACTCAATAGGCCCTTCCAGATTGACTGTGAACCACTGGTAACTACTCTCTGGGAACAGTTTTCCAACCAGTTATTCACTCACCTTATAGGAGTTCCATCTAGGCTGTATTTCCAAGTTTGTTTATGAGAAAGTCATGCAAGACAGTATCAAAAGCCTTACTAAAGTCAAAATATATCACATCTACTGCTTCCCCCCCATCTATAAGGCTTGTTACCCTGTCAAAGAAAGCTACTAGGTTGGTCTGACACGATTTGTTCTTGACAAATGCATGCTGAAATTGATTGCTTAATTATTTGCTCCGAGTATTGAAGTATTAGCTATTGTAAGCAGAATTTCCATTTTTAAATTGAGTGCCAAGTATTCTATTATCGCTCAGGAGGTTTAAGAAACTCAACGTCAAAGAACACATTTGCTTTTTCTTATTATTCCTGGCAGAAAAGTGTCATTCCTATATACTCTGACATAGCAAACAATCTTTTAGAAAAATCTTACCTCCGATCTTCCTTCCTATTTATCCCCTCCTTTTCCAACTCTTGCTCTGATTATGTGTGCGTGCACACATTTCCCTCTGACATCAATGTTCACAGCAGAGCCTTCTTACACTGTTATGAAAAATAATACTCTCCCACTTACGTGGCTTATCCTGGAGTCTATTATGAATGCTTCAGTTACACAACTCAGTGTCTGTTGCTGTTTGATATGTTCAATAAAATCACTAGCAATCTCTGTCACTTCAATATGTTCCAGCAGATGCCACACATAAAACACTTTTTTTATTTTAAGCCCTAGTTTCACACTGCCAAACTATCAAAATATTGGTATTGCTAGTGTTAGTTAGTGTATTTCTGTCTGTAATTATTAAAATCTCTTCCATGACAACCTGATAAAAGGTTGGCCACATTCCTACACTATTCAGCTTTTAAGTGATGCAAATGGTAACAAATATGCCAACCAGGACCATCATACCTGCCTATTTTGACTTTACAAAAATCAGTAACTGAGCTCTGCATAGTTATTTTTCTAAAGAGCAAATAATGGTTTTAATGAAACAGAACTCCTCTTTACTTCTGTTGCTTCTACCCATTCCAGTTTCCTTCCTATCCCTTTAAGTGATTCAGACATTCAGTGTTATGGAGGCTTTTCTTTGATTACATACAGCTGCAGTCCCTGGTTAGGTCACTGTTGCTGCAAATGCCTAAGAGAAAACATTGAGAACAATGCCAATACATGAGTGGTGAGAGGTTCTATGCAATGTTATGCACTGCAACTGACCTCTTTTATGGTAGAGCTTGAACACAATTACTTTCTGAATGAGTTAGTTGAATAGGAAAATAGATTCATGTTCGCTAAATTCCTCTGGGGGGATGCAATTCAACTGTAATTATGTCCCTTTTGTTGTTCTTTGTACATAACCAGTCATATAAATGTTTGTGGAGTGGCTGCTATTTGTTCGAACACAGGTATTCATGTATTGCATAAGCATATTTGCATGATCACTTTGTACACAAAAAATATGTTATTGTGACTAATTCTAAATCTGAGGCCTACCTACGAAGCCAGATATAATCACTGGGGCATTGAATCTACCAAGGAGAGGGGGAATTGGAAAGGGAAGAGGGCAGCACTTTAGAGATCAGAGAGAGATACCAGGCTTAGAAAACATTAGAACTTTTTCAATCCTTTCCTGTGCTCTCTGCATAAGACAGAACAGCTTCTGTTTATATAGGTTAGGTCATCCAAACAGGAAACAAACAATACCATGTCACCTAGGTGACCAACTGTACACAATGAGTAATCATAGCACTTAATACTCAGATAATCCATAGGTTGTAATTTGCTTAAACAATACAAACAGCTATGATTAATGAACAAATATGGAGAAATTATCAATTTGTATATAGTTTGCAAAAGAAAAAGAATGCTACATTAACCTAAAAAATTGTTTCTTTACAAATAGTTTCCCAGCTCTGATACTGAAGTTTTGAACTCCATTTCAAAGCAACAGTTCTGATGAGTCAGTCTAAAATGTAAAAAAGCTAAGTATACTTATGGTTGGTACTAAAGGTTTCTTCCACGTTATGATGACATACATATGGAATGTCCAAAACAATGATCTAATCTTGCAGCATACAATGGAAAAATTTCCAGTTGTTCACAGTAAAGGTACAATACTCAATACACCCACTGAAGCCTGAACACTGTAAGATGGTGAACTTCACAAATGTTCAGACAGGGTAGGTGATGTTTTCAGGATGGTGAAGTAAGAGAAATGATCCAAACATAAAACCAAAATTAAATACACAGAAGAAACTGAGCTAGTGATGTGGTACAAATTAGTGATCTGTTACCAAGCCTCTGCATTTTTACTCTAGCTCAGATTTGAGGCCCATGATTATACCTGCATTTATTAAGATAGTAACATGCAACAAGATGCCACTTAAAGGCTCAAATTTTTCAGATGCAGTCTCTAATATTCTGAGTACCATTACAGGCATTCAAACCAACGAGGCTGCAGGTCAGGAAAGGGGAGATTGTCCTCCCCATGGACTGCATGCCGATCTCCCACTTCCTTTGCAGAAGTGAGAGAAACCAGTCACCTCTGCATCACCTGCACAGGGAGGACAGGTTAGGCCTGAGGCTGGAGGGAGGAGTGCACATTATGCTCCCATAGTGGGCAACCAATGAGGAATCTGTGCAAAAGGTAAGGTTCAGGGATCTTTTAAGATTGAACTTCAGCCAGCCACTCTAGCTTAGGGCTCTGGCATAGCATCTTCTTCAACGAGGTAGAACGCTCCCACTCGTAAATTGCTTGACAGGGTTATGGAGACTGGGAGGTGGCATAGCGAAGGGAGAGTAGGGAAAACGTAGAAAAGAAATTGGCAAAATAATGAAAGAAACCTGGATTTGTCCAAATTCTTAGCAGTAGTTTGGTTTCTTCAGAATAGTTTAAGTTGTGGGAGGGGAAGTGCAACATTTTAATGAATAATTCTGGAATGAACTATTGTGATGTGTGGGGCCATTATATCTCACCAGGGCAAAACCCTCAGCACCCAATCTTGCTCCCATTGAACTCAACTGTAAAACATCCAATCTCTTTCATGACAACAACACTGAACATCTGGCAAACCTTTTTCCGAGCCGACTGTTTTGGGGCAAGTCTTTTCCAATGTTTTTGCTCCTGAGGATTGCTTCTGGTAACATTGAAATTAGACATTTAAATAAATAATAATTAAAATAGCCTGGCATGGAGTTTTGCTTTCAGGAGCAATTTTCCACCACAAACCTCTGGTTCAAAATTCCAATTGGTGTGTGGTGTTTGCCAGTCAGCCACAATTTTGTTTGGCAAAAAAGAATGTGAGCAGAATAAACCGAAGAGTTTCATAGTGGTTAACTTGTTCCTTTGATCTTTTTTCCCCACCGAGCTATGCGATATTGTTTTATATGATCATGCGCATAAAAATGTTATTCTTCAGACTGATTCCTCAAATATTAATTGAAATGGCAATAGCCAAAAGCAAAACACAGCAGCAAAATTACATCTGTGTAGTTAGACGCATATCTGGTTTCAGTGTGTTTGTTTATTCTACAACTTGGCAATTTAAAATTAAAATCCACAAAAGAAACAGACATTTGATTTGGTTTTACCCATTTCAAATACTTGCAAAGCCATGACTGAGTGAGTCACAATACCTACCACTATCCACAATTTTTTGATTTTCGTGTCTTAATATGGTGCATTACTCAGAGGTTGGGGCTGGGAGGCTAGCCATTCACCACAAGAGACTGATAAAGGACAACAATTCCATAAACTGATTTGACTACAACATAGAGCTGCTTAGCTGTGATTTGTTGGAGCCTAGTAACCAACCTCTTTATGGAAATTAGAGCCTGCTGCTACATCCAGTTTTCTGTCTCCTACCTCAGGCACATATTTTTAGTAGACAAGTAACTGTATCTGGTTTGCCTTTTAAATCTTGCATGTATACCAAGCAGGAAGAAGAGGTTGGGAGCTGATCACTTTCAGCAGTAGGTACACAGCACAGATATTGATTATCAGCTGTAAGATTATGATTTTTTTTATTATCTAAATTTTATGGCTGCTACTAATGAAGAGAGTGCTCTGGAGACCTGAGCCAAAGTTCACTGAAGTCAATTCAATCAGCTTTTAGATCAGGCCATAGAAGGAGACCCTGCCTCATTCTCTCTCTCTCTCTCTCTCTCTCTCTCAAAAAAAAAGAGATATGCAAAGGAATAGCAAAATACATATACTACTGTACAAGTAAAAGTAGTATTCAAAAGACAGGAGCAATGTACAGAATGGAGCTGGATGACAGTCATTCCAAAGGCAAAATTATTATAGGCTATTATCTAGTTGTCTGGAGGAGCAGTGGACCAGCTGGCTGTGATGTTCTGCTCAAAGTTAAACACAGACAGGAAACCGCATGTCTGATACTGTAAAAATCGTTTGTCTTCCTTCCATGGCTAACCAGGCAAGCAATCCAGCTGGGCTGTTTTCATTTAAAAGAAACACTAACCCACAAGAATAAAAAAGGAATGACAAAGCCTCATTTTTTTCCCCTTGGAGTTGTTTGTGTTTGTGAAAGGACTGGAAATGTTACAAACTGAAATTTTGTATTATTTTATTTTTCATCTGAACTACTCACAGACTACGGGCAATTGCTGCATATAGCTTTCACAATTATATACTTACAATGGGACCCTACCCACAGGGAAAGTTCTGAATCTACTTACTTCTAAGAATGAAAGAAATTAGAGTAATAAGTTCAGATTCTCATGTGCACTAAGGCCCTTTTACACTACTCTTGCAACATAATGGGGCTGTAGTGTAAATGAGAATAAGGTATTCAACGCTGGATTTATGGAATGGTTAGCATTATAACCATTAACAGAGAAGACATGTTTGATACCCAAATTGCATTTAATTATATAACCCCAGGAGAAACAGTTTTAACATGACTAATTTATAACAAGTTAGCCAAAATCCATAGGGGTGTATCGAAATCCTAGTCAACTAACAGATGGTAAGACGGTTGTTACCTTTTCACTGGGAACACATTCACTTCTCATCTAAATAAAATCAAGACACCGATTAGTATTGGGGTCTGATTCTGCATTCTCTGTTCACATGAGTGGTATCATTTACTTCAATTACTATATTACTTGTGTGAGTAAGAATTACTCACATAATAAAGCATAGAAGGAGTGGATCCTTATTGGGTAAATGTAGACATTTCAGAAAAACCAAGGACCTTCTTTAATGCATATATTTGAGCAACACATGTACGTGCACAGCAGGGCCGGCTCCAGGGTTTTGGCCGCCCCAAGCAGCCAAAACAAAACAAAAACAAAAACAAAAAAAAAGCCGCGATCGCGATCACGATCTGCGGCGGCAATTCGCTCCCAGGCGGAGTGAGGGACCGTCCGCCGAATTGCCGCCGAATACCTGGACGTGCTGCCCCTCTCCTGAGCGGCCGCCCCAAGCACCTGCTTGACAAGCTGGTGCCTGGAGCCGGCCCTGGTGCACAGCATGCAGTATTCACATGGAAAATGTATGCACAAAGCAAGTCTCAAGTGCACCTGTAAGACTCCAGATTGTGTTTGAGGCTTGACAGTAAGTGAAATAATCATGGGACCTGATCATTTTCTGTGGGAGAAATTAAATAGAGGTGTGTGTGTGTGTGTGTGTGTGTGTGTGTGTGTGTGTGTGTGTGTGTGTGTGTGTGTGTGTGTGTGTGTGTGTGTGTGTGTGTGTGTGTGTGTATGTTTATGTTTATGTTTCCAGGAACTGGTACAGTACCTGTAGAATCAACTGCTGCCATCCATGATGAAAACTTTGTTGCCATGCAGTCTGAGACCTTGTCTACCCACAAACTTGCACCAATTTAATTAAACTGGTTTAGTTCAACTGGTACAAAACCTGTGTGGACACTCCTATTTTCGTTTAAGAGTGCTTGCTTTTGG
This sequence comes from Emys orbicularis, assembly GCF_028017835.1. Classification (NCBI taxonomy): domain Eukaryota; kingdom Metazoa; phylum Chordata; order Testudines; family Emydidae; genus Emys; species Emys orbicularis. The sequence continues at coordinate 221,252,577 of NC_088684.1, forward strand.
TTCAGTTTAAATTGGTTCCTACTTGACTTCAGCTAAACCAAAATATGCATAAACAGGGGAACGATGAGTAGGAGTAGGGTGGTTATATTCTGTATTTAGCTCTGGTGCAGCCACTGCTGGAATACTATGTCCACTTCAGGTGTCCACAATTCAAGAAAGATGCTGATAAATTGGACAGGGTTCAGAGAAGAGCCACGAGAATGATTAAAAGACTGGAAAATCTGTCTTATAGTAAGAGTCTCAAGGAGCTCAATCTACTTAGCTTAGTAATGAGAAAGTTAAGGGGGTGACTTGATCACAGTCTATAAAGGGCCAGATTTTTTAAAGGTATTTAGGTGCCTAGTGGGCTTTTCAAAAGCATCTAGGAGCCTAACACCCACTGAAATCAATGAGTTTAAGGTGCCTATTTGCTTTTGAAAATGCCTCAAGGTGCCTAAAGAGCTTTAAAAATCTGGGTCTATATACGTACCTAGACAAATTCAGACTGGAAATATTATGTAAATTTTTAACAGTGAGGGTAATTGACCATTACAACAATTTACCAAGGGTTGTGGTAGATTCTCCGCTATTGGCTATTTAAAAATCAAGATGGGATGCTTTTCTAAATGATATGCTCTCTAATTCAAACAGGAATTATTTTGGAGAAGTTCTATGGCCTGTGTTACACAGGAGATCAGACTAGGTGTTCACAGTGGGGCTCTTAAAATTGACTTCTGTACTCCTCCCCAGCAAGGGGAGTAGCGCTAAAAATCGACCTTGCTGGGTCGAATTTGGGGTAGTGTGGATGCAAATCGACGGTATTGGCCTCTGGGAGCTATCCCAGAGTGCTCCATTGTGACCACTCTGGACAGCACTTTGAACTCTGATGCACTAGCCAGGTACACAGGAAAAGCCCAGGGAACTTTTGAATTTAATTTCCTGTTTGGTCAGCGTGGCGAACTCAGCAGCACAGGTGACCATGCAGTCCCCCCTGAATCTTAGAGCATAGAATGTTTCTACGCTCCCCCTATCATCTCCGTCCCTGAGGTTATCACAAATTAAAAGGTGAAATAAAACACACTCGCGATGACATGTTTTCTGAGCTCATGCAATCCTCCTGAACTGAGAGGGCACAGCTTAATGCATGGAGGGATTCAGTGGCAGAGGCCAGGAAAGAATTAAGTGAGCACGAAGAGCGGAGGCAGGACGCAATGCTGAGGCTAATGGGGGAAGCAAACGGACATGATGAAGCATCTGTTGGAGCTGCAGGAAAGCCAACAAGAGCAGACCCCCACTGCATCCAGTGTATAACCGCCTACCCTCTGTGACGTTGTGCAGTCTATATGGTTTTATAAAAACTTGATAATAAGTCAATATAATGTAACTGGGATAGTTTTATAAAAAATTAATAATAAGTGACTATAATGCAAATGGGATATGCTTCGTGCAAAAGGTCTCTTGTAAGGTATCATTACAAAGCTTATAATCTACCGAGTGTGATCATCCTATTTGTAGAAATGTACCACTCTTGTATCTAAAACTAGAAATATAAAACATAACTCTGAGGGCCTATTGTAATTATGTAAAGTGTGGACCATTAATGATGGTCTGGAATCTTGATGACTCCCATTAACAGGACCATTATCCGCAGATGACTGTGTTTACCTGTGAGTCTTCCTGTATATGTGTGTGCTGGCAAGTGAGTAATAAAGTCTTGCAGTGACATGTGATCATGTCACCTGAACTGGAATCCATCTTTAACCTGGTGCTTTTCCAGTGGGGGGGTGGAAACCCAGAGGGACAAAGGGTTCCCGCCTTATGCAAAAGATATATAAAGGGGTGGAAGAGAACAGAGAGGGAGAGGAGCCATCATGGAGAATCCCCTAGCTAACACCTAAGCTGGAACAAAAGCTGTACCAGGGGAAAGAATTGTGCCCAGGCCCGGAAGGTGTCCAGTCTGAGAAAAACTTACTGAAGCATCTCTGAGGGTGAGATTATCTGTATTTAGTTTGATTAGGCATAGATTTGCGCATTTTATTTTATTTTGCTTGTGACTTACTTTGTTCTGTCTGTTACTACTTTGAACCACTTAAATCCTACTGTCTGTATTTAATAAAATCACTTTTTATTTAGTAATTTACTCAGAGTATGTATTAATACCTGGGGGAGCAAACAACTGTGCATATCTCTCTATCAGTGTTATAGAGGGCGAACAATTTATGAGTTTGCCCTGCATAAGCTTTATGCAGGGTAAAACGGATTTATCTGGGTTTAGACCCCATTGGGAGTTGGGCATCTGAGTGCTAAAGACAAGCACACTCCTGTGAGCTGGTTTCAGGTAAACTTGCAGCTTTGGGACAAGTGATTCAGACCCTGAGTCTTTGTTAGAGCAGACTGGAGTGTCTGGCTCAGCAAAACAGGGTGCTGGAGTCCTGAGCTGGCAGGGAAAACAGAAGCAGGGGTAGTCTTTGCACATTAGGTGGCAGCTCCCAAGGGGGTTTCTGGATCCAACCCGTCACACCCTCCTCCCCATGTTCCATAGCCTCCTCACCCAACTGCCCAAGAACGCAGGGGGGGTGAGAGGCTCTGGGCACCCAGCCGCTCCACTCCAGAGGACGGCCCAAACAGAAGGCTGTCATTCAAACAGTTTGATTTTTAGTGTGGCTACAATAAGCAACGTGGCCTTATCCTTCCCTCCTCCCCCACCCCACCCGGGCTACCTTATCCGTTATCTCTCTTTTTTTTTTAAATTAATAAAGAAAGAATGCATGGTTTCAAAACAATAGTTACTTTATTTCAAAGCGGGGAGGGTGGTTGGCTTACAGGGAATTAAAATCAACAAAGGGGGTGGGTTTGCGTCATGGAGCAACACACACAACTATCACACCGAAGCTTGGCCAGTCATGAAACTGGTTTTCAAAGCCTCTCTGATGTGCAGCATGCCTTGCTGTGCTCTTCTAATCGCCCTCGTGTCTGGCTGCTCAAAATCGGATGCCAAGCGATTTGCCACAACCTCCCACCCCGCCATAAACATCTCCCCCTTACTCTCACAGATATTATGGAGCACACAGCAAGCAGCAATAACAATGGGAATGTTGGCTGCGCTGAGGTCTGACCAACAGTGCCAGCGAGCTTTTAAACGTCCAAAGGCACATTCTACCACCATTCTGCACTTGCTCATGCTTGCCGTGGTATGGCGTCTGCACGGGTAACCCAGGAAAAAAGCCGCGAAACGACTGTCTGCCGTTGCTTTCAGAGGGAGGGGCGACTGACGACATGTACCCAAAACCACCCGCGACAATGTTTTTGCCCCATCAGGCACTGGGAGCTTAACCCAAAATTCCAATGGGCGGCGGAGACTGCGGGAACTATGGGATAGCTACCCACAGTGCACCGCTCTGGAAGTCGATGCTTGCCACGGTAGTGAGGACGCACTCCGCCGACTTAATGCGCTTAGTGTGGACATACACAATCGACTGTATAAAATCGATTTCTAAAAATCGACTTCTATAAAATCAACCTAATTTCGTAGTGTAGACATACCCTTAGACTGGTACCATTACTCCTTTTCCTGTATACGAATAGCTATACTGGTATAAAGCACCTATATACTGATATAACTGTGTCTACACTTAACAGCTGACTAATCACTCTACTCAACAACAAAGGAAAACGATCTAAACACCACTAATGCTCTTGCTTAGCAAGACCAGGTGCTGCAACCAACCTTCACGGTCAGTAAGAAGGAACTGAGAGGGTGTAGGGCTGGTGGCGCCTGATATACCGCCGCATGAACGAGGTGCTCCAGAGGGCACCACAGCCAGCCCTACAGGAACTGTTAATGCAAAAACCCCCAACAACTGTACATGTGAGCACGCACACACCTAAAATGGAATCGACATGAGCAAGCACTCAAAGAAGAACTGTGTCTACAGTAGGAGAGCTTTAGTACCCTGGGGAACTTGGGGAGGGATAGTGCCTTTAAGATGGTGGAGCCTGGACTCTGTGGTGTGGCTAATCTGCACTGCAAGGGGTTTGATGCAATGGAGCCATGGCCCCCTTCCTCCTTTGGAAATATCCCCCCCTTGGGCGTGTACATAGGGAGAAACCCTCGTGTTCCCTGAATGCAGGAACTTTAATTACTCATGGTTGTAGAGTTTGTCCCTAGGATGGAACATGCATGCAAGAATGACTCCTTGTGAGCTCTCCCCTCAGACCCTGCCTAAGAACTAGGTGGTATACAGCCAACTTTCTCCATCTCCAACTCTGTCTCTGCCTGCAAAACTAAAGCAGAACTCATCCAAGCCCAAGGATCTGGCTCCAGATTTCTCACTATATGGCATGGCATACAACTGAAATTTGGGATTTTAAATACCAAGTATGCAAAATTCTCCTCTCCACAAAAAAAATTTGGAACAACTTTGAATAGCAAATAAATGAGAGGAAAATTACAAGCTCTTCAGACATTGCACAAATAGACAAAAAGGTAAAATTAGCTGAAAATATTATTGGTTATGGATTGATTATCTCCATGCATGAAATGGAATGTAAACTTAACAGAGAGTGACTTTTAGAAGAAAACCAACCATATAATTAAGGAATGAAGTTACGGAATTAAGGAATCCACAATGTAAGATTTCCCACTGGATGCGGTAGGGTTGAACCTGAAAGCACTCTGGCTCAGGCATTGGGTGCAACCGTCAGGGAGCCACAAATTCAGTGTAATGAAATTTATGGAACTGCATTGCTCCTTTGGATTCTCCTCAGTGGCTGAGGAGGCAGGATTTGCCCCACCAGGAGGTTCTAGACCACAGGAAAGTCCTAGAAAACAACCCATGTTGCCTGGCAGCAGGAGGGACGGGAGAAGAGAAATTAAACTGACCTTTTGAAAAGATGATCTCATCATTGCATTCTTCCTCTTTGCAAGAGCACATGAACAGCAGTCCACCAACTTCTTTCTTCTCTTTCATCACACATTGTTTTGAGCCAGGCTCCTCCAATTTCTGTCCAGAGACTGGCAGAGCAGGATCATGACATATTGTTTCTAAAGTTGTGTTTGCATCATTCTGTCTCCTAAAAATGAAAAGGAGAATTAAAAACCAAAACCAAAAGGAGACAATCCTATCAAGGGAATTATTAGGACTCTTTCTGGGTTAAATTCACCCTGTTGTGAAAGTTAAGTTTATATAGTCTTACTGTAGCTTCTTTGCACAGGGATGAATTTTACCTTCTGTGGGCTTGTCTACATTGGGGATTTGTGCACTGCAGCAGCTACCTCAGTATATAACCAGTGGACTTTGATGGGAGCAGAGTTAGGCCAGCGCTGAATGCTTTTCAAAAACAACACCCTTGCAATTCAAACTAAAGTTAAACTGAACTGCTTTGAAACTCAGAACAGACTTGGTTCAAATTTGAGGCAAAGGTAAATCATCCTTTCATCTGAACTGGTTCAGTGCTGTATCTTGTTTTTGTCTAGTTCCTGTTCCTTGAACTTCCACTGTCATCAAGTAAAACGTGCTAAGCATTGGATCCTCTCTGCAGTCTCAAGATGAAGAGATCCCTTTAAAAAAAATTCACCCACCCCTCAACATTTTGTTTCTGTGGTTATCAGCAAAGATAGCAAAAATCTTTGGAAAATTTTAATTAAAAAAATTAATGATCTCTGCAAAATCTGTGGAATTTCAGGGTGTTTTTTCCCCTAAGATAGTTTCGGCAGTGAGTGAGTATGTGCGAGTATGTATTTTAAAAATATAGGGCTATTACAAACCAAGATAGCTCCACTGACTTCAACGAAAGTGACACCAATTTACACCAGCTGAGAATCTGGCCCATACTTTTGATGATTTTTTGGTCCACCTCTAACATTTCATTATACAACATAAGAGATGGGACTAGGACAGCTCAAATGTATGTATTGACTCATTAAACTGGCTTGCCTTTGCTGTTTCTAAACACAGTTGCATTAACAATCCAGAGAATCTCAAACTGCATTGCAGCCACTTTGTACCACACAGAACATTTATTTTACTCTTCAGACACAGAAAAAATATTTAATAGAACATTGCACTATTTCTACATTTGACGTGTCTATGTTCATTCATGCTGGACACCTTTTCAAGTGAATGGATGTAACAAAGCCATGAGCCTCATGGGATATTTCTGATGATTAATCAGGTTTTCACCTAGATGTTCCTAATTAGGCTTCAGCATTAACATTCAATGACATATACGGAAGGTTTGCAAGTTGTCTGTGCTGTTGCTTCTGCCTGGTTGTGAACTGAAAAAAGACAAGAATGTTTTGGTTTTCATTGTCAAGGCTGGTTTCATGACTAGAAGGGCAAGAACCATTTAATTCTAAACATCAACAGAAAGTTTAGATTCATCAAACACTCAGGAAAGCTTCACACGTCATTGAATTTTACATGCCCACGGTTTCTTTTGTTTCAGGTATAGTTAAATAATCTCCAAGAGTCACTATATTTAAACAGGAGATAGAAAAAAGGATTCCTTTATGTATGCACTATTATACAGGTAAAGCACTTCTGCCCATACACTGTATATAAAGCTCCTGTGATAGGCACATATAATCTAAATGATAGCGTCAGTTTGTTGTTTAATGGTTTGACTTGAAATGTTGCTTTCCTCCATTCACATCAGATAACACAACCATGATCTGCTCTTAAGAGTCACAAATCTGTTTCTACTTTCAGCGTGCTGTGGGTGGATGCAGTTTAATGGGCTGAGGAAAAACATGACTCTTTTTCAACAGCAGCAGAAGTTGGAACAGAACTGTTTTTTAAAAAAAAACCAACCCCTACACATTTCATATCCGAATTTCTGTTAACCTCAAGCAATTCTAGCACAGAGAAGAGTCAGAGCCAAGAGAATACAGTCTGTCATGGTGGCAGCACTTAGAGCGAATGTTCCAGAAGAAAGTTTTGAATGTCTTGACAGTAAGAGCAACTTCTAAATGAAGTTTAGACCTTCTCCTAACCCATAAAAAAGAATGAACTTACCATACTGCTACACAGACTTCATTCTTACTCTCACAGATGGAAGTGCGGTTGCAGTTGCTTTTGCAGTGACCTTGGTGTGTGCAGGTTGTCACCTCCACATCACAGAATTTACACAGCGCATGCTGTTTGTATTCATTTTCCTTCATTTGTTCTATAGGCGAGAGACCATCAGCTGGAGGAGAGAGAGAAATAAAACACTGTAGTAACATCAGCATATCAGACTGCATTACAGTTAATCACAATAGACAGTAGCAAACAGCCCCCCACCCCCACCCCATAAGTCAGGGATCTCTCAAATTTGCCCAACTGGAAGATCACTCCAGCAATTGGTGTTCTCTCAAATCCTGGTTTCCCTCAATTCCTGTTTACTTCAATGGAACTGAAGGCGCTCTGTGCCAGGAAGGACTGAGCCCAGTTTGAGTTTCATTTGCACAAAAGAAGAAAGTTGCATCTACTCTTATTTTTAATACAGGGGTGAGCCAACATGCAATATGTTGCAACTTTGTTCTGAGCAGCCTGGCAACGGAGGATGACATAAGCATGGTTGGGAAAGGAGTGTACTTGGGAGACACCATCATAACTCTAACCCAGGGTGGACAATGTGGGCTTGTCTTCATTGCACTGTTAGCTTGAGGTATAACTTGAGTGTTGTCCCTACCCTGATTCCTGTCCACACACAAAAATCCCTAGCTCGAGTTAAGTGGTGCTTTCAACTTGAACCAGCTAGCTCTTTGGGGGCATAGGTTGAAGCATGAGTACTGATGATATTGGTGCTAGTAATGCAGGGAGGACCCATCTACTTTGTGCTGCTAATCCAATCATCTTGAGCCAACTTGAGCGAACTCTGCAGTGAAAACACTCTGTAAAACTCTAAATTCCAATTGATGCATGGGCTGAACTTTTGGCTACTGCTCCTTTACACAGTCACTGTTGGGATGGGTAGCAGTAAAGGAAGATGAGACAATTCATCCCATTGAGGCCCCAAGTATGATTTTCAGGAAGCATATTTTTAGTTCAAATACTATTTTGAGATCCCAACACGACTGCAAGGAACAGAAAATGCCTATGTAGAGGCATATTTACTTAAAATAATATGCAACTATCTGAGATGGCGAAGACTTTGACTATAATAGTTTCCATACAATTCACCCATAAAAGTATGTAGAGCCAATTCAAGCAGATATCAGGCTTTATTGATTACAATGCTTTCATTGTAGCCACCTGTAGATGAAAACTATATTAATTTGATGCTATATGTCCAAATGGTGTTAGTCAACATACAATAGGAGATTGGAGGTTCATAAAATTCCCCTCTCCTCCACAAGCACTACAATCAATATTGCCCCCTAGAATTTGAAAATATTTACCATGTTTAGAAACACTTTTCAATAAGAATTAAATATACGTGGCTGGATGCCAGAAGAAAAAAGCAAGGATGCTAAAATTTTCAGGGGATCTTTCCACCATTGTAAGAGGGTCAGAGAAAGGGGTCCCTCACTCTTCCCTCCCTCAGCCAAGCAATGCCTGCTTCCTAAACACGCTGTGGATTTGACCCTATGGCTCTGGTCCTACTGTCATTAAGACCAATGGCAAAACTCCCACTGATTTTTAATGGTGCAAGAGAAAGCCCTATGTGCAAGGGGGAGGATGGCATAAGCGGACTGGGAGTTTTCACTGGGGGGAGCATGCTGGCAATAGGTTACAAACTGGCTAGAGTTTAGGCCTTAGATAAACATTCATCTTATTAATTACTTGTGTTGCAATAACTCCTAAAGCTTGCAATTAGGATCAAAGCCCCATTGGGCTGGGTGCTATACAAACACAAAGGAACAGTTTTCAGCAGGGCCAGCTCCAGGCACCAGCAAAGAAAGCAGGTGCTTGTGGCGGCCAATGGAAAGGGGCAGCACGTCTGGGTCTTCGGCGGCAGGTCCCTCACTCCCTCTCGGAGGGAAGGAGCCGCCGCTGAATTATGAAGCGGCGCGTTACAGCTGCCGCCGAAGTGCCGCCGATCGCGGCTTTACTTCCCCCCCCCCCCCCCCCCCCGCTTCGCCGCTTGGGGCGGCAAAAAAGCTGGAGCCGGCCCTGGTCTTCAGGAGCTCATAATCTAATGTAGTATAATACATCAAATCTATTAAAATTAGTCATTACAAATTTTTTATTAATCTCTGTGTGTGACAGTGCATCTCACTTAAAAATGCAAGGTACCTTATTGGCACTATTTATTAGCTGGATTAGAGTAGCTCCTAGATATCCCAACTAAGATCAGAGCTCCCTTTTCTACTAGGGGCTGTACATACACTAAAAGATACTCCATGACTCTAAAAGCCTATGATTTAAATAGGCAAGACCAAAAGGGTGGGAGAAAGGAGGTATCACTATCTCCATTTTACAGATAAGGAACTCAAGCACAGAGAGCTTAGGCTCACATTTTTAAAGGTATTTCAATGGGAGTTAGGTGCCTAAATACCTTTAAAAATCTGGCCCTAAGATGACTTGCCTAAAATCTTACAGGAAGTCTGTGGCAGAAACAGGAACTGGACGCTCTGTCAAGTCCAAGCCTTCACTGCAAGGCCATCCTTCCTCACACACAATACAAAAATGCAACTCCAGAGCTCACATTTTAGGGCTTGTCTCACATTCACATGGCAAATGTGAAAAATCAGGACAGGGGATTTGGGTGTAATTGGTGCCTATATAAGAAAAAGCCCCAAATATCAGGACTGTCCCTATAAAATTGGGACATCTGGTCACCCTAGTCTCATTGTACTGTTGTTTTGAGGTATAACTTCAGCATTGCCCCTAAACTGACTTCTGTTCACACGCAAAAGCTCTAGCTTGAGTTAAGTGGTGCATTAAAGTTGAGCCAGCTGGCCCATCAGGGAGCGTGGGTTAAAATCTTGAGTGTTGCTGATGCTGGAGCTAGGAATGCAGTGCTGACGCAGCTACCCTGTACTGCTATTACACACACTCTGTGCTGCATGAGTGTTGTTCTCTCACTTCAGCTGGGCTAACTTGGATTGTAGATAGAGCTAACACTGCAGTGAAGACAAGCCTTTAGATAAGCTGTTTGAAATACAGTGTTTGGTGACAGACAGGGCCAGATTCAGCCAAGCTTCTGCCAAGACTCACCCACTGTAACAAACCAGTGACAATGTCTCTGGATTCACCCCAAGAAGGGAATCTCCATTCCAAGCCACTTGATTTAAAAAAAAATTCAGTTTGGGGAAGCAGCCCATTTTAAAGTACAGTACATAGCAAGGGCACAAATCTAAAACAAGAGAGTCCTAGGCTATGATTCAATTGTTAGCGAGGAGTCAAAGAAAGAATTCTGGATAGTCACGGTCAGCTTAATTTTTAACAGGATTCAATTCAGGAGCAAAAAAAAAAGGGGGGGGGGGGGAGGGGGGGAGTTAGGACCTCCAGTCTGACTTCACTTTGAATTTTCCTTGAAAAGGATGGCCGTAGAGCCTAGGTGTTCAGTACCTAAGTCACTACTCCCCATACCATTCCACTCAGATGCAATGGGAACAGATGGGGCAAGGGGCAGACATATTCCTATTCAAGTAGAGGCTGGTTTGAAGAGTTGGCCCTTAAAGATGAACTATGTTTTTCTTGATATTGTTATACAGCTCTAGCAGGTGTCTATGTGCCATCCATTCCTTTAGCTCTGCTTTGGCTACCCTGAAGGCTCAGATGACTGTTTCATTCAAAGTTAGTTAAAATGAAGTTTGACTTTCCCCCAATCGAGCATTTATTGATATGTTGAAATCAAATCGGTGACTTTTAAACTGTGCAAAGGGACATGAACCAAAAATCTACATCCAGATGCAAACTTGGCCTCTAGCACGCCTCCCTCTCTCCTGTTAACAGGCCATACCAAACCCCTGGATATGAATACACCCAAAACTCCAGAAAAATTCAGATCTGCTTCCAAGCTATGTAGCTCAGGGCTGTCTCCAACAAGTTTACACACAGGTTGTAGGATGAAACATTGGTAGGGGTCTCCTCGATGGGAATGCATTGATCCCTCTCTCCCTGCTGTACATCACTAGACTTACTTGACTGCACCATTCCCAGGTTCTTGCTGTTACAGTCAACACCCTAGGGCTTTCTTGTATAAAGTTGAGCAAACAAGATCATTTGGCCTTTTTAAAGCAGAAACGGCCTCAAATTTTGCATGAATATAACTCCCCATGTAACTAACATTTGCACATGTAAACTAGTATTTCCGCACACAAAATTAGAGACTATGCTGAAGCCATTCTAAAACTTGTTTTCAAGGCAAGTATAATCTCATATGGTCCTGTAATGTTTCTCTTATTTAGACTCACAGATTTATAGGGCCAGATTTTAGCTCTCCCTTGTATTTTTGCCCTCCAAATAGGTCCAAAACAAGGGATAGTGTTTACTTGGCCTCCTGTATTCTGGTTGTCCATGGGTCTTTCAACAGATCCAATACAGCACCGATCACTCATGCCAGAAGCACATGGCTATAGGTAGAGACGGAAATTCAGATTAAAATACATGGACCATACCTATTGATCCCTAGGTCTGACCTGGGACAATCCCTTCACAGCTCAAGGCCTTAGAAATATCAGTGCTGTGTGTTTTGGGGAGCAAGAATCGTGGAACAACAATTTTATCCCATGGCTCACTTCCCAGCTGTGGCTTTCCAGGCACACATACACAGTACACCTCGCCCAAAGTCTATTCGCTGTTTGCTTTGTGTCTCTCCTGTGTGTCTAACTTTCACTGAGACCTCAAGCTATAGTTTATGTTCCTCTTATTTGCTGAGTATTGTGAGCTAATAGTAGGACTGTGAAAAGCCCACAAAATGTAAACAAAACTAAAACTAACATGCTTTCTTTTTTTGGGATATCTACATTGAAAACTTCACCCAGGCCTCAGGGAAGACTTTTAAAGCATTGGCAAACTCATCCTGCTCATAACTCGTGAAGTATAATTGCTGCCATTTCTCTTCTCTCATTCTTTATTACTTAGGATTTATGCACAAAATAGTAGCTGTGAGCTGGACTTCCTCGCTTTAGAAAAGCCTGCTGGGAGAGTGAAGGGGAAGCCAGCAAAACTCTGTGAGGTTTAATGCTTGTGGAACTATCCTGCCTGCTAGAAGAAGCATGAATTTGGGACCACAGCCTCTCCCAGCCCCACAGACCTTGGGAATTTGCAGGAAGGAAGACACCTTTATCAAAGAGACAGGAGATATTATGTAGAGAGAGGTGCATGTCTCTCTCCTTCCTGGCAGCACAGTTCCAGCAGGGACTGGGTCCCTTTGCAGCTGCACACCAGCTGCTATAGAGGAGATCCAAGCTCTTTTGCCTCATGCCTGGATGTGGGCATGGAAATCTCCAGGCTTTGCCGGGGACCGTGCTGCAGAGAGCATCTTCCCTGCTCTGCCCTCTCCTCTCCACCACCCTACCCTTCCTCACAGCAGAGCTCCATTTGGGCTGAGTGCTACAGCATCCACATTGTGCAAGTGAAGGGATCATGGTGCCAGGGAGGTAATACTCTTTCCTTTCTAGGCAGGCCTTCCAAGCACTGAGGAGCCCTGGGTGGGGGAAGGGATGATTCCAGCATTTATGCTGAATAGTGAAAACATCATAAGCTATTTCAAAAAAAAAAGTTGGGTTCTTTTTATTTGCTTTCTGGTTCGGGGTCTTTAAGGTGTACTTGAATCACTTTTTCAAGCTTTTCTCTCTACATTCCTTAGTTAGAAACTTAGCGTTTTTAATAAATGAAAACAGAGTCCCATGCAATCACAGGACTCCAGGAGCTGGGGCTTTAAGAAAAACACCAAATATTGTAAGACTTCTGATAAAATCATGGGAGTTGGCAACACTGCACCAATGCTTGATGCTAGAGCTAGCACTGAGTCACAATGTGATGTCACTGTGAGCCAGGACATGGGAGCCCAATGGGCTGTAAATCACCATTTAAACAAAATATTTATATCTTAAATAGTAAACATTTGAATTGTACTCTTGTTCATTAGGAATCGGTTATATTCTTCTCCATTTAGCTCCTATACTGTGTGCTACAAATTTGTGTCACATTTGACACTAAACTTCATTCACCAGTAGGCTCAGAAGTGCCAATTGGGATTAAAAATGTCTTTTAAAAATAATTCGGAGTTTACTCTTCATGAGAAGTGCTCCTTAGATTGTGAGATTTCAAAATGCGGGAGTGAGCAAAATGGTGCAGCTATCCTCAGTGTTAGCTCCCTATGTGTGACATCACAATTAGCTGCTTTTGAGATCATAATGAGAGCATGATGACTTCAGGTGGGAAATAGGCAGCAGGAGCAGATCAGCTCTGAATTAGATTCTCTTTTCATGCAACTATTTCTAGTTGTGCAATAAAAAGGGAAGTAACACCTCCCTTCCCCCCAGAATCTATGACATAAGCAGAGCTGTTACAACGAAACAGTCTTCAACATTTCCCATGAGGCATCATTGGCTTTTTAAAAGGTTTCAGCAGTAATATTTAGATATGCATGTACTCAAGAACTGTGGATCTGTGGTTTGATATATGCAAGCGGCTTGATCAAGCAAAGTGCAGGTGTAGAATGTTGTGCATATAGGCACAGACCGTTTGATTCTGCACCAATGAAGTTAATGGGACTTCTAAGTGATGAGCAGGAGAGGGAGGGCAGGAGAACCTGCACTGAACTCAGTGTTTAAATGTTTTGCGGGATCATGGCCAGAAGGCTCAAGACCTTGCAAGAGCAACGTCTTAATTAGAGCACTGCTGTGCTGCCAAGCTACTCTTGCTAATAGTAGAAGAAAGGTCAAGGAAGGGAGCATGTAGTTAAGTGCCTCGTTTGTAACCTGAGCATAGTGCCTCACACTATGTCTCCTCAGACACAACCATTCCTTTTCTTCCACTGCTTTTGAGAGTGCGGGAGCACAACACACAATGGACTTCCACTCAATGAGGAAGACTGTGCTTAGCCTCACAGTTACAGGGCTAACAACACTTCCTGGTCTCCCCAAGCACATCCTGTCAGGTCAAGGACCAGGGCCGGCCCACAACATTTTGGCACCTGAGGCAGGGAGCTCAAATGATGCCCCCATGCCCCCTCGCTTGGGCCAAAACTTTGAAAGGTCTCAATTCTGCCTTCTTCCTGTTCTTCTACTCTCAGGGTACTGCTCTGCTACCTACCCAATAAAGGAGAACTAACAACTTAAAATGTCTTGTTCAAAAATTTTAAGTAACACTTAACTTTCAAACGCCTGAACAGCAAATGTAACTTTTCTTGTCTGTATAGTAAACACTGGCATTTTTATCTGTTTGAATAATCAAAGTGGTGCTTTCCATGCCTTCTTGGTTGCAAAGATTTGAACTGCTTCCTGAAGGTCCACAGTCTGGGCCAGATCATGCTCTATTGAGATGGTTGCAAAGTCGACCAGCCTGTGTCATTGTGGAGCGTAAATGTGTTTTTATCAACTTCAGCTTGGAGAAGCTGCGTTCTCCACTGGCAACTGTTACAGGAAGTGTTAGATGTATGCGCAGAGCAACAAAAGCATTTGGAAAGAGGGTGGTCATCTTATTTGTGCACATACACCGCTACCTCGATATAACGCCACCCGATATGACACAAATTTGGATATACCGCGGTAAAGCAGTGCTCCAGGGGCAGGGCTGCACTGCGCACTCCGGTGGATCAAAGCAAGTTCAATATAACACAGTTTCACCTATAACGCTGTAAGATTTTTTGGCTCCCAAGGACAGCATTATATCGAGGTAGAGGTATATATTCCAGAACAGCCTTTGGAGTTGATCCTGCTGAAATGTACCTTGAAAGGGCTTTCAGTTCATCACCTAAATCACTCGCATCAATATCGCACATGTCATCATGTGTCAACACTGTCTCTAGTGCCCTGCATTGCTGGTGTTGGTCTTCTTCAGGTATAGTGAGGAGTTTTGGAATATCATACAACATCCCAAATATACTGCTGTGTTCCTTGAGCTGCATGAAACGTTCCTCAACTGACTGTATTGCACAATCTAGCACCTGGTTAAAGAATTCAACTTTGAATTGTTGTTTGGGATCTCTTATGGGATTATCCCGTGCCTCATAATCAAAATGTCTTCTTCTTTGGTGACTCTTGTATTCTTGAATGGGTGGGAAAATAGCTTCAGTGTGAAGTTCCTCTGCCAACTTCTGTGCACTCTTCAGAATGTTTTGAAATCCCTCATCTGACCAGTAAGACTGTAGATATGACTTTGCTTTGTCCAGTTGTTCCATTGCTCCAGATATATCAAGGTCAACACCTTGGAGTCTCTTGCTTACAACATTTATTTCAAACAGTATGTCATGCCACAACACTAAGCCACACAGAAATTTGAAATTATGTATGTTTCTGGTTTCAGTATCAGAGAGGATGTTCAGGCTCCTGGGGGTGCTAGAGAGGTACGTAAGAGGCTCCTCCTCCTCCTCCTCTCTCCCTGCAGCTCCTGCTGCTTTCTGTTATTCCCTCTCACCTTTTCTCCTGCCTGCCTGTTATGTCTCTTGTGCCCTCCTTCCTCCAGCACAGCACTCCACCATCTCTGTGCATCTAGAGCAGAGAGAATACATAGGCACCAGCAGCAGACACAATTTTCTACACTCTGGGTCCTAGTGGTGCCCCCCATCCCCACCCCACAGTCTGGCACCTGAGGCAGCCGCCTCAGTTTCCCTCATGGTAAGGCCAGCCCTGTCAAGGACTCTTAGCCATCTCCGGTCTCTTAAGGTGGAATAACACATTCTCAGACCAGGCCCCGGGTTGCAGTCTCCCATGTGTCAATCATGGTTTACTTTAGCAGGTCTGACCTAGGCAAGTATTGTTCCCTTCAGGAGCCATGAGAGTGGTTAATGCAGTGACCAAATAGCCTCCTTAAAGCAAAGTATCATTTAGGGTATGTCTACACTGCCGCGCTAGTTCGGCGGCTGGGGATCGAAGTTCCGGGTTCGATTTATCGCGCCTGGTGTGGACGCGATAAATCGAACCAGGAAGTGCTCGCCGTCGACTGCGGTACTCCAGCTAGACGAGAGGAGTACCGCGGAGTCGACGGGGGAGCCTGCCTGCCGCGTATGGACCGCGTCTGAACCGCGGTAAGTTCGAAGTAAGGTATGTCGAATTCAGCTACGTTATTCACGTAGCTGAATTTGCGTACCTTACTTCGACTTGGGGGGTAAGTGTAGACCAAGCCTTAGTGTTAGAACATAAGCATTTAAGAGAAAACTTCTTAAAAACAATAAAATTGACTATGTATGTCTAGCTTACCAGAGGTTTAGCCATCTTCCCTGCAAGGACCCTGGAGTGACCAACTCCTTATAGAGCTCTTCCGCAGAGCCTCTCTCTGTGTCAGTTTGTCTCTCTGTCAGAGCTGACAACTCCCTAGACAGCCCTTGCAACCGCATCCTCTTCTTTTCCTCAGAAGGCTTTTTAACTGTTCAGGGTTCTTTTGATCTCCAGGCTCCCAGCCTCACAAAACAGCTGTCTCCCTTCAGCCGAAAGCCTGGAAGCATGCCACTGTCTTGTAATTGCCCCTGACGTTGGCAGAGAGGTTGCTTATTCAGGACCACTGCCTTTCTTTTTATTCTTCCCACCGCCCCTCTTAAGCTAGACAAATACATTCATACAGGAGAGTCTTATAACCTCAATGTACAATAACTTCACTTCAACAACCAGGTCACATACCATGTTCATAAAATGGTTTCCTCTCAGAGCTCATAACATTTGTGCTGCAAATCAGCTGTGTGTCTGTCACACTTAGTGCTTATCCTCCATAGATAATTTTTAAAACTTGCACCTATGTGTAACCTCTCATTCTCCTGCTGGAGCACAACATTGCATGCCCTGAACCACACTGCACAAGGAACAAGGCTACAAGCAGAATGATATCTTCAAAATGGGAAGGCACTCAGCAGCATTGAGACAGACTGACAATATCCTGGGCCAACCTTATGGAATTAAGATAAACTTTACTGAATTAAGTTAAACCTTATTGAATTAGGTTTAAAATCTTTGGGGTCCATTGCATTAAAAATGCAATTGTGTATGTGTTATTGTGTGTAACTCTTCTAGTAGGAGGGGGATGCTAATGTACTTCCTCCATTAGCAGCCCCTTGAAGCTACCCCTGGAGAGGTGTGCAGATACTAGTTCAGACTAGATTCTCCAGGGACCAACAGACAAAGAGAGGGTTTTTGGATAATAGCCTGGTTTCAAACTGGCTCAGGACCTCCTTCATCATCCAGCAAACAGACAAGACTCCTGGTCCATGGAGGGCCCCAGTCCTTAGGAAAGATTGGTAGGATTGACTGGGCTGATGGAGGCCCCATAAAACTATGCACTTGTTTGGAGCTAAAGCTGTGATGAACTCAAAACCACAAGGAAACCCGTTGGGTGTTGAAGAGCTGCTCCTGCAAGAGCCCACATTAGGGTTGGGGTGACCTCTGGGAAGCTTAGTAACGTGTGGGTAGATTCTTTTATTGTTTTCTCTGTAGTGGTTTTACCTTAAGAATAAAATAGGGTTGCATAGGGAGTGCTGCGTGGTACCATATAACTGTGGGCAGTCACACCGTTAATGGTGACGGAAGGTAAACGAAGCCAGCGTGCATGGGCAGCCTGTCTATTTAACCTGGAGATACCCGGTCAGAAGGGAGAGAGAGATGTGTTTCCACCTAAGAGAGCTGATGGCCAGGGGAGTTGGACACCTGAGAGTGGGTGCCCTTGCTGCACCAGAAGGAGGGGAAATACAGGTGGACATGCCATGAACAGTGACAAGCATATTAAATAGTCAGCACTGTAATGTGTGGAAAGCTGCTGTTTCCAAAGGCGTGGAACAATAATACATGCAGAAGGAAAACAGAAAAGAGTATGGAACAAGGAGTCAGAAATCTCAGTTAACTATTGCATGCAATGGAAGAATCTCTCTATTTTAACAGCATATAGAAGTGCTGAAATTTTAGTTAGGGCTTACTACAAGCACAGATACTTAGAAGCAGAACCAAGTATGACAGGAGTGAGTGGGAGGGAAAGAACTGGGCTATAATGGTTCCCAAGGGAAAGTGTGCAGACTAAGGGTACATCTACACTGCAATAAACAACCCACATAACCGAGTCTCAGAGCCTGGGTCAATTCACTTGGGCGCACAGAGCTTGGCGTGTAGGGCTAAAAATAACCATGTAGACGTTTGAGCTCAGTCTGGAACCCGGGTTCTGAGACCCACCCCTTGCGGGGTTTCATCCCAAACCCAAATATCTACACTTCTATTTTTAGCCCTGCAAGCCTGAGTCAGCTAATCTGGACCAACTGCAGCTGTGCCGCAGGTCTTTTACTGCAGTGTACATGTACCTTAAGAGCACTAAATACATATTTAGCTGGATAAACAATATGCCTTTCACAAATGCTTGACAGAGTATTTTACAAATGGTTAATCTAGCCCAGATTATATCTACACAGGATTAAATACTGCTTATTTAAGAGACTAAAAGAGACCACCTCTGGTCTCACAAACAAACAATATGCATTTTATGACCTTTCTTAAAAGTTAAGCATAGGAAATTAAGCACAAACTCCTATATTCTACATTAAGGCTGTGATAAAGCACAACAAAAGACAGGAAATTCAAAGCTACGGCTGACACCCCATCCTCAATAGGGCTGGGTTGCTTTGTGAATGAAAGGGAAAGCATCAGTCTTATCTTTGAATTTCCTGGGTTTTTTTTTTGTTTTGAGTCATATACCCATAATGTTATTGAAGCAAAGTTTCTCTGCAGCCTTTGGCAGAAATATGCCCATGCAGATCTCACTGGTGTATGTTACACGTCAAGCTACATGATACACAGTGGTTTCAGTCTGAAGCCTGTCCTGCAGTTGTACTCATTCTATGGGTACAGTACAGTTTTTGAAGACTGGTACTCGGTACAATTTTCCATGCACTGCGAGCACTCGTACCTTTGTGGCTCCCACTACAGAAACTCTCTCTCTCTCTCTCTCTCACACACACACACACACACACACACACACACACACACACTTACTGATAGTGAATTATAAAAAAAAAAAAATATTCCTGTTTGATTGTAGGAAATTGCATATTGTGAGAAAAATTAAACATTTCCCCGGTGTCCCTCTTAGGAAGCGCTCATTGGCTCATTTCTCAGATATTCCAGAAAGAGCTCACTCAGCATAGAGGAGAGGAAGGATGTTCTTGTGGTTAAGGCACAGGACTGGGAGTCTGGTGTTTGAGGTTCTGTTCTCATCTCTACCACGGACTTCCTGTGGGACCTGGAGCAAATCACTTTAGCCAACATTTTTAAGAGACTTCACTAATTTTGGATGCAACAATTTTTGGATAACTATCTTGAGAATCTGGACCTAAGTGCCTCAAGAGATACCTAAACTCCCTAAATACTTTTGAGGATCAGGGCCTTAGGGCTTGATTTTCAGAGACGGTAAAGAGCTGCAGGTCTTATTTACTTCCATGGCAGCTGCAATTGCTAAGCACTCTGGAAAAAATCAGACCCAAAGTGTCTCAAGTTGGTCAACCAAAATTACTGGATGCATTTGAAAATTTTGACCTGAATGTCTCTGTGTCACAGTTTCCTCGACTGTAAGTGGGAATAATAGATTTCCCTACCTCGCAGGGATTTGGAGAGAGGCTAGTGCATCAATGTTGGTAAAATGTACTGTATTTTCTTGATGAGAAGGTATAATCTAAGAGAAAAGTACTGTGTTATTAAGCGGATCTATTTCTCCCTTCCAAGTGTTTTGGCTAGGGCTGCCAACCCTCCAGAATTGGCCTGGAATCTCCCAGAATTGCCACTGATCTCACAATGACTATTGAAAGCAATGGAATAGCTTCAGCCAGAGTTGGCAACCCTAGTTTTGGTTTGGGTGAGATGCACCCCATGAGTTTGGGGTGCACATGTGATGTCAACACAAAAGAGACAAGGTGGGTGAGTTACCCCTCTAATATCCTGGGATCAACAAAGCTACAACAACACTGCAAACAACATATAAACACGAAGTAATTTTCAACCAAACCACCAGTTCTGCCTTGCTTTAGGGGAAAAACCTTGTGAAACTTGGTGGGGCATTGGGTGAAAACTGCAGAGCCATAAGGGTTTGCTTGAAACTTGCCTGGCCAAACAGTCGGTGAACTTTGGTAAACCTTGCCTGAGTTTCGGTTTTTGTTATGAATATTTTTCACAGTTCTAGTTCCAGTTTGGTGAAATTAAAGGGCCTGATTCTGATTTCACTTACACCCTAATACTTTGGGAGTAAGTTCACTGATTTAAATGAGAGCATTATCAGGCCCAAAAGACTGGATGTTAGATTTTTTAAAAAGAAATCAAAAGAACTCCTAAAATATAACCCTGAGTGGGCTGCATCTGTTCCCATAAAACTTAAAGTGTCACATTCCTGCACTGATAATACTTCATAATTATGAAGCACCAGATGCATAAATGGCATAAGTAAGACCTAAAAAGATTTTGGCTCAGATTATGTGGTTTAGAGTAAGAAAATTATAGTGCTGCTGTTTAACTTTTTTTTTTTTTTTACTCTGTTAGAAGAGTGCATACTAATGTTCCTAGATTTTTTTCAAACCATGATTCCCCACTGAGCGCCTTCAAAAATGCACCCCAGTCTCTGTGGTGCCAGTTTTTGCAGCACTTCAAAGGAGGTACAAGAGTCAGTACCTAGATTTATGGGGTGCTTCATGAATCTGAGGACTAGTTTATTCTTTCAGTCTGATGTAATCAATCTAGCCATCTATGATTGGAAGTGACCGAGCAAATTTACTTCAGCAAAAGGAATGGGGGGGGGGGGGGTGATGTGATTCACATGTTGAGAATCTCCACTATTCCCATACGAGACAGATGTATACGCACATGCATATCATTGACTAACCAGCCTGAAACTTTTATAAAATTTTCCATAAATATCCAGCATATCCATGGAACTCGTATTTATCAGTTACACAAATCACTGTGTTGTAAAGACCCACAGGTGCCCATGAAAAATGAGTATTTTAATGCATTAACCAGGCAATTGTGCTTCTAACCTGGCAGTAGTTATGCACACGTGCATATGCACTGATTTATACACATGTGCAGATACTTACTTTCCATATGCAATGAGTGCATTTGTATTTTTGTGGGTGCACTGTTACCATATTTAAAAATCTGATCCTCCCATACTTAAAAAAAAAGTGGGCTCCCACTACAAAATTTGGATTCAGAGTTCAAGCACTAAAATTCAGGGGTGCTTATTTCAGGGGGGTTGTTTCAGCTAGCTATAAACATAGGGACATTTGCAAAATTTGGTCCTTTCCTTAGATTTTGAACTTCTCCAAATTTCAGCAGTAGTGGGGGGAGGTGAGATCTAGAATTATATTTTGAACACATCGCTAAAAACATTCTTATAAGGTACTACAGCACTGGTCTGCAATAAAATGAATTATTTTAATATTATAGAATTCTATACAATTTATTTTCTAAAGGCTGTATTGTACCTCTTTTCCTGATCCATCCTAGTTAATCTAACTTGGAAAATTAATTGTAGTGGAATAAAAAGACTTATTTTACCAAAAAGGAAATTCTCTGTCAATCGCTGATGGGTCAACAAGCTTTTGTGGCAGCTCTGTTCAGATCTTGTTGACTGTAAGGCGAAATTTCCCTGTGAAAAGACTCTCTGCAAACAGCTTTGTTGATGCACAGTAATGTTTGAATGACAGATCCGACAGGAATAGCATGAGAAAGAAATTACTCACGTTCATAATCCATCAGCTCAGTTAAAATAGTAAATCGCTCTCCTCAAAGTAAAGTTAGACAGAAACTTAATTCTTTGGGAGCAAAATCACTTTGAATGGATTTGTGGGGGGAAAATACACAACCTTCTCAAATTCAGCAGCATGGATGGCTATATTTGTCTCTGTTAGGTCACATGTGAGAAAGAGAGTAGCAGAATGTTATAACCTTGGGGGTAGGTTCTCTTGATGGATGCATCTAATTCCCACCAACATGAATGGAAATTATATACAATGCATTGAGAAGAGGACATAGCTCATAAAAACAAGCCAATCTTAGAAATGTTTTCATTCTGAGACTTCAACTTAGGAGTCCTAATGTCCCTTATGTTATGCCTTAGGTCTAAAGGGAAAAGTTGATTCAAGCTACGCAATTTGAGTTACATGAATAGATCTGCTTACCGCGAGGTCCACACTACGCGACGTCGATGGGAGATGCTCTCCCATCTACTCCTCTTACTCTTCTCAATCAGGTGGAGTACAGGCATCAATGGGAGAGCCATCGGCAGTCGATTTAGCAGGTCTTCACTAAACCCGCTAAAATCGACCACTGATGCATCGATTGCCGCAGCGTCGATCCTCCAGTAAGTGTAGACAAGCCCATAGTGCCACGGTATACCAGATTTTTTGAGAGAGGTGTATGGGGACAGCCCCTTATCTACCCCAGATTGGTTGGTTAGCATGCCTCACTGCCTTATCTACCCCAGATTGGTTGGTTGGCATGCCTCACTGCCTTATCTACCCCAGATTGGTTGGTTGGCATGCCTCACTGATCATCTATTCCTTTTAATATGTTTACAAATGGATTCCTTGAGTAACCTCACTGTAGCCGAATCAGCAGCTTGTAGTCCATTCTTAAAAAAGAAAAAGAAAAAGTATGTGGGGAAAGGGGGCAAATGAGGCTGTTCACAAATTTCTCTTCACTGTAGGGAGTGTTACCAGGTTTAAAGTAAAAATTCATGGGTGAAATCCAGACCCTACTGAAGAAAATGGGTATTTTACCATAACTTCAGTGGGACCTGGATTTCACTCCATAACCAAACCAAAGGTCCCTGTCACTACCATTGTCTCTAGAACACGAATGCAAGGAAGTTACATTTGTACACTGTGTTGTAAATCAGCTTTCTTCTAGGGTACATTCTCACATAGATGCCTGTGGAATCCAGCATACATGACACTCACGTTTAAAGGCTAGCATCACTCTGACACTAACAAATATGCATATGTGCATACAAGAAAAAACACTTCTTACTGCCTGCAGTGGATTCTTTTAGTCACTGCACAATGTGCTTCAGTTGTCTGCACCAAAAGGCCTGGCATTACAGCACGAGGCAAGGATATTCTCAAAGAAAGAGACAGCTCAGTGTGAAGGAACTTGCCAGGCTAAAATGTTTAGTCTACCTGTCTGAAGGTGTGAGAGAGAAAGCAGGCTGTTCTAGCTTGGTTATGAAGTACAATACTGGATGTTTAGGCAGAATAACTTTGTAATTAAGCTCATACAGTTAACTGTATGGATAGAGTTGATTTTTAAAAAAAAACATATCTACCTGCGTGGAAATACTTAATGAAAAAGCAGTCTTTTATGATGGTCACTGTTTCCATAACCCACTGTCTCCAGCATGCCCCAAGCTTAAGATAATGGCCATCTCCTAGATACTCTTAAGACTACTTGAACAGTTCTTTCTCAATAGCCCAACAGTTCTTAAAGTCAGCAGGTGCGTTTTTCAGATGTCTTTTTTAAAAGAAAAATTCCAATCAGAAGTGCAAGGGAAAACCAACCAAAAGTCTGCAAAACAATTACTTCTGTAAAAGGAGGTGCTGTGAGGAGAAAGGAGGATGGGTGTAAGACTGAGAAACACACACTTGCTCAGGTGTATCAGGAAAACCTTTCTTGGAAGAACTCAGAATCAGACACGCCTTCCTCTGACTCATAATTTTTGTTCAAATCTCTTTTCCTTATAACAATTAAAAAATTTTAAAAGTAAAATGTGATTACATTTCATGAGTTTTTACATGGTATAGTTCAGCTAGAGACATGATATAGTACGGTACCAGCATATGGAAGGTACCTACTTTCTGTGGTCTCTTAGAAAAGATTAATAGGACTAGATCTTCAGCTGGTGTGAATCAGTGTAGCTCTACTGACTCCCATGGTGCTACGCCAAGTTACACTAGTTCAGGATCTGGACCAATACATCTATTTGAGGGTAACTGGATGGTTCCAGAGACTGGTCATTGCACATCTTAATCCTTCATTTGTAGGTCACTGATTCAAATCCAGCTGTGGTAAAGTAGCAATTGGTGGTGGAGTAACATTATATATTAATGATAAGGTAGACTGTAAAGAAATTAGAAGTGATAGAATGGATAAAACAGAGTCTGTTTGGGCCAAAATCACTTTGGGGGAGAAAACTACTAGAAGTTCCCCTGGGATAGTGCTTCCCCCAGGATCAATTTGGATATGGATAGAGACCTCTTTAACATTTTTAATTAAATAAATACTACTGGGAATTGTGTGATTATTGGAGACTATATTCTTAGATACAGATTGGAGGATAAGTGCTACTAATAATAGTAGGGCCCAGATTTTCCTGGAGATCATAGCTGACAGATTTCTTCAAACAGTTGCCAAACCAACAAGAGGTGATGCCATTTTAGATTTGGTATTGGTGAATAGTAAGGACTTCATGTAAGAATTAGTTGTAGGGGACAAGCTTGGTTTGAGTGACCATGAGCTAATTCAGTTTAAACTAAATGAAAGGATTAAAAAAAATAGATCTGCAACTAGGGTCCTTAATTTCAAAAGGGCAAACTATTAAAAAAAAAAAAAAAGGGAATTAGTTAGGGAAGTGGACTGGATTGAAGAACTCAATGTAATTCCAAGCCTCCTCCACATTCAGATCCTTAAGTCAAAGTTGCAGAAACTATCTGAAGCCTGAATCCCAAGCAAGAGGAAAAATATTGTGGGGAAGGGTTGCAGATCAAGCTGGGTGAGCAACCATCTCAAACAGATGATTAAGCAGAAAGCCTACAAGGAATGGAAGATGGGATAGATTAATAAAGAAAGCTACCTCTTGTAGGTCAGAAAGTGCAGGAGGAAAGTGAGAACTGCCAAAAGCCAAGCAGTGTTGGACCTTGCAAAGGAAATTAAAACCAACAGTAAAAGGTTCTATAGCCATATAAATAAAAAGAAAACAAGGAAAGAAGAAGTGGGACCACTAAACACTGAAGATGGAGTGGAGATTAAAGATAATCTGGGCATTGCCCAACACCTAAACAAATACTTTGCCTCAGGTTTTAATAAGGCTAATGAAGAGCTTAGGGGTAATGGCAGAGTGGCTAATGAGAATGAGGATATGGGAGTAGTAATTACCACATCCAAGGTAGAAGTCAAACTCAAACAGCTTCATGGGATTAATTCCGGGGGCCTGGTTAATCCCCATCCAAGAATATTAAAGGAACTGGCACATGAAATTGAAAGTCTAATAGCAAGGATTTTTAATGAACCTGTAAACTCGGGGGGGGGTCATACTCTATGACTGGAGAATTGCTAATATAGTTCCTATTTTTAAGAAAGGGAAAAAAGTGATCTGGGAATGCATTTAGGGACTAACAACAAGAACTGACAATGTGATGCAGCCATGAAAAAGACCAATGAAGTCCTAGGATGCATCAGTAGAGATAGAGAGAAGTGTTAGCACCATTATACAAGGCACTGGTGAGACATCTGGAATACTGTGTGCAATTCTGGTCTCCCATGTTTAAGAGAGATTAATTCAAACTGGAACAGTGCAGAGAATGGCTACTAGTATGATCCGAGGAATGGAAAACCTACCTTATGAGAGGAAACTCAAAGAGCTTGGCTTGTTTAGCCTAACCAAAAAAAGAAGGCTGATGGAAGATACGATTGCTCTCTACAAATACATCAGAGGTATAAATACTAGGGAGAGAGAAGAGTTATTTAAGTTAAGTGCCAATGTGGACAAAAGAATAAATGGATATAAACTGGCCCTCATTAAGTTTAGGCTTGAAATTAGATGAAGGTTTCTAACCATAAGAGGGGTGAAGCTCTGGAACAGCCTTCCAAGGGGAGCTGTGAGGAAAAAAACCTAACTGGCTTCAAGTCTGAGCTTGACAAGTTTATGGAGGTGATGGTATGACAGACTGCCTACAATGGCATGTAGCCAATCTGCAACTGCTAGCAGCAAATATCTCCAATGGCCAGCGATGAGACACTAGATGGGGAGGGCTTGCAGTTACTACAGAGAATTATTTCCCAGGTGTCTGGCTGGTGGGTCTTGCCAACATGATCAAGGTCTAACTGATCGCCATATGCGGAGTCAGGAAGGAATTTCCCCCTGGGTCAGATTAGCAAAGACCCGGGGAGGAGCGGGGGGTTCACCTTCATCTGCAACATGGGGCATGGGTCACTTGCTGGTTTAAACTAGTGTAAATGGTGGCTTCTCTGTAACTTGAAGTCTTTAAATCATGATTTGAGGACTTCAGTAACTCAGCCAGAGGTTATAGTTCTATTACAGGAGAGGCTGGGGGAGGTTCTGTGGCCTACAATGTGCAAGAAGTCAGACTAGATGATCATGATGGTCCTTTCTGGACTTAAAGTCTATGAGTCTATGAGAAACCGAGAACTTTTTCTAAGCTGTTTGGTGGCCTACGTGAAATTACTTGACTGTCTCCATAAAGTTCATAGTGGACTAATGATACGATCACAGAAACACCATCTCAACTGATAGCCATAGGGGAGGGAGGCATTAAATGGACACGAAAGCTGAAAAACCTGTTTAATGTCAGGGCAAATCACAATGTGGGGAAACATGCTCTGATATTACTGCCTATACTGTATGTGTACAGTAACAATAGGAGTTGACTCTCTGGAGCTGTCAATCTGGCACTTTTCACAAACACTACATTCACTTAGAACATCCATTTAACAGAATGTTTTTAAAAACAACGAATGTCTAAGCTTTCCAAATTCAACAACATGATAATTTAAACAAAAAGAAACTTTCCATGGGAAAGGATACATTTTTAAAATTCCATGGATGCAAAATTGTATAGCCCATACATGTATGAAATGTCCTTTCAAGGGGTTAGTCAGCAGAGTGACTTAACTCTTTGTTGCTTCTGGAGACACGAATCCAAATTCTGATTTAGGACACAAGTAAAACCAGTTTTTGGTGCTAAACAAATACCTGATGATTCACAGGATGTAAGGCCCGAAAGGATCATTGATCTAGTCTGACCTCCGGTATAACTCAGGATAGGAGTTCACCCAGCAGTTTCTGCATCAAGGCCAAAACTTCTGTTTGAGCCATTGTTTATGTTTTAAGAAGATAACCAGTCTTGATTTAAAGATTTCAAATGATGGAAAATCTATCAAGTCTCTAGATAGGTTGTTCTAACGGTTAATTACCTTCACTGTTTAAAAAAAAAAAAAAAAAAATTTGCATATTTCTATTCTGAATTCATCTAGCTACAGCTTCCAATCATTGGAACGGCTGCTTGTCCACTTCAGTGATTCTCTACACAATCCATATTGAGTGTCAGTCTAATGCTACTCTGCTACTGGCCCTGTGCCCAGTGCCCACCCCCAGCCTTTGCCCCCTCACCCCTGTCCGGGCCCAGCCCCCCCTCCAAGAGACACGGCACTGCTCCCAGACCCAGCTGGGGGGAGGGGCGTGGACAGCGGTAAGGGGGCTGGCTTTCAGCACCTCCACTATTTAAAGGGTTCCAGCGCCACTGGGGGTATGCACTGTTCCTTCCTAGTCCAAGTTATCTGTTCCTCCACTTAATGAGCACAAAATGCACAATTTTTTAAAATAAAGTTCACATTTTATGGGAAGGAAGACAGTTATCTTGGGGGGTACGGTCCATGCCAGACTACAGCTGTGGGGGGATGGGGAGGGAAATGTAAATGCCAGTTTCTTCTACCTTGATGCATGTGGTGAGTGGTAATAGTAGAGATGTATCAACATTAGCTTTGAAGGTTAAGATACTTTATAATGATTGCAAATGAACAATCGTCTGCTTATAGCATTCACCCCCAACCTTCACCAACCAGGACAGAGACCAGGGTTTCCAATTTGACACCACTGGTAAGCACATGTGACAAAACACACTGCACTTCACACGTACAAAAATAGCAAACTTAGAGGAAGTACAACTCAGCTTGCACAATACAATATCCATCAAAACAGCCATGATAGAAAAGAGCTAGACCATAAAACAGTCAAGTAACACAAGACGGGGCCACCTTGCACCATCACTGCTCCCTGATGGCTCATAACACATGGAAGCTCTTAACTGGGGAAACAGATTTGTCCTGTGTCTTGTTTAACTTGGCACACTATAGGAGAGGAGAAACAATGCAAGACTGACTGGGCTTGCTGATGGCCTTGAGGCTCTCATCCAGAAATTCTGTTGAAGAATTACTTTGCTCAAGACCCTCTTTGAACCCAAACTGACACACATGGAGGGGCCATCCAGCCACATACATCACCCCATTTCCTTGGGGAAGTAGGAGAATGTCACTGCCATGGCACCATCCTTCCCTCCCTTGGCCAACAGGGACGCCTCCCATCAGAGATCCACACTGATGGAGTTCCTTAGGGTTGAAGGGGTGGAGGAGGAAGGAGTTGCTGCAGGGCAGGCGCTGTGCTCCATAGCACTGTCCCCTGCAGAGCTTTGGATTTCCTTGTGGAAATATGAAGAGGAGGGAATTTCTGTTGGCTTGGGCTGTGAACCAACCAATGGGAGGTAAACAAGACAGTGGAGTAGCAGCCACCTCTGCATGACAGCTCTTCTCCATCCTCATGTATTACGGTATTCCTGATCAATGCGGTTGATGAAGCTGTGGCCTCCAAAATCCACAGTCCACCGTATCCCTCCCATAGAGGGGATGGTTCAAGAAAAATCCACAAGGTAAATCTCAAAGATTTCCTTCTCTGATCATGGACCCATCCTATGGGGTTTTCAGCAGGCAGCGGGGTGTCTGGCATCAAGACACCTACAGCCATGCTGCAAGATAGTTTATCTTTAAGATTTCCGTGGAGCCAAGTTGGGAATAAGGGCTTTTATAATATGTTCCCAGAGAAAAAGGGGGCCAATTTCAATGTAATCACTGAAAACAAAGAAGAAACATGTTCTTGAATTTTGTATATTTTTATAATGCTGCACATTTTGGGCCAATTAAAAAAGAAGTCGCCCTGTAGTTGTGTAATGCCTTACTCAAAACAACAGAGAAGTGCTACTCTGGGCTAATTACTAACTCCAGAATGAATGGAAGCAAAATTACCGTACTTTGAACCTGTCAACATCAGCCTTAAAATTGCAAACTTGGAGCAATTTCTGTCCACCCAAGGAATATTATAAGAGACTGGGCAATTTGAGAAAAAACAAAGTGAAAAAGTACTAACTATACCATATCATATTTCCCTCTCCATACATCTATTTTTTTAAAACGCAAATAAAATACATAGACATACCAACAAGCATTTCAAGATCTAAGGGGGGGAAAGTGCTAAGCATTATTATTATGATGGCTTCAGATGTACTCCAAACCCAAAACTCACAAACAAATACTGTGGAAGTTGGTGGATAGAGATTTCTCTTTCACAGGCATAAAAAAAAATATAAGGGCCAGTCTTGCTAGGCATTAAGTGATTTCAGCTCCTGCTGAAGTCCATGAGTATGACTACATGGCAGCTGGGAAAGAGCCTCCAACCCCTGGTAGATATATTTCAGTTGTGAGGTTTGCGCTAGTGCACTAAAAATAGCAGCCTGACCACTGCCACATCAGGTGAGGCTCAAGCTAGTCACCTGAGTTCAAGTTCACCCTACTCCGGGGTTCTGAGCTCAGGTGGCTTGCCTGAGCCTCTCCCAGTGCGGCAACATCTGTACAGCTAATATTTAGCACGCTAGCGCAAGCCCCACTAGCACAAGTCTATCTACCTGGGCTGGGCAGCTCACTCCCAGCTGCAGTATAGACAGGCCCTAAGAGGAATGAAAGGCATTATATTAATGTAAAATACTATTAAAGTATTTTGCTTCGCACAGCTCCCTTTCTGCCTATTCCCCTTTCTCCCCTTGGTTCTGCCCAAGTTAAAAGCCTTAATCATACCTTTGATCATGTCCCAGCATTCTGGAATTCTGGAAATTCCCTCTTCCCATAGCCTCCTGAAATCATTACTCTCTAGGCTCCAGGGAGTCCCAAACGCTGCAGCCAAATTACTTTCTTGTTCTGGGAAAGAGGACCATATCATTTTGGCTCTTGTAAGATATGATATCACAAAGGTCTGCTCAAGGGAATTAGAGCCTCATAACTCACAGTTGCCAGTTATTAATTCTGTGGGGCAGATCCTCAGTTGATATAAATCAGTGTAGCTTCATTGCCTTCAATAGAGTTATGCTGATTTATGCCAGATGAGGACCTGGCCCTAGATGTACTTTGCTTGCACAAAGGCTAGTTTTCCAAGGTATCTATTAATGTGCCCTATGCACGTAAGAGCCATACTGTGTCTTTACTTGGCAAGTTGCTTTGAAAAATGACACCTTCCTACTTAACAGACCTGGTCTCTGGGTGTATTCTGTCAAATTCACTCGCTTTTCTAACAAAAATAAATATATCTTCCTTTTTACTCCTTGGAAGAGGCAATACAGTCATGGGAGAGTGAGATGGATTTTATTTTGGCACCTGCATCAACAGAATTTTTAATTCAGTTCAATTGCAGAGCCAAATTATGCCTTCAGTTACAACAGAACAATGCCTCAGTGGGGTTGTACAGGTGTAATAGGGCAGAAATTATCTTTCAGAACCTCTATCTCTGGTGACAATGCATAAGCTAGAAAGAGCACAGCTTGACTTACAAATTACAGGTTGAACTTGTGGCAGTGGCTGTTATATATATATATATATATATAAAATAAATAAGCATATCTATACACACACACACACACACACACACACACACAGAGCACAAATTTGATCTGGAATTTGCTGAGAGTCAATAAAACAGTTATACTACAATGTCATGTTTACAGTTACTTTTCAAATTAGGATCACACTTTAACTTCTCAATGTCTCAGTTTCCCCCTCTTTAAAAAAAATCAGGATATTGGTGCTTAACTACTTTTATAAAAACATTTTGAAATGTACAGAGGAAAAGCATTCTAGAAGTGCAAAGCATATATTAATAGAACATAGTGCTCTGGTGCTTTAAAATATTTCTCTTCACTACAGCAATACAAATAATAAATTATACTAGTATATTAGGGTCACACAATGCAAAGGCTCTGAAAGGACTGATACGTTGTATTATTTGATGTCAGTGTACACTTAGAATATCTGTTTGGGGGCAGGGACCATCCCTTACTATGTGGTTGTACAATGCCTAGAATAATGGGGCGCCACTCTCAGTTGGGGTCTCAAGCTGTTGCTGTAACACAGAGTAATAATAAAAAAATAATAATCTTGGAGCCATTATGATCACACACAATATCCATGTTAAAAATCAATTGAACGCCAGATATTATCATGTAAGTCCTAACAAAAAATGTGTGCAGATACCCCCCACCCCATCCCAGCTAATATAAGTATTTACATGACTTTACAAACATGATGGGCCTGATTCACCACCAGCTGGTACCTTATGTAGTCATTTGCACCTGTGAAAAGTGAGCATTCTACTCTCAATCATGCTCATAATGTAACACACAGTGCAGTAAAGGTAGATGAGAGCTGCTGGGTGTGTTGTCTCAAGGATGTGGTGCTTCTGGGAAGGGCAAAAGAGAGAGTCCTTTGATAAAAGCGGAATGTCTGCGGGGGAGATAGCGTTCTAATACCTATAGTTTCAAGTTAGCTTGTGAGTTAAATGCAAAATATTAACCCTTGGTGTGGAAGGTTTAAAATAAAAAATGCTTTAAATACCAGGAGTCAGATGCTCCTGTGAGTTACAGAGGTGCATCTACCCTTGCACTCAACCCATCCGGCTGCAGCTGTGGAGGACTGAGCCCAATTCTCCTCTCACACACACCAGTATCACATTAGAATGACTCCATTATTTCAATGGAGTTGCTCTTGACCTACTCTCAGTCAAGTGTGTGAAGAACTGGACTCATGAACACTGGGGACTAGTTCTAAATAACTATGGTTTATTATATACAATATAACAGTTTATTTTTATTATGATATGAAACAGACTAGAAACTCCATTCATTCTTAATGATGCCACTCATCCAAAAAAGAGAAGAGGAACGAATGAAAGAAGACCATTCTAATCAAAGTAACTTAGCCTTTCCTGCTGGCATCCATCCCTAACTGCCAGCTGTTTGGGCAAAAGAATTTTCCTCAACAATCATTCCAGGGGCGAAATTGGCTCTAATATCAATATAAAGGGAGGAGCTGGGATGTTACAGAAAACTCAGATAAAATTATAACAACAAACTGCAATTACAAGGAGACAAAGATGAAGGAACGGGGATCGTTAAAAAACACACAGACAGAAGTAAAAAAAAAATAAAAAAATCCCTAGCAATTAGTCTTTTTCCTTCAAATGCCACCGTTGCTTGCAATTTAGGACTGTAGCTAAACTTTGTTGTACTGTAACCAAAGTAATATTAGGCCTGACTCAGGAAAGCATCTGAACTGAGACTTCACTTTAAACCCATGCTTAACTTTAAGGATTGCTAAATCCTACCGAAGTTAATAGGATTTAAGCACAATTAAAAACTATCACAAATAGAGATGGAATTAAGCGCACACACAATGGCCCCTAATTAGAAAAAAATGTTTCATTGTTCTACTATGTTTGAAATAGTCTGTTTTTCTGTATCTAGCTTTTTGTCAGACCTAAATTTCATGTATTACTTACAGTTGCACAATTTCAGACAGTGGGTGATAAGAGGGTGCTACATTTAACTGATATCAGTTCTGTTGTCCTGTCTATGTACCGGAAAATACACCCAAGAAAAATACTCATTGAAAATTTTGTTTTCGCCACTTAGAGCCCACTCATGCAAACATTTAGTATGGAGTGTCTCATTCACTACAACAAATAGTCCCTTTGCACTCTGACATAGCTGCAACACCCATCTCACCTAAGCAGGAACTTCAACCAGACTATTCACATAACAAACAAAATGCTCAGAAGTAAATTGTTTGCAGGATTGGGCCCTTAATTTCTTAAAGTAACTCTTAATCCCATTGACCTGGTAATGAAGCTGAAAGTCAAAAGGGACTAGCTGAATAACCTATAGATAAAAACATTATTTCTAATTTATTTTGGACTATTTTCATCCTCTAGGATTAGGCTTGTTCAAGTAAACACCATCCACTTTTAATTTTTATTCTTGCTTACAAGAACTTGTCAATTCTCCTTCTGCTGTCTAGTAGAATTTACACTATACCCCTGACCAGATTTGAGGCCTAAAACTTATTAAGCAACCTAGATGAAAGCCAAGGGCACTGACTCTTCCAAGGCAGGGCTTAAACAGATTTTCTATTTCACCACAGAGGGACTGATTCTCCACTGCTTTGCATTAAAAATGCCATGTTGTCATTTACAGCTGTACAAATCAAGCCAGATACGCAGCTGCATCCCACCTGATCTGCACTGCTATAGAGGCGCAAAGCTGCTGACACCATGGGATCTGCTCAGTTGAGGATTCCCCTAGTGTGGAGGAACCCCTGGGTGGTGAGAGCTAACACAGAGCTGGCTATGCTGCCTTTATGGTCCTGGCCCTCTCTGTAGGAGTTGTTCCTGGGAAAAGGTAATATTCTCAACATGCGTCTCCATTCCAGTGATCTGCAGTTGCCAGAATGGCCCCCAAAATGGGGATAACTGAAGTGTAACCTAAAGAATACCCTAAATTATGCTAGATGCCAAGAAGAGCTCCAGATGGGCCCAAGAGTTGCAAAGCTTTTGACCAGGGCCAGCTCCAGGCACCAGCTTAGCAAGCAGGTGCTTGGGGCGGCCACTCCGGAGAGGGGTGGCACGTCCAGGTATTCGGCGGCAATTCGGCCGGGGGTCCCTCACTCCCGCTCGAAGTGAAGGACCTCCTGCCGAAGTGCCGCAGATCGCGATCGCGGCTTTTGGGGGGGGGGGGCTGCTTGGGGCGGCAAAAACCCTGGAGCCGGCCCTGCTTTTGACTCCACAGACTCCGCTGAGTTGAGAGTGCCTTGGCTACAGATCAGAATCAAGCCCATTTTACACCCACTTTGCATAGGTGCAAATGGCTACACTAGGTGCAAGGCAGTGAAGAATCAGGCAGGAGTTAGTTCTGCTCATTTACACCAGTGTCAGTTGATCATAACACCACAGTCGTCAATGGAATTGGAGTGGTGTAAAACAATTAGAATAGGCTAGTAGAATTTGACTAGAAGCTCAAGAAAAATTTTGCTACTGGCTTTAATAGGAGCAGGATTGTTTTTATAATATTTGAGTGTACTATACACAGGTTTCCCTACAATACAAAAAAAAAATAGGTTTCATTAATATGTTCTAGAGCCTAATCCTCTAGACACTTACAGATGTAACTTTACACATGTGAGTAGTCCTGGTGAGATCTCACGGGGATAAGTGTTTGTGGGATTAGATCCCCAGTTTGCAAGTTTTTCAGACCAGGGAACCTTGTTTTCACATAAGTTTGCAAGGCACTTTGCTCTCTCTTTGCACAATATACATAGATATATTAATAGTAGTAATATGAGCCATGGCTTTAAAAATAACCAGGGATGTACAGTGCAATTAAGAATTCCCAACACAGGGATGTGAAGTGTAATGAAAAACCAAACAAGCCAGGAATTAACTTTTAGGAATGCTTTGACTACTGAAAGAATGCCTGAAGTTTCAGAGAGTTTAAGGCCAAAAAGGTCCATCAGTTCATCTGGTCTGATCTCTTGTACATCACAGACCATTAAATTTCACTCAGATACCCCTATATTAAGACCAAAGCACTTCAGTCCTCAGAAGACTAAACTGTGTGTGCACATGCAGAGTACAGGAGAGACCAAGGTGCCACCAATGCCCAAGGCCCCTGCAATGGCAGGAAATTAATTAAATGAGAGTTCTCGGTGCGACTGCTCGCAACCAGTGCTTAATTCTCAGTTAAATGCAGTGACTGTACAAAAAAAAAAAAAAAAACCAATAACTTTTAAGACACTGCTGCAAGATCAGTTTACATAGAGCTAGACCCATGGCAAGGCCCAGGTGTGGGACAGGGAGCAAATCAGGGATACACACACAGAGACAAATAATACTCTGGGGACCTTAATAGGATCTAAGATTAAGTCATTTAGTTTGAGTGCCACTTTCTGAATCCCCTTTACCTGCATCCCAAGTGTCAGGTTCCTAGAACAACAATGCCGCCTCGGGCTCAGAGGAGCGCTTTTCATCCCCAGAGGGCAGCACACAGGTGAGCGGGTTAATCCTAATTAAAACTAACAACTGCCACACACAGTCCGAGAAGCAAGATGGGGGGGGGGGGCGCTTTGCTCCTGCGAAGAGGGCCCCCAGCCCCCTTTGCTGAGGCAGAGCGGAGGGGCACCAGCACCCGGATCTCACCATGGGGCCAGGTGCGGAGGCTGCTGCAGCTGCACGCCGGGGCAGCTGCGCCCTGCCCGCTAACCCCAGGACAGGCAGTAGCCAACTTCCGAACTACGCTTTCCACGGGGCCCGGGCTAGGCTCGCCTCAGAGCAACCCCCCGCGCGCTTCCTGCCAGCTCCTCGGTTGAGCCCCGACCCGCCCAGCCTCTCCAGCGAGCCCCTTTCCAGCGGGCACCCGAACTTCGCAGCCCCAGCCGGCGCCCGTGGGCTCGCAGCGCCGCTCCCCTGCTGCCTGCAGCTGTCAAGCGAACGACATCGCCCCTTGCACAGCCGCCTGGAGGGGGGGGGACCCCTCTGCCGCCGCCCCGACAAAGAAGGGGAAGGGGGGACGAGACCGCGACTTACCTGAGCCCCGCGCCTGAGGGGGGATGGTGCTGCCTACGAGCGCCCAACACGAGCAAGCGTGCAGCAGCCACAGGCTCCGGAGGCGATCCCGGCTCATGGTCTAGCCCGCTCCGCATAGGAAGCCGAAGCAAGAAGTCGGGCTCCTCTGCTGACCGGGGGGGTGAGGGCTGCACCCCGGGCCGGCCGGGGAGAGAGGCGAGGCCGCGGCGGCAGCTGTGCCTGGGCTGGCTGCTCCGGGACTCCGCGCGGCCGGGCTGACTCACTCCGCTTCGCTTCAGCGCCGCGAGGGAAACAGGAAATCTTAAAACTTCGCAAACAGCTGGGCAGGACTTGCTCGCTCCGACACGAGTTCCTTCGCCCCCTCGCTCCCCGCCCTGCCCCCTTTCTTAGCCGCCTGTCACTCAGCTGCCCTGGGCCAGCCCCTCGCAGGTCTCTGAGCCACCGCAAACACCCACCAGCCAGCCGCAGTGCCTCGCCTGCATGGCTGTGTGCAGAACAGTCGTTGCCCTGCCTAGGAAGCAAAGCGGGGAGAGTCTGGGTCGGCCCAGAACAGTTTGGCACATGAGGCGGGGAGCTCAAATGATGCCCCCCCCCGCTTGGGCCAAAACTTTGAAAGTTCTCAATTCTGCCTTCTTCCTGGTCTACTCCTCTCATGGTACTGCTCTGCTACCTACCCCAATAAAGGAGAACTAACAACTTAAAATGGCTTCTTCAAAAATTTTAAGTAACACTTAACTTTCAAACTCCTGAACAGCAAATGTAACTTTTCTTGTCTGCATAGTAAACACTGGCATTTTTATCTGTTTGAATAATCAAAGTGGTGCTTTCCGTGCCTTCTTGGTTGCAAAGATTTGAACTGCTTCCTGAAGGACCACAGTCTGGGCCAGCTCATGTTCTATTAGGGTGACCAGACGTCCCAATTTTATCGGGACTGTCCCGATATTTGCTTGTTTGTCCCGCGTCCTGACCAATGTTAGGTCGGGACACTGGACAAACAAGCAAAGGCTCCGGAGCCCGGAAGGGCTCCCTCCCCCATTGGCTCCCTCCCCAAATCCCCGCCTCTTCCCCAAGCACGCCATTCCTCCTCCCTCCACAAGCGCTGGAGGGAGGCCCTGGAGAGGCAGGGGGAGCGCGAGGCCGGGGTGAGTGAGAGTCCGGCCTGGCCCCGAGCGCAGGCAGGACTCAGTCGGGCGGTACCTGGAGGGAGAGTAGGGGGGCGGCCCGTGGGGCAGGCGGCGGCTGTTCTCCCCACCTGGGCAGCGGGACTCGGGAGCAGCCGCTGCTGCAGCTCCCACTGCCGCGGGGGGGAGGAAACGACCATGGCGCTCGGTGGCTACGGCTCTTGCACCCGGGCCCGAACCCCCCGAGCCCGGGCCTGTTGCGGGGACCCAGCAGCGCGCACGCTGCGCCCAGCCCCTGGCCAGTCGCGTCTGGGCTGGCTACCCAGCTGGTGCAATCCCGCGGCGGCCCCGGGGCGGAGGCATCGCCAGCCCGGCCCCGGGGCGGAGGCATCGCCAGCCCAGCCCCGTTCGTTCCCCTGCGGGACCCGAGCGGGACGGGGGGGCTGGGGCCTGCTGCCCCCACTCCGGGGCCGCCCGCGGGATTGCACCAGCTGGGCAGCAGCCCAGACACGACTGGCCAGGGGCTGGGTGCAGCGTGCGCGCTGCTGGGTCCCCGCAGCAGGCCCAGGCTCGGGGGGTTCGCGGGCGCCAGAGCCGCAGCTGCCGAGCTTGGCCAGCGGCTGCTTCCTCCCCCCGCGGCAGTGGGAGCTGCAGCAGCGGCTGCTCCCGAGTCCCGCTGCCCAGGTGGGGAGAACAGCCGCCGCCTGCCCCGCGGGCCGCCCCCCTACTCTTCCTCCAGGTACCGCCCGACTGAGTCCTGCCTGCGCTCGGGGCCAGGCCGGACTCTCGCTCACCCCGGCCCCGCGCTCCCCCTGTCTCTCCAGGGCCTCCCTCCAGCGCTTGCGGAGGGAGGAGGAAGGGGGGGGTTGTTTTTTTTGCTCTGCCGCCTTTTTTTTTTTTTTTTGCTCCGCCCCCCCCCCCCCCCCGCATCCCGATATTTGACCTGAGTGATCTGGTCACCCTATGTTCTATTGAGATGGTTGCAAGGTTGGAGAAGCTGCGTTTTCTACTGGCAACTGTTACAGGAAGTGTTAGAAGTATGCGCAGAGCAACAAAAGCATTTGGAAAGAGGGTGGTCATCTTATTTGTGCACATATATTCCAGAACTGCCTTTGGAGTTGATCCTGCTGAAATGTACCTTGAAAGGGCTTTCAGTTCATCACCTAAATCACTCGCATCAATATCGCGCATGTCATCATGTGTCAACGCTGTCTCTAGTGCCCTGCATTGCTGGTGTAGGTCTTCTTCAGGTGTAGTGAGGAGTTTTGGAATATCATACAACATCCCAAATATACTGCTGTGTTCCTTGAGCTTCATGAAATGTTCTTCAACTGACTGTATTGCACAATCTAGCACCTGGTTAAAGAATTCAACTTTAAATTGTTGTTTGGGGTCTCTTATGGGATTATCCCATGCCTCGTAATCAAAATGTCGTCTTCTTTGGTGATTCTTGTATTCTTGAATGGGTGGGAAAATAGCTTCAGAGTTGAAGTTCCTCTGCCAACTTCTGTGCACTCTTCAGAACGTTTTGAAATCCCTCATCTGACCGGTAAGACTGTAGCTATGACTTTATTTTGTCCAGTTGTTCCATTGCTCCAGATATATCAAGGTCAACACCTTGGAGTCTCTTGCTTACAACATTTATTTCAAACAGTATGTCATGCCACAACACTAAGCCCCACAGAAATTATGTATGTTTCTGGTGATTCCATTTCCCTCTGCCACTGTTCTCCCATGAACAGTTCCTGTCATAGCATTATCCTCCATAATGGCAACTATGGCATCATCTATCTTCCCAGTTTGGTGTTTGATAGGCTTTATCGCCTCCACTTGACTTTCCCATCATGTGGCACTCAGTGGTTTCACTGTCAGAGAGGATGTTTCCAGAGGTTGCTTCAAAATTTGCCATCAATGAGTTGATGCAGAGAAAAATACATAGATGCTTTCAATTACATTAAAAAAATTCAGCAGCCTCACTAGAAGCTGATGCTGCATCACTGACCACCAAGTTCAATGAATGAGAACTGCATGGGACAAAAAAAGCTTAAGGGTTTAACTCTCGGATCCGTGTCTGCACTCCTCTGTTCTTTCCTCTCACGTTGGCTGTTGGCACCATTATCGTAGCCCTGACCTCTCATGTCAGCTATCGCAATTCCCGTTTCTTCCAGCTTTTTAAGAAGCACATTTGTCATACCAGCTCCTGTAGTATCATCAATGTCAATAAATTCTAGAAAATGCTGACAGTCACCATTTTCACTAGGTTCTGTTGTTACAAAATGCACCATTAAAGTCATTTGTTCCATATGGCTGATGTCAGGTGTGCAGTCCAGAATAACAGA
The DNA here is from genome assembly GCF_028017835.1 of Emys orbicularis. Lineage (NCBI taxonomy): Eukaryota > Metazoa > Chordata > Testudines > Emydidae > Emys > Emys orbicularis. Next base: position 221,291,814 of record NC_088684.1, read on the forward strand.
GTAACATCTTGCTGACCTCAGATCTGCCACAATCTTCTGTTTGACTTTTGTTGACAGTATCTGTATGATCTCATTTTGAAATGTTTTTCCAAGGTAGTGGTGTGTGTACATTTCTTGGAAGGTGACTCTTCTTAGATGCTCTTGGAGTACAGAATCAAATTCAGCCATCAGCTCCACAATTTTAAGGAAGTTTCCATTGGCACATACAGCTGATCTGAAGTGCCACGCAGTGCTAGGTTTTGGGTAGCAAGCATTCTCACAATGGCAATGAGCCTTTTCAGAACATTTTGCCAGTGAAGAGACTCTGATGTAATTTTCTCTTGATGCTGATCATCTATGGTGGCCTTTAACCTTAGTCTAATCTCAAGCTCTTTCCACCTGTGGAATGCTCTCTGCTGATTTGCTGCGTTCTCATGGCATGCCAGATTTCTAGCCAGATTTTTCCAGTCCTTTGTTCCTGTAGAACCCAATGTGGCCGGAACATTAGACTGGCAACAGAAACAGTATGCAGCATTCTGGGTTTTTGAGTACATAAGCCATGGCCTCTCCACTGTGTCACCATTGGGGATTTAACGCCAGTAATGTGTTGGATGGAAACTTCTATTTTCATTGTCTTTGGGGAACATGAAATTTTTCACTTGCTGTGGCCCATGCAGTATAAGGAAGTCCCTCAGGCTACTGCTCAAGTGGGTCCACTGTCCTGGATCATCTAGACTTAAGGAACTAAACTCAGCAGCAGCTGTTTCTTGCACCTCTACCACACTCTTCTCTGATCTACACTTTTCTTCAGGAATGTGCATGGTTACATACATTTGAGATGGAGATATGGATGCTAATGAAGCTGCCAGGTCACCTGCACTCTGACTAACTGGGAGATCAGGCATCTCCTCACCACTCACATCCTCACTGGGGCTGGAAGGCTCACCGTGAACATTTGTGTCTATGTATCTCAGGAGAGCTCCTCCCTGCTTAGATAGAAAAGCTTCCTTTGCTTGCTTTCTTTTTCTGAATGCTGCCCCAGAGGGGCGTTTTCTTCTTTCACTCATGACTGCTGTTCTGTGCCAGCTGTAGTGGCTCTCAACGCTCATTTGAAGGGGACAAATAAGCAGGCTGGTAGTAGGGCCTGAGTGAGGGAACATATCAGTGTCTTAAGGGCCTAACTGGCTCCTACTACTTCAGTTGACTGCCTGCAGGGCCGGCTCCAGGGTTTTGGCTGCCCCAAGCAGCCAAAAAAAAAAAAAAAGCCGCAATCGTGATCTGCGGCGGCAATTCGGCGGGAGGTCCTTCGCTCCGAGCGGGAGTGAGGGACCGTCCGCCGAACTGCCGCCGAATACCTGGACGTGCCGCCCCTTTCCGGAGCGGCCGCCCCAAGCACCTGCTTGCCAGGCTGGTGCCTGGAGCTGGCCCTGACTGCCTGTTCTCCTCAAGTGGATTCAGGGAAGCAGCAGGAAAAAGGAAGCTCCCTGAGAAGCTGGTGTTAATCAGTCTAGGCTCCTGGGGGTGCTAGAGAGGTACATAAGAGGCTCCTCCTCCTCTCTCTCCTTGCAGCTCCTGCTTTCTGTTATTCCCTCTCACCTTTTCTCCTGCCTGCCTGTTATGTCTCTTGTGCCCTCCTTCCTCCAGCACAACACTCCACCATCTCTGTGCATCTAAAGCAGAGAGCATACATATGCACCAGCAGCAGACACAATTTTCTACACTCTGGGTCCTAGTGGTGCCCCTCCCCCCGACCCCCAGTCTGGCACCTGAGGCGGCCGCCTCAGTTCATAGATTCATAGACTCTAGGACTGGAAGGGACCTCGAGAGGTCATCGAGTCCAGTCCCCTGCCCTCATGGCAGGACCAAATACTGTCTAGACCATCCCTGATAGACATTTATCTAACCTACTCTTAAATATCTCCAGAGATGGAGATTCCACAACCTCCCTAGGCAATTTATTCCAGTGTTTAACCACCCTGACAGTTAGGAACTTTTTCCTAATGTCCAACCTAAACCTCCCTTGCTGCAGTTTAAGCCCATTACTTCTTGTTCTATCCTTAGAGGCTAAGATGAACAAGTTTTCTCCCACCTCCTTATGACACCCTTTTAGATACCTGAAGACTGCTATCATGTCCCCTCTCAGTCTTCTCTTTTCCAAACTAAACAAACCCAATTCTTTCAGCCTTCCTTCATAGGTCATGTTCTCTAGACCTTTAATCATTCTTGTTGCTCTTCTCTGGACCCTCTCCAATTTCTCCACATCTTTCTTGAAATGCAGTGCCCAGAACTGGACACAATACTCCAGTTGAGGCCTAACCAGCGCAGAGTAAGAATAACTTCTCGTGTCTTGCTCACAACACACCTGTTAATGCATCCCAGAATCACGTTTGCTTTTTTTGCAACAGCATCACACTGTTGACTCATATTTAGCTTGTGGTCCACTATAACCTCTAGATCCCTTTCTGCCATACTCTTTCCTAGACAGTCTCTTCCCATTCTGTATGTATGAAACTGATTGTTCCTTCCTAAGTGAAGTACTTTGCATTTGTCTTTATTAAACTTCATCCTGTTTACCTCAGACCATTTCTCCAATTTGTCCAGATCATTTTGAATTTTGACCCTATCCTCCTATCGCCTCATGGTAAGGCCAGCCCTGGGGAGAGTTTCCCCCCAGCCATATGATCAAGGCTTGCAATAGAAGCCTATTATTGGGAGCGCCTATAGGCAGCTGCTAGTTTGGGGTCCCTTATGCTGGGCGCTGTACAAACAGTAAATGGGCCCAGCCCTGACGAGCTTAAAAGCTAGGATCCAGATCCTGCAATGTGTTCCAGGTGGGCAGACTGCTCCCCTGCACATAGGCCTGCTTGTTGATTCCACTAGGTCTCCCCTGGTGGCATTTCACCTGTGTCATGTATTTCACATTGCTGAGTCAGGGCCTGAAAGAGAAGACATAGCAGGCAGGTGACATAAACAAGGGGACAGGAAAGTTGAAGTGACATAACAGGAAATGTTAGTACAGACTAGCTTGTGCTCAATTTTTAAAAGTAAGACAGTGGGTAGCAGCAATCACAGTCATAACAGTTTGTCACCTGCCTCTCATGCATTTTGTTCCAGAATTGAAAATAGGCTGCATGTTTTGCAGAAAAAATTGTCAAAAGGAAATGAATGGAAATTTGCCTGCACAAGAGGTCACATTGCTAGTGAAATTAAAGCATTTTTTTAAAAAGCAAAGCTGGGGTTTGCAATGAAAACAAGGAGAAATTCACATTGTTGTATCTTTTCGATGCAAAAATCTACATGCACAGGTGCAAAATCACCTGAAAGAAAATTGTGAACATTTTCACAAATATGTTCATGAAAATTTTTTCAAAATGTGGCACTACCCTAAAACATACACACACTAAAATATGATTGATGAAGCAGTGACTACCAGCTGCAATGTATGTGTTGGGTGGGTAGCTTTAAGATGTGTTGATGTGCTTATATGTGTGCACTCGCACACATACTGTTCTTTAACAGTCTCAGGAACCAACTACATCAGTAAGGGGACATGACTTTGAGATGTTTTACATCCATTGTGGATATAGAAGGTGGGTAAAACTCATCAGCTTCCTTCCTTCACCAAGCCCAAGTAACCAGGCTTTTTTGCAGGAACCAGTGTGAGCAGAACATAACATTCTAGGGATGGAATCGATGCAATGGAATGATTCTGCACTGCCTATATAGCAACTGCAAACCATGAGGTCTACTGGAAGTTTGCACTGAATAGGCACTGCAGGTCACTAAAAATGCTGCCATGGGATATGGAGTAACTTTTTTTAGTATATTCAGTTTTAGTACATGGGCTGTTGACATTACAGTAGATCCTCAGAGTTACAAATACCTCGGGAATGGAGGTATTCGTAACTCTGAACGAAACATTATGGTTGTTCTTTCAAAAGTTTACGACTGAACATTGACTTAATACAGCTTTGAAACTTTACTATGCAGAAAAAAATATTTTTTTAGTAGCTTACGTTTAACGCAGTACTGTACTGGCTTTTATTTAATTTATTAGTTTATTTATTTTGGTTTCTGCTGCTGCCTGATTGTGTACTTCCAGTTCCAAATGAGGTGTGTGGTTCCCTGGTGAGTTTGTAACTCTGGTGTTCATAACTCTGAGGTCCTACTGTACTCTCCTCTCACATATACAGCTGTGTGGACTGGAAAATAAACAGCTGCACATAGAGATAATTTGAGAGTCTTTGTTGTGATTTTGGTGATTCAGCTGAGTCTTGATTACAGCATTTGATATGGATGCAGAGCCAGGTATTTCAAAGATGGGGACTGAGCCCTCAGGGAGCGTGTGTGTGTGTGTGTGTGTGTGTGTGTGTGTGTGTGTGTGTGTGTGTGTGTGTGTGTGTGTGTGCAAAATACACCATGTCAACCATTTATGAATTTTGAAGGGTTTACACAATGTATTTAATTGGTGAATAACTTAGGCTTCAAAAATCTCATGTTTTTATGTAACTTTTGTTTTAAAAATATATTTGCACAGTGCACTCACAGTTTATGTTGTGAATTCTCAGACTTCTCTAAGAGGTTTTTCATTTCTTCTTTTTGCTTTGTTCACTCAAGATTCCCTCAGACACAACTGCCCTCTTGAAGTTGGGGGAAAATTTGCCTCAGTAACACTTGAGTATAGATGTGGGGTATTTTTATCAATTAGTAGCATAACATCACTGCTGCAAACTGGACATATTTTAGTCACTTAGCTACATATTATGTTTAACACCTTTTATTATATATTATAGCAATGCAGTTCTCTAACTGTGGATCACAGAGCTCTTGCTGGTGGACTGGAAAGTTGGTTAGTCACATGGCATAGGCTCTTGTCTATTTCCCTGTGCTAACTTGCATTATTACAAGAAACTATAAATTCATTAAATACATTCCTAATGTTACTTTTCCATGTAAGCAATTGCTATAGTTGCCAAAGGAATGTTGTATGGTTATGAATAGGGGACGGGAAGAATGGTTGTAGTTCAGGTGGCCCATGAGACTTTTTTTGTTTTGTTTTTAAAGATGGGGGCAACTCTTTGATAAAGCTTGTGGATCCCTGTCATAACATAATGAAGTCTTGTTTGGATCTCTCTAAAGGAAAAGTAACTAACTGGACTAAAACTGATACAGCTTTCATAGGAGGTGAAGCAAAAAACAAGTGCAATTCACAGTTGTACTTTCACAAAGATGTACCTGAGTTGTGGTATACTTACACACAAAGGTCCTGTTCCTGTATTTCTTGAGCACCCAAAGCTCCCATGCTTGGGCCCAAATTCAGTTTAGTCAGGATTTCCTGGACAACTGAAAAGAAATAAAACAGTGCTAAAGCTGGTTACTTCGTTCCAGTTCCTTCTTAACAGTTTCCATTTCCTTATTCACAGACTAAAGTTGCCTATTTATTTTTAAACCAAAACTGTGAATAATTAATTTCAGCCGGATATAGGTGAGGGAGACCAAATAATACAAACCTCAGATGAAGTTAGAAGAGAAGCGCAAGACGTTTTCATAATTATCTCTGTTCAATGGTCACAGCTGTTGTTTTCTGCAACCATTGTATATACAGTGCTATATGGCACAGGAAAAATGCCATTACTCAATATTTTTTTTAATGTTGTACTTTATAAATTGTTAATGTATCTGTATGTTGTTTTGGGGGAAGTAGGTTATAATATGTAATGAAGTCTGAGATCCTCTTAAAGGAAAACTGCAGTGACTCTTTGATACCTTAGATAGCAACATCAATATGTACTAATTAAGAATAAGTACAGTATATTATGAAATCTGTACAGTTTGCTGTGACAGGATCTGTCACTACAAGTGGAAATATGGCTTGTGGGCTGATGGGTTGTTAAAACATTATAAAAACAACGAGGAGTCCTTGTGGCACCTTAGAGACTAACAAAATTATTTGGGCATAAGCTTTCATGGGCTAAAACCCACTTCATCAGATGCATGGAGTGAAAAATACAGTAAGCAGTATATATATACAGCACATGAAAAGATGGGCGTTGCCTTACCAAGTGGGGGGGGGGGGGGGTCAGTGCTAACGAGGTCAATTCAATTAAGGTGGAAGTGGCCTATTCTCAACAGTTGACAAGAACGGTGAATATCAAGAGAGGGAAAATTACTTTTGTCGTGCTAACGAGGCCAATGCATCAAGGTGGATGTCGGCCATTTCCAACAGTTGACCAGAAGGTGTGAGTATCAGCAGAGGGAAAATTACTTTTTGTAGTGACCCAGCCACTCCCAGTCTTTATTCAGGCCTATTTTGATGGTGCCATCTTAGCCAGTATGGATGTAGAAGCTCTCTACACCAACATTCCACACAAAGATGGATTACAAGCTGTCAGGAACAGTATCCCCAATAATGTCATGGCAAACCTGGTAGCTGAACTTTGTGACTTTGTCCTCACCCACAACTGTTTCAGATTTGGGGACAATTTATACCTTCAAGTCAGTGGCACGGCTATGGGTACCCACATGGCCCCACAGTATGCCAACATTTTTATGGCTGACTTAGAACAACACTTCCAGAGTTCTCATCCCCTAATGCCCCTACTCTACTTGCGCTACATTGATGACATCATCCTCTGGGCCCATGGGAAGGAGGAATTCCACCAGGAATTCAACAATTTCCATCCCACTATCAACCTCAGTCTGGACCAGTCCACACAAGAGATCCACTTCCTGGACACTACAGTGCAAATAAGCGATGGTCACATAAACACCACCCTATACCGGAAACCTACTGACCGCTATACTTACTTACATGCCTCCAGCTTTCATCCAGACCACAGCACATGATCCATTGTCTACAGCCAAGCCCTAAGATACAACCGCATTTGTACCAATACCTCAGACAGAGACAAACACCTACAGTATCTCTATCAAGCGTTCTTAAAACTACAATACCCACCGGGTGAAGAAACAGATTGACAGAGCCAGAAGGGTACCCAGAGGTCACCTACTACAGGACAGGCCCAACAAAGAAAGTAACAGAACGCCAAAGGCCGTCACCTTCAGCCCCTAATTAAAACGTCTCCAGCGCATCATCAAGGATCTACAACCTATCCTGAAGGACGATTCCTCACTCTCACAGACCTTGGGAGACAGGCCAGTCCTCGCTTACAGACAGTCCCCCAACCTGAAGCAAATAACACTGGCCTACAATTTTTGAGAAGTCGTCTGCTTCAGAGATAAAATGTGCTATTTATTATGTATTTTGATGTGCTGAATTCAAATATGACAATTAAAACAACTGATTGGCTACTGTTTCTAAGATATTTAAGTTTTTACATTTTATGTCTATGTATATTGTGTAGATAGTAGAGTTTTAATCATAAATTGTAAACCTAGGTCTTTTCATGTGTTTATGGTTGCTTTACATGATAATATTTCACCTGTCCTGTTTATGTAACACTTTAAAAATCAGCAAAAGGGTTATATAAATAAAATTTATTATGAAACAAAAGGCAAAAAACTATTATGTACATAGTTTAGTCCTATTCAGTGTCTACTCGGCGCTTCTTGGCTTGTCTCTTGTATTCATTAAATGGAGCATCTCTTGTCACTGTCCAGCAATAGTCTGCAAGCATTGATGGGCTCCATTTGCTCTGATAGCGTTTCTCCATTGTTGCAATGTCCTGGTGAAATCGCTCACCGTGCTCGTCGCTCACTGCTCCGCAGTTCGGTGGAAAAAAATCTAGATGAGAGTGCAAAAAATGTATCTTTAGTGACATGTTGCAACCAAGGCTTTTGTATGCCTTGAGGAGGTTTTCCACCAACAACCTGTAGTTGTCTGCCTTGTTGTTTCCGAGAAAATTTATTGCCACTAACTGGAAGGCTTTCCATGCCGTCTTTTCCTTGCCACGCAGTGCATGGTCAAATGCATCATCTCGAAGAAGTTCACGAATCTGAGGACCAACAAAGACACCTTCCTTTATCTTAGCTTCACTTAAGCTTGGAAATTTTCCACGGAGGTATTTGAAAGCTGCTTGTGTTTTGTCAATGGCCTTGACAAAGTTCTTCATCAGACCCAGCTTGATGTGTAAGGGTGGTAACAAAATCTTCCTTGATTCAACAAGTGGTGGATGCTGAACACTTTTCCTCCCAGGCTCCAATGACTGTCGGAGTGGCCAATCTTTCTTGATGTAGTGGGAATCTCTTGCACGACTATCCCATTCGCAGAGAAAACAGCAGTACTTTGTGTATCCAGTCTGCAGACCAAGCAAGAGAGCAACAACCTTCAAATCGCCACAAAGCTGCCACTGATGTTGGTCATAGTTTATGCACCTCAAAAGTTGTTTCATGTTGTCATAGGTTTCCTTCATATGGACTGCATAACCAACGGGAATTGATGGCAAAACATTGCCATTATGCAGTAAAACAGCTTTAAGACTCGTCTTCGATGAATCAGTGAACAGTCTCCACTCATCTGGATCGTGAACGATGTTGAGGGCTGCCATCACACTATCGATGTTGTTGCAGGCTACAAGATCACCTTCCATGAAGAAGAATGGGACAAGATCCTTTTGACGGTCACGGAACATGGAAACCCTAACATCACCTGCCAGGAGATTCCACTGCTGTAGTCTGGAGCCCAACAGCTCTGCCTTACTCTTGGGTAGTTCCAAATCCCTGACAAGGTCATTCAGTTCACCTTGTGTTATGAGGTGTGGTTCAGAGGAGGAGGATGGGAGAAAATGTGGATCCTGTGACACTGATGGTTCAGGACCAGAAGTTTCATCCTCTTCCTCTTCCTCGTCTGACTCAAGTGAGAATGATTCTGGTGCATCAGGAACCGGCAGTCCTTCTCCGTGGGGTACTGGGCGTATAGCTGATGGAATGTTTGGATAATGCACAGTCCACTTTTTCTTCTTTGACACACCTTTCCCAACTGGAGGCACCATGCAGAAGTAACAATTGCTGGTATGATCTGTTGGCTCTCTCCAAATCATTGGCACTGCAAAAGGCATAGATTTCCTTTTCCTGTTCAACCACTGGCGAAGATTTGTTGCACAAGTGTTGCAGCATATGTGTGGGGCCCACCTCTTGTCCTGATCTCCAATTTTGCAGCCAAAATAAAGGTGATAGGCTTTCTTAACCATAGTGGTTATACTGCGCTTTTGTGATGCAAAAGTGACTTCACCACAAACATAGCAGAAGTTATCTGCAGAAGTTCTGCTCACTTTGGCTAAACAGAAATGTGTCCCTTTGCAAAATCAAACACTGACAAATAAGAGAGCATGACACTGTATGATTTCTAGAGCTGATATAGGGCAATTTGTTCAGCAGAGTGATGTAAGCTTCGTTATGATTGCATCATCCATGACTTCTAGGAATAACATGATGCAATTCATATCATGTATGACGCAATACCAGCTTCAGATTGCATCATTCATTGTTTTGCCTAAAAAGCAAGTACTGTCCAAACCCAGTCATAGATTTATTCATAGATCCAGTCAAAGATGTATTTTAGTCATTTCTGGTTTAAATTGAGATCCCTTCCCTTTATAACTCACTTATCCTCCGCCATTCCCAAGTCAAGGGTCATATCTACTGACCCAATAGCATATCTTGAAAACTAGAGCCAATCAACAATTTTAAGCATCATTTTCATTCTCAGTGACCCAGAATTAGTAAAGTTTGACTACATTTATTTCAGAAGCATTTTGGCTGTAGAGCAGTGTAATCACCAGCAACTACACACCACACAACAAAAACACTAACCCAGGAACCAATCCCTGCAACAAACCCCATGGCCAACTCTGTCCGCATATCTATTCAAGGGACACCATCAGAGGACCTAACCACATCAGCCACACCATCAGGAGCGCGTTGACCTGCACATCTACCAATGTGATATGTGCCAGCAATGCCCCTCTGCCATGTACATTGGCCAAACTGGACAGTCTCTACGCAAAATAATAAATGGACACAAATCAGACATCAAGAATTGTAACATTCAAAAATCAGTAGGAGAGCATTTCAATCTCCCTTCTTCAATTCTTCAACAAAAAAAACTTCAAAAACAGACTTCAACGAGAAACTGCAGAACTGGAATTAATTTGCAAACTGGACACTGTCAAATTAGGCCTGGGAGTGGCTGGGTCACTACAAAAAGTAATTTTCCCTCTGCTGATACTCACACCTTCTTGTCAACTGTTGGAAATGGCCAACATCCACCTTGATGCATTGGCCTCGTTAGCACTACAAAACTAATTTTGTCTCTCTTGATATTCACCCCTTCTTGTCAACTGTTGAGAATAGGCCTCTTCCACTTTAATTTAATTGTCATCATTAGCACTGACCCCCCATTTGGTAAGGCAACTCCCATCTTTGCATGTGCTGTGTATATATACTGCTTACTGTATTTTTCACTCCATGCATCTGATGAAGTGGGTTTTAGCCCACAAAAGCTTATGCCCAAATAAATTTGTTAGTCTCTAAGGTGCCACAAAGACTCCTCATTGTTTTTGCTGATACAGACTAACACAGCTACACATTATAGTCTCTTTTTTACTCTCTAGTAGTGTCAGGACCACACAAGATCAGGGGTGACCACGTGAGGTCACTGCCTAGCACGCTGACCAATATTGTCTCATTGTTTCCTTTTATTCCCCTGTCAGTTTGTTGTTTTCTCATTTGTTGTCTTTTCTTATATGTAAATTGTAAACTCTTTGGGGGTAGGGACTGTCTTTTTGTTCTGTGTTTGTACGGAGCCTAGCACCATGGGGTCCTGGTTTAAGACTAGGCAGAATGGTAATTCAAATGAGTAAATAATAATAATAATAATTAATAAACATTGAACCCAGATATTTGAGACCAATTTTTTCCTTAGCCTTAATCCAAATAGACACCCAAAATACAAATAAACTTAATGCCTCACATCACTCGGGCCCTTCTATTAAAACAAAACAAAACATAAACAATTACTAGTACTCCAGGAAAATCTCTTACTGCAATGTAGGCTGAAACTTTATATAATTTTAAGAGTCCAAGTAAAAACCACATAGGACAAAGGGTTTTTCTCCTCTAGCCCAACCCTCTTATACCATTTTATTCTTATCACATGCCAACGAAACTGCTACACAAATCTCACTCAAAGAAAGTTTTTCTAGCATCCCCATTCCTCACGTTTTAACAAGAAACCACATCAATGTTACAACTGTATAGTGCTGTGAGACTTTTAGCCCAAACTCATCCCATCCACACCGATGAGCTGCTAAATTACCCAGCTAACCCACTATTTTTATTAGCTTTTTGGTAGGAATAGCTCCGCTGAGGTCCAGAATCCTGTTACAATAAGTTAACCAGATCCACTGATGCAAAAATGATGTCTGTACAACTGCACCTACACAAGACACTGTTTGTGCTGAGGTAGTGTTGGCAAAAGCGTCAAAGATGAAACTTCCTAAAATCTGTGTGTGTTGTACAATCTAAGATCTATGACATTTTCTTGACTGATAGATCTCAAAAAGATCAATAGCACAAACATGATCTTAGTTTGGTGTGACACAGGGGCTCAGGCATAGAACTGGTTGGAGAAAGTTCAACAGAACTATATTCCATCTCAATATGTGGTTCAGTCAAAATAGGTTGATTTTTGCCAGAATTTCATTTCAGAAGAAAACTGGGTAAAAAATCCTGACAATGTCAAAAGGTCCTGTTTTGACATTGTCAGAATGAAACATTTTGATATTTTCATTTTGAACCAACTTCTTTTGTTGAAAATTTTTAATTTAGTACTACAAATTAAATTACAACATTTAAAAAGGTCTTTAATGATATTTTTTTCCAGAATTCTCCTTCATAGATCATTTTGAAATTTTCAGTTTTCATACCAATTTGAAACAAAGTCAAATTTTGAAATCTCAAAATCCTTTGTGAAATGGAACGTCCATCCTCCACACAGCTCTAATCAGGAATCCAGGCTGATACCAGCCTGCTAACTTTCAGACTCTAAAGCCTGAGCATGTAACAATGGCCACTCAGCACACTTAAAGATCTCTTTCTTACAACTCTGCCTGTCTGCTCCATCACTTGCTACTAGTGAAACACACATGGGCCATATGTGGCACTAAAACTTATTATGGATGCCTGTCATTGTAACACTAAGCACCCCTGTATTCACATCCTATCCACCATTGTAATCATGTCTGTGCAAAACATGCCTTTTGAGGTATCACTTGAACACTAATAACTTGATCACCTTAATCGATCGGTCCATCAGCCCTCAGAGAGAGAGCACTGATCACAACATGTCATTTGTATTGTTCTATCCATTTCTTCAGCCACCCGCTGGTCAGTGGTTCCAGACACCCAATTGGCATAGCGCACTGTAGCCCAGAACCCATGAGCGATCCCCCAGCCTCAGGCTAGGTCTACACTGGGGGACGGGGGTCGACCTAAGATGCGCAACTTCAGCTACGCGAATAGCGTAGCTGAAGTCGGCGTATCTTAGGTCGATTTACCTGGTCATGAGGATGGCGGCGAGTCAACTGCTGCCGCTCCCCCGTTGACTCCGCTTCTGCCTCTCACCGCGGTGGAGTTCCGGAGTCGACGGCAGAGTGATCGGGGATCGATTTGATCGCGTCTACACTAGACACAATAAATCGATCCCCGATAGATAGATCACTACCCGCCGATCCAGCGGGTAGTGTAGACATACCCTCAGTCTCTGAAGTAGCTGGGATTACAGGCATGCACCATCGCATCTGATACTAATAACTTACTGATCATTAATATTCTTATGTGATGTATGTACGTGGTGGGTATTAAGAGTTATGGGTATATGCTAGAATTATAACTAAAGTGTGTTTAAACTAGGTATGTCAGAGGGAGTTGGTAAACAGGTCTGCCCCCAGACTAAGGAGTATGTTTTCCCCACTTGGGAGTTACGTCCAAACTACTTTGAAAGACAATGAGAATGTATTTTCATATTGTGTAAACAGACCCATCAAGCTAACAAAGACTGGAGGCAAAACTCATACTAACAAGTGGGGGAGAAGACAGCATGGCATCTACATCCAGCAGGAGAGGGAAGTTTGGTCTTGTATTTTTCATCCTGCCTCTTGAAACAAAGTTATTGAACTCTGGAACATATAAACAAAGACAGAAGCCATCTTGGGCATCCATCACTGGACAGACATAAGAGGCCAGAGCTCTTGCAAACTGAGAAAGATGGTGATATGGGGTGGGGGTTTGTGTTTAGAGGAACAAATGAACCACATTATTTCTCTGAATAATAGGAGAAGGCCAGACATTGCAAAGCACACAGTTTGGGGAAAATTTGGGACTGGGAGTGTGTTGGGATGACCCTGTAAGTATCAGCATAGGCTGTGGATGCCACAATGGGGCTGTAGACATGCTGCTGGGGTCAGAGCTGCTGAAATAGGGCCATTTAGCACACAGACACTCAGGGGGTGATCAGCATGCGAGTAGACTGTTTGTGATTGTCCCAGGTTGGGAGCTTCAGCAGCAAAGCATTGTGAAGCACCCAAGGTTACAGAGCAGGCAGTGACACAATCCCTCTCTGGTCTGGATTGTATCCCACATCGTCACAATCATGCTACCTTTCTTGAAGTTATCAGGGGGTGCAGAGTTTTAGGCCCTATTAAAATGCAAGCTTTTTTCCTTTGCATAATCATCTCTGCTAGTGTGGACTTGTTTCTAATAATTCATACATCACTGCAAAAACATGCATCCTCGAGCAATGGCATTTACAAAAGGTTACACTAATTGCAAAGTTTTATGAAGGACTAATTCAAAGTGTTTGTACTTCTCATAGCATTATGCTTATCTCCCAGATATAATCACATTAAAACATCTGCTGTGTGTAATCATCCATCACAAGGAGGTGATCAGTGTGTTATCAATCCCTGAATAAATCAGAGGAAACAACAATTACATTATCTTCAAGATTTATCTTACTGATACTATCTGTACACAGACAAAACTCCTGAAAGTCACTTTGCTAAATAAAGTTTTGAAATGTTATTAAAATTAACATTACACTTTTAAGCACTGATGCTTCTATAATCCCTATGTAACTTTCATCCAAACTCAAGCCAAACCTAATTGAGGTTCATTGAGTTTCTTTCTCTTTTTTAAAATATTTCCATATTAGGATCCCTAATAGTGAAAACAGAAGTGTTGAAATACCAGAAGATTACTTTTGCAGTATTTCTGGCAGGACCAGAAGCAGGAAGTACCAATAATTTTACAATAAAGCCTATTCGATGAAGAATCCAATCCAGAGGCGGATTTACAATAAAACACAGGGTGCCCTGGCACGGGGCCCCCAGGACCGGGCAGCTGCGGGGGCAGAAGCTTGTTCCTGCTGGCTCCTGCAGCTCCCGCTGCAGGCTCCGCCCACCCCCACTGGCAGCCAAGGTTTCCCCTCCCCCACCTCCTTCTCTCTCAAGCATGCCGCATCCCCGCCCCACTCCCTCCCTCCCAGCGCTTCCCCCAGCACCAAACAGGTGCTTGCCGGTGCTCTGGGCACTCCAGGAGGGAGAGTGGGAGGGAAGGGGTGGAGCAGGGCCACAGCCCACTCGGGGGAGGAGGCGGGGAAGAGGTGGCGCAGGGGCAGGGACTTGCAATTGCAGGGGATGCAATTTTAGATTTGGTGCTGGTTAGTAGTGAGGACCTCGTTGAGGAAATGGTTGTAGGGGACAACCTTGGCTCGAGTGACCATGAGCTAATTCGGTTTAAACTAAATGGAAGGATTAACAGAAATAAAACTGTGACTAAGGTTTACGATTTCAAAAAGGCCAACTTTAATAAATTAAGGCAACTACTTAGGGAAGTGCATTGGGCTAACATACTTAGGGATCTAAAGGCAGATGACGCCTGGGATTATTTCAAGTTGAAGATGCACGAGCTGTCCGAGGCCTGTATCCCAAGAAAGGGAAAACGGTTAGTAGGCAGGAGATTTAGACCTAGCTGGATGAGCGGGCGTCTCAAAGGGGCGATTAAGAAAAAACAGAAAGCGTACAAAGAATGGAAGAGGGGAGGGATCAGCAAGGAAACCTACCTTATTGAGGTCAGAGCATGTAGGGATGCAGTGAGAAAGGCCAAAAGCCGTGTAGAGTTGGACCTTGCGAGGGGAATTAAATCCAATAGTAAGAGGTTTTATAGCCATATAAATAGGAAGAAAACAAAGAAAGAGGAAGTGGGACCGCTGAAGAATGTAGATGGAGTGGAGATTAAGGATAATCTAGGCATGGCACAATATCTAAATGAATATTTTGCGTCGGTCTTTAATAAGGCTAATGAAGGGCTTAGAAATAGAGTGAGCAGGACAGAGGGAAATAAAGGAGGGGGGATTGACATTACAGCATCAGAGGTGGAAGCCAAACTTGACCAGCTAAACGGGACTAAATCGGGTGGACCGGATGATCTTCATCCTAGAATATTGAAAGAACTGGCACGAGAAATTGCAAGCCCCTTAACGATAATTTTTAATGAATCTGTAAACTCGGGGGTGGTACCGTTGGACTGGAAAATAGCTAATGTGGTTCCTATTTTCAAGAAGGGGAAAAAAAGTGACCCGGGTAACTACAGACCTGTTAGTTTAACATCTGTAGTATGCAAGGTCTTGGAAAAAATTTTGAAGGAGAAAGTAGTTAAGGACCTTGAGGCGAATGGCAATTGGGACAAATTACAACATGGATTTACGAAAGGCAGATCGTGCCAAACCAACCTGATCTCCTTCTTTGAGAAAGTAACAGACCTTCTAGATAAAGGAAATGCGGTGGATCTAATATACCTCGATTTTAGTAAAGCGTTTGATACTGTGCCGCATGAGGAATTATTGGTTAAATTGGAAAAGATGGGGATCGATATGAAAATCCAGAGGTGGATAAAGAACTGGTTAAAGGGTAGACTGCAGCGGGTAGTACTGAAAGGTGAACTGTCAGGTTGGAGGGAGGTCACCAGTGGGGTTCCTCAAGGTTCGGTTTTGGGTCCAATTTTATTTAATCTATTTATTACTGACCTCGGAACCGAATGTAGGAGTGGGCTGATAAAGTTTGCGGATGACACAAAGTTGGGAGGTATTGCCAATTCGGAGAAGGATCGGGATATTCTGCAGGGAGACTTGGATGACCTTGTAAATTGGAGTAATAATAATAGGATGAGATTTAATAGTGAGAAGTGTAAAGTGATGCATTTAGGGATGACTAACAAGAATTTTAGTTATAAGCTGGGGACGCATAGGTTGGAAGTGACGGAGGAGGAGAAGGACCTCGGAGTCCTGGTTGATCGCAGGATGATTATGAGTCGGCAATGTGACGTGGCTGTGAAAAAAGCTAATGCGATCTTGGGATGCGTTAGGCGAGGTATTTCTAGTAGGGACAAGGAGGTGCTGCTTCCGTTATACAAGGCGCTGGTGAGACCTCATTTGGAGTACTGTGTGCAGTTCTGGTCTCCTATGTTTAAAAAGGACGAACTCAAACTGGAACGGGTACAGAGAAGGGCCACTAGGATGATCCGAGGAATGGAAAACCTTTCCTATGAAAGGAGACTCGAGGAGCTCGGTTTGTTTAGCCTAACCAAAAGAAGGCTGAGGGGGGATATGATTGCTCTCTTTAAATATATCAGAGGGATAAATACCAGGGAGGGAGAGGAATTATTTCAGCTCAGTACTAATGTGGACACGAGAACAAATGGATATAAACTGGCCGTGGGGAAGTTTAGGCTTGAAATTAGACGAAGGTTTCTAACCGTCAGAGGGGTGAAATTTTGGAACAGCCTTCCGAGGGAAATGGTGGGGGCGAAAGACCTCCCTGGCTTCAAGATTAGGCTAGATAAGTTCATGGAGGGAATGGTTTGATGGGATAACGTGATTTTAGTCAATTAGGCAATAACGTGCCATCGCTGGTAAAATGAGGGTCCGGCTGTAGAATCTTGCCTGTATGCTCGGGGTTCTACTGATCGCCATATTTGGGGTCGGGAAGGAATTTTCCTCCAGGGTAGATTGGCAGAGGCCCTGGAGGTTTTTCGCCTTCCTCCGCAGCATAGGGCAGGGGTCGCAAGCTGGAGGATTCTCTGCGACTTGAAGTCTTTAAATCACGATCTGGAGACTTCAACAGCTGAGTTAAGGGAAAGTGGGTGGGTCAGCTTTTGTGGCCTGCATCATGCGGGAGGTCAGACTAGATGACCACAATGGTCCCTTCTGACCTTAAAATCTATGAGTCTATGACTTGGGGAAAGGGGTGGATTCGGGGCAGGGCAGAGCAGAGGCGGGGCCCCCGCATTCCCCCTACACAACTCGCCCCCCCCCCCCAGCCTCCTGACCTAAGCTGCTCAGGGTTACCACACCCAGCCCCCTGCCCTCCCTGACTCCTTCAGCCCCCTCATACACACTCAGCCCCCTGCCCTTGCTGACTACTGCACCCCCTCGCACACCCAGCCCCCTGCCCTCCCTGACTCCTGCACCCCCTCACACACATCCAGCCCCCCGCCCTCCCTGATTCCTGCACCCCCTCGCACACCCAGCCCCCTGCCCTCCCTGACTCCTGCACCCCCCTCGCACTCCCAGCCCCCTGCCCAGGGTCAGATTAACTTTTTGTGGGGCCCCCCCGGGAATGATTGTAAAAGGGGCTGGAGGCAAAAGCACAGTGAGGCGGGAGCTAGGGTTGGTCCCTGGAGCAAGGGAGGGGCCAGGGGTAAACTGCAAGCGCAGCAGGGCTGGGGAGGGGGTAAACAGGATACCCCCTGTCATGGAGTTTGGGGGAGACAAAGCCCTGCACCCCCCGGCTTCCTGCGATTCACCGTAACTCTCAGCCAGACAGTAAAACAGGTTTATTAGACAACAGGAACACAGTCCAAACCAGAGCTTGTAGGCATAAACAGGACCCCTTAGTCAGGTCCTTCTGGGGGGTAGCGATCTTAGACCCCAGCCTTGGGGTTCCATCCAATTCCCCAGCCAGCCCAAAACTGAAACTCCACTGCAGCCGTCTCACTCCCCCTCCCCCCGGCTCCTCCCCCAGCCTTTGTCCAGTTTCCCCGGCAAAGGTGTCACCTGTGTCCAACCCCCTCCCAGCTCAGGTTACAGGCTCAGGTATCATCCCTCAAGTGAAGTCATCCCCTGCTATCCCATCCCCCATGCAGACAGTCCCAGCAAAACTAGACGACATTCCCAGGTCAATCCGCCCCACTCCCTACTGCGTCACACCCCCCTGCCCACATAGAGCAGGTACCTACCTGGTTCTAGCCCATTCTCTTCCTCTCTCTCTGCACTGAGCTGCCCCTCCTCCCGCAGCAGCAGGACAGGTTCTCTTCCAGCTCTCTGGGGTGGGTGTTGGGAGTGGGAGGAGCGGAGGCTAATGTGGTTACTCCTGTAACAGGACATTTAGTTTCCAGTCAGCACTGCTAACCGGACACGCAGGTCCCATTTTCTACTGGAGTTTCCAGTCTAAAACTGGATACCTGGCAACAGGGATGCCAGAAAAGCCTGAGGGAGGGATGGGGAAGGGGCAAGCAATCATTTTTAAAAGTGAGAGGGCTAAGCCTTAAGGTGGGGAGGGGAAGCAAGTGGTGGGTAGACTAGGGAGTGGGGAGGAGCTAGTGGGCAGGGCCATGTCTGCTGTACTGCCCAGGTAGGTTGGAGACTATGGGGGTCATCTGACACAGTATCCCCAGCCCAGGTGAGGTGACAGCCAGTGGTGGATTTAGAGTTAGTGCTCCGCCCCCCCCCCCCCCCGGCCCTGTGCTCAGCTTCATTTTTGGGGCCCCTCCTTGGGACCCAGCCAAGAAAAAGAACATTCTCTCTTATCTCCCCCCACCCCCGTTTTTCATACCTTTTTTCTTCATCCTCCTCCTATAAGTGATAGCAAGTAAATGAAAATAAAGTGAGGTACCTTGATTGTTCTTGTAGTCTAACTTATTTTGCCACAGACCACTTGAAAATCGCGGAGGGTCTCGATGGACCACTTAATGATCTTTCCAAATATTGTAAAAAAAGTTGGGGTGCGGGGTCTGGCCAGGAGCTAGGATGAAGTAGGGGGCTCAGGGTTGGGGCAGGAGGTGGGGGTATGGAGCGCTTACCTGGGGCAGCTCCTGTTTGGTGTGAGGTGTACAGGTGGGAATGAGGGGGATGCAGGAGTTCCCATTTGGTGCTCAGGATGGGGGTGGGGATGTGGGGAGGTGTAGGAGTCAGGGCATGGGGTGTGGGGGGGCTGGGTAGTGCATGGGGGGTGCAGGAGTCAGGGCAGGGGGCTGGGGAGGTGTGATGGGGTGCAGGGGTCAGGGCAGGGGGGCTCAGGAGGTGTGAGGGGGTGCAGGGTGATGGGGGTGTGTTAGGGGGGTGCAGGGTCAGGGTGGGTTGAGGGTATGGGCTGGGGTCATGGGGATGCTCACAATAGGGGGCTGAAAGGGGTATGCCCCGATTCCAGCCCCTTCCCCAAGACCCTGCCCCTGCCTCTTCGCCTCCTCCTCGGAGCAGTGAGCGTGCTGAGGCTCCGCTCTTCCCCATCCCTCCTGCTGGCAAACAGCTGATCAGCGGCAGGGAGAGGGGGAGGGGAGGGAACGCAGCATGCTGGGGAAAAGGCAGGGGAGGAGCTTGGCTGCTGGCAAGAGCCTGCCCTGCTGCAGCAGGAGCCGGCAGCATCAAGCTTCTGCCCCCACAGGGGAGAACGGGAGGGGGGAAAGGGGGGTGGAGAAGAACGGACTGGGCCAGGGCCCTTTTGGACCGTGGGCCCGGTGCCATGGTGCCAGTGACACCATGAATCATAGAATCATAGAATATCAGGGTAGGAAGGGACCTCAGGAGGTCATCTAGTTCAACCCCCTGCTCAAAGCAGGACCAATTCCCAACTAAATCATCCCAGCCAGGGCTTTGTCAAGCCTGACCTTAAAAACCTCTAAGAAAGGAGATTCCACCACCTCCCTAGGTAACCCATTCCAGTGCTTCACCACCCTCCTAGTGAAAAAGTTTTTCCTAATATACAACCTAAACCTCCCCCACTGCAACTTGAGACCATTACTCCTTGTTCTGTCATCTGGTACCACTGAGAACAGTCTATATCCATCCTCTTTGGAACCCCCTTTCAGGTAGTTGAAAGCAGCTATCAAATCCCCCCCCGCCCCCCATTCTTCTCTTCTGCAGACTAAACAATCCCAGTTCCCTCAGCCTCTCCTCATAAGTCATGTGCTCCAGCCCCCTAATCATTTTTGTTGCCCTCCGCTGGACTCTTTCCAATTTTCCCACATCCTTTTTGTAGTGTGGGGCCCAAAACTGGACACAGTACTCCAGATGCGGCCTCACCAATGTCGAATAGAGGGGAATGATCACGTCGCTCAATCTGCTGGCAATGCTCCTACTTATACAGCCCAAAATGCCGTTAGCCTTCTTGGCAACAAGGGCACACTATTAACTCATATCCAGCTTCTCGTCCACTGTAACCCCTAGGTCCTTTTCTGCAGAACTGCTGCCTAGCCATTCGGTCCCTAGTCTGTAGCAGTGCATGGGATTCTTCCGTCCTAAGTGCAGGACTCTGCACTTGTCCTTGTTGAACCTCATTAGGTTTCTTTTGGCCCAATCCTCTAATTTGTCTAGGTCCCTCTGTATCTTATCCCTACCCTCCAGCGTATCTACCACTCCTCCCGGTTTAGTGTCATCTGCAAACTTGCTGAGAGTGCAGGCCATGCCATCCTCCAGATCATCAATGAAGATATTGAACAAAATCGGCCCCAGGACCGACCCTTGGGGCACTCCGCTTGATACTGGCTGCCAACTAGACATGGAGCCATTGATCACTACCCGTTGAGCCTGATGATCTAGACAGCTTTCTATCCACCTTATAGTCCATTCAGCCAGCCCATACTTTTTTAATTTTCCGGCAAGAATACTGTGGGAGACCGTATCAAAAGCTTTGCTAAAGTCAAGGAATAACACATTCACTGCTTTCCCCTCATCCACAGACCCAGTTATCTCCTCATAGAAGGCAATTAGGTTAGTCAGGCATGACTTGCCCTTGGTGAATCCATGCTGACTGTTCCGGATCACTTTCCTCTCCTCTAAGTGCTTCAGAATCGATTCCTTGAGGACCTGCTCCATGATTTTTCCAGGGACTGAGTTGAGGCTGACTGGCATGTAGTTCCCCGGATCCTCCTTCTTCCTTTTTTTAAAGATGGGCACTACATTAGCCTTTTTCCAGTCATCCAGGACCTCCCCCGATTGCCATGAGTTTTCAAAGATAACACTGCTCTACAGCCAAAATGCTTCTGAAATAAATGTAGTCAAACTTTACTAATTCTGGGTCACTGAGAATGAAAATGACGCTTAAAATTGTTGATTGGCTCTAGTTTTCAAGATATGCTATTGGGTCAGTATATACGACCCTTGACTTGGGAATGGCGGAGGATAAGTGAGTTATAAAGGGAAGGGATCTCAATTTAAACCAGAAATGACTAAAATACATCTTTGACTGGATCTATGAATAAATCTATGACTGGGTTTGGACAGTACTTGCTTTTTAGGCAAAACAATAAATGATGCAATCTGAAGCTGGTATTGCGTTATACATGATATGAATTGCATCATGTTATTCCTAGAAGTCATGGATGATGCAATCATAACGAAGCTTACATCACTCTGCTGAACAAATTGCCCTATATCAGCTCTAGAAATCATTCAGTGTCATGCTCTCTTATTTGTCAGTGTTTGATTTTGCAAAGGGACACATTTCTGTTTAGCCAAAGTGAGCAGAACTTCTGCAGATAACTTCTGCTATGTTTGTGGTGAAGTGACTTTTGCATCACAAAAGCGCAGTATAACCACTATGGTTAAGAAAGCCTATAACCTTTATTTTGGCTGCAAAATTGGAGATCAGGACAAGAGGTGGGCCCCACACATATGCTGCAACACTTGTGCAACAAATCTTCGCCAGTGGTTGAACAGGAAAAGGAAATCTATGCCTTTTGCAGTGCCAATGATTTGGAGAGAGCCAACAGATCATACCAGCAATTGTTACTTCTGCATGGTGCCTCCAGTTGGGAAAGGTGTGTCAAAGAAGAAAAAGTGGACTGTGCATTATCCAAACATTTCATCAGCTGTACGCCCAGTACCCACAGAGAAGGACTGCCGGTTCCTGATGCACCAGAATCATTCTCACTTGAGTCAGACGAGGAAGAGGAAGAGGATGAAACTTCTGGTCCTGAACCATCAATGTCACAGGACCCACATTTTCTCCCATCCTCCTCCTCTGAACCACACCTCATAACACAAGGTGAACTGAATGACCTTGTCAGGGATTTGGAACTACCCAAGAGTAAGGCAGAGCTGTTGGGCTCCAGACTACAGCAGTGGAATCTCCTGGCAGGTGATGTTAGGGTTTCCATGTTCCGTGACTGTCAAAAGGATCTTGTCCCATTCTTCTTCATGGAAGGTGATCTTGTAGCCTGCAACAACATCGATAGTGTGATGGCAGCCCTCAACATCGTTCACGATCCAGATGAGTGGAGACTGTTCATTGATTCATCGAAGACGAGTCTTAAAGCTGTTTTACTGCATAATGGCAATGTTTTGCCATCAATTCCCGTTGGTTATGCAGTCCATATGAAGGAAACCTATGACAACATGAAACAACTTTTGAGGTGCATAAACTATGACCAACATCAGTGGCAGCTTTGTGGCGATTTGAAGTTGTTGCTCTCTTGCTTGGTCTGCAGACTGGATACACAAAGTACTGCTGTTTTCTCTGCGAATGGGATAGTCGTGCAAGAGATTCCCACTACATCAAGAAAGATTGGCCACTCCGACAGTCATTGGAGCCTGGGAGGAAAAGTGTTCAGCATCCACCACTTGTTGAATCAAGGAAGATTTTGTTACCACCCTTACACATCAAGCTGGGTCTGATGAAGAACTTTGTCAAGGCCATTGACAAAACACAAGCCGCTTTCAAGTACCTCCATGGAAAATTTCCAAGCTTAAGTGAAGCTAAGATAAAGGAAGGTGTCTTTGTTGGTCCTCAGATTCGTGAACTTCTTCGAGATGATGCATTTGACCATGCACTGCGTGGCAAGGAAAAGACGGCATGGAAAGCCTTTCAGTTAGTGGCAATACATTTTCTCGGAAACAACAAGGCAGACAACTACAGGTTGTTGGTGGAAAACCTCCTCAAGGCATACAAAAGCCTTGGTTGCAACATGTCACTAAAGATACATTTTTTGCACTCTCATCTAGATTTTTTTCCACCGAACTGCGGAGCAGTGAGCGACGAGCACGGCGAGCGATTTCACCAGGACATTGCAACAATGGAGAAACGCTATCAGGGAAAATGGAGCCCATCAATGCTTGCAGACTATTGCTGGACAGTGACAAGAGATGCTCCATTTAATGAATACAAGAGACAAGCCAAGAAGCGCCGAGTAGACACTGAATAGGACTAAACTATGTACAGAATAGTTTTTTGCCTTTTGTTTCATAATAAATTTTATTTATATAACCCTTTTGCTGATTTTTTAAAGTGTTACATAAACAGGACAGGTGAAATATTATCATGTAAAGCAACCATAAACACATGAAAAGACCTAGGTTTACAATTTATGATTAAAACTCTACTATCTACACAATATACATAGACATAAAATGTAAAAACTTAAATATCTTAGAAACAGTAGCCAATTAGTTGTTTTAATTGTCATATTTGAATTCAGCACATCAAAATACATAATAAATAGCACATTTTATCTCTGAAGCAGACGACTTCTCAAAAATTGTAGACCAGTGTAATGGCCAATATCTCTGCAATCACATCCGCCAACTCCTTTAGCACCCTCGGATGCAGCGCATCCGCCCCCATGGATTTGTGCTCATCCAGCTTTTCTAAATAGTCCCGAACCACTTCTTTCTCCACAGAGGGCTGCAGGTTCGGCTGATCGCGGCTCCCACTGGCTGCTGTTCGCCGCTCAGGCCAGTAGGAGCTGCGGGAAGCAGCAGCCAGCACATCCCTCAGCCTGCGCCGCTTCCCGCAGCCCCCATTGGCTTGGAGTGGCAGACAGCGGCCAGTGGGAGCCGCGATCGGCTGAACCTGTGGACACGGCAGGTAAACAAACCTGCCCAGCCCGCCAAGGTGCTTACCCTGGCGGGCCACGTGCCAAAGGTTGCCGATCCCTGCCCCACAACATTCCCACCTGCACCTCTCGCACCAAATGGGAGCTGCCACATCTGAACCTCCTGCCCCAGCCCTGAGCCCCCTGCTGCACCCTAACTCCTGGCTAGATCCCAGACCCCAGCCCGCTCCTGCACCCTAACTCCTGGCCAGACCCTGCACCCCAGTTTTTTTACATTTTTTTTATAAAGTGCTCTTATCCGAAGCATTTTACAATAGTTAGCTAATGGTACAAACAATATTTGAAAAGATCATTAAATGGTCTGCTGAGACCCTCAGCAATTTTCAAGTGGTCTGTGAAAAAAAAATTAGACTACAAAAACAATCAAGGTACCTCACTTTATTTTCATCTACTTCCTATTACTGATAAGAGGAGGATGAAGAAAAAAAGAATGAAAAATGGTGTGTGTGTGTGTGGGTGTGTGTGTGTGTGTGTGTGTGTGTGTGTGTGTGTGTGTGTGTGTGTGTGTGTGTGTGAAAAATAAGAGAGAATGTTCTTGTTTCTTCACTGAGTTCCGAGAGGGGGGCCCCAAAAATGAAGCTGAGCACATGGCTCCACTAACTCTAAATCCGCCACTGATCCAATCCAAATTTGCAGCAACAAAGAGTTTAGAGAATTCTCTTCTATTCTCTTCAGGCTCTTGTATTGCACCCATCATTATGGTATCTGAGTTTGGGTAAAATCCTGAACCTTTTGGGAATCTTTTAACAGCACTAGCTAAAAATGTTTATATATTTCTTCTTTATAGTCCACTGCTTTGCATTTGTACAAGGGGCCAGCAAAACAGTAAGCCTAGTTTAAGTGATTAAAAAATATTGAACCAAATTATTCTGGAAAATTTAGGAGTATTTTAAGGTGGATGCTCAAAATTTGTAGTTGCCCAGTGGCTCCAAGGGCACAAGTTGTCTGTTATTGTAGGTTTCTAATTAGAAGTAAGTTGAATGTTGATTGCAGAGTCTCTGCAGCCCTCCACAACAATCAGAGGATCTAAGCATATTCTAACACAACATGCAATGATTTTCCTGTTCTGTCACCACTGAAACTAATGGAAGCTGTGAGGATATGGGGATTGATAGTGTATATCCCTAAATCTAATCTGAAAGTGTCTCAATACTTTGACTTTGACTGTGAAGTGCTGATCTTTAGAAACTAGCCTCTCAACCCCCATTACTATTATGGAGAGAGAAGTTATGTCTTGCCCAATGCTCATTCAGGAATGTAGCACACAGCGATGATGTTATATTGACTCATCTGACCAGGATCTCAGAGAAACTGATGTCATCTCATGGTAGAGGGCTTTTAAAGACATATTTACAATAGCACAGCTGTTCATCTCTAAAAGGAAGTGCATACTTCTTCCTAAGTCCTATAAGTACTTCAAGATCTGTGGTAACTGCACATGGTTAATGAGCTTTGATGGTCTGAAGCATTCTGTGTGACAGTTAAAAAAACTTAGGAATTGGAAGCAGTTGTGACTGGAATTGGAGTATGAACCAGGAATGAAGCTGTAGCTTGTAAATAATTGTCCCGAGAGTCATGTTTTGCCATTGTCTTTTCTTGTTGTTGATATCCTCATCCATTTCATCACTGGGCCTGAATCTTAGGCCTCTTTACACCACTGACAATATAAAGAGCCATTAAAGTAGGGATGAATGTAATTTATACCCCTTTTATGGTCTTTTTACAACGCCACAGTGGTATAATGGGCCTCAGTGTTACTTGTAAATAATTAAGAAGGCACGATTGGTTTAATTAAATATAGAGAAATAACACTATCAATTTTCTATTAAGAGGCATTTCTGGGCTGTAGCTTCATAAGGTCAGTCTTCTTCTGTGTCCATGGATTGAATGTGACTAGGAAACAAATGACCTGTGCTTCTTTCAGCAATGACTATCTCCTACTCAATTAGTGTTCCATATACAGGTGTACAAAATCTCACCCTGGGTTGCCCCATTGACTCCAGATGGCTAAAAGGTCTCCCCTGGGTGGTTTGCTGGGATAGCTCTACTGGTGTACTGGCAAACTCTTTCAAGTGTAGACAAGGCCTACATCTCCATACAATCTGATCTCTTCAAACCGTGCATGGTTCTGGGCCCTAGTTGAGGCATTATGCCACACCTGATACCACAAAACTGCATAACCTTTGAGGAGTCTGAGTGCCATCAGTGAGATAGCCCAAAGTCTTAGTAGGTAAGAAAGCTTGAGAAGAGAAGAAAAGAGGTGTTGTCCAGGAACGGGGATGGGATGTTCATGAGGGAGTCAAGTGAGCCTGTTGAAATCATAGTGAAGGAGAAACTTCAATAATTCCTTAACTTGAGCTTTCACGGTGAGGCAGAGTCCCAGTGTGATACTAGTTTTTTCTTTCTTTTTCTTTTCTAAAAAAAACTCCTTTACCTTTTTATGATTTCTGATCTGCCTTAAAATCTGACACTGCTAGAAAGATGAACAAGCTGCTTTTACTGTAATGGTTGTGTGTGAATCATTCATTCAGAAATTTTAGATTGTTAACTTGGAATAAACCACAACAACAGTTTATTTATTGTAAATCCATTCTGGTTTAGATTGTGGCATTTAGTCACACCCGGAGTAAGGGGCACAGTGGAGACGCGCTGACCCTGGAGGCCCATGGTAGGCACAATAGCTTCTAGAGCTCTCTTTTTTGAACTGCAGAGAGCACACACTGTGAAACTCCTTTAAGGCATTCAGTACGGTTCCACTCATGCAGCTGACCAGTTCTGCTAGC
Source organism: Emys orbicularis (assembly GCF_028017835.1). Lineage (NCBI taxonomy): Eukaryota > Metazoa > Chordata > Testudines > Emydidae > Emys > Emys orbicularis. The sequence continues at coordinate 221,318,699 of NC_088684.1, forward strand.
CACTCTGTAAGGTGGGTAATGGGTATAGCCACAGCTCCATTTAAGTCTTGCCCCTTCCTGCCCCCTTTCAAGAGCACTGCTCCCAGGGAAGTAGGTAGCATCTTGGCAGCAGATCCTATGCTTTGCAAAAACAACCCTACCCCCTGAAAACCAGGGACTACAATTATGGCTAGCCCTTACATGGGCCTTTCAAAGGGGGAAGGCTCCTTACCTTCCCTCACCCTCTATTAAGTGGTTGCATACGAGTCAGTCATAATCCAGCACTATATAAATATATACAGTAGTACTGGCACAGTGAACTTGCCAAGGTCCCAATGTGAGACACAATGAGTGGGAGAGACCTAAAATGAGCGATGCAAGAATATTTTTTATATGGCAAACAAACTGACAGAAGATTAATCCCTTTAGGGTGACTCTTTATGTAACCTATGTTTCATGTTACCATATTTATGATGTCAATCATTGTCAAACATAAAAATGAGGAGACTGAGGGGCAGGTGAGAGGTCTGACACTGAGACAGAATAGACAATCTGCACAACATATTTTTGATGAACTATAAAAGCGAGAGAGGGATGGGAGTGCTAAGAAAGCCACATGTAAGAAAAGCCACTTTTTACACCAGTTTAACAGATACACGGGGGGATGTGCGGGGAGGGACTAGGGGAGTTACAGATGCAACTACAACAGGGCAAGTCTTCACTGCAGAGTTAACCTGGGCTCTTATTTAACTATTGCTCCTAATCCCCTTCAGTTCCCCGCCCCCCCCAAAAAAATCCTCTCACCCAAGTTTAGCTTTCAACCCAGGCTAGCTGGCGCAGTGGGGGGCCTGGGTCAGAGCTTGAGTTCCACTTTCATTCAGACTGGTAACCTGCCCATTTGGCAGTGAGGAGACAGGCTAAATCACTCAAGTGCTGACAGTCCTTCAGTGTCCACCCACAATTGCCTGTGTGTACCCAGGAAGACAGCTACATTCTCCCACAATTCACTGGGAAAGAATCATTCAATGGTTCAGCTCACTGGCGCACAAAGAACCATGGGATATACCCCCCAAAGTCCTAGTGACACACACAAGGAGTGCAGCACGAGTGAACACACACTAACTCAGATATGATTTTACAGTGCAGCTGCTCACTGTTAAACCCCCAGTTAGCCCTTGGCCTAGTCATTATTATGTTACTGCTATTAAAGTATTTTCAAATGAATAAAGAAAAAAGCCACAATATGAAGTGGCCATTGGATCACTGTTTACTTTCTTTCTCTAGCTTCGTTGCAATGTTACCTGTCACAAACACTGCAATTAAAATACTTTTGGTGCCACAACCAGGTAATCATTATCAGAAGCCCTTTCATCTACACCTTTCTGCAGAAAAAAAATACAGACTAAGTGCCCTCTTCAGAACTTGGAATTCTAGCAGTTGACTATTGAATGGTGTTGATTTCACCCACCCCCCTCCGCTGGGGGAATAATAAGGGACTAGCAGAGAGTGTGAGCAAATTCACAGAGACCGTCTGTTATGTATAGTTAAACAGAATGAAAAAGGAACATAAAGTTATATGAATGAGAGAGATCGACTAAACAGGGTGAAGTATCAGAGAGAAAAAGGGTCAAGCTGGATATATTTTCTAATATTGTTATTTAAAGATATTGTTTTGTTTCCCTTACCTCTTATACCTTTGTCTGTAAATTGTCTGCATTTAGGACTAGAATGTATAACCCTTTTGCATGTTGGTGAGCATTTACTCACAGGAGTAGCCCCGTGAAGTCATGTGTAAGTGCTCTGCAATCTGACTAAGGGTTGCCACAATATTCTAGTCCATCATTTGTAGGCTTGTTCAGAAAAGGACCTGTCTCCCTTGCAGGTCTATGAGTAAGACTACATTTTAGTCACAGGTATTTTTAGTAAAAGTCATGGACAGGTCACAGGCAGTAAACAAAAATTCATGGTCCATGACCTGTCCATGACCTGTATTATATACCCCTGACTAAATCTTGGGGGAAGGGGTGGCGCTGGGGGCACCGTGGATGCTCATGGGGGGTAGCTTGGGGGGCACCGTGGGTACTCAGGGGGGGGACGGCTTGGGACCACCGCTGGTGCTGGAGGGAGGAAGAGTTGGCGGAGCTGGCAGGCTCCCTTCCCAGCTCCCAAAAGTGGCAACATGTCCCTCCCTCAGCTCCTATGCGGAGGTGTGGCCAGACGGCTTCAGAAGCTGCCTCTGCCCCGAGCGTCGGCTCTGCAGCTCCCATTGGCTGGGAACCACGGCCAGTGGGAGCTGCAGGGGCGGTGCCTGAAGGTGTAGAAAGTGCGCGGAGCCGTCTGGCCACGCCTCTGCCTAGGAGCTGAGGGAAAGACATGTCACCGCTTCCGGGAAACCCCCGAGGTAAGCACTGCCCAGAGCCGTCATTCCCTCCTGCGCCCCAGCGTAAATCATATTAAATGCAAAACACACAGGAACAGTTAAATACTGTTGAGAGAACCCATGGAGAACCCATGGAGAGAACCCATGGAGTCGAAGCCTATGCCAACAGATGCCAATTATAGACTGCCAATTTAATCTGTCAGGCGCGAAAGGACTGATGAGAGAAAAGAACTGGCAAGAGCCAACAGGGTGTGTAGCAAACACTAGATAAGCAGGAGCCAGTCCGAGAGTGAAGTACAACTCTGAAAACTAACTTTGCAGAAGCTGCTCAGGAGGTGCTACTTCATTTCCAGCCCTAGACAGGAGTTACAGGTGGTTTTGCAGTAGCTGCAGAATATCCCTGTGCTATGGCACCATAAAGAATGTGTGGTATCTTCTGCTATTGCAAAAGAGGCAGCTCACCACAAACATTTCCTCACGGGCTCCATTGTAATGCCTACTTCTGCTGCACAACACCACAGGGTAAGGACGATTCTCACTTGGGCTCCAAGTGTTTGATAGAAATAAAGTTAAACAAGCATAAGATTTTAAAATAGATGCTCTAATGAAGCAGCCGCTGTATGAGGAGTCCTGCACTGCTGGCCTGACTTGCATGGTACATAGAGCTGTTTGGGGAACTCACTAATACCATATCTGCTTTTACAATCAGTATTTTCTGGCCGTTGTCTAAGTCTTTTTAGAGGGGGGCCCCAAGCTGTAAAGTTTGGCTCTGGATCCAAAGGCAATTTTCCCCCAAAGTTCAGAGGAATTTGCATCCAAAGTCTGGCTCAGTCCATTTGGATCAAATGCCAGCAGCAAATCTACTCCTCCAATCAAAACGTTTCCATAATTTTAGGATTTGGAGCCAAGGTTTCAGTTCTGGCTCATCTCTAAACTTTTTCAAAAGCATTGTACCTTTAAAATTCCAGGCCAGAGCCTTCTCCCATTGAAGTCAATGGGAGTCTTATTTTCTTGCCATTGACGTCATAAAGAGCAGGACTAGATTTTTAGGGTAACATTTTCTAAGCTATTTAGGGGACTAAAGATAGGTGTCTGGTGGGATTTGCCTAACTCATTTGGAAGTTGGGCACTTAGACACTTTTGAAAATACTACTAGGCACCCACCTACACCTTTAGGCATCTAAATACCTTTAAAAAGCTGGCCCTTGGTTTATAATTATTAACTATTAACTCACCTAAACACTTCAGAAAGAAGTACCCATTTAGTACGGTGCTGCACAATTAGACAGTGCCCTCTAGGGGTTCTGCACCTTCCTCTGATAAATTCGACACTGGTCACAGTCAGAGACTAGATACCAGACTGGATCATTGGTCCATTCCAGTATGACAATTCTTATGTTCTTGTTACTTTGCAAAGACAGAGCCTGATCCTACCAGGTGAAGTCTGAAGGTATTCTGCACCTTGTAGAAGGCACTCAACACCTCAAAGGATCATAAATTTGAGAGACTGAAGAGATAGGAATTGGCATAGCAGGCAGAGTTTCTTGTAGAGCACTCCCCATTCTCTCATAGTGGATTTTAGCATGGCTCTTGGATGTAGCTCTATCTTGGAATGGGTTCAGGAAATACACTTGCTTTAAGAGATTTTTTTTTTTAGAAAAAACATATATTATTAATTACCTTTTTTGGACTGAATTAAATTGAGCAGGTTGCCCCTGCTGAGTGGTGTGGAAGCAGCAATCTGCTCCAAACAAATTGAACTTGTTCTGCCCCAGACACCCTTTGGGCAACTTCCTGTGTTTTAAGGAATGTGATAAAGGTTATTTATAAGAAAACAGATATTTTCAAAATGTTAGAAAGTACCTGAAGCCCTAAGAGGCCATGTTCACATCTCTGTTCACTGCTCTCAAAACTCCCCTTGTTCAATGTCCTGAGAACAGAGAAAATTAGGGACCCTAGAATTCTCACCAAACATGTTGGATGTTGACCTGATGTGTGTCAACCTGGCTTCCATTTGTTGAGTGCTAATCACAAGTGGTTTTAATTTTGTGCAGTATAATTTCTGCACACACAAATTACACATGCAAAAGTACATTTATGCTCAATTTGTACATGCAGAAGTGTGTTTGCAGTAAATTCTAATTGTGTGTACAACTGGCACCAAGTCTATAACGATCTCTGATTTTTATGATTTTCTGAACATCTGTTAAGGTGAAATTTACCAATGTCTGTCTTGTTTGGTGTCATCTAAACTCTCATGTGTTAGATGAGTGCCACAAAAATGTGTCTAACACTTGTGTGTGAAGTAAGTCTGCAGTTGAGCTAGTACTGTCATGTCCCATCTATACTGGCCTTACAACAAAGTTTAAATTGTCAAATGAGGTTCCTGTACTAGTAAGCTTTAGCTGGCCAGAGAGGATCGGATTAAATTGTATAAAGCATGTGTACAAACCAGTGCTCAGGCTTGGGACAAGACTGCTCTAACTGTGCACCCAGGAGCTGGGACATGCCAGGGGTTTCTGTTCAGTGAATAAGATGTTCTACGATATGCTGTGAGAGATAAAACTTTGGATAGCTGTAATTTAATTTCTGTGCCCTAAAACACTGTATCCACTGACTGCTGGTTTTATAAGTTTTGAAAAAGTCATAAAGGCAAAAAGTCGACCTTTGAGATCTGAACCCATGCACAGGAGATATTTATGGATGTGGCAGCACAATCCATCAGTAAAATTAAATTTCCACTGGATTTATCTTTGTCTGTAAATGGAGGGAGGATGATCTTGTGGTTAAGGCATTGGATTGTGACTCAGGAAACCTGAGTTCTGTTTTCAGTTCTGTCACAGACTTCCTGTGTATCCATAGGCAACTCACTTAAGGTACATCTACACTGCAAAAAAAAATTAACCCCGGCAATGAGTCTCAGAGCCCAGGTCACCTGACTCGGGCTCACACTATGGGGCTAAAAATAAACATTCCTGCTAGGGATGGGCTTTGAGACCAAACCCCTTGTTGGGTTTCAATAAATGAAGGCAATTAATTAAAGTTCTTTCAACCACTAGAACTTTAAACCAAATGCATTTATAATTTAAAAGTTTTGTGAGCCTTCAGAGACCTTGGGAACCATCTGATATTTGGAGATCATTTTCCTCTCAACAACCACACGTCATTGCTCTTCACATTTAACCTATTTTCTTTCCATTGTCCAAATGTTCCTTGAAACTCTTAGTACATATTATTTACTTGAGCCAATGTGACTGAGAGAAAATAATACATAATGGAATTGTTTTCATAAGTGAGGGGATTGCTGAAGAGACCTGCAAAGCAACTGGAAAAATAATCTTTCATCATGCAAAGATGTTTTTATAGAGTTAAATTATGAGATTTCATAGTGTAATGTTTTGGCACATTGTAATATTTTGTTTAATTGCATGGGCAAAACCTATACGCAGCAGCCATACCTAAATATGTTGCTTAGAGAAATTAAAGCAGGGAAAACAATCTTTATTGGTGATAAACTAAAAGGAAATGCCCCACAGCTGACAATAAGCATGTCTTCAAGCATGAACAGCTTATACATTCTGATCAACAGAACTAATAAGCAAGTCTGTAATTGCACCATCTGGCAAGTCTCTATATTATGACACAACCCTTCTTACCGAAGAAGAAAATGTATCAAGTTTACTGTAACCATAAACTCAAGATTTACTCAAAGCAAAATTTCAGAAATGCATTGTTTAAATTTATGAATATTTTTAGTGCAATTAGTATTTCAACTGTTCAGGTGATCAGCAGAGATAAAATACTATGTGCCTTGGTTTTTCTGTGGACTCTGCCAACAAATGTATAGGTATGTTTAAAAGTATTTTAGTCCTTTTTGTTGAACAAAACTGGTATCTGGCCAGAAATGGAACTTCTTGAGTGACAATCAAGACCAACTGGATTAATTTTGTGTGATTTAAATCCTGTATCTTATGTCCAAATTTTCCTGCACTCCCTGACTGCAACAAATTGGAACTCTGAGTTTTTGCCAGAAGCTGGGAATGAGCAACAGGGGATGGATCACTTGATGATTACCTGTTCTGTTCATTCCCTTTGGGGCACCTGGCATTGGCCACTGTCAGAAGACAGGATACTGGGCTAGATGGACCTTTGGTCTGACCCAGTATGGCCGTTCTTATGTTCTTATGAGTTTAATCTGGCTTTCCAAGTGCCAAACTGCAGTTTACCATCAAGATTTTATGCGCACACAGTCTTTACTTTCTGGACAAGAGTTAAGGCTTTCGTGTTCCTTTTCTAATATTTGGACCAGTCAGCCTGTTCTTCATTGTGTCTTTAATACCAAGACATAACAGCAAATCTCTTGCCCTGTACTTGCACTTTTCTACTCCATGTACAGCACGGTGACATTTTTCAGCCAAATCTTCAGCAAAAAATATAGATTTGGCAACATTGAACCATTTTGTGAATGTGTGTTGGTTTCAGCAAATTATTTCCATTCAGAAAGAAATCCTAAAAATATTCCAAAAAATCAAAATATTTCATTTTGACATTTCTGAAATGAAACATTTTGATTTTTTGGTTCAAAGTAACTCTTCATTTGAAAATTCCTTTTAACGTTATTTAAAAAAACAATTAAAAGTTTAAAAGCAGTAAAAATAAAAACAAAATATTTCTATTTTGTCACCATGAAACTTTGTTCAAACCAAAATTATTTTATTTCTACATTTTGATTTGCTGAATTTTTTTTTAGAAAAATTGGTTCTTGGTTTGACCCAAGACAAGTTTTTTTTCAGAATTGCTGGCAAACTGAAAAATCCATTATTTGCGCAGCTCCTCTCAGGTGTTCTGAACAATCTTGTAATTTCTGATCTTTGTCACCTTAGAACAACAAATCTTTCACCTTTAAAAAAATCAAATAATCCATAACTATTAGATCTTCACAGAATATCATGAATTCTCTCACTCGTAGCTTAAACCAGTGGTTCTCAACCTTTCCAGACTACTGTACCCCTTTCAGGAGTCTGATTTGTCTTGCAGATCCCACTTTTCACCTCACTTAAAAGTTACTTGCTTACAAAATCAGACATAAAAATACAAAAGTATCAGTGCACACTATTACTGAAAAAATGTTTCCTTTCTCATTTTTACCATATAATTATAAAATAAATTGATTGGAATATAAATATTGTACTTATATTTCAGTGTGATACTTGGGCCTGTTTTTCACTTGTGAGCCTTGTCTGAAGCCTGAGCCCCAGGCAGTGAGGCTGAAACATGTAGCGTGGGGGCCGTGGGCAGTTGCCCTGCTTGCCACCCCTTAATGCTGACCCTGCACTTGAGATCCCTCATAACCTGTACCGTGACCTCCCAGGGACTGCAACCCCCAGGTTGAGAATCACTGATCTAGATGAGTTGAGCATCCCCTGGAAGACCTCTTTTTAACCCTCACCCTGGGGTACGTGTACCCCTGGTTGAGAATCACAGACTTAAACAACATTTTCAGACTTTTTCTTTTGACCAACCAGCAATGATATTGCCAGCACTGCGGGTCACTTGGAATCTTGCTTAGTTGCAACCATTAGTTCTGTAATTTTCTTGTCTGCCACATGTGACAAATGACTTCCCCATATTGTCATGCCAGCCAGAAAGTATCTATTCAGGGGAACAGCAACTGCAATATCTTTTCCTGATCTGTGTTTAGCCACATTGTATTTCTGCAGGCGCAATTTCATTCTTTGTAAAGCTGGCGGTGCAGCTGCAAGGGGTAGGTTTTTGTCCACAATTGTCTCCAAAAGTTACTGGTCAGACTCTCCTGTAACCTTCCACATACCTAAATACACATTGAAAGTGCTCACAGCCAAACCCAACTGCATACATCTCTTTTTGGATCCACAGACAAATTATTTCTATGGTGTGCGAATCCTGGTGCATGAAGAACTGGCTTCTCTTTCGTCAGTTAAGAGCCTCAAGTCCTCATTTGGATGCATCCATCTGAACTGCTGCTACTTTATTTCTGTCCTAGTGTACCAATGTATCTGCATCAGCAGTTGAGCACTTCATATGGGTGAAGGCTGCATCTTGCCAGTCTTCCTTTAGATTTCTTAGTGGTGCTGACATTTCTGCAAGGTGTGGTAGAAATTTGGCAAGATAAATCACCATCCCCCAATATCTTTTCTACTTCAGCATGATACCCTGGTGCCCTCATGGGAGTGAGTGTGGCCAAGTGGCTAGAGCACCGGACTGGGACTCAGGAGAACAATTCCAAGGCCAGAAGGGATCATGGTAACCACGTAGTCTGACCTACTGTATAACACAGGCCATAGAACTTCTCCAAAATAATACCCAGAGCTTATCTTTTAGAAAAAAATCCAATCTTGATATAAAAATGGCCCATGATGGAAAATCCATCATGACCCCTGGTAAATTGTTCCAATGGTTAATTACTCTCATGGTTAAATATTTACACATTATTTCTAGTCAGAATTTGTCTAGCTTCAACTTCCAGCCACTGGATTGTGTTATACCTTTATCTGCTAGATAGAACAGCCCATTACTAAATATTTGTTCCCCATGTAGATACTTATAGACTGTAATCAAGTCACCCCTTCACCTTCTCTTTGTTAAACCAAGTAGATTGAGCTCTTTGAGTCTATCACAATAAGGCAGATTTTCTAATCCTTTTATCATTCTCATGGCTCTTCTCTGGACCCTCTCCAATTTTTCAACATACTTCTTGAGTTATGGACACCAGAACTGGACACAGTATTCCAGCAGCAGTCACACCTGTGCCAAATATAGAGGAAAAATAACCTTTCTACTCCTACTCAAGATTCCCCTGTTTATGCATCCGAGGACCTCATTAGCACTTTTGGCCACAGCCTCACACTGGGAGCTCATGTTCAGCTAATTATCCACCATGACCCCAAATCTTTTTCAGAATCACTGCTTCCCAGGATAGCGTCCCCATCCGTAAATATAGCCTCCATTCTTTGTTTCTAGAGGTACACATTTACATGTAGCCATACTGAAATGCATATTGTTTGCTCGGTAAACTGGGCACAAGCAATCCAGATCGCTCTGTATCAATGTCCTTTTCCTTATTTACCACTCGACTGATTTTTGTGTCATCTGAAAAATTTATCTGTGATGATTTTATGTTTTCTTCCAGGTCACTGGCTTCAGTGATTGCTGATACTTTTGCAGGGCTACGTTTGACCTCCTTTGATAAAGGAATGTTCCAAATACTTCAGCAGCTCAGATGATGCATGCTCTGGATTTAACTTGGCCTCTGTTTTCTAGAGTTTGGCACGTGGTGTGTAGTTCTTTAGGTTCCGCCATAGTAGCTCCTAACACTAATATGTCGTTCACAAAACCATGCATTGGTCTCATCCTTACTTTTGAAGAATTTTTTGGGTTGAATGAACACCAAACAGTGAGTGGAGACTCTTCCTTTCCCTTGAGGGGCATTACACGTGGTTAGCAATGAACTCTCTTTGTCCTGTTATTTCTGCTTATATCTAGATCGGGCATACAGGACACTGAAAAATTGGGCATCAGCTAATTAACTCATGACATCAAAAAACATGAGGATCTAGTAAGGGTCTTAACTGGTTGCTTCCTTCATGTCTTGGGTGTCTGTGACGGTGGCTAGCTCACCTATGTGAGGTTTCTCCTCTGCCCTATTGAAGTTTAACTGCTCCGTATGAATATCTTCCTCGATAATTACCCTCCATTTTCCAAATTCAAAATCACTATATCTAACTGGACTTTCAACAGAACTGTGCTTTTTCATGGAAAGTGTATTATAGGATCTATTGTGCTAACCAGTTTAGTCTTGTATTCCTTGAGAAATTCTCCTAATCTATTAAATTAGAGCAGGTTGAAAACTGGTAAAGATTTTTTTGTGAACAATTTCAGAATCATTTCCATTTTGCTTGTTTTGAAAGGGAACAATGTCTCATTTACTCAAATTTTTCATTAAAAATTTCTCTTGAAAATTTCAGTCTAGATAATTATCAGTTTTTCCTTTCCTCTTTTCCTCCAGCCCACCTTTTTTCTTTTTCCATTTTGCTACTGAAAAGGTAGAGTGGGGAGGGAAAGGAAAGAGGGAAAACGAGAAAAACAAAAATGTTTCATGTTCAGATTTTCCTGGGGAAAAAAATTGAAAAAAGGAAATTCTGATTAAAATGTTCAAAATGAGATTTTTTCAACAAAAATACAATTTTATAGTCTTTCATTCAATTATTTGGCTTAGTAAGTCTTAGGCCATGCCTACTCTTCAGCAATTACAGCGGTATAACTACATCGGCATAACCATGTTATGTAGATGCAGCCTACAGTGATGGAAGGGTTTTTTTCCTTTGCTTTAGGAACACAACCTCCCCATGGTTCAATGATTCTATGTGATGGTAGCTAGGTCTTCCATTGACCTAGCTGTATCTACACCAGACATTAGCATAGCTATGGATTTTTCACACCCCTGAGCACTGTAGCTATGTCAACCTTAATTTTAAGTGTAGATCAGGCCTTAGTAGCACTTGCAATGTGTGGAACCAGGGCTGGCTCCAGGCACCAGCTGAGCAAGCAGGTGCTTGGGGCGGCCAAGTGGAAGGGGCGGCACGTCGGGGCTCTTCGGCGGCGGGTCCCTCGGTCCCTCTCGGAGGGAAGGACCTGCCCCCGAATTGCCGCCGAAGAAGAAAGCAACGCGGTGGAGCTGTCGCCGATCGCGATCGTGGCTTTTTTTTTTTTTTTTTTTTTCTCCCGCCTCTTGGGGCTGCAAAAACCCTGGAGCCGGCCCTGTGTGGAACTTTAAGAACTATGGTGACTTTTTTTGTGTGGCAGAGTTCAAAAGACTTGTCAGTTAGAAATAGTTGTAATTGGAATTAAAGTTGGAGACTAAATCAAAGAATCAAGTGGGGCTACATATAGTTGTAAATAACAGACCCCTTTGCCAGGTTAACTTGATTGCTTTGTTCATTTTTTTCTTGTTAATGTTGTTCAGATCCAATTAAAGTAACAGCATTCAATTTTAAAAGGCATGGTTAGCTGATTGGATGTGGGGAGATAAACACAGCACTGGAGCTGGGATGTTTCCCACTGTCATTGGCAATTTGATCCATTTAAGATCTATGCTCTGAGACCAAACAGTAGCTGTGTTTCTTTGTTTACAATGTAGACTTTTTACCAATTATAATTACTTGTATTATAGTAGAACATAGACAGCCAAACTCAGATCAGGCCCATTGTGGTAGGTGCTGTACAGACACATACAGAAAGGCAATTCCTGTCCTGAAAAGATTACAGGCTAAAAGACAGGATAAAGGGTGAGGGGGAAACAGAGGCGGTGAGAGGAGTGACTCGCCCATGGACACACATCAGGTATTATGTATTGTTTGTATGGCAGTAGCATCTAGAGTCCCCCAATCAAGAAGCAGGGCCTACATGTGCTAGACAACACACAAAACTTGGATCTGTTTAATTAAAATCACTTTCACAATTGATTTAGCCAAACCAATACAACCCCCTAAGTAGGCACTCTGAAATAGGCTAATGCCAAGCTTAAGCCCAACTAACAAGTCACCACAGGAATGTGACTGAGAAGAAAGCAAATTTAGAGGTGAACTGATTACAATGTGTAAGTAAATACAACATGTAAGCACAACGTGGGGAGAAAATACCAGGTACTAAAAGGCTCTTTCATCTAGCAGAGAAAGACATAACAAGAACCAATGGCTGGAAGCTGAAGCCAGGCAAATTCAGATTAGAAATTAGGCACACATTTTTAACAGGGAGGGTAACTGACCATTGGCACAAACTACCAACAGAAGTGGGAGATTCTCCATCTCGATCTCTTCAGATCAAGACTGGATGCTATTTTGTAGGACATGCTTTAACCAAACACAAACTATGCTTTAGTCAAACACAATCTATTGGGCTCAGAACAATAGTAACTGGGTGAAATTCATGGCTCGTAATAGACACGAGGTCAGACTAGATGATCTTCTGTCCTTAAACTCCATGACTCTGTTAAAGTGAGTGAGAGGAGCAGCAGAGTGAAACTGACAATTATGGTCATAAAAATGGCTGAAATGTAAGGCTCTCCTATTTCTTTCATTATTATTACTATTACTATTATGTATTTGTATGACCGTAGTGCCTAGGAACCTTAGTCATGGGCCAAGGCCACATTGTGCTAGATGCTGGATAAAACTTATCCAGCATCTAGTGGATGTTCTGCGGTGGAATGCTCTTCCCTCATTAGCTCATGCATGCTGGAAAGGAGAGGTTCCTTTGGCCATTCCTCTTGGCTTATTTCCCCTCTTTTTTTAGCCCCACCCCTTCACTGTGCTTCCTTGTCTCTCTCATTTTCACAAATTTTGCTCTCTCCCTCCAGCTGAAGCAAAGAGAAATGGACAGGATTACAGCCTTGTAGGACTGAGATCGTAAGCTCCCTTGGGTGGGGACTGTCTCATTGTTCTAGCTTACACAACACCTAGCACACTACGGTAGTACAAATAGTAAATAATAATAATACTTACTCAGGAAGTGCAGGGACTGGGTAGATCCAGTTGTTTACTGTCATTTCAGTGTGGTGGGTATGAAGGATTTTGTAGTAATACAATTTTCTGAACCATTACATTGACTTAAACCCCAGTACCCAATCTGACCATTCTCCCCAACTGTAACCCCTGTGAACAGCTGGTCATATTGCTGAACTGAAAACTGTCCTTTCCATGCGTTACTTCTTACAGGACACAAAGATGTAGGGCCTAATGCAGTGAGAGTCTGAGTATCCTCATTTCCCATTGGCCTCCCTGGATTCTACTGCACACACTTTATATTATGTTTTTCCAAAGAATAATGTGCATGTTTGATAGTATATCCTTGTATGTCAGGGTTTTTTAGACACATTCTTTGCTACCATATGAATACCCCACTTTTTACAGTGGTTTGACCTATTCTCCCTTGGATTTAGTTACTTGTCAAAATAACCCTAACTATTAAGCTTTCAACATTTTAAAATGCAAGCTGGAAGGAAAGCAAGGAGTGAGAGAATCAGAATAAGGACAATGGACTTCAAAACAGCAGACTTTAACAAACTCAGAGAACTGGTAGGTAAGGTCCCACAGGAAAAAAAATCAAGCGATAAAGGAATTCAGAAGAGAATTTCTCAAAGAGACAATATTCAAGGCACAACTGTAAACTATCCCAATATGAAGGAAAGATAGGAAGGCAAGTAGGAGGCCAATATGGCTCCACCATGAGCTCTTTAATAATTTGAAAATCAAAAGTGAATCCTACAAAAATTGGAAACATGGATAAATTGCTAAGGATGAGTACAAAAGGCTAGCAGAAGCATGTATGGACAAAATCAGAAAGGCGAAGGCACAAAATGAATTACAATTAGTAAGGGACATAAAGGTAAGATGCTTTAAATACATTAGAAGCAAGAGAAAGATGAAGGAAAGTGTAGGTCCTCTTCTTAGCAGGGAAGGAGAGCTAGTAACTATGACATCAAGTAGATTGAGATAATTAATGACTATTTTATATCAGTCTTGAATAGAAAGGTTAATGGTGACCAGACACAACATAATTAATATTAACATCAACAGAGAAGGAACACAAGCCAAAATAGGGAAAGAAGAGGTTAAAGAATACTTAGATAAGTTAGCTGTATTCAGTTGGAAGTACCTGATAAAATTCATCTTAGGTTACTTACAGAACTAGCTGAAGCATTCTTGGAACCATTAGCATTATCTTTGAGAAGTCATGGCGGACAGGTGAGGTCCCAGAAAACTGGAGAAGGGCAAACATAGTACCTATTGTTAAAAAGGAGAACAAAGAGGGTCCAGGGAATTATAGGCCAATCTGCCTAACTTTCATATCTGCAAAGATACTGGAACAAATTATTAAACAATAAATGTGTAGGCACCTAGAGAATAGTAGGATTACGGATAAGAACCAGTGTAGATTTTTCCAGAAGAAATCATGGCAAACCACCCTAATTTCCTTCTTTGATAAGGTTGCTGGTCTAGTGGATAGGGCAGGGGTAGGCAACCTATGGTACGTGTGCCGAAGGCGGCACGCGAGTTGATTTTCAGTGGCACTCACACTGCCCGGGTCCAGGGGGGCTCTGCATTTTAATTTAATTTTAAATGAAGCTTCTTAAACATTTTAAAAACCTTATTTACTTTACATACAACAATAGTTTAGTTATATATTATAGACTTATAGAGAGAGACCTTCTAAAAATGTTAAAATGTATTACTGGCACGCGAAACCTTAAATTAAAGTGAATAAATGAAGACTCGGCACACCACTTCTGAAAGGTTGCCGACCCCTGGGGGAAGCAGTAGACATGATATCTCTTGATTTTAATCAGGCTTTTGACAGAGTTCCACATGGCATTCTCATAAGAAACCTAGGGTCTAGATGAAATTACTATAAGGTGGGTGCACAACTGGTTGAAAGACCATACTCAGAAGAGTAGTTATCAATGGTTCTCTGTCAAACTGGGAGGACATATCAAGTGGGGTCCTATAGGGGTCAGTCATGGGTCCAGTACTATTCAATATTTTCATTAATGTGTTGGATAATGGAGTGAAGAATATGCTTATAAAATCTGCAGATGACATCAAGCTGGGAGGGTTTGCAGGCACTTTGAATGACAGAATTAGAATTCAAAATGATGTTGACAAATTGGAGAATTGGTCTGAAATCAATAAGATGTAATTCAATAAACACAAGTGTAAAGCACTACACTTGGGAAGGAAAAATTAAATGCGCAACTACAAAATGAGAAGTAATTGGCTAGGTCATAGTACTGCTGATAAGGATCTTGGGGTTAAAGTGAATCACAAATTGTCAACAGTGTGACACAATTGCAAAATAGCCTAATATTCTGGGTATATTAACAGGAGTGATCCATATAAGAGATGGGAGGTAATTCTCTTGTTCTACTCGGCACTGGTGAGGCCTCAGCTGGAGCACTGTGTCCAATTCTGGCTGCCACACTTTAGGAAAGATGTGGATAACTTGGAGAGAGTCCAGAGAAGAGCAACAAAAATGATAAAGGTTTTAGATGAAGGGTTTAGAAAACCTGATCTAGGAGGAAAGGTTTTAAAAAAAAATTGGCACATTTAGTCTTGAGAAAAGACAACTGAAGGACCGTTATAAAGAGGACTGTGATCAATTGCTTTCCATGTCCACTGAAGGCAGGACAAGAAGAAATGGGTTTAATCTACAGCAAGGGAGATTTAGGTTACATACTAGGAAAAACTTTCTAATTATAAAGGTGGAGGAATAGGCTTCCAAGGGAGAATGTGGAATCCACATAGTTGGAGGTTTTTAAGAACAGGTTGGACAAACACCTGTCAGGAAGGTCTAGGTTTACTTGGTCCTGCCTCAACACAGGGGACTGGACTTGATTTTCCAAGGTCCCTTCCAGCCCTACATTTCTATGATTCCCTCCCTCTTCCATGATGCCCTTCAATGTTTTCATTTTTAACATTTTCAAATCAAAATAGTTACCTTTCCCTGACCAATTCAAACAATTTTGCTGTCACATCCAAAATATAACATAACAGATGCCATAATAATTGCAAACTTAAGGGGCAAAATAAGTTTGTGTTAAAACAATTTAATATTGTTTGAGATCCAGCACAAATAACAATAGGAATAAATCTATAGCTCCCTGCGCTGACTGAGAATTAGCAGTCATGAAAAGCATTGCCTGGATTATAATTACAGCAGTATTCATAAAAGCTTTGTCATCATGACACTTCACTGAAAGAGGAATTAGTTAAAGAATCGGCATCGGCAGCCCAGGCCCATTCGTTCCCCTGTGGGACCCGAGCGGGACGGGGGGGCTGGGGCCTGCTGCCCCCACTTCAGGGCCGCCGTGGGATAGCACCAGCTGGGCAGCAGCCCAGACACGACTGGCCAGGGGCTGGGTGCAGCGTGCGCGCTGCTGGGTCCCCGCAGCAGGCCCGGGCTCGGGGGGTTCGGGCCTGGGTGCCAGAGCCGCAGCCGCCGAGCTTGGCCATCGGCCGCTTCCTCCCCCCGCGGCAGTGGGAGCTGCAGCAGCGGCTGCTCCCGAGTCCTGCTGCCCAGGGGGGGAGAACAGCCGCCGCCTGGCCCCGCGGGCCGCCCCCCTCCTCTCCCTACCGCCTGACTGAGTCCTGCCTGCTCGGGGCCAGGCCGGACTCTCACTCACCCTGGCCCCACGCTTCCCCTGCGTCTCCCGGGCCTCCCTCCAGCGCTTGTGGAGGAAGGGTGTTTTTTTTTTCTTTTTGCTCCCCCTCCCGCCACGCCTCCCCCCTCTCCCCCCCCCCCCCCCCCGGCGTCCCGATATTTGACTTGGGTGATCTGGTCACCCTAGAGGGAGGTACCTGCCTCCACTCAGGATTCACAGCTGTGAACCCTCTCCTGGAGTTAGGTGCCTAAACCAGGTCAGCCCTATCTCACAACACAGTCACTCTCATTCTCTTTGTATAAATAATTCAATATTTGTTGGGCCAAAGTGGAACAACTTCCACAGGACAGATTGAGAAAGTCCCACTACAGAATAGCCTGTAGCCCAGTGGTTAGGATGCTCACATGGGAGGCGGGAGACCTGGGTTCCAGGTCCTGTTCCAAATCAAGCAAAGTAGAGCTCTCTCACAAGTGCTCTACCACTGGGCTGTTAAGCTTAAGGGGGAACCTTCTCCTCAGCAGCCTTTTGTGCACGTTAGGTGAGCTCAAAGCACATCTACCAGATCTGGCCCCACAAGTGGTGCCTAAATGTTGGATTTAGGCCCCTAAATTCCCTTTTCAATCAAGCCCCTGATGTCTTTTGGGTTCTTAATTTAGCACCTAAACCAGAGCTGGGAAATCCACCATATAAAGATGAAAAAACCCTCAATTTTCTAAATGCCGGGAAACTTATACTGGACACTAGAGATACGTAGTCTCCGTAATTTTTTTAATGTTTCAACATGCGTAGGCACAAGAGAGAGAAAGGACAGATGATGGGGAGCTGAAAATACTCCTGTTACATTTCCAAAATTCCTTTCTCAGTAATTCTTTGAAATTGCACAGCTGCTGCCCTTTCTGTTTTATGACTCCTTCTCCAGCTGTGCAAAATGCTGCAAACCACTTTGTGACCTGACGTTTAAAATATTTTCAATTAATGGACAACAATGGCACAGAGATTTCTTTACTGCATTATATTACCCAGCACTTTAGCGGGTGCAGATGAAGAGATGGAGGCGATTCTTAACCATTATCAGTGGAACTGAGGAACCTGCTCTAAAAAAGAGAGAAAGCTGTTTTATAGTTTATCCCGTAAAGGAATTTTGAGAGTTCAGAGGCTGGTTTCAAAAACTGTCTATAGGAATCAAAGCAACAGTGAGATTTTTTCCCACTGTAGTCTGTTTCTCTGTTTTCATCAGAATATTGTTTTCTAGCCTCAGCAGTCTTTGTCTGATCCATGGTGATTTGTTATAGTTTGTTCAAAGAAAATTCTTTCAACCTCCTCATATTTGCCTTTCACTAGAAGACAATATATATCAAGGAATAAGGAGTATAGCACTGAGCTTGAACCAAATATATATTACTGGCCTTTAAAATATCTGATGAAGAGTGATAAGCCGCTTTCCCACCCCCAACCCCTCCCAAAAAAAGAAGTTTGATTTCATGTCCCCACTGGAGAGCTTTTGCTTTTTAATGTCTCATAATACCTCAACAAGAGGTCAAACAATGAAACAAATAACATGAAATGCTGCTTTACTGAGGCATGTTGTCAGCCTGTTAAATTCATTCATTTCCACAGGAGGTCTTTGCATTAAATACTGTGGCTAGATTTTGAATAGAGCTGGATAATTGTATTACCAAAAATAACTTTAGTTATGCACACTAAGATATCAAATCATATGCTTCAGGGTGTAAGCTGATCAATGCAGGAATCAGGAAGGAATTCGCTCTCACATACAACACATGTACATTTGGCTAAATGCATTCTGAAGGATTTTGCCTTCATTTGCAGCATCAAATATTGGCCAAGGTAGAATGTTAGGCTAAAATGGGTAGATACCCGTTTGAAATTTGGCAATTCTGCTGCTGCTAGCAAACAGCCACAAATTTCCCAGGCTGACTGTAAAACGATGTTGACAAGAGGCAGAAAACTTGGCAAGAGAAACTATTGCTTAATAAATTCCTTTCCATTTTAATTATCACTTTCTTTAAACAGCACAGTTCACCACATTTACAGAAATTCTTATTGGTGTCAGATTTTTACTTCCCATGGGGAAAGGTCACCAAGCATCTGTTATTTTAAGGGGGAAACTATTATTTCCAGACATACTCTCCATTTCAGAAAATACCAGTACGCCATTAAAACTCTGTATCTGAAAGGCATGGCCTTTAGAGATATTTAATCTGAGCGAGATTCACATTCCGCTATCTGACACTGTATTACAAATTACAATGGGATTCAGTGAATGAACAGTCACAGTACAGTAATCCTGTGACAGGAATAACAGGATAATACTGTCAAGTATCAGAGGGGTAGCCGTGTTAGTCTGAATCTGTAAAAAGCAACAGAGGGTCCTGTGGCACCTTTAAGACTAACAGAAGTATAATAAGACTACCAGGATAATACTGGTACACTATATCCTTATTATCCCTCACAAGCAGCTCCCCTTGGCACACTTTGTTGCCAACACAGGCATGACTGGAGCTTTAAAAAAGAAGCCCCATTTATTCTCGTTAATACCAGAGGCCACTCAAGGCAATCTGCTGCTGTAGGCAACACTTCCGTAGGCCGCCTCCCATACCACTTCAATTTGGCCCAGCCTCCCCTCTGTTGTGATGGATGGACAGCGAGGCCAAACCTGAGTGAGTGATGTTGTGACATGGCACAGGGGATCACAATGCCACTCAGGTTTAGCCCAGTTTGTGGGCCAAATCTGCCACTCTAGGCAGCTGCCTCGCTTGCCTATAAGTAGAGTTGCCTCTGATTAACACTCCTGATTCTTCTGTTCAGCTCACTCAATCAGCTTTTCTAGCAAAATATTAAAGATTGTTTATCTCCTAGAAAATCAAATCTGGAAATAAAGCCAGGTAGTCTGCGAAATAAAACAAAGTGTAGCAACCCGCCTGGGGAAGTGTGAACTCTCTCAAACCTGGCAGATTCAAAATCCCTCAACAATTTAAATTCTGTTCATCTTTGTCTCTTTAGGATAGGCCGGAGAAGGGGAGGGATGAGTAAAAATTATAGTGAAGGGAACCGATATATAATGGAATCTTCTTATGCCTTTTTCCCTCCCCTCCTCATGAAAATTGTCACTGGAGGTACAATGCAGAGAGCCAGAACAAGTCCTGTGCACCACTTTGGGCCTCAGCCTTGTAGATGGCCTTTTCACAGGGCTGAATTTCACCCTGCAAGCAGAATGTCACTGTAACAGTAGAAGGCCTATGTAGTAAAAGATCTCCGTCCCGCACTGCAGGAGTGGTGGCACGTCTTCAGTGTAGTGGCAGAGGGAGTTGGCAGCTCTGGTACAGCCTCTGGGAGGCCCTACTTTCACTTTCAAGGTGAAACAGGAGTAGCAAGACTGGCCTGACACCTCTGTCTTCCCTGCTGGATCATCTACAGCAAAAATCACAATGCAAGGGTTGCTCCTTGATCTTCCTCTCCCAGGACTGAGGCGATTTCTCTTCTCTTTCCCCTCCATTACTGCTGTATTCCTTGGGGGCGGAGAGCTGTGATCAGTAAAGAAGAGGACTGAAAGTCGCCTGAAAGAATTCTCTACTTTCTCTCCACTGAGGCAATATCCTCTCCTAGCTGCTCAGCCAGGCATTGGAGAACTCCATGGTGTTGGGGGAAGGAATCTTCCACTACAAGCCATGAAGCAACAGCAGCCTCACTCTACAGTGGCCAGTCCAGCCCAATGTCTGGAGCAGCCTCCACAGCCCTACCACCTCATCAGGCAAACAGATCTTCTTTTGCCCTCTCCTCCCCTCCCCCCCCCCCCCCCCCCGTTCCTCACTCATCCTTGCACAAGCAGGTAGGGAATCCCCGTAAACCTGGGCTCCATGCCATTCTGGGTTCTGCACATCCTGTGAAGTCATCCAAAATCTCCCTCTCTCTGCTGCAGGAGGGTAGCAGGATTTACTTTTGCCCTTGTGGGCAGAGTTTAACTGTAACTGAGTTTGAGCGAAATAGATGGTCTATATGGTGTGACTGCAAGGGTGTGAATTGCAGCATGCATTAGCCTGCTGTTCTGTAACTCCCCCTTGTGGTCACCGCTTGTGTAAACGAAAAGTACCCAGGTTGCAGTAACATAGTCCTCCTTTTTAAAAGTTGTCTGAGATTTGAGAAACCATGAATTTCTTTGTCACCTCCACACCACACAATCCTATTCCCAAAGACCGAAATTAAAATGACATGGGACAATGTAGACGTGTCCTTTAAGAGAGAGAGGAGCAAACAAAGACAGAATCACCCCCACCCCTGCATTTTAGCATTATTTTCTCCAAAACAGTTCAATAGGCCAAATTCTGACATGAGTTACCCCCATGAAGAGACTAGAGTTACAACAGGTTTAATTTAGGACACACTGGGGCCTGTTGCCTCTAATCTCATG
Source organism: Emys orbicularis (assembly GCF_028017835.1). Classification (NCBI taxonomy): domain Eukaryota; kingdom Metazoa; phylum Chordata; order Testudines; family Emydidae; genus Emys; species Emys orbicularis. The sequence goes on from NC_088684.1 coordinate 221,339,681, forward strand.
TTGGTTTCCACTATTCTTATACCTTGTTTGCAGTGTTGTTGTAGCTATGTTGGTCCCAGGATATGAGAGAGACAAGGTTGGTGAGGTAATATCTTTTACTAGACCATCTTCTAGTACACAGAGCTGACAGACATGAAGAAGAACTCTGTGAAGCTTGAAACTTGTACTTGTCACCAACAGAAGATGGTCCAATGAAGTTATTACCTCACCTACCTTGTCTCTCTCATTTATAAACCTTTTCATTATTGTTTTAAAGCTTACTGGAACAAGCCTGAGCAGCTGTGAGGCTATCTTGATGATGTGGGTTAGGAAATACTAGCATTTGAACTGATTAAAGCCAAGCATCCCATTTGTCTTTATCTCATTAAAATGTAACAGAGTGTTCAGTATAAACAAGAAAACCACCTAAATCACACGCTTACTTTAAGGAGACTAATACTTGACAACTAGAGACACCAGTTCACCAACAGTCACCTGGGATTAATTCCCATATAGCACAATACATATGGGTTTCATAAACCTAATAAAACTAGGATTAAGATTTCAACCCTATATTAAGGTACCTGGCATATTTCCAGCATGGAAGAGTGAAAAAACGGGGCCTAATGGGAAAATGAAATTTACGATGCAAGATAATTATATCTGGACTGTGGATCCAGCATGATATTTTGCCAAGAACTGTATATTATTGTAGCTCCAATATTCCTGGTGGTACTATTATTCAGAATATTTTTTTAATATGTACTGTATGTTTCTTATGTGCAGGATAGAAAGAGACAGACATCCAACCTACCCTTTACCTCTTACGTTGTCTTTTCTGTGGTTCACTGAAGGTAAAAGCCGGAGGGACTAGACCAGCAGCATGATCTGGTCAGATATTTAAAATCTTTGTTAAAGCTAACCCCCCGTCCCCCACCCCAGGCTGGAAGTTATACAGAAATGCTGCCTTGGTGAAAAAATATGTTAAGAGAATGACTGACTGAGCAAATATGCCTGACCAAATGTATGCCAGCATATATTCCAGTGAAACACACGGAAACAACGAAGGTCTAATTTCACAATGTCAGACTAGTATGTAGGTCTGCCTATGCACTCTCTCTCTCTCCCCACACTTGGATTGCGCCCACTGTCATAGCATCTAGACACCTTACAACTCTTAAAACCACAAGACATTTCTGAGTCAGCCCAGTGGTTAACTTAATAATATTTTTGCCCGCAGCTAGCACTGGCCACTAGTGTATATATGCTTGTCATACTTCAGTTAAACAAATTGGTCCAATCAGGATTTTCTTCATAATGCCACTATATAAATCCATGCCCACACCTTGAAGACTGAGTGCAGTTCTGGTCACCCCATCTCAAAAAAGATATATTACAACTCGAAAAAGTACAGAGAGGGGCAGCAAAAATGATTAAAGGTATGGAACAGCTTCCGTATGAGAAGAGATGAAGAAGACTGGGACTGTTCAGTTTAGAAAAGAGATGAGCAAGGGGGTGAGTCGGTCCCCATGCATGCTACAGGCTGGGGACCAACTGGCTAAGCGGGAGTTCCGCAGAAAAGGACCTGGGGATTACAGTGGACGGGAAGCTGGATATGAGTCAACAGTCTGCCCTTGTTGTCAAGAAGGCTAACAGCATATTGGGCTGCATTAGTAGGAGCATTAGTAGGGAGCAGATCGAGGGAGGTGATTATTCCCCTCTATTCGGCACTGGTGAGGCCACATCTGGAGTATTGCGTCCAGTTTTGGGCCCCCCACTACAGAAAGGATGTGGACAAATTGGAGAGAGTCCAGTGAAGGGCAACTAACATGATTGGGGGGTGGGGCACATGACTTGTTAGGAGAGGCTGAGGGAACTGCATTTATTTAGTCTGCAGAAGAGAAGAGTGAGGGGGGATTTGATAGCAGCCTTCAACTACCTGAAAGGGGGTTCCAAAAAAGACGGCGCTTGGCTGTTCTCAGTGGTGGCAGATGACCGAACAAGGAGCAATGATCTCAAGTTGCAGTGGGGGAGGTCTAGGTTGGATATTAGGAAAAACTTTTTCACTAGGAGGGTGGTGAAGCACTGGAATGGGTTACCTAGGGAGGTGGTGGAATCTCCATCCTTAGAGGTTTTTAAGGTCAGGCTTGACAAAGCCCTGGCTGGGATGATTTAGTTGGGGTTGGTCCTGCTTTGAGCAGGGGGTTGGACTAGATGACCTCCTAAGGTCTCTTCCAACCTTAATCTTCTATGATTCTATGATGAGAGAGAAGAATGGTGCAGAGAAAAAGTGTTATTTACCCCTTCATGTAACACAAGAACCAGGCATCACCCAATGAAATTAATAGGCGGCACGATTAAAAGAAACATAAGGAAGTACTTCTTCACACAACACGCAGTCAACCTGTGGAACTCCTTGCCAGAGAATGTTGTGAAGACCAACTGGGTTCAAAAAAGAATTAGATAAATTCATGGAGGTTAGGTAGATCAATGGTTTTTAGCCAATAAGGCCAGGGTCACAACCCCATGCTCTGCGTTTCCTTAAACCTCTGACTGCCAGAAGCTGGGACTGGATGACAGGAGATGGATCACTTGATAAATTGCCCTGTTCTGTTCATTCCCTCTGAAGCATCTGGCACTGGCCACTGTCCAAAGATAGGACACTGGGCTAGATGGATCACTGCTCTGACCCAGTATAGCCATTCTTATGTTCTTTTTCACTAAAGCAAGGTGGCTCGTGCCTGTTGTGAGAAGTGATATTATTGATTCATCTATTTGGCTGACTCAGCTATTGCTTGTTGGTCATAAGGAATCGTAAGGAGCTTACATGCCATGATACCAGGCACAACATAAGGGTGCAGAAAGATAGAGCACTCCCCAAACAGACGGCTAGCACTGCTTTAAGTCTGCTTTGTATCATTCAGGGCCAGGACAATGGCTAAAATTTCAGATCACTTTAACATGGTCTCAAAATTTGGGCATACAATTACGTGTGTATACAAACTGGGTCCTAGGGTCTTATCTACTTAAATGTTCATTTCTAGGCCTGGGAGGGCTATAACTGCTGACTCACATTTTGGAATTTATTTTTTGTGATAGCTAGTCATGAGAGCCAACAGGGATCAAGAGAACAAGAGACACAGAGAGAATAACTGTTTTGTTTCTCAGTCATATCATAAACTCGTGTCACATGCACATTTCTGCCAATAACAGCAAAAGGGTGAAGAATGTGTAGGCGAAAAGGTGGGGAGACAGAATTTAGAAGAGTACATTAACATTTAGATAGTCCACAGAAGCTATAAGGGACTTGGCATGCTGTATTATATCACCATTTTATAAGAGCACCCAAAATACACTTATTTTCCATTTCAGGAGAAATTGGTTATACCACCTACTGGAGATGCGATGGTTAAAAACATTTTTGTTATGGTGGAAAGAAAAGGGGAGGTTTACTGCAGATGTTACTGCTTTTTTCATGGCACCATGGCTTTTATTTGACTGGTTGACTTACAGCCTTTTGTTCTGACAACCACACACAACCAAAAAACCCCAAATATATGGCTAATGGATTAGGTGAGGGACCAAAGGTGTGGAATGTGGCCATGTAGCAGCTTCTTCAACTTCCAGACACACACATAATTTTAAAAGTTTAATTAGGGCCAGCTTCTGCTCCCAGTTCTACAGCACCTTCAACCCTGGACAAGTTTGCCCAAGGTATTTTGTAGATAGCTTGAAAACAGAAAAGAAAAGAAATGTAAGTGATGGTAGATTACAAGGAGTTCTGTGCCAGCACCAAGGCATAGAGTAAGCAAGCCGCATCTACCCTCAGTGCACAGGTGGAGGGAAAAATAAAGAAAATAATGGATTTTAAGTATTGGGTAGTGTGGCATTGAGGGGCCTGTGCCTTTAAGGGCTGAGCTTCCCAGAGAGAGAATCTGAGAATTCCTTGTTATGCGCAGCCAGTTGGAAGGAACAGGACTCGGAGTAAAACAGAGCTCCTGCAAGCACCTTAAGCACTGTGTGAACAATGAATGTCACAGGTAAGCCTCAATCTTGCAATCAAACCCACACGAGTGAAGCACTGCGCCCATGCAGAACACTACGGAATCCTTCAGTGGGGCTTCACATAGATTAGGGGTTCACTTTCATGGATCCAACTGCAGGATCAAGGCCTGAGTTACCCTTGTCCCCTTCCACATCCAGAATGGAGTTATGCCTTATGTATCTCTGAGACAGCTATAGTATGGGAAACAAACACTACGTGGTTTTGGTCTATGATACACTATACATTTGCCTCACCCATTAGAAAGGTATAGTCTTAGATGTGCACAATGTTTTTTGGGAACAATTTGCCTGCTGCAGAAGAAGAAACCTGCTGTTCACATGAAGTCATTTGGTCAGTGTTTTGCATGGTATTTTCCGCATGTTTTCTCGATTAGATCAGCAGTCATGCCCTCCTGTTCCACATTATCATCCTTTTTCCAGCCAGTGTTCCACATTAGCAAATCAGCCAGCTCAGGGATCCTCATGTTACAGTTTTGTATTTTTATTTTTGTAATTAATAGGAAGTGGCTCTCCATTATGCAGTATTGCTGATAAACGGTTTCCTTTCTTTCTTCATACGCCATCCAGGAATGAGACGATTGTTCCTTCAGTGGCGATATTCAAATCCTGCCAGGAAGAAGGCAGCTGTGATTCACAGAGGATGAATGCTGCCATGATGGTACAACCATTCTGCTTCCACCAACAGGGGAGGCTTTGCAACCAGGGCCGGCTCTAGGATTTTTGACGCCCAAAGCAAAAACAATTTTGGCCGCCCCCCCCGTTCTTTAATTACCCCACCCCCGGCCCCGCCTCAACTCCGCCCCTTCCCCAAATCCCCAGCCCTGCCTCCTCCCCACAGGCTCTCAAGCCTAGGAGGGAGGGAGGGAGGGGGAGAAGCGGTGCCCGCGCCGCGGCCACTCGGAGTCTCCCCCTCCCTCCCAGGTTTGAGAGCCTGGGAGGGAGGGGGAGACTCCGAGTGGCCGCGGCGCGCGAAACAGCTGATTCGCGCGCCGCTGCTCCCCCTCCCTCCCAGGCTCTCAAGCCTGGGAGGGAGGGTGAGTAGCGGTGCGCGAGCGGCAGCAGAGGTGAGCTAGGGCGGCCGGGGCACATTTTTAGGGGTGGCATTCTGGCGCCGGCCATGCCACCCCTAAAAATGTGCCGCCCCAAGCACCAGCTTGTTTTGCTGGTGCCTAGAGCCGGCCCTGTTTGCAACGAAGAGCAAGAAGGATTTGAAATGTGTATTGCCCTTATGATGAGCCCCAGGGCCGGCTTTAGGCACCACGGGGCCCAATTCGAAGGAGCTGCCACTGAATTCCCGCCACTGTCTTCGGCAGCAGCTCAATCGCTGCCGCGGAGGAAGGTCCCTCCGCCGAAGACAGCAGCAATGATTGAGCTGCCGACGATGACAGTGCCAGGACTTCAGCGGCAGCTCAATCGGCTGCCGGTGCCTTCGGCGGCACTTCGGCGGAGGGACCTTCCTCCGTGGCAGCGATTGAGCTGCCGCCGAAGACAGTGGCGGGACTTCGGCGGCAGCTCCTTCGGGACGTTGCGCGGGGCCCGATTCCGGGGAATTGGCTGAATCGCCCTAAAGCCGGCCCTGATGAGCCCTTTGCTGTAACTTTCACTGTGACCTAAAGCTATTACTCTCTGTGCCTAGCCGCATCATTTGAATCCTGTTCTTTGCACGCAATTTTCCTTTGCATTTTAAGCCCCTCTTACTTTTCCATTTTGCTGTTACGACGAGCATCCTTTTCCTGCCTCACTGTAAAGAGTAGAGCTAGGTAAATCCTTTGCAGCAAATCCTTTAATCACTTAAGTGTACTTTTTTTTCTTTCCATTCATGAATTGTCTGTGAAGAGATTGTGATTTTCTTAAATGTATACACTTTTCAAAATTATTCAGTGATTAAATTCAGCAAATAATTCTCAGTCTATAGATCATTTGCAGGCAGCTGGGTGAAAACATTCAATATTCATAATTCAAGAAGGGTGGGCTGGCTTTGACTGGACTCATATTGGACATGTGGTATTATTTTCCTGTTCCCTAACAGGATAAGTACAATTCTAAAACACAGGTTACTAATGACTGCTTATGAGTACAAAATTTGCTTTCTGCAAATATTCACTTAAAATTCACCAGTTCTGAGAACGCTCTGGATAGTGAATTTATTTGTTAGGATATTTCTGAAACGCAAATCTGAACAGGGCACAAACACAGTGGAAGCACCTTCAAAATCTGGGAGGGGGTCGGAGAGATTCACTCAGTCCTAATAACAAGTTTTACAAAAACACTTGCAAGATTTGCATCTTCCTTGCTCTAAAGTGTCCAGTTTCTCTTCAGGAAAAATATGGACAATGACTTGGCTCCTATTGGTATCTCAGAGTGTACATGAGATTGGACATGTAACCCTGATTCTTGCTCACATGTACAAGATTGAACAGAGCTCCAGATTTGGGCCCGGGGAAGCAAATTCCTCACAATGACATGTTGTCAAAGACCTTTTGGCAGAACTATTTAATCTTCTTCTGTAAACAGGGATCCACTGCTAAACTCAGATGAGTGCATACCACAATATACTTCCAGGAACTACAGTGTGTTGGGCACTGGTAGTCTGATCCGCCCCTAAAGATTATTTTCCCTTTCCACTTGTATGAGTCATTGCACCTGTTAAAGTTTATTTCTCTATTATATATCTATGAATTCCAGTTTGATTTTATACACTTGGCGATGTCTTTCCCTGTCTAATGTAACAGTCAAGTTGGAATACGTCATCCTTCTTGTGCTATGGGGAGGGGAAAGGGTTTGGCACCTAAGTGTTTACCCCTGGATGAGAAAGGACCATCAACAATTGAATAACCTTGTCCAAGCAGGACAATGGAGACTACCAGACAAAGACAATTAATTTGCTAATGACACTTATCTGATGTAAGGAAAACAGAGGGTTGGAAGCCACAGCCCAGAGAGGATTGGAGAATGGAAGAGATAAGGTGTTAGAAACTGCTGTTAAAAGGAGACTCTCTCTAGCAAGTAGATACCAGGACCTCAAGACAAGACTGGGAAGGAGGAGAAGGAGGACAGGAGGATCATGGACTCCCTGGAAGGACATTGACCAAGATCCAAAGGCCCCTCCAATGGGATGAGGATACTGAGGGAGAGTCTTGCATGCAGGTGTTTGTTATTTTTCCATAGATGTGTATATCTCCTATGCTCTGTCTATGTGTAAAGTGTGATTGGTTTTACAATTTTTTTTGCAAGTTCTGTATGTCCCTTGCTTTAGGACAGGGGTGGGCAAACTTTTTGGCCCAAGGGCCACATTGGGGTTGCAAAACTGTATGGAGGGCCGGGTAGGGAAGTCTGTGCCTCCCCGAACAGCCTGGCCCCCGCCCCCTATCCGCCCCCTCTCACGTCCCGCCCCCCGATTGCCCCCCTCAGAACCTCCGACCCATCCAACCCCCCCCCGCTCCTTGTCCCCTGACCACCCCCGCCCGGGGCACCCCACCCCTAACCGCCCCCCAGGGACCCCACCCCCAGCCAACCCCCCCTTCTCCCTGACTGCCCTGACCCCTATCCACACTCCTGCCCCCTGACAGGCCCCCTGGGACTCCCACACCTCTCCAACCCCCGCCCCCGTTCCCCGTCCCCTGACCGACCCCCACCCCAGAACCTCCGCCCCATCCAGCCACCCCCTGCTCCCTGTCCCCTGACTGCCCCCGGGACCCCCTGCTCCCGCCCCCTTACCATGCTGGAGCCAGCCACGCCGCCGCTGCCTGGCAGGAGCGACGGGCCAGAGTGCAGGCGGTGTGGCACACTGAGGCTGTGGGGGACGGGGGGACAGTAGGGAGGGCCGGGGGCTAGCCTCCCCAGCCAGAACTCAGGGGCCAGGCAGGATGGTCCTGTGGGCCAGATGTGGCCCACAGGCTGTAGTTTGCCCACCTCTGCTTTAGGAGGTTCCTAAAGGGTGAAGCAGCAATCCAGAATACTGACTAGGGTGGCCCTCTAGGGAGGATGTGCTTAAGATATTGGGAAGACTTGCAGGGTAATAGATGGGGACGTCTCTACCCCAGGAGTGCGACAGAGGCTGGACTTGGAGACAGTCCTGGATGCTACTCAGACCCAATAGGCTTAAAAACACATGGGATCCAAAGGTTGGGTCCAGCACAGGAGTCTGGTGACCATCCATAAGGGAACTCAATCAGGACTGACACATTCTTCTCTCAAGAGCTTTTTGTGATCTTTTTTTCTGAAGGATGCTATTGCACTGCAGTGCATTTTTTCATAAAACTCCTAATAGATGAGAAGATTTAATAATTCCTTTTTAGTTGAAAGGATCATTAACACTGCATTCCCACTGGTGACTTAGCAATACTGCTGCTGCTCACAAATACTCACAAATTTCTCAAGCTGACTGTACACAGACGACCACAAGGGCCACGTAACATGGTTCTCACCTCACTGCTAGTGTGTCTAGCTCTGGGAAACTAGCTCTTAGAGCATCCGGTGCCCCGTCTGCTCTCTACAATAGTCTCTCTTCTGGTAACTTGCCCTCTGGTGAAGACCCCATTTAGTTCACAGTCCAGATGCCATCTCCGGATAGTGTTCAGCTCCAGCCCCAGCTCGGGGCTCTGTGCCATTATACAAGTGGCTGGGAGGGGAACCTGGGCCCAGCCCAGGGACTCTATAACCAGCAATCCAGGTCTGCTCAGTCCCCGTTTCCGTTGCTATTTCCTGGATTCCTTCCTACATAGCCTCTTTCTCTTCCCTTGCCTGTTTCTGGGTTTATCGCAGGAGCCCACTCTACTCCCTGTGGCTACTTTATCCCCTCCAAGCCTCTTGTTAGATTCCTTACTTCAGGGCAGGATCTCAGGGATTCTTTTCCCCCTGGACTTCCTCTTTGTCCCCAATGACCTCCCTCATCCCAGGGAGTGCCTGAAGCCTCCTTCTGCTTTCAGCCTCCTGGCTTTATAATGCTGCCCCAGCTCGTCTTCACTCTTAATTAACCTTGGCCTTCCCATTCCTGAGTGACACCAGGTAATCTGATCGGCCTCTCAGGCCTTCATTAACCCCATCAGGGCTGGTGTGGGGTGCACGCCCCATCACAGCACAGAGAGCTTGGCAATACACCCTATTGCTCAATGTATTCACCCCCATTTTACCTGTCAGATTCTTCAGAACAAACATTGTTTTACCATATTTACAGAAAGTTTTTGGCGAGACCCTTGCCTCCTGCAGGCAGAGTTTCTTAAAGATCCAGATGTTTAGGGGGAGAAACTCTTTCCAGGAATACTTCTCCTTTTAAAAAAGTATCTGTGAGAAAACATCAGTGTCCCGTGAAGAATTCAAAACCCCAAGAAATTCCTTCTCTCAAAAGATTCTCAGCTCCCTCCAAAGCTCCACTTCCTACACCCAACCACGATGAAGCAACTATGTGAAGTTTCTTAAATTGACTGTTGCTTTTTAATTTGCATGAAAAAAGTACAAAGAGAAAATCACCACCACTTACTAATAGGAAGAATCAACTTCACCCCCCACTCCCCCCAATAGAAGCAGATTGCATACAACTCTAGAAGGAAAGGTGAGATTATGTGTCTGGCCCAAATTCACAGGGAAGCAAAAGCCACTCAGTCCTGGGAACAGTAGCTCTGCCCCAGCCTGACCAATCCTCAGGATTGGAGGAGGAGGTGTGGGACATGTTTTCTCTGGGGGACCAGATGGCTAAGGGGACTGATAAAGTAGTTCTGAGCTTTTCAGCACCCGTTCAGCAGCTTAAATCTGGCCTGTGCTGGTAGTGAGGGAAAGATGTCACCACCACCTGATGGCAGATCAGTAGTCTATATGGGATCAATTCTGCTCACACTAAAAAGTCAGTGGCAAAACTCACAATGACTTGCATGGAGGGCATTGGGTCTATGGGTAATGAGTGTTGGTGGTGGTCTTAATCCATTAACTACAAGACAAAGATTTCATCAACAGGAAGAATGAGAAAGAATCCTCTGGTTCAGGAATGTAGTGCTGTGGGGCTGATCTGGAAAGCAAAAGTGTGAGAGTGGGAATGCACCTGTTCTGAGGCAAGACAAATAACCTGTTTCGAGGCATCTTTCACATTCATTTGGATATTTAAAATAAATCGGGGAAGGGGGAGGGCTTTTCATGCATAGCACTGTAGAACATACACAACCCCTGGAAATGGGTCGCACTAGGAGAATGCTTATGAATGAAACTTTTAAAAAACAACAGTTCTAGTATTTTTCACCCTATTATTGATCTAAATGGTCCAGCAGGGCAAATTTACAAACATTTCCATAGATAGTCACACATGTTTACATGAATTTGCTTCCACTTTTTACTTGCTTATTGGGTGAGTTTCATCCCTGTGCAAAGTGCCAGCACATCAGCGAATTTCACCCTCTGTGAGTATTGGAACAATTGACTCTTACAGGCATGAAAGTTAGATGAGAAGGTTGGTCTGGTAGTTAAAGCACTGGCCTGGGATTTGAGAGACCTGATTTCTACTCCGGAATCTGCCACTGATTTCCTGTGTGACCTTGGGCATGTCCCTTAATCTCTTTGTGCCTCAGTTCCCCATCTTTAAAGTGGGAATAATAATGATTCAGTTAAACTCTATGTATTAAGAACACATCTATAAGCAGGGTAGTGGCCAGAAATGCAAAAAAAATAAAAATAAAAAAGTTAAATATCGTCAGACAGGCCAAATACCCCAACTATGAAGAATCCTACGTGGCTGGGAGAGCTCCCCAAGAACATTCACAAAGCTACCTCTGTATCTTCCTTTACCACAATGCCTCCAAAAAGCTTGCCAAGAGTTAGGCTACAGGTGTGCTTAGATCACAGACGACTCCCCACATGTCTCCTCCCTGCCTCGCCCCCACCCTCTGCATTCTCCCCCCTACCCATTAACTATGCGGGGGCGGGGAGGCGCTCTGTCCTCCTGCTGTGCCGGCTCCCTCGGAGCATGTTCGGCTGCTCTCCCTGGCAGCCAGGCCTGGGCAGGGAGGTCGCTGCTTCGTGCCAGCGTAGCCAGCTGCCTGGGAGACAGCCTGGCTGGAGAGGGGTGGCAATGGCAACCTGCTCCCTGCCCAGTCTCAGCTTCCGGGGCAGGGGCCAACTCCGAGCATGCTGGGCGTGGGGCTCCAGCTCGCTCAGCCACTGTCCTCAGAAGCTGAGCCTGGGCAGGAGGCAGTCTGCCACCACCGCAGCCAGGTGCTCTCCCAGGCAGCTGCTGCAGTGCACCGGGCAGCGTCCTAGTGCAGCTGGAAGAGGCTCTAGCCCCGCCCCTTCTGCTTCCGCTCTGGCCCCGCCCCTTCTGCTCCCCACCCGGGCAGCTGCGGGGGGGTGAGAGGGATGGGACACTTCACCCTATGTGTCCCCACCATGTCACCTCTGGCTGAGATCACTACCTATCATGCTGACCAATACCACCTCATTATTGCATGCCCCCTCTTTCTGTACACGTCTGTTATCTCTTGTCTTATACTTAGATTGTAAGTTTTTGGGGGCAGGGACCATATTCCCCCCCCCCCGCATTTCTGTACAGTGCCTAACATAATGGGGTCCTGTTTCAAGAGTGGGGCTCCTAGATGCTATGGTGAGACAAATAAATAACTAATGCCCCCTCCCTTCCGGCCAAGCAAAATCTGCACAGAAGAGGAAGTGAAATAGCCACGTATAAAATGACCAAAACAGTTTTGAAATTAGTTCTGAAAATCAGACACAGTGTCTCCAGCAGAGTTTCTCAGGGATGTCCATGCACTGAAGAGGCCCTGTCCCTTTGCTAATCAGATGTTCCCCTCAGGATGGCACGCAAGCACAATGCATTAGATGTCAGTTACACAGGCAGGATATAGGGCAAAAGGGGATTTTCATGGCCCTATATCCTCTGCAGCCATGCCACCTGGATTCTGTGACATCCCAGTGCTGCAGACTGGAAATTATGTGGCAGCTAATTTCAATGAAAAAAGGTAGGTTTTCACTGAATGAAATATGAAAAGGATTCGTACAATCATACAATGATATTAAACTCTATTTTATGCTAGGCCATATTTTCAGGTTTTTGTACTGGCAATGCAACACAGAAGTTGTCAAGTTGCCAGTGGGAAAGCTGAAAGTTTTCGAAGCAGGCTAAGGGGCATGTGGGGCTTTTGGCAACTGAGAGCCTTGAAAAGGCTATGGTTGAAAAGATTTACCAGTATAGATGTACAAGTAGAGCTATACCAGCAAACCCCTTGGTGGACACACCCAATACAGCTTAAACCAGTTCCCAGAACAGAACAGGCTATACCACAAGGGAGTTTTTACCAATATAACTGTGTCTACACTAGGGTTTTTTCCAGCATAGCTATGCCAGTTGGGGATGTGATTTTTTTCGTGCTCCGAACTAACATAGTTATGCTGGTAACACTTCCTAATGTAGACCAGGCCTAAGGTGGTGAGGAACATAGTCTGGGATTGTGCAACACACACAGTAACTTGATTTCTGTTAAAATTAAATGTCAACACCATTAACTATTGCAATAGTCATCTGAGATTCCGAGTTGGATTTCATCAAAAAAGATTAGAAGCAGGTGGGCCATAGTGCTGTCTTGGACAGACGAAGATAGCAGATGCTTGCACAACAACCTGACCCCAGTTGATGGGCTAAGGAGAAGATGATGAGGATTTCACTGAGGGGAATGGAGCAGTTTAGTCCTCTTAGAGCTATTATTTCAGCCTGTCTGCAAACTCAGTAAATAAAGCTGCATTGGTCTACACTGGATTCAAATGTTTTTCTTCATAACCATGGCTTAGAAACATTATTTTTAAATGAAAGCTTAGATTGTGGAGCACAGTTCTGTGGCAAGGGGCATATTCTGTGGCAAATTCCATGCCTGTAGAATTACAGATTACTTGAGGCCCTGATATTAAACTATTAAGTGCTTGTTTAACAAGCAAATATGCTGCTCCTATGGTCTCAAAATAGCCTACATTACAGTAAAAGATTTAATTTTTAAATACTAAAATAGCATATCCTTCAGTTACGGTTTTCCTCAGCCTTTGATCTTTGTTTATTGTTCCAGGTACCGTTTCTATTTTGGGGTCAGAGAGCGAGCCTGAATGCATCCAACAGCACCTGATAAGGCAGAGAGAATCTTAGGGCTAGAACACATATCCAGCAATGAAAAGAAGTGGACAGAATGCCAGAAGGATTATAAAACCGGTCATGTGTTTTTAAAAATCTATAGGACAGGTTTCAATTAAGGCAAGCTGGGTTCAACAATAACAGAAATCAAAGCCAGGAAGTCAGGGCCTCCCAGCCCACCTCCCCCTATCTTTTTATGTTTGGGCCAGATATAAAAACAGCATTTAATCATGAAGCTCAGAAAACTTTACAACCCAGGTAAGGGAGAACTACTCTTGAAAGAATTAAACCTCACAGATGACAACATATGAACTTGAATATGTTGCTGGCTCCTTGTCAAGAAGATAACCTACTCATATTCTGAAACTCACCAGTGGTATATAGGCAGGAAGATGTTGTATTTTACCATTGTAGGGTGACAGACTCTAAGCCAAAATAAGCCCCTGAAATGAATATACAGTTTAGCATCTAAAACACTGCAGTGTCCCAACTATGGTAAAGGAAAACACTTTTTTCCTGTTGCTATGTACATTGGCACATATCCTATCCAAAGAATTGTGCTAAAAGTCTTCTGGAAACACCTGCCAACAGACTACGTGGGAACGTTATTTAAACAAGCATACCTGCCAACTTTCCAGCACTGTTGATTTTGCAGTACCAAAAAACGTGTACTATTTTAAAACATACTTGATGGATGACAGGAATTGGGCCATAGGGATGAGGCACAGAATGTGCTCAAACTCCTGTTTATAATTTTCAGAGCTGCTCAAAGCATGTCAGTCTAACACACAGACATTGCAGTTTGTAGCAGTACACAGTGGTTGAACTCTAGACAGGCATATATACATGATAATGGTTCAGATGGAGCTGTGTGAGGGAGGGAAGGATACTTTTCCCCCCATGATACTTTGTGCGTGCGCACACACACACACATGCACACGGTCTCCACTCTATCACATGAGATTTCATGCCCCTAAACAAGCAGCTCTGCAAGACAATAGATACTTTTTATATGGATTCAGGAGGAAAAATCATGCAAGGCCACTTTCACATGATATTTTTGTTCTCAGAACATTTTGTGAAGAAACAGAAGTAGGATGGTGTCCATCTGTGCAATGTGTCCTTTGAGTGGAGGGGAGAGAGTTGGAGATGCAAGGTGAGAAAAATGTATTATTTACAAAATACTCACTATCACAGGGCAAGTACACCCTGTCACCCTCTTGGGGCAGGGCGAGGGCGTTACAGCTCACCGTTGGCCTCAGAGCAGTATGGCCTAGTGGTCTGAATCAATCTGGCTGCCCTCCCTTGCAGGGCTGTGTGGTGTAATGGCCAGACTCAATATGGTTGCCCTCTCTCACAGGGTTGTGTGGCCTAGCGGCTGGAGTCAATATTGATGCCCTCTCCCTCTGGACTGGGTGGCCTAATGGCCAGAGTCAATATAGGTGCAGTTTAATGTCTTCAGGGGGGATGGGCTATCACATGGGGGGGCTGGAATAAGGGGGCTCAGGCCCTCCCCTACTCCATTGGGGTCCCAGGCGAAGGCCCTGTCAGCGGTGAGTGTACTCATGACTGAGTCATTGGGGATCCTACCAAAACACACTGACTTATCACTCAGAACTACAACTGGATCAATGTATAGTCTCCCTTGGGCTACTTCCTACATTGTCTCTTGATGTGGCAGTCTGGGCGTCTCCAGGTTCCTCAACCTGTACAGCTCTCTGTGGCTCTGCTCTCCCTCGGGCGTTCTCAGGTAGCCGGGTATCAGCCTAGGTCTCGGCGGGTCTGGCCTTCGTAATCCGGGGCTTCAGCAGCTTCCGGGCTGGAGCTGGCAACATGCATCCTCCCTGCTCGGCGGCCAACCCTGACTGAGCTGAGCTGCTCCCTTTTATACTGGTGCTCCAGTTGGAGCATGCCCAGCAGGGACAAGAGGGCATGGCTTCCTCAGCTCACAGTGCAGGGTTGACCCTTCCCTGTCCAGTGTGGGGCGAGTACACCCTATCACACACACATATATTTTACAAACATACACAAACCATTTTGGGCAGAGAAGGGGATGGCTGGGGAGAAGCAGTGAACACGGGGTGTGGAAAGCAGGCTGTAAATGCAGCTGTCAGTGGAGGATGTGAGGACAAAGAGTACAAGAATTGGGGATCCTTGGATGAGGAATGGGCCTTGTTATGTTAAAGTAAGTGCAGGGAGTATGGGATAGTGGTTAGATGAGGTACTGGGCTATGTAAAGGAGTGAGAACAATGTGAACAAACCAGGGGTGACATACACCCCAGTGCAGAATGCGACTACAAGGTCTACGTACACTGTAAGTCCTACTTAACCCTACTTTGAAGATTTCAGTGTTCTCTTCTGTTCTGGTTCATATACCAGGCCCATCACTCTATCTTTTCATCAAGAAAAGTGGTACTGTCCTCACAACTGGCTTGAGACAGACCCTTGCTCCAAAGACTCATGGTGGATTGATTTCTGGGAGAAGGGGGGAGTGATAGTCCTCTATCCCCATCCAGTGTCTTTGGTAGTGGCAGGCTCATTCCTCCATTTGTGTCTTTTGGTGCACATTGATTCTCTCCCACGAACCTGAGAAAAAAAAGAAGAGGGTCAATAAAAGCCATATTTTAAGCATAGGGAGTAGGCTCAGCTAATCAGCGCCAGAAGAAATACTAAGACTTCCATCATGCTGAGAAGCTCAACAAATCCAGCTTCAAGACCAAAAAAGGCACCAGGAAAAGCTGGACTGGTCTTTCTCCTGACACACAGATGGAGCCAATGTCATGTTTTCATGGGGCATCCACCAGCTCAGAACAGGGCACAATTCAAGTGTTTTTAATTTTCTGATGAATATTTCACACTGTCTCACAGTAGTTGTGAATCCATCTGCCACCTGTTATTTGGTATTTCATGAGCTTTAAAAATGTGTTGTTACCAGCTACGGCACAGAACTAGGCTCAACTGTGCTCTATGTGTGGCTATAAAGAAATCCTGTGGGTTATCACAAGTACATAATTTCATCTTGAAATATTTATTACACTCTAGGCCTTTTTCTGTCCAAAGAAAGTCAATGGCGCTTTGCCCATTGACTGTGATGGGAGCAAGGCTGGGCTCTTAGAGCTTCATCCAACTTCTACTCAAGTTAGTGGAAAGACTCTCATGGAATTCAGTGGGTGTTGGATCAATCACAAATCATTAATCATGAGGCAAAAGGCTCATAAAAGTTAGCCACAGCAATTCCATGCCTAAGCACTAATCTAACATTTTTATATAATCCATCTCGTACCTTCTTCTTCTATAAAACATGTAACAACAGGGTAATGTCTTCTTTAACATTTTTAAACTCCTTTAAAATAGTCAGAGCTGGTATTTAAGGCTGATTGTGAAAAGATTGCCCACAAGAATATGTGCCTAATACCCACCATAAACGTGCACATAAGTATATACATTATACAGAACCGGATTTACAATGGTGCCATGGCGCTGGGCCCACATGCAGACGGGTCCCTGGTTCCCAGACTGTGGCCCCACCTCCCACTCTGCCTGTGCTCTGCCCCAAGGCTCCGCCCTGCTCGCCCTCTTCCCCCTGAGGCGCTGCCCACCACTTGTTCCTCTCCACCCCCTCCCTCCATGTGAGTGGTGGGCGGGGCCTCAGGGGGGACTAAGGGGCGGGGCAATGGTCTGGGTGCCAGGGCCCACAAAAGATTAATCTGCCCCTGACATTATACACACACAATATGTATGCGACAACAGTATGAATTCTGTGGAGTACTGTGGGTGACATGAGAGCAGTCTATGGGCGTTTGCTTAATTGTGGCCATTAATTAACACCAATCTTTCATACATTGTACATTTTCAAGGGGGGCCTTTGCATCTACAAGAATACCATGTATCCAAAATGTGAGGAAGGAGGCCATGGAAAGCTGTTTGTACAAACAACTGGAATTTTAAATTGCAAAAATTTGCACTCCTTACTCTCATTCTAGTTGTGCAAATTCAGAGTGCCCTCTGTAGATTACAGAGGTGGTGCTTCAAAGGCAGCTCAGCTTCCTCTGTGTACCCGCTGTGTGCTGTTTAGTGGGAAGTGATCCAGCTGTAAATTGATCTTCTCTGTTTTCAAATGACGTACATGATTCTCTCTGTTTGTTATGATAGCCCTACACAGTATAGCTTAGTATTGTCCTGCCCTGTGCTTTATTTCTCTTTGCTTGACATCTACAGAAAGTTGCTATAAATTTTCTGGAGTTTTGGCTTCTACTTCATCTGATTTTCTTTCTTCTTTTGAACAACATAGAAGCCAATCGCATAATTGTGTTGCACAATAATATTTTTTGCAGAATTATGGCTTTAACAAGATATTTTAAAAAGCCTCTATGGTATTTTAAAATAGTTGGTTTGGTGCACAGAATACATATGCACTGCTGTGATATTCTGTAACGTTCAGAACTCTGACTCCATGGGAGGAAATCTTGTTTAGATACTATGAACTCTTTCGTCCAATGCCCAGAACTTGTTTTCTGTATTTTTATATAGGAGATTAAATAATAAAATTAATTAAGGTAGGAAGTATATTTTAATAGGATCACTTTTTCTTGAGGTAATTTTTGTGGTGAGCTGTTCTCTATTTGACATTTGGAAGTTTTTGCGTTACCCTTTGAGACTAAAATGTTTGATATTGGAATATGATTTTTTTTTGTTGGGACAGCAATCTCTAAAACCAACTTGAGATGTTTGTCTAGAATGCATTATCAGTATTTTTTTGTGTATGCAAATCATCAGGGAAACAGGCTAACAAGTTTTATCTGAACAAATGCTCTTGAGTTCTGTATACAGTATTTAGTGCTCCATCTGCTGAAGTTAGTCAATCAAATTGTACCAGTTAGGAACTCAAACAGGTTTTAAATTTTGCATGTGTACTTACCACTTACTTATGCCTGCAAGTACAGCACAATCTTATGTCAATTTCATTTTTTTTTAAATACAGCCATTTTCCCATCGTGAGCAACATTGCACAAGAACTTTAATAAATGCATGAACAATCCTTTTTGCAGAAATAGTTATGAAAACTTAGATCTAAGATCTAATACACTGAATGGAACTTCAGGGAATATTAAGTTGGGATCCATAAGATGCTAAGATTGTTTGCTATTCTTGGTCTGTCCCCATCACTTCAGTCTGTCTGTTGCATCACAATCCACCCAGTTTTTACTGCTTCATCTCCTCTTCTGCCGCAGTGGTCCAGGCAGAGCTACCAAAAGTTTAAGGCCTGGTCTACACTACAAACTTAGGTCGATGGAAGCTGCCTTACATCAACCTAATAACGTATGTTTCTACACTCCCAGGTCCCTTTCACCCACCTAACTCATCTGTTACATTGACTTAATTACTCCACCTCCACGAGAGGCATAGCACTTAATTTCATGCTGATAAGACAACAGAGAGGCAGTGTAGACACAGTGTTGTGTAAGTCAACTGAATTGGCCTCCCACAGTGCTCCACTGTGACCACTCTGGAGAGTGTTTTCAACTCCGCTGCACAGCAGCCAGGTACACAAAAAACTGCCCCTTCCCTCTTAAAGCCCCAGGAACTTTTGAATTTCCATTTCCTGTTCGATTAGCGGGGAGAACTCAATGCCCCAAATGCGCTCCAGCCTGGAGTACACAGGAGGTAGTGGATCTTATTGGGCTCTGGGGAGAAGTGTCTGTGCAGGCACAGCTCTGGTCCAGCCGTAGAAATGTTGGCATCTACGAAAAGATCATGCAGGGCAAGGTGGAGAAGGGCTACACCAGGGACATGCAGCAATGCCGCATGAAAATTAAAGAACTACGGCAGGCGTACCAGAAGACAAGCGAGGCAAACAGTCATTCTGGTTCTGCACCACAAATATACCATGTCTATATTGAGCTGCATGTGATTCTCGGTGGTGACCCCACCTCTACCCCTAAACACAGGGTGGATACCGCCCAGGAGTCTGAGTCCAGGGCCATCTCAAGCAACAATTAGGAGGACATTGTGAATGAGGAAGAGGAGGAAGAGGAGAATGGGAGACAGGAAAGCAGGGGATCCATTCTCCCTGAGAGACAGGAGCTATTTTTAACCCCGGATCAGTCCAGCTGGTTGTAGGACAGCATTGTGGCCGAGCACGATGCCAGGGAAGGCACCTCTGGTGAGTATGCAATTCCAATCAAACTGTAGGGGTTACACACTCCTACATTTTATGTTCAATATGAAGAAAAAGTGAGGTGTGGTGGGTATCTGATTCACAGTGTCCATTCCAGCTATACAGAGGGTGCCCCCCGAAAAGAGTGTTTATGTGCACAGGGATGGCCCAGGAATCCTCCCTGGTGAACTCCAGAAAACTTTTCTGGAGGTACTCTGCAATCCTTTGCAGAAGATTTCTGGAGAGGGCTGCCTTATTTCTTCCTCCATTGCAGGACACTTTCCCATGCCACTCCGCTATTAACTCTGCTGGCATCATTGCAGTACACAGCATAGCAGCATAAGGACCAGGTCTGTACCCAGACGCTTGCAGCATCTGCTCCCTTGCTGGCTCTGTTACCCTCAGGAGACTGATATCATAGGATCACCTAGGGGAGATGGTGGAAGTTTTCATTACAAGTGTTCATCCTGCAAACAATAGAGCATGTGATTCCCCACCCATGGTGATTTCCGGGTCCCTCAACCATGGTTTCCCTAACATACCAGGAGTTTGGGTGACAGGGATTGGCATTGACCTCAGAATCTGCAAGTCTACCAGCAGCATTGGTGTGTGTGTGTGTGTTCTGTGTTCTCTTATGGCCACAACCCCCACCCCCCAGAGCCCCTGTGGATGAAGACCACAGTTTGGGAGGCTTAACTCTGGTTCCTGGTCTCCAAGCACCATCCATGTTGCCAAGGGGAGGGGGCACTGTCCACCTGCCCACCTGTGCTTCTGACGTGGATTGCCCACAAGTTGCAGCAGAAGACCCATCGCCCATGACACTGGGCCATACTCACCATGGCTGGAACAGCAAACCAGTTCATTGAATAGCTAGGGATTCTGATTATGTTCTGGCTTGCACTTCAGGGTAATAAGGGGAGTGATTTTAAAATAGCACCTTTGAGCTAGACCCAGGGTATGCACAGACAATGGTTGCCTTGTGCTTTGCAGTGGAAAGCTTGGCCTTCAGCACAGCCTTTACACCGGTGCAGAGGCTTTCACAGATTAGAAGATGGAAAAAATGAACACGTGACGACACGTTCAATGAGATAATGAATGCTTTTGGGACAGCTGACATGGAGCTAAGAGCCTGGAGGATTTCATTGTCTGAAAAACTGGACACGGATGTGGATAGCAGGAGAGCATGCCTGGAGCATGAGCGTGCCAGGCAGAATGAGATGCTGTGGATTATGAAGGACCAATCAGTCATGTTGAGGTGTCTAGTTGATCTTCAAGAAAAAAAGCTTGAGGCTAGACTCCTTCTGCAGCTCCTGCAGAACGGCTTGCAAACGTTGCCCTATTCCCAATCTCCTTCCCCCAAACATTCCAGGAGGTGCAGGGGAGAGGGGAAGTGCAGTATCCCAAGAGGCACTGGGGGAGGGTACTAAGAACAAAAGGCAACCATTCAAAGACCTTTGATGGGCAAGACTTCTGTGCTTACACAGACAATCCGACTTGGATTCTCCCTTCCCAAATCTATCACACCATTTGCCCAAGGTTGAATTATTTTCCTGGACTTTCAGTTTCTTTATTCTTGTGCAAAAAAGTCAATGTTTTGAGAATGAAACACTTTATTTATTCCAAGCATGAGGGTTGAGGGAAGGTACAGGGAAACTGATGCGATGGAGGGGATGGTATGGGAAGGCACAACACAGATAAGTGGTGCACATTACTGTGGCTCACTATTGAAATGGGTTTTCAAAGCCTCCCAGACATACATTTTATGGCCCTGGTATCTGGCTGCTCAAAATTAGCTTCCAGCCTATCCACTTCCCCATCCCACCCCTGCATAAACTTATCTCCCTTTGCCTTACAGCTATTATGAAGCACACAGCAGGCAGTGATAACAATGGGGATATTGCTTTCACTGAGGTCTAACCTAGTAAGCAAACTGCACCAGCGACCCTTTAAACATCCAAAGGCACATTCCACCACCAGTCTGCACTTGTTCAGCCTGTTGTTGAACAGCTCCTTACTGCTGTACAAGTGGCCGATGTATGGCTTCATGAGCCATGGGAACAAGGGGTAGGCTGGGTCTCCCAGGATCACTATTGACATTTGTACATCATCAATGGTTATTTTGTGATCTGGAAAGAAAGTAACTGATTGCAGCTTTCTGAACAGGCCTGTGCTCCTAAAGATGTGTGCGTCATGCACCTTTTCTGACCATCCCACATTGATGTCGATGAAACGCCCCATGTGATCCACCAGTGCTTGCAACACCATTGAAAAGTATCCCTTTTGGTTTCTGTACTCTTTGGCAACTAGAGTCTGTGGTCTGGAGCTAAGATAGATGGCATGCATATTCCTATCACTCCACCACAGTTAGGGAACCCCATTGCGGCAAACCATCCACTATGTCCTGCACATTTCCCAGAGTCACTACACTTCTTAGCAGAAGTCAATTAATGGCCCTGCAAACTTGGATCACAACAGCTTCCATGGTGGATTTACCAACTCCAAATTGATTCCACACTGACTGGTAGCAATATGGCGTTGCCAGCTTCCACAGAGCAATTGCCAGTTGCTTCTCCCCTGTCAGAGTACGTCTCATTTTAGTGTTGCTGTGCTTCAGGGCTGGGGAAAGCGCTGCACAAAGTTCCTGGAAAGTGGCCTTCCGCATTCAAAAGTTCTGCAGCCACTGCTCATCATTACATAAGTGCATAATGATGTGATTCCACCAGTCAGTGCTTGTTTCCTGGGACCAGAAACAGTGCTCTAACAGGTTCACCTGCTCTGCAACTGCCAGCAGCAACTGGGAATTGTTTCATTCTACGGCTTGCAGCAGGACTGCTTGAAGGACATCATGATGTTGCACACGGCAGCTCCTGTCTCAGGCCTGGAAATACTACAGGATAAGGTGTGAGGTGTTTGTAATGCTCACAACAAGAGTGCACAGGTGAGTGGGGTCCATGTTTCTCAGACTATGGCGTATGCACGGCTAAGCCAAGCTTTTGAAAAAAGGCAGGTAAAAGCAGGGCCGTCCCTAGGGGGGTGCAGGGCCCAGGACAACCCAGGCCCTGCCCCCACTCCATCCCTCTCCCCAAGTTCCCCCCCCACCCCCTGCTCCGCCCCTTTCTGGCATCTGCTTCCTCCCCCGAGTGACGCTGGGAGCTGGCGGGGTGGAGCGGGGCAGGCTGGGGTCACTGCTGCCGCTTCCTGCCGGTGAGTGTGGGCCCGACCCCCGCTGTCAGTGCCAGGCACCCCCCTAACCTCCTGGTCCAGCCTGGCCCCCCACACCCTCATCCCACTCCCCCTGGGCTGGCCTAATGCCCCCCCCCCCCCCATGACACACACACAGAGCCATCCCTAAGATATGGCAATTCAGGGTGGCTGCCATGGACCCCCCCCCCAAAGCGCGGGGCCCGGGAAGGTTGCCCCAATTCACCTTCCCCTAGGGATGGGTCTGGGTAAAAGTATGGGTTGTTTGCCATTCATATCGGGGAGGGAGGGAGGAAATTGCATCATGGGAGGTTAAACCATGTTCCCATACCCCCGTGACAATGTTTTGGTCCCAAGAGGCATTGCAAGCCCTTCCTAGAAACCCCTGTGGCTAGTTGCACTGTGGGATAGCTATCCAGGGTGCACTGCTGTCTGCATTGATGCAACCACTGCTAGTGAGGACGCACTCTACCGAGACAATGAGCGTGGTTGAGTGCCCGACCAACTTAATTACTGTGGCGGCTAGATGTCGACTTAAATTAAGTCAAGTTAACTTTGTAGTGTAGACATGCCCTAAGTCAATTCATCCAAGCAGCAGCCAGACCTCATACCCAAGCATTTCATTTGAGACTAACCTGTAAATCAAAGCCCCTGAAAGCATACTCCTATCAGCCACAGACCCCAATTCACAAAAGCTCGCTTAGTTTGACAGCCTCAATGCTACAGAGAGAGTCAGTCTGTAATAACTCCAGCTGTTAGGAAATGTGAAGCAGGTTGCTGCGGCTTTACCAGTAAAATAGTGTTGGATTTGTTTGTGCATGACTGCATTTACTTCCAGTACAGCTGAACATAAGGGTGAGCATGTATAAGGGAGCTAGTACGGGGGGGGGGGGGGGGAGGGAAGACAGTGCAGAGCCCTTCAGGGTAGTTAGGGCCAATCAGAAGACATTGATATCGACAGTATGATGATCTGCTCAGCATGGCTGCAGTGGGGTGGCTGGGGTAAGGAAGTGTAACGGATCACTGATTTGCAATCTTTTCTAAGCTTGGCATAAGTTAGAACAGCATAGGGACTGCTCTAACTTTGGACATCTGGCTATCATTATTAAGGGCCCTATGCCACTTGGGTAGTTGGCATTAGGAGCCTGCTGTGCTGGTCTTATAACAGCTGAGAACATCCTCATGCTAGAGGAATTCTTAGCTGGCCTGTATGAGCCAGATTCCAGCTACTTCATGCCACCTGAGTAGTGCAAATGGATTGCACCAGAGGGAGAAAATTTGAGTCAATAGTTTTACTGGACCATATGTATTTTTATTGTATATATTAGGATGAGTTTATAATAAATTCCACAGAAGTACAATAAGAAACTGCAAAGAAAATCTAAAATACAAACAGGCTTGATTCTCTGCTCCCTTATGTTGGTATTATGCTGGTGCAGTTCTACTGATATCAGTGGAATAATGGAGCAGAGATCAGGCCCAAAGTCTTTAACCATTGTAGTAATGAACTAAGAAAACAACGGAATGCAATCCGTAAAAAGCTTTAGGTAATGCAATCAGGTACACAGAATATTTGTGTGGGTGGGTGGATTAAGACCCTGGTCGAGCAAAGAATTTAAACACATGCTTACATTTTAGCATATGAGTTAGTTCCACTGACTTCACTTTGACTATTCACATGTTTAAAGCTAAGTATGTACTTAAGTGCCCAGTTTGTGGAAACTTTCTAAGTTATTTTGACTAATTAAAATGTGGTAATTCAGTTATTTTTAGCAACCAACACAAGGAGTTTTAGTAATCACCATTTCATTCATTGCAATTGATCCTCCCTCTCAGAGAAGATACCAGTTAGCAATCTGAGCTTCTGTAATAGTCTCACACTTCACTCTTTGAAATATATATATATACGGAGGATTGTGCAGACATGAGATTTAATCCTTTGTTTGATTATAGGTTTCATATCTTTAGCACTTCTACTATATACTATATTCTAACGGGCAACATATTAACATAATGTATACTGTATACAATACCAGAGTCTTTAAGATTATCATGTCTTTTAATGCAGATACTAATCAATGTGGAAAATGGCTCAAGGGAATTGGTTCTTTTGACAAGGATTGGAATGGAGATAGGGAAATGACAGAAGAAATATGTATAAAAATAAACCATTCTTGTGCTCTTAAATTTCCAATCTCCTGGTCCTTTTCATAAGCTGAAGTAAAGGAAAAACCTAGCAGCTGCTGCATGTACATTTATGCATTTTAGATGAATATGAATATTTATGCTTTCAGACACAGACATTATTTCTTACCACGATTTTCTAATCGCAGCCAATATACACTTTATGTATTTCTTGGCTTTTTCATTTGGACAAGATACAGGCATCTAAGAGCTCAGGACTGCATTAAAAAAAATCATGTACTGCTATATATTGAGGGGGTTACCAAACTCATGGGAAATCAGGGAAACAGATAGGCCAGCTCCCCAGTGCTCCACCTCTGGGGCATAAAATCAGGAACATTTGCTGTCCAGGACAGGACCACTTTATTGAGGAAAGCCTTATGTGAGTAGGTAGCAAAGAACACTATGTGCTTAAGTAAAGCCACTACCCAAACCCCATTTTTCCATAAACAAGACTCAGCTATGGAGACATAACTCTTTTTAGTGCTGTCTGGATGACTTCATTTGCAAAGTATTCCAAAGCTTACCATAGATCATGTGATTTTCCCAGCTTCATTCACTCGGGAAACTGATCTGTCCCTTTGCTTCTGTAGCAGTAGAGAGGTCATTTATGAATGTGAGGTGTTACGTGAATCTACTGGGTCACTTAGATCTCAGAAGATGTATTTCTTCTTCCTAAGAATTCCTTCTCCATTTACTTTTTTTTTTAACAGCCCCAAATATTTGCAACAAATGTTAGCAGGCATCTAATAGCTACAGCCACTGGATACAGTGTTGGAGGGTTTGACTCTGGGAACCCTGTATTAGGAACATTTTTTATTTCTTCCATATACTAGGTTATGGGTACGTTTTAAATACCTGCTTCAGATAATTTTCATGAATCTCTTTTTTCTTTATTCCCTTTCTGTTTATATTTACACACTGTATGAAATCAGTGCTTTTATTTTTCTTTAAGCAAATTTCAAATGAATGTAGTGCTCACAAATAGCACTGGATTGACAGAGCTATAGGGGGAAGTCCTTTCCCACAGAATAGGTAGAATTCTGCAAGCTTTTCCACCACTGCCCCTCCTACTTCATCTGGACTGGAGGGATCAGAACTTGGTCTGAGCGGACTGTTCAGATTTCCTGGGTAGGTCTACACTGCAGCAGTGCGCTTCCAGCCAGGATAGAGAAATTCATGCTAGCACCACTTGAGCTAGCACATTCAAAATAGCAGTGTAGATGGCTAGTCACCCGAGTCCAAGACTGCCTGACCCTGTGGCTCTGAGCTCAGGTAGCCACCAGCTGATCTCTCCAAGATCTGCATGAATTGTAGGGTTCAAGCTATGGGGCTGCTTTTCTCATGGAGGGGGTCAGAGGGAAAACAAACATCACCTCCTAGAGACCTCAGACAGGAGCACGGCCCCTTGTGGTAGGTGCTGTACTAACACAGGGGTTCTCAACCTTTTTCTTTCTGCTTTACAAACTCCATAGCCCACCTGTGCCACAACAACAACTGTTTTTCTGCACATAAAAGCCAGGGCCGGGGTTAGGGGGTAGCAAGCAGGGCAATTGCCTGGTGCCCCATGCCACAGGGGGCCCTGCGAAACTAAGTTGCTCAGGCTTTGGCTTCAGCCCTGGGCTTTGGCTCTCTGCCCTGCTTGTCAGCCCTGCTTGGCGGACCCCCTGAAACCTGCTTGCAGCCTCCCAGTGGGCCTCAACCCCTGTATTAACACACAGGGGTAGAAGAGCTTACAATGTAAAGTATATTTATGGCAGGGAGTTGATTATAACTTCATGATGGTGTTGACATTTCTCTGGGAGGTACAAAAATTTGTGTTTGGTCAACTGAGGGCTTTTTAAAAATATGGTTTTGATCATCAGCAATCATTATTTTCAGGCCTTTTTAGTGCTCAGTTCAGCTGATCCTGAATTCTGTGGCAGTGGCTTTTGCAGCGAGGTCAGGGTCTCATTTCTGTATTGTCTCCATTTGCAGAGTTAGTCTGATTTTATTTGCTAATCGCACTGAGATATGTCTATAAATCATTCTCTTCTTTTGTTTCTAGGTCTTTTCAGCTAGGGTCTTTCACTGGCTGCTTTCCCCCAGGGCTGTCCAGAGGGAGGGGAAAAAGGGGTAGTTTGTCCCTGGCCCACCATTTGAGAAGGCCCTTAAAATGACGGAGGGGTGACTGGGCCAAATCTGAGTGAGAGGTGTTGCAAACAGGGTCGCAGCACTACTCATGTTTGGTCCAGCCATCCTCCATCATGACAGAATGGTGTCTGGGCCAAATTTCAGTGGGTGGCATTGAGACCTGGCACATTGGTTCACAGCATCAGTCAGGTTTGATGCCCGTCATGGATCGTGCAGAGAGCAACTCACCCACCCTGGCTGGGCCCAAATCCCACCATTACCATCACTGGCATCCTCAGGCTAGGCCCGAGCTGACCCCCTAGGCTGAGAGCCCAAGGATAGGAGCAGGGTCAGGGGTCCTGCTCCTCCTGGCAGCAGGGCTGGATCTCAGGGAGAGGCAGAACTGCAAGTGTCCCCCTGGCCATATGCAGGGCAAAGTCCCCCATCCTCATGGGGAGGGCAGCAACCCCACACCACAGGCCTGGGCCCTCTCTGACCCATCCCCTCTCCTTGTCTTAAAATCTTTCATCTCCATGGTAGTTTTTTTGAAAGGGTTGGGGGGCCTCAGTTTCAGATTCGGTCCCAGACCTCCCAAAACCTCTGTGCAACCCTGCTTCCCCCAAGAAACAATTCCCGCATGCAGGTGGAACAGCTCCAAGATCTGAAGGAGAGAGTATTCACCGAAGACAAGACACTACTGCTTAAAACTGTGTTGTTTGCTACAGTAATAAGGAAAGAAAAGAGATCCTGGAGATGGAAATATACTAAGAACTGCACAGTGCCATAGAGGGTCCTTTGAGTGTCACTCCTGGGGCTCAGGACATCATATGACCTACCTCCAATATAGTTTGCCAAACAAGGATGCAACTTAATAATCAACGGTAAAGAATCCTTGGGTTCCATAACACTGCTCTACAGCCAAAATGCTTCTGAAATAAATGTAGTCAAACTTTACTAATTCTGGGTCACTGAGAACGAAAATGATGCTTAAAATTGTTGATTGGCTCTAGTTTTCAAGATATGCTATTGGGTCAGTATATATGACCCTTGACTTGGGAATGGCGGAGGATAAGTGAGTTATAAAGGGAAGGGATCTCAATTTAAACCAGAAATGACTAAAATACATCTTTGACTGGATCTATGAATAAATCTATGACTGGGTTTGGACTGTACTTGCTTTTTAGGCAAAACAACGAATGATGAAATCTGAAGCTGGTATTGCGTCATACATGATATGAATTGCATCATGTTATTCCTAGAAGTCATGGTTGATGCAATCATAATGAAGCTTACATCACTCTGCTGAACAAATTGCCCTATATCAGCTCTAGAAATCATACAGTGTCGTGCTCTCTTATTTGTCAGTGTTTGATTTTGCAAAGGGACACATTTCTGTTTAGCCAAAGTGAGCAGAGATACCTCGTACTCTGTATCACTCTGTATAACTGTATCACAAGTTATCTGTTAACTTCTGCTATGTTTGTGGTGAAGTGACTTTTGCATCACAAAAGCGCAGTATAACCACTATGGTTAAGAAAGCCTATCACCTTTATTTTGGCTGCAAAATTGGAGATCAGGACAAGAGGTGGGCCCCACACATATGCTGCAACACTTGTGCAACAAATCTTCGCCAGTGGTTGAACAGGAAAAGGAAATCTATGCCTTTTGCAGTGCCAATGATTTGGAGAGAGCCAACAGATCATATCAGCAATTGCTACTTCTGCATGGTGCCTCCAGTTGGGGAAGGTGTGTCAAAGAAGAAAAAGTGGACTGTGCATTATCCAAACATTCCATCAGCTATACGCCCAGTACCCCACGGAGAAGGACTGCCGGTTCATGATGCACCAGAATCATTCTCACTTGAGTCAGACGAGGAAGAGGAAGAGGATGAAACTTCTGGTCCTGAACCATCAATGTCACAGGACCCACATTTTCTCCCATCCTCCTCCTCTGAACCACACCTCATAACACAAGGTGAACTGAACGACCTTGTCAGGGATTTGGAACTACCCAAGAGTAAGGCAGAGCTGTTGGGCTCCAGACTACAGCAGTGGAATCTCCTGGCAGGTGATGTTAGGGTTTCCATGTTCCGTGACCGTCAAAAGGAGCTTGTCCCATTCTTCTTCATGGAAGGTGATCTTATAGCCTGCAACAACATCGATGGTGTGATGGCAGCCCTCAACATCGTTCACGATCCAGATGAGTGGAGACTGTTCATTGATTCATCGAAGACGAGTCTTAAAGCTGTTTTACTGCATAATGGCAATGTTTTGCCATCAATTCCAGTTGGTCATGCAGTCCATATGAAGGAAACCTATGACAACATGAAACAACTTTTGAGGTGCATAAACTATGACCAACATCAGTGGCAGCTTTGTGGCGATTTGAAGGTTGTTGCTCTCTTGCTTGGTCTGCAGACTGGATACACAAAGTACTGCTGTTTTCTCTGCGAATGGGATAGTCGTGCAAGAGATTCCCACTACATCAAGAAAGATTGGCCACTCCGACAGTCATTGGAGCCTGGGAGGAGAAGTGTTCAGCATCCACCACTTGTTGAATCAAGGAAGGTTTTGTTACCACCCTTACACATCAAGCTGGGTCTGATGAAGAACTTTGTCAAGGCCATTGACAAAACACAAGCAGCTTTCAAGTACCTCCGTGGAAAATTTCCAAGCTTAAGTGAAGCTAAGATAAAGGAAGGTGTCTTTGTTGGTCCTCAGATTCGTGAACTTCTTTGAGATGATGCATTTGACCATGCACTGCGTGGCAAGGAAAAGACGGCATGGAAAGCCTTCCAGTTAGTGGCAATAAATTTTCTCGGAAACAACAAGGCAGACAACTACAGGTTGTTGGTGGAAAACCTCCTCAAGGCATACAAAAGCCTTGGTTGCAACATGTCACTAAAGATACATTTTTGGCACTCTCATCTAGATTTTTTCCACCGAACTGCGGAGCAGTGAGCGACGAGCACGGCGAGCGATTTCACCAGGACATTGCAACAATGGAGAAACGCTATCAGGGCAAATGGAGCCCATCAATGCTTGCAGACTATTGCTGGACAGTGACAAGAGATGCTCCATTTAATGAATACAAGAGACAAGCCAAGAAGCGCCGAGTAGACACTGAATAGGACTAAACTATGGACATAATAGTTTTTTGCCTTTTGTTTCATAATAAATTTTATTTATATAACCCTTTTGCTGATTTTTAAAGTGTTACATAAACAGGACAGGTGAAATATTATCATGTAAAGCAACCATAAACACATGAAAAGACCTAGGTTTACAATTTATGATTAAAACTCTACTATCTACACAATATACATAGACATAAAATGTAAAAACTTAAATATCTTAGAAACAGTAGCTAATCAGTTGTTTTAATTGTCATATTTGAAGTCAGCACATCAAAATACATAATAAATAGCACATTTTATCTCTGAAGCAGACGACTTCTCAAAAATTGTAGACCAGTGTAATGGGTCACATACCAACCAAATTTTCAGATTTTACAAAGTTGGTGGCTGTACCCCTTACTTAATAGTTAATTAGCTTAAGATACTCCAAGCAACTCAATATAACAGTAAAAAAGTCACTACAGGTATTCTCTAACACACCAACATATCAACAAGGATTTACCTGCCATGACATATGGCTGAAATGGCTTTGGAAATGCTACAGCACAGGAAAGAAAAAAGATTGATCTTAATTACACACTATCTGTCTCCTAAATTCCTAATACTTGAGTGCACACAAGCTTGTATGCTTTTTCCCCCCAACACTTCATATACTCCAGGAAATTCCTGAGAGAGACAATTTTCTATCTAGTTATACACTTTAATTCCAAAAGTGATCTCAGTGAAATATTATAGTGCAGTGGTAGTAGCATCTCGTTTTGTTGTCTCACAAACAGTATAGTAGTTATGGCTTTACCACTAACTGATCTCTATGCTAGTCTCCTGATCATATCAGTACATGATGGTGCAGTAGTCCCGGAAGCAAGTTAGAGTAATTAACTGAGGGAAAAAGTGGTCTCTACCCAGAACGACAAGTGCAAATTTGCTTGTTCAGTGTCTCAAAGGCAGAGGCCATGTCTTATGAAAATATGGGGAAACGACAAACGCATTACTTACTAACTGGAAAAAATGAAGGCTGGGATTTCCAAAGGGACTGAAGGTAGTAAGGCACCAACTTGTATTGAATTTCAACGGCAGATGGACATTTAACTCCCTTAAACTCCTCTGAAATTCCCAGCTAAAATACATAAAAGCGTATTGCACTACCAAACGCACTAGCATATGTGCCATTAAAAAGGAGGGAGGAGAGAGAAATCATTTTCCTTTACTTCTGCAATTAAGTTATTGTAGCTATATTAGATATAATGAGCACTAATAAGCCACACTTCTCTTTGGGTATTCAGACAGTGCTCTCTGTAGACTAAAGCATGGTTATGCTTGGGATAAGCTGGGCTTCAAAACAATTTAAATTGGTGGAGTTACTGGCTTTGCACCGGAAGAGATTGCAAGTGAAACAACTCCACAAGATGTCCAGTTTACCCTCTCTCCAATGTTTGGTCAGAGTCCAGTTTTTAAGAACTTAGCCTACTTTCCTCCACCCACCTTCTCATTCCCTCAGAATGCAAACAACAGAGGAACATTCATATTTGCTTTAATATTATGTCTTTAAGCTAGAGAGAGACAGATCTGTGTGTTGGGTAAGGTTTGTTTTCCACTTGGGGTTGCCCCTGTATGTTCTGAGCCTATCAAGAAGCAGACTAGTTGGGAGACCATGACATCCATCTCACTCCTTGCCTGCTGTCATTTTGTTCTGATCTTGGCAAGGGATGGCAATGCCAAACCGAGGCTACCGGTTTTGATCAATAACTTCTTTACTTTATGTGTCTCTCTCTTTCCCAGTGTCTGAGTTGTGTCTTGCTGCTGGAAACCACAGAATTTTGGCCTTTTCCCTAATGAGTTTTCATTTCCTATGATTTTTTTTTTATTAAAACAGCATTTGTCTCTCTACAGTAAACAAGAAAAGGACATACTGTAAATACAACATTTAGGTTAAAATGTTGACGTCCTTGGGAAAAGCTGAAATAAGATGGTGAATGCAAAGTGAAACCCACCCAGTCCCACAGCTGAGATGAAAGATGATGAGACACAGAGCTACTAGCAGCTGCTGGGGTAACATGTGCAGTCACTCGAACATTTCTCTGCAGGGCTGTACATTGCAGTTCAGGGTCCTCGGTTAAACCAAACTCTCCCCTCAAATACACACTTGAAACTAAATAGTAGTGCCTAGTGTGTTTTAGTTTTTATATCAAATATTGATCAAAATTATCCCTAATGAAGGAGGGGAAGGTGTTGAAGCAGAGAGGGGTTTACATCACAGCAGGATGAGGTTTTTGTCTAGCTGAAAAGAGTCATCCCCACATTGTATAGACAGGAAAAGAACATTAATCTTCGGAGCATGTCCTTATCCCAACCCAATCACCGTACATCCAGATAAGAATAAACTTCATAGTTCGTAGCCTGTAAAATATGATTTAAAGTAAACACTGCCAATGAAATGAAAGATTCCTTCATCTACTCCCACATCTAATTTACCGTAAACCTCTAACACTCTAATTTACTGTAAGCCTCTAACACTCTAATTTACTGTAAACCGACAACATTATGGACAATCTGAGGAAAGAATCCCTCAGGCTGACCAAAGATTTTGGAAATCCAGATGCTTCAGACTAATTTATTATAATGCAGATTTTAACACAGGCTCCTGGGATAAGAAACAATAGAAGCCTCTTTAGGGCCTAATAAATATCATAGGCCGCTGATTAAAAAAACAGACCAAAACGCACCACCAGAAAGACCTGTTGTATTCTAACACTGAACAAGGAACTTTATTAGAAATCAGGGCAATAGTATTATCCTTAAAGCTATTCTACTCTCTCTGCTTCATTGTAATGCTTCACCCTATAACTTTTCCTAGCCCCACCATCTGCTTGGCTTCCTGCTATAGATTTAAAGAAACAATACACATATCCTCACATGGGGTCCAGAGACAAAGCTTAAAGCAGGTATTAACATTGCATCTTTATTTCATCTCTGAAGAGGGGAGATGCCTAGGGAACAAGCTTTGGTTTCTCTTCCTTTCCTGTAAAAATGGACCATTTTGACCAAAGCTCCGTTTTTCTGTGAAAATTTTCCTTTGGTCAAAAAGCTCATTTTTCACTGACTTTTGACAAATAACTTCTGCACAAATCTAGCCAGGAGCTCCCAACTTCTAATTGTGTGCTTATCCTACACTATTCCCCCTCTATATTTTATTCATTAATAAAATACTCTCATTTTCATCATCACCATCATGGTCATCGTTGTCATTATTAATATAGAAAAATATGTTTTCACACCCCTTTAGAACACAGGGAGATATGTTCCCTACCCAAAGAGCATCCAATCTAAAATAGATGGAACCAAAAAGACATGGAACAATGGGTCAGTTGAGGTGGAGGCTATGGAGAAAGTATTGGTGAAGAGAACAAAGTAGAAAGGCTATATTGAGGTAGTAAGCAGAAGGAAAGGAGGCTGCATTTTAGCAGTAAGGAAGTGGTAGAATTTTTCAAGAGTGGGAGTAACATAAATGAAGGTGCAAAGCCAAAAGTTAGATAAGGAGATGAAAAGAGCAGTGCTTTGCTATATTTAGAGAGTAGGGGCTTTCAGACACATTGATAGTATCGCAGGCTCAGCAGCCCACTGTAACACGCCCACTCTGCATCTCACGCCTCACTGGTTTTTATATTAGTGACAGCCCCTGGAAAGGAGTCTTATCAGTTCTGTGATGTCAAGCCACTGTCTGGAGGTGTTTGTATAAAACAACAGCATTTAAAACGTGGTATTTACTAATAACTGTCAGCTCCCTCTCTTGCACAGCCACTTCACTTCCTCACACACACACACACACACACACACACACACACACACACACACACACACACACACACACACACACACACACACATCTTTTAAATGATGTACATATGATTGTTATGGCTCCTCTGGAGTGGTTACTGTCTTTTGTGTAAACATCTCATTGACACAATTTATAACACTCCTCTTATTTATCCATCAGCTTGTGTAACTGTTCCAAGTGAGCCATTCTGTCTACTGTGTAACGTAAATCCATCTTCAGACACTTTTGAAGACATGCGTCAGAACAACACTTAGCGTTTCAATAGTGCCTTACATTGGAGGATCTCAAAGCACTTCACAAACATCGATGAATTTAGTCTTAAAATAGCCCCATGTGGCAGGTTTAGGGCTGAGCAAATAATGCTTAACAAGAGCCTGATTCAGCAAGGTACTTAATTTGGGGCATTAACTTCAATAGGACTACTCATATGCTCAACCTGAAGTTCCTTGCTAGATAGGACCCTAAATGATTTAGTCAATGAATTTGGCCTCTCTTCCTGTTTGCAAACTGTTGGCAGCTTACAATTTTCTTGTAACATGGGAGGCCTCTTTTCAAAATCAATCCCCTTAGTTTTAAAAGGCATTTGTTTAGAGTATGTTTTTATAGATATAAGAAAGAAACATAGATCTATGTTTCTTTTATGTTTTTCTTTTAGGGCTTAAGTGATTAGTACATGCCTCACTGAGGTGTGATTGCTGAGTAGTTAAGGCACTTGACTACAATCCTGAAGATCGTGGATTTGTGTCTTGCTTGAGCTCACAATGGGAGATCACCTCCAGTCCAACTACACCTCTACCCCAATATAACGTGGTCCTCGGGAGCCAAAATATCTTACCGTGTTATAGGTGAAACCACATTATATCGGGTAGGGAAGGCTGTGCCTCCCCAAACAGCCTGGCCCCGCCCCCTATCTGACCCCCACCTACTTCCCGCCCCCTGACTGACCCCTCAGAACCCCCAACCCATCCAACCCCCCCCGCTCCTTGTCCCCTGACCACCTCCCCCTTATCCAACCCCTCGGCCCCGGCCCGGCACCCTTAACATGCCGCTCAGAGCAGTGTGTCAGAGCCGTCCCTAGAGGGGTGCAGGGCCCAGGACAAATCAGCCTCCTCACTAGTCTCCTCACTGTCCGTACAATGCTCCCGCCCACCCGGCCACCGCTCGCCTCCTCACCCCACCTGCCTGCCTGCCTGCCCACTGTTCGCCTCCCCACTAGTCTCCTCACCATCCGCCCAGTGCTCCCGCCCGCCTGGCCGCCGCTCGCCTCCTCACCCCACCTACCCGCCCGCCGCTGGCCTCCCCGCTAGTCTCCTCACTATCCACCCAGCGCTCCCAGCCATCGCCCGCCGCTCGCCTGCTCACCCCACCTGCCCACCCGCCTGCCCGCTGCTGGCCTCCCCACTAGTCTCCTCACCATCTGCCCAGCGCTCCTGGCCGCCGCTCGCCTCCTCACCCCACCTGCTCGCCCGCCTGCCCGCCGCTGGCCTCCCCGCTAGTCTCCTCACCGTCCGCCCAGCGCTCCCGCCCGCCTGGCTGCCGCTTGCCTCCTCGCCCAACCTACCCGCCCGCAGCTGGCCTCCCCGCTAATCTACTCAGCGTCTGCTCAGTGCTCTCGGCCGCCGACCACCTGCCCGCCACTGGCCTCCCTGCTAGTTTCCTCACCGTCTGTCCGGCGCGCCTCCCCCTGACCGCTGCTCTCCTGCTCGCCGTCTTCCCGCCCACCTGCCTCCTCACCCACCTCCTGCCTGCCGCTCACCTCCCCATTCGCCTCCTCACCCCTCTTGCCCACCCACCTCCCGCCCGCCTTTACCGCGTTGTATGTGAACCCGTGTTATATCGGGTCACGTTATTTTGGGGTAGCAGTGTAGCTGCAAAATGGGTACCTGATTCATTAGGTGAGGGCTGTCAAAGGTGGTCAGAGGTGATGCTGCCACATCACTCCCTTGTGTATCGTGGGCTATGAAACTGAAGTACTTTAACTGCATCAGGCAATGAACCATTGACTCGGGGAGACCGTGATGCATAACCTTTGTGTGTTATACCTCTCCCCACAGTGGTCTGTGTTGTTTTTTTCTGTTTAAAATGAAGAAAAGCTCATCAGAGCAAGATACTTCTGCTCTGTTTGTACAGTTCCTAGCACAATGGGACCTTTAGACACTGTTGCAATAAACATGATAACAACAACATATCTTTTGTTGACCGTCTGCCAAGGAGTAAATTTCACTCACAAGTAATCCCATCACCTAATTCTACTGTGCATGTGTGTAAAGTGAACAGGATTTTGACCCAAAAATCAATCGGAAGAGCAGAGCTCTCTGACTGGAAGTGTCTCGCTATTCCGACTGTTTTGGCTGTGTGACACAAGTAGCATAGGCTCTGGAGGTCACCAGGCCAACCAGAGAGTACTTCCAATGCTAAAAACAAAACAAAACCACTCCACAGTGTCCGCAACAGGACATGTACAAACAATGCTGGGACAGGGCCATGATTAAAATTAGTTAGAGAATGTGTTAAACAAAAACAAGTTCAATTTGCTGGATTTCCTTTTTTTTAAAAAAAATCCAAGCTGGCCAGTCTCTCAGATGGATCTTGGCTAATACAGCCATCTACAAATCTACCTTCCCATTCAACTTGTTTTCTCATTTCAATCCTTCTCGTCAAAAATAGAGATTTTTTTTTCTTCACTGAGGGGAAAGAGGAATGTAATTTACATTTATTTCCCTAGTAAATATTTTAAGTCAAATTCTATCAGTCACACTGCTACTAAAGCCCAGAAGAAAGTAGGATTGCATTGATGTAAATGGGAGGAAAAGCTGACACTTTTAATGTTACTTATTAAAAATACATTTGAAGAGAATAATCTAAGTAAGTTGCAAAGATCTCAGGACAAATTCAGGAGTAAATTTTATGAAAAGGCCTCTTATGAATATGCAAATTACATATGTTTGTAATTTCATTTGGCTATTGCACATGCATGCTCACTTTAAGAAAGAGGAGGGTGATTTGAGCTTTTAACTTAAGTTGTCTGGCTTGCTGGTGACAGATTACAGTGGACTGTACTGATGCACTTTAGCAATGTTGGGGTATTATTTTTATGTGCTTTTTAGGTTGTGTCAAGGGCATTTAGAGCATATGGATAGGTACCCTTTTTTTTAAGTGATTATATACATCCAAAAGAAACAAACAAATCACCTGTGCATACACTTTAAATAGTCTACTACCTGAGTGTGCACCAATGTTAGAATTTGCACCCAGGACTGGATGGCCTCAATGCATTTTACAGAAACAAATTCTAACATGTGTGCCCAGATATTCGATAA
Organism: Emys orbicularis; assembly: GCF_028017835.1. Classification (NCBI taxonomy): domain Eukaryota; kingdom Metazoa; phylum Chordata; order Testudines; family Emydidae; genus Emys; species Emys orbicularis. The sequence continues at coordinate 221,376,783 of NC_088684.1, forward strand.
TTTACTATACGTTCATATTTGGTAGACTATTGAAAATCAACGTACAAGCATTTGCATCTGCAACATTTGAGGTGAATACCTGTGTGTGTGTGAGAGAGAGAGAGAGAGAGAGAGAGAGAGAGAGTTTTTGCACATGCACATACATAGGCCAAGGTCTGAAAATTTACCCCTCAGCGGGGTGCAAGCAACACATTACGTGTATGTTGGTCAGAAAATGGACATAAAGGATTGTAAATGGTAAGCCCTTAAGGAATATCAGGACACATAGAAACCATCCTCAAATCACTCACAACACAAAAGACTAGCTTTCTTCGCATGACACTATCAACTTCTTCCAGAAACTGCAATGTTAACAACCTCACCCAGAACACCATCCTTGCCACCTCTCTGTCACCAACATTACTCACCAAGATGGTATTGTTGCCTGCCTCAGATACCTACAAAATAATGCCCAGTGCTTGAAAATCCACCCCAACAACACACCCTCAAACTTATCCATCCTCACCCATAACAATTTTACATTTAACAAAAAACGCTTCGTCCAACCCATGGGAATAGCCATTGGTTCTGGGATGGATCCCGAATATGCCAATCTCTTCTTAGGCCAACTCGATGAAGAAGTTCTGGAAAAGTGCATCATAAAACAAATGATATAACTGATACATCAATGATATTTGCATCCTCTGGACAGACGATCTAATCTTGCTCATAGATTTCCACCACAACTTCAACAACCATCACCCACTCATCTATTAAACCCTCTCTAGAACACTCCTACACCAGCATCAACTTCCTGAACACCACAATCAGCTTCAGCAATGGAACCCTACAGAAACTATATACAAGAAACCGACAGATCACCACACTTACCTCCACAGACCCAGCAACCACCCCAGATACATCAAGAAATCTGTTATCAACAGCCAGGCATGCATATCACAGAATTTTCTCCAAAAAGGAAGTCTGGGATACTCACCTAAAGATACTTAAAACTGCCTTTATTAAACAAAGGACACTCCACCAGAGAAGTCACATAATGGAAGAGCCACCAAGATACCACAGGAGAACTTGCTGCACTACAGCCAAAAAAACACCACTGACACACACACCCCTAGTTCTTGCCAACCACCCCACACTGGAACCCATATAGGGTATCATCATTAAGGCTACGATTTAATCACGGGTATTTTTAGTAAAATAAACAAAAATTCACAGCCCCTGACCTGTCCATGACTAATACTATAAATACCCCTGACTAAATCTTGGGGTGGCTGCTGCTGTGGGGGGCTGCAGCTGCAGGGGCACCCCAGGGCAGACCAGCAGCACCAGCTGCCGGGGGGCCATTGGAGCAGCAGCTACTCCAGCTGCCCCGGGAACCACTAAAACAAATAAAAGGAAGTATTTTTTCACACAACACACAGTCAACCTGTGGAACTCTTTGCCAGAGGATGTAGTGAAGACCAAGACTATAACAGGGTTCAGAAAAGAACTAGATAAATCCATGGAAGATAGGTCCATCAATGGCTATTAGCCAGGATGGGCAGGACTGGTGTCCCTAGCCTTTGTTTGCCAGAAGCTGGGAATGGGCAACAGGGAATGGATCACTTGATGATTACCTGTTCTGTTCATTCCCTCTGGGGCACCTGGCATTGGCCACTGTCAAAAGACAGGATACTGGGATAGATGGACCTATGGTCTGACCCAGTATGGCCGTTATCTTATGTAACCACTGCTGGGAGCTACCAGAGCAGCGGCTGCTCTGGCCATCCCGGGGCCTGCTGTTCAGGCAGTCCCCTGGGGCTACCTGAGCAGCTGGCCCTGCAGAAGTCACAAAGGTTGTGGCAAGTCACAGAATCCGTGATTTCTGCAACCTCCATGACAGATACGGAGCCCTAATCATCAAACAGTTACAACCCATATTTAATTGGGACCCTATTGTGAATAATCATAGAATATCAGGGTTGGAAGGGACCTCAGGAGGTCATCTAGTTGAATCCCCTGCTCAAAGCAGGACCCATCCCCTGACAGATTTTTGCCCCAGTTCCCTAAATGGCCCCCTCAAGGATTGAACTCACAACCCTGGGTTTAGCAGGCCAATGCTCAAACCACTGAGCTATCCCCCCCTTGCCTAAAACCTCTCTTCTAGCCTTCAAACAACCTCCCAGCCTTGCCAAGCTCATCATCAGGAACAAGCTCCCCACAGACCAGGACACACCAACTCAAAGTGGCACCAGACCCTGCCATAACAACAGATTCAAAACCTGCAGACATATCTCCACTGTTACAATGATCAACGCTCCCCACAACACACCTTTCAAGATCCATGGGTCCTACACAGGCCTATCACAACATATAGTGTACATCATCCATTGGACCCTAAATGCCAACAACAACTATGTAGTGAAACCAGACAGACAATCACTACACTCTCAACTGAACTCACACAGAAAAATGATAAAAGGCAAAAACACTATATCACTTCTGGGCGAACACTTTTCACAAAGCAAACACTCCATATCTGACCTCTAAATTCTTGTCCTCAAAGGAAACCTGCACACTAAAAACCATCTGGTTTTATGGTTCATTATAACAATTGGTAACACATCCTAGTACTTGCTAATCCTTAATTATCCACTTCATTTTAAGTCTCTCCTACAATGTGTGCGCCCCTTATGTTTAACAATCTGTCCCACCTTGTGTTTTGCTCAGACACTGGTTACCTTCTCCAAACATGTGGAAGAGCTCTGTATAGCTCAAAATCTTGTCCCTTCCACCTTATCTTTAACCATAATCTGGCATTCAGTGGATGAACAAACTAAGTGTAACACAAAGGAAAGTAAATCTAGAGCAGGAAAAGCCACTGTAGGATAGAGTAGATCCCTCCAGCCATGTTATCAGCTCAATTGTTAGTTACTTTTCCTTGTACACATTCTGGTCTACCAGTGTTTTACACTCATTTTGAATATACGACTACAAAAGTGGTGGAAGCTACATTCCTTTAGCATTTAGTAAGCCTAATTCTCTTCTCATAGTAGATCTATGCTATTGTATCTCCATTTAAATCAATGGAATTTATTCCTGATTTACACTGGTGTAAATGAAAGGAGAATTGATCCCACAGCCTCTTACTTATGACATTTAACCTAGAGCACTCAATTTGATCAGAGCCTTCCATAAGCACTACACTTGTTTATACTAGAGGCCAAATCTTGGGTCCTATTGAAGCCACTGACAAAAGTGACCAGGATTTGGCTAACTTGTCTGAATTTGTCCTAATATTTTAGAGACAGCTAAGCAAGTGGGAATGGACAGGACCAGTGCATAATATCACAGTACATTACAAAAAAAATCACTGAACTGAAGATGAACAATACAAAAATAGAGCGCTCTAAATTTCCCCCTTCTTTAGATTTAAGTCAGATCCTTCACCATTCTATGGATGTGGTTTATACTAAAGAATCTGAGAACAATCCCTAAGCAGTGAATTGAACACTCCATCATTCCAAAATGTGATATGAAAGTGAGCGAATACAAGATATGAAAGGACAAAAAATTAATATTCATACCCTCATAGCTCCTAATGATAAATGATGCCCCACATGTACATTGAAAATTGCCTTCCTTTTGCTTATGAGGGTTTTTATATTTAAGGTGATTGAAATAGACAGAAAGATCTTGAAATATCTATAATTATGGGGGAATACTGTAATTGGAAAATATATCTTGTTTCTTTATATGCCTCTTACTGGCTTTCTGAATGACACCTAAAGTGCAGATTTGAAGTCCAGTAGGTGCCGGATTCACATGGATTCACAGTTACTCCCAGACAGAAATACACACATTAGTTCAGTCTAGCTTATTAACCTACTGTCTCCCAATATTTACAAAAGCTTTACAACCCACAAACTGCAGCTTTATCACATGGGTTACAAGATTGTTGCAATAGTTCAGAGGTAAACAATGTCAGGCTTGCCTAGTACTTTGATGGGAGACCTCCAAGGAAAATTAAAGGTATTGCAGGAAGTATCTGTGATTCAGAAGGGGATGCTCTTTTCTGGGAGCCACTGCTGGACCAGTGTCCCAGCAAAGTCATAAGAGAATCTTTTGGATGAGATGTTCTGCAGAGGTGGGGCTGTTAGCTTTTGTATCCTGGCCAAATCCCAATTTGGATAACTACTTGGATTATCCAGCAGTTTCAAGTGGATAAAATGTGCTTTCCGTCTGACCTCTCCTGCAGTGTTTTTTAAATTGCTGCTGCTTTCCATCCAATGGTAACTGGACATCAGCACTGGGGAAAGTTATTCTTGTGTATAAGAATAGGGTAGTATCTCTTTAAATAATTTGTGAGCCCCCTGTGGCACTCTACCTGATGTATATTTGAGAAGCTTCCAGAAGTCAGACTCAGCAGCAGTATGTATGTAGCTAAGCCTTGCATGTTTATGTATATTTACTAAGTATGGTTATTTGACCCCAACTGTGCCCATGTGGTTTTCTCATAGTATTATCGTCGTGTAAAAAGCAAAGGACACAGCAAGGATTTAAACTGAGATCACTCAGCAAGAAAGATACTAAGTGGCTGAATCCTTTGGTGCTGTGAAGCAGTGTAGAGAAGTCTTTTAAAGAATGGGGGGGGGGGGTGAGGGGCGGAAATGGTCTCCTAGGAATATCCTTTGCGTAAGGGAGCTCTCCCCCCTCATCTTAAGGCTACAAAAAATGGCTCTACACCAGCTCTGTTTTCAATGTAGGATGCATAATGGGGGCAGGGAGGTGGAGATAAGGGACATAGCGACAGGGGAGTATGCTGCCACTATTCTCTGTTTCCAAAAGGCCCAAGAATACAGGGAACACAGAAGTGGCTTAAAGCAACCTTTGCCTCTCCTCTCCATTTCTGTACTGAGTGCATAAGCTGAGAATCAAAGAATATGGCTTATATAAATGAGAACTACTATTATCCCTTAATTACCAATTAGTCCATTCCATTTAGTCACGATAGATGCTATTAAATACATTGGACCAAGAATTTGGCCCATTAAACACATCATCCCCAAATATTTCTAACCCGAGAAGGAAAGGTGTATCCAAGCCATAGAATTCTTTTCCCTGGCTGGGTGTGTGTGTAAATCTCCATGTTTGTTATGATACAGACACTGCTTCCAAAATGAAGAAGTCTGCCATATATTCCTAGAACATATAGGTCTGATTCTCCTCTTCCACGGTGTAAAGCAGCTGTAACTGCACTGAAGCCCAGAAGAGAATCAAGCCTTAGCAGTTGTTTAGAGCTTTTATTTCATCTAATGTTTAGGACACTAACATGGTATGTTTTAGGAAGTAAAGAAGAAGTGCAATTCAAATGAGAAGGCACAGACCAGAATGACCTTTGAATTACTGACTTCAAGCAAACTAACCTACGCACAAGTTTTTCCCATTATAGCGAATTCTTCTGCTTTTTGGAGTCCTAAAATGCCAGTCACTGTGGTCAAGTTTTCAAAATGCCAGCCACACATCCAGGGTCTACAGCTCAAATAAGATGAAGAAAACTATGGCATGCCTGAGCTGTGTGTCTCCACTTCATTCCTCAGCAACCTTCAGGTCACATGGTATTCTGGATGCTTCTTTTTGCCCTGGGGTTCCTCACTCTTCAATCTCAGCACCAATGTTACTCTTTAGATACAGTTAATGTATCTAGATGAGAGTATTCAGTGGGGGAATAGGGGTTCACATAGGCAGGGGATAACCAGCTGTAACTTTTACTCCTATCTCACTGACTTAGTCAGATTTGCATCTTGATGGCTTGGGGTTGGCTCAGAACAGACAAAGATGCTATGGGTTAGATCTGGTTGTAAGTTTAAGGAAGTGGTCTATGCAGTGGAGCTTTTCCATAGAATAGACTTCAAGTGGGACTACTTATAAACTTTAACTTAAACATGTGTTTGAGTGATTTTCTGGATCACTGCTTAGGTGAACATGAACAAGGAAGTATCTGAGCAATTCAGGGGGATGAAATTCACCTTCCACTACTCTTATAACACGATTGTTGGGTGTGGTGAGTAGTGTCTTTTGCTGATTTACCATAGTTGCTTCTCTGACATGTAGCCACCATGATTCATGCTGTTGCCATCATACAGTGCAATTACTGGAAATGAATTGTACATGGACTAACTTACTAGACTGTTCAGCTGCATAGACATGGTGCTGAATTTTGCAGCCAGGGCTTTGATATTATCAGAGCATATGAAATCAATTTAAGATGCACTATACTGGCTGCCTGTATTCTTGGCTTGAAGGTACAGGTTTTGACATACAAAGGCCAAATACTCTCCTCAGCTACATCTATGCTCCTCTTTTCATATCAAGCCCAGTAAATTCAGTAGGGTTGTGTAGGATAACAAAAACTGAAGATAAGATTGGGTCTCATAAACACTAATCTTTGTGATCACCTGGTGCCTTATGTGCCCACCCTCCTCTTTATTTTGTACTGCTTAGATCAAGGACGAAAGAGAAGGGTGCAGTGAGAACCCTAAGTTAAAATCTGACAGCTGTGCATTTGCATTTGTGGTTTTGTACCACTAGGACTTCTATCTGGCCATAGGTTTATTTATTACTAAAATTTAACAGAGTTATTGCAATTATGTTCTCTTCTAGGCAGCAGGAAATACTGAGCAAGGGTAACATGCCCCCATTGTTTCTAGCATGTTTGTATGGGGTTTATGTGAGGTTTTGTTTCCCTAATAAATTTCCCTTTTTCCTTTTCATTAAATGTTTGGGGTTCGGTACTTATTTAGTGTAAGGGTAAATGGGTGTGAAAAGAGACAGACTGGAAATGAGAGGGAGATTTCTAGGTCTTAGGGAGAGGGCACAGGCAATTGGAACAGAGAGGAAAGGGGGCAGGCAGGCAATCTTTAAGATGGCTGCTGACAAATGGTGGCAGCCATTTTAAATAACCACATTCGTGATTGTGGAGTCAGATTTGTACAGCTATACATCTGGGGAAATTGCCAGACTCATGTACAAAATGATTCCAGTTTGGAGGACTGTCACTTATGCAGAATACTGAAAGATTTAAATCTACCCAGCACAACCACAGCATATTCATAGACTGCATTAAATATAATGTGTTGACACCTCATTTCACCATCACAGATCGCAGTGAGAACTGAACAAGGCACATAAATCCCTTGTTATGGGAAAGGATTAAAGAAGAATAGAATGAATGTTATCCTACCTCTAGAGTTTCTATCTAGCAATCTAATAAGAGGGGAGGGGAAAGCCCAGAGTCAAGCAAAGAATGTTGCTAAGTGCTGTGCTACTAGAAAGACAAAGAAAGAGGATACTGCTGTCAGGTGAATCAGAGCTGAAAAACAAATTTCTTATTTGTATTAGACAAATTCTGTATTTTGAACTTCAACTTTTAGCATGCCAATCTCAGACACATATTTGCATTTCTTTTATAAAAGGGTAAATACAATGGGGAAATTAACTACTTGCGGAAAGAATCACAGACAGACTCAATCTAACACACACATAGAGAACTCGATGGAAGATTTTTGCAAACAATGGACTGCAGAATCATATTTTTTGTTTGTGAACAGCAAAGTAGTGATGTTTGATGGCTTTGGTTTTGTATAAAACAGAAACAAATTCTACAGAAAACATACATAATTTGTGTTCATTTTTAAAATATTGAATTGACCAAAAATATTCTCTGCATTTTTAAATAGAAAGTAGAAAAGGGAAAACTTAAAGTTGCTGTTTGTGTCAGGAGACTCTGGGGAAAACATTTAAAAGAGCCTTAATGCCTTAAATCATTTTAACGACTCTGGGGAGCAGAATGTTTGAATTTCTAAATGCTAAATTCATGACCTTTAATGTACAATCTGTGAGGACTCAGCAGCAATGTAAATTTGCATTTCCTCAGTTCTCCCTGCTGAGATGATCGAAGATAAATCAGTGAGTTCACATGTGTAATTTACTGCAGGAGCTTCTCAAGACAGCTCTAGCTAAGTGTACGGTATTTGCAATTATTTTATGAATACTTATTTGCCATATGCTGATGCTCTTTTTTTAGGAGAAAAATTAACTAATTTAACTTAACTCTCAATCAGCATATTAAGTGTAAAATGACAACCAGCGTGTTTAGCTTTATTGTTCTGATGTGTGTAGCTTGTTGAGGCAGTACAACAAGTGTTATTTTTCACTGAGTAGGCCAAAGCAAGATTAAAAGAAAGGAACAAAATGAAGGTCTGGATTCCACAAAGCACATAAATACCTGGTTAAATCCAAGCCTATTCAGCAAAGCACTTGAGCACATACGTAAGTGTCTTGCTGAACCAAGGTCTGGTTGTGTATCTAGCTAAAGGTACTGATACAGTTCTCATTACCACAGTATCCCACAACACTCCTGTGAGGTAGGGAAGTGCTATTATCCCCATTATACAGATAGGGAATGGAGACCAGGTGACTTGTCCAAGGTCACACAGGAAGTTTGTAGGAGAGCAGGGAACTGAACACTTGTCTTTCTAGTGCCAGCGAATGCCCAGGTAAGCAGGAGACTTTTCTTCTACATACTGTCAAATAAAGACCACCAAGGCCACCAGGGGAAAGCATATATACATGTTTAAAAAAATGCATATAAATTATTCAAAATGTATATAAATTATTAAAATCACGTATATAGTATCATATACACCTCTACCCCGATATAATGCTGTCCTCGGGAGCCAAAAATTCTTACCGCGTTATAGGTGAAACCGTGTTATATTGAACTTGCTTTGATCCGCCAGAGCGTGCAGCCCCGCCCCCCCCCCCCCCCCCCCGGAGCACTGCTTTACCGCGTTATATCCAAATTTGTGTTATATCGGGTCGCGTTATATCGGGGTAGAGGTGTAATATATATACACAATTCTTTAGAAACACAGCAAGATATTTTCCCTATCCTGACAGTATAAACTGAGCAAGACAAGATAAAACTCAGTTATATTTCAGGACTTGGAAGGTGTGGTGGGATTATAGGGGAGGAGGAGAAGGTGGGAAAGATTTATAGAATAAAAAGTGGATTTGAAGATGGTGTTTGGAAAAGGATGGGAGCTGGAGGAGCCTGTTCTAGGAGCAGGGGAAAGGAACACTGGTGATGACCAAAAAACGAGACAAGAGTAGGGGAGAATTATGAGGGTCAGTCATCACAAAGACGCAAGAAATCTAGCACATTAGGTAGTTGCTGGTGAAAATGCTTCCAAATACTAACCAGATGGAAAATCTTCTGAAGGCGCTTATAAGTTTGTGGGGTATTTGGAACAAGAATTGACTAGAGGGTCCTTGGGCCATCTTGTTTGTTCACAGGAAGCTCGTTCATGAGTCCTGGGCTTGTCACACAGGAAGTCTGTGGTAGCACAGGGAATCAAATCCACCTCCCAACCTAGTGCTCTAACCACTGTATAGGGAATAGAGATTTGAAGCTACCTCTGTCAATGTGTGGATGGCAAGTGGAACAATTGGGTTTTCCTAGTTACAGAGTAAAGTTAGAAAATTGGTTAGCAATGACATTTTAAAACCATCTTGTGGAGTGATCTGTTACTAAATATTCTTTTTCCTTTACATACCATATCTGAAAGGGGGCACCAGGCAAAATGTCATTTTTAATTGTATCTTCTGTTCCCAAGGTAAATTCTAGTCCTTTTGTTCTAAAAGAAAAAAGATTGCACTATCTCATGCATATGGCATAAAATAAGGTGCTTACAGTGCCAGAAAAAAAAAAAAAAAAGAGTTCCGTTTATCAAGTGAACATAATTAGGGAGTCTGCATTTTAGTTTCTATTTTTGCAAGTGTTCAATACCTCATAATTTCTTAGAAAAATCAGGTTTTTACATGTTTATTTAAATTGTAGCAGTATACATCAGAACAGGAATCAGTTTCATTAGTACTGAGACAAACAACAAATAAAATTATTCATAAAAAGTTTTAAAAAATAGTTTCACTTTGTGTTTGCTTCCTGTGTTCCCACAGCATATATAACCACACAGATTAAAAACCATGTAACATGCTGCTGTTACTGGTATATGCAATCAAAAAGCGAACCACGGAGCACAAGAACAGGAAATGTTATACGTATGTTATAGTAGATGGTGTGAATAAGAGGTGAATTCCAGTGGAAGGCCCTTCAAAAGGAAACTTGTCACTTTCTGCATTTTGTTGTGTTTATTTTTACTCTAGAAAATTTACCACCGGTGCTTTTATCCGAAGCCTTTTGACTAAACTGAAAACCAGAATCCCCGTGTACACAGTATTAATTGTATTGTTCCAATTCACTGTAACTGAACTGAACCATACACAGAAACAGACTTAATTGTAACTTTTAACCTAAGGGCAGATCCTGCGGCCATTTCAGAGGGACTTGAGCACCCACAGCTTCCATTGTTTTCAAGACTGAGATCTCAAAAATGGAGGTTGCCTCCACTGGCTTCATTTGGACTTCTCACATGAGAAAGTGTTTTTAGAATTGGGTAAGTAAATTTAAAGGATAGAAACTGAAGGTGAAAATCTTGAGCATCTTGAAGTCGGAGGCAAAACTCCCAGCATTCATGCTGTGTTTTAGATTTGTCTGTAAACACAATGTGTCATGCCTACTTGTAGCACTGAATTATACATAAGGGATTAAATTCAGGACTTGTTCCTCTATATACTTTAGGCACTTTTGAAAGTCTCCACCAGAATACTTTATATGAACAATATAAAGGGTGAATATGTGCAAACCAGTCTAATCACTAGCCTTAGCACTTTGGCAATGTGTCATCTATCTTCTTTATTGGTGGGATGTAAAGTTGAGACATGTTATATAGAAAAGTTAAGAACTAAGAACTTTCTCTGCCAAGTAAACATTTTAATATTATTGCCAATTAGTAATGAAGTTTTAGGGCACCCTGAGTAAGGAGGTAGCCATAGAATTTAAGGCCAGAAGGGACCACCAGATCATCTAGTCTGGCCTCCTGTATATCACAGGTCACCAGCACCACCCAGCATCCGCACACTAACCCCAGTCACATAAGTGGTGTAAATTTGCTGCCACAGGAGCTGCTGAGGGAAGAAATTAGTTTTTCATTAAGGGTTTTTCTAGACTTCAGAGAAAAATCGCTACCGTTTTTGTACATCACTGCAAACTATACTGTTACAATAATGACATTGGAAGCAAATCACAAGTAAACAAAAGTAAAGCATTAATCACATTATTGGCCAGATTCTGATTTCAGTTACTCTGATACCACATGTATGCATATCTTCAGTAACTCCAGCTTCCAAGGAATTACTTTGTATTTACGTCAGGGACCTGAGATCAGAATCTGGCCCAGTGCATTTATGACAGAATTGGAATGGCTCTATAATAAATTATGAATACGGAATGTTGACCTGGTTATTTTGATGCTTAATATATAAATACATTGGTTTACTTTGATTCAGGAGTGTCAGGACAGACACTGGCTCAAGACAAGATGCCCCTTGTAAACACGGATTATTAAGAGACAATGTCTGAACTCTTAGCTTGAAGATTCAACATCCTGGTCCCAGCCAACCTACAAAACTGGTTTTGATGAACAGGGTCAAGGCCTGGGAACCAGCAGATAAGAAGAACTAAAGCAGTTTAAAAAGGGTCTCTCTCCCTCTCTCTCAAGAAAGAGGGGAGATATTTCGGGGGGGGGGGGAGGGACGGACCAAGCTGAGATACAGGACCCCAGTGTGGTGTTTGAAGAAGCTTGTAGGGGGTGCACTGAGAGACCAGGAAGGGGACAGAGGTGCAGACAGTCCTGCAACCATGACAATAGCCCGGCAGAAGCCTCACTAGTGTGTGATGTAAGAAAAAACAGCATAAAGGAAAGGGTTTGATAATAAGATACGTGTTAAATGGTTTCATACCAAATCTTGCAATATGCTTCTTAGAATTGTCTGGCTTGTAAAGCTGTTCATATAGAAGCACAGATACTTTTTCTACCACATCCAAGCAAAACTATCTGATTGAAAAGTTGCCCAGCGTACCAAGTTACTGAAATACAGTTCATTCCTTCACCACTGACAGGATGTCAGTGGCAATGATGAACTACAAATATGCCAAGGCATATGAAAGCAAACAATTTAGATAACATCAAACAAGCCCTGTGTGTGGTGTTTTGTGACAGAGTACAAACGCAATGCCTACTGTACCCCAGCAGTTAACCATTTCATACTGGCAGGTACATAATTGTTTTCTCCATTTTACATTATATTAGCTGCCTTGTGAAGTTGAGTAAAGCAAGAATAACTTGAAATACTAAACTGGTGTGGAACATTGTGGGAAAGGGGATGAATCAGCAAACGTACAAGTAGCGGATGCCTAGCTCAATATGTTTGAGGGTTATGTCCACAAGCAACAGATCTAGGAAGTTTTGCTATTAACTTCTATAAGGCCAGGATTTCAACCATAATATTACTACTTTGAGTTATTTTAGATGGGAGGGTTCTTGATGTCTCTGTTCTATATCTCCTAATTGAATTCAGTCTTCTTCCTCAAGCCCAAATACTGTTGGCATGGTTCTCTATAGCAGTCTTGGAACTAAAAGTATTGCAGGAGCTTTATTAGTAATGAGGGTTTTTTTGGTTGTTGTTTTTGTTTTTACTGTCAAGATGAATAAAAAAAAAGAAAAAAAGACAGTATCAACCCAAATGCCACTTCTGCAACATTCCTATCTCTGAAACCCAGCCTTCTGGAAGTCTGGAGAGATGGGGGCTCCACTTGAGATTTTACACTCCCAGATAATGTTAGTAGGCCATTAAATGCTAACACTTATTGGTTTACATCTTCAAAGTTCTGTACAATAATTAAGGACATGATTCAGATTTCATTTAGCCTGGTTTAATGTGGGCCAAAATATAAGTCAGAGTTACTTCTGATTAACACTAGTGTGAGATCAGAATCAGCCCCTAATTAACCCCTAGGAAATGGGAAAATATGTACCTCCTCATATGGAACTGGTAATGAGTCACAGATGTTAAGTGACTTTCCTTTCCTGAGGAAGAATTAGAACTTGGGAGTTGTTGTCTCTTGTTTTCCTGGTCACTCTACCAGATCACACATTATGCCGACAGAGATCTGGCCCAAACTGCCATATCTCTAGTGATTTACACCAGATGAGGAGGTGGCTCATTATGACATTGTGTCAAGTTTTTGTTGTTCTTGTATGAGCCATGAGATTACATTTTCAGTACTGTTACTGCACTGAATGGCTTCTGTAATAAGGAAGACTAAGAAATAAGGTACTACATACTAAGATGGTTGTGAAAGTTGATATGGCTCAGGAAGAACACACAATTCTGTTCAAGGCACTGCTTAAGAGCATTTTCCCCACATCTTGCCTTCAGCATTTTAGTTACCTCCCTTATTTGGTTGTCTGTTCCCATCCCCTTCCTACTTCAGTTCCTATTTGTCCTTTCAGTTTCTTGGGTGCTGCGGGGGCGAGGGGGGGGGGAGGGGGAAGGGGAGGAGAAAAGGAGGAGGTAGATGTAATAAGCATGGAAAATGCTGATGCTAAAGATCATCTTCCTGGTCCAGTACTTGAACCATGTCAACCCACTTCCCCTTTTCTTCACAAGAAAATTACATGGTTAGAATGTGACATTGAGTAGTTGTGTTAACTAAACTTGACCAGTGTAGACAGGGGAATATGGTTTTCAGCATTGTATCAGCTACAGTTTACCCCTGATCAGTTGACACAACTTATCCCAGTTTATATTGACTACAAAGCTGTAGAAACGTCATATTAGTTAACTTTTCAAAGCTTTGTTCTAACTGGATGGAATTTTCCACGGAAGATGTGCTCTTTGTATCCTTCCAATGGTCCCCACCCCCATTCTCTACAGTATCAAACACAACCTTCTGATCTGTGGGCCAGATTCATTGGTATGCTTGAGCTGTCTTCCACCATTCCCTGTCTTAACAGGCCAGCTAAATTACGTTTACAGCTGCTTTGCATTGCTGAACCTGCTCCCTTACAGGCTCCTCAAAAACTAACCCCTCCCTATTTATCTACTCTTGTATCGTACCATGTCACCTCTGACCCCAGCCCATCAGCTCTGCCAGTGACGCCGTGCTCCATTGCTGTTTATTCACTTCACCCACAAGCACCTTTGCATTCTTTTCCGTCATCTACTCTGAGTTCTCTGTATGTTCCGCAATGTCTGCACTTTGTGTCAGATGCATTCCTCTGATTTTGGAATGCATTAATATAGCAAGTGTCTGAAGCAAGCAAATGGTGCCTGGGGTATTCTATAACTGGTTTTTAACATTTGTGAGGTTATTTCTCCAGAAGCCAGGGGTGTGGGGAGAAAGACTTGCTAAAAACATTGTGATTACCACAAGAATGGTTAATGGAGTGCTACAAGAGAGAAATAATCTTCTGTAGCAGCACCCCTTCAAGGCTGTATGGGGCTTAACAGGCTCTCCTCCTTTTGCAGCCCCTGCTGACACCTGCTTCAGGCCTGTAATGGTCTGCTCATTCTTGTGACTCAGCTCTTTAGCGAGGTCACTTGTTTCCCCCTTTTCTTCTCAGGTAACAGAGTCCCAACAAACAATAGTCCAGTAACCTTATGCCAACTCTTTATTAGTCACTCTGCTCCGCTAAATTGGGATTCATCCTTAATTCAGCCAACCAACTCCTTTCCTAGCTGGACCTAATCATAAATTAGGCCTGGCCCACACTTCAGGTGCACTAAGAACTCTGTCTGTGCTAGTGTAGGGTATACACCTCCTCACACCTTCATTTGTTGGATCGATTTCCCAAACTCATAATAACATTTTTTCCTCTCCTCTATATTTTACTCCAGGTGCTATCAAACATTACAAGCCAGATTTTGGCCTATACACATCAGTGCAGCAATGCATAGGAGTCATAAAAGAGCCTCAGGGAGAAGGCCTCTGATGCAAAAGTAGTATAGGCCAGCATGTTACTTTGCAACCACTAACATAGGGGAGAAGCAAGCATGGAAAGGGGATATGGTCATAGTGCTTTCTACTGCAGCTATTCTGGGGTACAGAACAGTCTCCTAGGCAGCTGTTGCGAGACTACCACCTGTTAGAGCCCCCTTGGAGCTGCTCTAATTTACACTGCTGACCCAGACAGGCTGCAGGTTAGGCAAAAATCCAGGAGGCACAATCTCACCTTCTAGTGTGGCTCCTGTGCAGTTGGGTCAGACACATATAACACAGAAGAAGGGCTTGTCAGAAATTTCCCATCGCAACTGGATTTTTGACCAAATGAAGATTTTTTGTTTGACGGGGTCTGCCTTCTGTGGAAAATTTCACCTTTTCATCAATAACCGGAAACCAGAAAAAGCCAACACATTTCAGTTTCTGGCAAAACTCCCTTCCCCTACCCCAATTTTCTGGGACAAAACCCAAACATTTATGGGTTTTTCAATGAAGAGTTTAAATTTTCTGTTGGAAAAAAACAAAAACAAACCACATCCAAAGTGTTTTCTGACCAGTTCTACACATCATTCACAGAAGGGTTTCTGTGCTCATAACCCATAGAAAGGTTTAGACTGTGAAAGCACCCGAGCTTTCAGAGCAGGCAAAATAAGCGCAAAGCCTGTTTTTTATTTCATGTGCTTCTTGAGATGCATTTCTAAAATCATCCCCATCAGAATGGGTTTAATAATATCTGGTTTCTGGAGTAGGTATGGTTATGTTGAGCCAGAAGTGACTAGTGTCCTATGTGTTCACTGAGAGACTGCTATAAAGTTGCTTCCCTGCTCTCAGCCATTTTGATGGCTGTCTGGATTAGATCTATATGCTCCTTACGAAAAGGCCTGATCCTGAGAGGTACTGACAATTTCCCATTCTCTGGAAGTCAGTGAGTGTTGTGGGTGCTCAGCACATCACTGCACCAGGCCAAAAGTTTGGGTGCTGTTTCAAACCATACTTGCCTCTACGGGATATTGTTTCCACCCTGTTTGGGGATCTGGCCAGAACATAATAACCACATCAATCCTATCTTGACATCTACAGTTATTTACATTTCTTTGCTATTCCATTTTTACCAGCTGGCCTATTACATTATAACATGTCACATGGGACTGTATCAGTTACATCAAGTTGTTACATCTGTGAACAAAATATGAAATGAGGGAGGAGTGGGTGGAAAGGTTTCCTTATAATGACGCACATAAGCAAAAGCACAGCTTTGAAACAAAGAGTAACTTAAAGAGAAACCTAGACTCTCCATGACTTATAAATTGCAGTTACTCAGATGGAAGTGTGTTGACACTGAACACAACCCACCAGCTACATGCACGTATGTTGCCTGAGTGATTGAAAGCTAGGATACTTAGGGTGGGAAGAAACAGGAATTACTGACAACAATAAAATAAGATGCCTCCAAACCATGGTGGAGCATATTCTAAGGCCAGACTTCCGTGGAGCAATGCTGATTTACCATAGCTGAGGATTTGCCTTACATGTCTATTCTTCTTGTACTGCAAGCCACATAGTTTTATTTACATTTTTAACGTGTTCGAGGACAGCAATATTTTTCCACCCACAGCTATTATTTGGCCCTGTGTTGCTTAAATTGAAGAATCAGTTTGGGAAAATACCGTTTTTGTTTCTACACACAGGTGTCTTAACTCGGGGGCAAACCTTGCTGAATGCTACAAGGTATAGGACTTTTCTGAGGCATTTAGGCTGCTGCATTCAACTACCCTTGTGAAGAGAGCTTTTGCTACATTAAAACAATAATGTTATTATTTTTCATCAAACAATATGGTTCAAAGAATCCGTGCTATATATACACTCATAAGAATGTATTCAGCAGGTTTGGAAGTCAAGTCTTTGTAAGGCTGAAAAGAAGACATTTCAGTAATGGAACAAATGTCCTTTCTGCAGCACAGTCCCCAGGGGTTAGAAAAATGGCAGAAGGCTACAGAGTTTATGGCATATCAGCATTTTTTGCATATGCAGCACTGAAGCAATGAAAATATCTTTGTTTCATGTGGAGTCTTTAGCCCTCAGACTACTGAGCTATTCTTCAGACGGCTTTTGCCAACAAAGACTTAACATTTACCAGAGGATCGGGCAAATTCCTCAGGCATTAGAACCATGGTTGATTAGAAAAGCCTGCATTTAGTAGTTAAAACAGTGCAACTAATCTACAACTTGAAATATTTTGGAAGCATATCAGAAAGTGCACAAAACAGCTGTCAAGTAAAGAAGGGCTTTTCTCATAAAGGAGCCCTTCAGAAAACGAGCTGCTCGAGCTTCCCTCCAGCTATAAACACACTCCTGCATAGTTGGAGATTTTTAATACGTCTTAATCGCCAATATAAATCAAAACATTTCATAACAGCACAAGCCATCGCAGGGCTGGTTCAACACGTAGAGAGCAGCAGTTTTCTGAATAACCTATCTAGTTTCTATGCCTAAATTATTCTGATCAGATTATGCAGTATAATGACGGGCTTTGCAAATTGCTTGTTCCTCCATTTTCAGAATAGATTTACCACTCCATGTTGTGAGGGGTTTGAAACCCCGCAGTCAGTAAAATAATTTCCCCTCAAACATTCAAGACACCAGGAAGGAGGTTTTGTGGGATATAGAACCCTAGCTTTATATTTCTACCATCTGAAATTGGTGGGGATCCAATTCCCAGCAGTTAACTGATAACAAGGATGCTTTAGCTTTTCTATCAGCATTCAGAAGGAGCGGGTTTGCATTTCCAGTAGTTTTTATTAGAGGTATAATAGTATCAGCATAGCGCTCTGTGACAGGAGACAGCCCCGTTGTTGGTACTATGTGATAAATGAGGCAAAGTTACTGCTATTCTCTCAGCTACAGCTCTCCTGTAGATTGTGATAGTGAGAATCCCTTTGACTTTGGTGTTCTTCCACCCAGAAATGTAGTCCAGATTAAGGGGGGAAAGGGGGATTAAGAAAAGCAGAAGCCATGATATTTTTTTACCTGAGCTATAATCTGAATTTGTAAAGAAGAAAGGGGTGGGGAATCATACTTATTCACAACAGATTTCTTCCCCCACCCTCAATAAAACTTCTTATTTCAATCCAAAAAGTTGCTCAAGTCTACTGGTTCAGGGGGAAAGGGCCCGTCTTTTAACAAGACAGGTGCTATAGGGCATTGTGTTGGAGGAGGCCTAGTGATGTGCTCAACCACATTCACCTATTCATACACAGCTGCCCTTCGCCCACACTCACCCACATAGAGCCAAACTTACTCCTAGCCATTGGTGCAGGAGGTTGGGAAGCCTGCAAAGCAGTTATTCCATTGACCTCGCTGCCAAAAGGATATGGGAAAGGCAATGCCTGGAGCTTTATTTTCACCCAGCAGGGCCCCCTTGGGCCACTGCTTCCTCCAAGTTGCTGCAATCTTCACAGGTGGGAGGAAGCAGAATAGACCTTAAATCCATGCAGGGAACCAGTCCAAGAGGCAACTGCTATATAACTAGCTACCTAGTAGTCTCGTCCCTTTATGGAGAACAGGGTAGTTAATGATTTGTGTAATGGAGAAGTCTTGCTATATACTTTGTTTGTTACTTTTCAAAACTATAGGCAAATACAAAAGGAAGAAGATTTTTAGGGGTAGGGGTTAGTTTCTATTTAGCAATGTATTACGTATATTTAATCACTATGTACATCTGACTGGTGATGTGTACTAGTATCTCTCCTGCTCATAATAATCATGCTGCTACTGAATCAGTATAAGTTATATGACTTCATTTTCCAAGACTACTTCACACCTTATATTTACTACCCGCAGAAAGATCATTTACTGATGTTTTCAACTACCACAGGAATAAAAATGTACATCATAATATTGGATCATACTAGTGCAGTGGTTTCTGATTTGGAGCAGATTAAAAGCCACTACTAAATCTCTCCAAAATGCCCATAATACTCAGAAAAGGATAAGAAAATTTCTCAGAGTTCTTCTCCCTGCATTCCCCTGATGTTGTCTATATATAATACTACCAAGAGAGAAAGATTAAATAAAAAAGAGCTGGTCAGATGAGAAATGAATAGTAATTACACCTCTACCCCGATATAACACAAATTCGGATATAACGCGGTAAAGCAGCGCTCCGGGGAGGGGGGGGGCTGCATGCTCCGGCAGATCAAAGCAAGTTCTATATAACGTGGTTTCACCTATAACGCGGTAAGATTTTTTGGCTCCCGAGGACAGCGTTATATGGGGGTAGAGGTGTATTTTCCAAATGACCAATATAGGTCACTAAACTTTTAATTACTATAAGTCATAACAGAAAGTTTTAAGAACAAGTAAAAAAGCATCTAGTCAACTTTCTTTTGACCTGTTTGTAGAAACCTCCTGCTTCCCAGTTCATGACAGACTCACGAGAGAAAAATGAATTACATTAGTACATGACATCAGTGGAAAGGTGTGTTGTGCAGGGTATGTCTAATACCAATGAAGTAAAATATATAAACAATATTTAAGGCAATAGAATCATGACAGCCATTCCCAACCCTTCATCTATCCCATCCCGCCCCCCTCCTTCCCTCCCTCCCCCCCCCAAAAAGAGAGCTGGTCATCAGAGTTAAATTCTTCCAGCACTTTTTTTTGCCATTTCATTGTAAAAACATGACAAAAAGTAGAGACAAATCATAATTCACTAGGTCCATCTAGCTGAGCTCCTGTGCACAGACCCAGAGATTATTAGATGATTAGACTCTAATTTTAAAAGTTATTAACATTTTAAATAGTAACGTCAGAATGGGTTTCTGGGAGCTAATTTTAATCTAATTTTAGCTCACTGGCAGCTCTAGGGATAGGGCTGGGAGGCAGAAAGATCCAGCCAGGGAGACAGTGGTTGTTCCCTCCCTGGTTTTCCTGCACAAGTACCCGTTCAAAATTTAAGCCATAGGTTTAAAGAAACCCTTTCTTTTTTTAAAAAATCCTTGATCCAAAAATAGCCCATCTTACAATGTAGCTATCAAAAGAACAAGGCAAAGTCAGAGCCCTGGTAGTTCAGGTACTTTAACAGGGAATTTTCAAACTTTCAAATCTTTGGGTTTCTAGTGAATTTAATCTTGATCCTGAATCCCTGCTTTTTTATATATTTTTGCTAGCTACAATGTTCTGGTAAGAATTTTTATCCAAAGTTACTGACCTGTATCCCCTTAACGAGGTTTACTTGTCAGGGAATATATATTACATGGGACGTATTTTACTGGCTCCAGATTGTCCCTTTAAGCACACTAAAGAGTCTTGTGCAAAAGTGACTGTGCTGTCTATACCTTTGATCTCAGTTGTTGCATTGGCATGGATAGTGAACCACTTTCTCCACCCTAAAAGCAATCCTTCCAGATCAAGGTTCAGATATTCAGGTGGGCAGGAGAGACCTACCACAGTGGCTGCAACTTTTCTGTGAATAAACAGAGGACTTCACTTTACAGTACCGTCAGTCTAGTACTTTTCACAAGCACTAAGTAAGATCCTAAAAATAATACTAAGATAAAACCCCTTTGTAATGTCAAATATTACATAAAGTAGTGTAAGTGTTAACAGAGTAGCAGATTATTGTTCAACCACAGAAAGAAAATTGGCTTGAGGCGGCGCATTCTGAGTGATGAAACTAAGGGCAATCAATTGTTTTTTTCTGTTCTATCCACTACTTCTCAAATTTTGATTGACATAAACACAAGAAGAAATTTAGCACAGCCATTCTCTGTAGGAAAGTATGACCATGCTAATCAAATTTTTTTTTTACATACAGTCTATATATTACAATAACAGCAAGGTTATGCTCCATTTGTTAATTACCTCAAAGCTAATTTTGCAGCTTGGGTTCCCATTATAACCCTTTAGTCACTGTGGGTAATAAAGGAGAAACCACATCCCTTCAGGACATACATGAGAAATGACTTTTTAATGTCTACCAGAGCTGTGGGATGAACATTTTTGTTTAAAATTTATGTACTGATAATTCTACATTTTCTTCTTTAGGGTGATGACTATGAAACAGAAGCCAATATCACATTTTTAAAGAAGTATATTTCAAAATGTATTCAGGCTCATCATTCTGTTACAGAGAGAGATTTCTATGTTGTCTTACCATTTGTCTGAGCAATTCCTCACTTCCTAGAGGAACACTTCCTCGCACAGCCCTTTCACATTTTCCCCCATTTTCCTCTCACCCACAACAACTTTACTGTAAGTGAAGGTTTGCTGTAACCTGAGCTCCATTTTGTATATTGCTGGGCATTGAAACAATTCAGATCTTTCTGTCTATTTCACTGTAAATGGAGTATTGCTATCGCTACATAAACAGGTTCTGCCTTTGGAAAGATTATCCATACAATACAGTCTTAAGGACCTTGTAAAAAAATAATGAGTTCTGTTCATTTCAAGGTGAGGTTTATTTAGCTCTGTAGGCAACTGTTGATCCACTGGATCATGGTGTACATGTAAAAGGTCTAGTCAGGTGCCTGATGAATCCGCTTATGGCTGACAAGCCCAGTTCGAGAGCTACACAGCTTTTTACAAATTTCACAAATCCATGTGTTGTCTGAATTGGAGTCCAAGATTAAAGCATGCTGCTTTCTTCTTTCTCACCGTGCTGCCATCCTCTGGATCACAGCTGCTTCATGTTGAGCTGCACCCAGCGCCAGATATTCCCTCCAGATTGAACAGGATTCTGCGCAATACTCCCAGCTTTCTACACTATATAATTTTTGCACACATTGTGGCATCACCATAAAGGGTGACCTCACTTTCTAGCGCTGCCTCGAATCTCGCTGTACAAAATATTCTTGGGAACATGGTCTCCTCCCATTCACGTGACATGACCGAGCCATTGCAACCTCCTCTTCTTGATAGTCTCTAAGTATGTCAGTCCTGTGCGCTCCACCACCTCTATGTTTGGTATTTTGTTTATTTCCAGGATCTTGTGCGGGCATCTCATGTGGAAGCTACTCAGTCTCCTGATGTGCCTACTATATGTAGTCCATGTTTCTGAACCATAAAGCAGGAAGCCCAGCACACAAGTCTCGTAGATTCGCATCTTCATCTTAGTCAATAGTTTGTTGCTATTCCATGCACGTTTCTGTAATAGCCTAAAATCCTATTATTTACCCTGAAAAAAATGACATATGTCTTCAATAGTCACAGTTACACTGGTTTGGAAATTATGCACCCTCCTTTCCTTGTGCAACTATTACCCATAGGGGAATTCTACGCCACTGCACATGCACAGAATTTGTGTCCCCTGCAGATTTCTTTGTTTCCCCACAGAAGCAATGGGGAAGCAAGGGAAGCCACAACAGCAGTCATGTGGCCCTCCCCAGCAGTATGTTTCGGGTGCCCAGGGCAGCCAGCTGAGAGGTCAATCACTGTGGGGCAATGGGAAGGACTGGGGAAGTCCCGGCTGGGCTGGGGAGGACGGGACTTCCTTTTCCCCTGTATGGCATCCGGGGCCGTGTCAGACCCACCCCCCAGATTTCTCCCCCAGCTGTAGGAAACTCTGCAAACTCCACCCTCCCTCCGCACTTCCTTTAACCCTTGTTCCTCAGCTGCAGGGGGAGGGATCACTGTACAGGGAGCTGCTCCCCCATCCACCCAACCCCCGTGCATCCAGACCCCCTCATACCAGACCTTCATGCTGAGCCTCACGCCCCCTGCACTCAGAACCCCCCCAGACAAGCCCCACTCCCCCTGCACCTGGACCACCGTGACAAGCCACCTGTACCTGGATCCCCACCCCACTCCCCCAGCATCTGGAGCCCCCCACTGAGCTCCCCACACCCAGACTCCCCTGCTGAGCCCCAACCACCTTCACCTGGACCCCCTGCATTACTGTTGCACCCAGAACCCCCCAACAAGCCCCTGTGCATCCAGATCCCCTCCACATCCAGATTCCCCACTGAGCTGCCCGCACCCAGATTGCCCCACACAGAACCCTCTCAACCCACACCTGGACCCCCCATACTAAGCCCCTCCTGACTTTCTGAGCCTGCCTGCCCACACCTGGTGCACCTGGCATGGAGGGGGAGGGCACTGGGGTGTTTCTGGGGCAGTCCTAGTCCTTGCGCTGTGTCAGGGTTGGGTGCAGCCTCACCGCTGAGTCCATGTCCCAGCAGGGAGCTGCACAGTGATCTCCCACCTCTGTGCAGCCAGTGGCCAGTGCTCCCCAATGCCATGCTGGAGCTTCCACATTTATTTGACAAATAAAATTTGCAAAATTTTGCAGATTTTTAAAATATTGTGCACCGAATTTTTAATTTTTTGGTGCAGAATGCCTTCATGAGTACAGTAACTATTATTAATATGCACAGATAAAACCATTGCAAGAGTTTGCCCACTTCTCTTCTCATCAAAAACAGCAAACATCATTCTGGGACATATTAGCAGGAGTGTTGTAAGCAAGACACAAGAAGTAATTCTTCTGCTCTACTCCACACTGATTAGGCCTCAACTGCAGTATTGTGTCCGGTTCTGGGCACCACATTTCAGGAAAGATGTAGACAAATTAGAGAAAGTCCAGAGAAGAGCAACAAAAATGATTAAAGGTCTAGAAAACATGACCTATGAGGGAAGATTGAAAAAACTGGGTTTGTTTAGTCTGGAGAAGAGAAGACTGAGAGGGGACATGATAACAGTTTTCAAGTACATAAAAAATTGTTTCAAGGAGGAGGGAGAAAAATTTTTCTCATTAACTTCAGAGGATAGGACAAGAAGCAATGGGTTTAAATTGCAACAAGGGAAGTTTAGGTTGGACATTAGGAAAAGCTTCCTAACTTTCAGGGTGGTTAAGCTACTTATGGAGGTTGTGGAATCTCCATCATTGGAGATTTCTAAGAGCAGGTTAGACAAACACACTTGTTAGGGATGGTCACTCTAGATAATGCTTAGGGTACGTCTTCACTACCCGGCAATCAATTTATCCAGGATCGATATATCGCATCTCGTTAAGACGCGATATATCGATCCCCAAACGCGCTCACCGTCGACTCCGGAACTCCACCAGAGCGAGCGGCGGTAGCACAGTCGACAGGGGATCCGCGGCCGTCGATCCCGCGCCATCTGGACCCCAGGTAATTCGATCCAAGATACTTCGACTTCAGCTACGTTATTCGTGTAGCTGAAGTTGCGTATCTTGGATCGATTCCTCCCCCCCCCCCCAGTGTAGACCAGCCCTCTGTCCTGCCTTAGTTCTGAGTGCAGGGGGCTGGACTAGATGACCTTTCGAGGTCCCTTCCAGTCCTACAATTCTGAGAGTCTATGTCTATGCTTGGGTGAAACCCAAGTGTGTCCAAACTCTCTCTCTTTGAGTCTGACATGAATCTGAACATTAGGAATTTGGAGGACTCCCAGAGCTCAGGAATGAAATCCTGACCTCACTGAAGTCAATGGAAATTTTACCATTGACTTCAATGGGGCTAGGATTTCACCCGTTGGCTTTTTTTGGCTATGTAGCTCCCTGTGTGGCTTCCCCTCTCCTGTCACCTGTGCTCTTAGCATGGGATCCTGGACTGCAGTTCTCACTTGGCTATCAGATTCCATGTGCAACTGGGGTTGCCAATGCCATGATGAGCTCAAGAGCAGGTTTAAGAAATGCAGGCTCTTTGCTGACTTTGTGACATTACATTGCCACATGACAACACTTATGTCACAACATAAACATCATCTTCACGTTGTGCGGAGGGTTGGGGTGACATTAGACTGTTGCTGCAAAGTAACTCACCTAAGCCTTTGAAATAAATAATGAAAAAAGTTTATTTTCAAAGACAAATGACCAGAGCCAAATAATACTTCAACCAGGAACTTCTCTCTATAGAAACTAATACCAAGCTCTGCTAAAGAAAGGCCACAAAAGAAAACACCATATATAGCATCAGGTAGCTTAAAAAAGGCCTTGTTCTGATTTTTTTGTTTAACCTAATGCTCATCAGAAGGCATAGGATTTAAGTTTGGCACATTAGGAAAAAAACAGAGAAAGATAGAATATAAGAAAAATATGAAGCAGCTTCAAATGTGATTGGTATTCAGGAAGCAATTATGTTTCAAGATTATCAGCACCTGAATTTAATATTTCACCTTTAGAAAATAGGTTCTGTTTCTTATTATACAAAGCTGAGACAACAGAAAGGACTTAGCATTATTGTAGCCAGAGGATACAAAACTTTTCATCTTTTATTAATCAAAGATTGCTAGGAAATAATACTGAGGCCTGGAAACCCAGAGAGCCAAATTCAAAAAGAGAAGATTAATCATTTATATTGTCGATTATGGGTTAATTTAGAAGTGCCAGGGGAACATGAGAAAATTATTTTCAGAAAACTTGAAAGTGGCCCTTCCATTTCCAGACCTCACTCATATTTTGATGATCACAATGTTGTGAAAATGACTATAGTACAGTAGTAACAACAGTAAAAATGAAAGCATTCTGAGCAATAGTGGACTTTTATTTAATGGTGCGTGTCACATTTCCAGTATATTCAGAGCAGGGTCAGTTGCGATCAAAGAAGCTAAGAAAGGATGAGATCTTAGCAGACAATATACCGACAGATTCAGGGATACTCAATGTTCAGATTGTTGAGTTAATAGAGTTTTCCATCAGTTCTGATTTACAGTGCTCTAACCTATTAGGGCCACTTGGAGCCACAATCAGGTCTATGGTAAGAATTCTATCTCCAGCTCCTCTCTCTTTTCCTTTCTACCCTCTGTTAGGTGGCATAATGAGGAAAAGAGTGGAATAAAAAAGGGCATCCTTTACGCCAAGAATCTACCAGGAGATCATTAAAAATATTATATCCCTTAAACAGAGGGCTGGATCCTCAGCTGTGGATAGAGCTCAGCACAACTGATGCGGGGTTCGTAGAAAGATGTTTTTCATAGGAGTGTGGCCTCCATGGGTGTCTGTTTGATCTCTGGTGTAAATCAGAGCAGCCTGAAGACTTGAGCATGCCCCCTTTTCTTTGACATGTTCCCCTGACGCTAGCAGCTTGTGGTGTGGGGGATAAGAGCCAGAACAGATCCTTCTGTGCTGGGCTTATCCTTCAGTGGCCAATTAAGCCAGGTTTAGGGCTGCTTTGTGCCACTTGGGCAGTGGAAAGAAGCCCCAGTGAACTAGTATTCTCTATAGTGGAGTCTCACTATAAGGCAAGAAAAAAGAATATCTAGAAGCAGAAGGAAACCTCCCTGATACAATATACAGAACCATCTTGTCATTGGTAGGATAAAGAGAGTCTAATGAGCTAATTCGGTTTAAACTAAATAGAAGGATTAACAGAAATAAAACTGTGACTAAGGTTTACGATTTCAAAAAGGCCAACTTTAATAAATTAAGGCAACTACTTAGGGAAGTGGATTGGGCTAACATATTTAGGGATCTAAAGGCAGATGACGCCTGGGATTATTTCAAGTTGAAGTTGCACGAGCTGTCCGAGGCCTGTATCCTGAGAAAGGGAAAACAGTTAGTAGGCAGAAGATTTAGACCTAGCTGGATGAGCGGGCGTCTCAAAGGGGCGATTAAGAAAAAACAGAAAGCGTACAAAGAATGGAAGAGGGGAGGGATCAGCAAGGAAACCTACCTTATTGAGGTCAGAGCATGTAGGGATGCAGTGAGAAAGGCCAAAAGCCCTGTAGAGTTGGACCTTGCGAGGGGAATTAAATCCAATAGTAAGAGGTTTTATAGCCATATAAATAGGAAGAAAACAAAGAAAGAGGAAGTGGGACCACTGAAGAATGTAGATGGAGTGGAGATTAAGGATAATCTAGGCATGGCACAATATCTAAATGAATATTTTGCATCGGTCTTTAATAAGGCTAATGAAGGGCTTAGAAATAGAGGGAGCAGGACAGAGGGGAATAAAGGAGGGGGGATTGACATTACAGCATCAGAGGTGGAAGCCAAACTTGACCAGCTAAACGGGACTAAATCGGGCGGACCGGATGATCTTCATCCTAGAATATTGAAGGAACTGGCACAAGAAATTGCAAGCCCCTTAGCGATAATTTTTAATGAATCTGTAAACTCGGGGGTGGTACCGTTGGACTGGAAAATAGCTAATGTGGTTCCTATTTTCAAGAAGGGGAAAAAAAGTGACCCGGGTAACTACAAGCCTGTTAGTTTAACATCTGTAGTATGCAAGGTCTTGGAAAAAATTTTGAAGGAGAAAGTAGATAAGGACCTTGAGGCGAATGGCAATTGGGACAAATTACAACATGGGTTTACGAAAGGCAGATCGTGCCAAACCAACCTGATCTCCTTCTTTGAGAAAGTAACAGACCTTCTAGATAAAGGAAATGCGGTGGATCTAATATACCTCGATTTTAGTAAAGCGTTTGATACTGTACCGCATGAGGAATTATTGGTTAAATTGGAAAAGATGGGGATCGATATGAAAATCCAGAGGTGGATAAAGAACTGGTTAAAGGGTAGACTGCAGCGGGTAGTACTGAAAGGTGAACTGTCAGGTTGGAGGGAGGTCACCAGTGGGGTTCCTCAAGGTTCGGTTTTGGGTCCAATTTTATTTAATCTATTTATTACTGACCTCGGAACCGAATGTAGGAGTGGGCTGATAAAGTTTGCGGATGACACACAGTTGTGAGGTATTGCCAATTCGGAGAAGGATCGGGATATTCTGCAGGGAGACTTGGATGACCTTGTAAATTGGAGTAATAATAATAGGATGAGATTTAATAGTGAGAAGTGTAAGGTGATGCATTTAGGGATGACTAACAAGAATTTTAGTTATAAGCTGGGGACGCATCGGTTGGAAGTGACGGAGGAGGAGAAGGACCTCGGAGTCCTGGTTGATCGCAGGATGACTATGAGTCGGCAATGTGACGTGGCTGTGAAAAAAGCTAATGCGATCTTGGGATGCATTAGGCGAGGTATTTCTAGTAGGGACAAGGAGGTGCTGCTTCCGTTATACAAGGCGCTGGTGAGACCTCATTTGGAGTACTGTGTGCAGTTCTGGTCTCCTATGTTTAAAAAGGATGAACTCAAACTGGAACGGGTACAGAGAAGGGCCACTAGGATGATCCGAGGAATGGAAAACCTTTCCTATGAAAGGAGACTCGAGGAGCTTGGTTTGTTTAGCCTAACCAAAAGAAGGCTGAGGGGGGATATGATTGCTCTCTTTAAATATATCAGAGGGATAAATACCAGGGAGGGAGAGGAATTATTTCAGCTCAGTACTAATGTGGACACGAGAACAAATGGATATAAACTGGCCGTGGGGAAGTTTAGGCTTGAAATTAGACGAAGGTTTCTAACCGTCAGAGGGGTGAAATTTCGGAACAGCCTTCCGAGGGAAACGGTGGGGGCAAAAGACCTCCCTGGCTTCAAGATTAGGCTAGATAAGTTCATGGAGGGAATGGTTTGATGGGATAACGTGATTTTAGTCAATTAGGCAATAACGTGCCATCGCTGGTAAAATGAGGGTCCGGCTGGAGATTCTTGCCTGTATGCTCGGGGTTCTACTGATCGCCATATTTGGGGTCGGGAAGGAATTTTCCTCCAGGGTAGATTGGCAGAGGCCCTGGAGGTTTTTCGCCTTCCTCCGCAGCATAAGGCAGGGGTCGCAAGCTGGAGGATTCTCTGCGACTTGAAGTCTTTAAATCACGATCTGGAGACTTCAACAGCTGAGTTAAGGGAAAGTGGGTGGGTCAGCTTTTGTGGCCTGCATCATGCGGGAGGTCAGACTAGATGACCATAATGGTCCCTTCTGACCTTAAAGTCTATGAGTCTATGAGTCATCCACATTTGGAGGTGGAGTCATAGGAACAACACTAGCATAACGTGACAGCATTATCGTTTCATCTGTAAGCCTGCCAATTCAACCGAGCTCAGTGGCTACAGCCCCCAAGTGACTCCAGACAGTGGTAAGGAAGCAAGTGAGGCTTTTATCCTGTGCAGTGGATCCTGTGAGAAGATGAGTGGGCCCTAAAGGCAATGACCCCTGTCTAGCTCTCCAGTAACACCACTCTCTGTGGACCAGGCTGGATCAGCAGCCTGATGGAGCAGAAGCAGCAGGTGCCAAGAACAGAAGGCATGCCTGGCAATGGGGGAACTGGACTTGGGACCTAGAATTCTTGTGCATCTCACCCCAGTGATGTCATTTCCTAGGGGTGCTGATAAAGAGAGGCAGAGGCACAGCCAGAGCTGGGAGGAGTAGAGCTCTTAGCTCAACTAGTGTCATCACTTCCTGGTGGTTGGGCTGGGGGCAGGGCCCAGTGGAAACTGGCAGCGGCAATGGTCAAGAGCGGGTGGGAGACACTTCAAAAGAAGCATTTTTATGGGGTGGGGTGAATGGTTTTAGCCTATGTGTGTGCAGTTAATGTTCCATCCCGGAAAATCACTGGCAGTCCTATTGCTCTAATTAACCGCTGAGTATAATGGAGTGGAGAATAACCTTTCTCTGCTTTGAGCCAACAAGCAAATCCTCCCTAGGTTGTGAAATGGGAATTACTTTGCAGCAAAGACAGGAACCAGGGCTCTGGTGTTATGAAACTCTAGCACTGCCATAGAGCTAAAGTGGAATATGTAAACCCTGAACTTGGACAACTGTGGAAAATCTGGAATCCCAGCTTTGCAACGTGCCTGGTTATATGACCACTGAGCTCATAGCTGGCAACCATCTTCACATGCTGCCAATTACATTAAATTTGTACTAAAAGCAAAGCATGTGCTGTTTTAACGTTTGACCTTGGAAACATTTTTAAGAGGTAGGAGTGCATATCCATTACATCTGAAATGTGGAGATAAACTCCTTTTGTTTCACTTTTTTTCTTGCCTAATATAGGAAACACCAGCTGAACAATACAAACACCTTCAAACAACCCTACATCACAAACACCGGAAGCTAGGTATATTTTTAAATGCTATTCAGAGCAGTCCTGTATTCCTCCTTCTCTCACTCCTTGAACTGCTAATGTCCTAAAATTAGTTCCGGAGGCTTTAATGGACTTTTTCAGAATCTATAGGAGATTGAAATAGAGGTTCCAATAGAAACAGATATCAATTAATTTGAGTTTTCTGAACTGTGAAGCTTGGTTTCAAGGGCTTTCTGTGGAAACGCTGAGCATCATGCTCTATTTAAATTTAAATTTAAGCTCAAAGCAGTGGACTCAGTTTGTTTTCATGGGGAAAAGGGAAAGGTCAAGGTTTTGCTACCCATCTTCTTTTCCATGTTAGGGGCCAGCCGCTATTATGAAACTTTCCCTCATCATCAGAAATGACTTGCTTTCTCTACAGCCAATCGCGTAAGTGAGTGACAACAGTTACATCCCTTCACTCTTAAAACCTTGCTATGCACCCTGCAGTGGTGATTTAAATTAATGACACCATATAAAAAGGCACTCAGTGGTAACCCAAGTGGGGGTTTTTTACGCTCCACTGTCAAGCAGCCTCACTCTCAAGTTGGCCAGTCTGATAGGGGCAGAGCAAAATGGCAGGTAAGTTGGTAAGGTGCTGGTATTATTTACGATATGTACCAGCTCAATTTGATCCCTATATACCAAAATATATCATATAGTATTGTGCGATAACAAGTGAGTTATGGGTCACAACTATGGGTCTGTGAAAATATCCTCAGCAGCAAAGAATTGTGGTTTTGTGAAAATACTTTGCGGGTTCACCTAGAATTTTTGGCTAATTTTGAAATGGAAAAACAGCACCCACAGGGGAAAAAATTGAAAAAACAAGCCCAATATAAACCTAAGACTGCCACCCCCATGAAACCATCCACCATTACTCAAAAAATGGTGTTTTGTCAAGTAAATAATGCAATGTTGGAAAATTGAACACAGTTGGGAAATATGAACATTTTAGGGTTTGGAGAGGATTATTTGCAAAATGAAAGCTCAGAATTGTGCACAGCTTTAGGACTTGATTCAAAGCTCATTGAGGCCAATAAAGGTTTTTCCATTGACTTCAGTAAGCTTTGGATCAGTCACCATTGTTCACTCTTAACCTGCCTGGACTGCAAGAATCCCCAAATCATTCCCAATCGACCTTCACAGCGGCTGGTTTGTGCTGGCAGACTGGTCCCAAGCAGCCAGAACAGAAGTCAGGATCTGGCCCAAAGTGTCTTCTGTGAGTTTTGATTCCTCATTTAATACAATATCTTCTTCATCTTATTTACTGACCAAAAGAAATTAGAAGGTACTCCCCCTACTGAATTGCTTCCTGCTCACTGTAAGAAAATTCAACTGCCTCCACTGATGTCAAATCATATAAGACCAGCTGAGATTTTCAAAGTTACCCAAGGGATTTGGATGCTCTATTCCATTAAAATGAATGGGAATTGGGTGTCCATATCCTCTAGCCTCCTTGAACATCTCATCTTAGATGTCCAGTGGATCCCTCCTATAACAAAGCCTTTTTCTCACGGACTTTCATGATAAGCAGAAATTCAATATAAGTTATGATACCCTGAACATTTTGGGATGGTTGGTCTACTTCACAACAGTAGTAACAGATTTTCACTATATGCAAGTACAATAAAGGCAGGTTTCACTATACATAATTATTTATGACTCTTGCCTCCACATCTGAGATAAATCCATTCTTCTGTTGGTTAAGTCTGTGCTTTGTCTCTGTGTTGAATAAAGTGTCAGTTGTACTGAATGTGTTTGATTTGGCAGATAGTTGGTCAGTTATTCAGTCTGACATTAATTGCTTCTCAGAGCTCCTATTCAGAGAACTGAGCACAAAATGGAGTGGTTTATTACATAAAAAAAAAATCACATCTGAATTTCTTTGACATGACATTCATCCATTTAGTAGACAATGGTCTTTTATCCCTAAGATGTAAAAAACTAGCTAAGGAATCCCATTATATAAGGATCTCATTGTTTCCTTTCAGCTGGTAACCAAAACTGGACATAGTTTCATTTGAAAAGAGATCTATAATTTTACTACTAGTGTTTGAACAATATATATAATTGATAAGAACATCCTATTTTTACTGGAAGCTAGTCAATTAGTTATTTCAATAATTATATTTTTTATTAATTCTTTTAAACAAATCGCAGCAAATACACACA
The DNA here is from genome assembly GCF_028017835.1 of Emys orbicularis. Classification (NCBI taxonomy): domain Eukaryota; kingdom Metazoa; phylum Chordata; order Testudines; family Emydidae; genus Emys; species Emys orbicularis. The sequence continues at coordinate 221,408,821 of NC_088684.1, forward strand.
TATTGGATGAGATCCCCGCAGGTTAGCGCAGGGCATTGTAATTCCCTGTAGAGTTGCTGTCCTTTGCCTTCCATCAGTTTTTGCTGGAAATGGAGTGAAACAGCTTTAACTTTCTACTTAATAGACTAAATTCTGCCCTTGGATGTATTCCAATGGCTCCACTGAAGACAATGGTAACTGGGTATGTGCAACTAAGGGCAGAAGATTCAATGGATTAAGGATGAAGACCTTGAATTTAGATCGAATTTTCAAGGTGCTCAATGGCCTAGGCCAAGGATATCTAAAAGATTGCTTAAAGCTCGGGGATGAGGACTGTGGTCAGTAGATCTGCTCTTAGGCCCAAAGGAGCTGTTCACCACAAGGATAAAGTGTTTGCTTGACCTATGAAATGAAGTCCCACAGGAACTACTAACTGTTATAAAACTCACCACCTTGCACTACAAGCACAAAGCACACTTGTAAGCATATCCATACTTCACATCAAAAGCAATTCTTCTCTCAGCACATTGACAGCTGTCCAGTGTCTAACCATTATATAGAGTTGTTAACTATAATGTAATGAAGCAGACATAACTTCACAGCTATGTGGAGTATATGTAAAATAATTTATCCTTTAAAAATAAAATCCACAAAATTCCCCTAAATTGTATTAAATGTGTGGCACCTTGGTTGTCGGATAATCATACACTGCTATTTCAGTTATGTCAACATACTTATCTCTCATAGGAAGTCCTAGTCAGGGCCGGCTCTAACTTTTTTGCCGCCCCAGGCAAAAAAAAAGAGCGCCGCCCCGCCGTAACACACCCCCCCCCAGCGTCGCGCCGCTGACCCCCCCCCCGAGCGCCGCGCCGCCAAACCCCCCTCCCCCCAGCGCCGCGCTGGGCCGGGCCGCCCAACCCCCACCGCAGCGCCGGGCCGGGCCGCCCAAATCCCCGGAGCGCCGGGCTGCTCAAACCCACCCCCCAGCGCCGGGCTGCTCAAACCCGCCCCCAGCGCCGGGCCGTGCCGCCCAAACCCCCAGCCCCCCGAGCACCGCGCCGGGCCACCCAAACCCCCGGAGCGCCGGGACGGGCCGCCCAAACCCCCGCCCCGAGCGCCGGGCTGGGCCGGGCCGCCCAAACCCCCGCCCAGAGCGCCGCACAAGCCCCCGCCCCCCCCCCCCCCCCAGCGCCGTACCGCGCCGCCGAAACACCCCCGCGCTGCCCGGCCGAAACAAACAAACAAACAAACAAAAAAAACCCGTTGAGCGCCCCCCGCAACCCCAACGTTGGCCGCCCTTCTGAGGTGCTGCCTCAAGCACGTGCTTGGTCGGCTGGTGCCTAGAGCTGGCCCTGGTCCTAGTGAGAGCTGTTTCTAGCTGATAAATGGTGTCTTATGCAGCATTTGCTTATAAATGTCATAAATGTTTTTTTTACTGCATAACACTGCTGGGAAGTATAAGTTAGGGATGTGAGCTACTGTCATAGTAATATTGCACCGGTTTACTGAGTTAGTACACTAGTACACTATGTTCTCCTGTAAGCTACTTCCTCGTTTCAGAGGGCATAATCTTTTCTGCTGCTCTTGTGTTCCTCGGTTATACAGTTTCCTTCACTCTTTTGTACAGTCATTTCTCCTTTCCAAAAAACTCTGAATGTTTGGGTTTGGAAAAGTCACAAGGCTTCTTATCTTGTCTGGTAAAATGCACAAACTCAGGGCCAACACTGAAAAACCAGATCTTGCATCTCAGTTGAGCTTTTCTAGGTTAAAATAAAAGGCTCATTGGTAGATCTGCTGCATTTTGTTTTACAACTATATGAGGAATAACCATTAAGCAGATGTTATTGACATTGAGTAAGGCTATTCACTGAAATAAGATACTCAGACCATATGGAAGAACCATTAGCACAGTGAAGACGGCCACGAGAGGACTGTGGGCTTGATGGTTATTGGCACATATGACTGGATTCAGACCAATGCAGGGATCAGGAATACCTCTGCGTTTTGTGCCTGAACTGATGGTTGCTTCCATTTTCAGTCCTGTGCTTCTTGGAATTAAGGCTTGCAATGGCAGTATTGCCAAGAGTAACATCAGTGGATAGCACTGTGATGAGACCCTTTCAGAATACCAAAAACTCAGCATAAACATCAGCCTCCGCCCAACCAGCTTTTAAAATCTGCTGGGCCATAGTTGTCTATGCTGCAGTAAAAAACCTGCAGCACCAAGTCTCAGAGCCTCGGTCAGTTGCCTCAGGCTCGTGGATCTCAGGCTGCGGGGCTAAAAATAGCAGTGCAGACGTTCAGATTCAGGATGAAACCTGGGCTCTGAGACCCACCCCACGGGGCCCCAGAGCCCGAACATCTACACTGCAATTTTATAGCCCCTCAGCTCAAACCCTGAGAGCCTGAGGCAGCTGACCAGGGCCAGCCACCACCGACTTTTATTGCACTGTAGCCATACCCATGATGACACTGATCACATCAGTCAAGAAGTTGTGGTAACATCAACTTGAAATTATGCTGTGCTATTATCACACTGTATTGTCTCAAGGCACTTTTAAAAAGATGCTTTTATTATAGTTTACCCATTTTGGCACTAGTCCCCCGCTGCTTATGCCATACACCCTTGAAATTTCACAGACCATTAGGAGGTACCTGCTACATTTGGGGAAACTGCTGTCTGGTGTATCTGGTATATTAGGCAGCAGTGAATGGGTTAATAACAGACTCCAGTCCCAAGCAAGTGGCTGAAAGCAAAGGGAAAATAAGATAGACTTCAGATTGATGTAATTGGATTTGGCACCTCCAGATATGGAGTTTAAGAGAAAAGTTGCAATAGCAACTAGCACCCAGCGTAGCACAAGGAGTTAATGGTACAACATCAAATGATCATCTGGTACTTAGGAGAGAAAGAACACCCCGTGAACCAAGAATCTTGACAGCTTAAGAGGGAACTGCATTGAAACTAACAGAGAATGTGAATGGCAACTAGTAGAACAGAGTCAAACAATTCTATCCCAAGAGACACAGAATGTTCACTCCAGCTACAAAGTATTTATTGCGCCTATACAGTGGGAAGACCATTAAAATGATATAGAGGTCTTGAAAGAGATGGTTCTCTATAGAGAGCTTGCCCAATCTACCCTATTTGCAAAATAAAGCCAACATATGAAGAAGAGACTTTTCATCACAAAGAAGATATGGTGGTAAATGCTAGGAATATTCCTAGAACAGGAGAAAAGAGGTTTGGCCACAGCTGAGACATGTCATTCAAATGTTAGATCAGAGTTCCACAGGGTTTGGTTACAAGCTTGTAACCACTGAAGAAAACTGAATGAGAACACCACCAAAATTCAGAGTAAAAACTGTGCAGCAATATACATAACAATAAAGAAGCCAGAGAATTTTTGGCTCTCCCTCTTTTTGCATTGAATATGAAATGTATGGCATTTTGTCTGAAATTTTTGTGGCAGAAGAAAGTAGATCTTGCAGTTAAAGGCTTCCCCCCCCCAACCATGAGTCCTTCCCAACCCCCAATCTATCCAAAAAAACATGAGATCTGGGCCATATAGGTATCATAGGTGTGGGCCCAAGAATAAAAAAAATCTGATATGGGAAGAATTATCCCTCACAAAGTAGTGTTCTGTCATGTAAATAGCAGATTTCCCCCATTATGTAGGTCCCCAATTCCCTGTTGGGCAAGCTGACTGTCCCATGTCATGTTTCCATTTGGAGGTACTTTGGGATGCAGTTATAATGCAATCCACTACACCTCCCATCAGCCAGTGGGAATTTTGTCAATTCATTTTGCTTGTTTTAGGGGTCCTCAAATTTTTTTTGAGAGCCCCATGTTTGTTTTTCAGGTCATCTTGCAAAACCTAGCTAGAAATGTCATGATTGTGCAAATTTGCACTTTGAAAATATTTTGCCGAGGTAACATAGCAGGCAGCTATGACAGTTTTGGCTTGTGGAGAGGAGACATGGAAAGATAAAGCCATATTTATAATAAATTAAGTAGAGACACATGAGCTACTGGAAACTACATGGACAGTAGCTTCCACATCTTTCAGCCAAGTGGGAGCAGGCGATGGTTCAGATGAGAGCAGTCTCCCATTGCTTTGTGTTGTTCTCACTCAGCATGGAAGGGCACTGCTGGATAGTGAGCAGGTTCTAGATAACCAGGAACTTAGTGGGAGAAATACTTCCCACAGTGCAGCCAGAGGCCCAGATGTCCTGCAGATGGGAATGTAGATACAAAAGTGCCCAGGTAGGGATGAAGCAATCAGTACTGGCACCTCTTTTGTTGCCATGACAACTGTAGTCTCCGCCTCTGGCCCTATTCCTGGTCCTGCCACTGCATGGGCGCCAATTCCCCAGCTTCCGCTACTATCCATGGGATTGCCGTTCAGGGATGCCAGTAGAGGAAACAAGTGACGTTAAACCAGAATTTTTAGGAGCCTGAGTCATGGAAGTAAGTTTGGGGATGAGGGCATAATAGTTACTATTATGTTACAATGGTGAGGCAGCCGATAAGCCTCCATGCTACCATTACATACCAAAGCATTACTTATTAATCTGAAAGGACTACAAGGACATCACTGGTAAACATAGACTTTGACCTGCCCTGGTATTCCCCCACATTCTTGGCTATTGCTGGGTATATAACAACAACCTGGTCTAGACTGAAGGTTTCATCTGTTATGACAAATCCTTATGTTGCTCTAATAGTCAATGAGGAGGAAGAGAATGAGGAGGACACATTTAAGAACAGGGGAGAGGAAGAAAGTGGGCAAATATGGGGATAATATTTTACAGATATTCTCCATACAGCACAATATGGGCTCAGTTGTTGGCTGCCCTGTGTCAATGCACAGGGAGGTGGAGAAAGTGCATGGATCCTTCCTCTTCCATTGAGCCCATGTGCAAAGGCTGGGCAAAGAAGAGTGCTGCTCCTGCTAGTGCCCAGACTGGCCCTAGCTATCTGAAAGGAAGAGATGAGGGGAGGGTGGGTCTGGCATCGTCTTCCCACCCTTCTATACCTGCCAGCATAGCTGTCTGGTGCTGAGGGGGATGTGCCGTGCACCCACTGACAGTGCGGAAGCAGCCGAGCTCGCACGTAAGCAGGTACTCCCCATGAGAAATTTCTGACTGAGTCAGCCAGAATTCCCCCTGGGGGTTCTTTGTACAGTGCAGCCCCTCCACTGTGGCTAAGAGTCACAATCTGGCCCTATCGGACGCTATTTCTGGTACTGGTGCATGTTACTGTGTGTGACGACAACATGCAAATGGAAACTGCTTGTGGTAGCTGCTGACACTTACACCCACCCAGACTAAAACTTGAACCATTAACACTCAAAACATAAAGGGTCAACTCCAGCTCTCATGTACCTCCATTAACTTCAGGAGACGTGTATTCACTTACACCAGGGATGAATTTGGCTCATAGTCCTGAAATGGCTTTGTGTGGTAACAAAAAAGCCAAATAAAAACTGTTTAGGTCACCAATTTTTCAAGCTTATTTTACATCTAGGCTGTTTTCCTAACCTAATTCCTCCTAGAGAATTTAATGAGCATTGATTCAATTTATAGGCTATGGTATTTCTTCAATAGCCCTGAATCCCATAAAACCACATAAGGAAAGAGCTTTCTTATTCCAGGTGGTAACATGTAAGTGTACCTCCAGTTTCCACCTGTTTTCATTTAGCCCAGGATTGTTAGCCTTGTCATGTTCTTCTCACTAATGCGGGATACAACTTGACACTCATTAAAGAGTCCAATACTGCAAACCCTTACTCACATCAGGGCTTGGCCCCGCAGTCAATGGGCCTGTCCATGTGAGTATAGATTTGTAGGATCGGGCTCTTGCCAGTAAAGCTGAAGCATTTCAGCTAGCAAAGCCCCCATGAGTCTAGCTAGAAAATTCAAACCCTGTTTACCTGGCTAAAATCTCCTTTTACATATAAAAATTATATAATAAATATTTTAGTCCTCAGTTATTTGGCCCTCCAGCCTCTGACCTTGCAGCTAGCGAGAAAAAAAGAAGCTTTTTTAGCACTTCGTCCCCTTCACATACCCCACATTCCCCCACTCCCAAGAATTTTGTGTGATGTTATATGATTAAAATATGACCATGTATATCATTGTTGCTACTACTGTTATACAGTTGCAACAAATCTTATACAAAGGATGTCATGTAAGATGTCAATGGAAAAGTTATGATTTGCTGAATAGGATTATCCTGTTTGTATGTGTGTATGATTGTTGTACCTGAATTTATGAATATTGACTATATGCCATTATTTCAAATGTGTTTGCTCCTGTGGTGACACCCACGAGGAAGTTAGTTTACATCCAGTCTAACCAGCACATTGTGAATGGACTATTCAAGTTGATGGCCCATTAAAGAACATTTAGCTCACAATAGACGATGGAAGAAGTTTGTCCCTGCCCCATGGACGTTCCTGATGGCACTTCAGCCAGAATATAGATTCATAGATTCTAGGACTGGAAGGGACCTCGAGAGGTCATCGAGTCCAGTCCCCTGCCCGCATGGCAGGACCAAATACTGTCTAGACCATCCCTGATAGACATTTATCTAACCTACTCTTAAATATCTCCAGAGATGGAGATTCCACAACCTCCCTAGGCAATTTATTCCAGTGTTTAACCACCCTGACAGTTAGGAACTTTTTCCTAATGTCCAACCTAGACCTCCCTTGCTGCAGTTTAAGCCCATTGCTTCTTGTTCTATCCTCAGAGGCTAAGGTGAACAAGTTTTCTCCCTCCTCCTTATGACACCCTTTTAGATACCTGAAAACTGCTATCATGTCCCCTCTCAGTCTTCTCTTTTCCAAACTAAACAAACCCAATTCTTTCAGCCTTCCTTCATAGGTCATGTTCTCAAGACCTTTAAGCATTCTTGTTGCTCTTCTCTGGACCCTTTCCAATTTCTCCACATCTTTCTTGAAATGCGGTGCCCAGAACTGGACACAATACTCCAGCTGAGGCCTAACCAGAGCAGAGTAGAGCGGAAGAATGACTTCTCGTGTCTTGCTCACAACACACCTGTTAATACATCCCAGAATCATGTTTGCTTTTTTTGCAACAGCATCACACTGTTGACTCATATTTAGCTTGTGGTCCACTATAACCCCTAGATCCCTTTCTGCCGTACTCCTTCCTAGACAGTCTCTTCCCATTCTGTATGTGTGAAACTGATTTTTTCTTCCTAAGTGGAGCACTTTGCATTTGTCTTTGTTAAACTTCATCCTGTTTAACTCAGACCATTTCTCCAATTTGTCCAGATCATTTTGAATTATGACCCTGTCCTCCAAAGCAGTTGCAATCCCTCCCAGTTTGGTATCATCCGCAAACTTAATAAGCGTACTTTCTATGCCAATATCTAAGTCATTAATGAAGATATTGAACAGAGCCGGTCCCAAAACAGACCCCTGCGGAACCCCACTCGTTATGCCTTTCCAGCAGGATTGGGAACCATTAATAACAACTCTCTGAGTATGGTTATCCAGCCAGTTATGCACCCACCTTATAGTAGCCCCTTCTAAATTGTATTTGCCTAGTTTGTCGATAAGAATATCATGCGAGACCGTATCAAATGCCTTACTAAAGTCTAGGTATACCACATCCACAGCTTCTCCCTTATCCACAAGACTCGTTATCCTATCAAAGAAAGCTATCAGATTGGTTTGACATGATTTGTTCTTTACAAATCCATGCTGGCTGTTCCCTATCACCTTATGGTAATGGCTGCTCCCAAGTCATTGAAGCATGCAAGGACATGTGACTTGATCATGTGACCATGAACTCCATCATGTGCCTGTACTTTCTACAAACTAAGAATGAGCGTTTTCCCTCCACATGGGAGAAACTATAAAAGGCCTCGGAAGCATCTCCATTTTGCCTCTTTCCTGCTCTGATCTCTGGATTTACATTAAAAGGAGCATTCCAAGCAATGGACTGAGAACCTTCCAATCTTTCGGATTTTACCAGAGATATTATAAGCCAACAATTTATTCCATCACGGCTTCAAACTTAGTACAAGAACTTTGCAATGAGTGTATGTATTTGATTCCTTTGACCATTTAACTCTCTCCTCTTTCTTTTCTCTTATAAGTAAACCTTTAGATATTAGATACAAAAGGATTGGCAACAACATGATTATTGGGTAAGATCTGAGTTATATATTGACGTGGGTACGTGGCTGGTCCTTTGGGATTGGACGAACTCTTTGGTTGATGAAATTGGTTTTAAATAACAAGTCATCATTAAATCTAGTGTCTGGGAGGTGAAACAAGGGCTGGGATACCTAAGGAGACTGCATTTCTGACTTCTGGTTAACCGGTGTCATGAGACAGAAGTTTACTTTTGTTACTGGTTTGGTATATCTTATGGAAGAATAACCACCAGTTTGGGGTGAATCCTCCCTATTTCTCAGCAGTTTGTCCTGAACATGGCACCCTCAGTTTGGACCCACTGAGGCACGGTGACCAAGGGCTAAACAAAGGCCCAGCCTACAGGAAGCCATTTGCCCCTTGCCAAAGGGTGGGGAGAGATGAGAATAGAGCAGGGTTTCCTCAAACTTCATTGCAACGCAACCCCCTTCTGACAACAAAAATTACTACAAGATGCCAGGAAGGGGGACTGAAGCCTGAGCTCCCCCGCCCTAGGGGGTGCCGAAGCTTGAGGGCTTCAGCCCTGGGTGGTGTGCTCGGACTTTAGCTTCAGCCTCAGGCCCCAGCACATTTAACGACAGCCCTGGCAATGCCATTAAAATGGGGTCGCGACCCACTTTGGGATCTGGACCCACAGTTTGAGAACTGCTGGAATAGAGAGAGCCCTTGGCTACTAGTTTGTGGCATACAGTTTTTATGCTCTTATGCTCTTACTCACTCACTCCATTGAGGAGTCTGAAGAATGGGGCATGGATATCTGGTTACAAAATATGAAGGTTTGTGTCAAATAGAGTCAGATGTGTTGTGGGAGGAACTGACCAGCTTTATGGTTGTACTGTAAGTCCAAAAGTGGCCACTGAACTGAGAGATTTGTGTGTGCAGAGAATGCTGCTGCCGGATGATGTGGGTGGGACTATTTGAGGCAAATGTGACTGATAAATCTGAACTTCTCCATAGTACACTTGAGCAAACCCTATTTTTACTTTGTGCAAACACTGCTGACATTTAAGAATTTTTTTTTTTCATTTAAAAGAGTTTCCTAAGCTAAACTAAGGGAGTTTGATGTCAATGAGGTGGGAAAAGGCAGCTATATGGAACACACTGTATGCACATTTAGAGAACAAAGATCTTGAGTATTTCTTATGCATGAGACCATCCCAGGAGATATGACAATATTATGCATTGCACAGTATGGTGCCTGTACAAGTTAGACCATTAATGAGGCCTATTTTGCAAAAGCTTAACAAATAATAAGTTGGTTGTTAATTGTGGATAAAATCAATAAGATTGTGTTTCCCTCTCTCTTTTTAAAACAGAGCTGTGCAGTTCTGCAATTCATGTTTCTGTAAAGACGTGATTCTCTGAGGAAACATATCTCAGGAGTTTGTTGTCTCTGTTATTGGTGATAAATGTAAGCTAGGAGAGTTCATGTCATTTAGCAGGTAATATAGATCCTGATATTGCAACCTTACATGACAGATATTAGTCACATGACTGTTAACTACAGGAAGGTGCTCAGATACTGCAGTGATGAGGACAGTATAGGAACCTATGTAGAATCCATGCACATGAATAACTTTACACACAGAACTACTCACATGTATAAAGTTAAGTGGGTACAATCAGGGCCAATGGAACTACAAGTTACTGCAACACCTAAGTATTTGCAGGATCTGACCTATAGATATGATTCATAAAGCAAAGTAAAAGCTCTGACAATTTTGAGAGAAACTTTCCTTTTTTGTTTACTCAACCCTTATCTGTCCTTGCCTTTGCAGTCAGTCAAATATTGAAACTGATAAGTGCAGTATTTATTTAACCCTGCTGCCTTTTTCTATCTCAGTTCTAACCAAAACTAATGATAGAATTTAAAGTCATAGTGGAACTGCCCATTTGTTTGTTTCCTAGTCAAGAATACCTGCTTGCAATCTACCTAACCACTTTTGTTGTCCATAAAAACCAAACCAAATCAGGGATGAAGAAGTATGTCTGAATTTTATTTAATTTTCAATAATAAATGAAAGTTCAAAATACTGCTATTACAGTTCTTGAATTCCATTATGGAACACATAGAAGAGCCTGAATGATCTGATAATTCCAAGATGTCATTTCAATTCACACAAGGCATGGCTCACCCTGGATGGGTTCTTAGCTGTGAGCTGTGTTGATTACAGTCTTGAGGTTTGATCCTGGAATCAATTACTCACATGAGGAGTCTTTACTTATAGGTGTACCATGCCTGAAATCAGACTACTTGTGAGATTAAGGACTCCTTGGCTGAGCAAGGCTTTCAGGACAGGGATCATTGTTAAGAACATATTTCCCTTAGAATCATAGAATATCGTGGTTGGAAGGGACCTCAGGAGGTCATCTAGTCCAACCCCCTGCTCAAAGCAGGACAAATCCCCAACTAAATCATCCCAGCCAGGGCTTTGTCAAGCCTGACCTTAAAAACCTCTAAGGGAGGAGATTCCATCACCTCCCTGGGTAACCCATTCCAGTGCTTCACCACCCTCCTAGTGAAAAAGTTTTTCCTAATATCCAACCTAAACCTCCCCCACTGCAACTTGAGACCATTGCTCCTTGTTCTGTCTTCTTATATAGGAGCAATGAGAGTTTTGCCATTGATTTCACTGGGAGTAGGAGCAGGCCCATATTAAACAGTATGTTTTTTCAACAACATTTTTATCACCACAGTGACACACTTCATTCCATTCCACTGAAATGGATCCTGCAGCATAGGTCCCTATTCTGCAAGAAGCTTCATGTGGGTGGACATCTATACCCATATGGAGCTCTCTGTGATGATCTGCCTACATAACCACTGAAGAATGCAGCTGCTCGCTGGTGCTATTCACTCCTGACTCTGCCTCGGCTCACAAAACTTTGCCAATCAGACAGGACAGGTTTCCTCAGATTTCAAAGGAAAGAAGAACACGCTACAGAGCTGCTTCTCCCCTTTCCAGATGTGTCCAGTCTAGGTCCCCTCAAGGTACAGTAGCTGAAGAGCAATTAGGGTAGAAGTTAAGGGCCAGATCTTCAGCTGGTGTAAATCAGCACAGCTCCACTGAAGTCAATGGAGCCACAATGATTTACACCAGCTTAGGATCTGGTCTTAATAATTTAATATTTGCACCTTGCTGAAATAACCAGAAGGAAAACACTGTCAGACGGTCATAGAGTACGTACCAAAAAGCTTCCTCAGTATATTTCCAACCTATTCTTATTTTGTATCCATTGATACAAGTGGGGGGGGGAACACAGGCTTGAAGACCAAATCGTAATGGATGTGCTGGGGTGAGAAAGAGCTGACAAAGAGAATCAGAATGAACCACCAAAGGGAAGAACACACTGCTTGGCACTTTAGCGGGATTTGTAAATTAATATGTAATAAAGAGAGCACGACATGCAGGCAACATATGGCAAATGGCATTAATGTAGCTAAGGCTGTTTAATGCATATTTACCAAAATACAAATGCAAAAACATAACTGGAATAATCAAACCAAGGGCACTGTGTTGTTGCTGTTGTTTCTAATCTCTACTGGAATTTACCATTTTAAGGCAATACAAAGTCTTTTTCATATCAACTGAAGATGCAAAATCAGTGGCCATGAATATTTAACTAAGTATGAAAAATCTGAAGCACAATCATTTCATTAATTAGAAGAGATGTACCAACTTGCACCAAACTTTACTCACTGAGCTCCAGGCCCGACTGCCCTTCTTGGGGCTTTCACTGATGAACTGCATTTCTTTTCCACTGATAGTCCAGCAGCCAGGGCTGCCTAAGGGATGCATTGGAGCAGCACATCCCATGGCAGCCCTGGTCTTTTTACTATGAAAGCAATACAATGTCTTGTGGACCCTGCAGTTCTGTGGAGACTGCTATGGGGACCTTTCACATCTGCAACTGCCCTCTGGTGGATTTCTGCTGGGGGCTCTCTATCCATGGGCGAGGGGTGTGACTCCCGTGCTTGAGTACACATACCCTTGCGCTAGCTCTCTTCTAGCTAGCATGATTATAAATAGTAGTGTAGCCACAGCAATGTAGATGTTCTGGCTCAGACTGGAGCCCGGGCCCTAGGACCCTGTGAAGGGTCCTGGCTCTTGGGCACCATCCTGAGCCCAAATGTGAACACCGCAATTAAACAGCTCAGCGAGCCCAAGTCAGCTGGCACGGGCCAGCCACTGGTGTTTAACTGAAGTGTAATCACACCCTTTGAGAGCTAGCACAAATATGTGTACACAAGCAGGAGAAATCACACCCCTATTTCGTAGTGTAGACATAACCTGGCACAGACCACAGGGTGGATCTAACTCAAGAAATGTAGTGGACATATACTCTAAAAGCACCTGATTGCTAATATTATATTCACCTGAAGCAGCCAATATCTATGAAACAAACATTTATTTATCCTTTGTTGCTTTGGAATCAGGGATGTTCAATAAAATGAGGAAGGACAAGGCAGTTAAAAATTTACAGGAACTGGTAAGGGGTGGGCTGCATGATCTAATGCAGTAGATCTTTTTCCATCCCTGTCTCTGAATCTGTATATGCAAGAATAACATAGCTCCTACGACGGCTCAACCAGAAAGGAGTCTTCTCTTTTGTTCACTTCAAATTCTCTATTCCCCAGGCTTGTCTACAGTGGCACTACAGGCTTGTCTACACTGGCACGTTACAGCGCTGCAACTTTCTTGCTCGGGGTGTGTGAAAAAAACACCCCCCTGAGTGCTGCAAGTTTCAGCGCTGTAAAGTGCCAGTGTAGACAGTGCACCAGCGCTGGGAGCCTTACTTCCAGTGCTGGTAGCTACTCCCCTCATGGAGGTGGTTTTTTCCCCTAGCGCTATGCCGCGACTACAGCGCTGCCACGGCTTTAACGTTGCCAGTGAAGACGTTGGGGAGTGTGTTTAGGATACACAATAAATCCAGCTTTGAAATGGAGGACTCTGAGTCAGCTCAGAGTGCCTGGTAATGGGGATAGGAAAATGCAATAGACACGTTATATCCAGGCAGATTTCCTTGGGTTGTAATTTGATTCAGCAGTGAGAAACAGATTGATTTTACAGATTGTTAAGCAGAAATGATCATTTGCTCCTCTGAGAAAAATCTGAACGATAAAACCTGCTCACCAGTGTAACCATGGAGCCACTGTGGATAGTGCTGGGTGTGCCAGAGCAGGAAACAGCAGTTATCTTGTGGCACACTGAGGTCCTCTCAGAGCCAGGAAATGCCGTCACAACCTGTAGCCGATAAAACAAACAAGCCCAGAGGGGGTTATGGAGATGCATGGAAAGCATTTTTAGAACAGCACAAAAGAGCTGAAAACAGCATAAACTGTGTTTTGTTTAAATAAATCCTTGCCCTTCCTCTCCACCCCCCATGCTAGTGACACTTCTGGCAGGTTCTCACACTCTCAATCCAGCTAATTCTTTTACTTTTCATTATGAATTCAAAAAGAAACTTGCAAGTATAAAGAATCCATAACAGGGGCGGGGGGGCTGGGGGGGGGGGGAGGAAATGCTCTTTCCCCTTGCTAATGTCCTTTAGTGGTGTTTAAACTTCTGATAGATGAAAGAGTTAAAACAAAATGAAATACAGTATGACATCAACAGGCCAAATCCTTAAGCTTTTACTCAAGCAAAATTACTGAAGTCAATTGAAATGTTGCCTCAATAAGTTCTGAGTGAAAATTAAGGAAGGGCTTTTGAGGACCAGTTCTTTGATGACTAGGTCAGCTATTTTCTGAGCAATTTTAAGTCCCCCAGAGCACACAAAGAGGAAACTGCGACTCTAAACATTTCCCATTGCTAATTCAGACACGAGGACTTCAGTTCTTTTATTATACATATTTTCTCAACAGGGGAATTCTGCAGGAGAACTGTTGTTGTAACGATCACTGTAATAAGAACCTGGAGTAACTGCAGCAGTATGGCTGAGAAAATTAAAATAATGTGTCTGGAATGGATGCTTCCTCTTACAAAAATACTGCTAAGCATTAGGCAGTACACACACAATATACATAACCTATAGCGTGTTGGATGCATTATTTGTCTACCTGTCAAGTTCCAGATCA